>NC_052101.1:42527435-43777435 GCF_015852505.1 Tachyglossus aculeatus
TGTTTAACGAGTACCACAGTTATTATCACTGCACTGCAAAATAGTGTGTAGATATAATTTCTGGATTGTGAGCCTGTTTTGGGGTAGGGATTATCTCTGCTGCTAAACTGTAATTTCCAAGCATTTAGTACAGAGCTCTGCACGTAGTAAGTGCTCAATAAATTCGATTGAATGAATGAATGAATCTCTGCCCACAAGAAGCTTACAATCTAGCTGGGCAGACTAACAAGGAAAGTGGTAGTGTATAGAAACATTCTCTGCCCACAAGGACTTTACAATCTAGCTGGGGAGACTGACAGGGAAAGTGTTAGAGAATAATAATAATAATAGTAAAAGTATGGTATTTGTTGAGTGCTTACTATGTGCCAGGAACTTTACAAAGCGCTGGGGTGGATACAAACAAATCGGGTTGGACACAGTCCTTTGTCCCACATGGGGCTCACATTCTCAATCCCATTTTACTGTTGAGGTAACTGAGGCACAGAGAAGTTAAGTGACTGGCCCAAGGTCACAAAGAAGACAAGTGGCTTTGTACATAATAATAATAATGGCATTTGTTAAGCACTTACTATGTGCAAAGCACTGTTCTAAGTGCTGGGGAGGATACAAGGTGATCAGGTTGTCTCACATGGGGCTCACAGTCTTCATCTCCATTTTACAGATGAGGTAACTGAGGCATGAAGAAGTTAAGTGACCTGCCCAAAGTCACACTGCTGACAATTGGCAGAACCGGGATTTGAACCCATGACCTCTGACTCCCAAGCCCATGCTCTCTCCACTGAGCCACGCTGCTTCTCACTGAGCCACGCTGCTTCTCTAATTTTGGTATTCATTAAGCGCTTACTATGTGCCAAGCACTGTTCTAAGCACTGCAGGAGATACAAGGTAATCAGGTTGTCCCACATGGGGCTCACAGTCTTAATCCCCATTTTCCAGATGAGGTAACTGAGGCCCAGAGAAGTTAAATGGCTTGCCAAAATTCACACAGCTGATAAGTGGCGGAGCTGGAATTCGAACCCACGACCTCTGACTCCCAATCCCGAGCTCTTTCCACTGAGCCATGCTGCACAGTGCACAAGTGCTGCGGGGATGGGGCTGCTTGAGGGTCGCAGACCCAAGTGCATAGGCCACCCAGAAAGGGGCTCGAGCTTAGGTACTGTGCTTCACGTCGATACAGAAATGAGGGTTTAGTCAGGGAAGGCCTCCTAGAGAAGTGATTTTAATAAGGCTTTGAAGGTGGAAGGAGTGAAGGTCTACCGGATAGGAAGCGGGTAGGACTTCCACACCACAGGGAGGATGAAGATGAGGGCTGGGTGATGAGGGTCCCGGGTTCAAGAAAGGTCACACAGCAGGCAAGTGGCAGGGCTGGGGCTAGAACCCAGGGCCCCTGACTATCGGGCCGGAGTCCTTTTCACTTGGCCACCTCCAACGTTTCAGTTAAACACAAAATACGGAATCTCCCTTCCCCACCTCACCCTCCATCTATTCCGACCACCCTGGGAGAAAGGCACCATGGTGGGTGATATACCACCTGCTCTGCGGCCTCAGAAATCCCATTTTTAAAAAACAATGAAATGCAGCTCTTAGCAAAATGGGATCACTTCCTGACCCTGCACGGATCAATTTACATACACTATTAGCTTCTCTGAACTCTGCTGGCTGGTTAGCTTTGCAGCAGACATGGTTTTCTTCACCTTTCCCTATAGCTTTCTTCAAACCTGATCATTCCCTGGAGCGAACAGCTTCCCAGCTGATGCCCTGGCTATGCATGGCTGGAGAAGCAGCGTGGCTCAGTGGAAAGAGCCTGGGCTTTGGAGTCGGAGGTCATGGGTTCAACTCCCGGCTCCGCCAACTGTCAGCTGTGTGACTTTGGGCAAGTCACTTAACTTCTCTGGACCTTAGTTACCTCATCTGGACTGAGAGCTCACCTCCTCCAGGAGGCCTTCCCAGACTGAGCCCTTCCTCCCCCTCCCCATCCCCCCGCCTTACCTCCTTCCCCTCCCCACAGCACCTGTACATATGTATATATGTTTGTACATATTTATTACTCTATTTTATCTGTACATGTTTATTCTAATTATTTTATTTTGTTAATATGTTTTGTTTTGTTCTCTGTCTCCCCCTTCTAGACTGTGAGGCCACTGTTGGGTAGGGACCGTCTCTATATGTTGCTAACTTGTACTTCCCAAGCACTTAGTACAGTGCTCTGCACACAGTAAGCGCTCAATAAATACAATTGAATGAATGAATCTGGAAAATGGGGATTAAAACTGCAAGCCCCACGTGGGACAACCTCGTCACCTTGTAACCTCCCCAGCGCTTAGAACAGTGCTTTGCACATAGTAAGAGCTTAACAAATACCATCACTATTATTATTATTATTATTATTATTATTATTATTGTTACCTCTCACCCTTCCTTCTTCCCCCTTTGACTCCCAGATTCTGGCTATACCTAGCTCATTTCCCCCTTTCCCCCTTGCTCTCCCTGGGGTTTCTACAACCCGGGCTTCCATCCCTCTGCTCCTTTGGGAAAGAGAAGTAGAATGGCTTAGTAGTTAGAGCATGGCCTGGGAGTCTGAAGGACCAGGGTTCTAATCCTGTCTCTGCCACTTGTCTGCTGTGTGGCCTTGGGCAAGTCACTTAAATTCCCTGTGCCTCAGTTGCCTCAATTGCAAAATGGGGATTAAGATTGTGAGCCCCGTGTGGGACAGAAATTGTATCCAACCTGATTAGCTTATATCTACTTAGTACGGTGTCTGGAACATAGTAAGTGCCTAACACTTAATAATAATAATGATAATGATCATATCTGTTAAGTGCTTACTATGTGCCAAGCACTGTTCTAAGCACTGGGGTAGATACAAGGTAATCAGGTTGTCCCCCGTGGGGCTCACAGTCTTAACCCCCATTTTACAGATGAGGTAACAGGCACAGAGAAGTAAAGTGGCTTGCCCAAGGTCGCACATCAGACATGTGGTGGAACTGGGATTAAAACCCACATTCTCTACTCCCAAGGACGACCTCTTTCTACTGAGCCATGTTGCTTCTCAATAAATGGTATTTGTTGAGCACTTAATATGTGCCAGGCACTTTCTAAGCGCTAGGGTCGATACAAGGTAATCAGGTTGTCCCACGTGGGGCTCACCATCTTAATCCCCATTTTACAGATGAGGTAAACGGAGGCACAGAGCAGTTAAGTGACTTGCCCAAGTCACACAGCTGACAAGTAGCAGAGGAAGAATTCAAACCCACTTCCGCTGACTCCCAAACCCGTGCTCTTTCCACTAAGCCACGCTGCTTCTCAAAATACTTAATACTTTATGAGGGTTAGTTTAATCTAAATATGCAATATTTAAATTAGTTCATTTAATAGAATACTTGACATTCATCAATAATTTAATGTATTTCATAAAATTTATCATATTTAATAGAATACTAATAAATATTGCTATTAATTTGATATTAGTGCTTCTTGATTTTGTCCTAACATCAATGAGTATTGATAAGTAGCATATCGATTTTTATTAGTTATATGATATGCTAATTTCATAATAATAATAATAATAATAATAATGGTGGTATTTGTTAAGCATTTACTATGTGCGAAGCATACTTAAGAATGAAAAATCATTATTATTATCATTAGGGGATTTCCCGTCAAAGTCCATTCTTGCAAATCCCAGTCCATGTTCACGGTCATGGGGGAGAGAGGTCTTTTGTCAGATTCATTCTCCTCACAAGGAGGCTTAGAAGGAGGGAGCCAGGGGAGAGGCTCCTTATTCCAAATCCTTTAGCATGCAGGGAAAAGGGACTATGCTTTTCCTGGATTCTCAACAGTTCACCATCCCAGGAGAGAAATGACTCACCGTATTTCCAACTTTAGTTATCTAAAAGGAAGACAGGCTTGTAAAAACGTATGTGGGCCTGTAGACGCTTTGATTTATTTGCAAGCCCGGGTTATTTGAACCCAACTCAATAAGCCACAGAGTTGGGGCCTCCTCACCCTTGACTCCATCCTTACTCCAACATTCCCCCATGGTGGAAAGATAGAAGCCCTCGGGAATCGCATCCCTTTCCTAGTGACATCATTGCAAAGAGGCTGCGGCAAAGCAAAGCCTCTCAAACCTTGAGCCCAAATGCCAACTGCAGTTACTTAATCCCTTTGATCGGGGCTCTTAGGAGATGCGAGAAGGATAATTATGAGCTTGCTGTTGAAAAGAGAAAAGCTTTACTTTATGTCTCCGCGTTTCCTTCTCAGCACTGTGTGCTGGACGGGAAATTTTTTTTTTTTTTTTTTTTGCCTTTCCAGCCCCTCCTCTCTGCCGGAGAGAACAGAATCGCTGAGTGCATTAGCTTCTTGATTTTAGCTCAAGCGGCCCGATGAGGATTACGTTAAATGAACTCCCAGCTTGCAAAGAAAGCAGCCGAAGTAAATAAAAGCCCAGAGGTTGCCCGAAAACATCCAGAAGGAACCAGAGTCTGCGCTTCACCGGGGAGGTGAATCGGGCAGGAGAAAGGGAAAGTTAAACTGGCCTTTGGGGAACAATATGAGGCTTAGAGATTTATTTATCTAGGGGAGGAAAGAGAGTAAGTAACCAGGGTTTAACACAGGAATCTTTTTATGCAGCCTTTTTAATTATTGCTTGCCCAGGCTAGGTAGACTGGAGGTAAGAAAGGGGGGCCTGAATATTTTTTCCATCAGAAAATCCCCTGTAGGGAAGTCGGGCCCAGAGCCTTTCATGAGCTGGTCAGTTTCTAGCGCCTATTTCCGGGGGTGCATTGGTGAGTGGATGCAGACTGCTTTCCCCGTCGTGTTTCTGGAGTAAGCAAGGAGAAGAGGCAGGCCGAAGTGCTTAGGGCAAGGCATGAATCCTTCCTGTCCCAAGCGAGGCACAGTTGCAAGGGATCTAGCGTGCACATTTCACTCTATGGCTAACCTCTCGCTGTACCTCCATCTCGCCTTTCTCATGGCCAACCCCTCGCCCATATCCTGCCTCTGGCCTGGAACGCCCTCCTTCCTCAAATCTGACGATTACTCTGCCCCTCTTCAAAGCCTTACTGACTGCACATCTCCTCCAAGAGGCCTTCCCTGACTAAGCCCTCCTTTCTCTTCTCCCACTCACTGACTTGCACCCTTTAGTCATCCCCCTCCCAGCCCCACAGCACTTATGTCCATATCTGTGACTTATTCGTTTATATTAATGTCTGTCTCCCCCTCTAGACTGTAAGCTCATTGTGGGCAGGGAATAGGTCTGTTTATTGTTATATTATGCTCTCCCAAGTGCTTAATACAGTGTTCTCAAGAAATAGCATTAAGTGCTCAATAAATACGATTGAATGGATGCACAAAATGATGAGAGGAGATGAAGTGAGAGAGTCTGGTCTGCCAGGGCAAACTGACAGGCAGAAAGAGTTGATTCTTCCTTCTGTCAAAGGGGAGGTGAGTGAGGAATGTGGAATAATCAGAGGGGAGGGTGAGGGAGCTCCATTTCCACATTCTGGGATGTGGAGGTTTTGTGATGGCCTCTCTCTGGGAGCGGTCTTGATGGAAGGCAGTTTTACTTTGAGGACGGGGACTCCTGGCTAGGCCACATTTCTTTAGAGAAGCAGCGTGGCTCAATGGGAAAAGCCCAGGCTTGGGAGTCAGAGGTCATGGGTTCTAATCCCGGCTCCGCCACTTCTCAGCTCTGTGACTTTGGACAAGTCATTTAACTTCTCTGTGCCTCAGTTCCCTCATCTGGAAAATGGGGATTAAGACTGTGAGCCCCACGTGGGACAACCTGATTACCTTGTATTGCCCCCTGCCCCCGACAGTGCTTAGAACAGTGCTTGGCACATAGTAAGCGCTTAACAAATACCATCATCATTATTATTATTATTTCGTGGCCTACTGGATAGAATACGGGCTTGGGAGTCAGATGGACCTGGGTTCACTCATTCATTTATTCCTTCAATCATATTTATTGAGTGCTTACTGTAGGCAGAGCCCTGTACTAAGCGCTTGGGAGAGTGCAATATAACATTAAGGCTCCTCCAGTAGCCTGTTGTGTGACCACAGGCAAGTCACTTCACTTCACTGGGTCTCAGTTACTTCATCTATAAAATGGTGATTAAGACTGTGAGCCCCATGGGGGACAGGGATTGTGTCCAAACTGATTAACTTGTAATGCATCCTAGCGCTTAGTACTGTGTCTGGTACATAGTAAGCACTTAAAAAATGCCATTAATAAAATAAAAAAAACCTCTCAGGTTATTATAAATCCAGGATAATCCTGCCACCCCTCCCCTGGACCAAAGTAGACATTCCCTCACCCTGCAGCAGCCCTGTAGTCCCTTGGGAAGCAGCGTGGCTCAGTGGAAAGAGCACAGGCTTGGGAGTCAGAAGACATGGGTTCTAATCCTGGCTCTGCCACTTGTCTGCTGTGTGACCTTGGGCAAGCCACTCAACTCCTCTGTGCCTCAGTTACCTCAGTTGGAAAATGGGGATTAAGACCGTGAGCCCCATGTGGGACACCGGATTACCTTGTATCTGCCCCAGCGCTTAGAACAGTGTTTGGCACATAGTAAGCGCTTAACAAATACCATAATTATTATTATTATAGGTGTTTAGAACTTGGTAAAAGTGAGCAGGACCTCAGCTTCCCGCCCCCATGTCACACATTTCACATGATCGAAACATGAATATGAAACCTTCGGAAACATCAATCGAATATATTTTCAGTGCTTACTGTATGCAGGGCGCTGTACTAAGCAGTTAGGAGAGTACCACACGATGATATAAAATACACTGACCCTGCCCACAATAAGCTTACAGTCTAGAAGGCAAGTTTACAGTCTAGAAACCTGAACACGAAACCCTCTAGACTGTAAACTCGTTGTAGAGAGGGAACATGTCTACCAACTCCGTTGTGCTGTACTGTTCCCGAGTGCTTAGTTTAGCGTTCTGCACATAGTAAGTGCTCAATAAATATGATTGACTGAACACAATGCTCAGTCGGCGTACAGGGACTGAAGTTTTCTCAGATGTATTTCATCTGCCACACTTGGTTTCTTGAACTCAGCCTTGCATATTTATGTGAAGCACATTCAAAGGGGGAAACCAGGTACACTCAATTCACCTATAATGCAGGGTGACTTTCCTGACAAATTCCACTTTAAGAAGAGCTGATGTTGTGGTTCGTACCCTTTGACGGATGCTGCATATGGGCTCCAGCCCCACCTCGCATTCTAACCAGATGGACGCTTGTTGTCAGAATAACCACCTCTAATTCCCCAACAGCGACTTATCCAAACACACATTGTGCAAGGACTGCATGTGGTTTTATCTTAGCCCAGCTCAAGGGCAAGGAGGAGGGACTGTTATTGTCAGGGAGGTTGGCTAAGAGAAAGTCAAGCACATGAATCCTTTGCCAAGAGGTGCCTCACTCCCACCTACGCAAATCGCCGGGTGGCATCAGCTCAAAGCCATTTCCTCCTCTCCGCCCTAAAGTCTGCCCTTCCCCAGATACACAGTCTCATTGGCAGCAATTTAGGACACCTAGATGGACCGTGTAACTCAGTTAAGTTGGGATGGGTCTGGACTTCAGTAAGTAGCCCCAAGCAAATTTATAAAGGAAACGTGCGGATGTCCTTTTGTACATATCTATTCTATTTATTTTACTTTGTTAGTATGTTTGGTTTTGTTCTCTGTCTCCCGCTTTTAGACTGAGAACCCACTGTTGGGTAGGGACTGTCTCTATATGTTGCCAATTTGTACTTCCCAAGCGCTTAGTACGGTGCTCTGCACATAGTAAGCGCTCAATAAATGCGATTGATGATGATGATGTCCTAGAATCGGGATTATCTTGGCTAAACTGGTCAGTTTATTCTGAGATGATACTCCAGGAGCCTGCTATAATGCTTGGTTTTCCTCTGACAGACTGGAGCGTGCTCAGTGCAAGCTCAGTTTAGCTCCCCAGGCATCCTGGGACTTGTGTTCAGATAATAATAATGATAATAATAATAATGATAGTTCATTTGTTCATTCATTCAATTGTATCTATTAATTGCTCACTGTGTGCAGAGCACTGTACTAAGCATTTGGGAAGTACAAATCGGCAACATATAGAGACAAACCCTACCCAACAGTGGGCTATATTTGTTAAGCACTTATTATGTGTCAGGGACTGCACTAAACACTGGAGTGGATACAGGCAAATTGGGTTGGACACAGTCCCTGCCCTGTGTGGGGCTCACAGTCTTGCTCCCCATTTTACAGATGAGGCCAATGAGGCACAGGGGAGTGAAGCGACCTGCCCCAGGTCAATCAGCAGACAAGTGGCGGATCCAGGATTTGAACCCATGACCTTCTGAGTCCAGGCCCACTAGGCTACGCAAGATACCCCAGAATCCTGGAAGAATTGAACCTCACACTTGAGAAGCCACGTGGCTCAGTGGAAAGAGCCCAGGCTTTGGAGTCAGAGGTCATGGGTTTGAATCCTGGCTCTGCCACATGTCTGCTGTGTGAACTTGGGCAAGTCACTTAAATTCTCTGAGCCTCAATTACCTCATCTGTAAAATGGGGATTAAGACTGTGAGCTCCACGTGGGACAACTGGATCACCTTGTATCCCCCCCCAGTGCTTAGAACAGTGCTTTGCACATAGTAAGTGCTTAACAAATGCCAGTACTATTATTTATTTATTATTATTATTATTATTATTATTATTATTATTATTATTATTATTATTGTTATTATTATTATCCCACTTTAATCTAGGCCTGTTTCCTGATTATCACAAGAGCTGAGAGCCAAGTGGGGTATGCAGGTATGGGATGGATGCCCAGGTTTCAGCGAAAACATTACGTATGCTGAGCCAATCAGTAGTGCTTAGAAAATGCAGCGTTACCTGAATTTCAAATAGAAACCTGTTTCCTTTGTACAAAGTTTGATATCTCCTTTATGTTCAAGATTAGGAATCGGGGGCAAAGTCCACCTTTGACCCTCATGCTCAATGTCTGAAATTTGAGCCGGTGATGCTGCAGATGAGAATGTAAATTCAACAAAATTCCCTGATCAGAACTGGTAACAGATGAATCGTCAAAGCTCAATGTTTGACACAAGAGTCCCCGTGAGTGTTGGGGAAAAGAAAAAGGGAAGCTGCAACTGAGGTATCTTCCCTCCTTCTCTCCCAGCTTTGGCAGGCTGGAGGGATGGAGCTACCAGGTATGTGAGGACACTATCAAAGTGGAAACTTTCATGAAGTGATCCTTTAATGAAATGAGAAGCGGCATAGCATAGTGGATAGAACCCAGGCCTGGGAATCAGAAGGACCTGGGTTCTAATCCTGGCTCTGCCACTTGTCTGCTGTGTAACCTTGAGCAAATCACTTCACTTCTCTGAGCCTCAGTTACCTCATCTGTAAATTAGGGATTGATAATAATAATAATAGTGGCATTTAGTAAGTGCTTACTCTGTGCAAAGCACTGTTCTAAGCGCTGGGAAGGTTACAAGGTGATAAGGTTGTCCCACGTGGGGCTCACGTTCTTAATCCCCATCTTACAGATGAGGTAACTGAGGCACAGAGAAGTAAAGTGACTTGCCCAAAGTCACACAGCTGACAAGTGGTGGAGCTGGGATTTGAACCCGTGACCTCTGACTCCAAAGCCCGTGCTCTTTCCACTGAGCCACGCTGCCTCACTTCACTTCCCTGAGCCTCAGTTACCTCACCTGTAAAATGGGGATTGAGACTGGGAGCCCCATGTGGAACAGGGATGGGGTCCAACCCAATTTCTTGTGCAGTGCCTGGGTTTGTACTCTCCCAAGTGCTTACTGCAGTGCTTGGCACACAGTAAGCACTCAATAAATATGATTGATTGATTGATTGATCGGGGCCAGGGGCAAAAGAGGTATTTTAAGCATCTTCGCAGTGGGTGAAGGATATGCTAGCTATCCAGAGAACACAACAAGTGACAGATTGCTCACTAACCCACAGAATGCAAATGCAGATGCTTTTCTTGGCTTCTGGACTGCCTAATTCTTGCACAACCTGTTCGCTTTGTGAAGTCACCATGTTTCAGACAATTATAGCCCAAGAGTTTGGCTGGTCGCATCCTCTTTTAGGCTTCTGCCTAATCTTTGGACGGTAGTGCTTAGGCCCCAGAGTGGTAGAAGCAGACCTGCTGGCAGCCTACGATCTCCAATTTTCTTGGGAGAGGATGTTGGGGTCTAATCTCCCCAGCCGTGGGAATCAAAATTAGAAGTGGTGTTGGAGTAAACGCTTCTTGGAAATGGTACTCTCAAACTCTACGCTCATGGGTGGAGATTTGAGGCCCAACTGTTATCCATCAGTCCAATATGGCCCCTTCAGTTTCTGATGGAATAAGAAAACGTCCAGGCCCATGCAACAGGGAGATACACAAATGTTCATAATTTTCCCACTGGAAGTAGGCAGAAGGAGTCGCCAAGACAAGCTGATTCTTCCAGACGCCCCTCTGACTTGATTTCACAATGATTATTCACCAAAGCAAACAAGAAGCAGGGAAGATGCTGAGAGGGCAGTTCATTCATTCAGTCAATTGTATTCATTGAGCGCTTACTGTGTGCAGAGCACTGTGCTAAGCACTTGGGAAGTACAAATCGGCAACATATAGAGACGGTCCCTACTCAACAACGGGCTCACAGTATAGAAAACCAAGATCCTAGGAGCATGGAGCCATTTCCATTGAAAGATACCAGAGTTACTTGCATCATTTTCCTTATTTTTTGCATAATTTTTTTCCAACCCCAAAACATGGGGGGGGGGCTATTATGGGGAATTCAATGCAGTAATAAGCGGAGGAGCAGAAAAACCAGGAAAAGAAAAAAATATTGATGTAGATGGTTGAAAAATAGAATTATGATAGCCTTCTCATTTAATAATAATAATTATTATTAATAATAATAGCAGTAGTATTTGTGAAATGCTTACTGTGTGCCAAGCACTTATCTAAGCACTGGGCAAGATAGAATGTACTTAGGTTAGAACAGTCCCTGCTCACATGGGGCTCACAGTCGTAATCTCCATTTTACAGATGAAAGAACTGAGGCACAGAGAAGTTAAGTGACTTGCCTGAGGCCACAGGGCAGACGTGGCCGAGCCAGAACTAGAACCCAGATCCCCCGGGGTCCCAGGCCTGTGTTCTTTCCACTAGTTCTTGCTGCTTCATTCCTTTCTCCTCACAGCTTGCACAATTCTACGAGTCTGTATCTTCACAATTTTAACCTTACTCTTCTTCTTACCCTGACATGTGTCATTATCACGGCTTACGAAAATACTCATCTATTTCTTCCTTTAAAATTGTTGTAGAAGGCAGTAATGCAAGTGAATACGGTCAACTGAAAAGGCCAGAAC
Source organism: Tachyglossus aculeatus (assembly GCF_015852505.1). NCBI lineage: Eukaryota > Metazoa > Chordata > Mammalia > Monotremata > Tachyglossidae > Tachyglossus > Tachyglossus aculeatus. Next base: position 42,538,809 of record NC_052101.1, read on the forward strand.
TCCAGTAAGGAGCAAGCTGAGAGGAAACCTGATTAAAGCCGATAAAATTTTGCAGAGCGTGGACAGGTGAACTTTGGATAACTGCTCAAGAAAATTCTCCATGGAGCAAAGGAGCACCCACTGAACTTTGAAGGCGTCAGGTTTAAAGAAGCAAACCAATAGAGGAAACATTTTCTCATCCGGTGGAGAGAATGTATGTGGAATCCATTATTCATCCAGTCATTCATTCAATCGTATTTATTGAGAGTACAATATAAAAATAAAGATTCTCTGCCCTCAGTGAGCTCATTATCAGATGAAGCTCTGTAGGACAAGTATAGCCACAGATTCTAGAAGGTTTTGAGTATTTTCATGAGCTAATGGTCCATAATGGCTTCTTCAAAGGACTATACGGGGTATTAGGTGTGCGGCTCAGTGGAAAGAGCCCGGGCTTGGGAGTCAGAGGTCATGGGTTCTAATCCCGGCTCCGCCACTTGTCAGCTGTGTGACTTTGGGTAAGTCACTTCACTTCTCTGTGCCTCAGTTCCCTCATCGGCAAAATGGGGATTAAGACTGTGAGACCCATGTGGGACAATCTGATCACTTGTATCCCCCCCACAACCCCAATGCTTAGAACTGTGCTTCGCACATAGTAAGCACTTAATGAATGCCATCATTATTATTATCATACCAGGGATTGTGTCTATTTATTGCTGAATTGTACTTTCCAAGCACTTAGTTCAGTGATATGCACACAGTAAGCGCTCAATAAATACGATTGAATGAATGAATGAATAACATGAGGATGGTGATCCAAAAAGTGGTTCCTTCAAGCAGCCCATTGTCACATGCCAAAACAGAATTTTGACCTGACTGGATCATGAGTCACACCTAGTAATGGTGTTGCTGATTACCTTATGTTTTGCAGGTCCTTTTTTCCCTCCTCGTCACAGGATCAAGTCATTGGGTGGAAAGTAATAATACCACTAATAATAACTGTGGCATTAACTGCTTTCTATGTTTCAAGCTCCCTCTTCTCAGGGTCACACCTGGAGAGTTTCCAGTGCTCTACCAGTCTCGGCTATGGGAGGGAGAGTCAAGCAGAGGCCTACCCATTCCATTCCCAGCTTGGCCGGTGGCTAGTGAGTGGAAGACAATCTGCTACGAGTCAGAACTCACCCATGCTGGGCAGCAGTGACATGGGAGAAAGTCGAGGGTGGAGATTCAAGTTTACTGCGCAGAAGACGGCAATGCTAAACCACGTCCAGATTTTTACCAAGAAAACTCTATGGATCCATTAACAGAACGATTGCAGATGGAGAGTGGGGCATTTTGGGAGAGATGTGTCCGTGGTGTCTCTATGTGTCGGAAATGACTCGACCTCATAAGATGAAATAAGATGTGTCAGGTATTATACTAAGTGCTGGAGTAGATAGAAGATAATTGGGTTTGACACAGTCCCTGTTCTGCATGACCCTCCTTGTCTAAGTTGGAGCAACAGCAGGTATGGAATCCCCATTTTACAGATGAGGAAACAGAGAAGTGAAGTGACTTGCCCAGGGTCACACAGCAGTGAAGTGAAAGAGTTGAGATTAGAACCCAGATCCTCTGACTCAAAAGTCCATGCTCTTGCCACTAGGTCACACTGCTTCCCCATATGGGACCTTTCCAGCAGTCCCGATGTTGGAGGGTGACTCACTCCAGGACCTAATGGGATTAGAGAGGCACAGGAGAGGGGACAGAGGGAACAAGAAAGGGTGGAAGAAAACCTATTATTAAATGGCATTGTGTTTCATCCAATACCGGTGTCTACCTAGAGGACCCAGAAGGGAAAATGACTTATTTTCAGGTACTGGGCATTACTAGAATGCCGTGATATCAGTTGTCTTTTCCTAGAGGCCCCAAAATACTTTTGGGAGGATGGTTCTGAGTATGTGGCTACCTCCGCTGTGCCACAAGGAGGCCCAGGGAGTAGATTAGCTTAAATAATAATAATAATAATTGTATTTATTAAGCACTTACTATGTGGAGGAGGGTATGGGTAGGGTACAAGCAAATCACGCTGGATACAAACCCTGTCCTGTACTGGGCTCACAATCTCAATCCCCATTTTACAGATAAGGTGACTGATGCATAGAAAAGTAAAGCGACTTGGCCAAGGTTGCACAGCAACCAAGTGGCGGAGCTGGGATTAGAACCCATGACCCTTTGACTCCAAGGCCTGAGCTCTAACCACTACACTATGCTGCTTCCTTCAGAGCCACAAAACACGGAAGCTGGGGTGTAGTGGGATTTATTTCTATTAATGTCTGTCTTCCCCTCTAGACTGCAAGCTCATTATGGGCAGGGAACATATCTACCAACTCTGTTGTACTGAATTCTCCCAAGTGCTTAGAACAGTGCTCTGCACACAGTAAGTGCTCAATCAATACCACTGATTGACTGACTGGGAATAAAGAATGGAGAAATGGGAGGGAGAGAACTGATTGAATGAAAGTCATTGGTCAGGAGTCTCTGCTTGATGCAGAGAGGAATGGGTTAACCACCGGAGGTTTTAGGGGAGTGGGGAGATGGATGCAGAATGACACTTTAGAAAACTGATCCAGGCAGCAGAGTGAAGTTTGCAAGGAAAGTCAGCTGGAAGATGGGAATTGGGAGGAATGAGGAGTTCAGTTTGGAACATATTGACCTTGAGGTATCAGTGGGACATTTGTGTAGAAAAGTCCTGGAGACTGGAAGAAATGCAAGGTGACTCAGAAGGAGAGAGGTTGGGACAATAATAATAATGATAATAATAGTGGTATTTTTGAAGGGCTGGGATGGATACAAGCAAATTGGGTTGGACCCAGTCCCTGTCCCATTTGGAGCTCACAGTCCCAATCCCCATTTTACAGATGAGGTAACTGAGGCACAGAAAGACTAAGTGATTTGCCCAAGGTCACACAGCAGACCATCAATTGGAGGATTCAGAGCTGAGGGACTGGATGGACTCCCCAAGGGAGTGAATATAGATTGAAAAGTAAAAGCAACCCACCATATGATTTTAAACTTTGCTCTAGTCCACAGCAAGTCAGTTGCTCCGTAGCAAGGATTGCGGCCTGACAATTCAGGATCCAAACTTGCTCTCAAACTTTGATAGTCATGGGCACAGAGTAATTAAGCGGTTCTTGAATAGGTAACAACATAAAAAGAAATCCTAATTGGATTTATCTTTGCTTTTTATTAGACAGTTAAACAGTTCTGAAATTTCTCCAGGCCAACTGGGATAGCATCCTCTCCTTTTCAGAAATTTTTGTACCCCTTCAGGAAGTACTGAGCTAAGTCAGTTTGAGGCTGCCATATCAGGTGTTTTTTCAAATATCTTGAGCAACATCCTTATTTCCATTCCTAAGCACAAGGACTGAAGGAGCAACCAGGCTACCATATCCAAAAGCCCAAAGAATCCTACTCTCTGTCTCCGTTTTTGTCGACTTTCAAAACCTATCTTTCTCTTGCTGATTAACTCACGTTCCTTCCCTCTGCTGGGGTTTCTCCTAACACTGGCAATGGTACTTATTGAGTGCTTACTATTTTCAGAGCACTGTACTAAGTGCTTGGGAAAGTACAGTACAACAGTGTTGGCAGATGCTTTCCCTGCCCGTGATGTACTCACAGTCTAGAGGGGAAGACAGACATTAATATAAAATTTTTCATATATCAAAGATATGTGCATAAGTGCTAATTGTGTTCTATTAGCAGCGAAAATAGTGAATAGAATAGAATAGTGATAAGCAGCTCGGCTTAGTGGAAAAAGCCCGGGCTTGGGAGTCAGAGGTTGTGGGTTCTAATCCCGGCTCTGCCACTTGTCAGCTGTGCGACTTTAGGCAAGTCACTTCACTTCTCTGGGCCTCAGTTACTTCATCTGCAAAATGGGGATTAAGACTGTGAAGCCCCACGTGGGACAAACTGATAACCTTGTATATTCCCGAGCACTTAGAACACTGCTTGGCACATAGGAAGTGCTTAACAAATGCCATAATAATAATAGCAATAATAACAACTATATTTTTACATCGATCGCTTCCCCCTACGTGTAACTTATTTTAGTGTCTGTCTTCCCCACTAGATTGGAAGCTCCTTGAAAGCAGGGAATCATATCTAACACTCAAGTATAGTGCATGGTTGTTATAATTCAATCAATACTTATTATCATTTTCTGGAAAGCAGGAAAATAGTCATTGATTAGGAGTGATTTAGCAGTAAGATATGAATTCTGTCCTACGAATTTCTTTGGGAACAGGTAAAGTTATGTCCAGTTAAAGCGGATTAGGTAGTGGGAGAATGAGAGAACTGATGGAGAAAATCCTGGGAAACCTTTTTCCAAAAAGTAAGATCCTATTTACAGAGTCAAACTCTAGACTGTAAGCCCACCGTGGACAGGGAATGTGTTGGTTTACTGATATAAGTGTACTTTCATAGGCACTTAGTACAGTGCTCTGCACACAATAAGTGCTCAGTTCATTCATTCATTCATACTTAGCATTATTATTATTATTTTAATGTCCTGAAATCAGTGACTGGGACTCAGTGCAAATTCTCCTTTGTGGATTTGTGTTTTTTCCATCTCTTGGTTAACCTCAGTCAGTCAGTCAATCATATTGCTGACTTGCACTTCCCAAGGGCTTAGTACAGTGCTCTGCACACAGTAAGCCCTCAATAAATACAATTGAATGAATGAATGAATTGAGCACTTATTGTGTGCAGAGCACTGTACTAAGTGCTTAGGAAAGTACACTTATAACAATAAACCAACACATTCCCTGCTCACGGTGAGCTTACAGTCTAGAGTTTGACCCAGTAAATAGGATCTTCCTTTTTGGGAAAAGGTTTCCCAGGATTTTCTCCATCATTTCTCTCATTCTCCCACTACCTAACCCACTTTAACTGGACATAACTTTACCTGTTCCCAAAGAACTTCATAGGACAGAATTCATATCTTACTGCTAAATCACTCCTAATCAATGACTATTTTCCTGCTTTCCAGAAATTGATAATAAGTATTGATTGAATTTAACAGCCATGCACTATACTTGAGAGTTAGATATGATTCCCTTCTTTCAAGGAGCTTTAAATCTAGTGGGGAAGACAGACACTAAAATAAGTTACACGTAGCGGGAAGCAATAGATGTAAAGATATACACATGAGCGTTATGGGGGGAAGGTAGGGGATGCATTTATCAGTGCTTAGGTGTCATGGAAGTGCTGAAATAGCAATAAGAGAAACAGATCAGTCAAACAGTGGTATTTATTGAGTGCTTACTATGTGCAGTACACTGTACTAAGCACTTGACAGAGTTCAATACAAGAGAATTAACAGGCACGTTCCCTGCCCTTAAGGAGCTAACAGACTAGAGATGAATTTATAGTCTAGAGAAATAGGGTAAAGAAAGGAGAGAGTCATCAAGGAAGGTCTCCTAGAGGAGATAGAAGCAAAATAAGCTGTGTGGCCTCTTGGAAAAAGCACGGATCTAGAAGTCAAAGGACCTGGGTTCTAATCTCAGCCCTACCAAATGTCGGCTTGGTGACCTTAGGCAAGTCACTTAACTTTTCTGTGCCTCAGTTACCTCATCTTTAAAATGGAGATTGAGACTGTTTGTACTACATGGGACTGGATTGTGTCCAACCAGATTATTTTATATCTTTCCCAGCACTTAGTGCAGCACGGCACCTAATAAGCACTCAACATATACCACCAAAATAACGGAAAAGGATTGTGAAGATGGGGAGAGAGGTGGTTCGTGGGATGTTCCCACAGCTTCAGCTTGCTATTCACATATTACAGATAAAATCAAACTCTTCATGTTAGGAGATCACCTCTGCCACCTACTTCATCTTCCAACTAAAGGACTTTCTGCTTAAAGATTCAAGGGACTCCCCAAAATGATACTGGAAGGTCAGAGGGTCATAATTATAATTGTAATAATCAACCGATCCATTATATTTATCAAGATCTTACTGAATACTGTACAAAGCACTTAGGAGAGTACAATACAACAGATTTAGCGGATGTTTCATTCATTCGATCGTATTTATTGAGTGCTTACTGTGTGCAGAGCTCTTGGGAGAGTACAGCATAAGAAAAAACAGACACTTCCTTGCTCCCTAGAAGGAGCTTACAGTCAAGAGGTGGGGATGGACATTGAAATAAATTACGGATAGGCACATATATGCTGTGGGGCTGAGGGCAGGGTTGAATAAAGGGCAAGGAATCCAAGGTTGATTAAAGGGGACACCAAAGGGAGAGAGAGTAGAGAAATTATAAGGGCTTAGTCAGGGAAGGCATCTTGGAAGAGATGTGATTTTAATAAGTCTTTGAAGGTGGGGAGAGCAATCATCTGTCCGATATGCAAGGGAAGGCCATGGGCAGAGACAAGAGGTAGAAGAGGGGTCAGCGGTGAGAGAGATGAGATCAAAGTATAGTGAGTAGGTTGGTGTTAGAGGAGCCAAGTGAGAGTGTTGGGTTTTAGAAGGAAATGAGAGGCAAGATAAAAGGGGACAAAGTGATTGAGTGCTTTAAAGGCAGTGGTTGAATGACATTCACTTAGTACCTTCAATTAAGAGATCTCAAAGTGTCCTTCCCGCTAATGCTGAGAGACAGACAGACTCTTCTGCTTCTCGTTAAATTTTTATTTCGGGGGTAACAGATGTCTATGAGAATGACATCCCTCACTCATTATGTTTCTGGGTAATCACAGACTTGCTGCCTTTCAGCTTGTGTCACCATGATCTGAGCAAATTAGATAATAACTTGATGATTTTTGCGTGTTTAAGTGGAAATCGCTCTATCCCGGGAGCTAATGAAATCCAAGGTTTATTAGTCCAAAAGACTATCCCTAAATCAAGCCATAGCCGGGCTATCGCCTTTGGACGAGTCAGCATCACGTGACAAGATTTATCATTGGAGGAAGTTCCTTGAGGCTAGAGTCGATCAATCAATCCATCGGTCAATGATATTTACCGAGTGTCTCCAGTACACAGAGCACTGTGGTAAGCGCTTGGGAGAGTACAGTAGAACAAAGTCGGCAAACAGGTTCCCTGCCCTCAGTGAATTTACAGTCTAGAGGAAATGTGTGTTCTGTCTTCCCTGCCTTCCTTGAGCCCTGTAAGTGCTCTGTGGCACAGTGACTGACCGACAGGATGCCGGGGAAGATGGAGTCAGCGATGGGCATCTAAAAGTCTATCCAACGCAAAGAGGAGCCCGATGATTTGGAAAGTTTGAAAGCACCAAGTTAATTTTCGAATCAGGGAGCCAGGGGACGGAGCGCAGGACTGTACCTGAATCAGGGCCCAGTTTGGCCACTAGCCTGCTGCAGGAATCTCTTCACCTCTCCGTGTCTAGGTTCTAATCCCGGCTCTGCCACATGTCTACAGTGTGACCTTGGGCAAGTCATTTAACTTCCCTGTAACTTGGTTACCTCATCTGTAAAATGAAGATTAAGACCATGAGCCCCACATGGTACAGGAACTGTGTCTGACCTGATTACTTTGTATCTACCCCCGCAGTTAGAACAGTGCTTGATATGTAGTAAACACTTAACAAGCACTCTTATTATTATTATTTTTGTACCTATCCAAGGGCTTAGTACAGTGTGTGGCACTCACTCACCTAGCCCTGTAAAACGGGGCTACGATATCTACTTTCTCTCCCTCTTCAGTTGTGCAGAAACTGATCAGATTATCTTGTGGGAACCATAGTTTAGCACGGTGCATGGGCATGGGGAAAGCCCTTAGCTTAATAATGGACTATATGAAAATAGTAGTAATAATAATAATAATATTTGTAATATTAATTATAATAATATTTAAGGTGCAGAGAATTGATTTCCAGGGTTTGGAAGGATCTCTGGTGGTTACTTAACAAATCCCCTTCCTTAGGTAGGTCTTTTCAACTCCCCTCCCTAAATGACATTGGCCTACCAGATACTTCTTTCTGAGGTCTAACCTAAGTCCCTACTACCGCAATTCATCTTATTTGGTTTTCCAGGGAAACAAAGATGGAAAATAAGCAACCTCATGGAGAAACATTTCAATGATATAAAGATGATTGCCTCTTGGGATGGTGGGGCAAGCCCTAAATCCCTCCTTCCCCTTTTATCATGGAATGTAACAAAGGTATCAAATTACCCCTTTGCTTACCAGCTGCTTACTGGGTGACCTTGGGCAAGTCGCTTAACTTCTCTGTGCCTCAGTTTCCTCAATGGTAAAATGGAGATACCCCCTTTCCCTCCTACCTAGACTGTGGGCCCCATGAGGGACAGGGACTGATCTTATTGATTTGTATTCATTCATTCATTCATTTAATCGTTTTCATTGAGTGCTTGCTGTGTGCAGAGCACTGTACTAAGCGCTTGGTAAGTACAAGTCGACAACATATAGAGATGGTCCCTACCCAACAACGGGCTCACAGTCTAGAAGGGGGAGACAGACAACAAAACAAAACATGTAGACAGGTGTCAAAATCATCAGAACAAATAGAATTATACCCGCTATTGGGTAGGGACTGTCTCTATAGGTTGCCAAGGTGTACTTCCCAAGCGCTTAGTACAGTGCTCTGCACACAGTAAGCGCTCAATAAATGTGATTGAATGAATGAATTATAGCTATATGCACATCATAAACAAAATAAATAGAATAGTAAATATGTACAAGTAAAATAAATAGAGTAATAAGTGCTGTGGGGAGGGGAAGGAGGTAGGGCAGAGGAACAGCGTTTGACACATAGGACATGCTGAACAATTACCATTAAAAAAGGCGGTAGCGAGAAAGGCAATCCGGATGATCAGGGAGCTGGAGCCAAGTCTGTGAGAGGATGGACTGGAAAAATTAGGGTCCTTCAGTCTAGAGAGATGAATGCCGAGACAGGACAAATCTACAGGACAAAAGGTAGAAATACCTTCCACCAAATTCCATGCCACCAAGACAGAGAGGCATCGGTTGAAGTCTCTGGGGTTTTGCACCAAACAAACAAAACAGAACATTCTCGAGGACAGGAAATGTGCCCCGTTTCGGTTGCACCTTTCCAAGGGCTTAGTGCAGGGCCTTGCCCTCACTAACTGCTCGAAAAATACTATTATTACCATGACTGCAACTGCCGATGCTACTACTACAAAGAAAATGAAGCAGGCGGTCTATCTACAGTACACAGCAGATGGTGCACAAACAGAATGTGCGCCATAAGAAATTGTGCTGGAAGAAAACACAAGCAGATTCTAAAGGGGGATTGGGGTAATTTTGGGGAAAGGAAGTCTATAATAGATTACTTTAGGGAGAGTTAGGTCGCAGAGGGGACAGTTACGGTATTCAGCCTGACCCCAGTGCTTAGTCGGGCATGTGGCACGTAATTAAAGTACTTCACAAATACTGCAATTATTCTTCTTCTCCTGATTTAACCACTCAAAAGGATAACAAGGAGGGAAGCCACCCTACTCTTCCTCCAAGCATCCTGTTGCCACAGATGGAGACAGAATGAGTATTAAACTGCTTGGGCCAAGATTGGATAGCGCATCCGATGTCCTTACGATCTTTGAGAGTATGTATAATGCTAAACCTAGTCCCTCTCTCACCATTTCCGTTTCAGAATGATAAATAATCATTTGTACTGTACACTCCCAAGTGCTCAGTTCAGTGCACTGCACTCAGTAAGAGCTCAATAAATACCACTGCTTGATTGAATTTGGGTTGAGTTATTTATGGTGCATTGGTGACAGATTGTTCCAAACAAAAACTACTGGAGACGGACAGTCTTTCAAAGCTCATCCCCACTCATTACCTGCAATTCACTGTCAAAACTCATGAATGCTCCCATTCCTTCAAATATGATAATAATAATGACAATAATTGTGGTATTTGTTAAGTGCTTACTGTAGGCCAAGTACTGTACTAAGCGCTGGGGTAGATTCAAGGTAATTGAGTTGTACACAGTCCCTATCCCACATAGGGCCCGCAGTCTTAATCCCCATTTTACAGATTAGGTAACTGAAGCCCAGAGAAGTGAAATGATTTTCCCCAGTTCGCAAAACAAAATAGTGGTGGAACAGGTTTAGAACCCAGGTCCTTCTGACTCCCAGGTTCATGCTCTATCTACTAGGCCAGGCTGCTTCTCTAATAATGGAGAAGCGGTGTGGCTCAGTGGAAAGAGCTCGGGCTTGGGAGTCAGAGCTCATGGGTTCTAATCCTGGCTCCGCCACTCGTCAGCTGTGTGACTTTTGGCAAGTTATTTCACTTCTCTGGACCTCAGTTACCTCATCTGTAAAATGGGGATTAAGACTATGAGCCCCACGTGGGACATTCTAATCACCTTGTACCCATGCCCCCCAGCTCTTGGAACAGTGCTTTGCACATAGTAAGTGCTTAATTAATGCCATTATTATTATAATTAATATTCTTAGCTGACTGATTCCCATCCACCCACAGATCCTGGCGTTGCCTTGGTACCTCTTTAGGCCCTGGGATTTTCCATCGTAAAGCCCAGGCGAGCCAATAAAATGTTTTCATTGATTGCAGTGCCAGTTTTAGGGGCTGGAATGGCTCTAAACAAGAGGCATCCTTTAGCACTCTACTGTGGATTTACTTTTTACGGTCCTGGATCTAGTGTGTAAATACGGCATGCGCGTTAACACTAACCTGAAGAGACAACCCTCTCTGGAGGACGATCCCATTTTTATGCTTTACCAGCACCATGATCATAAATCCTCCAAGACTGCAGAGCACGGACATCCTGTAGATTACCTTGGGGCAGAGGTTCTCTTTGAGTGAGTCAGGCTAATAAAAATTAAAGTTCAGTGTCACCGAGTAATCTACGTCATCTATAACACCTGCATTCCACTAGCCAGGGAGGATCAGCGGGCTATTTATCAGCTGAATGGGGAGGCCGGAACCATGGACCTATCAGAATCTTCTTTCCTACTCTTCAATCGGTTCTGCTTCCAGATTCATCCCCCCTCCCAGGCAATATATATCTGTAATTAATTTATTTATATTAATGCCTGTCACTGCACCCTCAGCACCACAGCACTTAATCCATTCAGTCACCTTGTCCCCTCTTACCTCACACCTCACTTTTCTCCTACTACAACCCAGCCCGCAGACTTCGTTCCTCTGGTGTTAACCTTCTCACTGTGCCCCTATCTCGCCTGTCTCGCCACCGACCAGTGGCCCACATCCTACCTCTGGCCCGGAATGTCCTCCCTCCTCAAATCTGTCAGACAATTACTCTCCCCCTCATCAAAGCCTTACTGAAGGCACACCACCTCCGAGAGGCCTTCCCAGACTAAACCACCCTTTCCCTCATCTCCCACTCCCTTCTGGGTCACCCTGACTTACTTCCTGTGCTCTTCCCCCTCTCCCTACCCCACAGCACTTATGTATAAATCTGTAATTTTATGTATTTATATTGATGTCCATTTATTTGTATCATTGTCTGCCTCCCATCCCCGGACTGTGAGCTCACTGTGCGCAGGGATTGTCACTTTGTTGCTTTATTGTACTTTCCCAAGTGTGGAGTACAGTGTTCTGTGCACAGTAAGCACTTAATCAATACGATTCAATGAAGGAATGATTGCTGAGTACATTACTCTCACTCAGTAAGTACCTAATAAACACAACTGATTGATCGATTGGTACTGGTCACCCTTCCGGAAGGGAAAACTCTTGGCAGGTTTGGGAATGTTCCTTATCCCTGCCCCTGAGTGCAACCAGGAATGCTGAAAATGAGGTAACTATGTTTAAGAGGGAGCTGTCTGGCACCGGTTCTGCCCAACTTAGTTAGGAAATCCATTAGAGAGCCGATGTATATATGTATATGTGTACATTATATAGCAGATGTGTATATAGAGAGCTATATACATAGATACAGATATATATAGATAGTTCCCATTATATAGCAGATGTCTGCAGAGAGTAGGCTTCCTTGCCATAAATCAGAGACATGGATGATAATAATAATAATAATACCTTGTCATAAATCAGAAACATGGATAATAATAGTAATAATAATAATTGTGGTATTTTTAAGCACTTATTATGTGGCAGGCACTGCAATAAACCCTGGTGTATGAACAAGCAAATTGGGTTGGACACAGTCCCTGTCCCATCTGGGATCCCCATTTTGCAGCTGAGGTAACTGAGGCCCAGAGAAGTGAAGTGACTTGTCCATGGTCACACAGCAGACAAGTGGCAGAGCTGGGATTAGAACCCAGGTCCCAGGTCCATGCTACATCCACTAGGCCATGCTGCTTCCCCAGGTGGGGGGCAATCCCCTCCTGGGTGGATGTTAATTGGAGAAGCAGCCTCCCCTGCCCAGATTTATGCTCTCTGGATGAAGTGGTTGCACTGGCACAGGCAGAAATGACACGGGCATCTCCCTGACTTTTATTCCTATTGGTCAAAGATGTTTCTTCCCACCCTCCATTAGTTTAGAAACTTCTAGAGGGTAGGGATTATAATAATAATAATAATAATAATAATAATGGCATGTGTTAAGCGCTTACTACGTGCACAGCACTGTTCTAAGCGCTGGGGAGGATGCAAGGCGATCAGGTTGTCCCACGTGGGGCTCACAGTCTTAATTCCCATTTTACAGATGAGGGAACTGAGGCACAGAGAAGTTAAGTGACTTGCCCAAAGTCACACAGCTGACAATTGGCGGAGCCGGGATTTGAACCCATGATCTCTGACTCCCAAGCCCGGGCTCTTTCCACTGAGCAGTCATGTTTCTTCTGTACTCATTCAAGCACTTAATACAGTGCTTTGACCCCAGTACGTTTGGAATGAGTGAGCGAGTGAACGAATGAACGAATGTCACCCACATTCTTATGCCCTTCGGGAGTTTTTTGGACAATTTCCTTGATGAGCAACACCAAGGTCTCAAAAGGAAAGTTAAGTACCGATCCTGTGTCCCTACCTCACGGGCAAAGCAGAGTAGTCCTTTTTTTTTTTTAATGGCTTTTTTTAAGTGCTTACTATGTGCTAGGCACTATTCTAAGAGCTCTTGTAAGATACAAGGCAATCAGGTTGGACACGGTCCATGTCCCATGTGGGGCTCCCAGTCTCAATTCCCGTTTTACAGATGAGGTAACTGAGGCCCAGAGAAGTGAAGTTTCTTGCCCAAGGTCACACGGCAGACAAGTGGCGGAGCTGGGATTAGATCCTTCTGCTTCTCAGACCTATGCTCTATCCATTAGTACAGGCCGTTTCCCTCTGCTTCCCCAATAGCACGAGGGTGCTTGGAATTTTCTAGTAGATGAGGAACTGTGTGCCTAGTGGAAATATCATGTGCCTAAGAATCAAAGGATCTGAGCTCTGGCAAATGCCCACTGTGTGATCTTGGGTAGATCACTTTACTTCTCTTTGTCTCAGCTTCCTCATCTGTAAAATGGGGATTTAATGTCTGTTGTCCCTCCTACTTAGACTGTGAGCCCCACGTGGGACAGCGACTGTGTCCTTCCTGATTAGCTTGCATCTACTCTAGTGCTTAGAGCACTTCTTGACACATAGTAAGTGCCTAACAGATATAATTATAATAATAACAGTAATCAGGCAGCCTGAAATTCCATCCATCATCTCCCTGAACTCTGTCCATTCCTCAAAGTAAGGATTCCATTCGAAACCCAATCACTTCCCATACTCCAGAAAGCACTAGAGCATAGTGCTAATAGCATTAGGTTCTGCGTTTCATCTATATTTTAGAGAGAAGCAAGCATTACAGTTTGGAAGAGGAATTGTCACTCATTGGCAAATCAGCGAAAATTAGCGGCACACAACATCTGTGCCAACTCCGCTATAACCAACTTTTCTTCCATGAATAAATGTCAAATGGTGGGTCTAGATCTCTGGCTCAGTCCAGTTCAATCGCCCTTCCAAAGGAGATGTTCCCAATTAGGCATTTTGGGAAATTGACCGCGTCTTGACCAGGAAGCAAGGAGGAAAAGGGTGTGGCTGACCGGGGTAGCAGAGGATTGGCATTCTGGCTCTGCTGGCTCCCACCCTTGTATCATCATCATCATCAATCGTATTTATTGAGCGCTTACTGTGTGCAGAGCACTGTACTAAGCGCTTATGCATGCCCACTGCTCTCAGCCTCTTGCCCTTCTGATCTCCTGGGCTTCCTGGAGCTGAGAGACCTGAGCCATGAGCCATGGATCCAGGGGAGTCACATGTCGTAGACACTGCCTTCATGTTTTACCTAATACACCCTAAACAGCTCGTCATGGGCAGGGAATGTGTCCGTTTATTGTTCTATAGTACTCTCCCAAGCACTTAGTACAGAGCTCTGCACACAGTAAGTACTCAATGAAAAGGAATGATTGATTGACACTCCAGTGGCCTGAAGATTCGTCTACCCATTCCACCTCCCCCTCTCAGCCATCACTGTGGAAGGAATTTTCCCTCTGGCCCTGCTCAGCATGGGAGCATCCTCTATGCCCTTGGATCTATGACCTTTGGGCATTTGATTTTTGCCCCACCCTCAACCCCACAGCCCTTAAATATTTATCTCTAAGTTATACATTATAAATTACTTATTTATATTAAGGTCTGTCTCCCCCTCTGGTTTGTAAGCTCATTATGGGTAGGGAACGTGTCCTCTCATTCTGTTGTATCATCCTCTCGCAAGTGCTTAATACAGTTCTCTGCACATGGTAGGAACTCAAAAAATACCACTGATTGATGATGGCGATGATCAAATGCTCCTACCTCACCTCACTACTTTCGTATTACAACCCAGGCTGCACATTTAGCTCCTCTAATGCCAAACTTCTCACTACACCTTGATCTCATCTATAACCTCTTGCCTGAATCCTGCCTCTGGCCTGGAATCCCCTCCCTCCTCATATCCAGCTGACAATTACTCTCCCCCACTTCAAAGCCTAATGAAGGCCCATCTCCTCCAAGAGGCCTTCCCTGATAAGCCCTCCTTTCCTCTTCTCCCACGCCTTCTGTGTCGCCCTGACTTGCTCCCTTTATTCATCTCCTCTCCCAGCCCTACAACACTTATGTTGTGGAGTCGTCTCTGACCCATAGTGACTTCACGGACACATCTCTCCCAGAAGGCCCCCCCTCTACCTGCAATCATTCTGGTTGTAAATCCATAGAATTTTCTTGGTAAAAATACAAAGTGGTTTACCATAGCCTCCATCCAAGCAGTAAGCTTGAATCTCCACTCTTGACTTTCTTCCATGCCGCTGCTGCCCAGCTCAGGTGAGTTTTGACTTGAAGCAGATTGCCTTCCGCTTGCTATCCACTGCCCAAGCTAGGAATGGAATGGGTATGCCTCTGCTTGACTCTTCCACCTGTAGCCAAGACTGGTAGAGTACTGGAAACTCTCTAAGTGTGATCCCGAGAGGGGAGCACTTAGTACATATCTTTAATTTATTTATCTCAGTGTCGATATCCACCTCCAAACTTCCAGCTAATTGTGGGCAGGGAATGTCTTTTTACTGTTATACTCTCCCAAGCACTTAATACAGTGTTCTGCACACAGTAAGCACTCTATACAATTGAATGAGTGAATGAATGAACTATGATTTTCTGAGTAAAAAGATATCCAGCATACCCATGTTTGAGCAGCATGTATGGAAACTCAAACAGTGCACTTTTCAAAGAGAACTGTGTTTGAATTCCCCTAGCCATCCCTTAAATATCAGGATGGATCACTGAGGAGGGAACTGAATTTCCTCTGTAGGATTTAAAAAATAAAAAAGGGCCCCACTGCCTCTACTGCTTTGGGATGCTCAGCCCTAAGGCAGAGTGCTGGATGAGATGACCTATTTGAGCATCTCCTAGGCCTGAGGGCAGGGTTGCTTCTGCTGAGGAGGATAGATGAAAGAAGTAGGAAGTGCTTTCTCCATCTCTCTGGAGATGGAAGAAGTTAATTGGAAAAGAGCATTTTGCCAAATGTTTCCTTCTAAGAGTGGGAAGGATCTGGGTTCTAATTCCAGCTTTGCAATTTGTCAGCTGTGTGACCTTGAGCAAATCACTTCACTTCTCTGGGCCTCAGTTACCTCTTGTGGAAAATGGGGACTAAGACCATAAGCCCCATGTGGGACATGGACTGCATTCAACCTGATTACCTCGCATCTACCCCAGAGCTTAAACAGTGACTGGAAAAAGTGTTTAACAAATACTATATGAAAAAGAAGTGGAATGACCGTTTATTAATTTTCATCTCTCCCAGTTTGATCAGATGGATTTGGGATGTTTCCGACCAGTTGAGGGGTGAGAGGAGGGATTGGTCTGGGGGCTGTGTATTTCTCATCCCTGCTTTAGCCAAGGCTCACTTTCTATGTTCTAAATTCATCTGACGGCAACAGAAGAACAAACGCCAGCATTCGAGTTATCACTTTTTCCCTCGGTATAAGTACACCATGCCATCCAAAGAACAGATCTTCCAAACAACAGATGTGTTTGGGGCCTCCCTAGAGGACGTCGAGAGGGAAAGTGTTATTGAATTGGATCGATTTTTCCTCTGCCTGGTCATATCCTGGCCTGGAGGCCAGTGAATCCTGGACTCTGGGAGAGGATGGATTTCCTGTTGCCAGAAGTCTAACAAGACCATCTTATCTGAGTGGCTGGGCAGTGCAGCACTGGCCACGATGAGGTAAAAATGTCCCAGCATCATCTGATACATCCCCATTCAGGATACCTGAGGCAGGAGGGGAGAGGTAACTCCCGGCACTTAGAACAGTGCCTGGCTCATAGTAAGCACTTAAATACCATCATTATTATACCTCCTCCATGTTCCCTGATCTCCTCTCTGTCCATGGAATCAATAATTCCCTCCAGGCCCCAAATAGAATGGGCTCCTTCCAATATGCCCTGAGGCCTGGGTACTGCTAAGTTGAACCAATCCCCGGAAGGATTTGGGGTTGCTTTAGTACAGATGGCTGGTCATTCCCAATCGGTGAATGCAGCAATCCTGAAACTAGGGCAGCCCATGTCTCACCCATACACACACCATTAAACCTGCTTTAGGAGTGACTGGAATAGTGATTGGACTCGTGGGTGGCCGTGGAATTTTCAACTTGGCCAATGGTAACCTCCAAGGGCTACCCATTTCCCTCAGGATCAAGTAAAACTCCTGATCATTGGCTTCAAGGCTCTCCGTCATCAGTTTTCTATTTCTTATTTATTTTTCCTTATCACCAACTTCTGTCCAACCCAGTCCCAACACTCCTAAGCAAATCTTCTCATTAATCCCTCGCTCTGACCTCTCTCATGTCTCATTCACGCCCTCCTTTCTCCCCTTCTTGCAAAGATGCCAAATCACAGTACTCCCTCCTAAAAGCCACTTGTTCCAGGAAGTTTTCCCTGATTTATTTGCTTTTCTTCTGCCCAGACCTTCCCGACTACGATTTCAGCATTCAGCCCCTCACAGCTGCCTCTAGCACTTGGGGGCATATCAATTTACCCGCTCTGTGATTTCAGTGTTTATTTATTCTCCTATCGTTCCATGCTCTTTCTCCTGTATCTGCCAACAACTTTGCTTTCATTTCCCCCATTACACTGAAAGCTTCTTGAATCAGTCAATCCATCACTAGTATTTATTTAATATATACTGTGAGCAGAACAATGTACCAAGCATTTGGGAGAGTTCAATAGAATCAGAAGACTTGAACCCTGCCCACGAGTTGCTTACAGTGTAGCAGATTGAAGGCAGGGACTACTTTTATTGTATTCTCCCAAGTGTTTAGTGGCATGGTTGGCATGCATTAGGGCTCAATAAATACTATTGATTCACTAATTAATTTATTAATTGGAAGAGAGGGAGGGCATCCATTTTCCCATTTTCTCCAGACTAATTGGCTTGTATCCTCCCCAGCGCTTAGTACAGTGCCTTGCACACAATAAGCATTTAAAAATACCACAATTATGATTATTATCATACTTGGTGTAGCCCCTATATCACATGACCTTGGGACAAGTTCAGGAGAGGGAAGGAATGAGGGGAGAATTTAGAGGCATTTTCGGCATCCCCGGAAAACTGCATGGCATTTTGCTACCTCCCTAACCCTGAGAGGAGTCTTCCTCTTAAGGTTCCAGGAGAAAAATGACATTAGCTGAGAGATTTGCTTCAGTGAACACTATGGAAGGCAAATTGGACCATTACCCAAACACAGTTGCCCTCCCTGCAGTACTTTCATATTGAACTGTCATACATAGCAAACTACACGAAGGTTTAATTATAAACTGCTAATGAAAACACCTCACTGAATACAATTTGGAATACACAGATAGAACAGGTGGGAATGCAGAGGAAAGACCCAAGCAATATGCTGAAAGTATAACATCAAATCCAAGTTGAGCTTCACTGGAACAAGGTGATTAATACTCATCTTCTAGACTGTAAATTCACTGTGGGCAGAGAATATGTCTATCAACTCTCCCAAGCACTTAGCAGCATGGCTTAGTGGAAAGAGCCTGGGCTTTGGAGTCAGAGGTCATGGGTTCAAATCTTGGCTCTGCCAATTATCAGCTGTGTGACTTTGGGCAAGTTACTTCACTTCTCTGGGCCTCAGTTACCTCATCTGTAAAATGGGGATTAGGACTGTGAGCCCCCTGTGGGACAACCTGATCACCTTGTAACCTCCCCAGCTCTTAGAACAGTGCTTTGCACATAGTAAGTGCTTAATAAATGTCATTATTATTATTATCATTATGTTCTGCACACCATAAGTGCTCAATAAATATCATTGTTTGGTTTATTTATTGATCCCACCACTAGCAACGGGGTGATGGAGGTTCAGGCCACCACCACTTAGATCATGCCCCCCTGGAAGGGTAACCCTTGCTCCCTGGGATTCTGTGATTGAGTGGGGGTTCTGGGCCTAAAATACTGAGAAGCAGCATGGACTAAGGAAAATCCTCCAGGCCTAAGAGTCAGAGGATCAGGGTTCTAATCCTGGCTCCCTCATTTGTCTTCTGCATGACCTTGGGCAGATAATAATAATGATAATGGCATTTATTAAGCACTTATGTGCAAAGCACTGTTCTAAGCGCTGGGAAGTTTACAAGATGATCAGGTTGTCCCACGTGGGGCTCACAGTCTTAATCCCCATTTTACAGATGAGGTAACTGAAGCACAGAGAAATTGAATGACTTGCCCAAAGTCACAAAGCTGACAAGTGGCGGAGCCGGGATTTGAACCCATGACCTCTGACTTCAAAGCCCGTGATCTTTCCACTGAGCCACGCTACTTTTCCAAATCACTTCACTTCTCTGTGCCTCTGTTTCCACATCTGTAGAATGCAGATCAAATCATTCTTCTACCTCTTGTTTGGATTGTGAGCCTAGTGTGGGACAGGGACTGTGTCCAACCTGGTGATCTGGTATCAGCATTTAGCACATAGTAAGTATGTAAGAAATGCCAGTAAAAAAAAAAGAAGAAATATTACACAGGGGCAGCATTTACTCAGCTGCGGTCTGAAGTCAGTTAAGGGGTCAGATCACTGCTCTAGGCCATGGGAAAAATTACAGAGGCAGAAGGAGGCAAGAATCCCACCTCTGAGAAGTTCACGACCCAGTGAAAGAGGGAAAATGGACACTATCCACACGGCTGAAGAGCTCTCAAAAAGACAATCACCTATCTCAAGGCGATTCTATTTCCAAGGGCTGCCCCTTTCCACCAGGCAGAGAGAAGCAGCAAATCTTTGTGGATAGAGCGTGACTTCTGGGAGTCAGAAGGTCCTGGGTTCTAATTCTGACTCTGCCGCTTATCACCTGTATGACCTTGAGCAAGTCACTTCACTTCTTTGGGCCTCAGTTACGTCATCTGTAAAATGAAGATTAAGACTGTGAGCCCCATGTGGGACATGGACTGTGTCCAATCCAATTAGCCTGCATCTGCCCCAGAACTTAATAGTTTCTGGCACACAGTAAGCACTTAACAAATGCCTTTAAAAAAAAAAAAACTAACAGACACCACTCTGATTCAAGCCCTCATCACCTCCCTGTTGGATCATTACAACAGCCTCCCTCATTTCCCCTAGCTCCTTTTCAGCGTCTCTTTCTTGTAAGTTTGAATCAGGTTTCTAAGATGTCATTCAGAATGCATGCCTCCTCTTCAAAAACCCTCAACGGCTACAGCAATCTCTCTCCATTAAACTGAAATTCCCCACCATCGGACTCCTGACTCTCTCTCAGCTATCTCCTTTGTCTGTTGCCCCCTTCTCCACTCTAACCTCCGCTCACGCTGCTTGCTCCACTCAACCTAGCCCGCTGATTGTTCTTTTCTCTCAACTTTCTGATCTCTGGCCCACACCGTTCCCTGTGTCTTTCCCCACAACTTTTCCCCACTCAAACCCCCCAAACCATTTTCTTCCCCATCTTCAAAGACTTCCTTAAAAAGCCAACACCTCTATCAATCCCCTCCTCCCCACCAATCAATCAACAGTACAGACTGAGACCTGACATTGAGCAGAAACACTGCAATAAGCATTTGCATCTGCCTATGAGAGTTTTTAACCTAATAGATATCAACCCATCAGCCACCCCTAATACCCACGATGTATTCAGGCCTAGGCCAGGATCCAAATGTATTATATTCCTCAAAAATGTGGATGTATTGGGAACCACTGAAATGTGGGATACATTTTCTCATACATGTAAATGTAATTTGTTAAGCTGCTCATTTCTGATGTAATTAACTAGCCCGCCATATAATTCAAATAAAAGTGTAGATCAGCATGGTGTAGTAGAGATAGCATAAACCTAGGTGTCAGGAGGTCATGGGTTCTAATCCTTACTCTGCCACTTGTCTGCTGGGTGACCTTGGGCTAGTCACTTCACTTCTCTGGGCCTCAGTTCCCTCATCTGTAAAATGGGGATTGAAACTGCAAGCCCCCCAGGAGACAGGAACTTTGTCCAGCTAGATTTGGTTGTATCCACCCCAGGTCTTAGGACAGTGCCTGGAACATAGCAAGCACTTAAATATCAATATTATTATTATTATTATTTCCCTCCCACTCCCTTCACTCCTTCACCTCTGGTATTCTTACCATCTGACCCCAGGCACCCTAATTTCATCGTGTCAGTTTAATTATCTTCCTTTTGCTAATCAAGAGGGTTAAGCCTCAAGGGCACTTGCTGGAAGTGACCAGCCAAAGGTGCCTTGATAAGTGTTTGAAGGGACATCTTCCATCTCCCCTGGACACTCCTAATCCTCTGCTTTGCTCCACTACCTCCGACATTGATTGAAATAGCCTTGTAACCCAACAACAACGGAAATGGGTTTCCCCTCCAACCCACCAGCGAGCTCAGAGAAACAATTTTGCCTTCACAAAGCAGGAATTACCACACAGCTAAAGTATAGTGTAACCTCCCGATGAGTCTGAAGGCCAGGAGGTAATTCAGGGAGATTGGCCCTTTCTGACAGAAGGAGCTTGGCAGAAACCCAAGTTATTTCTTACTCTCCTTGCCCACTTGAGGGTAGAGTGCTTAGCTAAACAGAGGATTTGGTTTTTCTTTCCTCTTTTTTTTTCCAACCTGTTCATTTTCAATTCCTCTTTAGAATTTGAGAATTTTTGTGTTCAAAACTAAGGCATTCAGGTGCGACTCTGACAATATAAAGTCCAGTTTTTGTGAGGGATAATCTCACATTTTGGAGGGGTGAAGGTGATGATGATGCAGATGAAACCAACGTATTTAAATTGAGCTGATTTTCATAATCCTGGATGAGACGGCAGGGGGATCTGGGGAGGCAAGGGGGTGTTAGTGGAAAGAACATGGAACTGAGAGTTAGGAAACCTTGGAATGCCAGCTCCACTGTGACTACTGTGTGCCTTTGGGCAGTCACGTAACCTCTCCGGGCCTCAGTTTCCTTATCTGCAAAATGGGGATAAAATAGATTGTAAAACCCATGCAGGACAGGAAATGTTGCCAATCTGATAGCCAATGTGTTTACATTGTAATATCCCAATACTTAGTACAGTACTTGGCACACAGTAAGCATTTAACAAATATTGTTATTATCATTATTATTATCAATATCATTATATTCTTTCCTTAAAATTGATGAAAGATTGTTTAATCTCATATCTTTAAGTAGTGGGATGGAGAGAATATAACTTCATTCATGTATTCATTCAATCGTATTTATTGAGCACTTACTGTGTGCAGAACACTGTGCTAAGTGCTTGGGAGATTATTATTATTATTATTATTATTATTATTATTAAGTGCCATCGAGTCATTTCCAATTCATAGTGACTCCATGGTGTACTTTCTCCAGAATGTCCTGTCCTTTGCCATAATCTGCAGCATTTCTAATGGTTCTTCTGTTATCATTGTTATGGTCTCTGTCCATCTAGCTGTTGGTCTGCCACTTCCACATTTTCCCTAGACTTTCCCTATCATTAGTGTCTTCTCCAGAAAATTAGTCCCCCCGATTATGTGTCCAAAATACGCAAATCTAAGTTGAGTCATTTGGCCTTCCAAAGACCATTTGGTTTAATTTGCTCTAAAATCCATTTGTTTGTCTTTTGGAAACTCCATGGTATTCCCAAAAGCCTTCTCCAACACCACATTTCAAAAGAATCGATGTTCTGTCTATCCTGTTTTTTCACTGTCCAGCTTTTGGATCCATACATGGTCACTGGAAAGTCATAATCAAGTCATTATCAAGTCACGATGGCTGTATTGTTGGATTGTTTGTGTTCTGGGAAGCTGAAATTTCTTAGACTGGGATTCCCAAGGGGATAGTTTGATCTGTTAACTTATATCTGCTTCAGGGCTTAGCACAGTGCTTGACACATCATCATCATCATCATCTGGGGTATGCCTACATTCAGTAGAGAATAATTCTGCCTAGGTTAAAAAAAGTCCATCTCTTGAGATTGATTTTAATTAGACATGATGGAGCCACTCTCCCTATGTTTCTGTTTCTTTTTTCTCCTGAAAACAGCAGAAACCTCCAATTCTGAAAGAAATATCATTACCTCAATTGATTTACTCAGATTTTCAAAAATAAAAATGAAATTGGATATTTTACTTCAAAAATTAGTGTCAAAATGTGCAGAGTTGAGGGGACCGCCACCAAATTCTTCACAGCAAGATTCAAGGGTAAGTAAAGGTGAAGATTTTTAACTACTAAAGAATTACGTTTTCACCTTAAGAACTCATGCTTGAAGCTGAGTTTCAAACACATCAGCACCAGTGACAAATTAAGAATGGCTCAGAAACTGAGGTGTTGTACATTATTCACGATCTCGAAAGGATTAACATAATGCACAGCCATTTTCAAAACACACTGTCATGAGAATAATTAACACATCTTAACTAATAAAATAAGGTCACCTAATCAAAATATAAAATAATTGAGTTACAGAACCGCACAGCTGAAGTAGAAAAGATGCACGTCAGGTGAATGGGAATTACAGATCATTAGGCTGACTGCGATTGTGTGTGGGGTCAGATAAGGTGAGCTCACTGGCTTTTCCCGTTACAGGGGAGAAGTTTCTGTCAGGAACTGGCATCTGCTTTATGCGCTTGGTACCCCATTAGTTACTCTGTGGTCTGACCCCTGCTAACTGGAAACTGAGCAGAGAAGATGTGAACCAGCCAAGGAGGACGTGAACCGCTTTCAACTTTAAAGAAATGATTCCGACGATGCCAAATGCTGGCGTGTGTGGCCCGATGCCAGCCAAGAGGGCCGTTTGCAGACAAAACTGGGAAGTTCAAGGGCTGTTTGTGCGGTAAACAGTGCTCAGAAAATCCACATCTTTGGCTTCGCCCTGGATGAGCCCCCCGACCTCATTCATTAATGATTTACTCATTCATTAATCATCATTCATTTAGACTGTGAGCCCACTGTTGGGTAGGGACTGTCTCTATATGTTGCCAATTTGTACTTCCCAAGCGCTTAGTACAGTGCTCTGCACATAGTAAGCGCTCAATAAATACGATTGATGATTAATGCATTCGATCATATTTATTGAGCCCTTACTGTGTGCAGAGCGCTGTACTAAGCATTTGGAAAATACAATTCAACAATAAAGAGAGACAATCCCTGCCCAGAGTAACCAATGACCTAGAAGAGAAGACCACAGGACTGGGAGTCTGAAGACCTGGGTTCTAATCCAGGCTCCACCCCTTGTCTGCTGTGTGACCTTGGGCAAGTCGCTTAACTTCTCTGTGCCCCAGTCACCTCATCTGTAAAATGGGGACTACGAGGCTGAGCTCTATGTGGGACAGGGACAATAAACTTGTATCTACCCCAGCACCTTAGTCCATCACTTGGAGCATAGTAAGCAGTTAACAGATACTGTGTGACCTTGGGGAAGTCACTTAATATTTCTGTGCTCCAGTTACCTCATCTGTAAAGTGGGGATTAAGAGTGTGAGCCCCGTGGGGAACAAGGGACCATATCCAATCTGATTAGCTCGTATTTACCCCAGCACTTGGTCCAGTGCTTAGCACATAGTAAGCATTTAACAAAACACTTAAACAATGAAAGGCAGTGGGTATAATGTTGTCCAAATGGGGAATGAGAAGTATAATTAATAATAATAATAATGGTATTTGTCAAGTGTTTAGTATGTGCCAAGCACTGTTCTAAGCGCTGGGGTAGATACAAGGCAATCAAGTTGTCCCACGTGAGGCTCACAGTCTTAATCCCCACTTTATAGGTGAGGGAACTGAGGCGCAGAGAAGTTAAGTGACTTGCCCAAGGTCACACAGCCGTCAAGTGGCCGATCCGGGATTAGAACAGAAGACCTCTGACTCCCAAGCCCGTGCTCTTTCCACCGAGCCACGCTGTTTCTCAACACTGTTCCTTGTGCGTGGAAAAGCATTACTGTGGACAGGACTGCCCTTGAGGGCACGTAGGGACAAATTGGCTGGGAGCTGGTCCCAGGAAAATTTTTTAAGAAATGAATTCAAGTCCACAACGATCCCAAACGCTGACATGCGTGGACCTATGCCAGGCAAGAGGGATGGATCACGGGCAAAACTGGGAAACTCAAGGACTGTTTGTGAGCTAAATAGGCCTTTCCTGTGCTAGCCACTCTAGACTGTGAGCTTGTTATGGGCAGGGAATGTCGCTGTTTATTGTTGTACTTTCCCAAGCCCTTAGTACAGTGAGCTGCAAATAGTTAAGGGCTCAATAAATACAATTGAATGAATGAATGAATGAATGAATGAATGAATGAATGAATGAAGTGTGGTGTAGGGGGACAAAGGAGGCCTTTGTAGGATGCCTTCCCAGACTGAGCCCCCTTTATCCTCTCCTCCTCCCCATCCCCACAGCACCTGTATATATGTTTGTACAGATTTACTCCATTTATTTTACTTGTCCATATTTACTATTCTGTTTACTTTGTTAATGATGTGCATCTAGCTTTACTTCTATTTATTCTGATGACTTGACACCTGGCCACATGTTTTGTTTTGTTGTCTGTCTCCTCCTCCTAGACTGTGAGCCCGTTGTTGGGTAGGGACCGTCTCTATATGTTGCCGACTTGTACTTCCCAAGCGCTTGGTACAGTGCTCTGCACACAGTAAGCGCTCAATGAATATGATTGAATGAATGACAAAGCACAGGCATGAAAGTCAGAAAGTCATGGGTTCTAATCCTGGCTCCACCCCTTGTTTGCTGTGTGACTTTGGGCAAGTCACTTCACTTCTCTGGGCCTCCGATACCTCATCTGTAAAATGGGGATTGAGACCGTGAGCTCCACGTGGGACAGAAATTTTGCCTAACCCGATTTGCTTGTATCCTCCCCAGCATTTAGAGTAGTGCCTGGCACATAGTAAGCACTTAACAAATGTTATTAGTATTATTATGAGCAATAACCTGGTTTTATAACATAAAAACAGGATCTCAGCTGTTCTATCCCCTGTCTGATAAGGGTTCCTCACTGGGTCCCTTTATGTCCACCATTTTAATTTCAGGCACCGAGCCTCTCTCCATCGTGGGCTCTGTTGCCAGGCTCCACAGCGTGAACAGAGCTTCTGAGTTCCCACGGGCCTGGGACGGAAATAAGATGACTAGAGAAAATTGGCGTTGGGGGAAGGGGAAAGTCCTGGAACCCTGGAGAAACCAACTGTGTCATCATCATCATCATCATCAATCGTATTTATTGAGCGCTTACTATGTGCAGAGCACTGTACTAAGCGCTTGGGAAGTACAAATTGGCAACATATAGAGACAGTCCCTACCCAACAGTGGGCTCACAGTCTAAAAGGGGGAGACAGAGAACAAAAATTCATCTAGAATTAAGCATATTGTCACAAAATTTGTGTCCACAGGCTGTGATCGAATGAGACTGTGTTCCAATGTAACATAAGTGGCCCTGGTGGTTCTCAGAGTCCAGCTTTTTGGAGTGCCATCTTTGGCCATCTTAGCCATCTCCCCTTCATCCCCTGTCCTAGCCCCACAGCACTTAATTACATATCTGTAATTTATTTACATCGATGTCTATGTCTCCCTCTGGAATGTAAACTCATTGTGGGCAGGGAATGTATCTATTTGTTGTTGTACTGCACTCTCCCCAGCGCTCAGTACAGTGCTCTGCACACAGTTAGCACTCAAAAAATACCACCGATTGACTGACTGTACATATTTTTTAATCTATTTATTTATTTATTTATTTTATTTGTACATATCTGTTCTATTTATTTTATTTTGTTAGTATGTTTGGTTTTGTTCTCTGTCTCCCCCTTTTAGACTGTGAGCCCACTGTTGGGTAGGGACTGTCTCTATATGTTGCCAATTTGTACTTCCCAAGCGCTTAGTACAGTGCTCTGCACATAGTAAGCGCTCAATAAATACGATTGATGATGATGATGATGACTAGCATCCACTCACTGTGGAAGATGATGGCTTGGGGTTCGCCCTATGCCCCTCTACACCCATTCATTCATTCAACCGGGATTATTGTATGCAGAGCACTGCATTAAGCTCTTAGAGAGCATAAACAGATACATTCCCACCCACCCTTCTAGCATTCTGGAGCTTTAGGACTTAAATATTCATTCAATTTCCCTGGGGCAAAGCACGCCATGAAACAGAGGAACTAGGCTTCCACCTTTACAGTGCTGCTTGAAAATCAGCTTGGGGGCGACTGGAAACTTTGCCAGTCATTTTCATTGCCTCTAAGAGATTTATTCATGGAAGAGGTAGGAGTGAGCAACTAGTAGTCCTACAGCGGGAAAGAATCCCTGTAGAAACTGAAGGCACAGACCTTAAGAGACCACAGCAGGACCATTGGCATAAGGTAGAAGACATATTAGCCCGTCACTTATATGCTCCGCACCTACATAATAACAATAATAATAATAATGGTGGTATTTGTTAAGTGCTTACTTGTGCAAAGCACTGTTCTAAGCACTGGGAAGGGATGCAAGGTGACCAGCTTGTCCCACTTGGGGCTAACAGTCTTAATCCCCATTTTACAGATGAGGTAACTGAGGCACAGAGAAGTTAAGTGGCTTGCCCAAGGTCACACAGCTGACAAGTGGAGGATCTGGAATTCGAACCCATGACCCCTGACTCCCAAGCCCGTGCTCTTTCCACTGAGCCACGCTGCTTCCCGCAATGTCACATGAGAGGTAACACTGGGTATCCTGCTTAATATTCATCCATTCATTCTTTCAACCACACTTATGGAACACTTACAATGTGCAGAGCACTGTACTAAGCGCCTGGGGAAATACAGCACACCAATAACCAGTGACACTCTCTGAAAATTCATTCAAGCATGCATTCATTCATTGAATCACTTTTAATGAGTGCCGGTCTCACCTCCACAACATCGCCAAGATCTGCCCTTTCCTCTCCATCCAAACCACTACCTTACTGGTTCAATCTCACATCCTATCCCAGCTGGATTACTGCTTCAGCCTCCTCTCTGATTTCCCATCTTCCTGTCTCTCCCCACTTCAGTCTATACATTGCTGCCTGGATTATCTCTGTACAGAAATGCTCTGAGCATGTTACTCTCCTCCTCAAAAATCTTCAGTGGCTACTAATCAACCTATGAATCAGGCAAAAACTCCTCACTCTTGGCTTCAAGGCTGTCCATCACCTCGTCCCCTCCTACCTCACCTCCCTTCTCTCCTTCTTCAGCCCAGCCGGCCCCCTCCGCTCCTCTGCTGCTGCTAACCACCTCTCTGTGCCTCATTCTCGCCTGTCCTACCCGCGGCCCACGTTCTTCCCCGGGCCTGTAATGCCCTCCCTCCACAAATCTGCCAAGCTAGCTCTCTTCCTCCCTTCAAAGCCCTACTGAGAGCTCACCTCCTCCAGGAGGCCTTCCCACACTGAGCCCGCCCCCCCTTTTCCTCTGTTCCTCCTCCCCTCCTCATTGCCCCTACTCCCTCCCTCCGCTCTACCCCCTTCCCCGCCCCACAGCACTTGTGTATATTTGTACAGATTTATTACTCTATTTATTTTATTAATGATGTGTACAGATCTATAATTCTATTTATCTATTTTGATGGAATTGATGCCTGTCTCCTTGTTTTGTTCTGTTGTCTGTCTCCCCCTTCTAGACTGTGAGCCCCGTTGTTGTGTAGGGATTGTCTCTATCTGTTGCCGATTGTATTTTCCAAGCGCTTAGTTCAATGCTGTGCACACAGTAAGCACTCAATAAATACGATTGAATGGGGAAATGAATGAATGAATGGGGGAGTACAATATATCAATAAACAGACACATTCCCTACCCACAACGAGGTTACAGTCTAGAGGGGGAAACAAACATTAATAGAAATAAATAAATTATATATAATAATAGTAATTAACTAACGGTAATTATTGTACTTATTAAGTGCTACATGTCAAGCACTGTTGTAAACACCGAGGTAGATACAAGCTAATTGGGTTGGACACAGTCCTTGCCTCACCTGTGGCTCACAGTCTAAGTAGGAAGGAGTAGGATTTATTCCCCACTTTACAGTTGAGGAAAAGAAGGCCCAGAAAAATGAAGTGACTTGCCCAAGGTCACAGAGCAGACAAGTGGCGGAGCAGAGATTAGAATCCAGATCCTCTGACTCCCAAGCCCAAGCTCTTTCCCCTAGGCTCTGCTGCTTCCGTAGTTTATCATATGAGAAGATGGACCGGCTATGCTTCTCTCCAACAGGGTCTGAATAAGCCCCTAAGCTGCAAGATAAAGCCATTACCTTCCTATAACAAAGCCTGTGACAACTCATTATGCACACAGGTTCGCATCTTAGAATATTTTGCATCTTAGAGTATTTTGCATAAGATTTTTATTTTAGAATAAAGTCACACATCTCTTTCCCCGCAAGCTCTAACAGTCCCAGCTAAGAGTCCTTCCCTGTCCTGTTGGACAGAGACTCTCCCAGACTAGATATTGTGGGCAGCAGAATCACCACATACGCTGGTAGGGCAAAATCCTCAGAAATGGACAGAATGGAGGCTGACCTCTCCTTGACCATTCGGTCTCCTAGGCGAGGAGGTCCAACGCCTGGGGATATGTCAGCGTGGCTCAGTGGGTAGACCACGGGCTTTGGAGTCAGAGGTCATGGGTTCGAATCCCTGCTCCGCCACATCTCGGCTGTGTGCCCTTGGGAAAGTCACTTAACTTCTCTGAGCCTCAGTTACCTCATCTGTAAAATGGGGATTAAGGCTGTGAGCCCCATGTGGGACAACCTGATCGCCTTGCATCCCCCCCAGTGCTTAGAACGGTGCTTTGTACATAGTAAGTGCTTAACAAATGCCATCAATATTGTTATTATTATGTCCCTCCTGCCCTATTCTGAAGGGGACAATCTCACTGCTGGTTGAATTCAGCACACTCAGGGTGTATAATAAAGTGACCAGAATCACTGCCCCCCCCCCTCTAGAATGTAAACTCCTTGAGGGCAGGGAACATAATAATGATAATAATAATGGTATTTGTTGAATGCTTGCTATGTGTCAAGCACTGTTCCAAGCACTGTGGTATATACAAGATAATCAGGTTACACACAGTCTCTGTCAACATCATCATCATCATCAATCGTATTTATTGAGTGCTTACTGTGTGCAGAGCACTGTACTAAGCGCTTGGGAAGTACAAGTTGGCAACATATAGAGACAGTCCCTACCCAACAGCGGGCTCACAGTCTAAAAGGGAGAGACAGAGAACAAAACCAAACATACTAACAAAATAAAATAGAGTAGGTATGTACAAGGAAAATAAATAAATAAATAAATAGAGTAATAAATATGTACAAACACATATACATATATACAGGTGCTGTCCCACATGGGGCTCTCAGTCTTCATCCCCATTTTACAGATGAGGTAACGGAGGCATAGAGAATTTAAGGGACTTGGCCAAGGTCCCACAGCAGATAAGTGGCAAAGTTGGGATTAGAACCCAGGTCCTTCCGACTTCCAAGTCTGTGCTATTGGGGGACTAGCAAATTCAATGGTGCAGCAAGGGGCAATCTAGATACACTTTTAGACTGTGAGCCCACTGTTGGGTAGGGACTGTCTCTATATGTTGCCAACTTGTACTTCCCAAGCGCTTAGTACAGTGCTGTGCACACAGTAAACGCTCAATAAATACGATTGATGATGATGATACACAAATGACAGTTTAAGAAATTGTCAGTCATGCACAGGATTCATCACCACACCTGTGCACAGAGATAAAAATCTCATCACGAGAATCACTTTTGACCCCAAAGGAGAGCTATCTCATGTCCCCCTGGCTCTTTCTGTCTCAGTCTCTGTCTCTCCCTCTTTTATCTCCCTCTTTCCTCCCTGATGCAGCTATGGACCTTGCCAACACCCATATCTATACTTTATAATGCTTATATTTATTTAAAGATATATATGCATACATATATAGTAAATCTATGACATTTCAAATTACACATTTGGGTACTGGAACATAGGTACGTATGTGCACACATACACAATCGAGGGGTAAAGAGGGACGCAGTAAATTTTAGTTGATTTGTTTTGGTGGTCTCCTTTCTCGCTGTGCAGATTTCTACAATTAATTGTTGGTATTGGTTGTACACCCCACAGCACCTGTATATGTGTTTGTACAAATTTATTACTCTATTTATTTTACCTGTACATATTTGCTATTCTATTTATTTTATTTTGTTAATATGTTTTATTTTGTTAATATGCTTTGTTTTGTTGTCTGTCTCCCCCTTCTAGACTGTGAGCCCGCTGTTGGGTAGGGACCGTCTCTATAGGTTGCCAACTCGTACTTCCCAAGTGCTTAGTACAATGCTCTGCACACAGTAAGTGCTCAATGAATATGATTGAATGAATGAATGAATTGATCATATTTATTAAGCATTTACTTTGTGCAGAGCACTCTACTAAGTACTGGGACGAGAACAGTGTAACAATATAACAGACATATTCCCTGTCCACCACGTGCTTACAGTCTAGAGGAGGTGACTGACATTGTGAAGCAGCGTGGCGTATTAGATAGAGCAAGTACCTGAGAGCCAGATGGTCATGGGTTTTAACCTTGGTTCCGCCACTTGTCTGCTGTGTGACATTGGGCAAGTCACTTTACTTCTCTGTGCCTCAGTTACCTCATCTGTAAAATGGGGATTAAGACTGTGAGCCCCACATGGAGCAACCTGATCACCTGATATCCTCCCCAGCACTTGGAACAGTGCATTGCACATAGTAAGCGCTTAACAAATGCCATCATTATTATTATTATTCTCTGTACCTCAGTTACCTCATGAGCCCCACCTGGGACAGGTACTGTGTCCAACTCGATTTGCTTTATTCACCCCAGTGCTTAGAACAGTGCCTGGCAAATGGTAAGTGCTTAACAAATATCATAATTATTATTATAATTTTTATTGCTATTACATAAAGAAATAAATGACAAATACATACATAAGTGCTGTGGGGCTGGTGGGGTGGGATGAATAAAGAGAGCCAGTCAGGGCTATACAGAAGGGAGTGGGAGAAGAGGAGACTGTGAGCCCGCTGTTGGATAGGGACCGTCTCTATATGTTGCTGATTTGTACTTCCCAAGCGCTTAGTACAGTGCTCTGCACACAGTAAGTGCTCAATAAATACAATTGAATGAATGAATGAATGAATGAAGGCTTAGTCAGGGAAAGCCTCTTGATGGAGATGAAAGAGCCCTGGCTTGGGAGTCACAGGTCATGGGTTCTAATCCCGACTCTGCCACTCATCAGCTGTGTGACTTGGGGCAAGTCACTTAAGTTCTCCGGGCCTCAGTGACCTCATCTGTAAAATGGGGATTAAGACTGTGAGCCCCACGTGGGACAACCTGATCACCTTGTGTCCCCCCCAGTGCTTAGAACAGTGCTTCACACATAGTAAGCGCATAACAAATGCTATCACTGTTATTATTATGTGCCTTCAATATAGCTTTAATTTGGAGAGAATAATTATTTGTTGGATATGAAGAGGGAGGGCATTCCAGGCCAGAGGCAGGATCTAGGTGAGAGGCCGGCGGCGAGATAGACGATAGGTTGGCATCAGAGGGATGAACTGTGCAGGTTGGGTTGTAGTAGGAGAGCAGCAAGGTGAGGTAAGAGGGGGCAAGATGATTAAGTGCTTTAAAGCCGATGGTAAAGAGTTTCTGTTTGATGTGGTGGTGGATGGCTAACCACTGGAGCTTCTTGAGGAATGGGGAAACAAGGACTGAATATTTCTGTAGAAAAATGATCCAGACACAGAGTGAAGTATCGACCGGAATGGGTAGAGACAGGAGGCAGGGAGGTCGGCAGGGTGGCTGACCCAGTAATCAAGGTGGGATGGGATTAATAATAATAATAGCATTTATTAAGCGCTTACTATGTGCAAAGCACTCTTCTATGCACTGGAGAGGTTACAAGGTGATCAGGTTGTCCCACGGGGGGCTCACAGTCTTCACCCCCATTTTACAGATGAGGTAACTGAGGCCCAAAGAAGTTAAGTGACTTGCCCAAGTCACACAGCTGACAATTGGCAGAATGGGGATTTGAACCCATGACCCCTGACTCCAAAGCCCGGGATCTTTCCATTGAGTCTCGATTAGTGCTTGGATTAACATGGTGGTGGTATGGATGGAGGGGAAAGGGTGGATTTTAGCATTGTAGTGAAGGTTGAATCGATAAGATTTAGTGATAGATTGAATACGTGTGTTGAATGAGAGGGAGGGAGTCCAGGATAACACCAAGGTTATGGGCTTGTGAGATAGAAAGAATGGTGGTGCTGTCTACAGTGATGGGAAATTCGTGGGGAGGACCAGATTTGGGTGGGAAGATAAGGAGCTCTGCTATGAAAATCCTATAATGCAAACCCTAGAGGATCACTCTCAAATATTCTCTGCTCTCATCCGCTTTTAAGGTTTCCCCTTTACATATTTTGGGCCTTCCATGAGGGTTCCCATCAGGTCAACTGTCCAGTTGAGTCAGGCCAAAAATATGTATTTGAAGTGAAGCTGGGGGCGGGGAGGATTGAGCTTTGTTGTGAGTGTGTAAGTTTTGCAATGGTAGGGAGATGACCGGTGTGAAGAGATTTAATTGGGGAAAGCCTCCTGGAGCCCGTGGACTTTCAGGAGGGTTTTGAAGATGGGATGAGCTGTGATCTGGCTGATCTGATGCCAGAGTATATTTTTAGGCCTGAATTACCTGGACATTTTCCTAGTGGAAGACATGGCTTGTGTTCACGGAAGCAAAACGAAATGGACACTGGAAAGAACAATTTAGTGAATTCAAGTTCAAAATAAAATCAGAGGCCTGGAATGATCCAGAATGCCTGTCTTGTGTTCATCATCCCTTCTTTGTCTCAGGCAGATGCTTCCCTTGGTCTGTGGAGATGCAGTCGTGATTTGTCGGGAAGGCTCTGCGGAGGATTGCAATTCTAAATTCCCCTTCTAGGCTGTAAATTCTTCATGGGCAGAAAATGTGACTATCAACTCTGTAATATTGGATTATCCTAAGCCTTTAGTACAGTGCTCTGAACACAGTAAGAACTCAAAAATATGATCGATTGCTCAATTAAATTATTGACTATATACTAGGTGAAATACACTATTGTGCCTACTCAAAATATATTTTGGTCATTCAATTGATCAGCATCTACTGTGAGCAGAGCATGCTACAAAGTGTTCGGAAGAGAGGCAGCATGGTCTAGTGGAAAGAGCACAGGCCTGGAGTCAGAGGACCAGGGTTCTAATCCCAGCTCTGCTACTTGCCTGCTGTGTGACCTTAAGCAAGTCACTTAACTTCTCTGTGTCTCAGTTTCCTCATCTTTATAATGGGGATTAAATTCCTGTTCTCCATCTCACGTAAACTGTGTGCCCCATGTGTATGGGGGTCTGTGTTCGATCTGATTGTGTTGCAAGCTACCCCATCACTTAGTATTGTGGTGTTTGGCACATAGAAAGTGCTTAATT
The DNA here is from genome assembly GCF_015852505.1 of Tachyglossus aculeatus. Lineage (NCBI taxonomy): Eukaryota > Metazoa > Chordata > Mammalia > Monotremata > Tachyglossidae > Tachyglossus > Tachyglossus aculeatus. Next base: position 42,573,160 of record NC_052101.1, read on the forward strand.
ATGATTAGTATCATTAAGATGGGAGTAAAAGTCATATTCCCAGCCCTCAAGGGGTTGACCGTTTAACAGGGGAAACTGAGACAAATTCTCTATGGTTAGAAGGAAAATTTATTTTATTTGATTTATTATGTATGTGTTAAGTGCTTAGTACATGTCAAACACTGTTCCAAGCACCATAGATACAAGTTGATCCGGTTGAACGACATCCCTGTCCTACATGGGGCTCACAGTCTTTTAGGAATGGAAAAAGAAAAAAGAAAGGAAGGATGGGTTGGTGAGTAAGTGCTTAAATAGTTGAGCACATACATCAATATGGACAAGAGTGCTTCAGATAGGTTGTGCATTTATAAGTTTTGTTAGGGTAGGGAGATGACCCAGGGAGAAGATATTTAACTGGAGAAAGCCCCCTGGAACAGGTGGAATTTCAGGAGGGCCTTGAAGATGGGATGAACTGAGGCCTGGCTGATTTGAAAAGGGAGGGAGCGCCGAGCAGGAGCGAAAAGACCAATTCCACTTTCCCGCACCACTGAAATTCAGCAGCTGCTCCTGCCGATGAAAGTTCAAGAAATCTCCGATCCAGGTCCCTCCCTCCTCTCCTCGGTCAACCGCACAAGACCTCGCTGGACTGTTTTGCTAAAGCTCATTCAAGCCAAAGCGCCAGCCGAACTATCTACCACCTACTTCTCCGGATCCCAGAGGTTTCAAATCAACGGCAGAGAACGTATCAGGTGTGTCTGCATAAGAGCCGAAAAGCCGCTGTTCTGGGCTGCTCAGGGCTCTTTGGTTCCAAAAGTCCCCCTGGTTGTTTCTTGCCACTCCCGTCCGCAATTTTCTTCTTGTCCCCTCCTGACCTCTCCTTCTCCAGCCCCCCGTCTCAAATAACCCACCCTTTTTCAGTGCCGTGATACTGACCCAGAACGTGGTTGCTTCTTCTCCCTTGATATCCCAAAATGTCCTTTATGCACCGCACAATTGGATTGCCCTATTGATTGCCGGTGTTTTACTCTTTTCTTTCATCTTGCTCGCCTCCTAATATCATTACCGCCCTTCCCTCCCCTACCTCCACTCTTCCATGTAAAACGATTAGAGGAAGTGTAGTTATTAAAACTTCCTTTAAGGACCACTTGAGAGAGACGTATGTGACAGCTCTTCTTAGGAATCAAAACATGTTTCTTTTTTCCCGTCACTTTACCTCCCAAAGTGTCAGCATTTGTGTCTTTACGTTGAGTTTCAGCACCCCACTCAATTCCCAGAGGACAGCTGTCAAAATGATAAATGAGTTCCTGTCCCAACCCCCATCACTATCACCATCAAGTGCAGATCTTCTAGTCAATGAGAAGCAGCATGGACCAGTGGAAAGAGCATTGGCCTAGGAGTCTGGGGACCTGGTTTCTGCTGTGTGACCTTGGATAAGTCACTTAACTTCTCTGCACCTCAGTAACCTCATGTTGAAAATGAGGATGAAGACTGTGAGCCCTGTTTGGGACAGGGACTGTATCCAACCTGATTATCTTGTTTCTTCTCCAGGGTTTAGCACAGAGCCTGGAACATAGTAAGTGCCTAACAAATACCATTTAAAAAAAATGGGTAAATACCCATCTGAGCTTAGTCTCGATTTTACCAGTAATAATAATAATAATGGCATTTATTAAGCGCTTACCGTATGCAAAGCACTGTTCTAAGCGCTGGGGAGGTTACAAGGTGATCAGATTGTCCCACGGGGGGCTCACAGTCTTCATCCTCATTTTACAGATGAGGTAACTGAGGCACAGAGAAGTTAAGTGACTTGCCCAAAGTCACACAGCTGACAATTGGTGGAGCCGGAATTTGAACCCATGATCTCTGACTCCAAAGCCCGTGCTCATTCCACTGAGCCATGCTGCTTCTTTGCCATTTTGTTTTGTTCATTCTGTTGGAGACAGGGTACATGGACTGTGTCCAACCCGATTAGTTTGTATCTACCCCAGACCTTAGCACGTAGGGAGCACTTAACAAATATTATTTTTTAAAAAAGACTCTCACATGACAAGCCTAATACATGTCCTTGCTGGGCATATAAACTGCACTTCTATTTAAGATATTAACACTGGACTCAAAGACATCTGGTGCTATATCAGATCCAGACAGGCAACAGTCTGGCTGAGAAATGCATTGTCCAGTATCTCAACTTTTCTAACAAATCTTCTCTGATTCATCCTCAAACCCCCTGAGTCTTCTCAATGCACGGTTTACACCTGTCTGATCGATAACCTTATCGACACTGAGAGCCTCTTTAGAGTTGTATTTACCTCAGTGCTTAGCATAGCACTTGGCACATAGCGAGCACTCAGTAAATAACATAACAAGCCAAAATTGGGCAAATAGCCACCCTCCCGCGACAAGGGCAGGGTCCTGCTGTTCAAAAGTTGTTATTTTCCCCAGAAAAGAACAGGAAATCTAGAATCACCAAAGCCCCATGGGCTCCTTCGAGTCTACCCAGAACCCAGCTTGTACTTCCCAAGCGCTTAGTACAGTGCTCTGCACACAGTAAGTGCTCAATAAATACGATTGAATGAATAAACCCTCTCCTCTCTGCCTCACAAACTTCCCTTTCTTCTCCTATCAATCGTATTTATTGAGCCCTTACTACGTGAAGAGCACTGTACCAAGCACTTGGGAGAATACAACAGAATTAGCAGACACGTTCCCTGCCCATAACAGGCTCGCAGTCTAGAAGGGGAGAAAGACAGGAATATGAATAAATAATTTATAATATATAATTTAAGGATTTGTACGTAAGTGCTGTGGATTTAACAGTGGGGCAAGCATCAAGTGTCTAAGGATTACAGATTGAAGCGCAGAGATGATGCAGAATGGAGAACGAGATGGGGAAAGAGGCCTTAGGTGGGGAAGGCCTCTTAGAGGAGATGTGACCTTGGTAATGCTTTGAAGGTGGAGAGGTGATACTCTACCAGGATCATTCTTTGTTTTCCTGGCAGAATTCAGGGGATGTCATAACCCCGTGGCCCGTCTCGGAAACCTCCAACATAGTCCTCCCTGCCTCCCCAAGCTCAGGTCTAGGCTGCAGGCAGAACGGCCCAAGCTTGATTTCAGGCACTGCCAACCTCTCTGTTTAAGAATCAGCGTGGGAAGAGTTTAGGGATTCTTCTGTGCGCAGCCTGACTTAAAAATGAACCAAATCTGCCAAAGCGGAAAGGACAGCGTGAGAGACCAAAATGGCATTTGCAAAAGATCTCCTTTTAAAAAAAGAAATAGCCCCAGCACATAATACTAAAAATTAAATTTCGTTAAACAGCCTTGCCCACACGGCACACTTTCTCTTGTCCCCGCTTCCTCTCTTCTGCTCCTCAGGATCCTCAGAGGAACTCATTACATCGGTATTTCCCTCTCTCCCACTAGCTTCCCTGGAAGTAGGGTGAGATCCACATGAAACTACTCTGACAGGATAAGGCAATGGGGTGAAGGAAGCTCTCTTAGCTGATTTGTGGACCACTTGGAACCTGTAGATACCCGAGGACATTTCAGCACACGCACACAGGGCCAGGCCCCCTCTCAATCAATGGTGTTTATTGAGCACTTACTGCATGCAGAGCACTGTACTACGAACTAAGGTGAGTACAATATAACAGAGTTGGCTGACACTTTCCCTGTCCACCACCCCACTTCTGCCGGGGTCCAAATCACTTTCTCCCACTCAAACACAGTGTAGGGTCTTGCCTGAGGCCTAGTGTGCAGAGCCAGTAAAACTGGGAACTTCTGAGAAGTAGTGTTGCCTAATGTGTAGGGCCTGGGCCTGGGAATCAGTGGACCTGGGTTCTAAGCCTGGCTCTTTTACTCGTCTGCTGTGTGAACTTGGGCAAGTTACTTCACTTCTCTGGGCCTCAGTTACCTCGTCTGTAAAATGGGAATTAAAACTGTGAGCCCCAAATGGGACATGAACTATGTCCACCCTGATTGTTTTGTGTCTACCCTTACTGCAACATAGTAAATGATAAACAAACACCATAAAGGAACAAACAAAGAAAAAGCCTCTGATTCTCACCTAGGGCACTGACTTCATTCATAAATTGCCAAGAATACACCGGTCATTGACTTGCTGAGCTCCCAGCCTCTTCCTGTCATCCCAACCCCCAGGCTGCCTATCCACAGGAAGACCTCAGGGAGCTGTCCTCTGAGGTCCTCACAGCTTCCTCAGTTACCTCATCTGTAAAATGGGGATTAAGACTGTGAGCCGCCCCCTGTGGGACAACCTGATCACCTTGTAACCTCCCCAGCACTTAGAACAGTGCTTTGCACCTAGTAAGTGCTTAATAAATGCCATCATTATTATTATTACTATTATTCCACTGAAGGTCCCCCTCAAAAGCTGCCCAGAACAAAGCTACATTTAACTGGTGGGCTGAGTTTCCGTTGCTCCCAAAGTTGTACTGGGTTTTGACCATTTCTTCTAAGTTTGGACATTTTAAAAGTTGGGGCGATACTCCAGTTGTTTGGGAGTCCTTAGATCAGTACCCTGTTAGCACTTATATTTACCCCCCCCTCCGCTCCACAGCATTTATGTACTCAAATCACCTTGCCCCCTTCTAGCTCACCTCGCCACTCTCCTACTACAACTCAGCCCTCACACTTTGCTACTCCAATAATAATAATAATAGTAATAACAATAATAATGATGGTATTTGCTAAGCACTTACTACGTGCAAAGCACTGCTCTAAGTGCTGGGGAGGTTACAAGGTGATCAGGTTGTCCCATGGGGGGCTCACAGTCTTATTCCCCATTTTACAGATCAGGTAACTGAGGCCCAGAGAAGCTAAATCATCATCATCATCAATCGTATTTATTGAGCGCTTACTATGTGCAGAGCACTGTACTAAGTGCTTGGGAAGTACAAATTGGCAACATATAGAGACAGTCCCTACCCAACAGTGGGCTCACAGTCTAAAAGGGGGAGACAGAGAACAAAACCAAATATACTAACAAAATAAAATAAATAGAATAGCTATGTACAAGTAAAATAAATAAATAGAGTAATAAATATGTACAAACATATATACATATATACAGGTGCTGTGGGGAAGGGAAGGAGGTAAGATGGGGGAGATGGAGAGGGGAACAAGGGGGAAAGGAAGGGAGGGGCTCAGTCTGGGAAGGCCTCCTGGAGGAGGTGAGCTCTCAGCAGGGCCTTGAAGGGAAGGCAAGCTAAATGACTTGCCCAAAGTCACACAGCCAACAGTTGGCGGAGCCGGGATTTGAATCCATGGCCTCTGACTCCAAAGTCCATGCTCTTTCCCCTGAGCCACGCTGCTCTAATGCCAACCTCCTCACCGTATCTCGATCTCGTCTATCTCTCCAATGACCTCTCATCCATATCCTACTCTGGCTTGTAATGCCCTCCTTCCTCATATGTGACAGACAATGACTCTCCTCCTCTTCAAAGCCTTACTGAAGGCACATCTTCAAGGGGGCTACCCTGACTGAGCCCTCATTTATTCCTCTCCAGTTCCCTTCTGTGTCGCCTTTGCTTTTGGTGTTGCACGTTTCATTCACCGCCCCCTCAGCACTTATAATAATAATAATAATAATGATGGCATTTATTAAGCACTTATGATGTGCAAAGCACTGTTCTTAGCAGTGGGGAGGTTACAAGGTGATCAGGTTGTCCCACGGGGGGCTCACAGTCTTCATCCCCCTTTTCCAGATGAGGGAACTGAGGCCCAGAGAAGTTAAGTGACTTGCCCAAAGTCACACAGCTGACAAGTGGCAGAACTGGGATTTGAAATCATGACCTCTGACTCCAAAGCCCGTGCTCTTTCCACTGAGCCACGCTGCTTCTATGTACCTTATGTACCTATACATAATTCAATTATATTAATGTCTGTCTCTATTTATTACTCTATTTATTTATTTATTTTACTTGTACATATCTATTCTATTTATTTTATTTTGTTAGTATGTTTGGTTTTGTTCTCTGTCTCCTCCTTTTAGACTGTGAGCCCACTATTGGGTAGGGACTGTCTCTATATGTTGCCAACTTGTACTTCCCAAGCGCTGAGTACAGTGCTCTGCACACAGTAAGCGCTCAATAAATACGATTGATGATGATGATGATGTCTCCTTCTAGACTGTAAGCTCATTGTGGACAGAGAACGTGTCTGTTATATTATTGCAGTGTACTCTCCCAAGTGCTTAGTACAGTGCTTTACACACACAGTAAACACTAAATAAATATGATAGTGATTGACTGATAGCTGCAATTTATGTATTTATATTAATGTCTGTCTCCCCCTCTAGATTCAAAGCTCTGTATGAGCTGGGAATGTGTTTCCCAACTCCACTCTATTATACTCTCCCAAACATTTAGTTCAATGTTCTACATACAGTAAGTACTCAATAAATACCATAAATTTATTGATAGATGGATTGATTGAGTATAAGGCCATCAGTTGCATTAGGGAGTCTCTCCACTTGTTCCAAACTGCTCACTAGAATTCGGTGGGCATTTAGAATAGGACGAGGCACTTTTATTCTCACTTTACCTAGCTCATTTTTATCCTCACAACAACCTGGTGGGGAAAGGAGAAAGGCAGGTCTTCCATCGCCATCTGACACACGAAGGAACTGAAGCAAAGAGAGATTAGCGACACGGGCCACTCAGCAGCCTTGCCTCAGAGCTTGGACTCAAACTTGGATCTTCCTGCAATCACGACCGGCCCTCTGTCTCTACACCATTCTGCCTCCTCAACCACAATAATTTACCCTTCAGGTCATCCCTTCGTTCAATCGTATTTATTGAGCGTTTACTGTGTGCAGAGCACTGTACTAAGCGCTTGGGAAGTACAAGTCGGCAACATCTAGAGACGGTCCCTACCCAACAACCGGCTCGCAGTCTAGAAGGGGGAGACAGACAACAAAACAAAGCATGTGGACAGGTGTCAAAACCGTAAAACCAGGTCATGCTGCAGGGTAGCCCAAATCAGAGATATCCAGAATGAGAGCCAGAATGCAGAGCAGCGCCTGTTTCAGCAAGCAGAACAGCTTTTGTGGTTGCCCAGCATTATAAAAACAGGGTAACAGAGGTGGCAGAGCACGAAAAGGAGTGAAAGACTAGTAACGGCAGCAAAAAAATGCGCAACAACAAAAATACAAGAATCCCGATGGGTCTACCTGTTCTTTCGCACTATTTACGAGGCTCATCTTCTCCAGTATCTAGCCCCGTATCTTGTGTTTCTTTCCTGGACTAATAGATACGCAGCAGTGAGATGGTGAGATAGGAAAAGGCTGTTTAGCAGCTGTGGCCCGGCAAACAATTTTTCAGCATGATTAATGTGGTAGTTATCGTTCTGATGTTCTTTCCTCGGCATGGTGAATGACACAGCGTGTCACCTTCGAGCCAGGATTCAGATATTCTGGAATCCTGCCCTGAAAGGGATACAACATCCAGCTGGTGGAGTCCTGTTAATGAAAGAGATGAGTGTCTCTTCCACCAAAAGAGAGAGAAATAGCATTCCCCTTTCTGTGGGGGGGAATGTCTTTGCAAGTTAATGGCTTCGTCCCCACAAAATAGGGGTTTCCCAACTATCCAGTGCATAGAAGAGCACTTTGCACATAATAAGCGCTTAACAAATGCCATTATTATTATTATTATTATTTGGCAGTGTTCACCCTACTTTCTATGTATTAGAACGGTTTATTAATGAGGGCTCCAGTTCGTTGTCTGATAGACTGGCAGACCTCTGGAGAAGCGGCATGAATAGTTTTCCGTCTGGGAAAGTGAGAAACAGCCACATTTCCCAAAGGGAGACTTAAATCAGGGGTTCCTATCTGGGGACCACAGGTTCCTCCCCACAAAGTGCCCCGACAATTTCAGTTTCCTGCTGCCTCAGACTTCACCCTGAGTGGATGATGATGATGATAATGATGGCATTTACTAAGCGCTTACTATGTTCAAAGCACTGTTCTAAGCCCTGGGGAGGTTACAAGGTGACTAGGTTGTCCCACGGGGGGTTACAGCCTTAATCCCTGTTTTACAGATGAGGTAATGAAGGCACAGAGAAGTGAAGTGACTTGCCCAAAGTCACACAGCTGACAACTGGCGGAGCCAGGATTTGAACCCATGACCTCTGACTCCAAAGCCTACACTCTCTCCACTGATCCAGCTGCTTCTTTATGGCATGGCATGTATGGCACACTGGCGATGACACTCACACATTCTCTGCCCAATCAAAGACGATGAACCACCAAAGCTAGGAGCTCACTGCCTCTGAGGTGCGTTTTTGGATAATGATAATAATAATTAGGCTAAGCTCATTGTGGACAGGGAATGTGCTTGTTTATTTTAATATTGTACTCTCCCAAGTGCTTAGTACCGTGCTCTGCACACAGTAAGCGCTCAATAAATATGATTGAATGAATGAACAATTATGGTATTTGTTGAGTGCTTACTATATGCCAAGCACTGTTCTAAGCGCTGGGATAGATACAAGGTGATCAGGTTGGACACAGTCCCTGTCCCAGATGGGGCTCACAGTCTTAATCCCCATTTTACAGATGAAGTAACTGGGGCCCAGAGAAGTAATGGGACTTGCCCAGCAGTCGAGTGGCTGAGCCGGAATTAGAACCCATGACCTTCTGTCTCGCAGATCTGTGCTCTGTCCAATACAACACCCTGGCTTCCAGCAAGGATGGGGAAGGATGTCCTCAGACTACCCCTCACATCTTTGCTAGAATGAACATCCATCCTGATTTTTACCAAACCCTCTGTCTGGCCTGCCCCCTGACTGTTACGGATGCGAAGTCAGACATCTTTACTGTTGTAATTTAGATTCGCCCGGACTGTTGGATTGAAAACCTGCAATCCACAAGCCTTCCATCCTCCACACACAGCCATGGTTCCCCCCGGACCAACTTCACTCCACCCCCAGTGCTCTAGGGACATACTTAAAAGACTCTGCATCCCAAGCCAAATAGGCCACCCAAAAAGAACCCCAAATAAATCTATCAATCAGTCAATGGTATTTATTGAGTACAACGCAATGAAGCTGGTAGTCAAGTTCCCTGCCCACAAGAAGCTTACTGTTTAGACAGGGGGAAGGAGCCATCCACTTATTATTCATTTACTATTGTGGAGGGAAGGAAGTCATCTTCAACAGCATTTACTGAGCACCCAATACAGAGGTTTATATTAGGTGCTTAGAAACCCACAAGTGGAATGTAATATGTGGTTCCTGACTTCAAGGAGCCCACAAGTGGAATGTAATACATGGTTCCTGACTTCAAGGAGTTTGCAATTGAATATCAAGGACAAAGGAAGTCATCATGAAAATAAAGGGATGAACAAGGATCATCATCATCAATCGTATTTATTGAGCGCTTACTGTGTGCAGAGCACTGTACTAAGCGCTTGGGAGGTACAAATCGGCAACATATAGAGACAGTCCCTACGCAACAGTGGGCTCACAGTCTAAAAGTCTGAGTCTGAATTCAGACTCAAGGTTGAATGAATGAATCAGGTTGTCCCACGGGGGGGCTCCCAGTCTTCATTCCCATTTTCCAGATGAGGTCACTGAGGCCCAGAGGAGTGAAGTGACTGGCCCAAAGTCACACAGCTGACAAGTATCTGTTTAAGGCGCATGATAGGTAGGCTTTATTAGAAGGGTGACTTTTTTTGAAGGGTTTGCATATTGGAGTTAGCTTCTTTGGAAGCTTGAAAGGTGGAAAGGACATTGTTTGGTTATTTGCAGGAGGAAGAAATTTCCTTAAGATTCTAAGCATATTGACAGCAGAGAACTTTTCTTTAGTCAGTTAATCAATGGTACTAATTGAGTCCCCTCTCAGGGTTGCACCTGGAGAATTTCCAGTACTCTACCAGTCCCGAATGTGTGAGGGAGAGTCGAGCAGAGGCATACCCATTCCATTTCTAGCTTGGGCAGTGGCTAGCGAGTGGAAGGCAATCTGCTACAAGCCAAAATTCACCTGTGCTGAGCAGCAGAGCATGCGAGAGAGTCAAGAGCAGAGACTCAAATTTACTGTGCAGAAGGAGACAATGGTAAACCACTTCCATAGTTTTACCAAGAAAACTCTATGGATACATTATCAGAAGAATTGCAGATGGAGGTGGGGGGATCTTGGAGAGATGCGTCCATAACGTCACTATGGGTCGAATAGCATAAGATAAGATTAATTGAGTGCTTTCTGGGTGCAGAACATTGTACTAAAGCACTAAGAATGAGTAGACACAGACCATGCCCTGTAGGAGCTTACAATCTAGCTGGGAAGAAAGATGTTAAAATATCTAACAGGTAAAGCAACGGAGTATAAGGATATGTACTTACATGCTGGCTTTCCTAAGCATTGAATACAGTGGTTATCACTCGATAGGTGCTCAATAAATACCACTGCTTGATTGATTAGTAGATTTTATGGACAGGGAACGGGCCTACCAACTCTGTTGTCTTGTACTCTCCCAAGCGCTTAATACAATGATAATAATAATAATAATGGCATTTGTTAAGCACTTACTATGTGCCAAGCACTGTTCTAAGCGTGAGGGAGTTACAAGGTAATCAGGTTGTCCCACATGGGGCTCACAGTTTTAATCCCCATTTTACAGATGAGAGAACTGAGGCACCGAGAAGTGAAGTGACCTGCCCAAAGTCACACAGCTGACAAGTGGCGGAGCTGGGATTAGAACCCATGACTCCCAGACATGGGCTCTTTCCACTGAGCCATGCTGCTTCTCCTGCATACAGGGCTCAACAAACACCATTAATTGATTGATTGATTGATTGATTAGGGGGAAATTTTGAGCAACGGGTTGGAGATGAGCTAGTTGTAAATGGTAAATCATCAGCAGATGAATTTGGGAGGACCCAGGAGTGTCGGTTGGGATGCAATGAAAGAAGGGAATGAAGAGGGATAAAGAGCAGCTGGTAAAGGGTCTAGAATCTGTTAGTTTGGAGATTTAGTGACCTGTCCTAATTGTTATAGGGAGAAGCCGCCAGAGTCCAGTGGGTTTGTTGAATCTGTTGTGGCATTCAGCTACAGTGGCATTTTCAGGGGAACCAGCAACAGTCTTTTCTTCAGCTGGCTCTGCCCGCTGGTTGGGTGTCAGACTCTTGACAGGTCTCTCAAAGTTGCTAAAATCTAGCTGACCACACTTCCCTCCGACAGCAGGCAGTAAGACCCCAGGGGTGTCAATTACACGACAGGGATCCTAAATAACACAGCAGAGAGAAGAGCCTCGAGGTGGTCGATAGAAATAATTAGCTTTTCGTATTCCACAATTTCCTGCTGTTCGTTCTGTGGGTTCCATTTCTTCCTGTTGATTTCCAATCGAAAGGGGTCAGGATGAAGAGAGACGGAAGTAGGAAAAGAAAATAAGAGTGTGTGTTTTTTGATCATTCTGTCTGCGCTGAATTATAAACATCTCTATCCTTTCAACCACTGCTCCCTTTTTTATGTTGTTTTAGATACCTTGTTTACTGCTGCCACCTCTTCTTTTACCCAGAAGTCATAACACCGAAGTAGGAGCCTGGTGATTTCATAGCCACTCTTGCCCTTAGGCTTGGAGCCCTCGAGGATCTAGAGATTTTTTTGGCCATTTCTTCATGGAGAAGTCTTCCAGGCAGGAAGGTTGTCCACAGTCAACCTGCCACAAGGGTCAGAACATACCAAAAGCCTGACAAGACTTTAACCCACAGCTACTGTGGCAACGCTCTTATCCTTTCCCCATGTAGATGGTCCTGCCCCTCATCTATGCCAACGTCCCCATTTCTCCTCAGTTTTTTGACCCAATTCCACTCTTACCCAAGCAACCCTTCAGGAGGTCGGATTCAGGGTAGGGGGTAGGCTTTTTTATGGTATTTGTTAAGCACTTACTACTATGTGCCAGGCACTGTACTACGCACTGACGTAGACACAAGCTACTCAGGTTGGGACACTGACCATGTCCCAAAGAGGAATCCCAGCATTAATCCCCATTTTACAGATGAGGTAACAGACAAAGAGAAGTTAAATGACTCGCTCGAGGTCACACAGCAGACAAGCGGCAGAGTTGGGATTGGAACCCGTGTCCTTCTGACTCCTGGTCCCCTGCTCTATCCATTATACCACTCTGCTTTTCCCAGTGTTGCTGCCGGGAGAATCTCTTAGCTGAATCCCCTCCTCAGGGAGCACATCCAATGGCAGGGTCAGTCGCCTTCCTCTGCACGAGGAAGGGCTCGAATATGCTCTGAATCTGGAAAAATCGGTCCCTGGCTTGCCCTGAATGGCTGCGTATGCGCAGGGCAAACAGAACGAGAAACTGAGAGAGAGCCCAGGTCCCACCTGTGTGATAAAAGGTCTCAGACTAGATGGCGATTTGAGGATACAGGGATTTTCTACAGGTAGCAGTTTGGAAGCAGGTTAGATGATTTTCCTAAGAGATTCTGGTAAACAACCCAAAAAGTAAACCACGGCCAGTCATTGGGAATTCTGGCAAAGGAAGATAAAGTGGATCAGACAGCCATGATGATGCTAGCAGACATAGAAGAGGAACACACCACCTGGTCCATTTTCACTCACCCAGGATGAAAGGGAAGTTGTCACTCTTCTACTGTTCCTACAATGGGGATGTTGAGTGTGGAAGGAGAGAATCCAAAGTGAGCTCTTGGCTGGATTAGAGCAAGGAGGCAATAGAAGAGGATGGATGTGGGTTGGAGAGAGAGGGAAGAGGGAGAAAGAGAGAAAGAACTGAGAGGAAAGCAGGGAGGGAGATCAGGAAGGGCAGAAGGTGGGAGGGGGAAGGGAGAGGCAGAAAAAGGAAGAGGGAAAGAAGGGGAGGGTGAGAGAGGGACAGTGGAAGAGGGAGGAAGAGGGAAGGAAGGGCAAGAGAGAGAGAGAGGGTGGGGAGAACCAGGAGGAGCAGATGGAGGGTCTTGTCTTTTGCGGTCGAGTCGTTTCCAACCCACAGTAACACCACGGACATAACTCTCCCAGACACCGTGCTCTCCCTCTGCAATCATTCTGGTAGTGTATCCATAGAGTTTTCTTGGTAAATATACGAAAGTGATTTACCACTGGGGCCTGCCACGCAGTAAACTTGAGTCTCCTCCCTCAACTCTCTCCCATGACGCTGCTGGCCCGTGTGGGTGAATTTTGACTTGTAGCAGATTGCCTTCCGCTCGCTAGCCACCGCCCAAGCTAGGAACGGAATGGGTAGGCTTCTGCTTGACTCTCCCTTCCTGAGACGAGACAGGTAGAGTACTGGAAACTCTCCAGGTGAGACCCTGAGATGGAGGGAAGGGAAGGGAAAAACAGAGAAAGGAAGTGGAAAGAGGGGAATGGAGAGGGGAACAAGATGGGTAGAAGGAGGAAGGAAGGGAGAAAGGAAGGACAAGACAGCCATTTTGTGGGTAAGGGTGTGGGTGTGACTAAGTCCTCATTTCTTTTTTTGCACTCCCTTCTACATTACCCTGAATTGCCCCCTTTATTTACCATCCCCTCTTACAGCCCCACAGTTATTATACACACATATTCGTAATGTATTTATACTAATGTCTTAATTAATGTCCCCCTCTAGACTGTAAGCTCATTGTGGGCAGGGAATTTGTCCGTTATATTGTTGTTTGTACTCTCCCAAGCACTTAGTACTGTGTCCTGCATACAGTAAGCACTAAATAAATGATTGATTGATCAAATGGTTACTCCTTCGGTGGATCATTACTAGCCACAAAGTCTCCTGAAAATCCAGCTGCTCTTGTTGAAAAACTCAACTTTTTATTTTCTTCCCCCTGAGCTCAGTGAATTCTCCAGAGGCAGATCATTCTCTAGTTGACTAGTTAGGGGCTTTCCAGATTGGGTTTTTAAGATTTCAATAGCTTCCTCCAGAGACTTATTGAATTTTTTGGAGAATTTGAGTCACCCAGACCTATCCCTCAGTTTCATTTTAACACACTCGACTTCTTCATGTAGTAGATGGCTAGTAGAGCCTGACATGATATGCTCCAGAATGGTTCTTGTCCACTCAAAAAATTACAAGCGGCACTAATCCCGCGAGAGATTATCTCTTTGGATTTCCTTAGCAGTTGGATGGACACCAGAAGGGAACTGAAGTTGATGTCTTTATGGCAGGAAGCATCCTCTAATTCATTCAATCATATTTCATTCTAATGTAGTCCGTCCCAGGGAGTTCATTCATGCTTAGGGGTAGCTGATGATGACGATAATAATACTAGTGATATTCATTAAGCCCTTAGTCTGTGTCAGGCACTGTACTAAATATTGGGGTAGATACAGGGTAATTGGGTTGGACACAGTCCCTGTCCCACATAGGGCTCACAGTCTTAATCCCTATCAATCAATCAATCATATTTATTGAGCACTTACTGTGTGCTGAGTACTGTACTAAGCACTTGGGAAGTACAAGTTGGCAGCATATGGAGACAGTTCCTACCCAACAGTGGGCTCACAGTCTAGAAGGGGGAGAAGGAAACTGAGGCACAGTGAAGTGACTTACACAATTCATTCAATTGTATTTACTGAATGCTTACTGTGTGCAGAACACTGGACTAAGTGCTTGGGAAGTACAAGTCGGCAATATATAGAGACGATCCCTACCCAACAATGGGCTCACAGTCTAGAAGGGGGAGACAGACAACAAAACAAAACAAAACAATCTCACTGAGCCATGATCACCATCATCATAAATAGAATTTTTTGATAGCCTACAAGGTGCAGAGCACTGCTTTAAAACGGGTCCCTCAAGGCTCAGTTCTGGCTACTTTTCAATTCTCCATCTCCACCTGCTCACTTGAAGAATCCATTCCCTCCCACGTCTATGTGGATGATTCCCAAATCTATCTCTCAATTTAAAGCTCTATCTCTTCTAAGAGAAGCAGCGTGGCTCAGAGGGAAGAGCCCGGGCTTTGGAGTCAGAGGTCATGGATTCAAATCCCGGCTCTGCCCATTGTCAGCTGTGTGACTTTGGGTAAGTCAGTTAACTTCTCTGTGCCTCAGTTCCCTCATCTGTAAAATGGGGATTAAGATGGTGAGCCCCACGTGGGACAACCTGATCAACTTGTAACCTCCCCAGCGCTTAGAACAGTGGTCTGCACATAGTAAGTGCTTAACAAATGCCATCATCATTATTATTATTATTATCTCTCCAACCTATCCTTCTCTCCTTCTCTGTAGTCCCATATTTTCTCCTGCCTTCAGAGCTTCAGAAGTAGTACTGATTAATGGATAGAGCATGGGCCTGGGGGTCAAAAGGACCTGGGTTCTAATCCTGACTCTGCCACATGTCTGCTGTGTAACCTTGGGTTAGCCACTCAACTTCTCTGTGCCTCATTTACCTCATCTGTAAAATGGGGATAAAGAGGGTGAGCCCCACGTGCGACAGGAACTGTGTCCAACATGACCAACTTGATCTACACCAGTGCTTAGAACAGTCCTTGGCACATAATAAACACTTGATAAGAACCATTATTATTGTTAATGTCTCTACTTAGATGTCCCACTACTCAGCTCCTACCTCCAAATCTCATGGCTCAGAAGCCAGGTCCATGTTCAGCAGGATTTGGAAAGGGAACTCAAAAGCTATGGAGTAAAAGGAGCTGTCGGGATTCCCCCTGGAGAAACACCCTTAGTTCAGGCAAATTCAACATACACCCCAAATGGGGCTTATGACATCATCACCTTACCAAGAGTGCTTGGTGAAATACGTGTGACAAAACAGAACCTCTCATTTTCCCACCCAAGCCCTCTTTTCCTCCTTACTTCTGCATCACAGTAGACAACACCACCACCTCCCTCTTTCACAAGCCTTGGCATCATCATCTTGGCATCATCCTCAACTCATTTCACACCTTCAACCGGCATTTTCAGTCTGTCACACCAATCCTGCGGCTTTTACTTTCATAACACCTCTATAATCCACTCCTTCTCTTCCATCCAAACTGCTACCATGTTGATTTGAGCACTTATTCTGGGTTCTGATCTTAGCTCTGCCATTGACCTGCTACATAACCTTGGGCAAGTCAGTTAACTCATACGTATATTAGCATTGTGGGGCTGAGGGTGGGGTGAATAAAGGGTACAAATCCAAGTGCAAGGGTGACACAGAAGGGAGGAGGAGTAGGGAAAATGAGGGCTTAGTCAGGGAAGGCCTCTCACAGGAGATGTGAAGGTGGGGGAATTGTTGTCAGCCAAATGAAGGGAGGGAGTTCCAGACAAGGTTATGATGTGTGTGAGGGGTTGGCGCTGAGATGTATGAGATTCAAGTACGGTGAGTAGGTTGCATTAGACAAACAAAGTGAGTAACTGATAAGTAATTTGATTATCTTGCATCTACTTCCCATCTTAGGAACACAGTAAGCACTTAATAAAAAACATATCTAACGATCAAGTACATTAAACTCACTCCAGTGGAGATTTGTTTCAACAGGACAAATCATATTTCCCAAATAATTTTAGTTTCTTTCTCAGTGAAGATAAAGCTCTTATCCAGTGTATACAAATATTTTAAAGGGTAATATTGCGAACAACAGATACACATTAGAGAGTGACTAACCTAGCTGATGCGCAGTAGCATTTGGTCGTAAGCTGATTCTTCTGTGTGGATTAGTAGAAAGAGTGCGGGTTTAGGAGTCAGAGGACATGGGTTCTAATCCTGGCTCGGCCACTTGTCTGTTGTATGAATTTGGGCAAGTCACTTAACTTCTCTGTGCCTCAGTTACCTCATCAGTAAAATGGGGATTAAGAATGTGAGCCCCATATGGGGCAACCTACCGCATCTCTACCCCAGTGCTTGGCAGATAGTAAGCGCTTAACAAATACCATTATTATTATTATTGGTTATCGATAAAACATCATTAGCTGATGGACTCAATGATGATTTGGGCGGGGGGGGGGGGCAGTAATCCTGTCATTTTCACTTTCATATCAATGAAAACAAAACAAGCTATAACTTAGTCATGCTCATTCATGCAAAGTAACTTCATTTTTCATTGAGATAAGTGTATGGTTATGGTATTCAAAGTGCCAATTTAGCTTAACTAGATAATAACCAAGTAACAGCAAAATTATCTTGCCATGCCCTGTACAAAATAGAACTGGGCTCTTTCTCAACTACATAAAAACTGACTAAAGAAATGAAAATATTAAAGCCTCCTAGCATTTAAATTGGGATGGAATGAGGTGAAATTGTCATTCCAGTGCCCTTATCCGCTGAGTTATGAAGCTCCCCCTTAATATAAATGCCTTTACAGCTCTGAATGTGGTTCAAACTTCAGTCCAAATGTTAAGAGAATTTCGAGAAGACCCGGGTAAAGTAAGGCGAGAGATCAGCCTTGTACGTGTGAGCCCAGAATAATGCTTGACTCTCTCATAAAAATCAATGTTTTACCAACCAGAATTCTAGGCCATGAAGGTTAGCTGAAAGACCACAGTGAGAACAGAAGAAGGGCTGGGGGAGGTTCCCCAAAGAATTACCATCTTCATAAACAGTGCTTTGCACATAGTAAGCGCTTAACAAATATCATTATTATTATTATTATTATTATTATAAACAACTGTTATTTGGTGAAATCCTCCAAAATAACTAAACTACCACAGCATCAGGCTGCCCCAACCACTGATTAAGTCCTTTAAACTTTGTTTAAAGTTTAGCGACAAAGTGGGTGGAGCTAGGGAGGAGAGAAGGTGGGACAATACTGTGCCAGAACGGACTCAGTTTCTCCTCCACCTCCTCCTCCTCTTCCTCCCCTTCTTCATCCCCCTCCTCTCCCTCCTCTCCCCTCTGTTTGGGGCAGCAGAGACGGGGGATTGTGAGGTTCACAGGGGTGAAGAGGGCAGCTCTCTCTGCTCGTCCAAGAGCGGAGTACACAGGACGATTACCTTACCTCCTTCCCTTCCCCACAGTACCTGTACATATGTATATATGTTTGTACATATTTATTACTCTATTTATTTATTTATTAATTTTAGTTGTACATATCTATCCTATTTATTTTATTTTGTTAGTATGTTTGGTTTTGTTCTCTGTCTCCCCCTTTTAGACTGTGAGCCCACTGTTAGGTAGGGACTGTCTCTATATGTTGCCAATTTGTACTTCCCAAGCGCTTAGTACAGTGCTCTGCACATAGTAAGCGCTCAATAAATACGATTGATGATAAATACGATTGATGATTAATGCTGGGACTGGGAAAGGCACTGATTTTGAATTTTCAGAAACATTCTCTCTGTCACAGTCTCTCTGGGAGCTGTCTCTCTCACTGCATCTCTTTATTTCATTCATTCATTCATTCAATTGTATTTATTGAGGGCTTACTGTGTGCAGAGCACTGTACTGTGTCTCTCTGTGTCTGGATTTTCCCTTGTCTGTGTGTTGGTGTCTCTCTCTTTGTCTCTCTTTGTGTTCCTCTGTCCTCTGAGCATCTGCAGTTGACCTCAATGAACAAGGCGATGTTAGCCACCCTTTCTCTCTTGGTAGATTAGCACACCAGTCACGAATCCTGTGATTCTGCACCCCAGTTATCACAATGACACGTACCTCCCCCAAAGATCATGTCGCTCCTCAGTGGTTATGACACCGGCCCAGGGGAAGCCACTTGGTTTCCCAAAACTATAAAGCATTTCTCAGTCTTCCACTGCAATAACAGAGATCACTCAAGACCCACGACTCTGCTGTTATGTGAAGCTGGCTGGGTGCGAAGCAGAATTTCAGAGCGAATGCACTTGGCCCACCTCACTCAAGTCCTGGGCCCTCAGTCTTCCGGCTGCTCCCCAGAAATCCTAGCTTCCCAAATGGAATGATTATGTTCACCTTGACAATGGAATCGTGGAACAGTAGAACTTTTGAGGTGGAGAGAAAACAGCTCACACCTTCCCAAGAATGAATAATAATAATTAGGGTACTCGTTAAGTGCTTACTATGTTGTTCTAAGCACTGGGGTGGATACAAGTTAATCAGTTTGGACACGTCCCCGTCCCATATGGGGCTCACAGTCTTAATCCCCATTTTCCAAGTGAGGTAACTGAGGCCCAGAGAAGTGAAGTGGTTTGCCCACAGTCACACAGCAGACAAGTGGCAGATAACTCAGTTCTTTCTGACGCCCAGGCCCGTGCTCTATCGACTAAGCCTTGCTGCTTGGCTTAGGAAAGTGGCCCAGAAGGGAAAATCCAAGCAGTGAAACCAAGAAAAATCTCTCTCCCTGGGCCACAGAGGGAACTGAGCCACCTGTATCTTCCAGCCCGGTGACTGGAGTCAGAGGCCAGTAGGCTGATGTGAGGCTGACAATAAGCAATCACTGTAGCCACGTGCTGAGTCGGACTTGGGGAGTCAGGGTGATTTTCATGGCACGCCATATTTCGGCTCTGGACTTCAATCTCGCTGAAGCCCGAGTTGAGCGGCATTTCAGGCAGTTCCTGGAAGTCTGACCCTCAGGGAAAAGGCTAGATTAACTTTCCCAGTGGGGGAGGAAGGGGGCCACTGTGCAACTCCTGTTGAGCCAATTCTGGAGTCAGCCGGGAAGGAGATGCACAGACGCTCTGGCCTGAGCTCACAGTAGGAAGCGGTGAAGGGGTCGGACAATAAATATGAATGGTTTTTCTCTAAGCCTGATTATTTATGACCAGGGAGGGTTTGTAAATGGGCACCTGTTGGTGAGCCTCAAGCCATTGGCACCAGAAAAAAAAAAAAAAACACTTCAATATCCCATTCGTGAACATCTGAAGAGACTCCTACATACCTGGGCCAAGATCCAGCCATGCAGGTGGGCCTTTGAACCACACTCCAAAGCCAGTGAGTGTGGGTTCATCACAGAGCCCACAGGGATGGAAGCTCTCGTTCTCCTCGCTTCACTTACAAAACACCGCCCATCCTCCTTTCCAAACCCGACTCAAGGCCCCCAACTGAGAAATCCGTAAGTCAGAGGCACACACTAGACCAGATGCGTCAGCCAAGCCTGTAAATAACCAGAACCCACTAACCATCTGGGCCTTCTGGCAGTATTGTTCACGGACAAGGTGTCCATCACTGGTGCTGCTGTTCACTGGGAGCAGAAGTGAGGATTACGAGATGCTCTGACTGATGAGCCTTAGTTCTCCCTACTTAAGCATGACTTGATTCCCCAATAGACACCCCACATTCTTTCTCTTTCTCTGTGTTTATAGGGTCCTGCCTCTGGAGAAGGGGCTGGAGGTGGAGAAGTTCCCCTGCAGAAACGTTCTGGGTTCAGACTAGCTTCCACAGAACACTACCTTAAACACCATTTAATAATAATAATAATAATGATGGCATTTGTTAAGCTCTTACTATGTGCAAAGCACTGTCCTAAGTGCTGGGGAGGATACAAGGTGGTCAGGTTGCCCCACGTGGGGCTCACAGTCTTAATCCCCGTTTTACATATGAGGGAACTGAGGCACAGAGAAGTTAAGTGACTTGCCCAAAGTCACACAGCTGACAATTGGTGGAGCCGGGATTTGAACTCATGACCGCTGACTCCCAAGCCCATGCTATTTCCATTGAGCCACACTGCTTCTCATAGTTTACATTACACTAAGTGAACCTGCACGGTAATATACTAATAATTTAAAAAAAAAATCACTCTGGTATTTGTTAAGTGCTTAATATGTGCCAAACGCTGGGGTTGATTCCATACCATCATTTGAGCCTCAGTTTCTGTCCCACATGGAGTTTCCAGTTTTAGCAGGAGAACAATTAACGGAACAGCTGAGGAAAGTGAGGCACGGATAAGTTAATTATGACACATTCATAATAATGATGGTATTTGTTAAGTGCTTACTATGTGCGAAGGACTGTTCTAAGTGCTGAGGGGGATACAAGGTGATCAGGTGGTCCCATGTGGGGCTCACAGTCTTAATCCCCATTTTATTGATGAGGGAACTGAGGCACAGAGAAGTTAAGTGGCTTGCCCAAGGTCACACAGCTGACAAGTGGCTGAGCCGGGGTTTGAACCCATGACCTTTGACTCCCAAGCCCGTGCTCTTTCCACTGTGCAAAGCACTGTGCTAACCCCTGGGGTAGATGCAAGTTGATCAGTTTGGACACAGTCCCTGCTCCGCATGGGGCTCCCAGTCTTATCCCCATTTTACAGATGAGGTAAAGGAGGCAGACAGAAGATAAAAGTGACTTGCCCAAGATTACACAGCAGTCAAGCGGCGGAGCCGGGACTAGAACCCAGGTCTTCTGACTCTCAGCCCTCTGTGGTTTCCATTAGGTCGGGTTGCTTCTGGGACACGAGGGAGCAGTGCATTTTTTCTCTCGGTGGCAGAATGCTGCAGCAGGGCCTGTCTGGGACCAACCACCCAAAGCCCCCTAGAACCAATACTAGTGGGCTGCCTTTATCTTTCCTAATCAATCAATCAATCAATCATATTTATTGAGTGCTTACTCTGTGCAGAGCACTGTACTAAGCACTTGGGAAGTACAAGTTGGCAACACATAGAGACGGTCCCTACCCAACAGTGGGCTCACAGTCTAGAAGGGGGAGACAGAGAACAAAACATATTAACAAAATAAAATAAATACAATAGATATCTACAAGTAAAATAAATAGAGTAATAAATACATATAAACATATATACATATGTACAGGTGCTGTGGGGAAGGGAAGGAGGTAAGGCGGGGCGGATGAAGAGGAGGAGGAGGGGGAGAGGAAGGAGGGGGCTCAGTCTGGGAAGGCCTCCTGGAGGAGGTGAGCTCTCAGTAGGGCTTTGAAGGGAGGAAGAGAGCGAGCTTGGTGGATGTGTGGAGGGAGGGCATTCCAGGCCAGGGGGAGGACGTGGGCCGGGGACTAATGGGGGTTTAGAGACTGAGATGCTTGTCACTTACTCCCTCCAACCATAGACGCAGTGGGACCTAACAACAGGAGAGCCTGCCTTCTTTAAGGGAGAAACAGTGTGGCCTAATAGGTAGAGCCTGGTCCTGGGTGTCAGAGGGACCTGGGTTCTAATAATAACGATGACATTTATTAAGCACTTACTATGGGCAAAGCACTATTCTAAGCGCTGAGGAGGTTACAAGGTGATCAGGTTGTCCCACGGCGAGCTCACAGTCTCAATCCCCATTTCACAGATGAGTTAACAGGCTCAGAGAAGTTAAGTGACTTGCCCGAAGTCACACAGCTGACAATTGGCGGAACCGGGATTTGAACCCATGACGTCTGACTCCAAAGCCTGGGCTCTTTTCCACTGAGCCACGCTGCTTCTCTCCCGCCTCTGCCAGGCACTGTACTGTTTTTTGGTGGTATGTTCTGTCTTTCTACAGCACCACTCAGCTTTGTATGGGAATGACACCGACTGTGTGTGCCAACACCAAAAAACAGCTGCGAAGAACCTTGGCATATTCTCACTCTCCCCTTTTTTAATGGTATTTGTTAAGCGCTTGCTATGTGCCAGGAACTGTACTAAGCACATGAGTAAATACAAGGTTGTCAGAGTGGACACAATCCCTTATCTGCAGACCATTTACAGTTGTAATCCCCATTTTAAAGATGAGGTAACTGAGGCACAAGAAGGTTAAGTAACCGGTATTAGAAGCCAGGTGCTTCTGACTCCCAAGCCTATGCTCTATCCACTAAGCAACACTGTTTGTCTAAATAAGGCTGTCCCTGCCACCCCTTTGCTCTTGATTTTCTCAAGAAAATCAGTCTTTAAGGTGTCTTTCTCCTTGTTAAAAAAAAATTGCTTTGTGGGATGGTAATTCAGCTGCTACATAGTTAAATTGGTTTCATTTCTTTCAACAAGTCCACAGATCTTCTAGGATAGTGGCCTTCATGGCTCATGTCTTAAGCTCCGTCTTTACAGTCCAGGGGAAATGGAGGGTCGAGCAATTTTCTGGTAAAGTGAGGCTGTGTTGGCCATCAGTTTGGATCATTCAGTCTGACAGACCCACAAGGAGCTCCTTACACTGCCCCAGTTTATTGGAAAATGACTCAATCCTCTGCTTTGTCAGTGTATGTGTGCTTGTGTGGATATATATATATATATATATATATATATATATATATGCAAATACGCATGCGCGCACGCGCGCGCACACACACACAGTAAGAGAGGAAGCGAGGGAGGGAGAGAAGGGGAGAATGATGGAGGGAGGGAGGGAGAGAGGGACAGAGAGAGAGACATTTTGCTTCTACATAAGGGATTTCCCATGCTGTGGGCCTATAAAACTTATCTGCGAGATACTGGGCTCTTGAGAAGAACGAAATTTTTCCAGAGGTAAGAATCTAACATCTTAAGATATGCATCAACCCTGCAGTTGGGAATGTAGTGTAGCTATTCTCTACATTACACAGAACACTGTTTCACACCCTGTCATTTGCTTTGTTAATATATCCCAGGATACATCCCTGTCCCTGGCTCTTGTCTTTTGTAAAGGACTGAAAACCATATTAGTTCATTACGGGAAGGATGGAGAAAATGGCATTTTTCCAGCAAGTCAGAAGGGCTAGGCCAGAATATGGAATTTCCTTTTGTCCCTGACAGTGTCAAGGTATAGAGAGACGTGATACAGGGAGCTAAGGGAATCAAGAGCTAAAGAGAAATATAGTCCAAGGAAATCTTTCTGCTAAACTGATCCTATAAGGATCATAACCTCAGGACCACAGCAATTCTATACATTTTTATAAATCATATATTATTTATTTCTAGACTGTAAGCTCTTTGGGGGCAAGGGACTATGTCTACTAATTCTGTTGTATTGTACTCTCCCAAGTGCTTAGTTTAGTGCTCTGCACATAGTAAGTTGAGAAGAAGCATGGCCTAATGGATAGAGCACGGGCCTGGGAATCAGAAGGGTCTGGTTTCTAATACTGTCTCCAACATTTGTTGGATGTGTGATCTTGGGCAAGTCACTTAACTTCTCTGTGCCTCAGTTCTCTCATCTGTAAAATGGGATTGAGACTGTGAGCCTTATGTGGGACAGGGACTGTGTCCAACCTGATTAGTTTGTACCTAAGAAGCAGCGTGGCTCAGTGGAAAGAGCCCGGGCTTTGGAGTCAGAGGTCATGGGTTCAAATCCCAGCTCCGCCAATTGTCAGCTGTGTCACTTCACTTCTCTGCGCCTCAGTTACCTCATCTGTAAAATGGGGATTAAGACTGTGAGTCCCCCGTGGGACAGCCTGATCACCTTGTAACCTCCCCAGTGCTTAGAACAGTGCTTTGCACATAGTAAGTGCTTAACAAATACCATCATTATTATTAATACAGTTAATAATAATTAATATACTTAATACAGTTCCTGGCACATAGATACCATTTTTTTAAAAAGTACTCAATAAATAATATCGATTGATTGATTGGGTATGTGTGTGCCCACTGTTGGGTAGGGACTGTATATGTTGCCAACTTGTACTTCCCAAGTGCTTAGTACAGTGCTCTGCACACAGTAAGTGCTCAATAAATACGATTGATTGATTGATTGGGCATAGAAGTGGATGTCTGAACAGTGTAATCCTAGAAAGAGGGTTCCTAAATAAATTCCTCCCCAGTGTTATGGGAAACCACCGATGGCTTGAAGGAATTCTAGATACCCCTTCGCTAACTCTAGAACATAACAGAGGGTCTGTCAATCAACCAGTGTTATTTAGAGAAGCGGCCTGATGTAGTGGATAGATCTTGGGCCTGGGAATCAGAAGGTCATGGGTTCTAATCCCAGCCCTGCACTTGTCTGCTGTGTGGGCTTGGACAAAGAACTTCACTTCTCTGGGCCTCATTCATTCATTCAATCGTATTTATTGAGCGCTTACTGTATGCAGAGCACTGGACTAAGCTCTTGGGAAGTACAAGTCAGTTACCTCATCTGTAAAATGAGGATTGAGGCAGTGAGTCTGATGAGGACAAGAGACTGTGTCTAACCCGATTTGCTTGTATCCACCCCAGCACTTAGTACAGTGCCTGGTACATAGTATGCACTTAAATACCATTATTATTACTTATTGATGGCCTACTGAGTGCAGACACTGAATGCAAACCCTACACGTTTGGGAGAATTAAAAATGAAGGAAGACACCATCTCTCCACTCAAGGAGCTAACATAAATGAGGACGTTAAAAGGACCACCTCTAATGGGTACTTGTTAAACTTCAGAGAATTTTTATAGTTGGTGAGAATTGATTAGGTGGACCCCTAATCCATCAAAGGTATAAACCTAGCACCTATTGTGTGCAGATCACTGAACTAAACACTCAGGAGAGATATCAGCATCAGTGGTACTTACTCAGCATTTGCATTTTTACGGTATTTGTTAAGCACTTACTTTGTGTTAGGCACAGTTTGAAACCCTGGGGGTTGCTTACTGCAAGCAAAGCAAAGCACTGAATTAAGCATTTGGGAAAATACAGTATAACAGAGTTGGTAGACAGATTCCCTGCCCACAATGAAGAAGCGGCGTGCCACAGTGGAAAGATCCCTGGCTTGGGAGCCAGAGGTCATGGGTTCTAATCCTCGCCCTGCCACTTCTCAGCTGTGTGACTTCGGGCAAGTCACTTCACTTCTCTAGGCTTCAGTTCCCTCATCTGTAAAATGGGAATTAAGACTGTGAGCCCCACGTGGGACAACACGATCACCTTGTATCCCCCCCAGTCCTTCGCACATAGTAGGCACATAACAAATGCCATTAATAATAATAATAATAATTAGTTTACAGTCTAGAAGTAAAGAGGCACCATCGCTGCTCAAGAGGATATCCTTGACTCTGTAGATTGTTCCAAAAACACTGAGGGGTGCCTTTCACATCTTCCTTGTGGGCAGAGAATGTGTCTTTTATATTGTTGTGCTTTACTCTTCCAATTGCTTAGTATAGTGCCATGGGCACAGTTAGCATTGAATAAAATAAATAGAATTGATTGAGGGTTGACTGCACAAATCAAGGTAAAGAGAGCCGGGGGCTTAAAAATCCTGGATGTAAAGATAACCAATGATGTGTAGGTCCTGGGCAGAGGGTGGAACGGCTTGTGAAGAAAGTGGATGAATGTCCACCTTAATCTGCCACTGCTGGGAGACCTCTGACTTCATCTAGAAAATGTGTTAGTTTAGGCCTCCGTTAAATGTGGTTTCCCAGGCCGGCTACTGAAGCTGGTATTTGCAATCATCATCATCAATCGTATTTATTGAACGCTTACTGTGTGCAGAGCACTGTACTAAGCGCTTGGGAAGTACAAGTTGGCAACATCTAGAGACAGTCCCTACCCAACAGTGGGCTCACAGTCTAAAAGGGGGAGACAGAGAACAAAACCAAACATACTAACAAAATAAAATAAATAGAATAGATATGTACAAGTAAAAGTAAATCACCAAGGAATGGTGGTGTAGATAAGGAGGAGCTCGTTGTGGGCAGGGAATGTGTCTATTTATTGCTGTACTCTCCCCAACACTCAGTATCGTGCTCTGTACATGGTAAGCTCTCAATAAATAGGTTTAAATGAGTGAATGATGAGGAGACAGACAAGAAGAGCAGGAGGAAAGGGAGAAGGGGGAAAAAGGGAAGAGGAGGAGAAGAAGAAGGTGGGGAGATGAGAGAGAATGAAGGGAAAAGAAGGATGGGGAGGAGGAGAAAAAGAAGGAGGACAGAAGAAGGGAGAAGTGGGGTGAGGAGGTGGAGGAGGGGGTAGAAGAGGAAGAGGAGGAAGAAGAGGAAAGAGAGGAAGTAGATCTTGTGTTTTAAAAGTGGTTCTTGGCAAAATCAGAAAGTTGACGTCATGTGAAATGTTTCAGCTTGCTAAAACCTTAGAGAGAGAGACTTGGAGAATTAGAGATATTTATCACATTTCTATGAACCCAGTTGGATTTAACTTGAGCAACTCTGAAGGGGATTGAATTCTTGTTTTTTTGTTGTGTTTTTTTTTTTTAATTTTTTCACGTTCATCCGAACCTTGTTACTGGCCATTTGATTAGATTAGATTAGAAGGCGAGAGCCCTAGTTCTCCTGAATCCCTCTCCCCTGGTAAAAGCATCACCAGCCTCACAGAGGGGCGTTATATTTCCCGGTTTTAATTTTAGCATCTACGTTTCAGCAATTTGCATTTAAATGTGTTGTCAGAGAATTTCCAGAAATCTTAATAGGAAGGACGATTTGCATTTTAATATGCTCTTAAAGAATTTCAAGAAATCTTTTAATGCGAATACAGTATTATCAGAGGAACGGTCACATTTTTGAAGGAAATTAGAATCGTCAGTGTCCTGAAAGGTGCAATTTAACCCAAGCCGGCATTCAGAGGCACGGATGAGGCTCCTTGTTGGACTTTGAGGAAGTTATTGTAAGATGGAGGGTCTGAATGGAGACCAGACAGGGTACAAACCTGTTCAAAGGAGAGGGCAGATTTGTAGGAAGGGGAGGCAGGGGGATTATTCAGCAGGGCATCAAAAAAGGTGGCTAGTGGGAAGAGGATGAAGAAAACCAGTCTTACTCCCATTTCCTGCCCTCTTCTCACATGGGTCATCTCTGCTTTCTCAGCTGTCTCTACCTCTGTCAGCAGTGACAGACAGGGATGAGACAGAGGCAGAAGTCTCTAATCCTAATAATAATAATAATTGTGGTATTTACTGGGTGCTTACAATGTGCCAGGCACTGTACTAAGCACTGGAGTGGCTATAAGCAGAGAAGCAGTGTGGTTCAGTGAAAAGAGCATGGGCTTTGGAGTCAGAGGTCATGAGTTCGAGTCCCAACTCCACCACATGTCTGCTGTGTGACCTTGGGCAAGTCACTTAACTTCTCTGAGCCTCAGTTCCCTCATCTGTAAAATGGGGGTTAAGACTGTGAGCCCCACGTGGGACAACTTGATCACCTTGTCCCTTCCCCAGCACTTAGAACACTGCTCTGCACATAGTAAGCGCTTAACAAATGCCATCATTATTATTATTATTATATAAGCAAATCGGGTTGGACACAGTCCCTGTCCTACACAGGGTTCACAGTCTTAATCCCCATTTTACAGATGAGATAACGGAGGCACAGAGAGGCGAAGAGACTTGCCCAAGGCTACACAGCAGACAAGTGGTGGAGCCAGGCTTAGAACCCATGACCTTCTGAATTCCTTTCCCAGTGCTCTATCCACTATGGCATACTGCTTCCCTGCCTTCAGTACTAGCCCTGATCCAAGCAGACTGGTCCTCCGTCTTTTTTTTTTTAATGGTATTTGTAAAGAGCTTACTATATGCCAGGGACTGTACTAAGCACTGGGGTAGATACAAACTAATCAGGATGGGCGTAGTCTCTGTCCTACATAGGGCTCACGGTCATAATCCCCATTTTACAGATGAGGTAACTGAGGCACAAAGAAGTTCCATGATTTGCCTAAGATCACACAGCCGACAAAGGGCAGATCTGGGATTAGAACCCAGATCCTTCCGACTCCCAGAAGGACTCTATCCTTTAGGCCAAGCTGCTTTCCGGGCCCCGTTTGCCCCCAATTCCCAGATGGTAATGACAATGGCTCCTCCGGCCCTAGAACTGGGGAGGGCAGGAAAGGGAATCTGGGATATGGCCAGATTGGAAATGTTACTGAAGTCATAAAGTTATTGCAGAGATGGAGGAGATGGGGAGCAGGAGGGGATAGTTCAGTGGACTGGAATCGCAGCCGTGGAATCGCATCCCTCAGAATACAAATGGCCAATTAGAGGAGGGAAAGGAGTGACTCCAATTGCTTGGACCGATACGATGGGAATTTGGATGAGGACGGGGCTGATTCTAGGGATGTTATGAAGGTAAAAGAAACAAGGCTGGAGCCAGACTGACTATATGGGTTGAAGGAGTGAAGGAGTCAATCATAATGCCAAGATTACTGGCTTGTGAGATAGGGAGGATGGTGGTGTTGTCTACACTGATGGGAAAGTCAGGAGGAAGAAAGGGTGTGGGTGGGAAAATGAGATGTTCTGGCTTGTCATGTGTGCTTCACCAAGCATTCTGGGTAATGTGATGATGTCATAAACCTCACCTTGCGGAAGTATGTTGAATTTCCTGAATCTAGAGTGCTTCTCCAGAGGGACCCCTGACATCTCCACTTACTTCATAGCTTTTGAATTCCTTTCCCAAATCCCCCCGAACACAGGCCCGGCTTCTGAGCCGTTGGAACTGGGGACAGGAGCTGAGTCAGAGGGAGGCTGGGTACTTAAAGTAAAAATGTTAGTCTTATCTGTAGCAGGCAGGGAAGAAATCCACTGAAAATCAGACTGTCCTGTAGAAAGCTGGACAACTGGACAGCCTAGGATTGGGTCCCCCGTCCATTTCTTGAGGCTGCTTAGCCAAAGAAGGTGGCCATTGCTCTCTGTATTTTGTAGCTCCTGTCTCTATCAGGATGCCTTCCCTCTCTGGGTCTTCCCTTCTGTTGAGACTGGAGCAACCAACCCCAGGACTACGCACAGGACACTCCACCCTCCTGACTGTGGGGTCAGGCCTGTCTTCCAAGCTGTGGACTGCCCTCTGTCCCACACCAATGCAAGGGGTAGTTCCAGGGGCCTGTAAGCTCACTAAGACCCCAACGGCTTTATGAGGTGGTCTCCCAGGATCACTCATCCCAAGCCTCTGAAAGATCTGAGGGTTTCCCAACAGGGCTGAAGAGACTGAAAATTGGGATTTTTCTAGCCAGCAACTTCTTTAAGGTCTGGATCCTCCCAGTTCTTGCCCCACCTCAAGTCCCCCTCCCATCCCACTCCACCTTTAATCCCCCCACAGTCCTCCAAATAGGGGCTGGGCCTTCAAGGAAAGAAGTTGCTCCAGGGAATTACTCCCAAATGAACCCTGGAAGAATCTAATAGCCACCCTTGGGGAGGGCTCTGTCTTGTATTTCCTCCTGCCTTCAGGACATCTCTAAGAACCGTCTCTATATGTTGCCAACTTATACTTCCCAAGCGCTTAGTACAGTGCTCTGCACACAGTAAGTGCTCAATAACACCTCAAATCTAACATGTCCAAAACAGAAATCCTCTTCTTCCCCACCCAAAACCTGTTCTCCCCTCTGATTTTCCCATCACTACAATCCACCCTTTCCTCTCCATCCAAACTGCTACCACATTAATCCAAGCACTTATCGGATCCCTCCTGGATAACCGTACCAGCCTCCTTGCTGACCTCCCTGCCTCCTGTCTCTCCGCATTCGAGTCGAGACTTCGCTCTGCTCCCCAGATTCTTTTTCTCCAAAGACGTTCAGGTCATGTTTCCCCACTCCTCAAGAACCTCCAGTGGTTGTCCAACCACCTCCGCATCAGACAGAGACTCTTTTCCACTGGTTTTAAAACAATCACTTTGCCCCCTCCTACCTTATCTTGCTCCTTTCCTACTACAATCCAGCCCACACACTTCACTCCTTCAGTGTCATCCTACTCATTATACCTCGACCTCATCTCTCTTGTAACTGATCTCTTGCCAAACATCTTGCCTCTGGCCAGAACATGGACCATCGTTGTCCCCACTTTCAAAAATGTTATAAAAGCACACCTCCTCCAAGAGGCCTTCCCTGGTGAAATCTTCATTTCCTCTTCTCCGACTCTCTTCTGTGAGCCCCTTGGACTTGGATTTGCTCCCTTTATTCACTCTACCCTTGGCTCCACACCACTCATGTACATTTTCGTAATTTATTGATTTATGTCAACGTCCGTCTCCCTCTCTAGACTATAAAATTCCAGACTGTTAGCCCATTATTGGGTAGGGACCGTCTCTATATGTTGCCGACTTGTAGTTCCCAAGCGGTTAGTACAGTGCTCTGCACTCAGTAAGCACTCAATAAATATGACTGAATGAATAAACTCATTGTAGGCAGGGAACACATCCACCAACTCTGCCATATTGTTCTATTGTCCTCTCCCAAGTGCTTAGTACAGCGGCCAGCACACAATAAGTGCTCAATTATTCTGACTGATTGATAGATTCTATTCTGGTTCCGTGAGTCATTCCCTAGGGTTCAGGGGGAGTCTCTCCCTAATGTCCAAGAAAATACCAACCCTTAAAATTCAAACTGGAGGGACGAGAAACCCCCATGGTGAAATACAATCAATAGATCCATCAGTTGTATTTATCATGCTGTCACCGGAGAAGCCTAGTCATTCATTCATTCGATTGCATTTACTGAGAGCATACTGTGTGCACAGCACTGTACTATGCACGTGGAAAGTACAATTCAGCAGTAAAGAGAGACGATCCCTGCCCACCCCGGGCTGACAGTCAAGAAGTGGGGAGACAGATTATATGAGGGAATTCTGGGAGCAGAGGGAGGAGAAGGATGAGATTGGGAACTCTGTCCCGGGAGAACCAAGCGAAGAAGACCTGACAGGATGAACTGCAGTTTGAACAGTGAAGAATCCAGGAGGCGAGTGAGGGCAAGAGTCCCGGTGCTAGTTCACCTCTTGGTCAGGAGAATGGGCAGGATGAGGCTGGAAGCAAACCCACCAAGAGTAGAAGGAAAGTGACCCCATAACCTCTCCTTTCCCCTCTCCTCCCTCCCTGCCCACCCCACCTGGCTGATGGGTGAGTTCTCAAAGGCTTGGTAATGAGAGTTTTTAGAGTTTGCAGTTTGCTGCAGTTTATAAATAATTCACTCAGGTAATGTCTCACCAAGAGCTCAGCTATC
The DNA here is from genome assembly GCF_015852505.1 of Tachyglossus aculeatus. Lineage (NCBI taxonomy): Eukaryota > Metazoa > Chordata > Mammalia > Monotremata > Tachyglossidae > Tachyglossus > Tachyglossus aculeatus. The sequence goes on from NC_052101.1 coordinate 42,604,723, forward strand.
ATTTCATGAGCCAGAATCTCATTTTTCCTTTTTAATTTCCAAATGGAAGGAGACAGAAGCCTAATCTCGGGCTCGTTTTTCCCCACTAAGCATTGTATGTTTTCCCTACTTAGAAGTCCCTGCCTAAGTAACTCTCAGACCATCCAAAAGGATTTAAAAGATCGACAGCATTCTCAACACGAGGACCAACTGAGTTATGGGTCGGCGGAAGAGAGTGAAGAAGCTGAAGATGTGCTTCCTTCCCACAAGAGTTGACAATCGAATGGAGGACCCAGAAGGTGCGGGAGGAAGACCTTACCATGGGCTCAATCATCCAGTCATTCAGTGGTATTCATTGAGAATTTACTGTGTGCTGAGCACTGTACTAAGCAGAGTGGTCTAAGGGGAAAGAACAAAGGCTTGGAAGTTAGGGGATCTGGGTTCTAGTCTCAGCTTCACCACCTGTACGACCTAGGGCAAGTCACTTAACTCCTCTGGATCGCAGTTTCCTCATCTGTAAAATGGGAATTTGATCCCTATTCTCCCTTCCTACTTAGACTGTGAGCCCCATGTTGGGTAGGGAGTTTGTCTAGCCTGATTATCATGTGGCAATAATAATAATAATAGCATTTGTTAAGTGTTCTTTTTTTGTCAAGCACTGTTCTAAGCACTGGGGTAGATACAAGTTAGTCAGATTGGGCAAAGTTCGTGTCCCACGTGGGGTTCACAGTCCAAGTATTTTACAGACTAGGAAACTGAGGCTCAGAGAAGTGCCTTGCCAAAGGTCACATGGCAGACAAGTGGCAGGGCTGGGATTAGAATAATAACTCTGGTATTTGTTAAGTGCTTACTATGTATATATGTATATATGCTTGTACATATTTATTACTCTATTTATTTATTTATTTTACTTGTACATATCTATTCTATTTATTTTATTTTGTTAGTATGTTTGGTTTTGTTCTCTGTCTCCCCCTTTTAGACTGTGAGCCCACTGTTGGGTAGGGACTGTCTCTATATGTTGCCAACTTGTACTTCCCAAGCTCTTAGTACAGTGCTCTGCACAAAGTAAGCGCTCAATAAATACAATTGATTGATTGATTGATTGATGTGTCAAGCATCATTCTAAGTGTTGGGCCCAGGTCCCCTGGCTCTCAGGCCCTTGCTCTTTCCACTAGGCCATGCTGCTTCTCTACCCTTTCTACTCTAGTGCTTAGTATAGTGCTAGCCACAGAGTAAGCACTTAACACGTACCATAATATTTATACCATAGATAAGAGATTGAATACATTAAAACCCAATTCACTAATAAAGATCTGAACACCGAGGTGGTTAATCTCCTGACCAGGAGGCAATAGGGGATGAATTGGGGTAATTGGGTAATAATAAAAATAACTGTGGTGTGTGTAAAACACTTATTATGTGCCAATCACTGTGTTAGGTCCTAGGGCAAACCCAGTGCAATCAGATTAGGCCCAGTCCCTGATCCACACAGAGCACACAGTCTAACGACTTATATAGAGAAGTAGCATGGCTCAGTGGAAAGAGCACGGATTTTGGAGTCAGAGGTCATGGGTTCAAATCCCCACTCCACCAATTGTCAGCTGTGTGACTTTGGGCAAGTCACTTCACTTCTCTGTGCTTCCATTACCTCATCTGTAAAATGGGGATTAAGATTGTGAGCCCCACATGGGACAACCTGATTGCCTTGTATCCCCCCAGCACTTAGAACAGTGCTTTGCACATAGTAAACGCTTAACAAATACCATTATTATTATTAGTAGTATTATTATAAGGCACCTTCATTCATTCATTCAATCGTATTTATTGAGCGCTTACTGTGTGCAGAGCACTATACTAAGCGCTTGGGAAGTACAAGTTGGCACATATAGACCTTCAGATCAGCAGTTCTGCGTTAAACCACATGATGAACCTCTGAAATATGAACCTCTGCTTGATTTGGGGGCAGATTGGGGCTTATAACTTCAAAACTGCCTTATATGTTCCCACCCCACTGGCTTTCCCCCGTGAAGCCGCCTTCCCTTCCTGCAGAGCAACTCAAACCAGTCGCAAAAACATCTGCCAGGGGAATCGGGGGTCTCAGGAAACCTGGCAGGCTCAAACCGCATCGGGCAACAGAACCAGACATCATCAAAGTAGGCCTGCCTGGGGGAGGGAAGAGTGACCAAAGCAGTATGCTGGTCTGTGGTGATCTCTCCCGGAGATGCAGTTTGGGGCACATAATAATAATCCTTATTACTATTATTATTACTGTATTTGTTAAGCGCTTACTGTGTGTCAAGCACTGTTCTAAGCACTAGGGTAGATACAAGTTAATCAGATTGACCCACGTGGAGCTCAAAGTCTTAATCCCCATTTTACAGGTGAAATAACTGAGGCACAGAGAAGTTAAGTGCCATACTGCTGACAAGTGGCGGAACTGGGATTAGAACCCACAACCTTCTGATTCCAAGGCCCATGCTCTATCCACTAGGGCATTCTGCTTGTTATAATAATAATAATAACAGTTTTTGTTAAATGCTCACTATGTTCCAAGAACAGAGTTGGTAGATATGTTCCCTGTCCACAACAACCTTACAGGTTAGAGGAAAAGTTGAGAGTGAAGAACAGTTAGAGGCGATCTTGGGATGAGCAAAGAATACGAGCTAGAGTGTAGCAGGAGAAGAGAACTAGTATGTTGGGCAGAGTGAGTTGGTGGAAATCCTTGAGACCAGCAGAATCAACAACTAAGTCCTGGAGAAGATACAAGATCATCAAGTCCTGCAAGGAGCTCACAGTCTAAGTAGAAGAGAGAACAGGCATTGATTTCCCATTTTGCAGACGAGAGAACTGAGGTGTAGAGAAGCAAAGTGGCTTGCGGAAAGCCTCACAGCAGACAAGTGGCGGAGCTGGGATTAGAATCCAAAGATAATAATAATAATGGCATATATTAAGCGCTTACTATGTGCAAAGCACTGTTCTAAGCACTGGGGAGGTTACAAGGTGATCAGGTTGTCCCACGGGGGGCTCACAGTCTTCATCCACATTTTACAGATGAGGTAACTGAGGCCCGGAGAAGTGAAGTGACTTGCCCAAAGTCACACAGCTGACAATTGGCGGAGTCGGAATTAGAACCCATGACCTCTGACTCCAAAGCCCGGGCTCCTCTGACTCCCAGCTCCCTGCTCTTTCCACTAGGCCACACTGCTTCTCTACTGTTGGGGCAGATGACCAGGGGAGGAAGGTTACAGATTGCCTGCAGGTCAGGCTTCAGGCAGAGATTTCCAGGGCTGGGAGAGACCTCTGAAAAGTCATCTTTTCTAGACTGTGAGCCCACTGTTGGGTAGGGACTGTTTCTATATGTTGCCAACTTGTACTTCCCAAGCGCTTAGTACAGTGCTCTGCACACAGTAAGCGCTCAATAAATACGATTGATTGATTGATCTCATCCATCTCCTTGTCTCCGGGCAGGAACACACCTTAACCATGAGGCACCAAAGTCCTTCGGTTTTCAAAAGCCCTCCAGTAACTCAAGTTTCCCTCATCCATCCATTCAAATTTGGCCCCCGCCCACCTTCCCATGCTGTTTTCCAGCCCCTCTTTGCCTCTCTACACTTTCTATCCCCAACCCCACACGTGCTACGATGGAAATCGATGCAGCAAGATAATCAATCTCCTTCTGAAATGAGCAATAAAGTGGATGGGGGAGATAAATGAAACTGCCAGTGGGAACAGCAGAGTGCTAGGGTGGTGTGTTACTTTAGCTGTTCTTAAAGAAAAAGAGAAAGAGAAAGAACCCCATGTATCTGCCCGTGATTAACGTAATAACACCGAAACATGCTGATGTTCCCAGCTTGGAAAAAACAAATGTAAATAGGCATTCCCAACACCTGCACAAGTTCTCTAAGCCGATAATTACCTCCCTACACCTGTTGGTTTGATATGGCAATGGAAATGAAAATATTTCCTTTCATTTGAAAATGACTAACAACCCAATCTGGTGGGGTTTTTCGACTTCGGGAGGGAAGGAAAACTGAATGAACTTGGGAACTTTGGGCCGAGCTGGTGAGGAGGACGGTGGCGAGGAGACCGCTCCCGTTTGGATTCTGAGCAGGGTTGTTTTTGCTCATTCACAAGGGACGAGCCCCTTTCCTGTCTTTCTCCCATCCTCCCTTCCTTCCTTAGTTCTGCTGCACATCCCAGGCCAAGAGCACTTGTGCTCTCCGAGCCTAATGGCCTTGGACTAGCAGATGGAGGGATGCGGATGAAAGGGGAATGGGAAGGGCATGTAGACAGGGAGTGTGCGGCTTTAAGGGTCAGCTGGGTGTTTGACATGGATAGGCCCGGAAGGGACTTAGAGGGAGAGGGAAAGGGAAGAAGGAAAGAGAATCCATGATCTACCACCATGGAACCGCCAGGATCAGCCAGGCCAGGAGCCGTGGAATGGAGCCGGGCCAGGTTGGAGCCTACCGAGAAGCTGGGAAAAACCCAATTGGGAAGATGATGAGAAACAGCATGACCTAGTGGAAAGATCATGGGGCTGAGAGTCAGAGGACCTGGCTTTTAATCCCGGTTCCACCACTTGTCTCCTGTGTGACCTTTGGAAATTCACTTAACTTCTCTGTGTCCCAGGTACCTCATCTGTAAAATGGGGATTAAGACGGTGAGCCTCAAGTGGGACAGGGGCTGTGACCATCCTGATTATCTTGTATCTACTCCAGCGCTTAGTACAGTTCCTGGCACTTAAGTGCTTAACAATACGAATATATTTTTAAAAAGACACCCACTATCATCAGCAGCGAGTGCATCTGCGGCCTCTTTAGGGGGTCGAGGCATTGTATTAGGTATAAGGGGGACCGTGAAAAGAATCGGCATGGTCTCTTCCTGCAGAGATTCCTAGTACAGTGATAATACTGGAGTCTCCCACCAGAAATGCCAGAAGGTCTGAAGCGGAGGAACTGATTATATGGCTACCAGTTTGCACAGTGCTGTTCGCCCTCTCTCAACCCTACCAGCCGTGTTCTCCCTGGGGCAGCGGGTTCAACAAAGTAAGGCTAAACATACTGCAAAGTGTACATATGAATTTTATGTACAAAATCATTAATAATAATATTAATAATAATTGCGGTGTTTCTTAAGTGCTTACTATGTGCCAGGCACTGTACTAAGTGCTGGTGTAGATTCAAGGTAATTGAGTTGGACACAACCCCTGTCCCACATATGGCTTACAGTCTCAATCCCCATTTTACAGATGCGGTAACTAAGGCACAGAGAAGTTAAGTGATTTGCCAAAGTTCGCACAGCAGACAAGTGGTGGAGATGGGAATAGAACTCAGGTCCTCTGACACCCAGGACCGTACGCCATTCACTAGGCGACACTGCTTCACTCATTATACGTCCTAGAAGTCAACAGGGGAGACAAGAAAGACAGACATCTAATCGTTACGCGACAATGTCTACACCCACCCACACACCTCCTTACATATTGAAGAACCAATCCTGAAAAGGGCAATTTAGAGAAGAATGCCTTATAGCCATTTCTGTTGCTGAATTGTAGTTTCCAAGTGCTTTGTGCAGTGCTCTGCACGCAGTAGGTGCTCAATATACACGATTGATTGAATGATCCCCTGGATCCCAAATGACAAGGGTAAAAGTTACAGTTCCCATCTTTTCCTTACACTGATTTCCCCACCTTCCAAAACTCACTTTTTTGCCTCACTGTATCTTTAATCCATGTCTTTGGTCCTGCAAGCTTGCAGTTTGCCCATTCCAGTCCAGCATAGAACTAGGTCCTCAATGAACGCTCTTTTGGCTTCTGCAGCCCTTAATGGGATTTAATATTAATAATAATTTCATTTATTAAGCACGTACTATCTGCAAAGCACTATTCTAAGCGCTGGGGAGGTTACCAGGTGATCAGGTTGTCCCATGGGGGCTCACAGTCTTAATCCCCATTTTACAGATGAGGTAACTGAGGCACAGAGAAGTTAAGTGACTTGCCCAAAGTCACAGAGCTGACAATTGACAGAGCTGGGATTTGAACCCATGACCTCTGACACTAAAGCCCAGGCTCTTTCCACTGAGCCACGCTGCTTTTCTTTTCTACTTTATTAAATGGGATCCTGATTCACAATCCTTAAAATGAAATCTACCCTCAATGTGTGAAATCAATGTAGCCCTTCCAAACTTTCAGTAATTTCATAGAACCAGGAGAGTTCAGGTAGGAACAATATTCAAGATTAATAAAACCGGCCTTTTCGAGATGATCACATGAAGCGTACGAATGCCAAATTCCTGGTGAGAATCGTACATTTGAAAAAAAGGGATCTGAAAGTGACTGAGAAAATGAATTCTGAGGGGATTTAGGTTATGGGTGTCTGCAAATGTCTGATGATGAGAAGACAAATTCTTCCCCACTTTAATCCCAACGCAGGGGCCAGTGAAATTCTAAGTTTTCCTCGGGGAGTGTGATAGCATAAAAGAAAGACACTGAGCTTTTTCAAGTTTGTAAATGCTGAAAGAACTTTCTGTTGAACAGTTTCATCTTATCCTCAAACCAAGCTTTGGGAGAGCAGTCCCTGGGGGTCGGCCTGTCATAATGAGACACGTACTCAGATATGCCAGAAAAAACCCACAGGCAACATAACATCACCTTCCAAATCCATCTTTCTAAGGTGATTTGAAGAGACGCGCACTGCTCGAAGCTGTTGCATCCAAATATTTCCGAGCTACGAAAGTGTGTCTTCTGACGCGCCTCCTCCTTTCAGCTTCAGGGCCATCGCTTTCCGTTCACGGCCTTGTGGGAACTGGCTCTCAGGAGAAAGAAAGGTCCGTAATTGACCCTGATGGTTTTTTCGCTAGTGTTGACCGCTCCCAGGTCCCCTTCTCCGCCTCCGGATCAATGAAAGATTCAGAACATCTCCAAGGGAAGCAGTGTGGCCCATTGGATAGAGCATAGACACGGGAGTCTGGGAATCCACCACCTGTCTTCAGTGTGACCTGGGGCAAATCATTTAACTTCTCGGTGCCTTAGTTACCTCATCTGTAAAACGGGGGTTAAGACTGTGAGCCTCATGTGGGACATGGACTGTGTCCAGTCTGATTAGTCTGTACCTACCCCAGAGCTTAGAACAGTGCCTGGCATGTAGTAAGCACTTAAATACCATTAAAAAAAGAAATTCTTGGTATGTCTGTTAAGAAACGGCTTGGATTTGCCGTCACATTTATTTTTTTGATGAATACCGGAGTTTGCCTCTGCATTTCTCTCTCAGCAGGAGACCAGGATTGTGAGACAGTATTTTCTCCCACCCATATTGCCTCTTGAGTCGTTTTGGATGACTTAAACAATTGAGCTAATTCATAGGCCAGCAGTTCCCTTTGAAACAATGTCTCCTTTTCCCCTTTAAGCTCGTTGTCACATTTGAATGTAACCAGGGCACTTATGCCTTGAAGTTATGAGGTGTCTCTTTTGTGTCTCTGTCAATTCAGCAGGATTTTGATGGTACAACCTGCTAGATCCAGGAGCTGAGGGGAACTGACGTGGAGTTTCAGAGTGGGGGCGAATTGCAAAATAAACAGTGGGTTCCAAAGAACCACTCACTTGCAGTTCCAAAAAAAGATCCCCTATTCACAAAGCTAAGCCTGTCAGTAAACCAACACTAAAGGGAAATGATGAAGATATTAATAACTCTGGTGGGGAGAATTGATAGAAGTAAAGTTCTGAAAGGTAGAGGTTGAGGGTGCCATTCTTGGAAGAGAAATATGGACTGGAATCACTTTAGCATCCCGTGGAGGGAAAAAGTTGATCTGCTTCCCGGTTGGTCTCACTCTCAATCAATCGTATTTACTGAGTGCTTACTGTATGCAGAAGACTGTACTAAGTGCTTGCATGTGGAATAAACTCCCTTTTCCTGTTTATCATGCACTGACCTGCTCCTCTCCTTCAGGAAACCTTATCCCTGTTCTTCCACCTGCCAGTTCAACCCGTGATCTATTTCACCTTTCTATCTATTCCTACAATATAAGAGACCTATTCCTTGCCCACAAAGGACCACTCCCCATGGAGGAATGGAGAGGGAAGGAAAGTGGACTGTTTCCCCACCACAGAGGGGACTCTGCCATTTTCCTCAGTGAGTCTTTCCATTAGAGGACTTTATAAAGTATTTGAAATGCTTGTAGAAAGCCTTTAAAAAACATTTTAAAATGGAAATGAGTGAAGCCTTCCCTCATTCCATCAGCACTTTTCCCTTTCCCTCCTCCCCTCTCCTCCACTGCCCTTCTTCCCTCTCCCATCTTCCATTTCTCCCCTTCTTCCTACCCTCTCCTCTTCCCCACTTATCCATTCATCTCCTCCCCTCTGCCCTCTTCCAATTTTCCTCTTCCTGTCTCCGTTTCCCCTCCCTCTGCCCCACCCTCACTCTCCCTTGGGAATACAACAAATTATCCAATCCAAGACTCTGACACTGACACTCTGTTGGTTCTTTTGGGATACTGGATTTGGATATCAGCAGTCAAAAATACCTTATAATATCTATTTGTCTCGTCTTTCACTATGACCATCTGCATTCACTGTTTCAGCCACAACTGCCTCCCTGAAGACCCTGGCTCCCGTTTATTGCTTCCCCAAACTATCCTTTGCATGTGGAATAAACTCCCTTTTCCAATTTTTCATGCACTGACCTGTTCCTCTCCTTCAGGAAAACTTATCCCAATTCTTCCACCTGCCAGTTCAACCCATGATCTATTTCACCTCTGGATCCATTCCTGCGATACCTAAAGATTAATTGGCAGAGGTGTCTAGGATGGTTGCTCTTTTTTGAGTCCAAGGTTCGCCTAAATTCCCCGGGGTATCTTCAGGATGGCCTAAATTCAGTGTGTCACCCATTTAATGATGGTATTTGTTAAGCGCTTACTATGTGTCAAGCACTGTTCTAAACATGGGGGTAGATACAATGTAATCAGGTTGTCCCACATGGGGCTCAAAGTCTTAATCCCCATTTTACAAATGAGGTAACTGTGGCACATAGAAGTTAATTGACTTGCCCAAGGCCACACAGCAGACAAATGTCAGAACTGAGATTAGAACCCAGGTCCTTCTTACTACCAGGCCTGTGCTCTATCCACTATGCTGCTTCCCTAAAATAATTGATTTTTTAAGCACTAAGTGCTAAACACTGTACTAAATGCTGAGGTGGAAACAAGTATATCAGGCTGGACACAGTCCCTGTCCCACACAGGGCTCACAGTCTCAATCCCCATTTTACAGATGAGGTAATGGAGACCCAGAGAAGTGAAGTCACTTGCCCAAGTTCACACAGCAGACAAGTGGTGAAGGCAGGATTAGAACCCAGGACTTTCTGGCTCCCAGCCCCATGCTCTATCCACTACGCCATGCTGCTTCTATGGTATATTCATAAGGTATACATAGAAAAAAGGGAGCATCTATGGAGGCTGAGTTCATAATAAGTTCCTTCCAAAAAAGTCTTTATACCTGTAATTGTGGATGAGAAAGAAAACACTTTTCCTCACTTGAATGATTAAAAGCCTAAAGCAGATAAAACTGGTCATGTTGCCTAGAACAATTTTCTAAAATGGGGAAGCAGCATGGCCTAGTGGAAGGAGCACAAGACTGAGAGTCAGAAGACCTGGGTTCTAATCTCAGCTCCGCCACTTGTCTGCTGCATGACCTTGGTCGAGTCACTTAGTTTTTCTGTGCCTCAGTTCCCTCTTCTGCAAAATGAGGATTCAATACCTATACTCCTTCCTACTTAGATTGTGAGCCCCACGTGGGGCTTGATTATCTTGTATCTACCCCAGCACTTGGTAAAGTGCTTGGCACATGCTAAACACTTAAACACCATTATTGTTATTGTTATCACATCCTCCTCTCTTATTGAACTCCCCCCCACTTCATACACAACAGATTATAGGTCTCCCCATCTTCAAAGCCCTTCAGAAAGCACATTTCTTCCAGGAGGCCTTCCCTGATCAATCTCCAAAATCTTCCCACTTTATAGCTCCCATTGGACACGTCTGCCCTTTCATCCCATCTAAGCACTTACTCTATGAAACACCCCCTTTCCCCCACCAAGGACTCAGTACAGGGCTCTTCACAGAGTAAACATTGAATAAATAGCATTAACTCAGTATTCACATCTTCCCTAGCACTTTTACACACTTTTTTTCAATCCTCTACTACTCCCCTAGCTGTAATTAATGTAAGACTCCCTTTCTTCCTCTAGTAAACTTCCTGATTGCATTCTAATTCCACTGTAGTCTCCCAAGAATTAGTACAGTGTTCTCCAAACACTAGACACTCAATATATGCTATTGATTGATTTATTAGTGCGGTCTTATTCAACCTATTCAAGAACGTGGAGCCAAGCATTAGAACAAATCCAACAGTCATAATAGACTTCACAATGGTGTATATATATTGAGAGGCCTCTGGGTGCAATGCACTGTACTAAACACATCACCATCATCATCAATCATATTTATTGAGCGCTTACTGTGTGCAGAGCACTGTACTTAGTGCTTGGGAAGTACAATTTGGCAACATATAGAGACAGTCCCTACCCAACAGTGGGCTCACAGTCTAAAAGGGGGAGACAGAGAACAAAACCAAACATACTAACAAAATAAAATAATAAATAGAAAAAAATAGAAATAGAAATAAAATAAATAAATAAATAAACACATGCAAGAATTAGCAGCTTGGCTTAACGGATAAAGCACAGGCTTGTGAGTCAGAAGGACTTGGATTCCAATCCCTGCCCTGCCAATGTCAGTTGTGTGACCTTAAGTAAGTCACTTAATTTATTTGTGTCTCAGCTGCGGATTAAGACCGTGAACCCCACGTGGGATTCATTCATTCATTCAATCATATTTATTGAGCGTTTACTGTGTGCAGAGCACTGTACTAAGCACTGGGAAGTACAAGGTGGCAACATATAGAGACAGTCCCTACCCAACAACCGGCTCACAATCTAGAAGGGGGAGACAGACAACAAAACATGTATCTATCCCAGAGCTTAGGACAGTGTCTGGCACACAGTAAACCCTTAAAAAATGACACAAAAAAGAAAGCATCAATGCATCCTTTCCTGCCAGGAGCTGTTTGCAGGTGAGGGTGAGCAATAATAATAATAATAATAATAATAATAATAATAATAATAATAATAATAATAATAATGATAATAATAATTCCCCCTCCCCATCCCCCTGCCTTACCTCTTTCCCCTCCCCACAGCATCTGTATATATGTATATATGTTTGTACATATTTATTACTCTATTTATTTATTTATTTTATTTGTACATATTTACTATTCTATTTATTTTATTTTGTTAATCTGTTTTGTTTTGTTGTCTGTCTCCCCCTTCCAGACTGTGAGCCCGCTGTTGTGTAGGGACCGTCTCTATATGTTGCCAACTTGTATTGCCCAAGCGCTTAGTACAGTGCTCTGCACACAGCGCTCAATAAATATGATTGAATGAATGAATGAATAATAATAAGATTATCATGGTACTTGTTAAGTACTTACTATGTGCCAAGCACTGTTCCAAGACCTGGGGTAGATACAAGTTAATCACTCATTCATTCATTCATTCATTCAGGTCAGACACAGCCCCTGTCCCACATGGAGCTCACAGTTTTAATCCACACTTTACAGATGAGGTAACTGAGGCCCAGAGAAATGAGCTGACTTGCCTAAGGTCACACAGCAGACATGTGGCAGAGACAGGATTAGAACCCAGTTCCTCTGACCCCCAGCCCCATGATCTATCCACTAAGCCATGCCTGTCCTGTGCCCAATGCTGACGGTAGTGTCAGTCACATATCAGTCAGTCTTACTGACTTAAATGGCAAACACTGCCACAATTTCACTGCCAATGATGTTATCTTCAAACCAGGACAGCTAAGGCCTTCACACACATGCGCAAACACTCTTACACATTTCTTTTCTGCAATATATCCATATATATTCCAGAAAGCAATTTTTCTATTTCACGCTGTTTCTATTATTAAAAGAAAACCAACAAAAAACCAACAGTGCTCTACCATTTCAATAATCCTGCGGGATTCAGCACCCACCCTGCTGAGCTCTCCAAAGAAAGGTGTATGTCTGCTGAACTGCTTTATTAAGGTTGAGCCTCTGTACTAAGGTGTTCAAAGCGTCTCTCTCTTTTAAGGTTTGTTTCTCTGTGGGTGCACAAGTCAGAGGAAGCTTCATCTTGGCTACTAAACTGATCAGCATCCACTGATCGATGAGAGTCAGCAGCATTGATTGAGCTAGTACTGTGTATAGAGCCCTACAGTGGTCCCAATTCTATGCAGAGCACTGTGCTGAGTGTCTACCATGGACAGAGAACTGTACTAAGTACTTGGGAACATACCATATATGTAAATGGTAATGGCCCCTACCCTCAAGGAGCTTATATTCTAACAGGGGAATCGAGCCAATCCAAATTTCAAAATACCCACTTGGTAAAAGAGGGAGTTCCATGGGCCAGAAGACTCTAAGCTTGTTGTGGGCCGGGAATGCGTCTGTTCACTGTTATTTTGTACTCTCCCCAGCACTTAGTATAGTGCTTTACAAACACTAAGCACTCAACAAATACATTTGAAAATGAATGAATGAAAGGTTGGAGAATCAAGGACTAAGCACATCTAAAGTGGGAGAAGAGCGTGGATAGGTAAGAGGGAGATAGTTGATGGAGAGCTTTGGCATGGTTCTTTATTAATGGGATAGAATCCCTTTCGATTGAATTCAAAGACCGATTTAGGGAATTCCCCCGGAAGAAGCCACACTCTTTCCTTCCTAATACAGTCCCTACCTCTGCCCTTTAGGGAGGGTCTTACCCTCGGAGTTGTAAACCCTGGGATTGAAGCTGGACTGACATGAGGAAGGGGAAGGGCACATATGGGCATTTGGTGGACGTGACATAGATCCAACGGAAAGGAGTCAAAGATATAACTTCAGAGGCACGTAATTCTGTGGAAGTAGATACCCCGATAGGTAGCTCTTGAAACCAAAAATGAAGATGGTTTTTTGTTGCTGTTGTTTAAGAGAGAAGAAATGGACCTTCATGGAGGTCTGCGAAGTGGGGAGGGACACATTCAGTCGTATATATTGAGCACTTTGCGCAGAGCACTGTACTAAGCACTTGGGAGAGAACACTATAACAATAAACAGACACATCTCCTGTCCACAACGAGTTTACAGTCTAGAAGATGAGCTTGCAGTTTAGAGGACGAGCTTGCAGTCTAGAGGACATCCAAACGTCATTTGGAGAAGGTGATCTGAGCAGCTGGATGTAGGAAAGACCGGAGCGGGGAGAGGCATAAATTTGAGAAACCAGCAAGGAGACCATTGCAGTAATCCAGCCAGAAGTTGCTGTTGTTTAAGAGAGAAGAAATGGACCTTCATGGAGGTCTGTGAAGTGGGGAGGGACACATTCAGTCGTATATATTGAGCACTTTGCACAGAGCACTGTACTAAGCACTTGGGAGAGAACACTATAACAATAAACAGACACATCTCCTGTCCACAACGAGTTTACAGTCTAGAAGATGAGCTTGCAGTTTAGAGGACGAGCTTGCAGTCTAGAGGACATCCAAACATCATTTGGAGAAGGTGATCTGAGCAGCTGGATGTAGGAAAGACCGGAGCAGGGAGAGGCATAAATCTGAGAAACCAACAAGGAGACCATTGCAGTAATCCAGCCAGAAGTTGACAATGCCTGGGGACTCTAGCCTGCAAACTCATCTCTACACCATAAGCTCATTATGGACAGGAACGTTTTTGCTAATTCTGTGGTACTGTGCTCTCCCAAGCACTTAGTAGAGTCTTCTGCATTTAGTAAGTGCTCAATAAATACGATTGATTGGAGTCAAAGTGGGAAGCGTAAGGATGGAGGAGAAGGGGAAAATATAGGAGGTGTTTCAGAGAAATAACTGGCAAGATTTAGAGACCAACAAATGGAGAGGCCAGGTGACAGAGAGAGATAATTGTGTAAGTCTTCAAAGCATATGTTTCCCTTAGTAAATGCTCCTTCATCACAACCGACAATTATTCTTCCCTCCTTCAAAGCCTTATTGAGGGCACATCTCCTCCAAGAGGCCCTCCCTGACTAAGCCCTCATTTCCTCTTCTCCCACTCCCTTCTGTGGCACCCTGACTTGCTCCCTTTATGTGTCCCCCTTCCCAGCCCCACAACACTTATGTACATATCTGTAATTTATTTATTTATATTAACGTCTATCTCCCCCTCTACTTGTGGGAACTACATACTACTCTTGTTGTGGACAAGGAATGTGTCATTATATTGCCGTAGCGTATTTTCACTGGCACTTAGTACAGTGCTCTGCGCCCAATAAGTGCCCAATAAATACAATTGACGGATCGATTTCTCCTATATCCAGCCTCATCGTGAAGGAGGAATGGGACGGACAGAGTTTGCCAACTTGCCAAGAGAGATACCTCTCATTCAGGTGGCAGCATCTTTTTTATTTTACGGGGCTGTGCACACAGTAAGTGCTCAATAAATACAATCGATAAGCTTGTCCCTTAACTGTAAGCTCAGTGTGGGTAGCGATTGTGACTACCAACTCTGTTATATTGTTAAACTGCATTCTCCCAAGCACTTAGTACAGTTCCCTGCACACAGTAAGTACTCAATATATAAAACTGGTTGATTGATTGATGAATGAGGAATAAAGATAATTTAGTGTCTATTTCGTGTCTTTTCCACCAGATGCCTCATGTGGAAGGGACACTTCTAGACTGTGAACCCGTTGTTGGGTAGGGACCGTCTCTATATGTTGCCGACTTGTACTTCCCAAGCGCTTAGTACAGTGCTCTGCACACAGTAAGCGCTCAATAAATATGATTGAGTGAATGAACACGGAATGAGGTGCCAGAAGACCTGGGTTCAAGTCCCATTTTTGCCACTGGACTACTGTGTCACCTGGGGCAAGTCACTTACTTCTTTGGGCCTCTGTTTCCTAATTTATAAACTGGATATAAGATGCCTACTGTCTATCGATCCATGGCATTTATTGATTGCTTACGGTATGCAGAGTGCTATACTGAGAACTTGGGAAAGTACAACATAAAAGAGTTGGTAATGATGGCATTTATTAAGCACTTACTATGTGCAAAGCACTGTTCTAAGAGCTGGGGAGGTTACAAGGAGATCAGGTTGTCCCACGGGGGGCTCACAGTCTTAATCCCCATCTTACAGATGAGGTCACTGAGGCCCAGAGAAGTGAAGTGACTTGCCCAAAGTCCCACAGCTGACAATTGGCAGAGCTGGGATTCGAACCCATGACGTCTGACTCCAAAGCCCGTGCTCTTTTCACTGAGCCATGCTGCTTCTCTGCACAGGGATCACATCGGTTGGTAGATGTGATCCCTGCCCACAAGGAGCTTACAATTTACAGAGAGATATTCTTTCCTTTTTAGATAGTCTTGGGTTGGAAAAGGGGCTGACTATCTAGAGAAGCAGCATGACTTAGTGGAAAGAGTCCAGGCCTAGGAGTCAGAGGTCGTGGGTTCTAATCCTGACTCCACTACTTGTTAGCTGGGCACTTTTGTTGTCAGTTAACTTTTCTGTGCCTCAGTTACCTCATCTGTAAAATGGAGATTAAGACTGTGAGCCCCACGTGGGACAATCTGCTTACCTTGTACCTCTCCGTTGCTTAGAACACTGCTTGTCACATAGTAAGTGTTTAACAATTCCCATCATTATTATCTTGTATCTACCTTAGTGCTTAACATAATGTTTGATGTATAGTAAGTGCTTAAAGCCATTGTCATTATGAAGGGTCCCACTCACTGGCTTGGCAGAAACCATAGACCCCATTTTAAGGGCCTGGGCTTCATTTCCTGGAGTTTTCCATTAATGGTTAACGCCTCTCTCTGTGCCTCAGTCTCTCCATGTGGAAAATGGGCAGAATCATCCCAATTCCTCCCTGGTTCTTAGGAATAGTAGAAGAATTTCCCAAGATAGTCCATGAGAGAGGAAGGTCCTACAGAAAGCCACTACATCCTGAGTATGATAATTATGGTATTTGTTAAGTGCTTACTATATGCCAAGCACTAGGGTAGATACAAGGCAATCGGGTTGTCCCATGTTGGGCTCACAGTCTTAATCCCCATTTTACAGATGAGGTAACAGGCACAGAGAAGTTAAGTGACTTGTCCAAAGTCACACAGCTGACAAGCAGCTGAGTCGGGATAGAACCCATAACCTCTGACTTCCAAGCCTGTGCTCTTTCCGCTAAGCCATGACTGGAGCTGAATTTGATTCCTTTTTCCTGTTGAGACCCCAGAACATGCAACTTGGCTGATAAAATGCTCTGGAGATCCAGGACTCACCAAAGAGAGGAGATTAAAATCCAAACTTGGGTGAATATCTTAAATTTTTGAAAAGAAAGTTGTTTCCCGGACAAGATAGCAGATGCTATGATGGGGTTCCCTAAACATATTTATTTTTTTTTCCCCACGGGGAGAGAATTCAGCCTAGGCCTGCAGGCACATGGATCATCCTGAAGTCACCGGTAAGCATGTCAGTATTGCAGAGTTGAATTTTCCTCCGCAGTAAATAACTTGCCCCATGTGGGCATCAACGCACTGGTCGTTTACTAAGTAGATAGCATCCAATAGACTTTGTTCAAAGGACTGCGGAGTCCTTTATCTGAAAGGTGTTTCTCTTTAAAATTCTGAGTACAAAACATGCTTTCAGATTTCATTAGCATTTAATTTGCTCTGGGTGGTTTTTTTTTTCCTTATAGAGACACTTAATCTCTTGGGGTCAAGTACCCCAAGCACAACCAGTCTCTTAACAAGTAATAAAAGGCACTACATTCTCAATGGAGAAAAAAAAACACCCTTAAGTCTCTCTCCATTCAGTGGGTATAAACCTTTGGGAAGCTCCATGAAAATGACTAGTGTTACCTTTGATCCTTTTTTCAAATGGTTGTGTTCTTCATCCTAGGCCCAGTTTTGTAACAAATTCATGTACAAGCTGGGTGTGTAGTGCTCATAAAGGACAAATCCAGATCTGCCATGATTCTGGAGAAGCCACAGGGCGAATGAGTGAGGAGGCCGCCTCTGGTTTCACCGTCGAGGGAGGAAGCTTGGCCTAGTGAATGGAGAATGGGTCAGAGGATCTGGGTTCTAATCCCGGCTCCACCGCTTGTCTGCTATGTGACCTTGGGTAAGTCGTTTCACATCTGTGAGCCCGTTGTTTGGTAGGGACTGTCTCTTTATGTTGCCAACTTGTACTTCCCAAGCGCTTAGTACAGTGCTCTGCACACAGTAAGTGCTCAATCAATACAATTGAATGAATGAATGAATCTCCGTGCCTCAGTTCCCTCATCTGCAGAATGGAGATTCAATACCTGTTCTCCCTCCTACTTAGACTGTGACCAGATTATCTTGCATCTACCATAGTTCTTAGTATAGTAATAATAATGTTGGTATTTGTGAAGTGCTCACTATGTGCCAAGCACTGTTCTAAGCACTGGGGTAGATACAAGGCTATTAGGTTGTCCCACATGGGGCTCACACTCTTAATCCCCATTTTACAGATGAGGTAACTGAGGCACAGAGAAGTTAAGTGACTTGCCCAAAGTCACACAGCTGACAAGTGGCAGTGCCGGGATTAGAACCCACAACCTCCGACTGCCAAACCCGAGCTCTTTCCACTAAGCCATGCTGCTTATAGCACTTGAAACATAGTTAGCACTTAATAACCACCAAGATTATTAAAGAGGACATTTCAGGGGTGGCTACAGTTTAGAAACTGAAACAATAATAATAATAGCAATGATAATAATTGTGGTATTTCCCAAGTTCTTACTCTGTGCAAAGCACTGTGCTGAGTGCTGGGAAAGATATAAGCCGTATTAACCACAGCCTCGTCCCACATGAGGGTCTTAGCCCAAAGGGGTGTGAGAAAGGGTTTGGAAGTAGGTACTGTGAGAACAGGAATCTGGGAGGGGAATCAATAGCTCTGGAAGAACGGAGGTTTTTTTGGCTAAGTGGGACGCAGGAATTGATCAATCAATCAATGGTATTTATTGGGCAATTACTGTGTGCCCCTGCAGAAACACCTAGATTCAGGGGTTCAAACAGACTTCTCTAAAAAAAATGATTGTAATAATTGGGGTATTTGTTAAGTGCTTACTATGTGCCAGGCACTGTACTAAGCACTGGGGTGGATACAAGCAAATCAGGTTGGACACAGTCCCTGCCCCATGTGGAGCTCACAATTTCAATCCCCCTTCTACAAAGAAGTGAAGCAGCGTGGCTCAGTGGAAAGAGCACGCGCTTTGGAGTCGGAGGCCGTGGGTTCAAATTCCGGCTCCGCCAATTGTCAGCTGTGTGACTTTGGGCAAGTCACAACTTCTCTGGGCCTCAGTTCCCTCATCTCTAAAATGAGGATTAAGACTGTGAGCCCCACGTGGGACAACCTGATCACCTTGTATCCTCCTCAGCGCTGAGAACAGTGCTTTGCACATAGTAAGAGCTTAGCAAATGTCATCATTATTATTATTAACGAATGTAAAATGGGGATTAAGACTGGGAGCCTCACGTGGGACAGTTACTGGGTCCAACCTAATTAACTTATATTCAACCCCAGTGCTTAATACAGTTCTTTGCTTTGCACATAGTAAGCGCTTACCAAATGCCATTATTATTATTATTTATTATAAGTGAGGCCCAGAGAAGTAAAGTGACTTGCCTAAGGTCTCACAGCCAACAAGTGGTGAATCCCAGGCCCGTGCTCTATCCACTGTGCCATACTGTTTGCATACCCAGTGTAACAATAATCATTAGTAGCAGTAGTAGTATTGATGAGAATAATAACAATAATAATAATAATAGCATTTATTAAGCACATACTGCATACCCACCTCTTGTCTAGAGATGGTGCAAGAAGATCAGTTCGGACACAGACCCGTCTCACGCGGGGGTCAACCTCTAAGAGGAAGGGACAACAGGGATTTTATCCCCATTGTACAGATGAGAAAACTGAGGCTGAAAGAAGTTAAGTGGCTTGCCCAGGGTCACACATCAGGCTAGACTAGACCGTGGGTCTCCTGACTGTCAATCCTGCGCTCACTGCAGGCATGATATGCAATGGAACAGAAAGAGGGGTGGGAAATTTGGTCTGAAGCAGGCAGGCCCTGTTAGGAAGACACGGTAAAACACCTCCCTCGCAGAAATACTCTTCGGTAGGGCACTCCTCACCTTTTAATAATAATAATAATAGCATTTATTAAGCGCTTACTATATGCAAAGCTTAATCCCTTTCCCAAGAACTGCACACGACCCTCTATGTACATGTGATTGTTGAAAATATTCCTGTCCAACAGTTAGGACGAGGCTGGCCTCAGAGAGCATGGGCCTCAACATGGCTCAGTGGAAAGAGCCCGGGCTTTGGAGTCGGAGGTCATGGGTTCAAATCCCGGCTCCACCAATTGTCAGCTGTGTGACTTTGGGCAAGTCGCTTCACTTCTCTGGGCCTCAGTTACCTCGTCTGTAAAATGGGGATGAAGACTGTGAGACCCCCCCCCCCCCCCCCCCCCCCCGGGGGAGAACCTGATCACCTTGTAACCTCCCCAGCGCTTAGAACAGTGATTTGCACATAGTAAGCACTTAACAAATGCCATCATTATTATTATCTGGGCAGTTCTTCCGTAACAAAGGATCAAAGGTGGTCTCTCAGATACCAGACCTGCCTGTGTCCACCTGAAGGTAACAAACACACTCCTCATCGTATTCATTAAGAATTTCTGAAATTTTATTTATTTACATTAATGTCTGTCTCCCCCTCTAGACTGTAAGATCACTGTGGGCAGAAAAGCTCTAGACTGTAAGCTCACTGTGGGCCTGGGTTCTAATCCCAGCTCTGCCACTTGTCTGCTGGATGACCTTGGCACGTCACTTCACTTCTCTGGGCCTCAGTGGCTTCATCTGTAAAATGGGCATTAAAACTGTGAGCCCCATGTGGGACAGGGACTATATCCAACCTGATTAACTTGTACCTACCCCAGTGTTTAGTAAAGTGCCTGGCACAGAGGAAGACCTTAACAAATGCCATAAAAAAAGCACTGCACAACACAATCTTAACGACATGACGGGGAACCTTTTGTGAGAGGCCTGCTAAACCTCTCAGAAGCGAAGCTCATGGGGTTACACAGAGGAAAACTCATGTGCCCCTGAGGTCAGGCTGGATTCCCACTTCCAGGGCCTTCCGGAGAATCCCTCCCTCCTTATTTCCCGGCACCGCCCCCTGCTCGGAAGATCGAGTGACCTACTAATTCAAACGACAACGACGGGAAGATCCTTCAGCAGTCATTAAAAAATGTGGAATTGTCTTATCATCTTGATGGTTTTCATTTGAATAACATTTTGTAGAAGAGAACTTGCCAACCCATCATGGAAACCTTCTGAACCTTGGACCTTGGAGACAAGAGCTGAAGGAGGAGAGAGGTTGGGTGCTTAAAAGAGAAGCAGCATGGCTCAGTGGAAAGAGCCCAAGCTTTGGAGTCAGAGGCCACGGGTTCAAATCCCTGCTCTGCCAGTTGTCAGTTGTGTGACTTTGGGCAAGCACTTAACTTCTCTGTGCCTCAGTTCCCTCATCTGTAAAATGGGGATGAAGACTGTGAGCCCAATGTGGGACAACCTGATCATCTTGTATCCTCCAGCGCTTAGAACAGTGCTTTGCACACAATAAGCACAAATACCATCATTATTATTATTAAAATAAAAATATCAGACATAAAGGCATCCAGAATGGAGCAATCAATCAATGACATTACTTGAGCAATGACTGAGTGCTAAATCCTGTGCTTTATGCTTGGGAGAGGCCTATAGAAGCGAGGAATGTGTTCCTTTCCATAAAGGAGCTTACAATCTAATGGTGGGAGCAAGAGAAAGACAATTTTTTACCAACAGGAATTACAGGACTAGAGCAGAGAGAGAGTGGCCAAAAACCGGATTGTTCAGCATAAAATTGGACTAATGGAATTACTAAAGGAGCACAGGCTATATTCCCTGTAGGATTCTAGGAAAGGAGCGATAGGATTGGGAAAAATGTCAAGAAAAATAGATCATCCGTGTTTAAACTGGTAGCTGTGACCTTGGGTGATGGAATTCCTGAGGGTCCCCAGTGACCCTGCACACTGGGAACAGCTGGAGGAGAGGAGAGGTGAAGGTGACAGGGCAGGAATTGAGGTGGAAAAGCCTAAATGCTACATCTCGCAGGAGGAGGTGCTGACAGTAGGATTTGTAGGGCAGTCTCAGAGGCTCCATTTTTATGGTATTTGTTATGTGCAAGATTCACCGTACTAAGCGCTAGGGTAAATACAAGATAATCAGGTTGGATATAGTCGCTGTCCCACATAGGGTTCGCAATATTAATCCTCATTTTACAGATGAGGATAACTGACTTACTCAAGATAACACAGCTGGCAAAGTAGCAGAGGTGGAATTTGAACTCAGGTCCTTGAACTCACAAGCCCGCGCTCTATTCACTAGTCAACGCCGTTTCACAAGTTGCTAATCAGGCCTGCGTGAGGCTTAATGTTAAGTTTGTCCCAGGCAAATTCAGGTTCCAGATGGACTTTCATAGCAGGAAATCTTCCCTATTGCATGCTCCTGGCTCAGGCAGACGAGGCCACGGGACCCAAAGGGTTACGTTTCCGTGCCCATCGTGTTTCTGCTCAAGCGCCAAACCAATGCAATGCGCAATTCAGGTTGGCAATGCCCACAGGCCCCTTGAGGCTCTTGATTGTAAGATGGCCACCCCCTGCTCTCAGAGGCCTTCTTACATTTCCACTCCTCGTCCTTCCAATTCTCACCAACGCTTCCCAGGCGGCATGTCCGCAGCTTGTTCAGAGAGTCTGGGGTCTCTGCGGATTTTCTGAAAAAGTCAAGGGGCTCCCCGGGCGGCTTGATTTTTCCACGTAATTTTCCCTTGGTCTTGGCACCGCTTTCGCACCGTCCGTTCGGTCGGGAAGGGGCCCGCGGGCGTCTACATAACCGCTTCTAGCTATAGGTGAGTCACACCAGCGACTCTTCCCCGCAGGACCAGAAATTGGGTCGACACAGATGGGAGCTGGGGGGGGTGCGACTGGAGCCGATTATGTCTGCCTAAATGGAAATTCACCAACTGTGACCTATTCGGCGGGCTGGGACTTTGCCTTGGCTCTCCAGTTCGCCGTGTGTCATTGCGTGTCTCCTACCGGGGCAAAAGAAATAACCGGCCAGTCTGAGGCTTGGCCAGAGCCCTGAGGTTGGAAATCAATCAATCAATCAATCGTATTTATTGAGCGCTTACTGTGTGCAGAGCACTGTACTAAGCGCTTGGGAAGTACAAGTCGGCAACACGTAGAGGCAGTCCCTACCCGACAGTGGGCTCACAGTCTAGAAGAGAGTGGGAAGAGAGTGAAGTACTGAGAAATAGGATTTGTGACGAATTACCCTAACCCCACCTGAGGATTTGCGATGTATTACCCCACCACCCCTGAGAAGAAGCTCAGAGACTTTCTAACACGGGGAGGAAGAAAAATCAACCCCCAAACAGGCCCCGCCAGTATGTTGAGGTCCAGAGGTTGTGACCTCTAGATTGTAAGCTCCTTGTGGGCAGGGAATATGTCTACCAACTCTGTTGTATTGTAATAATGATAATGGTATTTGTTAAGCGCTTACTATGTGCAAAGCACTGTCCTAAGCTCTGTCCCCAGGTTACAGGGTGATCAGGTTGTTCCACTGGGGGCTCACAGTTTTAATCCTCATTTTACAGATGAGGTAACTAAGGCACAGAGAAGTGAAGTGACTTGCCCAAAGTCACACAGCTGACAGTTGGCAGAGCTGGGATTTGAACCCCTCACCTCTGACTCTAAAGCCCGTGCTCTTTCCACTGAGCCATGCTGCTTCTTAAGTACTCTCCCAAGTACTTAGTCCAATGCTCTGCACCAGGTAAATTCTCAAACAATGGTTTTTAGCTCATTGTGGGCAGGGACTGTGTCATTTATTGTTACATACTGTACTTTCCCAAGCACTTAGTACAGAGCTTTGCACACAGTAAGCTCTCAATAAACACAATTGACTGAATGAACAAATGGCTTACTGTGTGCAGAGTACTGCGCTATGCCCTCGGGAGCATATAATACAACACAGTTGGAAGACACATTCCCTCCTCATGGTAAGCTTACAATAAATAATAATAATAATAATAATAATAATGGCATTTATTAAGCGTTTACTATGTGCAAAGCACTGTTCTAAGCACTGGGGAGGTTACAAGGTGATCAGTTGTCCTTCAGGGGGCTCACGGCCTTAATCTCCATTTTACAGATGAGGTAACTGAGGCACAGAGGATTTAAGTGACTTGCCCAAAGTCACACAGCTGACAAATAATAATACTAATACTACTACTACTAATAATAATAATGGCATTTATTAAGCGCTTACTATGTGCAAAGCACTGTTCTAAGCACTGGGGAGGTTACAAGGTGATCAGGTTGTCCCACAGGGGGCTCACAGTCTTGATCCCCATTTTACAGATGAGGGAACTGAGGCACAGAGAAGTGTAGTGACTTGCCCAAAGTCACACAGCTGACAATTGGCAGTCGGGATTTGAACCCCTAACCTCTGACTCCAAAGCCCAGGCTCTTTCCACTGAGCCACGCTGCCTCTAACTAAACATAGTAAGCACTCAATAAATGTGATCGATTGAGTGATTACTTTATCAATCACTTAGTACAGTGCTTTGCACACAGTAAGCATTCAATTAAGACTACTAATTGATTAATTGAGCCCTCCTCCGACACACGCAGCAATAATAGACTGTGGGCCCATTGTTGGGTAGAGACTATTGCTATATGGTGCCAAATTGTACTTTCCAGGCACTTAGGACAGTGCTCTGCACACAGGAAGTGCTCAATAAATACATCTGAATGAATGAAATGAATGAATAACAACTCTGGATGGGAAATGCTTTGTGGCTCAGGCTTTTTTTTTCTTTTAAGATGGGACTTGTTGAGCGTTGTCAAACGCTGTACTAACCACTGGGATAGATACAAAATAATCAGACTAGCCACAGTCCCTGTCCCACATGGGGCTCCAACTATAGGGTCTTCCCCGGTGATTAAAGTATGTCCGGAGTGGCCTTCAGCGTGGGACTACAGCATGGAGATATCCCTCTAGAGAACACATTAGTGGGAAAATGATTATTTTTTTAAATATCGCGTCAAGTTTCCTTGAATTCCCAACTTCCAGGCCAGCTGCAAGACTCTAAATGGGTAAAAGTAGAGACCGTGAGCAAGGCAGCCATATACTTATACTCTGCTGCTTCCTCCTCTCTGTAATTCATTTTCATATCTGATATTAAATATTTTAATACCTCTAGGCTGGAAGCTCCTTTTGGGCAGGGAATATACGTACCAACTCTCTTACAGTATACTCTCCCTAGTGCTTAAAACAGTGCTCGCAGTAAGTGCTCAATAAATACAATTGATTGGTTGATTGACTTGTCTCCCCAACTAGATCGTAAGCTGCTCGAGAGCAGGGATCATATCTACTTGTACTTCTCCCAGCTCTTAGGACGGTGCTCGGCACACAGTTGCTTGAAAAAATACCATTAATTGATCGATTGATGGACACCCATTGGTCCATTCAACCCAGCAATCTGTCTCCTTCAGTGACCCCAGAGGATTATTGGAGGAACGTTGTGATGGCTGCCCCCTTAGACGGCAATCCTTAAAGAACGGGATTGGCCGGTTAATATTTCAAACACTTAAACCCTAATGATCTATCATGGACATTGAAATTATATCATATCGTTAACTCATATATTATAAGTGAGCCCACTGTTGGGTAGGGACTGTCTCCATATTTTGCCAACTTGTACTTCCCAAGCACTTAGTACAGTGCTCTGCACACAGTAAGCACTCAATAAATATGATTGATGATGATGATGATGATTGATTGATTGATAAGTTAATCATTTACTCATATTAACATCTGTCTCTCCCTCCAGACTATAAGCTCTTTACGGGCAGGGAACGTATCTGCTAATTCTGCTACACTCTCCCAAGAGTACAGTGCTCTGCACATAGTAAGCCCTCAATAAATAGGATTGATTGATGGACATTTGGAACTTGTCCAACCCCCTCTTGTCCCTCCTGATAAGTCTGGCTTTCATCTGTGCGTGAACGAACTCCACATGCTTAACCACCCATCAGGGGAAGGTGTTTCCCCTTGATGGTTTAGACCCAACCACCATCAAACTTCAATGTTTCAGTGCTCGTCGAAACCCATTATGTACACCCATGTGTGGACACACTAAGGCTAGAGATGTGATATTTGTTGAACAACAATTCTGCAGTCACCCTGCTCACTCTCTTCACGATTTTGTACATTTCACGTACGTGTCCTTTCTCCCGTCTCTTTCCAGATTGAAGTGTCCTAATTTTTCAGTCTAATCTCACAGGGAAGTTGATCCTTTCTCCCTTATCATGTTGGCTGGCCACGTTTTCTTCACAGAGAAAAACAGCCAGGAGACAGCCCCTCAAAATGGATCCTGGTACATTGCTCTCCACTCACTTCCCTCCTCCTCAGTCGCCTTTCCTTCCGTAATGGAAACTTAAAAAGGCTTTCTGGGACATTCTCAGCCAGTGGACACCCTCCAGAGAAAATGTACGGATAATTTCTTGGAGTTTGAAGTTAAGCTGAGTGTGCTGCATTAGGAAAGGGACAGATACCGGGGCTTCAGAGACAAGACTGCCAGATGATATCAGAGGCATGGCATATGTCAAAAAAAACCCAAGGCATTAAAAAAAGAAACTTTTCACATTTCTGAAAAAGAAGGTTTTGGTGGGGTTGAAGGTACTATTTCAATAATAAAAGAATGTGCCGTACTTAAAATTTCATAGCTACTTAATCCACTCATTCAGAAATAACTAGGCAAACTTTGAAATATTGATGCTTACCCGGCAAAACATGGCACAATGAATTACTTCATCCTGGCTTTCTCCTGTCACTGACCTACTATTCCCTTCAGATCAGGAAACCGGAAACTCGTAGTATTCAATGAGAGATGGAGTGAGGGTATGGAGTTAGGGTTGGAGAGTAAAGGAAATCTGGGGCCAAAATCCAGCTTCCTCCCCTCAGCCCTGAGAAGGGAGAGAGCAAAGGCGGCAAAGAATGGAGAGAGTGATGCGTTTGTGTACTTCTCCCTTTTGAGTCTCTTGCAGCAGGGTTCCTGGAAGAAATCTGTTACAGCCCAAAGGATGGAAAGGAGGGCCTGAAGGATCCCCAGACATAGGCCTTCATTAGTGGCCCTAGCTTTGACCCCTAGATTCTGTGCAATGGTACAAAGCAGGATCCAACAGAACCAGCATTTTTGTGGGAGGAAGTCTGATTTAAAAAAAATAACCACATCCCTGCATCAGGTGCAGAATGGCCCAACTTCGGGGCCATTTATCTCACGAAGACGGGGGAAGTCCATCATACTGGACTTGGGTGGGACGAGACTTCCTAAGGCAATCAGGCACCCTCAGTCCCCTCTCTCTAGTGCTGTGCAGGTAAAGCCACCTTTTAGAGCAAACTAGCCTGGCTCATAAAAATGTGCTGTTTAGCAGCAAGGCCTAGTGGATAGAGAATGTACCTGGGAATCAAAGGGACCTGGGTTCTAATCCCGGCTCCACCACTTGTCTGCTGAGTGACCTTGGGCAAGTCACTTCATTTCTCTGATCTCACGAAGACGGGGGTTACCCATCATACTGAACTTGGGTGGGATGAGACTTCCTAAGGCAATCAGGAACCCTCAGTCCCCTCTCTCTAGTGCTGTGCAGGTAAAGCCACCTTTTAGAGCAAACTAGCCTGGCTCATAAAAATGCGCTGTTTAGCAGCAAGGCCTGGTGGATAGAGAATGTACCTGGGAGTCAAAGGGATCTGGGTTCTAATCCCGGCTCCACCACTTGTCTGCTGAGTGACCTTGGGCAAGTCACTTCATTTCTCTGTGCCTCGGTTACCTCATCTGTAAAATGGGGATTAAGACAGTGAGACTGATGAGTGACCGGGATGGTGCCGAACCTGATCAGTTTGCACCTACTCCAACACTTAGAAGAGAGCTTGATACATAGTAAGCACTTAAGAAATATCATCATCATTATTATTATTATTACCTCTTGCTATTGAGACGCACCATGGATCTGTTGGTGCCTGCTCTCCCCCTGAGGCTATTTCGTGTCTCCCTCTGCAGATTGGAGTGTGATCACTTACTCTGCCCACTTCTGAATAAACAAGCTAAGTACCTACCTGTCACCTGCTAGTTGTGCTTGCTCTAACTCCTGGATAACGCTCTTAAAACGTGTAAAATTCTTGTATACCCTTAGGGATCTCTGCACCCTCTAGACTGTAAACCCACTGTGGGCATGGAAGGTATCTGTTCTATTGTTATATTGTACTCTCCCAAGTGCTTAGTACAGTGCTCTGCACACAGTAAGCACTCAATAAATATGACTGACTGACTGAGTGGCCCAGGGGATGCATCCCACCCCCCGCCTCACTACCTGAATAGGCCAGGACTAGGGAAGGACTGATATTCTCACCCGAGATCAAGCCCAGCCTGCTTCTGTGCAACATTGGCCTCCACCATTCATTCATTCATTCAATCGAATTTATTGAGTGCTTATTGTGTGCAGAGCACTGTACTAAGTGCTTGGGAAGTACAAGTTGGTAACATATAGAGACAGTCTCTACCAGGCAATGGGCTCACAGCCTAGAAGGGGGAGACAGACAACAAAACAAAACACGTGGACAGGTGCCAAAGTCATCAGAACAAATAGAATTAAAGCTATATGCACATCATTAACAAAATAAATGGAATAGAAAATATGTACAAGTAAAATAACTAGAGTAATAAATCTGTACAAATGTATATACAAGTGCTGTGGGGAGGGGAAGGAGGTAGGGTGGGGGGGTGGGGAGGAGGAGAAGAAAAAGAGGGTTCAGTTTGGGAAGGCCTCTTGGAGGAGGTGAGCTCTCAGTAGGGCTTTGAAGGGAGGAAGGGAGCTAGCTTGGTGGATGTGTGGAGGGAGGGCATTCCAGGCCAGGGGAAGGACATGGGCTGGGAGCCTAGTTGCCATGAGTTTCATGGAAAAGTGAGTTTCTTGGTGTGCCCACCTTTCTGGCTTTCTCATACCTGTACTTCCTCTGGTTCACTGAATAAATGAAGACGCCCAATAAAGGCACCCCGTAAACTGAAGCGAGAAATGTGCCTGCTGGCTGCCAGGTTGGATTCCTGTTTTACCCAGAAGTTGGCACTCTCTTCCTAGACTTCTGGCAAGAGGAGGGGGGTCAGCATGAATGCATAGGCATGGTGAGGCTCTTCAACATAAACTGACTGGTGTTTTAGGAATGATAATAATATTAATTGTGGCATTTGTTACGTGCTTACTATGTGCCGGGCACTGTACAAAGCGCTGGGATGGATACAAGCAAATCACGTTGAACACAGTCGCTGTCCCATATAGGGATCCGATTCTTAATCGCCATGTTACAGATAAGGCAACTGAGGCATAGAGAAGCAAAGAGACTTGCCCAATGTCACCCAGAAGACAATTGATATTGAGATTAGAACCCAATCTCTAATTGAGATTGGAACCCAGGTCCTCGTGACTCCCGGGCATGTGCTCTATCCACTAGGCCACGCTGCTAAAAGTGTTGTTCTGTCATGTGCCTGATATGTGTTTGGAGACCGTGGGGAAGGGGAGAAAGAATTGCATTAAATCAGAATAGTTTCTTTTTTGTTTGATACTTTTTTCCATCGGGGTGAAATTTCCCTTTTTGCAGGAGAAGATTATATTCAGATTATATTCTGTATATATGTATATATAACTGTATATATGTATATATGTTTGTACATATTTATTACTCTTTTTATTTATTTATTTTATTTGTACATATCTATTCTATTTATTTTATTTTGTTAGTATGTTAGTATGGGACGCCTTCCCAGACTGAGCCACTTCCTTCCTCTCCCCCTCATCCCGCTCATCTTACCTCCTTCCCTTCCCCACAGCACCTGTATATATGTATATATGTTTGTACATATTTATTACTCTATTTATTTATTTATTTAATTTGTACATATCTATTCTATTTATTTTATTTTGTTAGTATATTTGGTTTTGTTCTCTGTCTCCCCCTTTTAGACTGTGAGCCCACTGTTGGGTAGGGACTGTCTCTATATGTTGCCAATTTGTACTTCCCAAGTGCTTAGTACAGTGCTCTGCACATAGTAAGCGCTCAATAAATACGATTGATGATGATTCAGAGAAGGAGTCATACAGTCTCAGTCCAGTGGAATGTTGGGTCTTAGTGGAAAGAGCCCAGGCTTTGGAGTCAGAGGTCATGGGTTCTAATCCTGCTCCACCGCTTGTCAGCTGTGTGACCTTGGGCAAGTCACTTAACTTCTCTGTGCCTCAGTTCCCTCTCCTGTAAAATGGGGATGAAGACTGTGAGCCCCCCGTGGGACAACCTGATAACCTTGTATCTACCCCAGCACTTAGAACAGTGCTTGGCACATAGTAAGCACTTCCCAAATACTACTAATAATACTTAGTAGTGTAGTAATAATAATAATACTTAAATTTAATAATACTACTAATAATGTTGGTATTTGTTAAGCATTAGTAATACTACTAATAATGTTGGTTTTTATTAAGCACTTACTATATGACAGGCACTGGGGTGGATACAAGCAAATCGGGTTGGACACATTCCCTTTCCCTCACGGGGCTCACAATCTCAATCCCCATTTTACAGATGAGGTAACTGGCATAGGGGAAGGGAAATGACTTGCCCAAGGTCATACAGCAGACAAATGGCGGAGGCAGGATCACAACATGTGACCTTCTAAGTCCATGCTGCTCCTTGTGGGAAGGGAACTTGTCTGTGAACTCTGTAGTATTAAGCTCTTCCAAATGCTTAGTACAGTGCCCTGCACACAGTAAGCACCCAATATATACCACTAATCGATTGATTAGTATAGTTTCCTGGGGATACAATGAGCTCTGTTTCTACGCCAGAGACTGCTAGGTGATCAGCTGCCCTTGCTAGAGACAGAGGGAAGCCAGGTCACCCCGACTCAACCTGACCAAAAGGACTCAGGGAGACCTATTCATTCATATTTGAGCGTTTACCATGTGCAAAGCACTGGACTAAGCGCCTGAAGTCAAAAGGAAAGTGCCAGGAATTGGATGATAAAAGGGCTGCATGGTAGACCAGGCTTAGCCCTCATCCCGCTGTGTGACCTTGGATAAATCGCTTAACCTCTCTGAGTCTCAGTTCCACATGTGCAAATGCTCACCATACGGACTGCCCCTTGATTAATCAATCGATATTTTGTATTGAGTGACTGCCGAGTGCAAAGCACGGGGAAAAACCCAGAGAAATAAAGCTCCCGTTCCCAGCCCAGAAGACATTCCCGATCTAATGGGGAGGAGAGTCGGGGATCTTCCTTCCATCCCCTTTGGCTGGTAGGGATTTTGTGGCTGGTTAAACAGGGGTAGCGGCACGTTCATGTGTGTGAAATTGCTACTGTGAAAGGAAGGCGGCCAGGTGTACGGTACCGGGAAATGCAGTTGTGTCGCTCCTGGGGGATGGCTGGGTCACCCCATCACCCGAGAGGGGTCCAAGAGCTCACAGGAGGGCGAGCCGTCCTCAAAGCCACCTGACGGACCACACACACATGCGACAAAAGTCATTCATCCTTCCCCAGCAGCTTCCCATTCTTCAGGCACATTTCTGGTTCATTCCCCTTTGGGGCTACCACGGCCAGAAGTACGAAGCAGTGGGGCCTAGTGGAGAGAGCAAAGGCCCAGGAGTCAGAACCAAGTTCTAATGTCGGCTCTGCCACCTGTCTGTTGTGTGACCTTGGGTAAGTCATTTCACTTCTCCGGGCCTCAACTGTAAAATAGGAGGAAGAACAGGTATTTAATCCCCATTTTACAGTTGAGGAAACTGAGGTGCGGAGAACTTGAGTCCCAAATGGGTGACGGAGCCGGTATTAGAACGGAAGTCATCTGATTTCCACATCTCTTGCACTTTCCACTAAGCCACGCTGCTACCCAGCCTTTGGTAGCTTCCTGGACTCTGCTCCTAGATCAAGTGTAGGAAACTTGGCATGGGAGGGAAGGAAGTCAGGGGCTAAGCAAGGTGGGATCCCCTTTTGGGTTGGGCTGCTGTTAAGGAGCCTCTCTATCAAGTGCCATGCTGCTTCTCAATTCCTTAGGATAATGAGTACATTTCCTTTGGGTAACGATTCAGGTGGCCTCGCTTCGCCATCACCCCATCCAGCTGAAAATGACTCCAGAGCCAGCCGGCTAACCAGAATGGATGAACAGTTTTCGCCCCCCAAAAAATCAGATTTGAAAGCTGAAAGTTAGGATTGACACATTTAGAACAAGGAGGCAATGCTGTTTCTGCTTCTGGGTTGTTGGTTTTTTTTTTTTTTACTCCTTGCTCTCTAATTGTAAAAATAGCCCAGCATTAAGATGCATTTCTCTCACACGGAATTAAAAAGACATGTCATCTTGGATTCAAAATTTCGATGCCAGCTCTCAGCCCACAAAGGGTGCCTCGAGGTCAGCCGATGGACTCTTGAGTGCATGCACTCTTAATAGGAAAAAAAACATCGACAAACCGGTCACCTCAGCGGAGGACTCGCAGTCCGGGTGGGCAGGGCTGAGACCCGTTACTACCACAGGTGCTCGACCATCCAACAAGCAGCCAACTGATGGGCTGGGATTAGTTCGGGGACTGTGGAAAGGGGTTGAGGCCCATTTTAAGAGTCACAGAAGCCTGCCTTTCCTCTGTATCCATATCTGTAAGACACCCATTAGCACAGGGTGGAGAAAGCCTGGGAAACCAGGTTTCAGAAGGGAGAATAGTACTGACAACTTTCCACCCCATTCTTGGGTCTTCCAGCTCAGACCTCAAACTGCCTCTTTGAACTGCAGTAATGGCAAAATTTGTTAAGTGCTTACTATGCGCCAAGAACTGTGCTAAATTCCAGGGGAGCTACAATCCAATCGGATCAGCTGCATTTCCTGTCTCTCAGGGGGTTTACAACCTAAGAGGAAGGGGGGGATAGAGATGTAATCCCCATTTTACAGATGAGGAAACTGAGGCACAGAGACTTGCTCAAGATCACACAGCACACACCTCTTTACTTCCTGTCTTCTGGACTCTCCACTAGGCCATGCTGCTTTCTATGGACTTTGACACGGATCTTCAGTCAGCTCTAAACGTTGTCTATCCTGCAATTTACCACCTCTTCTTTGTGAGGTAATGTCTTTAATCCCTTCCCGAGGTGCCAATTCAAAGTTAGTTCTACAACCTGTGTGAATCACCTAAGAGATGATGGTAATAATAATGATGAAGATGAAGGGAGCAATTCCCAGAGGACTCGCCAGAGGAACTTTTTGATTTTGTAACGGACCCAGATGCCTAGAGCGATTCCAAGGTAAAACATGATCAAGTCAAGGAAGAAGCAATGATCATTAGGGTTTGCAGGGAAGGAATCAACACATCTATTTCTCCCCGTAACATATCAAACTTCATCATGATGCCATCTCCATCCTTCAGTCCCTGCCATCTGCTTCTCTGGTTGTTTATGTCCCACCCTGGGAATCCTGCTCGCTGATGTGCTTTCAGAGGTTCAGGGTTGCATTAAAGCTGTTCGGGGATGTGTTTGGGAGATGAGTTTCCTTCGGGCTGATGGGAATAGTCTCCAAGAGGGAAGGAAGCCAGGCACAAGATCTGGCAGGATCTAAGAACACGGTAACGGGAAGAGTTTGGGAACAGGCCCACGTTCCTTCCACTGAGGAAATTTCAAAGGTCTGGAGGTCAGAGGAAGAAAAAATGGAACCGGGCTTTCTGGAGTGGGAAGTATGGGGTGGGACTGTCTGTCCGTGCAGCCCCAAAGAGGGAAAAAAATCTGCCACCCCTTTCCACATTTGGCAACGTCATCATATTTCTGGGAGTCAGAAGGACCTGGGTCCTACTCCTGGCTCCTGCTGGGTGACCCTGGCCAAGTCACGTCACTTTTCGGTGCCTCAATTACCTCATCTGTAAAATGGGGATTAAGCCTGAGCCTCATGCAGGTCAGGGACTTTGTCGAACCTGATTATCCTGTATCTACCCCAGCACTTAGTACAGTGCCTGGCACATAGTAGGTGCTTAACAAATATCATTAAAAAAATACATTGTACTCACATGTGACGTTATATAAAGACATTACGTGGAAGTCTGTTCCAACTCCAGAATGTAGAACATTTCTCAGGGACCACTGATCCATCCCGATAGGGGCAGTGAGACCCGTGATCCCCGATAACAGAGATCCCACTTTGGACTCAGGCTGGGTGTGTTCAAAATTGTACCACCACCACCCTGACGGAATCTCTGCCCCTGTGCCACCTCCCCTGCTCTGCCACCTCAGCTCCCTGAGGCAATTCCCCGAGGCACTGGCATATCCTGAGTATCTCCCGAAGCCCACTTGGCTAAATGCGTTCTGGTGAAAAGAGACTCTCACTCCAGAGACACAAGGGACGTGAGCTGAATTTTGGAAGCAATGGGGAAAACACCCCAGCAAAATGACAGAAAGACACAATTCAAGAGCTATTTCTGTTTCACCTGCTCAAAATAAAGAAGTTCACTGTTTGGATCATCCACCTCGGATGAACTTAAGTTTTAATTCTGGCACCATCTGTTCAACTGGAATTCTAATCCTACGCCGATATGCCAAATCATTTATGCTTACTAGGGCAGAGGTACCCTCATTTGCAAAGTAACTGGTGCCTACACTTGAATGGCATGGCAGGGCTAGCTTCAGCCAACCTCGGGGTCGGAGGGGTGAGCTGGGTTCTTGTTGGTAGCTCTGATTTTGAATGCACAAAGCACTCTACAGTGGATCGATCGATTGACCGATAGCCCTGGCCACAGCCAGACCTAGGCAGGAAGCGTCGGATCGATTCGCCTAGGTTGCTCGAGAACCCGGGAACCAAAGCTGCCGCCTCCAGAGCACTGCACCACCCTCCCATTCAGCTCCTTCGCCCTGGAATTACTGGAGTCGGGTCTGCCCGAACCCTCATCCTCTGACCCTAAAGGGGAATCACCCTCTGTCACCTTACAACACTGGCAGGTAATAAGGGTGGCAATCAAATGGGTCTTTGCCATTCCTAAATAAGAGCGGAAGTTTATGAGGAAGGCCACTCCTGCATGGGAAAAGTGGTTCATCAACTCCAGCATTCTGTCTCCAACTTTGGCCCCGGACCGAATGGAGAAACCGCCCTCCCGGACATGCATCCTCCTAATTAGGGACGGACTCCCCATCATCCTTAACTTTCCATTCACTCAATCGTATCTATTGAGCGCTTACTGTGTGCAGAGCACTGTACTAAGCCCTTGGGAAGTACAAGTTGGCAGCATATAGAGATGGTCCCTACCCAACAACGGGCTCACAGTCTAGAAAGGAGAGACAGACAACAGAACAAAACATATGGACAGGTGTCAAGTCATCAGAACAAATAGAATTAAAGCTAAATGCACATCATTAACAAAGTAAATAGAATAGTAAATATGTACAAGTAAAATAGAGTAATAAATCTGAACATATATACACACCCCTAAAATGTCCTCTATTAGCCCATGGATTTTTCCATCAAGCTTGATATCTTCTTCCCACCAAATTTCCTCAGGGGATGAATTTCATCTGCAACTGCCTGCCGGACACAGACGTGTTCCTTTTAATTATTCTGAAAACGGACTCCTTTGGACTTCTGTGTAAGATAATAATAATGTGTTTTAAGTGCTTACTATGTGCCAGGCACTGTAGTAAGCGCTGAGGTGGATGCAAGATGTGGGGAACAAAGAGATGAGCATTCGATGGATGAGTACTGGAGGTGCAAGGAGATTGTGCCTGCTTCTGCTCTGTGTGACCAAGAGCTTAGTCCATTGTGATGTTTTCTGTAGTCACCAAATTAAACCATTTACCGTGACTACCAAGCAATCATCGCTGAAAATGAAGTGGGGGCTGAGAGGGAGGTGGACAGTTGGCCCAGGAATTCCGTGATAGGCGAACGAGTGGAGGAGGAGCTGCACAAGCAGGCAGGAAGCCAGATCTGAATTGTGCTGGAGATTACTTGCCTCTCTGAATAGAAACACTAATTATGGAGATGCATTTAGAGGGAGAAAACCAAATTGAAGCCACAGATGAGCAGAAAGCAGGAACGGCAAAGAGTCGCTGAAAATCCTGGGCAATGTGGACAACTGGTAGAGGCTGGGATTGGAAATCAGAAGCATGAGAAGCAGCGTCGCTCAGTAGAAAGAGCACGGGCTTGGGAGCCCGCTGTTGGGTAGGGACCGTCTCTATATGTTGCCAACTTGTACTTCCCAAGCGCTTAGTACAGTGCTCTGCACACAGTAAGTGCTCAGTAAATACGATTGAATGAATGAATGAAGTGCTCAGGGCAGTAAGCAACTGGCTCCTCCAGTTGTCAGCTATGTGACTTTGGGCAAGTCACTGAACTTCTCTGTGCCTCAATTACCTCATCTGTAAAAATGGGGATTAAGACTGTGAGCCCCCACCGTGGGACAACCTGATCACCTTGTAATCTCCCCAGTGCTAAGAACAGTGCTTTGCATGTAGTAAGTGCTTAATAAATGTCATCATTATTATTATCTGGGTTCTAATCCCGGCTCTGCCATTAACCTGCTGTGTGGCCTTGGACAAATCACTTAACTTCTCTGTGCCTCAGTTTCCTCACCCATAAAATGGGGATTCAAAATAATAATAATAATAATAATGATGGTATTTGTTAAGCGCTTCCTATGTGCCAAACACTGTTCTAAGTGCTGGGGTAGATACAGGGTTAGCAGATTGTCCCACGTAGGGCTCTCAGTCTTAATCCCCATTTTACAGATGAGGGAACTGAGACACAGAGAAGTTAAATGACTTTCCCAAAGTCACACAGCAGACAAGTGGTGGAGCCGGGATTAGAACCCACGACCTCTGACTCTCAAACCCGGGCTCTTTCCACCAAGCCACAGTGCTTCTCAAAACCTCTGCTCCGTCCCCCTCTTAGACTGTGAGCCCCATAAGAGACAGGGATTACCCCAGCATTTAGCACAGTGTTTGGCATGAAGTACTTATTGCCACAATATTGCAATTACTGTTATTATGATCAGCTTGCTCAGGGCAGTAAGTGAAATTGTGATCTGTGGGCCCAAAATCTGACCAGAGTCCACTTGTGGATAAGCACAGGTCGGGGATGTCCCTCCTACCAGGGCCACAGTCCTCAGTTTCCAGAACAGAGTATCGTCGGACACCAAGTGACCAAGAGGAGCGGAGGAAAACAAGTCACTTAGTCGTTATCGCATTGGAGTTAGAGGTCATGGGTTCAAATCCCAGCCAACTGTCAGCTGTGTGACTTTGGGGAAGTCACTTCACTGGGCCTCAGTTACCTCATCTGTAAAATGGGGATTAAGACTGTGAGCCCCCCGTGGGACAACCTGATCACCTTGTAACCTCCCCAGAGATTAGAATGGTGTTTTGCACGTAGTAAGCACTTTATAAATGCCATCATTATTATTATTGCTGACCACATGGCTGGACTGTGATGATGTGATGGAGCCTCCCACTGAGAATAGGGACAAGACTGAAGTCAGTCAGTCAGTCAATCAGATTTATTGAGCGCTTACTGTGTGCAACACAGTACCAAGCGCTTGGGAGAGGACAAAACAACAATAAACAGACACATTCCCTGCCCACGGGATAAGGGACAATATGGGACAAGCCTCAGTCCAGCCCCAAAGACTTCAAACAACACCCTGTAGGAAGCAAGTGATTATAGTAGTGGTGGTTTGAGTAGCACCAAATCACACTTTCTCGACCCTGACTACTGACAGCCGTGTTCCTGCTGGGGCAGGGGATACACCAACTTGGATGGTGGGGAGAGTCTCTGAGCACGGGAAAGTGAACCCAAGGATTTGTTGTACAAAACCATTGATGATCGAATCGATAATTAAAGGTATTTACTGATTGCTTACCATGTGCAGAGTGCTGTACTAAACACTTGGGAGAGCACAGTACAGTAGAGATGGTAGACAGGTTCCCTGCCCATAATGAGCTTGCAGTCTAGACAAAAGTGATTGCAGAGTTCTGCTGATGCTGGGTCAAAGTAAGTTGCCACAGTAGCCGTTTCAGTGACCCAATGAGCGCTTAGAACAGTGCTTTGCACATAGTAAGCGCTTAATAAATGCTATCATTATTATTACATTGCGAGAGGCAGGGCGAAGCAAAGCACAAAAAGCCCACCATCACCCCACCAGGGATCTAAGGTGTGGTGAGGAAGGCGGGGAACTGAATATTTCTTCATGACCTTTGGGGGGTCCTAAGTATGAGGGTCTCTGAGGTAGTTGTGAGGACTCAAGCTGAGGGGAATTGGCTATTTCTTTAAGATTTCACTTTAGTCCTAATCGATCAGTGGAAATGCTAAAAATAATAACGTGGTATCTGTAAAGTACTTACTATGTGCCAGGCACTGTACTAAGCTCTGAGGTAGGTACAAGATAACGGGATTGGACACAGTCCCTGTCCCATATAGGGCTCACAGTCTTCATCCCCATTATCCAGATGAGGTAGCAGAGGCACAGAGAAGTGAAGTGACTTCCCTAAGGTCACACAGCAGACAAGTGGCAGAGCCGGGATTAAGACCCAAAGCCTTCCAACTCCCAGGACTATGCTCTATGCACTAAGCCACACTGCTTCAGGAGAATGGTGCTTGGCACATAGTAAGCACTTAACAAATACCACCATCATTATTATTATTGTTATTAAAGAGATCAGAGCTGTGATGTCTTTCAAGTGGGAGCAGGTTGGGGAATCCTGGGCAGCAGCAGAGGTTGCACTAGCCGAGAAGAGAAAGGGGGGTGTCCATCTGAGAATTCCTCTCTGCCTCACAGCCATACTGGAGGGACAGATGGAGAGAGGGACAGATGGACTTTGAGGGAGAACTGAATCAGCCAGATGCTATCATTCCCAGAACATTCACCAAACCATTTTGAATTTCCAGACAACACTGTCTCCCCTCAAAACACAACATACTCCCTTCTACCCTGCATCGCCCAACCACTGACCTCAGCGGCCAGTCTTCTGGAAGTATTCAATCCCGCCGGGGGCCTCTACCTCATCCCTCGGGTCCGAGGTTCGAGAAGCCGAGTTTGGAATATCAAGATGAGATGATCCCTCATCTAGACGATCTCTTAATGCAGATCCTGAGAACATCTAATCCGTTTCCTGGCAGTGCTCCTACGGGGCTAGGCAAACTAATTGGAGTTTCTTGTCTC
This sequence comes from Tachyglossus aculeatus, assembly GCF_015852505.1. NCBI lineage: Eukaryota > Metazoa > Chordata > Mammalia > Monotremata > Tachyglossidae > Tachyglossus > Tachyglossus aculeatus. The sequence continues at coordinate 42,643,138 of NC_052101.1, forward strand.
GGGTAAATTAGTCCATAGATTCCTTTGCAATCACTTATTTATTACTTAACAGACAGCTTTTAGCTTTCATCCGCGAGAGCCCGATCTCTGATGGAGTCTAGTTTCCGTGAGCAAAGAGCAGAAACACAAGCTTAGTGCCCACCTCCAGACCGTATCACTCACCCTTGCAATATCTGTTTGTGTGAGTCTCCTCTGTTTCACAGGGGCCACAACTGGTAGAGAGAGAGCTGATGACCTTCTGGGTACTTCAACTCAGCTGAGAAGTTAGGATGTCTCAATTTCAGCTGGAAGAGTTTAACTGTGATACTCGAAACATCTAACCCATGACCCTCTTCTACCACTCACAAGCTCCTCCTCATCCTCTCTCTCCCTGTTCCCTCCCTTTCCCCACTCCATCCTGATTTGAGGGGTAAAGTAATGTATATACTCCCTGAGTGTCCTGTAACTAAGGGATGGAAATCACTCCCCCTCCTACCCTATCCATAAATCAGTGCTATTTATTGGGTGCTTATTATGGGCCGATGCCTCAATGGATAGAGCATGGGCCCCGGGAGTCTGAAGGTCATAGATTCTAATCCCAGCTTTGCCACTTACCTGCTGTGTGACCTTGAGCAAGTCGTTTTGCTTCTCTGGGCCTCAGTTACCTCATCTCTATAGTGGGGATAGCAACTGCGAGCCCCAAGTGGGACAGCGACTGCATCCAACCCAATTTTCTTGCATCCACCCCAGCGCTTAGTACAGTGCCTGGCACATAGTCAGTGCTTAACAAATACCACAGTTATTATTGTTATGATTCTTATGATGTGCAGATCACTGTACTAAGTGCTGGGAAAAGTACAATGCAACAGAGTGGTAGATGTGATCCTTGCTGACAGGAGTTTACAGCCTGCAGGGGAGGACAGACATTGAAATAGACTGTGGATGAGGGAAATAGCAGAGCATGAGAATATTAAAGTAGTGTGGGTCTGGGGTTAGTATCAAAGGGGTACATGGTCAAGTACAGAGACCACAGTGCATGCGCATGTGATACATGGACATGGACTTCATCATCATCAATCGTATTTATTGAGCGCTTACTGTGTGCAGAGCACTGTACTAAGCGCTGGACTTGGGGAGCCAGTGGTCACCTAGTCACCCCATCTCTGCCCTTCCATTAGAGCAAAGAACGCCAGACCTCCCTCGATTGTCTGGGGGTGAGGTTCACATTCAGCTACTGATTCTCCTCTCATATACCCACACACCCAGCATGGCTCAATAGAAAGAGAACGGGCTTGGGAATCAGAGGTCATGGGTTCTAATCCTAGCCCCGCCACTTCTCAGCTGTGTGACTTTGGGCAAATCACTTAACTTCTCTGGGCCTCGGTTCCCTCATCTGTAAAATGGGGATTAAGACTGTGAGCCCCATGTGGGACAACATTGATTACCTTGTGTGTCCCCCCCCCCCCCAGCCAGCACTTAGAACAGTGCTTGGCACATAGTTAGCACTTAACAAATACCAACATTATTATTATCCCTCCAGGTGGCTTCCCCTCACATTAGAGATGAATCTAGGGGCCTGGAATCAGTCAGTCCATCGATCATGGGGTAAAATGGGGAAAAGACTGTGAGCCCCATGTGGGACAGGGATTATGTCCAAACTGATTTACTTGTATCTACCCCAGTGCTTAGAACATAGTAAGTGCTTAACAAATAATAATAATTATTATTATTATTATTGAGTGCTTACAGTGTGCAGAGCACTGTACTAAATAATGATGGTGTTTGTTAAGCACTTATGTGACAAGCACTGTTCTCAGCGCCAGGTAAATACAAGCAATCAGGTATCTGTCCCACGTGGGGCTCACGGTCTTAATCCCCATAATAATAATAATGATGATGGCATTTATTAAGCGCTTCCTATGTGCAAAGCACTGTTCTAAGCGCTGGGGAGGTTACAAGGTGATCAGGTTGTCCCTCAGGGGGCTCACAGTCTTAATCCCCATTTTACAGATGAGGTAACGGAGGCACAGAGAAGTGAAGTGGCTTGCCCAAGGTCACACAGCAGACAAGCCCGTGCCCTTTCCCCTAAGCCACACCGTTCTGCCTTTCCATGTCTCTCTCCCTGCCGCAAGAATCTCAGCCCCAGCCACCTCCCGATCCCCAAAAAAGCCCAGGGAGAGTCCAAATCAAATAAGATTTTGGAGCTGCTCTTAATCCCCCCCATTTACCTGACCTTGATCCCTAACCACTCTGGCACCCCTCTCTCTATTGGGGGAGACTACTGGTATATTCTCCAGAAGACACTGAGAGCTATTTAGAGCTCACCTCCTCCAGGAAGCCTTCCCAGACTGAGCCCCCTTTTTCCTCTCCTCCTCCCCACCCACCCCCGGCCCTACCTCCTTCCCCTCCCCACAGCACCTATATATATATTTGTACAGATTTATTGCTCTATTTATTTTACTTGTACATATTTACTATTCTATTGATTTTGTTAATGATGTGCATATAGCTTTAATTCTATTTGTTCTGATGATTTTGACACCTGTCTGCATGTTTTGTTTCGTTGTCTGTCTCCCCCTTCTAGACTGTGAGCCCATTGTTGGGTAGGGACCATCTGAATATGTTTCCAACTTGTACTTCCCAGGCGCTTAGTACAGTGCTCTGCACACAGTAAGTGCTCAATAAATACGGTTGAATGAATGACACTGAAATCAGACACACTCTAAACAGATAGCCTCACTCCTGTTGCAATAATGGTAGCTGAATCTTTAGCTTCCTGACACCCTGAGGTTGCTGTGTAATAGTCTAAGATAGTGCCACCCAAGCCTGGGGTCATTCAATCCCTCTATTGCATTTATTATGCTCCTACCGTGTGCTGAGCACTGGATTTAAACCTTTGAGAGAGGACAAAAAAAGTAGGAAATACAGGCCCTGCCCTCATATGAATTTACAATCTTATGGGACAAACAGGCTGTCCCTTACCCCCGACAAGGAGGTGGCAAATTAAAGATTCGAACGGAGTTGAATAATAATAGTTGTCGTATTTGTTAAGGGCTTACAATGTACCAAGCACTGGACCGGTAATTTTTTTACATTTTTTTTATATTTTTTTTATATTAATGTCTGTATCCCTCCCTCTAAACTGCAAACTTGTTGTGGGCAGGGAATGAGTCTGTTAATTGTTGTATCGTACTCTCTCAAGTGCTTAGTACAGTGCTCTGCACACAGTAAGCACTCAATAAATACTATTGACTAAATGAATGAATGACTAGGAGTGGAGTAAGTACAAGATAATCGGCTTGGACTCAGTTGTACCACACTGTCCTCACAGTCTAAATAGAGAGGAGAATAGGTATATAATCCCCATTTTGAAGGCGAGGTAACCAAAGCACAGAGAGGTTATATGACTTCTAGACTGTGGGTAGGGACCGTCTCTATATATTGCCGATTTGTACTTCCCAAGTGCTTAGTACAGCGCTCTGCACACAGTAAGCACTCAATAAACCCTATTGACTAAATGAATGAATGAATGAGTAGGAGTGGAGTAAGTACAAGATAATCGGCTTGGACTCAGTTATACCACACTGTCTTCACAGTCTAAATAGAGAGGAGAATAGGTATATAATCCCCATTTTGAAGGCGAGGTAACCAAAGCACAGAGAAGTTATATGACTTCTAGATTGTGGGTAGGGACCGTCTCTATATATTGCCGATTTGTACTTCCCAAGTGCTTAGTACAGCGCTCTGCACACGGTAAGCACTCAATAAATACTATTGACTAAATGAATGAATGAATGACTAGGAGTGGAGTAAGTACAAGATAATCGGCTTGGACTCAGTTATACCACACTGTCTTCACAGTCTAAATAAAGAGGAGAATAGGTATATAATCCCCATTTTGAAGGCGAGGTAACCAAAGCACAGAGAAGTTATATGACTTCTAGATTGTGGGTAGGGACCATCTCTATATATTGCCGATTTGTACTTCCCAAGTGCTTAGTACAGCGCTCTGCACACAGTAAGCACTCAATAAATACTATTGACTAAATGAATGAATGAATGACTAGGAGTGGAGTAAGTACAAGATAATCGGCTTGGACTCAGTTATACCACACTGTCTTCACAGTCTAAATAGAGAGGAGAATAGGTATATAATCCCCATTTTGAAGGCGAGGTAACCAAAGCACAGAGAAGTTATATGACTTCTAGACTGTGGGTAGGGACCGTCTCTATATATTGCCGATTTGTACTTCCCAAGTGCTTAGTACAGCGCTCTGCACACATATGATTTATTTATTTTACTTGTACATATCTATTCTATTTTATTTTGTTAATATGTTTTGTTTTGTTCTCTGTCTCCTCCTTCTAGACTGTGAGCCCACTGTTGGGTAGGGACTGTCTGTATATGTTGCCAACTTGTACTTCCCAAGCGCTTATTACAGTGCTCTGCACACAGTAAGCGCTCAATAAATACGATTGATTGATTGACTGGGAGCCCCATGGGTGACTTTTGCCCATCTCAGAACTTAGGACAGTGTTTGGTACCTAGTATATATGTTCGTACATATTTATTACTCTATTTATTTTATTTGTACATATTTATTTTATGTTATTAATATGTTTTGTTTTGTCCTCCGTCTCCCCCTTCTACACTGTGAGCCCGCTGTTGGGTTGGGACCGTCTCTATACGTTGCCAACTTGTACTTCCCAAGCGCTTAGTACGGTGCCCTGCACACAGTAAGCGCTCAATAAATACGATTGAATGAATGAATGAATACGATTGAATGAATGAATGAGTATGACTTGCCCAAGGTCACACAGCAAGCAAGGGGAAGAGCAGGATTAGAACCCAGGTCCTCCAGCTCCCGGGCCCATGCCATGGTGTTTCTCTAAGTGACGAGTCGGGTTAGCATCAGCCCTTTCGGCCTCCCAGAAGAGTATAAATTAATCTCAGGGTGTCAGGCAGAGTTTTGGATTGTGAAGAGTTGTAGGGGAGGGAAGTGGGGAAAATACTCAGAACATACGCTTTCTGATGGATGGGTTGGGACTCTCCCAAAGAGGGAGGCACAGGCATTTATCCTGCCTTGGCACCATTAGGCAGACAAAAAAGCAAAAAATCAATCATTTTCCCCACATCAGTGACACTTTTCTGCTAATACACCACCTGTTTGGCCTTCACCCGCCTGGAATTGCAGAGGCTGCGGTAAAGAGAAAAAATACAATCGGGGAAGATTATATTCTCTGAAATGGATCATCTCCCATTGCCTTGAAAATAGAACTTTTCAAGTGAAAAGGGTGTGATGGCTTTTTAATCCTGGGAGCCTTTTGTCTAGAAAATCCTTCCCGTTTCCTAGGTGCAAAGCAGATACACAGAGATTAAAAAGAGAGTGCTAATTAGAGTTTCTGATTCCTCCCCGGTTTTCCCCTCCCATTCTTCAAGCCTGACTCTGCCAGGACACACAGGGATTTATTGCGGCCAGATAAAACTGGTCAGCACAATTCAACACCTGGGCCATTTTGCTGAATCTTTGTGTACTAAACTGGGTCCTTTTTCGAGTCATTATCTGACCATTCATTCAATCGTATTTACTGAGCGCTGACTGTGTGCAGAGCACTGTACTAAGCACCTGGGAAGTACATCGGCAACCTATAGAGACGGTCCCTACCCAACAACGGGCTCACAGTCTAGAAGATCAGACTGGCTAAACACTGGACTTGACATCTAAGAGGGAAAGACAATGGATATTTTATCCCCATTTACAAATGAGGAAGCTGAGGCATGAAAAGTTAAGTGACTTGCCTAAGGTCACACATAAGATAAGCAATAATAATAATAATAATAATGTTGGTATTTGTTAGGCGCTTACTATGTGCCAAGCACTGTCCTAAGCGCTGAGGTAGATTCAAGGTCATCAGGTTGTCCCATGTGGGGCTCACAGTCTTGTTCCCCATTTTACAGGTGCGGTAACTGAGGACCGGAAAAGCTAAGTGACTTGCCCAAAGTCACAAAGCTGACAAGCTGATGAGAAGCAGCGTGGCTCAGTGGACAGAGCCCGGGCTTTGGAGTCGGAGGTCATGGGTTCAAATGCCGGCTCCACCAATTGTCAGCTGTGTGACTTCAGGCAAGTCACTTCACTTCTCTGGGCCTCAGTTACCCCGTCTGTAAAATGGGGGTTAAGACTGTGAGCCTCCCGTGGGGCAACCTGATCACCTTGTAACCTCCCCAGTGCTTAGAACAGTGCTTGGCACATAGTAAGCGCTTAATAAATGCCATCATTATTATTATTGTGTGGCGGAGCAGGATTTGAACCCATGACCTCTGACTCCCAAGCCCGGGCTCTTTCCACTGAGCCACGCTGCTGTCGGACGAGGGACTAGATTCAAACTCTGCTGGCACCCAGGCCCATGCTCTTTCCACTAGGCCAAGCAACCTCCCACTGGTATCTACAGTAGTGCTTTCTACAGTGATCCATTTAATATCCTTCTTCTATATATCTATTTATTTAGATATAGACCTATAGAAGATCATTTGTGGACATGATACCTACCTACACGGAACTTACTCTGTAGATATCAGCAGAGATATCTACACAGTAAGTTCCTTTTAGGCAGGGATCACATCTACAAGTTCTATTTTATTGTGCTCTTCCCATCACTTACTACAGTGCTTTAGGCCACAAATGCTCAATAATCAACAATATTAATCAATCTATTGATTGATATAGCTATATCTATCTGTGTGTATACACACACACATACACACATGCACACACCCCCATAAACATATATATGTATATATGGATGTGTGCAGCATGGCTCAGTGGAAAGAGCCCTGGCTTTGGAGTCAGAGGTCATGGGTTCAAATCCCAACTCCGCCACTTCTCAGCTGTGTGACTTTGGGCAAGTCACTTCACTTCTCTGGGCCTCGCTTACCTCATCTGTAAAATGGGGATTAAGACTGTGAGCCCCACATGGGACAACCTGATCACCATGTAAGCTCCCCAGCACTTAGAACAGTGCTTTGCACATAGTAAGTGCTTAATAAATGCCATTATTATTATTATTATTATATGTGTGGGTGTGTGCTTGTGTCTGTGTACATATAGATGTTCACAGACACTCACATAAATCTTGCAGCAGAAAAACCTTCCCGAGCAGAGGTACTTAGTCTTAACTAGTTGAACAAGAATAATGTTTTCCACCACAATAGCGCCTTTCCCTCTCCCAAACTGAAGACTTTTCACTAAACACATTACATCTATTTCACCAGCCCCTGATACTGAACGGGCACCAGGAACTGCTGACTCAAGCGTTTGGCTTTAGAACCCAAGGAAAGAAAAAGAAAAAAAAAGATTTTCTCGCTGCTCCGGTTCAGAACCGCAATCAAGTCTCTTCTTTGACGTCTCTTTATGCACTGAAATTGCTGTGATAATCAGATCTGCAGCACCTTCAAAAATTCAGTTTTTAAAAACGTGAATTTTGCGTAGGCGTCTTTGAGAACAGGATTATTCTTGAAGCCGTGTGCGCGTGTGTGTTTGTGGCTGTGTGAATGTGTGATGTGTGTGTGTGTGTGTTGGCTGGATCACTGTAAACCAATGGCAGGGGAGTCTACCCTACCCATCAGCTTGTCTATATGCATTTACTGTCATTCGGGTCCACAATTTTTATCAGTGAATGCAGAAGACGGCAATGAGACCAAGGCATGGCCAATAACAGACCGTCTCTTCCTCATCGTGTGCGTGTCGAAGCCAGTTTTTGTTGCACAGGGCCCGCTGCTGTATTCCTGATCTTCCTGAGGCCTCTGCTCCAAAACACTTACCCCATTTCAGATTCCTCCCCGCCAGATTGATCTGTCTTCGGCTGCGCTCTCCCGATCTCTCATTCCAATGGCAGATCTTTTGAGATGTGACTTCACTGGGTCTCGAATGTGTTTCTTCCGTCCACCTTGATTATATTGCCCCATCTCAGCCCCGGAGCAACTTTTTGGGTATCCTGCTACCCTCTGTTCTCCTCCCAGACCTCCGCTTTGCAGCGAAGATGCGATAGGACTATTTATTTTATTTTGTTAGTATGTTTGGTTTTGTTCTCTGTCTCCCCCTTTTAGACTGTGAGCCCACTGTTGGGTAGGGACTGTCTCTATATGTTGCCAATTTGTACTTCCCAAGCGCTTAGTACAGTGCTCTGCACATAGTAAGCGTTCAATAAATACAATTGATGATGATGATGATAGGACAAGAATTGCTTTCTAGGCGACCTACTATTTATGACCCTGTCTTGACTTTTTATGTTAGATGTGACAGCTAGGGTGGCATCATTCATTCATTCAATCGTATTTATTAAGCGCTTACTGTGTGCAGAGCACTTGGGAAGTACAAGTCGGTAACATATAGAGACGGTCCCTACCCGACAACGGGCTCACAGTCTAGAAGGGGGAAACATGTGGACAGGTGTCAGTTCGTCAGAACAAATGGAATTAAAGCTAAATGAGCATCATTTTTTACTCTATTTATTTATTTTATTTGTACATATCTATTCCATTTATTTTATTTTAGTATGTTTGGTTTTGTTCTCTGTCTCCCCCTTTTAGACTGCGAGCCCACTGTTGGGTAGGGCCTGTCTCTATGTGTTGCCAATTTGTACTTCCCAAGCGCTTAGTACAGTGCTCTGCACATAGTAAGCGCTCAATAAATACGGTTGATGATGATGATCATCATTAACAAAATAAATAGAATAGTAAATCAATCAATCGTATTTATTGAGCGCTTACTGTGTGCAGAGCACTGTACTAAGCGCTTGGGGAGTACAAGTTGGCAACATATACAGTCCCTACCCAACAGTGGGCTCACAGTCTAGAAGAATATATATATATATATATTTATATATATATATAAACATATATATACATATATATTTATATATATTTATATTTATATATATGTAAACATATATATACATATATATTTATATATATATTTATATTTATATATATATATGTACAAGTCAAATAAATAGAATAATAAATCTGTACAAACATATATACAGGTGCTGTGGGGAGGGGAAGGAGGTAGGGCGGGGAGGATGGGGAGGAGGAGAGGAAAAAGGGGGCTCAGTCTGGGACGGCATCGGTGGAACTGTTCTAGAAATTGATTATGGCATCCGTGAGGGGTCCAGATAAAATAGCCATAAAGAAGGTTGGTCAGAAAGGTTGCCCTTGCCCACCTCCATTTTGGCTTGAATCCTGATGTCGTGTTGGCATCGCACACTGTCTTTGTGTTTCTAGAGGACAGACTCCAGGCCTTCCGGGTTCACTTTTCTTGGCATCGCTGGACAATGCGGTAACCAGACGACAACAGAAGTCACCGTTAGGATCCATCACCGCTGTTGGCGGGGCTGTAGAATTGGCCAGGTGCGGACTGACGGCTACCCTCAGTTTCCTCAGACAATTGTTAATCGATCGCTCGATTCTGAGAAGCGATCGGAATCATCCGCGTAGCTTCTGGCGTTTGTGCACGACCAGAGCACTGTCATCAGGGTTTGGGAGCTACCGCCTGAGTGATCCGAGGCCGGCTGTTGTCCAGCTGAAATGGAGAAGCAGCACGTGGCCTGCTAGAAAGAACACAGGTCTGGGGGTCCGAGGACCTGGGTTCTAATCCCTCCCTCACGTCTCTGCTGTGTGACCCTGGGCAAGTCATTTGACTTCTCTGGGTCTCAGTTATCTCACCCGAAAAATGGGGACTAAGACTATGAGCACCACGTGCTAAGCTCCTCTAGACTATAAGTGTGCCGTGGGCAGGGAACGTGTCCACCAATTCTATTGTATTGTCCTCTTCCAAACATAATAATAATAATTATAATAATACTTTTTGTTAGGCGCTTACTATATGCCAAACACTACTAAGCACTGGGGTAGATACAAGGTGATCAGGTTGTCCCACATGGGGCTCACAGTCTTAGTCCCCACTTTACAGATGAGGGAACTGAGGCACAGAGAAGTGAAGTGACTTGCCCAAGGTCACGCAGCAGACAGGTGGTGGAGTCGGGATTAGAACCCATGACCTTCTGACTCCCAAGCCCGTGCTCTTTCCACTGAGCCACGCTGCTTCTCTGCAGTGCATTGCCTGACGCATAGTAAATGCTTAACAACTGCCACTTTAAAACGGTAAAACAATAAAGTAAAAAAAGGTATAAAAAAGGAGAAATCAGGGACATGGAGAGTAAGGGAAACAGCTTAAAGGCTCAGTGAAGCAGCATGGCCTAGTGAAAAGACAATGGATCTAAGACTCAGTGACTAATTCCACCCTGATCTCATCTAGGGCAAGCTACTTGATAATAATAATAATGATAATAATAATAATAACAATAATAATAATAATAATGACATTTATTAAGCACTTACTATGTGCAAAGCACTGTTCTAAGAGCTGGGGAGATCAGGTTGTCCCATGGGGGGCTCACAGTCTTAATCCCCACTTTCCAGATGAGGTAACTGAGGCCCAGAGAAGTGACGTGACTTGCTCAAAGTCACACAGCTGACAGCGGCATTTGATCCCATGACCCCCGACTCCAAAGCCCGTGCTCTTTCCACTGAGCCACGCTGGTCTAACCTTTCTGAGCCTCAGTTTCCACATTTGAGACCTAAAGGAAATGGAGCCTGTCAGCCTCTCAGGTTGTGAACCCAGTGGGGGACATGGGCTGCATCTTGTATCGTCTACCGTCTATCACACCTCAGTGCTTAGTACGCGGCTTAAGGAAGCAATCAAGAGCATTTATTGATTGCTTACAATGGGGAAAATAGTGTACCAAAAGTCCTGAGAAGCAGTAAGGCTTAGTGGATAGAGCATGGGCCTGGGATACAAAAGGACCTGGGTTCTGATCCTGACTCTGCTTCATAATAATAATAATAATAATAAGTATTATGGTGTTTATTAAGCACTGACTATGCATCAAACACTGTTCTAAGCACTGGGTAGATACAAGTTAATCAGATTGTCCTATGTGGGGCTCACAGTCTTATTCCCCATTTTACAGATGAGGCAACTGAGGCTCGGAGAAGTTAAGTGGCTTGCCCAAGGTCACACAGCAGAGATGTGAGGGAGGGATTAGAACCCAGGTCCTCTGACTCCCAAGCCCTTGCTCTTTCCACTGAGCCACGCTGCTTCCCTTCTCTGGGCCTCAGTTACCTCATCTGTAAAATCAATCAATCAATCAATCGTATTTATTGAGCGCTTACTGTGTGCAGAGCACTGTACTAAGCACTTGGGAAGTACAAGTTGGCAACATATAGAGACGGTCCCTACCCAACAGTGGGCTCACAGTCTAGAAGGGGGAGACAGAGAACAAAACCAAACATATTAACAAATTAAAATAAGTAGAATAGATATGTACAAGTAAAATAAATAAATAAATAGATCAATCAATCAGTCAATCATATTTATTGAGCGCTTACTGTGTGCAGAGCACTGTACTAAGCGCTTGGGAAGTCCAACTTGGCAACATATAGAGACGGTCCCTACCCAACAGTGGGCTCACAGTCTAGAAGGGGGAGACAGAGAACAAAACCAAACATATTAACAAATTAAAATAAATAGAATAGATAGGTACAAGTAAAATAAATAGATCAATCAATCAGTCAATCGTATTTATTGAGCACTTACTGTGTGCAGAGCACTGTACTAAGTGCTTGGGAAGTGCAAGTTGGCAACATATGGAGACAGTCCCTACCCAGCAGTGGGCTCACAGTCTAGAAGGGGGAGACAGAACAAAACAAAACGTATTAACAAATTAGAATAAATAGAATAGATATGTACAAGTAAAATAAATAAACAGATCAATCAGTCAGTCAATCGTATTTATTGAGCGCTTATTGTGTGCAGAGCACTGTACTAAGCGCTTGGGATGTCCAAGTTGGCAACATATAGAAACGGTCCCTACCCAACAGTGGGCTCACAGTCTAGAAGGGGGAGACAGACAACAAAACAAAACATATTAACAAATTAAAATAAATAGAATAGATATGTACAAGTAAAATAAATTAATAAATAGATCAATCAATCAGTCAATCGTATTTATTGAGCGCTTACTGTGTGCAGAGCACTATACTAAGCGCTTGGGAAGTACAAGTTGGCAACATATAGAGACAGTCCCTACCCAACAGTGGGCTCACAGTCTAGAAGGGGGAGACAGAGAACAAAACAAAACATATTAACAAATTAAAACAAATAGAATAGATATGTTCAAGTAAAACAAATAAATAGAGTAATAAATACGTACAAACAAATATAAAGGTGCTGTGGGGAAGGGAAGGAGGTAGGGCGGGGAGGTAGGTGCTCAACTGTAAAATGGAGATTAAGAATGTGAGCCCCATGTGGGACAGGGGCTGTGTCCAACCTATTAATCTGTATCTACCCCACTGCTCAGCATATAGTAAGTGCTTAACAAGTACCATAATAATGATTATTATTATTATTATTTGGTATTTGGGAGAGTACAGTATAATTAGTAGACCAAATCTCTGCCATCAAGGACTTGAGAATCTCGTGGGAAAGACAGACACTAAAATAAATTTTATATAGGAGGAAAGAAAAAAAGGGTGTCATTATCTATATAAGGTAAGGGGTACCCAAGTGCTTAAGGGACAGTGAAATGCTGAATTGGCAGTTGCAGGGGATATAAGGAAAGGAGAGGAGACTGTTTGGACCGGGGGGATTTGGAAAGATCTCCACGTCAGGAGGGAGAAACAAAACCAGCACCAGCTACTGTGAGCCATTAATGTCTCAGGGCAGCAAAGTGCTATGTTTACGTGCAAGCAATTGGAAGACACTGAAAGTGTCTATTTATTTTATTTTGTTTATTTTATTTTATTTTGTTAGTATGTTTGGTTTTGTTCTCTGTCTCCCCCTTTTAGACTATGAGCCCACTGTTGGGTAGGGACCGTCTCTATATGTTGCCAATTTGTACTTCCCAAGCGCTTAGTACAGTGCTCGGCACATAGTAAGCGCTCAATAAATACGATTGATTGATTGATTGATTGATGGAAAGTCATCTCTAATTTACCAGCCACACTCACCCACTCCAATAAAAATAATAATAATCATAATAATCATAATAATGGCATTTGTTAAGCGCTTACTATGTGCAAATCACTATCAGTGGGGTCATCTTCAAACCCACAGGGCACTGCTCTCTCTATCACACTCTCCTTATGTACCAATCAATCGATAGGATTTATTGAGCGCTCACTGTGTGCGGAGCAGTGGACTAAGTGCTTGTGAGAGTACAGAGCAACAGAGTTGGTAGACACGTTCCCTGCCCACAAGGAGCTTATAGTCTTGAGGGGAGACATTAAAATAAATTATGGACATACATTTCTAGACTGTGAGCCCGTTGTTGGGTAGGGACTGTCACTATATGTTGCCATCTTGTACTTCCCAAGCACTTAGTACAGTGCTCTGCACAAAGTGCTCAATAAATACGATTGAATGAATGAATGAATGAACATGTATATAAGTGCTGTGTTGTGACTGTCAAGTGTTTAAAAAGTACCGTTGCAATGTAAAGAAGCAGCGTGGCTCAGTGGAAAGAGCACGGGCTTTGGAGTCAGAGGGCATGGGTTCAAATCCCCGGCTCCGCCAGTTGTCAGCTGTGTGGCTTTGGGCAAGTCACTTCACTTCTCTGGGCCTCAGTTACCTCATCTGTAAAATGGGGATGAAGACTGTAAGCCCCCCCTTGGGACAACCTGATCACCTTGTAACCTCTCTAGTGCTTAGAACAGTGCTTGGCACACAGTAAGAGCTTAATAAATGCCATCATTATTATTGTTAAAGGATATCTGATACAATTTCTTCACTCAGCTGCTGTTGATGCACTTACAGATTTAGCAAATATAAGCAACAGCTGGTGTAGGAAATGTAGGCAAATGTTATATAAGTGGGTGCAGCTGTACGTAAATAAATTTTCCTGACATCAGCATCATCTCTGAACCCAAAGGACATAGCAGAATGTGGGTTATCTCTCCCTCACTCCCCACTTTCTCCCTCTCTCTGCCTCTCACTGTCTCCCCATATGTAGCATACGTACACATATAGTACATACGGCTATATGCACAGTCACTGCCTAAACAATCCTAAATAAACCAATTTATCCGCTACAGCTTAAATATTCCATTCTTACATTTGCCCAGCATTAGTACTCCTATACGACAGTTAAAGGAAGAAACAGGATCGGGTTCAATTACCAGTTCCTTTCAATTGTATTTTATTTGGTTATTTTGCGTGATTTCTTTTCCACACCGGGAAGCAAATTAATCTGAAAACGTCTAATGCGCTTCATTTCGGTTCGAAGAGACAACACTCTGAGAAAAAGCTCTCCGCCTGATTCTGCAATGGCGACACTATCCTTTCTATTAATTCCTGTAGACTGTAAGCTTCCTGTGGGCAAGGATCACGTCTACCAAATCTAGAATACTGTACTTTCCTAAGCGCTTTGTACAGGGCTCTGCATACGGTAAGTGCTCAGTAAACCCTCCCCAGCCCCACGGTTCCCTCGTGATACTCTCAAGTAGTCCAGGAAATGATCAGCCCATCTTCAGGCGTCATTTTGAAAGTTTTCAATGCGCCAACATCTCTCCTTGTTATTGCGAGAGGACACTCTTTCCTTGGATAGAGGTTACAGATCATGAGACCGAGAGGCAGATTAGAAAGCGGCAACCTACCCTGCCATTGGCAAACACATTAAACCTGGCAAGAAACTACCTCTTCACACATATGCTGCGTGAAATAGACTGTCAGCCATGCTTTGATATCCTCAACCACACCGACACGTATGGATAGTTGGCTCCTTCTTAGAAAGCAAATGATAGCTATTGTGACAGATAAATAAACATTTCTTCAGCAGCAATCGGGGAGGTTCGATTAATGGGGACGTTTGAATCTGATCTACCAACCCCCTGCCCCTCCTCCTGGAGTGTTTGTTTGCTTGTTTATTTTTTTACACTGTTACAATTCATAGGATATTTGTTACTCATTGACTAGGTAGAGGTTATCTGTCTACAAGACTTTCTCCAAACGATGAAATTCTCCAATGCCCTGCTATGGGACCAGGAAGATTCAGATCCTGGTGGTATCAAATATTTCTTTCTGCATCAGATATTGAAGAGACATCTATAAGACTGCGTTGAAAATACAGCTGAGACTTTTTCCTCTTGGCTGGGTCATCACAACACTATGTTAGGAAATATTTGGACGGTGTTAACAGCCATTGGAAAACGTTTAGTACATATTTACTATTCTTTTTATTTTGTTAATGATGTGCACCTAGCTTTAATTCTATTTGTTCTGACGATTTTGACACCTGTCTACATGTTTTGTTGTCTGTCTCCCCCTTCTAGACTGTGAGCCCGTTGTTGGGTAGGAACCGTCTCTAGATGTTGCTGACTTGTACTTCCCAAGTGCTTAATACAGTGTTCTGCACACAGTAAGCGCTCAATAAATACCATTGAATGAATGAATGAATTTCTTCAGCAACCTCAAGGGTAGGATCTGCGACAGGAGGCCATCTTCCACCTCAATCCAGTTCAATTCAATCAAATTTATCAAGTGCTTGCTGCGTGCAAAGCACTGAACTAAGGTCTTGGAAGAGTATAATGCAACAACAGACACATTCCCTGCCCACAGTCTAAAGGGCTTCACCTTCACCCCAGATCCAGGGAAAATTGTCCCGGGGACAGAGAAGTCAGGGCAGGGATAGTGGTGATATGTAGAGAGAAGGTAGACAAGGCTACCACATTAGTTTGTACCTTGCCTTCCCCATCCTGTAGAAACTAGGAAAAAGAACAGGCCCCATCTCAACTTCTCTCTGCTCTAGAGCACATTCTAATGGTTTCTGCGAGTGAGTCACCAAGGGATGCTTCATGGCTTCATGGCTAGTGCATTTGACACTTTAAGTAGATGATGGAGACTAGCCACCGGCCCCTGCGCTGGAGGAGTTTAAAATCACAGAAAGGTGAGACAAGCAGATATAAAAAGAGTTGCAAAACAAACGGCAGGCTATGTCAGGATAATCAGGGAAAGCTTCCAAGAGAGCAAGTCTTGGGCTATGATTTCAGAAGGGGAAAATACGGTCAGGAATAAGGAAGTTGGTCCCTATAAAAGTCCTAATTTCGGACCCCAAAAGCTTATCCCTGCCCCTGAAGCAGCAGCTCATTTTCTCTCACACCCACGAAACACATCCTCCTCCCAATGACTGCCTGAAAGAGACCGAGATTTTCTCCTCGTTTTACCGACGAGGAAATCGAAGGCCCAGAGAGGCACCCAGGGCTTCTGTAACTGTGCTTATCGGCTCACTTGGACTCAGGAAACTGCTGAGCAAATTCAACTACACTGGTAAACTACACTGACAGCCTCGGGCTACTCTTTATGGTCACTCAAGTCAGAGTTCAAGTTGCCCCGTCTGAACCTTTTCGCATCACCAGCTGAGCAAAGCGGAGCGGAGTGGTGGATTCACTCCTCTTTGAACTAATCTATGCTACCATTTTGAGAATAAAATAAGGGGCTCAGAATTAGTGTCAGAATCCATCAATCAATCAATCAATTGTATTTACTGAGTGCTTACTGTGCGCAGAGCCCTGCACTAAGAGCTTGGGAAAGTACAGGCTTGGGAGTCAGAGGTCATGGGTTCAAATCCTGACTCTGCCAAGTGACTTTGAGCAAGTCACTTAACTTCTCTGTTCCTCAGTTCCCTCATCTGTAAAATGGGGATTAAGATTGTGAGCCGCACATGGGACAACCTGATCACCTTGTATCCTCCCCAGTGCTTAGAACAGTGCTTTGCACATACGAAGCGCTTAACAAATACCAATATAATATAATTATTATTATTATTATTGACACTTTTTTAATCCACAAGGAAACTCTTCCAGCTCAACATGCTATGAACATTAAAGAAAATCTCTGATAAGAAATAATGTTGCTTTTTAAGATCTTACTAGGTGCCAAGCATTGTTCTAAGTGCTGAAGCACTGTTCTAAGTGCTTATGAGCTGTGATGCAGCTGCAAACTGAGGATTTGGAGGTACATACACAGGAGGGTATGTGGATGTTGATTATTAATTACTTGAGAAGGTTGCTAGAGCACTATGAATTAACGAGCCTGAAGAAGTCGCCCCTAGGAGAGCTACCCACAATGAGAGATTTTTATTAGTAAGGCAGAATTGATGTTGGCCTTGAATATACTTAGGCAGTGTCCTGCTATGCAAATAAACAAAGAAGGAGGTGTCCACATCCAAAAGACGAACTGAGATATATCTGCGGAGCCTGAAAAGCAGAGCCTAGTGATAATGGTGCGTTAATGTTCAGAAGAACCTGGAGTTGTCTACAAAACTATATGGAGTCGAAGCTTCTATAGTCTACGAGACTTTGCCCTCTCATTGTCGTTACATAGTGTCTTACACAGTTTCATTCATGTACCCTAAGAGTCTTTTACTTGATAGTAAACGGAAAACCCAGCATGGCTTAGTGGAAAGAGCACAAGTTTGGGAGTCAGAGGTTGTGGTTTCTAATCCCTGCTCTGACACTTATCAGCTGTGTGACGTTGGGCAAGTCACTTAACTTCTCTGTGCCTCAGTTACCTCATCTATAAAATGGGGATGAAGACTGTGAGCCCTACGTGGGACAACCTGATTGCCTTGTATCTACCCCAGCAATTAGAACCATGCTTGGCACATAGCAAGCACTTAACAAATACAATCATTATTAAAACCTGGATTATCAACCCGAATCCTGGAGGTCAGTTAGCCTGCATTGAGATAGTATTCATCCTTGCTCCTACACTTGTCTACTGTTTGACCTCAGGCAAATCACTTCACGGGAAGCAGCGTGGCTCAGTGGAAAGAACCCGGGCTTTGGAATCAGAGGTCATGGGTTTGAATCCCAGCTCTGCCAATTGTCAGCTGTGTGACTTTGGGCAAGTCACTTAACTTCTCTGTGCCTCGGTTCCCTCATCTGTAAAATGGGGATGAAGACTGCGAGCCCCCGTGGGACAACCTGATCACCTTGTAACCTCCCCAGAACAGTGCTTTGCACATAGTAAGCACTTAACAAATCCCATTATTATTATTATTATTCATTTTCTCTGTTCTTCAGTTGCCTCACCTAGAAAATGGGGCTTAAGACTGTGAACCCCATGCAGGACAAAAGACTGTGTCGAACCTGATTATCTCGTATCTACCCCACTGCTTAGTACAGTACCTGGCACATAGTAAGTGCTTAACAAATACCACGATGATTACTATTATCCCAATACAGCTTCGCTCCATGTAAGTAGACAGCCTGACAGCGGGATATCAAACAGATGGTGTCCCGCAAAGGACCAACTTGACATGAAACAGTCAGGAGGAGACACAAAGAGCAAGTTTCCCCTGCCCCAACCCAGCCCAAGGAAGACTTTCTAAAAAGGTTCACCAGGTCACAGGGGAAGAGTGAGTGTCCCACAATTTCTGGGTAAAATGGGCAGTTTAGCCAGACCAGATGTTCCTCTTAGAGATGGAGTAGGGCTGGAAATGGAGCCAAGATGTCCCTCTGTCCCTCTAGAGAGCATTTCCCCTGGCTAGGACGGGGGAGACAGTGCCTGGCACATAGTAGTTCACAAATACCATCATTGTTAATAGCCTAGGTCTAATAGGCATGTGTTTATTTATTTATTCATTTAATAATAATAATGATGGCATTTAATAAGCATTTACTGCATGCAAAGTACTGTTCTAAGCGCTGGGGAGGTTACAATGGGATCAGGTTGTCCCACGGGGGGCCCTCCATCTTAATCCCCATTTACAGATGAGGTAACTGAGGCACGGAGAAGTTAAATGACATGCCCCAAGTCACACAGCTTATGTTAGGGTCTGTCTCTCCCTCTACACAGTAAGCTCGTGGTGGTCAGAAAATGTGTCTGTTGATTGTTATCTTGTACTTTCAGATTCCTTTCAAACCCCGATACCTACATTTCTCCCGGCTCTGTTAACACTGCCTTTCCCTAGTTCTGCTCAGTAGATCTTTTCGGCCTCCCCACACTCATAGATAGAATCTCCTCAGTGAATTGTAACCTTTGAATCGATCGGTCAATCCATCAGTCAATGGTATTTATTGATCACTGCAAAACACTGTACTAAACATTCGGGGGAGAACAGCTGAAACAACACTTAAAAGTTCCCTGCCCACAAGGACCTTACAGTCCAAAGAGGGAAAGAGAGGAAAAGTCTTTAATATTAGGGAAATCAGAGGCATGGGGGTGGGAGAAGATATAGAAGTGGTATAGCAGTGATATGTTAAGATGAAATGTGCGAGCAAGAAAGACAGCCAAGAACAGGGCACTCAAGAGGCTGCTGTAACTTGTTGGGATGAGAAGAAGAAAATGAGGAAACCCGCCCTAATCAATCACATTTTTGGAGTGCTTACTGTATGCAGGCCACTGTACTAAGTGCTTGGGAGAGTACAGTATAACGGAGCTGGTAGATGTGTCCCTGCCCAGAACAAGTTTACAGTCTAGGGGACAGGATATTACAGCCCTTATAGTAAATTACAGGGTACATTATGATAAGGAGAGTTTCTGACCAAAATAACTGAGTATTTTCATAGGAAAACAATTTTCACATCACATATCAATCAATCAATCGTATTCATTGAGCACTTACTGTGTGAAGAGCACTGTACTAAGCACTTGGGAGAGTCCAACACAACAATATGAACGGGCACATTCCCTGCCCACAGTGATCATGATCATTTTGGAAAACCTCAGCCATGGAGCCAAAAACTTCAGGCAAGTTTCTTTTCCTGAACATTTTACATTTTTTTTTGGCTTTAAAATCATCTTTGTGCGGAAACGCTCGAGGCGTGTCACTCCCCTCCTCGAAAATCTCCAGTGGCTGCCTGTCAACCTACGCATCAAGCAAAAACTCCTCACTCTCGGCTTCAAGGCTGTCCATCACCTCGCCCCCTCCTTCCTCACCTCCCTTCTCTCCGTCTCCAGCCCAGCCCGCACCCTCCGCTCCTCTGCCATCGCTAACCTCCTCACTGGGCCTCGTTCTCGCCCGTCCCACCGTCGACCCCCGGCCCACGTCCTTCCCCTTGGCCTGGAATGCCCTCCGTCTACACATCCGCCAAGCTAGCTCTCTTCCTCCCTTCAAAGCCCTACTGAGAGCTCACCTCCTCCAAGAAGCCTTCCCAGACTGAGCCCCCTCCTTCCTCTCCTTCTCCCCATCCCCACGCCCTACCTCCTTCACCTCCCCGCAGCACTTTTATATATATTTGTATAGATTTATTACTCTATTTTACTTGTACAGATTTACTATTCTATTTATTTTGTTAATGACGTGCATATAGCTTTAATTCTATTTGTTATGACTGTTTTAACACCTGTCCGCATGTTCTGTTTTGTTGTCTCTCTCCCCCTTCTAATAATAATAATAATAATAATGGCATTTGTCAAGCACTTACTATGTGCAAAGCACTGTTCTAAGCGCTTCTAGACTGTGAGCCCGTTGTTGGGTAGGGACCGTCTCTATATGTCGCCAGCTTGTACTTCCCAAGTGCTTAGTACAGTGCTCTGCACACAGTAAGTGCTCAATAAATACGATTGAATGTGTGAACGAATATGGTGAGGTCATATTTCTCTTTTCTCATTTTCAACAATATGGTTTAATTGAGGTCTCAGTTTCTAACTCAGTAAAAAATAAAATTCCGTAACATAATGCTGCTGGAATTAAAAAAGGGAAAGATGATACATTTTTGTAAAACAATCAGACACATTTCCTATTGGTTTTAGAAAATCGATTTGGGAACATCACTCAGATATCCACTTCACACTCAATTCATTTGAAAAATAACTATTTTAGACAGCCCTAAGGACTGATTAAAATGAAGATAGACGACACGGTCAATAATTCACACTTGGGCCATGGCATTACAGAACAACTGGGAGAATTTTTTTTGGAGGAAATCTTCATTTTTGCTCTGAACCGACAAGGGCAAGTCACCCCCTAAATTCTGCTTGTTGTGGACCTTTTTGGACCAAAAACAGGATAAACATTCATTCATTCAATCGATGTATTGAGCGCTTACTATGTGCAGAGCACTGTACTAAGCACTTGGGAAAGTACAGTACAGGAATAAAGAGAGAAAACCCCTGCCCTCAACAAGCTCACAGCCTAGAGAGAAAACAGAGCTTTCTGCTAGAGTACAGCCTCTGCAGTCTGCCCCAGGAATCTTCACATAATAATAATAATAATAATGGTATTTGTTAAGCGCTTACTATGTGCAAAGCACTGTTCTAATCGCTGGGGGGATACAAGGTGATCAGGTTGTCCCACGGGGGGCTCACAGTCTTAATCTCCATTTTCCAGATGAGGGAACTGAGGCACAGAGAAGTGAAGTGACTTGCCCAGAGTCACACGTCCGACACGTGGCGGAGCCGGGATTTGAACCCATGACCTCTGACTCCAAAGCCCGGGCTCGTTCAACTGAGCCACGCTGCATCACATCAATAATATTTACTGAGCTTCTATTGTATAGGGCACTGTACTAAGTGCTTGGGAAAGTTCAATAGGAATGAACACACCCATCACTCAGGTGAATGAGAAGATTTCCATTTTTACATTGAGAACAGCTCTCTCCGTCTCTCTCTTTCCACTCCCATCGTCATGACATTGCCAGTTTGGGAAGCTCCAGGGCTCGGGGAAGCTAGAAACAGGGTTGGGGGAGGGAGTTCAGGACCCCACTGGACATCAGTTGGCAGTCAGAAGTCACCCTGAGTCAGTAACAATAATGATAATTGTGGCATTTGTTACGCACTTACTATGTGCCAGGCACTGTACTAAGCGCTGGGGGGGCGGGGGGTGCCGGCAAATTGGGTTGAGCACAATCCCTGACCCATGTGGGGGTCCCGCCGTCCCACCGTCGACCCCCGGCCCACGTCCTCCCCCTTGCCTGGAATGCCCTCCCTCCGCACATCCACCAAGCTAGCTCTCTTCCTCCCTTCAAAGCCCTACTGAGAGCTCACCTCCTCCAGGAGGCCTTCCCACACTCAGCCCCCTCCCCACCACCCCCCCTTACCTCCTTCCCCTCCCCACAGCACCTGTATATATGTATATATGTTTGTACATATTTATTACCCTATTTATTTATTTATTTTACTTGTACATATCTATTCTATTTATTTTATTTGGTTTATATGTTTTGCTTTGTTGTCTGTCTCCCCCTTCTAGACTGTGAGCCCACTGTTGGGTAGCGACCGTCTCTAGATGTTGCCAACTTGTACTTCCCAAGCACTTAGTACAGTGCTCTGCACACAGTAAGCACTCAATAAATACGATTGAATGAATGAATGAGTGGGGCTCACAGTCTCAATCCCCATGAGGTAACTGAGGGACAGAGAAATTAAGTGACTTGCCCAAGGCCACACAGCAAACAAGTGTTGAGTTGGGATTAGAACTGAGGACATTCTGATTCCAAGGCCCATGCTCTATCCACTATGCCATGCTCTCTGAAGCAATCCTACGCTGTTCCCTCCTTGTCTCCATAAAAATAATAATGATGATGATGATGATGATAATAATAATAATAATAATGGTATCTGCTAAGCACTTACTATGTGCCAAGCACTGTTCTAAGCACTAGGGTAGATACAGAGCAATCAGGTTGTCCCTCGTGGGGCTCACAGTCTTCATCCCGATTTTACAGATGAGGTAACTGAGGCACAGAGAAGTGAAGTGGCTTGCCCAAGGTCATACAGCAGACAAGTAGCAGAGCTGGGATTAGAACCCACGTGCTCCGACTCCCAAGCCCGTGCACTTCCCACTAAGCCACGCTGCTTCTCTCTACCCCCTGCCCACGTCATCCCCCGGGCCTGGAATGCCCTCCCTCTGCCCATTCTCCAGGCTAGCTCTCTTCCTCCCTTCAAGGCCCTACTGAGAGCTCACCTCCTCCAGGAGGCCTTCCCACACTGAGCCCCTTCCTTCCTCTCCCCCTCGTCCCCCTCTCCATCCCCCCATCTTACCTCCTTCCCTTCACCACAGCACCTGCATATATGTTTGTACATATTTATTACTCTATTTATTTATTTATTTATTTTACTTGTACATATCTATTCCATTTATTTTATTTTGTTAGTATGTTTGGTTTTGTTCTCTGTCTCCCCCTTTTAGACTGTGAGCCCACTGTTGGGTAGGGACTGTCTCTATATGTTGCAACTTGTACTTCCCAAGCGCTCAGTATAGTGCTCTGCACACAGTAAGCACTCAATAAATACGATTGATTGATTGATTGATTGGTTGATTGATTGATTGCATAAACATCATCTACACTCACCGGCCACATAAATTTGGGTCAATCAGAAATGCTTGTAATCCATAGACATTTTTTGAGCCAGTCAATGAGCGGGTCCCAAGCAGACAGGAGCTAAAATCACTGGGGAAGACTGAACGTCCGCTAATGAACCGTGGCTTCGTAACCCCGCGCTCAGCAGGTGCCGGGCTCTCCAAGCCAATTAGCACGTTGGAGAATAAAGCCCGCTCTCCCGTCTGAGAGTCTGCCCAAGCTCTGGAGAAGCACCCGGATACTAGGCCCCCAACCAAGTTTTATTTTACTTGTACGTATTTAACCTATTTATTTTATTCTGTTAATATGGTTTGTTTTGTTCTCTGTCTCCCCCTTCTAGACTGTGAGCCCGCTGTTGGGTTGGGACCGTCTTTATATGTTGCCAACTTGTACTTCCCAAGTGCTTAGTACAGTGCTCTGCACACAGTAAGCGCTCAATAAATACGATTGAATGAATGAAAGCGCAGACCAAGGTCGCCCTGGCGGCCTTCAAACAAACAGAAGCAAACAGAACACTCCACTAATCAACGGTGGCCCAGCTCACCGCTGCTTACTAAATAAGGTCACTCTTAGGAGGAGGCTTCAGAATGTGCTAGGAAACAAGATGATCATTCAGATATTTTTTGGTTTTTTGGCCCGGATTTCGGCGCTTTGGAAATGCGGGCAGCAACTAATCACTGAGTCTGTGCGGAGTGCTAATCACTCTGCTGGCAGATTCAGAGGAACACTGGAGAACGATCAACATTACCAATTTATGGAACCGATTCTCAGGCCAGACTCAGTCGCCTACTTGGATGAATCTCTCTGAGTATCCCCCTTTGACTGACCAAGAAACAACAGGTGTAGCTCACGCTACTTGCGTTCATCCCCTCTTCCAGGCCCACAGCACTTATGTACGTTTATTTTGTTTATTTATTTATTACTCTATTTATTTGTGTATTTATTTTATTTGTACATATCTATTCTATTTACTTTATTTTGTTAGTATGTTTGGTTTTGTTGTCTGTCTCCCCCATTTAGACTGTGAGCCCACTGTTGGGTAGGGACTGTCTCTATATGTTGCCAATTTGTACTTCCCAAGCTCTTAGTACAGTGCTCTGCACATAGTAAGCGCTCAATAAATACGATTGATGATGATGATGATGTACATATCTGTAATTTATATTGTTTCACCTCCCCCTCTAGACTGTAAGCTCTTTGTGAGCAGAGAATGTGTCTGTTTAGTGTTCTATGGTACTCTCCCAAGCACTGAGTAATCAATCAATCAATCAATCGTATTTATTGAGCACTTACGGTGTGCAGAGCACTGTACTAAGCGCTTGGGAAGTACAAGTACAAGTTAGTACAGTGCTCTGCACTCAGTAGGGGTTTAATAAATATGACTGAATGAATAGATGAATGAATGAAGGGGTTATAGTAATAATAATAACAATAATAATAAGTATGGCCTATGTTAAGTGCTTACTATATGTTAGGTACTGTAGTATGCGCTGGGGTGGATACAAGCAAATCAGGTTGGACACAGACCCTGTCCCACGTGAGACTCATAGTCTCAATAACCACTTTACAGATGAGGGAACTGAGGCCTAGAGAAGTGAAGTGACTTGTCCAAGGTCACACACAAGAGAGGTGGATTAGAACTCATGACCTTCTGACTCCCAGCCCCAGGCTCTATCCACTAGGCCACGCTGCTAGGTTCCATTTTACTGCATCAGCCTACTCTCTGATCTCCCATCCTCCCGTCTCTCCCCACTTCACTCTATACATCACTCTGCTGCCCTGATCATCTTTGTGCAGAAATGCTCTGGGCATGTCACTCCCCTCCTCAAAAATCTCTAGTGGCTGCCTGTCAACCTACGCATCAGGCAGAAACTCCTCACCCTGGGCTTCAAGGCTGTCCATCACCTCGCCCCCTCCTTCCTCACCTCCCTTCTCTCCTTCTACAGCCCACCCCGCACCCTCCACTCCTCTGCTGCTAATCTCCTCACCGTACCTCATTCTCGCCTGTCCCGCCATCGACCCCCAGCCCACGTCCTCCCCCTGGCCCGGAATGCCCTCCCTCCGCACGTCCGCCAAGCTCGCTCTCTTCCTCCCTTCAAAGCCCTACTGAGAGCTCACCTCCTCCAAGAGGCCTTCCCAGACTGAGCCCCCTTTTTCCTCTCCCACTTTTGGATTCACAGACCAAGTAGGCGGGAGAACAAGTACTTAATCCCCATTTAACATTCATTCAATCATATTTATGGAGCGCTTACTGTGCGCAGAACACTGTACTAAGCGCTTGGGAAGTACAAGTCGGCAACGTATAGAGACGGTCCCTACCCAACAACGGGCTCACAGGCTGGAGGTAACTGAGGCACAGAGAAGTTAAGTGGCTCACCCAAGGTTACACAGCAGGCAAGTTGTAGAGCCGGGATTAGGAGCCAGATCCTCTGACTCCTGGGCCTGTATTTTTTCCACTTCTTCTCCAAAGCGTGACCCAAAGTGGGTCGTCCAATACAAAAGTGGACAAACGGTCAACATATTCATCCATCATGACACCAGTCCCCTCATCCACACACCACATAAGAGCCAAAGCAACATTTTTCAGAGGGAAGCCAAGGAGCAGCCTGAAGACTCTCTTTGGGGTCGTCATGCACGATGTTCTGTGCAGAGCGTGATCCTAGACTTTATTGCTTCCATCTATTTCTATACAGGGTCAGTCTTCCTTGAGACTGTTTTCAAAGGGGCCAAGCAGTAAATAGACCAGCAACTTGTTTTTCGGCGGGAAGTTTTTCTCTGGATTGCCCTGAAGCAGCCCCACTATTGAGCTCCTACTTCCTCTGAAAGTAGGGAATCTGGGAAAGCTTGGGAATCTGAAAGGCCGAATCGAGTGCCTGCTCCCTTTTGTTCTCTGCGATCGTTGAAATGACGCCCCTGACACTGGCCAACTTGTACTTCCCAAGCGCTTAGTACAGTGCTCTGGACACAGTAAGCACTCAATAAATACGATTGAATGAATGAATGGCCCCCTTTCTATCACTATCACCTGAGACTCGTCAGAAGCGATTCTAATTCTACAGTCTTTTTTTTTTGTTTGGTTTTGTTTCATTTTTCTTTAAACGATATGTGTTAAACACTTTCTACGTGCCAGGCACTGTACTAAGTGCTGGGGTAATAATAATAATAATAATGATGGTATTATTATTATTATTATGACCTTGTGTCTCCCCCAGCACTTAGAACAGTGCTTTGCACATAGTAAGCGCTTAACAAATACCAACATTATTATTATTATTATTATTTGTTAAGCGCTTACTATATGCAAAGCACTGTTCTAAGCGCTGGGGAGGTTACAAGGTGATCAGGTTGTCCTGGGGGCGGCTCAGAGTTTTAATTCCCATTTTACAGATGAGGTAACTGAGGCACAGAGAAGCGAAGTGACTTGCCCAAAGTCACACAGCTGACGGTTGGCAGAGTCGGGATTTGAACCCATGACCTCTGACTCCAAAGCCCGGGCTCTTTCCACTGAGCCACGCTGCTTCTTACAGATACAGCTAATCAGGTTGGACACAATCCATGTTCCACATGGGGCTCACTGTCTTAATCCCCTTTTTACAGTTAAGGTAACTGAGGCACAGAGCAGTTAACCGACTAGCCTAACATCAGTAGTAGCAGTAAACTTGGGAGTCCAAGAAATACTATTTCCTTTGCCTTCTGAGAGAGGTAGTCCCTTTAAGGGTAATAATAATGATGGTATTTGTGAAGCGCTTACTATGTGTCGAGCACTGTTCTAAGCCCTGGAATAGATACAAGACAAACAGGTTGGATAGAGTCCCTGTCTCACATGAGGCTCACGGTCTTAATCCCCATTTTCCACATGAAGTAAGTGAGGCACAGAGAAGTTAAGCGGCTTGCCCGAGGCCACCCAGCAGACAAGTGGCAGAGATGGGATTTATTCTATTTTTTTTTTTATTTTGTTGATATGTTTTGTTTTGTTGTCTGTCTCCCCCTTCTAGACTGTGAGCCCATTGTTGGGTAGGGACCGTCTCTATATGTTGCCAACTTGTACTTCCCAAGCGCTTAGTACAGTGCTCTGCACACAGTAAGCGCTCAATAAATGCAATTGAATGAAATGAATGGGATTAGAACCCAGGTCCTTCTGACTCTCAAGCCCGTACTCTATCCATTAGGCCACGCGCCTTCTGAATTTAAGTCCGAATATGTAATTTCTATTGTGTTCCCGATTTTCAGTTCTGTTCCATTATCTGAACCTCTGAGATGTTGTAACGATGAGAACAAGCTAGGAAGAAGTCACTATGAATACCTTCATTCATTCATTCTTGCATTTAATTGTATTTATTGAGCACTTACTGGTACAGAGCACTTTACTGAGCGCTTGGGAGAGTACAGCGTGCCTTAGGGGAAAGAGCCCGGGCTTGGGAGTCAGAGGTCACGGGTTCTAATCCCGCTCCTCCACTTGTCTGCTGTGTGACATTGGGCAAATCACTTGAGTTCTCTGTGCCTCAGGTACCTCATCTGTAAAGTGGGGATTAAGACTGTGAACCCCACATGGGACAACCTGCTTACCTTGTAACTACCACAGTTCTTGTCACATAGTCAGCGCTTAACGAATACCATAATTATTATTATTATTGTCATTACAATGCAACAATAAACAGATACTCTCTGCCGCTAACGAGCCTACAGCTTAGAGAGGGAGAGACAGACAGCAATACAAATAAATAAATTACAGACCTACATAAGTGTTGTGGGGCTGGGCGGCATGAGGAACCAAGGAAGCGGCGGAATTGAGGAAGAGAGCCCTTTTTATTTTTCCAGGCTATTTTTCTGTTCAGATCCAATTAAAATAAATAGCTCAATTGGGCTTTATTACTGTTTGACTGTATTGCTCTTAAAAGAGGCATTGCTGCAGGCTTCATCAAGTGAGGCGTCATTAAACTAAATCTGGTAGGATGGAAGAGACTGGAGGAATCCTGCTTCCTCGGTGAGGAATGGACAAAATAGGTTTTTTCCCTCGCCGCGCTTCTCTCTTCTTCACAGGAAGAGGTGGGTTCCCCTCATTTGATCCTTCACAGGGGACAAGAGGAAAATTCATGGCACGGGTCCAGTTAAATAATAATTCTTGTCAGGGGATGCGGGTTCACAGTCCACATCATGGAAGTTGAGCAGCAGGGGTGTATATTAACCATAACTGTTTTGTTTTTTACATGCTTACTGTGCACCGAGCCCTGTGCTAAGCGCTTGGGTGGATGAAAGCAGCATGGTCCAGTGGAAAGAGCATGGGCGCGGGGGTCGGAGGATGTGGGTTCTAATCTGGGTGACCTTGGGCAAGTCGCTTCGCTTCATTGTGACTCAGTTACCTCATCTGTTAAATGAGGAATAAGACTGTGAGCCCATGTGGAAGAAGGACTGGGTCCAACCTGATTAGCTTGTATCCGCCCCAGTGCTTAGAGCAGTGCTTGGCACATAATAAGTGCTTAACAAATACAACTATTATTATTATTATTACCATGAAAGGTCGTCAGGTCAGTCATTGGGGTTTCTATGGGACAGGGGAGGAATCCAGGATTTCCTCAAAGCGTTAAGCAGGGCAGAAATGGGAGGTGAGTCTCTCCAGTCTAGGATTTCCTTGTGACATTCGCCGTGGCATAGTGGCTAGATCACGGGCCTGGGGGTCAGATGGTTAGGAGTTCGAATTCCGGCTCCGCCACTTGTTGGCTGTGTGACCTTGGACAAGTCACTCAACTCCTCCTGCCTCAGTTACCTGATCTGTAAAGTGGGGATTGAGACTGTGAGCCCCACATGGGGTCTGTCCAACCCGATTTGCTTGTATCCAGAGAAGCTTGTATAGAGAAGCAGCGTGGCTCAGTGGAAAGAGCACAGGCTTTGGAGTCAGAGGTCATGGGTTCAAATCCCCTTTCCGCCAATTGTCAGCTGTGTGACTTCACTTCTCTGGGCCTCAGTTCCCTCATCTGTAAAATGGGGATTAAGACTGTGAGCCTCCTGTGGGACAATTTGAACGCCCTGCCAGGTCATTTCATTCATTCATTCAATCGTATTTATTGAGCGCTAACTGTGTGCAGAGCACTGTACTAATCAATCAATCGTATTTATTGAGCGCTTACTGTGTGCAGAGCACTGTACTAAGTGCTTGGGAAGTACAAGTTGACAACATATAGAGACGGTCCCTACCCAACAACGGGCTGACAGTCTAGAAGATAATAATGGCATTTACCAAGCGCTTACTGTGTGCAAAGCACTGTTCTAAGCACTGGGACATCACAAGGTGATCAGGTTGTCCCATGTGGGCCTCACAGTCTTAATCCCCATTTTACAGATGAGGGAGCTGAGGCCCAGAGAAGTGACTTGCCCAAAGTCACACAGCTGACAAGTGGCAGATTCGGGATTTGAACCCATGACCTCTGACTCCAATGCCTGGGCTCTTTCCACTGAGCCATGTCGCTTCTCTTCAAGGAATATTCTGGACGGTTCCTCGGTCACAACCTCCACCACTGCCAGCCCAGCCCACTCAGGCAGGACCGAAACCAGAACCACAGGTCCCGGATTCCCAGAGCTGGGAATTTTTCTTTTTTTAATTTCTCCAGACCCACGGCAAAGTTAACGTCAGCGCAACCCAGCAGACAAAAGTCATAGTAGACTTTAAACGCTCAGCTCTGCACACAGTAAGCGCTCAATAAATACGATTGATTGATTAGTACAGTGCTCTGCACACAGTTAGCGCTCAATAAATACGATTGAATGAATGAATGAAATGACCTGGCAGGCATCCTGAAATAGAACTAATTAACAGGCCAAGCAAAGACCATAGTGGCTACCGAGGCAGCTTTCTGGCAGGTCATGGCACGTCACTTTGGCTTAAATGGAGGCCGGGGAGCGTGACTTGTAATTCTATTGCACTCTCAATCATTCAGTGGTATTTATTGAGTGCTTACTGCATGCAGAGTCCTTTACTAAATGCTTGGGAGAGAGTAATACAACCGAGCTGGTAGACACATTCCTTGCCTACAAGGAACTCACAACCTGGAAGGAGACGCAGCCCACACACTCAATATCTCCAATGCTTACCTACTCGCTATACCTCCACCTTACCTGTCTCGTCTATGTCCTGCCTCTGACCTGGACCCCCCTCCCACCTCATAAATGGAAGACAATTACTCCCCTTTCAAAGCTTTATTGAAGGCACATTTCCTCCAAAACGCCTTCCCAGACTAAGCCCTCTTTTCCTTTTCTTCAACTCCCTTCTGCATCGCCCTGACTCGCTCCCTTTATTCATCTCCCCTCCCAGCCCCACAGCACTTATGTACATATCTGTAATTCATTGATTTATATTGGTGTCTGTCTCCCCCTCTAGACTGTAAGCCTGTTGTGGGCAGGGAGTGCGTCTGTTTATATTGTACTCTCCCAAGCATAAAGTGTTCTGGAGACAGTAAGTGCTCAATAAATTTGATTGACTAAAATGATTTACGAATACGACCTAAGTGCTGTGGGGCTGAAGGTGGGGTGAATATCAGATGTTTAAAGAGCACATATCCAAGTGCATAGATGGTGCAGAAGGGAGATGGAGTGGGGGACATGAGGGCTTAGTTGGGGAAAGCTACTTGGAGGAGATATAATAATAATAATAATAATAATAATAATAATAATAATAATAATAATAATAATAATAATAATAATTACGGTATTTGTTAAGCATTTACTATCTGCCAAGCATTGTTCTAAGCACTGGGATAAATACAAGGTAACCCGGTTGTTCCACGTGGGGCTCACAGTCTTAGAGAAGCAGCATGGCTCAATGGAAAGAGCATGGGCTTTGGAGTCAGAGGTCATGGGTTCAAATCCCAACTCCACCAATTGTCAGTTGTGTGACTTTGGGTAAGTCACTTCACTTCTCCGTGCCTCAGTGACCTCATCTGTAAAATGGGGATTAAGACTATGAGCCCCCCATGGGACAACCTGATCACCTTGTAACCTCCCCAGCGCTTAGAAAAGTGCTATGCACATAGTAAGTGCTTAATAAATGCCATTATTATTTTTATTATTATTATTATTATTAATCCCCTTACAGAAGAGGCAACTGAGGCACAGAGAAATTAAGTGGCTTGCCCAAGGTCACAGAGCAGACAACCGGTGGAGTTGGGATTAGAAGCCATGATGTCTGACTTCCAAAATCGTGCTCTTTCCCCTAAGCCACTCGAGATGTGATCTTAATAAGGCTTTGAAGGTGGGGAGAGCGACTGTCTGTCAGGTAGGAAGGGGAAGGGAGAGCAGGGACTAAAGGCAGCATAGATGAGATCAAGGTGTAGTGAGCTAATTGGTGTTAGAAATATGCAGGCTAGATTATCATAAGAAATCAGACAGGTAAGGTAAGAGGGGGAGGAGAGGTGATGGAGTCCTTTAAAGCAGAGCCAAATACATATTGCTGATTGACTGATGAATTAATTGAAATGGGTCCTGAAGGTAAAGAAAACAAAAAACCCCTTTTTGTTCATGTGGCAATGAGCTGCACCCCTGACCGCCTCCTCACTTGTCGGGGCCATGAGCGTCACCCCTTCCTGCCTCCTCACGTGTCGCACCCCAAGCCCCACAGGAACGGGAGCGGTAGGGACGGGAGAGCGAGCAGCGCTGTGCAAATCACCAGCACCAACATCAATTCCTGAGCTCAGTTTCTTGGTCCTGAAGTCTCAGGGGTGAGGCTCACCCGTCGTTCCTGACAGGAAGTTCCAACGTCATGGTCACTCATCATTATTGCCCTGACACTGAGGACCTCCCCTGCCACAGAAAGATGAAACCATCAGGAGCACCATTAATCTGTCAGCCCAGCAGAATATCCCCCCCAGGATTCTATCTCTGTCAGTAGCAAGAATACAAAATTCTGGCATTTTGGAGCTTCGGGGTCATTGTTCGCCAGATTCATCACCATCTGGACAAGGGGGGATGAAATGAAGCTCCAAAATGCCCCCACATTCGCCCAGCCCGCTCCCTTCATAAGGTTGTCGATTTCAATTGCGCCCTTCTCGCACTGCAACTTTCTCAACAGAAGAGTCCTAATATTTTCAGTCCATCCTCCTAGAGGAGCCCGTTTATCTTCCTGATCGTCTTGGAGACGCTTTCTCAGAACCTCCTCTGGTCGCCGATAGCCAGACCCGCAAGCCTTCCAAACAGAGCTCTTTGGTATATTCTTAGCTTCCTCTAATATTTTGATGATATCTAGACTGTAAGAGCTTTCCTGGTTGCAGACAACTATACTTGGTGCTTGAAAGAGTACGGTGTAACAGATTTGGCGGACACGTTCCTTGCCTACAATGAGCTTATAGTGTAGATGGGGAGAAAGACAATGATATAGATAAATTATGGATATGTTTCATAAGTGCTGTGGGGCTGAGAGCGGGGTGAATAAAGAGTTCCAATCCGAGAGCAAGGGTGATGCAGAAAGGAGTTAGAGAAGAGGAAATGCGGGCTTAGTCGGGGAAGGCCTCATTCATTCATTCATTCATTCATTCAATCGTATTTACTGAGCGCTTACTGTGTGCAGAGCACTGTACTAAGCGCTTGGGAAGTACAAGCTGGCAACATATAGAGACGGTCCCTACCCAACAGCAGGCTCACACTCTAGGAGATGCAGGAGATGTGCCTTTAATAAGGAATCGAAGGTGGGGAGAGTGATTATCATCTGGGGGTCTTGTAACCGAGAAGATAGTCATCCTGCACTTTCTTCTCAGCAGGAAGCCCACACTGAAGTTCCCCAATTACTCACTCTGCTAAGGGCAGCCGCTGAATCTTATCTGGAAACCGGGAACTTCCTGCCTTCCTTCCTTTCAACACGATGGTCCCTCTTTCGGGACACCCAGTGGGGGAACAGAAATTCCTGGAAAGACCAAGTGCGTTTAGTAAGGCATTCAACCCCTTTCAGCCAACCCTCCAGAGAGAGCCGCAATCCGCTGTGAAGATCATTTTCACTAAAAAAAAAAAAGAATGGTGTTGAGTCTATCCTTCTGGAGTTTATCTTCTTTCTTACCATGGTTACCCATGTAGGGAGCATGAGCTTACAGGATGAGCTCTGGGTGAGCCTCACAACCATTAGAGTGGGCACCGTTCAAAAAACTAACGTGGGCATTTGAACCATCGCCACGGTACCTTGGCTTTTCCGCTCCCATTGTCCCGGATCTAATTTGGAAGCTGGAGTAACCAGGTCAGTGAAATGAGGGCCATGAAGACTTGACTCGCAAGAGCCAGGGAAGGAGCCAAGGAATGGACCCCAGGATGGTCCCATGATACCCCGTAGGCATTATGGGGGGATCGCCAAAGAAGGAGACCCACTTTCCTGAGGAATTTACACTCCATCACGGGAGAGATCACGGTAACCGAGACCTGACCACTGTCACAGAGCCCTGCAGCTGAGTGCAACGCCCCGCATGAGACTGGACACTTTCACGAAAGGCGCCAGGCCAGAAAAAGTTTGACTGATCTCAGCTGGATCTCCACTGGCAATTTGATGGCACACAATCTGACTATACTTTTGAAAAAAAGCCCTGACTTTCTGCTTTGATGGGAAACCTCCAATATTTAGCTGAAGAAAAAAAAATTCACAGTCTACTACGGGAAAATATACCAACACTGGGGTGACGCAGCCCCAGGGGGGCCTGTGGTTTGGGATTTCTGCTAGTTGTCCACTCATACTGAAAAAGATTAGATGACAAACACAAAAGTTTTTCCCTGACCACCATAGAGGTCATAATAACAACTGTGGTATGGGTTAAGCGCTTACTATGTGGCAAGCACTGCCCTAAATACAGGGTTCCTGTCTTATCTTATGCCTTCCAGTCAAGGGTAGAAATGAGATAATCAGGTTGGACGCAGTTCCCATCCCACCCAACTGTCGTGGCCTGAGAGGATTTGTAGAGACAAGTTCAGGAAATGGGAATCTTTCTCTCGAAATGCCTCTCTACAGCTTTGGGTCTGTGAGGAAATAAAGGGGAAATAAAGGGAATAAAGGGATGAAGAACTAATTTGTTTCTGAGCCTCACTGGCTCCTTCCCTCCATGACAGGCTGGAGACTGAACGATGAGGGGAGTAAGTACAGAGTACGGCACTCCCACCAGCCCTCTCAGCGCTCATTCTACTTTTATTCTGGAATTTATTAAATGCTTACTATGTGCCAGGCTCTGTACTGAGCGGTAGACAGATACAAACTAATCAAGTTGGAGACAGTCACTGCCCCACAAGGGGCTCACTGTCTTGTTCCCCATTTTGCAGATGAGGAAACTGAGGCACAGAGCAGTTAAATGACCTGCCCAGAGTCACGCAGGAGAGCAGTGGCAGAGTCGGGATTAGAACCCAAGTCTTTCAGATTTCCAGGCTCTAACCACTGGACCGTGCTGCTTCTCTAGTCCATTAAGGTGAGAGAAGAATGGAGCTTATCCCTGATGTGTGGAAAGGAGGAAAATTTTCATTCAGTCGTATTTATTGACCGATTACTGTGTGCAGAGCACTGTAGTAAGCGCTTGGGAGAGGACAAGTCAACAATAAACAGACACATTCCCTGCCCAATGGGGACCGCGGGGAGAGATGGTTATTTGAGTAATTTGGCAGTTGAAAGAGAGAGACGGAGACAGAGACCGAGGCATTGACAGGGAGAGAGAGAAAGAGAAACAGGATCCAAGAGAGAAGGAATCAGTCATGCCCAGAAGGAGATAATGGGATAAGTTCCTTGTGGGCAGGGGGGGTGTCTACCAACTCTGCTATATTATACACTCCCAGTCATTTATTACAGAGCTCGGCACACAGTAAACCCTCACTAAATACCACTGATGGATCGATTGATGCTTAGAAGCACTTATCCCATCTTCTGTAGAAGATCCCATCTTCTCCCAACCCACTTATCCCCCTTATCCCATCTTCCGCCTTCCTCAGAAAGCAGGAGCCCGGGCTTGGGAGTCGGAGGTCGTGGGTTCTAATCCCGGCTCTGCCACCTGTGTGGCAAGTCACTTCTCATCTGTAAAATGGAGATGGAGACTGTGAGCCCCACGTGGGACAACCTGATCACCTTGTATCTATCCCAACATTTAGAACAGTGCTTGGCACATAGTAAGCGCTTAACAAATACCATCATCATTATCAACTTGTACTTCCCAAGCGCTTAGTACAGTGCTCTTTACACAGTAAGCGCTCAATAAATACGTTTGATTGATTGATCGTCATCATCATCATCAGGGAATAATAATAATGTTACCTTGAATTTGTAGACCACTTCTATTTTTCCCAAGCGTTTTCACAATAATCATCTAATCCACATGGCACCCTGTTGAAGTGGGTATTGCTATCTCTCGTTTTTCAGAAGAGGATCTTAATGTGCAGCGAGGACAAGGGACTTGCCCAAGGACACCCACCCCACCAGTGGCAGAATTGCACCCAGATGCCCTCCCTCCATGACCTAGGCCCCTTCAGCTTGGCCAAGCTAATGAGCATGAAGCAGCGTGGCTCAGTGGAAAGAGCCCGGGCTTTGGAGTCAGAGGTCATGGGTTCAAATCCCAGCTCTGCCAACTGTCAGCCGTGTGATTTTGGGCAAGTCACTTCACTTCTCTGGGCCTCAGTTACCTCATCTGGAAAAATGGGGATTAAAGCTGTGAGCCCCCCGTGGGACAACCTGATCACCTTGTAATCTCCCCAGCGCTTAGAACAGTGCTTTGCACATAGTAAGCACTTAATTAATGCCATTATTATTATTATTATTATTATTATTATTATTCTCCTCTTCGGAGGATGTACTCAACTTCATAACGTCCATCAGTGGTATTTATTGAGCGTTTACTGAATGCAGAGCACTGTAATAAGCACTTGGGAAAGTATGATATAACAATATAATAATAATAATGGTATTTGTTAATCGCTTACTATGTGCAAAGTACTGTTCTAAGCGCTGGGGGGATACAAGGTGATCAGGTTGTCCCATGTGGGGCTCACAATCTTATTCCCCATTTTCCAGATGAGGTAACTGAGGCCCAGAGAAGTTAA
Organism: Tachyglossus aculeatus; assembly: GCF_015852505.1. NCBI lineage: Eukaryota > Metazoa > Chordata > Mammalia > Monotremata > Tachyglossidae > Tachyglossus > Tachyglossus aculeatus. The sequence goes on from NC_052101.1 coordinate 42,679,508, forward strand.
GTGACTTGCCCAAAGTCACACAGCCCACAAGCGGCAGAGCCGGGATTAGAACCCATGACCTCTGACTCCCAAGCCCGGGCTCTTTCCACTGAGCCACACTGCTTCACATTTCCTGCCCACCCCAGGCTCTCGGCTACCAGGAACAAAGTGCTTTGTTTAGGCCTCCTCTAGACTGTAAGCTCATTGCGGGCAGGGAATGTGTCCGTTTATTGTTATATAATAATAATAATGGTGGTATTTGTTAAACTCTTACTATCCGCAAAGCACTGTTCTAAGTGCTTGGGGGGATACAAGATGATCAGGTTGTCCCACGTGGGGCTCTCAGTCTTAATCCCCATTTTACAGATGAGGGAGCTGAGGCCCAGAGAAGTTAAGTGACTTGCCCAAGTCAACTTGTAGCTCCCAAGTGCTTAGTACAGTGCTCTGCACACTGTTAGTGCTCAATAAATGCGATTGAATGAATGGAAGTGGCGGAGTTGGGATTAGAACCCATGACCTCTGGCTCCCAAGCCCGTATTGTGCTCACCCAAGCGCTTAGTACAATGCTCTGCACACAGTAGGCGATCAATAAGTACGACCGAAGGAGTGAATTCTTTGGGACCGAAGCACTATCCGTTCCAGTGCGCCCAGGAAGGAACCGCGCCCTACACAGCGAAAAGCCTTCTTGTGCGCAGCGAACTGGTTCCTTTAGAGGTTTTTCCGATGGATTCGGTCCATTAACCTGAGCACAACAGCTTGATGAATTAATGCTTACATAGGCACAGTTGGCAGCTTCTAATTAAATAATTATGGCTAAGCAGCTGCATGGAAGCCGCAGTGTACCACCGGAAAGCCAGCTGTCAATTTTATCGGCCTGGAGACGGAGGAAGAGTTAAAACTGAGCCCTGGGTATTTGGTAGGTAGGGAAAGCGGCTCCTATCCTAGGGCCTCGCTTCCCGGTCCCGAGTTCCCCTGTTTGTGCTCACTGGTCCGTGGAGAGATGGAGTGCAAACAGTTACTCAACCATATCTCCGCAAACCAATAAAGAAGAAAGCAATTATAATGGTAAGAAAAGAGACCGTCGAGAGTGCCCAGCTTTAGATGGATGAGGCTCTGCGAAACCCAAAATGCGGCTCAGCGTGCATGCGAAACGACCTCTGGTCGCCGATTTCTTTGAATTCGTTAAAAACCAAGCGCATTAGTCTTTTTTTCCCTGACTCTGCCTTTCTCCCAGAGTTCCTCCTTCTGGACCCTGCCTGGAGACGTCCTGATTTCTCCCACCGGAAATATGAAAGTAATCAAAATCAGCCGTTTCACCCGAGGCCGGCCCCCCGCGCCGTCCCAGGATCTCAGCTGGGCGTTTGCAGATAGAGTGGCTCCAGCGGGGGCTTTGATTGGAAGAGCGGCCAATGTTCTTGGGAAACCTAAGAAACGGCCCTAAGGAAGCCAGCTAAGGCCAGACTTTTTTTTTTTGATAACATTTATTAAGCGCTTACTATGTGCAAAGCACTGTTCTAAGCGCTGAGGAGGTTACTAGGTGATCAGGTTGACCCCCGGGGGGCTCACAGTCTCAATCCCCATTTTATAGACGAGGGAACTGAGGCCCAGAGAAGTGAAGTGACCTTCCCCAAGTCACACAGCTTAGAAGCAGCATGGCTCACTGGAAAGAACCCGGGCTTTGGAGTCAGAGTTCATGGGTTCAAATCCCGGCTCTGCCAATTGTCAGCTGGGTGACTTTGAACAAGTCACTTCACTTCTCTGGGCCTCAGTTACCTCTTCTGTAAAATAGGGATGAAGACTGTGAGCCCCCCGTGGGACAACCTGATCGCCTTGTAACCTCCCCAGCGCTTAGAACAGTGCCTTGCACATAGTAAGCGCTTAATAAATGCCATCAGTATTATTAAGTGGCGGAGCTGGGATTTGTACCCATGACCTCTGGCTCCCAAGCCCGTATTGTACTCTCCCAAGCGCTTAGTACAATGCTCTGCACGCAGTAAGCGATCAATAAATATGATTGATTGAATGAATGAATTACTCTAGTTTGCTTGTACATATTTATTCTATTTATTTTGTTAATAGGGTTTTTTTTGGTTGTCTGTCTCCCCCTTCTAGACTGTGAGCCCGCTGTTGGGTAGGGACTGTCTTTATATGTTGCCGACTTGTACTTCCCAAGCGCTTAGTACAGTGCTCTGCACACAGTAAGCGCTCCATAAATACCATTGAATGAATGAATGAATGAATAAATACGACCTAAGGAGTGAATTCTTTGGGACTGAAGCATCACCGGTTCCAGTCTGCCCCGCCTTCACCAGGGGGAAGGCCGCCAGCCGACACACAGCAGGTTTGGGCCGCGAAGCTCAGCGGATAACACGATCGGGATCGCCGACAGAGCCCCCGGCCTGGGTTGTTGGCCCCAGTTAGGTCGTTTCCACACCTCACAGCGTTCCCCGCTCGGATACGGAATTCCGTTTTTCACAAATGGCTGGCACCTCTGCGTTTTCCCTGTCAGCCTCCACACCCCACCCGGGGCTGTAAGAGGCCAGCGCCTGCCCCTTCCCAACCCTCCCGAAACAGGGTCACAACCCACTGCGTGCCACAAACCTAGCTAAGAGAGACAACCTCAGTCACCGGCCCTGACTCCTGTGAAATAGAAAGAGCAAAAGAATCCCCCCAGATTTCTAAATCTGGCAGATGCGGCCTCTTCTGAAGGACCCTGACTCCCCGTCTGATCAATCAATCAATCAATCGTATTTATTGAGCGCTTACTGTGTGCAGAGCACCGTACAAAGCGCTTGGGAAGTACAAGTTGGCAACATCTAGAGACGGTCCCTACCCAACAGTGGGCTCACAGTCTAGAAGGGGAAGACAGACAACAAAACAAAACATATTGACAAAATAAAATAAATAGAATAGAGATGTACAAGTAAAATAAATAGAGTAATAAATCTGTACAAACATATATATATATATATATATATATATATATATACAGGTGCTGTGGGGAAGGGAAGGAGGTAAGGCGGGGGGGATGGAGAGGGGGAGGAGGGGGAGAGGAAGGAGGGTGATGCCATCGAGCAGTGGCGTGGCCGAGTGGAAAGAGCATGGGCCTGGGAGTACTGATCTCGGCTCTGCCACTTGCCTGCTGTGTGACCTTGGGTGAGTCATTTCAGTTCTTTGGGCTTCAGTCTCCTCAACTGTTGGGGATTCAAAACCTTTTCTCCCCCCTACACAAACGATGTGCCCTATGTGGGACAGGGACCGTGTCTGACCTGATGATCCAGGCTCTACCCCAGCACTTTGAACGGCGTGAGCCCGTTGTTGGGTAAGGACCGTCTCTATATGCTGCCAACTTGTACTTCCCAAGCGCTTAGGACAGTGCTCTGCACACAGTAAGTGCTCAATAAATACGACTGAATGAATGAAATGAATGTTTGATACATAGTGAGTGTTTAGCAAATACAAAAAAATCAAACAAACAACACTGAGGGTAGAGATGGTAGTAAATACCTGAGCCATTCAGAGCCCCCAGTTAAAAGCAGGCGTGGCAATGTGTATATAAAGCAAAGACTGTAGGCTCCTTAGGGGCAGGGAACCTGTCTGCTAACTCTGTTCATTCATTCATAAAATTGTATTTATTGAGCACTTACTGTGTGCAGAGCACTGTACTAAGCGCTTGGGAGGTACAAGTTGGCAAAATATAGAGACGGTCCCTACCCAGCAATGGGCTCACAGTCTAGAAGGGGGACTGTACTCTCCCAAGCGCTTAGTACAGTGGTCTGCGTGTAGTAAGCGCTCAATAAATACCACTGATTGATTGATTACCAGTTCCGTTTACCGGTTCGCTTTGGGAGACCTGCTACTTCTATTTCATAAAGACCCCAGGCCCCCAGATTCCTGGGTCTTCACCCAGTCGTAAAGAAGAAACCTCCACCGAGACCCTATTAAAAAAGAGGGTCAGTGTCATCACCGAGTTTCTTTCCTTCTCCGCCCCCAGATGAAGCGATAAGATGCCTGACATTATGGTTTAACGGGTTTGGCTGTTCTCAAGTATCTGTTACCTTCGTGAGCGGAATCTCTGCTGAAAATTGAGGGTAATTAAATCGGCAGTGCGTTTCCCGGCTACCGTTGGCCCTGCGAGTCTTCTCGGGAAACGTGTCAGAGCCAAAGGGGCAGATTGGCAAAGCCCGGGAAGGTGTATTTCAGATTTGGGGGAGAAAGGGGCAATTTTGATAGTCTGCACTGCCCCCTAGTCAAGACCACACCGTGCACCGGAGCACCGGTTGACGTTTAAAAGGTTGGCTCTTCTGCCTAATCTGGGGCACCGGTTTATCGGCAGAAAGTTCAGTCAACACCCAAGGCCACTAGCGAAACGCCTCCCCGCTGCTCGGTTCCGCTGAAACCAACTCCACGGAGAAACGGCCGAGTCCCGGACGGCACGTTTACCTCGGCGATCGACAGCGTCCTAGCCGAGACATTCGAACGGGTCACGTACGGTCGCACGGGTTACCTGAGCGGCGGTCATGAGCCCGCTATCGCGTGAGGTCATAGGTCAGTCGGCGATCGCACTGAACGATTAAGGAAAAGTTACCCCTCGAGACACATCGTGGCCCCGGACACGATCCTGGCCGCATCCAGGGCCGGCCACTCGAAGGGGAACTTCACCGCGGACAACGCCTTCGAGCTCCCCAGCGACTTTACATACCACAGACACGCTTCGGGAAGACTCCGGCCGCGAGGATTCGGAAAAGCCTCCGGTACTTACGGTAGAAGACGTATTCGGTGTAGCTGGACCAGACCTTGTCGTCGGTATACTGACTGACCAGAGAGGCCGTGACCGAGGAATTACAGGCCACCATGTGGAATCCGCACTCAGACAACATATCGAAAGCCCTTTCCAGGTGCTTGAACTTGAGATAGAACCTGGAGGTGTACCTCTCCGGAGCTCGGTCCGGATCTCTGCTCTCATTTAACGTTTCTCCGAAGACCTCTTTCGCCAGGGCGATCCTCCCGCAGACCAAAATCCTGGGGACCCTGCGGAACTTGGCGTCGGTCTGACTCTCTCGGCCCACGAGGCACGACCCCCGGTAGCCGACGGTGATGAAGCCCCACTTGCGGTCCGCGGGGAGCAGGGACGACGGGGCGCAGATTCGGGTGTCGCTGCCCTGGGAGCCCTCCTCGAAATCGCTGTGGCAGTAGTCATCCGGGCTCTGCCTGACCTCCTCCGGAGTCAAGAGTCGGACTAGATCCGGCAGCTGGAAATACTCTGCCTCCCTCTTCAGCCTCCCCCGCTCGGGGAAGTGGTCGGGCAGGACAACTTGCTTGTCCCTGAGATAGTCCAGGATGTAACGGAACAGGAACCCGTCACGGTCGATGAAGAACCTTCCCTTGCAGTCCTTGGCTAGGTCGTTGGCCAGGTCCCTCTTGGGAGAGAACATTTTCCAGAGGAAGGAGTGGGGGATGCCGGTCAACGTGGAATGTCGGGTGAAGTAAACCTGGCCCCCTACGTTCAGTTCCACGACATCGGGGAAGGAGCTGGGCAGGATCCCCAGATCCCTGGGTGGGAGAGAAGTCCGGCAGTTGCCACTCAAAGCCATCGTCCCTTAAAAAAAAGAGGCGCAATCCCAGCGGATCTCGGTCCGATCTCTCGCATCGGCTGTTAGCACGGAAATAAAGACCCCTCGGCTCCGAGGGGAACTTCCCCCTCCTTCTCCAGTCAGGGTTCCCGAAAATGAAAAATTTCTAAAAAGCAGGATGGTCCCCAGAAGCACGGATCGCCGATCGCGCAAAAGTGGCTCAAACCCTGCCCGGCGGGGTCCGATTACTTCAGGAAATGTAATCAACTCATCTACATCGTATCTTCCATCCAGCCCAGACTGCAAGGTCAAGCCAAGACTACAATTATTCACAGGTCTGTCTGAAGAAAAAGGAGAGAGAAATTATTTCCTCAAACCCAGCCCGGCAGAAGAGAGAGAGGGACAGAGAGAGGTAGAGGAAGAGACGGACGGAGATACAGAAAGACTGACAGTGAGAGAGAGAGAGAGAGAGAGAGAGAGAGAGAAGGGTACAGATTACTTCAGATAAGCACTGGCAGCACAAATTTCAACCATGCCGTGGCAGAAATAACAGTATCTCACACAGTATTTTGTTTCTGCCTGTTCGCTTTTCCCCGGAGATGATGAATGGAAGCATACATATTTATAACCGTGGAGCCTGGTTATTCAACTTTAAAAAGAAGGGGATTTTTTAACTCCCCCCCTACCAAACACAAACACACACACTGGATTTGAGAGGCTGCATGCTTCGAGCCTTACCTCGGTGACAGTTTAAGCCCCGGGTCTTGTGAGAGAAAATCCATTTGACCAGCCATCAGGATACATGGCCCCACGGAGTCTGCTTCTTGGCAAATCCCAGCCAGGAGAAGAACAGAAATCGCTATGAAAAGTGCCAGAAGTTGTCTTCTTAGAAAAACCCACTCCGGGTCGCAAGTCAAAGCATGTCCCAGAAAGTTAACGGTGGAGGGGAATGAGAAAAAGCGAAAAAAAATACAATGTTGAACGAAGCCCCCTTACGCCCTCCCCCACCGTACGCATCCATACACACACGGATACACGCACAAAAAAGATAAAAAAAATGAAGATCCTTCAGAACACGGGAGAGTTGCAGACTTAAAAAATTGGCAGAGACGCCCCAGTGGATGGACGAGCGCCGATGGGATCCCGGCGTGTCATCCTACCTGCCGGCAAGGGCAGCCAGGTTGCCATGATTCTGGAGAGGCGACGTGAGGGTCGGGCTGCAGTAACTGTCACCCTGCCCGGCGAAGCCGGGGTACCGGACTGGCTCGGCTGTTCGGACTGCTTCCGTGGCTCTGGCTGTTGGCTGATCGCTGATCTGGGTGGTGCCACGGATCCCAGTGCAGTTCAGATGCTGTTGTTTCAGCAGTGCAGGGAAGAAACCATCCAGGGAAATGAGTATTACATCATCTTAAAGGAATATGGCTTTGAGAAACCGGAGGCACCTCTCCGGTTCGATCGACGACTTGGTGACAGGTTGCGGGGGCTGAGAGGGAGGATGCTGGGATCCCGGATTAAGCGACAGCAGCCGCCCACCGAAGCCCTCGTGGACTCCAGGAGCACCGGAGCCCCACCGTCGGAACTTCCATTTAATCCCGGCAGCGAGCAGATGGATTCCCAGAGAAATTCCACTTTTGTCTTCTCTTTCCTTTGCTTTTGGAAAGACCCCCGAGGGGGAGATTAGCCCAAGGGGCTGCCCACTTGAACCCCGCTGCAGGTAAATGTTTATCGCTTGGCGAATTTCTCCTGAAGGGCACGGACGGATGCCGGCAGCGAGTCTGGCGGGGCTTTTAAGCAGCCTCACGACCCCACCGAAGCGTCTACACGTCACGCAGAAAGCCCTGAGCGGCCCTCTCCGAAAACCGGCTGACAAACCGGTGGGGCTCCCAGCGGATGGATTCCTCACCCTCCCTTCCCCAAATCATAACGAGGGGATCATTGATTATCACCATCAGCACTTGATGGACAGAGATGACACGGACATCCTGGAAAACAAACCTCGGATGGTTCAGACGGATGACCAGTGAGGACCTGGAAACCCCAAAAGAGCCACAGTCCTACTGGGAAAACCATCATTTTGCCTTTTTTTCTGGAAACCTGCCCCTATTATTAAAACTGGCTATCCCCATCTCAAGCGAGGGGCCCCTTGGAAACCTCTGTCTCAGGGCTCCCCGCCTTGGCTTTGGAGATGGCCTTTCTTCTAGGACACTGCTTTTCTGACCTCTGGAGTCCTGGTTTAAGTGCCTCATTAGAGTTTTAGGAAACCTCTATCAGGGCAACATAATACACATAACAAACTCCATCTCCGATAGCTTGCCAGTCAATAATGGTCCATCTTGAGTGCTTACAGTAAATCATATCCATTTCCTTCCTGCAAAGTTAATGTGTTTTATTGCTCACGCGCCTGAAAAGAATACCTGATTCTGGTATGAATAATAAATGTAAGTGGAACATTGTTTCAGACCCTTGTTATTAAAATAGGGGCGGGAGAGTTCCCATTGAGGAGAGACATCAAAACTCTCATCGGCCAATCACCTGAGCGTGGAATAAAAGGGGAGCAGTTTGGGCTTTTTCTGTTTATTTTGTTTTATTTTCTGTTTTTGGAGAGAGGGGACTCTAACCCAAATACTTCCTTTAAAAGACAAACGCAGCATCAATTGACCATATTTATCGAGCACTTACTGCGTGCAGAGCGCTGTACTAAGCGCTTGGGAGAGTCCGGTACAATAGAGTTGATAGACCCTGCCCACGACGAGCTTACAGTCCAATGGGGAAGACGGACATTACTATAAATAAATAAATGACACATATGTACAAAAGTTCATTCATTCATTCAATCGTATTTATTGAGCACATACTGTGTGCAGGGCACTGAACTGAGCGCTTGGAAAGTGTGCTGTCGGGCTCAGAGAAGGGTGAATAAAGGGTGCTAGAGTCAGACTGTGAGCTCACCTTTGGGCAAGTCACTTAACTTCTCTGTGCCTCTCTGTGCCTCAGTCATCTCATCTGTAAAATGGGGATTAAGACTGTGAGCCCCCCGAGGGACAACCTGATCACCTCCCCAACGCTTAGAACAGTGCTTTGCACATAGTAAGCGCTTCATAAATCCATTATTATTATTATTATTATTATTATTATTATTATTATTATTGTCACTCTTGATTGCTAAATTGTACTTCCCCAAGCACTGAGTACAGTGCTCTGCACACAGTAAGCGCTCAATAAATACAGTCGAATGAAACAGCCTTTCTAGGTTAATAATCTTTCCTACTGGTAACAGAGGAGTTTCTCCAACTCCCAACTAGGTACTGACATTTAACTCGGTTTGTTCAGCCGACAGATGAACCCGTTGTGATCTCAATCCCTGTTTTCTTAAATCTGTGGCCTTCCAGGGTTCATCCGGACTCGGGCTATTTAACACACTTACACTGCCATCCAATGGTCGAACTCGGTTTTTACTCGATTCGGTGGTAGAGACGGTTGCTGATTTTTCTTTCACTGACCTCAATTTCCAAGTTTCCAACCAACATTTCATCCCACCCCACCCTGCACTCATATTTCCCCCACCCCACTTCTACCCGGACGCCAATGACCTCCCTCCTGTCAACCGCTTCTATCGCTCAATCAGGGGTACTTACTGAGCCCCTATGTTCGTTCATTCGTTCAATCGTATTTATTGAGCGCTTACTGTGTGCAGAGCACTGGACTAAGCGCTTGGGAAGTGAAAGTTGGCAACCTACAGAGACGGTCCCTACCCAACAACGGGCTCACAGTCTAGAGACAACAAAACAAAACATGAAGACAGGTGTCAAAATCATCAGAACAAATAGAATTAAAGCTCTATGCACATCGTTAACAAAATGAATAGTAAATATGTACAAGTAAAATAAATAGAATAATAAATCTGTACAAATATACATACAGGTGCTATGGGGAAGAGGGGCTGGGGAGGAGGAGAGGAAAAAGGGGGCTCAGTCTGGGAAGGCCTCCTGGAGGAGGTGAGCTCTCAGTAGGGCTTTAAAGGGAGGATGTGCAGAGAGGATGTACTATGTGCAGAGCAATGTACGAACCATGTGGGAGAGTACCATACAACAGAATTAACAGACGTGCTTCCTTCTCATAAAGAAATTACAGTCTATAGGGGTAGACAGACATTAATATAAATAATTGACTTATCATAGATCATTTAAACATAAGTGCTGTGGGGTAGGGAATGGGGCAAATTTCAAATAACAATGATAATAATGATGATGGTATTTGTAAGGCACTGACTATGTGCCAAGCACTGTTCTAACCACTGGGGTAGACACAAAGTAATCAGGTTGTCCCACGTGGCGTTCACAGTCTTCATCCACATTTTACAGATGAGGCAACTGAGGCACAGAGGAGTTAAGTGGCTTGTCCAAGGCCACACAGCAGACAAGGAGTCGGGACTAGAACCCACGTCCTCTGCCTCCCAAGCCTGGGCTCTTTCCATCAAGCCACGCTGCTTCTCGGCATTGTCTATCACATAACTCGTTGTAGGCAGGGAACATGTCTAGCAACTGTGAGGTACCGTATCTTTTCCAGCACTTTATTCAGTGCTCTGCACACCATAAGCACTCAATAAATATCACTGTTGACTGATTGATCCAAGTCACAGGGCTCTCTGCCCTAGGAAGGGCTGTCTCTAGTACAGTGCTCTGCACACAGTAAGCGCTCAATAAATACGATTGATGATGATCGGAAAGTGTGAACCTGATCCTTTCTCCAAAGTCCTTCTTTCCCAGGAGTTAATTCCTGATTCTACTGGCTTTTAAGTGAATTGTCGGGGGAGAGGAATGGGACATATGTTTTTCTTTATGATTTTCTTTACCTAGGTGGGGTAGTTCCACGATAATAAGATCAGATGCAGCTTCAGTTGCACATGAGGCTTACGATCTAAGAGGGAAGGAGACTGGGTATCTTATCCCCATTTTACAGATGAGAAAACAGGTCTAGCGAGGTAACGTGATCAAAGTCGTGTTGCCTGGCGGTGACAGAGCGGGGACTAGAACCCTAGTCTCCTTTCACCCAGCCTCCCCTCCCCTACGGTGGGGAGGAAGAGCAGGGAGCGATCTAAACAGCTGTTTACTGAATAATAATGATGATAATAATTGTGGTATCTGTTAAGCGTTTTCTGTGTGTCAAGCACTGCACTAAGCACTGGGGTAGATATAAGATAATCGGGTCCCACACGGGACTCACAGTCTAGGTAGGAGTGAGAACAGGTATTTAATCCCCATTTTGCAGATGAGGGAACGGAGGGACAGAGAAGTTAAGTGACTTGCCCAAGGTCACACAGCAAACAAATGGCAGAGTCGGCATTAGAACTCAGGTCCTCTGATTTCAGAGGCCCATGCTCTTTCCTGGAGGCTATGCTGCTTCTTACGCTACTGGTGAGCAGAACATAAGAGTTCTGTGGACTTCATTCACCCTCTGATGCTTCCCTAGCCTGAGACTGTATTCTCATTGTGAAACGGCGTGGCCAAGTCCTGGGAGTTACAGGACCTGGGTTCTAATCCTGGCTCTGCCACTTGAGGGCTGTGGGCACTTAATTTCTCTGTACTTCAGGTGCCTCATCTGTAAAATGGGGATTAAGACTGTGAGCCCCATGTGGGACAGTGACTGTGTCCAACCTAATAACCTTGCATCCTCCCCGGGGCTTTACACATGGTAAGTGCTTAACAAATACCATCGTTATTGTTTTTATTATTATTATTAGAGTTTAGGGGAAGAAGGACATTAAAATGGAAGAAATAGAGCTGGAGTGAGCAGCAAAGTGCTTAAGAGATACATAACCAAGTGTGTTAGCGATGCGGAGGGGAGGGTGCCTAGGGGAAATGAGGGCTCTGTTGGGGAAGTTGAGGAGATGTGATTTTAGGAGGGCTTTGAAGGTGGAGAGAGCGATGAACTCTCCATCATCATCATCATCATCATCAATCGTATTTATTGAGCGCTTACTATGTGCAGAGCACTGTACTAAGCACTTGGGAAGTACAAATTGGCAACATATAGAGACAGTCCCTACCCAACAGTGGGCTCACAGTCTAAAAGGGGGAGACAGAGAACAGAACCAAACATTCTAACAAAATAGTACTGAAGCAGTAGTTGGGAGGATTTGACCAGGGAGAAGAAAACAAATCAGGGAGTGCCTTTTGGAGGAGATAGGAAGAGCCGGTTGGTTTGAAGTGGGAGGAAGATCCGGGAAAGAGGCAAGGTGTGAGCAGGAGAGTGGAAAATGAGACCCGGTGATCGGTTGTTAGCTGGGGAAGAATGGCTTAGTGCAAAGCTGGGGCCTAGTAGGAGAAGAGAGTGGATCAGTAGAATGGAAAGAGCTGATGTACATTAAAGCCATCAGTCAATAGGTAATGTCTGATGCACAGAGGGGGATGGATTTCCACATTCTAGGAAAACGATCTGGACAGAAGATGAAACACTAGTCAAGCCAGGAACTGAAGGGTCCCTAGACCTAGGTGGTGGCTGTTTAGCGGAAAAGGGAGGGGCGGATCTGGGAAAAGTAGCAGAGGAAATGGATTTAAAGTCAGTGAGGAAGCAAGGATAATTGCAAGGTTGCAGACTTGCTGGGGATTCCTCTTTAGCAGACAAGCCCCCATCCTTGACATGAAGAAAATTTCTCCTGAAGGAGGAGGTCAAGCCAGCCAACAGCTAACCAACCTGTATTTAGATGTAGCCATGTAGCCATCTCGGAGCAAACTAGGAGGCTGTTGTGGTTCCGGAAACGGTTCTCAAAGACCCGAAAAGGAGGGGAGAGTTTCTGTCAGGAGAGGGGCTGTCTAAGGGAGATGATTTCAAGGGAAAACGTGGCTATTTGGGAGGGTTTGCAGCCAATAAACGGGCCCGGAAGAACCCAAATTATCACCGTGTATTTAAATATGGGGTTTAATCGGAAGAAGTCTGCACCGGGAGATGGTTTAGTATTTTTCTGCTTGGGGTCGAGCTGCAGTCTAAACTCATTGTCTTGTCCTTATCTGCCTCAGACACACAAGCGGTAGGAGGGAGTTTAGCCAGATAGCAGGGCTGGAGTGGCACAACAAGAAATTGGCCGGAAAAGGATTTTCATGGCGCAAGTGGAAATCCATTTCTAGCAGTTGTCGGGGAATGGTGAGGAGTGGTGGCCTAGCGGTGGGCAAGATGCCAAGGGCAAATGGCACAAGTACCGTTGTTCACTGGGGTAGGAGAAAGGGCTGCTGGGATTTGTCAGTCAGTCAATAGTCAGTCGGATTTATTGAGCGCTTACTGTGTGCAGAGCACTGTCCTAGAGAAGCAGCATGTCCTAGTAGATAGAGCATGGGCCTGGAAGTGGGAAGGTCATGGGTTCTAATCCCGGCCCCGCCACTTGTCTTTTGTGGGAACTTGAGCAAGTCATTTCACTTCTCTCTAATCCTTTAAAATGAGGATTAAGACTGGGAGCCTTAGGTGGGGCCCGGAATGTGCCTAACCCGATTATCTTGATCTACCACAGTGCCTGACACACAGTAAGCGTGTAACACATACCATAATTATTATCATCATTATTACTAAGCTCTTGGGATAATAAAACTTATCATTATAACAGAAACACTCCCTGCCCACAACAAGCTCACTGTCTAGAGGGATTTGAATTCTTCTCTGGGTCTTTCAAGGGAGAAAACAGCTGGGGTTGGGTGTGTGGGGAGGACAGAGCCCCCGAGAGCAGTAGATTTACCCACTTACAGACACGGGGAAAAGCCCAAGGATAGAAGAGCCCGAGGAATGATCCTGTTCAACAGTCCAGGGCACAAGCCATTCATGGATAGGAAAAAGGTAGATGGGGAGATGGATGAGATAAATGGAAAAAAAAAGCAAGTTTTGGAACTGCAATAAGATAGATAAGAGAAACAGCATAGCCTCATGGAAAGAGCACGGATCTGGGAATCAGAGGCCCTGGGTTCTAATCCAGGCTCTGCCGTTTGTCTGCTGGGTGACCTTGGGAAAGTCTCCTCACTTCTCTGGCCCTCAGTTCCCTCATCTGCAAAATGGGAATTTGATATATGTTCTCTCTCCTACTTCAACGGTGGGCCCCGTATGGGACATGATTATCTTGTAAGCGCTCAACAAAAACCACAACTATTATTATCAGGAGAGCAGTCAATTAATCAATGGTATTTACTGAGTGCCTCCTGTGTGCTTAGCATTGTAGTAAGTACTGAGTTTCTGCCCCTTTACCTAAGGCCAGTCATGCTGGACATTTCCTGATCCTATTTCCCCAAACCTCAAATCCCTTGGACTGAAAATTTACAGAAGGATCCAAATCTGAACATCCCTACAGAGAAGGGCAACCAAATAGTAATAATTATTATTATCATATTTGTTCATTCTAAGTTCTAATTCTCTTTTCTAAGTGCTGGGGTAGGTACAAGCTAATCAGGTTGTCCCACCTGGGGCTTACAGTCTTAAACCCCATTTTACAGATGAAGTACCTGAGGCACAGAGAAGTTAAGTGGCTTGTCCCAGGTCACACAGCAGACAAGTGGCAGAGCTGGGATTAAAACCCAAGTCCCCTGACTCCCAAACCCGTGTTCTTGTCACTAAGCCACGCTGCTTCTCCTATCTTGGATCTTGCTCGGGGGGATGGAGTAGCTTCATTATAATAATAATAAAAATTATGGTATTGTTAAGCACTTACTATGTCCCAGGCACTTATGGAGAAGGCAAGGACTCATTTTTCTAGATTCAGGCTAAGAGGGATCAAGCAGGATTGCAGCCTATAGAGTAATAATTGTGTTTGTTAAGAGTTTACTATGTGTCAAGCACTGTACTAATCAATCAATCATATTTATTGAGCGCTTACTGTGTGCAGAGCACTGTACTAAGCACTTGGGAAGTACAAGTTGGCAACATATAGAGACAGTCCCTACCCAAGTGCTGAGGCACATAGAAGATAATCAGGTCCCATATGGAGCTCACAGTCTAAATAGGAGGGAAAATAGGTATTGAATCCCTATTTTGCAGGTGAGGGAACTGAGGCATAGAGAAGTTAAGTGACACGCTCAAGGTCCCACAGCAGATGAATGGCATTGTGGGATTCGAACTCAGGTCCTCTGATTCCCGGGCCTGTATTCTGGCCATTAGGCCGAACTGCTTCTCTCATAAAATCCTTCAGGGAGAAGACAGGGCACCCATGAAATTGCTATTGCACCCATGAAATTGCTATTCCCCGAATCCCACCCCGCCAAGATGAGGGGCACTCACTGAAACTTGAACCCGACAAGTTCGAAACACAACTCCAGAAACACTTCTTCACCCGCTGGACTGAAGAGGCAGCCATTTACTGGGCATTAGCAAATCCATTTCCTTCCATCCCCTTCGAAGTCTGAAAGAAAACTCTTCTGTGGAGCAGGGAGGCAGCAGACAGATGCCTCGGCAATAGCATGAGCCCCTAAAAGAAAGAATTTGGATTAAACTGCCTCCGTTTGAGGTGAACATCAATGTCTGCTCTGGCTTTGTATTTTACAGCTTCTTGCATCCCCCAGCACCTCACAAACTCAACCTTCATGATGAGGAAACTACAGTAGCTAATCCCGCTACCTCCTGCAGGACACCTTTTAAAGCACTTCTTAGGGGGCCCTGAAGAGAGGCCATAAAACCATGTGAAGAGGATTGTAAAAATCGTTCCTGCTTCCCTGCAGCCCAGAGGGCTGGAGAGCAGGATGAGGTAATGATAACAGTGGCCGGCCAATCTTGCGTTAGGGGGAACAGCTGTGCTTTCTGGGGTTCCGTTCTGCTCCTGAAAGTGCCCCTGGTACTCAGGAGAGAAACACTGTTTTGTCTCTCTCTGTCTTCTCTCTCACCCCTGTCTCTTCCTCTCCCTCTTTCTATACATATATATATGTATATATATATATGTATATATATGTCTCTTCCTCTCCCTCTTTCTATACATATATATATGTGTGTACTTGTGTACAGCAGACTGCTGTTGTCTGCTGCATATATATATATATATATATATATAATATATATATAATATATATTGCGCACTCATTCATTATAGGCAGAACACATTGGGAGAGTACAATAAAGCAAAATAAGTAGGTCCGTTTCCCCACCCACAAAGAGCTTTCAGTCTCTCTCTCTCTCATATCTCTGTCTCTCTCTGTTAATCATCTCTGTCTCTCTCCATATATATTGCACACTCACTGTGAACACTGTGCTAATCCCTTGGGAGAGTATGCTATTAGTATGCATTAGTATTAGTAGGTACGTTTCCCTGCTTACAAAGAGCTTTCAGTCTCTCTCTCTCTCTCATATCTCTGTTAATCATCTCTGTCTCTCTCTCCATATATATTGCACACTCACTGTGAACACTGTGCTAATCCCTTGGGAGAGTATGCTATTAGTATGCATTAGTATTAGTAGGTACATTTCCCTGCTCACAAAGAGCTTTCAGTCTCTCCCTCTCTCATATCTCTGTTAATCATCTCTGTCTCTCTCCATATATATTGCACACTCACTGTGAACACTGTACTAATCCCTTGGGAGAGTGTGCTATTAGTATGCATTAGTATTAGTAGGTACGTTTCCCTGCTCACAAAGAGCTTTCAGTCTCTCCCTCTCTCATATCTCTGTTAATCATCTCTGTCTGTCTCTCCATATATATTGCACACTCACTGTGAACACTGTACAATCCCTTGGGAGAGTATGCTATTAGTATGCATTAGTATTAGTAGGTACGTTTCCCTGCTCACAAAGAGCTTTCAGTCTCTCTCTCTCTCTCATATCTCTGTTAATCATCTCTGTCTCTCTCCATATATATTGCACACTCACTGTGAACACTGTACTAATCCCTTGGGAGAGTGTGCTATTAGTATGCATTAGTATTAGTAGGTACGTTTCCCTGCTCACGAAGAGCTTTCAGTCTCTCCCTCTCTCATATCTCTGTTAATCATCTCTGTCTCTCTCTCCATATATATTGCACACTCACTGTGAACACTGTGCTAATCCCTTGGGAGAGTATGCTATTAGTATGCATTAGTATTAGTAGGTACGTTTCCCTGCTCACAAAGAGCTTTCAGTCTCTCTCTCATATCTCTGTTAATCATCTGTCTCTCTCTCCATATATATTGCACACTCACTGTGAACACTCAATCAATCAATCGCATTTATTGAGCGCTTACTGTGTGCCGAGCGCTGTACTAAGCGCTTGGGAAGTACACGTTGGCAACATATAGAGACAGTCCCTACCCAACAGTGGGCTCACAGTCTAGAAGGGGGAGACAGAGAACAAAACCAAACATATTAACAAAATAAAATAAATAGAATAGATATGTACAAGTGAAAAAAATAAATAAATAGAGTAATAAATATGTACTAACATATATACAGGTGCTGTGGGGAAGGGAAGGAGGTAAGACAGGGGGATGGAGAGGGGGACGAGGGGGAGAAGGGGAATCCCTTGGGAGAGTATGCTATAACAGAGTTGGTAGACACATTTCCCTGCCCACAAAGATATCTCTCTCTCTCTCTCTCTCTCTCTCTCTCTCTCTCTCTATTCATTCATTCATTCAATCGTATTGAGTGCTTACTTTGTGCAGAGCACTGTACTAAGCACTTGGGAAGTACGTCGGCAACATATAGATGAGGTAACTGAGGCCCAGAGAATAATAATAATAAAATGGCATTTATTAAGCACTTACTATGTGCTGAGCACTGTTCTAAGCACTGGGGAGGTTACAAGGCAATCAGGTTGTCCCACAGGGGGCTCACAATCTTAATCCCCATTTTACAGATGAGGTAACTGAGGCCCAGAGAAGTGAAGTGACTTGCCCGAAGTCACACAGCTGACAATTGGCGGAGCCGGGATTTGAACCCATGACCACTGACTCCAAAGCTCGGGCTCTTTCCACTGAGCCATGCTATTGTACTCTCCTAAGCACTCAGTACAGTGCTTTGCGCATAGTAAGTGCTCAACAAATACCTTTGATTGATTGATTTCTGGATAGGGTAAGGCAGAGAAATGCCAGATGGGAAACTAGGTGACTACTAGGGGGCATAGAGGTGTGAATTCGTTCATTCAATCGTATTTATTGAGCACTTACTGTGTGCAGAGCACTGTACTAAGTGCTTGGGAAGTACAAATTACAAATTGGGAAGTACAAATTAGAGAAGCAGCGTGGGTCAGTGGGAAGAGCCCGGACTTTGGAGTCAGAGGTCATGGGTTCAAATCCCTGCTCCACCACTTGTCAGCTGTGTGACTTTGGGCAAGTCACTTCACTTCTCTGGGCCTCAGTTACCTCATCTGGAAAATGGGGATTAAAACTGTGAGCCCCCCTTGGGACAACGTGATCACCGTGTAACCTCCTCAGCACTTAGAACAGTGCTTTGCACATAGTAAGCACTTAATAAATGCCATTATTATTATTATCATTATTATTACAAATTGGCAACATATAGAGATGGTCCCTACCAACAGCGGGCTCAGCAGAGGGGGCCAGACCAATGACTTTTCCCAGGAATTCCACCTCCCAACCCTCATCCGGAGAAGACCGTGGTAATGCTCCCGACTCTTCTTCGTTTCCTATGAAGTGTGTGGCCTACTGGATAAAGCACGGGCCTGGGAGTTGGAAGACCTGGGTTCTAATCCCTGCTCCAACACTTCCCTGCTGTGTAACCTTGGGCAAATCACTTTGCTTCTCTGGGCCAAATGCCAAATGGGGATTCATTACCTGTACTCCCTCCTCCTTAATAATAATAATAATGGTGGTATTTGTTAAGCGCTTACTACGTGCAAAGCACTGTTTTAAGCTCTGGGGGGAACACAAGGTGATCAGGTTGTCCCCCTTGGGGCTCACAGTCATAATCCCCATTTTACAGATGAGGTAACTGAGGCACAGAGAAGTTAAGTGACTTGCCCAAGGTCACACAGCTGACAAGTGGCGGAGCCGGAATTCGAACCCATGATCTCTGACTCCCAAGCCCGCGCTCTTTCCACGGAGCCACGCTGCTTCCCCTACTTAGACTGTGAGCCCCTTGTGGGATGGGGATGGTGTCCATCCCAGTGATTAACTTGTACTCATGCATTCATTCAATCGTATTTATTGAGCGCTTACTGTGTGCAGAGCACTGTACTGAGCACTTGGGAGACTACAAGTCGGCAGCATATAGAGACGGTCCCTACCCGGGCTCACAGTCTAGAAGGGGGAGACAGACAACAAAACAAAACATATAGACGGGTGCCAAAATCGTCAGAACAAATAGAATTATAGTTATAGGCACATCACTAACAAAATTCATAGAATAGTAAATATGTACAAGTAAAATTAATAGAGTAATAAATCTGTACAAATCTATACAAGTGCTGTGGGGAGGGGAAGGAGGTAGGGTGGAGGGGATGGGGAGGAGGAGAGGAAAAAGGGGACTCAGTCTGGGAAGGCCTCCTGGAGGAGGTGAGCTCTCAGTAGGGCTCCTATCTATCTAGAACAGTGTTTGACACTTTGTAGCGCTCAACAAATACCATAAAAAAAGTCTTGCCCTTTAGCTGCCTGGGGCTGTTTCCAATCAGTAAAAGAAAAATAAAAGCGCCTGCCACCTACATCTCCGTTGAGCATAAATAAAATGTCTAGGATGGGCTTAAAGGGCCTCAGGAGGAAAGACCAGAAAAATAGAAAATATTGTTCCTGTATTTAGTTGGATTATTTCTAGCTGTGTATTACTGCAAGGACGAGGATGAAGGTGATGTTTGCCAGGTTTAACAATCCATTTTTTGACCTAAAGATGTGAAAAAGCACAAGCACAAACAAAAACAACTCTTGCAGAGACGGATTTCATAATCCCTCCTTCCTCGCAATCTCACCTGATTAGCAACTCTTGAGATATTGAGATATTATTTATTTATTTGTTTGTTTGTTTGCTTGTTTGTTTGTTTGTTTATTCTATTTCATTCTATTTCTTCTATTCTATTTATTTTATTTTGTTAATATGTTTGGTTTTGTTCTCTGTCTCCCCCTTCTAGACTGTGAGCCCAATGTTGGGTAGGGACTGTCTCTATATGTTGCCAATTTGTACTTCCCAAGCGCTTAGTACAGTGCTCTGCACATAGTAAGTGCTCAATAAATGCGATTGATGATGATATTGAACTCAAAGGCCTTCCGTCCGTTATCTTAGAATCAAATAGGGCCTGGGGAAGTGGCCCTTAGGTCGCTTGAAAACTCCCGCCCCAAGTCTCCTTGGCAAGTGTCTGGCCTTCGGCGGTAATTAATAAAAAAATGGGAACGAAGGGGCAGACTTACTCAAAATATTTCAGACGGCCTTAACGGTGATTCAGGACAGCCGCTTCGGCCTAGCAATTGTTTGCAGAAGGCATTTTTCACAACTAAATCCAAACATGTCATATGCCTGGGTAGAAATGTGTGTTATCAGCAGTGCTCGCAGATGGGACGGAGGCAGGTTCAAAGACCAAAAGCGAGGAGAAAGATTGAGCTCAGGGAGCTCGATTACATTGTTTTATTACAGAGCAAAGGGGTCAGAGGCTGGGAATGAGGGATGAACCTGAGGTAGTGAGGCGGGTGCCTGGTTTTCATTTCTTTGCTCCGGGAGTCTGTCGGTGTGACTTTATGCCGTCGCTCCGTAGAAAAGATGGCTGTGTCCTCCATGTGGCATTATAAGGCATCATTATGTACATCATTGTATGATGTGTGGCATCATTAGTACAGTGCTCTGCACACAGTAAGTGCTCAATAAATACGATTGATTGATTGATAGACTGTGAGTCCACTGTTGGGTAGGGACTGTCTCCATATGTTGCCAATTTGTACTTCCCAAGCACTTAGTACAGTGCTCTGCACACAGTAAGCGCTCAATAAATACGATTGATGATGATGAGAAGGGTTCACAGAGTGCTAGTATGAATCCTACCACTAATGAGACTTGAAATGGCCCGTAGCAGGAGGGTTGAAAGAGCTACCTTTTAGAAAAGCACTGTGGTCTAGTGCATAGAGCACAGACGCGCCGGAAAGAAGGACTTCGGTTCCAATCCCAGCTCCGCCAGTTGTCTGCTGTGTGACCTCGGGCAAGTCACTCTGCTTCTCTGTGCCTCAGTTGCGCAGCTGTAAAATGAGGATTAAAATTGGTGTGACAGGGACAGTGGCCAACCTGATCGGCTTGTATCTACTCCATCACTTAGTAATGCTTAAGTAATCACTTAAGAAGCAGCGTGGCTCAGTGGAAAGAGCGTGGGCTTGGGAGTCAGAGGTCATGGGTTCTAATCCTGGCTCCGCCACATGTCAGCTGGGTGACCTTGGGCAAGTCACTTAACTTCTCTGAGCCTCAGTTACCTCATCTGTAAAATGGGGGTGAAGTCTGTGAGCCCCACATGAGACAGCTCGATCACCTTGTATCCCCCCCAGTGCTTAGAACAGTGCTTCACATATAGTAAGAGCCTAACAAATGCAATCATTATTATTATTAGCAGTGTGGCTTAGTGGAAAGAGCCCGGGCTTTGGAGTCAGAGGTCATGGGTTCAAAGCCCGGCTCCGCCAATTGTCAGCTGTGTGCCTTTGGGCAAGTCACTTCACTTCTCTAGGCCTCAGTTCCCTCATCTGTAAAATGGGGATGGAGACTGTGAGCCCCATGTGGGACAAGCTGATCACCTTGTAACCTCCCCAGCGCTTAGAACGGTGCTTTGCACATAGTAAGTGCTTAATAAATGCCATTATTATTATTATTATTATTATTATTATTATTATTATTAAGGCCTGGCATGTAGTAAACACTTAACAAATACCTCAGTTATCTCTGGAAATGCCCAAACACACTCTAGACTGTGAGCTGGTTGTGGGCAGGGAACAAGTCTGCTAATTCTGTTGATCTGTGCCCTCCCAAGCGCTTAGAACAGTGCTCTGAACGTAGTAAGCGTTCAATCTATACCATTGTTCAATGGATTTGGGTTTTCCGAACACTTCCATCAATCGATCAATCAATCGGTGATATTTATTGAGTGCTTACTGTGTGCAGAGCACTGTACATAGTGATTGGAAAAGTCAGGAGACATGTTCCCTGCCCACAAGGGACTTACTGTCAAGAAAGGGAGACAGGAATTAAAATGAATAATAAAACAATCGAATCTGGCTTTCTGAGCTCAATCTTTCTCCTTGCTTTCGGCCTTGGAACCTGTCTCGGCTCCTGCTTCCCTTCATTCACATGTAATGCTGATGACGCATTTCTGCCCGTTATCCTATCATCATTTATTTAATTCATTCCTTAAAATGAAGACAGAGGGGATTATCGGCAAGGCACTGTCGGGAATTTTGGAGAGCCACCGGTGACCACCTAATCTCAGCCCCTGATTGTTTCTGGCTCCTACGAAATGGCTGCCATGATGAGATGGATTGAATCGGCTCTGACCTGCCCACTTCTACTACCCCACTATGTTAGTGATGGCATTTATTAAGCGCTTACTATGTGCAAAGCACTGTTCTAAGTGCTGGGGAAGCTAGAAGGTAATCAAGTTGTCCCACAGGGGGCTCACAGTCAATCCCCATTTTACAGATGAGGTAACTGAGGCGCAGAGAAGTGACTTGCCCAAAGTCACACAACTGACAATTGGCGGAGCCAGGATTTGAACCCATGACAACTGACTCCAAAGTCCGGGCTCTTTCCACTGAGCCACGCTGCTTCTCCCGATGTTCCGATGTGTCAAAGGCTGTCAGAAAAATAGAGCCGACACCAGTGCTTGGCCTTTGACTCCATCCTAAATTAGAAAAGGGAACACCGTTCAGGAGCAACTTGTTCTTCCCAAGCGCTTAGTAAGGTGTTCTGCACACAGTAAGCGCTCAATAAATACGATTGAATGAATGAATGAATGAATGAGCATGGAGCCGGGGAGTGTTACAAAGCGACGAAACAACGATTTAGGTTCTGATCTCCAGGCCTGAGACAGAAAAGTGTTGCCAAGTCCCGGTGAGTTCAATTCATCCGGTTTCTTGAGGGGCAGAAGGGTAAATGGTCAAGCAGTACAATCCTGCAGGCTGTAGAGGCAAAGACCTTTCTCTTGAGAAAAAGTGCAAAAACCAGAAT
Source organism: Tachyglossus aculeatus (assembly GCF_015852505.1). Taxonomy (NCBI): domain Eukaryota; kingdom Metazoa; phylum Chordata; class Mammalia; order Monotremata; family Tachyglossidae; genus Tachyglossus; species Tachyglossus aculeatus. The sequence continues at coordinate 42,702,130 of NC_052101.1, forward strand.
CTCAGGAACAAGCAAAGTCCCAACAAAATGGGCTTGGATGTCCACAAGAATGATTCATTAAAAAATCTTGGGCTCAGGTCCGGGGCAATTCCACTGCGGATATTTTATTCATGAATCAACATGCATCTCAATCTAACTGGGAGAAGTGATTGAACCTCAGGTATAAAGAACTAGAATCTGCAGTTCACATTCTCCAAATGGAAATAATAATGATAATTATAATAATAGTATTTGCTAAGCTCTTACTATGTGCCAGGCACAGCACTAAGCACTGGGGTGGCTAAAAGCGAATCAGGTTGGACACAGTTCCTGTCCCATGTGGGGCTCACAGTCCCAATCCCCATTTTACGGATGAAGGAACTGAGGTCCAGAGAAGTGAAGTGACTTGCCCAAGGTCACGCAGCAGACAGGTGGCAGGACAGGGATTAGAATCACCCTTTTGCTGGATGATATATGTCTGTGCAATTATGCCAAGAAAACTGGGTGTTCATACAATCAATCAATCATACTTATCGAGCGTTTACTGTGTGCAGAGCACCGTACTAAGCGCTTGGGAAGTACAAGTTGGCAATATATAGAGACGGTCCCTACCCAACAGTGGGCTCACAGTCTAGAACTGGGTGTTTGTTCAATCAATCAATCAATCAATCGTATTTATTGAGCGCTTACTGTGTGCAGAGCACTCTACTAAGCGCTTGGGAAGTACAAATCGGCAACGTATAGAGATGATCCCTAACCAACAACGGACCCTGTCCAAGCTACCAGCACATCCCACAGTGACTTCTGAGGGGGGGCCCAAAATGTCAAGAGAGAGAGCTATATTCCGTTTCAATGGCTGCAAATGGCTGTCTGAAAAGTAGCCAAGTTATATATCTTCCCGATGAATCTGGTTGTAAGAGACGCTTCCGAACACGTAGCATGACAGGAGGAAGATTTATGCATGTTGACACCGACAGGATTTCTGCCCCGTGTCACCTGAGCAACCTTCGCTGTTTCTTCGAATAATAAAATGGAGATGGGGGTGGGATGAGATGAATCTCCCCCCGGCCTCCCTTTCTCTTGCTAACCTGCTTAGTACTTTCTCCCCACCATTCACTCTTGATAAGTGGTACTTACTGAGCGCTTACCATGTGCAGAGCGTTGTACTTAGCACTTGAATCACTCCCCAGTCCATACTCCCGCTCCCAAATGATTACTCCCATCTCCATTTTAAAGTGTGAACGCGAGAGCGTGTGACTGTGTTCCCAGGATGCCACGAGGATTGTACCTGGAATCTCAAGGCGCGGAACCTGGACTCGAAAACTGTGACAGGGCTCGTAAGCAACAGCAGGGATACTGCATAAAGCGCTGGCCCGGGTCAGTGAAATAACTATAATTTCTGCAGAGGTTTGAAAATCATGGAGGTAACCACGAGCATCTCTCTGGCTCCCCTGCCATTAGCCGCGGTAGACCGGTTTTCCCCGAATGCCACAAAGATTGTAATTGGAATTTCGAGGTGTGGACGTTGGATTCAAACCACTTGAAAGAGTTCAGAATCTAGCCTCATCTGTCCCCAGGAGCCCTAAAATCAGCCGATCTCACTGACCGTGAGCTCCATGTGGGAAAGGGACTGTGTCCGACCTGATTATCTTGTAACTACCTCAGTTCTTTAATAATAATAATAATAATAATAATAATAATAATAATAATAATAATAGTAATAGTAATAATAATAATAATAAAATGTGTTAAGTGCTTACGATGTGACAGGCAACATTCTGAGTGCTGGGGTAGATACATTATAATCACGTTGGATATACTCCCTGTCCCACCTGAGGCTCACAGCATTAATCCCCATTCTACAGATAAAGAAACTGAGGCACAGAGAAGTGAAGTGACTTGCCCAAATTCACAGAGCAGACAAGTGGTGGAGCTGGGATTAGACAGAACTCTTTTGCAGAAGTGTCTTGGCCTTTGTCCATTAGTAATGTACTGGGATCTCAACAAAGGATTCCCTGGGTGAGGGAGAGGAAGTCCTGTCCTCATAGCTGATCAATAAAGAAGATCACTATTACCACTTAATAAATACTAAGCTACTAAAAAGATTGTTTTTTACACTACAACACTATACTAACTGCAAATACTGTTGATTGATTGACTATCTGATTGAATGACAACTACGCAGCATGGCTCAGTAGAAAGAGTGCAGGTTTGAGAGTCAGAGGTCATGGGTTCTAATCCCGGCTCCGCCACTTGTCAGCTGTGTGACTTTGGGCAAGTCACTTAACTTCTCTGTGCCTCAGTTACCTCACCTGGAAAATAGGGATTAAGACTGTGAGCCCCATGAGGGACAACCTGATTACCTTGTATCTTCCCCAGCGCTTAAAACAGTGCTTGGCACATAGTAAGTGCTTAACAAATACCAAAATTATCATTAGTATTACTACTATTACTACCACTACTACTTCAAAATGAGGTGGAAAAATTAAATTGGCATTAGAAGACTCTAGACTGCAGCTTGTTGTGGGCAGGGAACATGTCTACCAACTCTGTTACATTGTACTCGCCAAAGTGCTTAGAACAGTGCTCAGCACACAGTATCAATCGACTGATAAATCAAGAGTATTTATTGAGCATTTACTGTTTGCATAGCACTGTACTAAGCACTTGGGAGAGAGCACAGAATAACAGAGTGGGTAGGCACATTCCCCGCTCAGTGAGCTTACAGTCTAGAAGGGGATAAAGTGATTAATATAAATAAATTAGTCATGGTTATGTACGTAAGTGCTGTGGGACTGAGGAAGGGGTAAGTAAAGAGTGCAAATCCAATTGCAAGGGTTTCCCTGAAGAGAGTGAGAGAGGAGGAAATGAGGCATTAGTCAGGCCTTTAGGAATTGTTGGGCTTTTAAGGCTTGGAAAGTGGGGAGAGTGATCATCTGTCAGATATGAAGAGGGAGGAAGCTCCAGACCGGAGGCAGGATGGAGGCGAGAGGGTGGCAGAGAGATGGATGAGATTGAGGTACAGTAAGTAGTCTGGCATTAGTGGAGCAGATTGTGCTGGTTGGATTGTAGTGGGAAGTCAAAGAGGTAAAGTAGGAAACGGCAAGGAGACTGAGTGCTTTAGAACCACTAGTAAGGAGTTTCTGTTTGAGGCAGAGGTAAATGGGCAATCATTGGAGCTTCTTGAGGAATGGGGATACATGAACAGAATGGTTTGGGAGAAAAATGGTCCGGGCAGCAGAGTGAAGGATGGACTGGAGTGGGGAGAGATAGGAAGCAGGGAGGTCAGCAAGGAGGTTGTTGCAGTAATCAAGGTGAGCTAGGAGAAGTGCTTGAATTAATGTAGATAGGGTGGATTTTAGTGATGTTGTGAAGGTTGAATGGACAGGATGTGGTGATGGATTGAATATGTGGGTTGAATGAGAGAGATGAGTTGAGGATAATGCCACGTAAGTAAGCTTTCATTAAATACCACTGATTGATTGATTGATTGATTGAAGCTCCCAAATCACGAAAGCAGCTATTGTTGAGCCCCTTTTTTCCATACGGTTTTGGTTACAAATCTGGCCGGTATCTGCAGAATCAGGGCAGCAGGCCAAATGCTGAAACCTTCTTCTGCAGCCCCCTTACGAAAGAGACAGATGTCCTTTGGCATAGCTATGGGCAATCACAAACACCACATGGTGTAGTCCATAGAGCACGGACCTGGAGTCACAAGGTCATGAATTCTAATCCTGGATCCGCCACTGGTCTGCTGTGTGACCTTGGGCAAGTCACTTCACTTCTCTGGGCCTCAGTTACCTCATCTGTCAGATGGGATTTAAGACTATGAGCCCCATATGGGGCAGGGATTGGGTTTGTAGAGCACTTAGTACTTGGGCGAATACAATACAATCCCGGCTCTGCCACTTGTCAGCTGTGTGACTTTGGGCAAGTCACTTAACTTCTCTGGGCCCCAGTTCCCTCATCTGTAAAATGGGGATTAAGACTGTGAGCCCCCCGTGGGACAACCTTGATCACCTTGTATCCTCCCCCAGTGCTTAGAACAGTGCTTTGCACATAGTAAGCGCTTAATAAATGCCGTTTTTATTATTTATTATTATTATTACAACAGAGTAAGTAGACACTTTCCCTCCCCGGAATGAGCTTTGTAAAGAAAATACCTCCTCTCCTTCACCCAAGGAATCCTGTGGTGAGATCCCACTACATAACTCTGGGACCAAGGCATTTCCGCAAAAGAGTTCTACTGGAGGAACGAGATGTCCCCTTTTCCATTTTTGCCAACCTGATCGTGTCAACGAAGGAGCGGGTCGACTTGGAAACCGCCAAGGATCAGATTTTGTGCCCCTAGGAACGATCCATTTACAAACCAACTGGAAACCTGATAATCGGGAAAAAGGGCAAGCCACCTGCCGTCTGGCTGTGCCTACCTCCCCGGGATAGAACTCGTGAAAAGACGGGTAGAGAGCAGGATGCAAACTTTGGCAAGTCCGCGGAACAGGTGGAGTTTAATCGCAGCAGGAAGAAAGGCGACTTTTAGCCCCACAGGTCAGCAGAACGAGCAGTTTGGCTATGCCCACGCCTATGCTGGCCACTATTATGCCCTCAGACCGCACCCGCATTATTGCCCTGCTTGACTGTTTCGAAAAACCCTTAACTTAACTTCTCTGTGCCTCAGTTACCTCATCTGTAAAATGGGGATTAAGATTGTGAGCCCCCCATGGGACAACCTGATCACCTTGTATCCCCCCAGCGCTTAGAACGGTGCTTTGCACATAGTAAGCGCTTAATAAATGCCATTATTATTATTAACCCTGCAGAAACGTATAGGGAGCAAAGACTGCTGTACTGATTTCTGTGCCTGTTGGCCATTTAGACAGTCAGTTTAGTTTAGTTTACTAATAATAATAATAATAATGGCATTTATTCAGCGCTTACTATGTGCAAAGCACTGTTCTAAGCACTGGGGAGGATACAAGGTGATCAGGTTGTCCCACTCGGGGCTCACATTCTTAATCCCCATTTTGCAACTGAGGCCCAGAGAAGTGAAGTGACTTGCCCTAAGTCACACAGCTGACAAGCGGCGGAGCTGGGATTCGAACCCATGACCTCTGACTCCAAAGCTCGTGCTCTTTCCACTGAGCCACGCTGCTTCCCTACTACACTACACTTCCTACAGTTTAGTTGAGTTGAGCTGACTGACAGTCAATCAGTCAGGTGTGTTTATTGAGCACTTACTGGACCCGACTGGAGAAGCAGCGTGGCCCAGTGGAGAGAGCCCGGGCTTTGGAGTCAGAGGTCAGGGGTTCGAATCCCGGCTCCGCCAATTGTCAGCTGTGTGGCTTTGGGCAAGTCACTTCACTTCTCTGGGCCTCGGTTACCTCATCTGGAAAATGGAGATTAAGTCTGTGAGCCCCCCCATGGGGCAACCTGATCACCTTGTAACCTCCCCAGCGCTTAGAACAGTGCTGTGCACATAGTAAGCGCTTAATAAATGCCATCATTATTATTATTTATTATTACTAAGCGCTGGGAGAGTACAATAGGATGCATTCCCTGCCCACAATGAGCTTACCATCTAGAGAGTTTTAAAGCACTCCATCACCTGGTTCCCTGCTACCTTACCTGGTTGCTCTCTTACTACAACCCAGCTAACACACTAAGCTCCTCTAATGCCGATCTTCTCACTGTACATCAAGCTCATCTATCTCGCTGCCAACCTCTTGTCCACATCCTGCCTCTAGACTGTTACACCTTCCCTCTTCATTATATGTTGCCAACTTGTACTTCCCAAGCGCTTAGTACAGTGCTCTGCACACAGTAAGCGCTCAATAAATACGATTGATTCATTCATTCATTCCCTCTTCCCTTGAGCCCCACGTGGGACAACCTGTCTACCTTGTATCTACCCCAGCGCTTAGAGCAGTGCTTGGCACATAGTAAGTGCTCAACAAATCCCGTCATTCTTATTATCATTACTAGATGGCCAATGACTCTCCTCATCTTCAAAGCCTTACGGAAGATATGTCTCCTCTATGAGGCCTTCCCCAACAAGGATCTCATTTCCCCTTCTCATCATCATCATCAATCGTATTTACTGAGTGCTCACTATGTGCAGAGCACTGTACTAAGCGCTTGGGAAGTACAAATTGGCAACATATAGAGACAGTCCCTACCCAACAGTGGGCTCACAGTCCACTCCCTTCTGTGTCAACCTTGCACTTGGATTTGCCCCCTTTCTTCATGCCTCTCTCAGCCCCAAAGCACTTATAACACATCCATAATTTTATTTATTTATATTAATATCTGTCTCCCCTGCTAGACAGCAAGCTCACTGTGGGCAGGGAACATGTCCACCAACTCTGTTGTACTGTACTCTCCCAAGCACTTAGTACAGTGCTCTGCACATAGTAAGTGCTTAGTAAATATAAATAATAATAATGATGGCATTTGTTAAGCGCTTACTATGTGCGAAGCACTGTTCTAAGAGCTGGGGGGGAAACAAGGTGACTGGGTTGTCCCACGTGGGGTTCACAGTCTTAATCCCCATTTTACAGGTGAGCTGAGGCACAGAGAAGTTAAGTGAGTTGCCCAAGGTCACACAGCAGACATGTGGCAGAGCAGGGATTAGAACCCATGACCTGTGACTCCCAAGGCCGGGCTCTTTCCACTGAGCCACACTGCTTCTCTGACCAATTGTCTATATAACCTGTTTTTAGTTTGTAAGGTCACATATCTTCCCAGAAGCCTTCCTGTATTAAGCCCTCTTTTCCCCATCTCACTTTCCCTTCTGTTTGACCTATTCTCTTGGATTCGTGACCTTTGGACATTTGGCATTTACCCCACTTTTTTCAGCCCCCAACACCTATCAACATATGCATAAATCATATTATGAAATCATTTATTTATATTAACGTCCATCTCCTCCTCTAGACCGTAAGCTCACTGTGGGCAGGGAACATATCGACAAAAATCTAGGACATTATACTCTCCCAAGTGTTGAATCTGGAACTCCCTCCCCCTTCAAATTCATTCAATGGCATTTATTGAGCGCTTTTTGTTTGCAGAGCACTGTACTAAGCGCTCGGAAAGTACAATTTGACAACAAATAGAGACAATCCCTACCCACTCTGTCCTTCGGCCGCTCTCCCCACTTTCAAAACCTTTCTAAAATCACACTTCCTCCAAGAGGTCTTCCCTGACTGAGCCCTCGTTTCCCCAGCCATCCTCCCCTCTGCATCAACTAGTCAGCTGTGTGATTTAACTTCTCTATGCCTCAGTTCCCTCATCTGTAGAATGGGGATGAAAACTGTGAGCCCCACGTGGGACAACCTGATCACCTTGTATCCACCCCAGTGCTTCGCACATAGTAAGCACTTAACAAATGCCATCATTATTACTACTATTATCAACTACGCACTTGGCTGTGTGTCCCTTAAGCACTTCTGTGCATGTCCTTACACTCTACTCTTTACCCTATCTATACTTTATTTTAATGTTTGAGGACAAGTGACTTTGTCTAATTATCACCTGTGGATCTTCTCTCAAGGCTTCGTTCAGGACGCCGCCCACAGTAAACACTTGATAAATTGCTATTACTCCGATTAAGCTCTGTAATTTACTTTAATAGCCATTTCTCCCTGTAGATTAAAAGCTCCTTGTGGGCAGGGAACTTGTCTACCATCTCTTTCAGGAGCTCTTAGTACAGTGTTCTGGACATAGCAAGCACTCAATAAATGCAATGATGCGACAAGCAGTGTGGCTTGATGGGAGCAGCGTAGCAGAATAATAATAATAATAATGATGGTATTTATGAAGCGCTTATTATGTGCAAAGCACTGTTCTAAGCGCCAAGCAAAGAGCAGGAACCTTGGAGTCGGAAGGACCTGGGTTCTAGTCCCAGCTCCAACGGGTGTCTGCTGTGGGGCCTTGGGCAAATCACTTCACTTCTCTGTGCCTCAGGAACTTCAACTTGTACTTCCCAAGCGCTTAGTACAGTGCTCTGCAGACAGTAAGCGCTCAATAAATACGACTGGATGAATGAATGAATCTGTAAAATGGGCCTTAAGATTGTGAGCCCCATGTGGGACAAGGACTCTGTTGAACCTGATTAGCCTGTAGCTTCCCCAGTGCTTAGTCCAGGGCCCAGCACAAAATAAGGGCTGGACAAATACCCTAAATAATAATAATAATAATAATAATAATAATAACATTTATTAAGTGCTTACTATGTGCAAAGCACTGTTCTAAGCACTGGGGAAGTTACAAGGTGATCAGGTTGCCCCACGGTGGGCTCACAGTCTTCATCCCCATTTTACAGATGAGGGAACTGAGGCCCAGAGAAGTGAAGTGACTTGCCCAAAGTCACACAACTGACAAGTGGTGGATCCGGGATTTGAACCCATGACCTCTGGCTCCAAAGCCCGGGCTCTTTCCACTGAGCCACACTGCTTCTCCAATTAAAAGAAAAAAATAAAAAGAAAAAGATTGATCACAGTGTTCCTCACACAGAAAGCACTCAATAAATACCATGGATTGAATGTACCGACTAGGGCATCTCTTACAGAGGACAAGTCCAGTCGGAATCTTGGAAAATAACTGACTACAGTAAAAGTTCGATAAATACGAACTGAATGATTGGTTTTGGGTTTCCGATGGGGAACGCCATCTTCACCAACAACATCATCGTCGCCACATCATTCAACTGTGCCTTAGATTTGTCTCGAATTTGGAATTTTTTCAGAGCTAACGGTTTCTACTACTTTTCAATTCAAGATACTTCCTAGAGAAGCAGCATGTCAGCCTCTAGGACCTGGGAGTCAGAAGGACCTGGGTTCGAATCCCGGCTCTGCCACTTGTCTGCCTTGTGACCCTGGGCAAGTCACTTCACTTCCCTGGGCCTCATCTGTAAAGGGGCAGTTACCTCATCTGAAGGAGCATCTCCTCCAACAGCCCTTCCCAGACTAAGCCCCAATTTTGAGCAGCGTGGCTCAGTGGAAAGAGCCCGAGCTTTGGAGTCAGAGGTCATGGGTTCAAATCCCGCCTCTGCCACTTGTCAGCTGTGTGACTTTGGGCAAGTCACTTCACTTCTCTCGGCCTCAGTTGCCTCATCTGTAAAATGGGGATTATGACTGTGAGCCCATATGGGACAATCTGATCACCTTGTATCCTCCCCAGCACTTAGAACAGTGCATAGTAAGCACTTAACAAATACCAAAATTATTATTATTATTATCTCGTACTCCCTTCTGTGTTACTCTGACTTGCTCCCCTTGCTCTTCCCGCCTCTGCCCGCCCCACAGCATTTACGTATATATCAGTCATTTTATTTATTTATACTGATGCCTTTTAGTTGTACTGATGTCTGTCTCCCCCCCTCTAGACCGTGAGCTCGCCGTGGGCAGGGACTATCTCTCTTTATTGCTCTATCCAGCGCTTAGAACAGTGCTTTGCACATAGTAAGCGCTTAATAAATGCTATCATTATTATTATTATTGCATTTTCCAAGTGCTTAGTACAGCGCTCAGCACACACTAAGCACTCAATAAATACAACTGAATGAATGGGGAACTGAATAAATATAACTGAATGGGGAAGCAGTGTGGCTCAGTGGAAAGAGCCCGGGTTTGGGAGTCAGAGGTCATGGGTTCTAATCCTGGCACCTCCACTTGCCAGTTGTGTGACTTTGGGCAAGTCACTTAACTTCTCTGGGCCTCAGGGACCTCAGCTGTAAAATGGGGATTAAGACTGTGAGCCCCCCGTGGGACAACCTGATCACCTGGTATCCTCCCCAGCACTTAGAACAGTGCCTTGCACATAGTAAGCGCTTAACAAATGCCATCATTATCGTTATTAATGAATGTAAAATGGGGATTAAGACTGTGAGCCCCCCGTGGGACAACCTGATCACCTGGTATCCTCCCCAGCACTTAGAACAGTGCCTTGCACATAGTAAGCGCTTAACAAATGCCATCATTATCATTATTAATGAATGTAAAATGGGGATTAAGACTGGGAGCCCCACGTGGGACAACCTGATAACCTTGTATCCTCCCCAGTGCTTAGAACAGTGCCTTCCACATAGTAAGCACTTAACAAATGCCATCATTATTGTTATTAATGAATGTAAAATGGAGATTAAGACTGGGAGCCCCACGTGGGACAACCTGATCACCTGGTATCCTCCCCAGCGCTTAGAACAGTGCCTTCCACATAGTAAGCGCTTAACAAATGCCATCATTATTGTTATTAATGAATGTAAAATGGGGATTAAGACTGGGAGCCCCACGTGGAACAGTTACTGGGTCCAACCTGATTAACTTATATTTAACCCCAGTGCTTAATACAGTTCCTGGTACATTGTAAGCGCTTAAGAAAGACCATTAAAAAAAAGAAAGAAAATAGAGGGAACTGCAGAGAATATCGAAGTTAGATTTGTTTCTGTACTTAGGTGTCTAAGACATAGCAATGATCAGGAGAGGGCAGTGTTAGTACACGCTACTCCTGGGTAGGCCAGGATAAACAGGAAACAGGAAATAACACTGGAAAACCAGCTTCTCACTGGGATTCCTCTACACAGGTTCACATTCCAAACGCTTTCATTTCTGCAATAGCTGTGTTTTAATAATAATAATAATAGAAATAATAATAATAATGATGGCATTTGTTAAGCGCTTACTATGTGCCAAGCACCGTTCTAAGCGCTGGGGGGGATCCTAGGTAATCAGGTTGCCCCATGGGGCTCACAGTCTTAATCCCTATTTTACAGATGAGGAAACGGAGGCCCAGATAAGTGACTTTCCCAAAGTCACCCAGCTGACAAGTGGCGGAGCCGGGATTAGAACCCATGCCCTCTGACTCCCAAGCCTGTGCTCTTTCCACTGAGCCACGCTGCTTCTCTACGCTGTTTTCTTCTGCTTCACTTGACTCGCTCTTGCTACTATTTACTGTATCAACGTGGTGGGTGGGGAATGTGTCTGTTTATCCTGGTACTCTCCCAAGCGTGTAGTGCAGTGCTCTCTGCACACAGTAAGCGCTCAATAAATATGATTGAATGAATGAATGACTATCATGAGCACGCTAGATTTTCTATCTCACAATTTGATTAGGCTAAAAATCTTCCAACTCAACCGGAAGGATTTGTCTTCCTTCAGCCTGGATCCTGAAACAGGATTCTCAGCGGTTTCCACTATTCCCAGTCATGGATGGAATCCGGCTTCTTACTGAAATCTTCGACGTCAGCTGGGGTTTGATCATGTTGTTAATTACAGCAATTTCTTCTCTCTTCATCAGAGAGCAGAAATACTACCTCCACCTCAGTATGCTTCTGTTCTTCTTGAGGCCATTATTTGGTTCTCTGCAATTCACAAATAAAGTCTCCCTTCCCCTTTTCATGTTGTTAATTACAGCAATTTCTTCTCTCTTCATCAGAGAGCAGAAATACTACCTCCACCTCAGTATGCTTCTGTTCTTCTTGAGGCCATTATTTGGTTCTCTGCAATTCACAGATAAAGTCTCCCTTCCCCTTTTCATGTTGTTAATTACAGCAATTTCTTCTCTCTTCATCAGAGAGCAGAAGTACTGCCTCCACCTCAGTATGCTTCTGGTCTTCTTGAGGCCATTATTTGGTTCTCTGCAATTCACAAATAAAGTCTCCCTTCCCCTTTTCATGTTGTTAATTACAGCAATTTCTTCTCTCTTCATCAGAGAGCAGAAATACTGCCTCCACCTCAGTATGCTTCTGTTCTTCTTGAGGCCATTATTTGGTTCTCTGCAATTCACAAATTAAGTCTCCCTTCCCCTTTTCATGTTGTTAATTACAGCAATTTCTTCTCTCTTCATCAGAGAGCAGAAGTACTGCCTCCACCTCAGTATGCTTCTGTTCTTCTTGAGGCCATTATTTGGTTCTCTGCTATTCACAAATAAAGTCTCCCTTCCCCTTTTCCACCACCAAAGTGGGCTGAGGAATGGAGTGGGGTAGAACAGGTTTACGTGGGGCCAACTTTTCTCTGATCACTTAATTTTATCCTTTAGGCAAGGAGGAGGGCTGATCTTAGGCTGCGTGTAATGCTAGTTTCAGTTTCCAACCGATCTTCCCACAGTCTGGTTTAGACGGTCTTTAGTTCTGGCTGGAAGCCTTTCTGTTTGTTTTTTTTTTCCATCTACATTACCCTCCTCCTCCTCCCCCTTTCAGCATTTTAAGAGCCAACAATGAAAACTATAGTTGAGAAAGGAAACTTGAAGACTCAGGAAGAAACCTGATTAGCTTGACAGCTGGGAAAGCAGCTTGGCTTAATGGATATAGCACGGGCCCGGGAGTCGGAAGGACACGGGGGCTAATCCCAGCTCTGCTACTTGTCTGCTGTGTGACTTTGGGCAAGTCACTTCACCTCTCTGAACCTCGGTTACCTCATCTTTAAAATGGAGCTTAAGACCGGGAGCCCCATGCGGGACAGGGACTGTGTGCAAATTGATTAGCTTTATCTACCTCAGCGCTTAGAACAGTGCTGGACACGGAGGACGTGGATAACTACTAATGGTCTGTGGCTTCTGCGTTCTCCTCTCCTGGTCCCTGCCTCTGTCTATCTCTGCTCTCCGCCCTTCTCCTTTTCCCAGCTCTGTCCGGTTCTTCAGTTTGTCCAGCTCTGTCTCTCTGAGTCTGGATGTCTATCTGCACTTCTGCCTCTCGAAGTTGCTAATAATTAATAATAATTATTATCATTACGCACTTACTATTAGCAAAGCAGTGTTCAAAGCGCCGGGGTAGATTCAAGTTCAGTTGCACACAGTATCTGTCCCATATAGGGCTCACACTCTTAATCCCCATTTTACAGATGAGGTAACTGAGGCCCAGAGAAGTGACATCATCATCATCATCAATCGTATTTATTGAGCGCTTACTGTGTGCAGAGCACTGTACTAGGCGCTTGGGAAGTACAATTTGGCAACATATAGAGACAGTCCCTACCCAACAGTGGGCTCGTAGTCTAAAAGGGGGAGACAGAGAACAAAACCAAACATACTAACAAAATAAAATAAATAGAATAGATATGTACAAGTAAAATAAATAAATGAATAAATAGAGTAACAAATATGTACAAACACATATACATATATACAGGTGCTGTGGGGAAGGGAAGGAGGTAAGATGGGGAGGATGGAGAGGGGGGCGAGGAGGAGAGGAAGGAAGGCGCTCAGTCTGGGAAGGCCTCCTGGAGGAGGTGAGCTCTCAGTAGGGTCTTGAAGGGAGGAAGAGAGCTAGCTTGGTGGATGGGCAGAGGGAGGGCATTCCAGGCCCGGGGGAGGACGTGGGCCGGGGGTCGATGGCGGGACAGGCGAGAGTGAGGTACGGTGAGGAGATTAACGGCGGAGGAGCGGAGGGTGTGGACTGGGCTGTAGAAGGAGAGAAGGGAGGTGAGGTAGGAGGGCGCGAGGTGATGAACAGCCTTCAAGCCCAGGGTGAGGAGTTTCTGCCTGATGCGCAGATTGATTGGTAGCCACTGGAGATTTTTGAGGGGGGGAGTGACATGCCCAGAGCATTTCTGGACAAAGACAATCCGGGCAGCAGCATGAAGTATGGATTGAAGTGGGGAGAGACACGAGGATGGGAGATCAGAGAGAAGGCTGATGCAGTAGTCCAGACGGGATAGGATGAGAGCTTGAATGAGAAGGGTAGCAGTTGGGATGGAGAGGAAAGGGCGGATCTTGGCAATGTTGCGGAGCTGAGACTGGCAGGTTTTGGTGATGGCTTGGATGTGAGGGGTGAACGAGAGAGCGGAGTCGAGGATGACACTAAGGTTGCGGGCTTGTGAGACGGGAAGCATGGTAGTGCCATCAACAGAGATGGAAAAGTCAGGGAGAGGGCAGGGTTTGGGAGGGAAGACAAGGAGTTCAGTCTTGGACATGTTGAGTTTGAGGTGGCGGGCAGACATCCAGATGGAGATGTCCTGAAGGCAGGAGGAGATGCGAGCCTGGAGAGACGGGGAGAGAGCAGGGGCAGAGATGTAGATCTGGGTGTCATCAGCGTAGAGATGATAGTTGAAGCCGTGGGAGCGAATGAGGTCACCAAGGGAGTGCGTGTAGATCGAGAACAGAAGGGGACCAAGCACTGAACCTTGGGGAACCCCCACAGTAAGGGGATGGGAGGGGGAGGAGGAGCCTGCAAAAGAAACTGAGAATGAACGACCGGAGAGATAAGAGGAGAACCAGGAGAGGACGGAGTCTGTGAAGCCAAGGTCGGATAGCGTGTTGAGGAGAAGGGGGTGGTCCACAGTGTCAAAGGCAGCTGAGAGGTTGAGGAGGATTAGGACAGAGTAGGAGCCGTTGGATTTGGCAAGCAGGAGGTCATCGGTGACCTTTGAGAGGGCAGTTTCCGTGGAATGTAGGGGACGGAAGCCAGACTGGAGGGCATCGAGGAGAGTGTTGTTGTTGAGGAATTCGAGGCAGCGCGTGTAGACAACTCGTTCAAGGAGTTTGGAAAGGAATGGTAGGAGGGAGATGGGGAGATAACTAGAAGGTGAGGTGGGGTCAAGAGAGGGTTTTTTTAGGATGGGAGAGACAAGGGCATGTTTGAAGGCAGAGGGGAAGGAACCAGTGGAGAGTGAGCGGTTGAAGATGGAAGTTAAGGAGGGGAGAAGGGATGGAGCGAGAGATTTCATGAGATGAGAGGGAATGGGGTCAGAAGCACAGGTGGCCGGAGTAGCACTTGAGAGGAGGGAGGAGAGCGCCTCTGAGGATACTGCTGGGAAGGATGAGAGAGTAGCAGAGAGTGTTGAGAGACATGCATTCATTTATTCATTCAATCGTATTTATTGAGCGCTTACTGTGTGCAGAGCACTGTACTAAGTGCTTGGGAAGTACAATTTGGCAACATATAGAGATGGTCCCTACCCAATAACGGGCTCGCAGTCTTGAAGGGGGAGACAGACAACAAAACAAAACATGTGGACAGGTGTCAAGTCGTCAGAACAAATAGAATTAAAGCTAAATGCACATCATTAACAAAGTAAATAGAATAGTAAATATGTACAAGTAAAATAAATAGAGTAATAGATCTGAACAAACATATATACAGGTGCTGTGGGGAGGGGAAGGAGGTAGGGTGGGGGGGGTGGGGAGGAGGAGGGGAAAAAGGGGACTCAGCCTGGGAAGGCCTCTTGGAGGAGGTGCACTCCCAGTAGGGCTTTGAAGGGAGGAAGAGAGAATCCAGTATTAAAAACAGAGAAGAAATAGCAGTTTTATGGAACCCAAGTCACACATTCACCTGCATCTTAGAGAAAGGAGTGAATAAATTTAAAATATCCACTTTACTCCATCACAGTCACGGTATTCTGCAGCCATCAGTGCTTGGTGCCTGATTCCAGTAAGTCCTTTGCTTTGTTAATTAGCCCAAGGTCACACAGCAGACATGTGGCAGAGCCGGGTTCAGAACCCATGACCTTTTGACTCCCAGCCCCATGCTCTAACCGTTAGGGAACACTGCTTCTCCTCTCTCTCTCCCATTGTTCACTCACTTGCTCTGAAAGTCCCACCTCCTCCCATTCTCCCAAATCCCGCTAACATCTTCAAAAAAAATTGGTACCACAATATGCTAAAATTATTTTGTTTCCTACTTCACCACTTCTTGGTTAGAAATGAGCCATTTCCTATGAGATGTAGCCATTATTTCAGCCCTCCTACTTTATACACCTTCTGAGTTGATTCAGGATGCAGTCGATTGACTATTTCAGGGATTCACTGGCCTCTATCAACCAAGGTGCTGCATCAGGATTGTAAACTCATTGTGGGCCCAGAATACGTCTACCAACTCTGTTACATAGTAACAGAGTTCTTAGGACAGTGTTCTGCACATAGTAAGTGCTCGATAAATACCACTGATTGATTGATCAGGATGGAGTCTCAGGAGAGATGGTCTAGGCTAGTGGGAAACCTTTGTATTTGCATTTTCTATTCTAAAGGCTTAAAAAAATCTCATAGGAAATGGCTCATTTCTAACCAAGAAGAGGTGAAGTAGGAAACAAAATAATTTTAGCACATTGTGGTACCAATTTTTTTATGTTAGTGGGGTGTGGGGGAATGGGAGGAGGTGGGACTTTCTTTCTGCTCCAATGAGATAGGATAGAAAACAGGAGTATAAAGC
The DNA here is from genome assembly GCF_015852505.1 of Tachyglossus aculeatus. Lineage (NCBI taxonomy): Eukaryota > Metazoa > Chordata > Mammalia > Monotremata > Tachyglossidae > Tachyglossus > Tachyglossus aculeatus. The sequence continues at coordinate 42,718,247 of NC_052101.1, forward strand.
CAAATTGGTATGGTCTTTACTGCCAAGCAGCAATTCTTGGGATGGAACTAAACGACAGTTCATGAACAGAAGATATAACTGCTGGGTCTGTACGGTCATTTATGCAGAAGGCTGAAATCTAGTTTCAATCAATCTATTAATCAAAGGCATCTATTGAGCGTTTATTATGTGCAGGGTACTGTACTAAGGGTTTGGGAGAGCATAATACAACAGAAGTAGCAGACATGTTCCCTGCCCACGATGAACTTACAGTCTAGAGGGGGAGACAGACATTTGGCGCTCACTGTTTTTGAAGCTTTCCTTTCACCAGTAGGGTAAAAGAGAAGAAATAATGTGAGGTAGTAGCTGCTCATAATTATTAATGATCTGAGGTCATTTAGCTGGTTGTGAAATTCATTATTATTATTTTTCATTCATTCAGTCGCATTCATTTAGCCCTTACAGTATGCAGAGCACTGTACTAAGTGCTTGGGAAAGTACAAGACAACCATAAACAGACACATTCCCTGCCCACAACAAGTTTACAGTCTAGAGGGAGGAGACAGACATCAATACAAGTAAATAAATTACAGATTATATATATAAGTGCTGTGGGGCTGGGCAGGGGGAAGAACAAAGAGAGCAAGTCAGGGTGACAGAGAAGGGAGTGGGAGATGGGGAAAAGTGGGGACCTAGTCTGGGAAGGCCTCTTGGAGGAGATGTGCCATCAATAAGGCTTTGAAGGAGGGAGAGTAATTGTCGGATTTGAGGAGGGAGGGTGTTCCAGGACAGAGGAAGGACATGGGCCAGGGGTCAGAGGGGAGACAGGAGAGATCGAGGCACAGTGAGGAGGTTAGCACCAGAAGAGCAGAGTGGGTGGGCTGGGTTGTAGAAGAAGAGAAGTGAGGTGAGGCAGGTGGGGACAGAGTGGTGGAGTGCTTTAAAGCCAATGGTGAGGAGTTTTTTTGTTGTTGCGGAGGTGGATGGGCAACCTCTGGGTTTCTTGAGGAGAGGGGTGACATGTCCTGAATGTTTTCGTAGAAAAACGATCTGGGCAACAGAGTGAAATATGGACTGGAGTGGGGAGGGAACAGAGGCTGGGAGGTCAGCAAGGAGGCTAATGCAGTAATCCAGGCGGGATAGGATGAGTGATTGTATTAACGAGGTAGCAGTTTGGGTGGAGAGGAGAGGGTAGGTTTTAGCAATGATGTGAAGATGGGCCTGACAGGATTTATTATTATCGTTATTATCATTATTACTATTATTTATTCACAGACTCCAATGCCTGTTTGTTTTCTTAATTCCACCTCCCCAAATCTTCCGGAAAACTGTCACCCAAATCCTAGATGCTCATATAAGGGCTACCACTTGCCCCGGATCAGTAGCTGAAGCCAGCAGCCTAGTTTGGGAATATATTAATAATAATAAGGAATAATTATGGTATTTCTCAAGCACTTGCTAAGCATCACACACTGTCCTGAGCGCTGAGGCAGATTCAAGCTAATCAGGTCAGACACAGTCCCTGTCCCACATGGAGTTCACAGTCTGTACGGGATGGAGAACAGGTATTGAATCCCCAATTTACAGTTGAGGAAAATGAGGCCCAGAGAAGTTAAGTGACTTGCCTAAGGTCACACAGCAGACTGGTCTTAGAACCCAGGTCCTCTGACTCGAAGGCCCGGGCTCTTTCATTCATTCCATTGTATTTATCGAGCGCTTACTCTATGCAGAACACACACACGGGTTCTTTCCACCAGGCCAGGCTGTTTCCCCTTTACGGAGAGCTCTCAGGGTGATACAGATATTTTTGCTAGAATCTACTCTGCTTCACTCTGTGATCTCCTTAGGTGGAACATGAGGAGATTCTTGGTTCAGTCATTCCTTCAATGACCCTTGACTAAAATGGAGGTGGATGATTTTGTAGACAGCGCTCTTTTCTGAGAGTGGCTTACCCAGGCTCTCTAAGAGGGAGTTAATAATAATGGCATTTGTTAAGTGCTTACTATGTATGAAGCACACTTGAGGCTTTTGATTGGGTTGTGGGACTGGGGTTCAGATAACCTAGGTCGATGCCGATCCCACACAACTGCTAGAGGAGTTTGGATCATCATCGATCGTATTTATTGAGCGCTTACTGTGTGCAGAGCACTGTACTAAGCGCTTGGGAAGTACAAGTTGGCAACATATAGAGACAGTCCCTACCCAACAGTGGGCTCACAGTCTAAAAGGGGGAGACAGAGAACAAAACCAAACATACTAACAAAATAAAATAGAATAGATATGTACAAGTAAAATAAATAAATAAATAAATAAATAGAGTGACAAATATGTACAAACATATATACATATAAACAGGTGCTGTGGGGAAGGTTTGGATGTCTTACACTAAGCAGAAGCTCAAAAAAGTACTTGAACATGAGGATGGGGATGATAACAATATTGAAGATAATGAGGATGATGATGATCCTGACCAGATTCTAGGTAAGGGATTTCAATTTCCAAAGAATTTTCAATTTCCAGTGAATTCTTGATCCACAACATCAATCATTCAGTTAATCAATGGCATTTATGGCGTGCTTACTATGTGCAGAGCACTGTACTAAACACTTGGGAGAGTGCAATATAACGGAGTTGGCAGACACAACACCCAAAGAGAGCTCACAATCTGGAGGGGGAGGAGGACATTGATATAAATAAGCCATTTATAATTTAAAATCCCAAAATATGTACCTAAATGCTGTGGGGTTGAGAGTGAAGTGAATATCAAATGCCCAAAGGTCACAAATCCAAGTGTAGCTCTCAAAGCGTTGTGGGCCAAGCGGTTTGGGTGTACCAGAGTTCTCTTTTGTAAGGGTGTACAACCATAAAAATGATCACAGTTGGACATTTTCCTGTTGATGTTCCTGTACTCAGAACAGTGTTCAGCACATACTGAGCGCCTCAAAAACACCCCAATAAATGATGTCAGCACTTACCACCTGGGTCCAGAGATTTTCAGCCCTCCAGGACGTCTCTTACGAGGGATTGGGAGACAAAGGATTTCCCTGCACGTAGAGCCCAGCTTTCCTGTGAGAATGGAAGGGGAAATCTGGGTCAATGTGTTGTTTGGATCTTCCTCTGTTCACGAGGCAGGGTTTCATTGCTCAGTTGTTATTTCCTGATCTTCCAGCCCCTTTCCCCAACTCACCTGGGGCCATTGCTTCGTCACGTAGCAAACTCACTCGTTCGCTTCTACAAGGCCCCCGACTCGGCCTTCTCTGACCTTCTTTCGTGATTTGACGAAGCCTCTGATTCTGAGCTCTTGACGCCAGGAGGTAGATCAGCAGACCACACACAACAGGAGAAGGCAGACTGGCGGACCCCATGTGAAAGGGATTGCGCCGACATTGCAAAACTGTGATATTCTTGCGGTTTGCTAGATCTGCAGGAATGAGAATCAGAAAAAGTCAACATCAGCTACCCCAGTGAGCACGTCTGTAGCTTCTTGAGATGGGCAATTATCCGTTCTCTCTTATTAGACCCTCCTCAGACTGTCTTGTGAAACCCATGGCACTGTTGTTCATCTGAACTCTGCAGTTCCTCATGAAAGATGATCAGTGAGAAAAGTATTCAGGGATAAACTCGAAGGATTTAAAACCTAATTTCATTTAAAACTTCAGTTATGCTTTATAAAACCATAGCAGCTTTCTTGTTCCACCCTTCCCTTTGTATAAAGAAACTGGTTACCTATTGTCAAATGCCCTGGTAATAACAGGAATCCTGTGTTCAGCCCAGGGTTTGTTTATCACTGTTTCTTTGTACTTAAATTGGAGTTTCCACATAAAGAGAGCTGCGCATTGTAATTTAGAATCATTTTAGTAGGCCATCCCAGTTCAGCAGCCTCTATATCCGTGATGTTTGGGAATCTGGCACTCTGTGAAAAGCAAACAAATATTTTGGGGGGATGAAAATGTGATTTTTTTTATAATGGCATTTATTAAGCACTTACTATGTGCAAAGCACTGTTCTAAGCAGTGATTCTATGTACTTGTTTGGGCTGAAGGCCACCCAGACTCGGGGGGTGTCCCAAAGACTCGAAGGGAACTATGGTACAGTCTCTTCCGAAACGGCGGCTGATTCAGGACTCCTTAAAGAAGAGGTGAGGAGCGGCTTGATAATGGCTTCCCTAGGGGCTCCACCACTTGTCTGCTGTATGACCTTGGACAAGTCACTTCACTTCTCTTTGCCTTGGTTACCTCAGCCGTAAAATGGGAATTGAGGCTGTGAGCCCCACATGGGACAGCGACTGTGTCCAACCTGATTTATACTCACCCGGAGCTTCGTACAGTGTTTGGCACATTGTAATCGTTTAACGAATACCAGCACAGTGCTCTGCACATAGTAAGCGCTCAATAAATACGATTGATGATGAATACCACAATTAGTATTATTATTATTACTAGGGGTGACAGTAGGTTCCTGAGATCTATAAAATGTTTAATAACTGAAACCTCTGGGGAAATCGCTGGGGCTCCACATGTGATTCTAAAATATAAGCTCACTGTGGGCCACTGACTCTGTTGTATTGTTCTCTCCCGAGCTCTTAGTACAGTGTTCTGCACATAGTAAGTCCTGGAGAAATACTAGTAATGATGAAGATGTGACTGTAAGCTCATTGTGGGCAGGGAAACCGTGTACCAACTCTGTTATATCATACTCTCCCAAGGGCTTAGTACAGTGCTCTGCACACAGTAAGCACTCAGTAAATGTGATTGATTGATCCTATTCCAAATCAGACAGAGCTTTCCTCCAGCTTGTCAATTTCTTCCTGTTGAAAGGAAATCATTTTAAGGATGAAACCTGCTTTTTGATGGCCCTTGGCCCTTTAGCGCGAGAAAACTCCTCGCATTTGGTCTGTTTGAGAAAGTCTCCTACCTCACGTATGAAAGGGAACCGTGAATGGTTGACATCCTGACAGAAACCTTGCTGCCAACATGTCTCCCCCCTAATTTAACAATCCACTCTTTGGCCTTCGCTTCATCGATTGCATCAGGCTGCAATCTATGACCCCTAAGACTATCGACATCTTTGGGTATTTACTGGGCGTGCACTGAGAGTGAAGCACTGTACTGAGCATTTGGAAGCGTACAACAGGATCATTCAATCAATCAATCAATAAATCGACCTTATTGAGAGCTTACTGTGTGCAGAGCATTGTACTAAGCGCTTGGGAGAGTATAATATGGCAGAGTTGGTAGACAAATCCCCTGCCCCCAACGAGCTTACAGTCAAGAGGAGCAAAACCCAGGATCACTGCCCACCAGGAACTTACAACTCAATTTAATTCAATCGTATTTACTGAGCGCTTACTGCATGCAGAGCACTGTATTCATTCATTCAATCGTATTTATTGAGCGCTTACTGTGTACAGAGCACTGTACTAAGCGCTTGGGAAGTACAAGTAGGCAACATATAGAGACGGTCCCTACCCAACAACGAGCTCACTGCCTAGAAGGGCGAAACAGACAACAATACAAAACAAGTAGACAGGTGAAATTAAAATCGTCAGAACAAATAGAATTATAGCTATAATGCACATCATTAACAAAATGAATGGGCCAGTAGAGTGAAGGACCTTTCCAAACAGGCTAACACGACGAAAGATTAATTTTAGGCATCGAGAGAATGTAAAGTCTCAGTAATTCAAGGAAAATATTGCTTTTGGCTGAAAATGCCAAGCCACGGATATTCAGGACTCTTGTTGGAGAGTTGAACAAAATGAATCACAACAAATTTGCTTCTATTACAGTAGGACCTCTGAACTGCACAGAATGTAGTTTTAAAAAAATCCAAACAAATAACTTCTAGCAGCATCCTCAAAGTTAATCTCCAACTGAGACTTCAAACTTCAAGTTCAGAGTGCATTCATGGTAGTGTGTGTGTGTATATATATACACACATATATATCAATCACCAAATCACTTCCTCGATTACTATTCTGAGCAAATAAAGTACAGCAAGAGGTTACCTGAAACCGTTTCAATTCTGTCCAAGTCACCCTTATTTTAAAGGGCAAGTACGTGGGTACGTGGCATAAAGCACTGTACTAAGCGCTTGGAAAGTCCACGACAGCAAATAAAGAGAGACAATCTCTGTCCACAATGGAATGTAACAGGGCGGTGGGGCACACAAAAATTGCTAGCAAAAAGTGGGAGCAAGATGAAGACCAAGGCTATCCCCGGAATCTGTGCAAATAACATCAGGATGAAATAACTAAATGAGTCATTGACTATACAAAGATATACAAGTGTGGAAAAAAATGAAATAAAAAAGTGCCGAAAAGGTGTCGGTTGTACTGTTGGCTGGAAGTGTCTGGGTGTTCTGAATTAATCATGGAAGACCTCCCAAAGGAGGAGTTGTTTCTTTCATAATAATAATGATAATAATGTGTGATATTTGTTAAGTGTACTAAGCGCTGGGGTAGATACAAGTTAATCAGGTTGGACACAGTCCCTTTTCCATGTGGGGCACACAGTCTTAATCGCCACTTTACAGATGAGGAAACTGAGGCACAGAGGAGTTAAGTGACTCGTCCAAGGTCTCACAAGCAGACAAATGGTGGAGCCATGATAAGAATCCAGGGCCTTCTGACTCCCAGGGCCTGTGCTGTATTCACTAGGCCACATGGAGCTAAAGATACGCTTTCCTGAAGGCAAACAACTCTGCAAAAGAAGGATCTGTCCAGGATTTCATTCCAAACAAGCCAACAAATTCCATGAACAGGATTCCCGACCAGTCATCTGGGAAGGGTTGACTCGCTCTCTCCTCCAGGCAGCGACCCATGTGGAAGGGGACTGCGATTTATTTCTAAATTTCCAGTACATTCTCAAGGATTTTCCTGTACATCTGCTTCCCCCTGGGAAAACTCTCCAAGAGGAAACTGGCCCCACAGGAAAAAAAAAAAAAATCTACGAGAATTACATTTAAATTTAGATGCTAAATGCGGCAAGCCCTCGGGGATGGTGGGCTGCAGAAATCTGCTCCTCTGATGCCAATCAATCGAAGATCTTTCCCGCTTAGTTTTCAGTACGTTATGCATAGGGCATTGGCAGCATGCCGTATTGTAGCCCCCAGTAAGACCACACAGGCAACGGGGAACCTTTGGAAAGAAAAAGCGCAGCTTCGGAAAGTTGGCGGGAGGAGGTGGTTTAATATTTATACACTTTACTTCACGAGGAAAACGTTCTATACAGATTTACCGGACAATGTAGAAGGGAAAAGAGTGCATATTCTCCCAGAGGATCTATCGGGATGTCATCGCAGTCAACCGCTGAGAGTCGAGAAAGCGGAAAACATGATAGTGGATTCCGGATACAGCGTCAAGAGGTGCCACCTTCACACCGAAGGAAATTAAAATCACCCTCATCATCATTATTGTAGTAATCATTGGCATTATCATCCAAGTCGTTATCAACATTGCTGTTAATAATAATAATAACTGTGGTATTTGTTAAACACTTACTCTGGGTCCAGCAATGTGCTAAACTCTGAGGTAGGTACAAGAAAATCATGTCTCACTTAGGGCTCACTGTCGAAGTAGGAGGGAGAAAAGGGATTGAATCCCCATTTTACAGATGAGGGAACTGAGGCACAGAGAAGTGCCTCCCAAGCCCGTGTTCTTTCCACTAGGCCATGCTGATTCTCCGTGTCATCATCAACGACAACACCCGCAGCATCGACAACACCATCGACTGGTTAGACCGAGTTTCTTTGGAAAGCTGTTTCTTCTCCTGGTTGGTAGAGGACATCATCCAATTTGACTATAACTCAAAGTGATTAGCCTTCTCCCATTCACCACCACTCCCTAACTTCTTTTTTTCTTTCCTTAATGGTAATTGTTAAGCACTCTCTACATGTCAAGCCCTGCTCTACGTGCTGGGGTAAATGCAAGTCAATGAGATTAAACCCAGTCCCCGTCTCACTCGGCGCTCCCTCCCTGTAGGAGGGAGAATCCCCATTTTACAGTTGAGGAAACGGAGGCACGGAGAAGCTGTGACTTGCCCAAGGTCACACACAGGGAGGAATTGGAAAAGCCAGGTTTAGAAGCCTTAGTCTTCGGACTCTCGGGCCCGTGCTGTTTCCATTACGCCACGTTTCTTCTAAACTTGTAGGGAAAAATAGCCGTTGTGGCAGACGTGAGAGTAAGTGGACACAGTGTCTGCAGATCATCCCACAAGAGGGCAAAATGAACCCATACATTCCTCAGCAGATCGGGAATTTTATTCCACGCGGAATATTAGAATCACACTATGTCGGGCGGGAAAGCAGCCGTTCAGAAATGGCTCGTCAATACAGAAGCGGTGGCCTACTGGAATAGGCAAGTCCTGGGAGTCATAAGGACCCGATTCTAATCCCAGCCCCGCCGCTTCCCTGCTGCGTGAACTTGGGCAAATCACTTCACTTCTCTGGGCCTCTGGTACCTTCAACTGTAAAATGGTAATTTTACAGTTTTAAAACACAGTTTTAAAATGAGGATTAAGACCGTGAGCCCTATGTGGGACGGCGCTTGCGTCAAACCCGATTGGCTTGTATTCACCCCAGCACTTAATACAGTGCCTGGCGCATAGTAAGTGTTGAACAAATACCACAGTTATTATTATTCTAAGCACATCCATGTCAGGTAGCCACAGCTGGGTGCAGACTACTTGGGCAGGAGACTATTTGAAACTCCAAATTCTGCAACTAGTACTGCTTCAGGTTAAAAATCAAAATGCTTTTCACTTGTACTTTGAGCACCTTGTTTCTAACCTTTAATGAGTCTCATTGTGGACCTCTAATTCTCCCCACCCCTCTTAATAAATAATAATGATGGTATTTGTTAAGTGCTTACTATGTGTGAAGCTCTGTTCTAAGCGCTGGGGGGGATACAAGGCGATCAGGTCATCCCACGTGGGGCTCACAGTTTTAATCCCCATTTTACAGATGCGAGAACTGAGGCACAGAGAAGTTAAGTGACTTGCCCAAAGTCACACAACTGACAAGCGGCAGAGCCGGGATTAGAACCCATGACCTCTGACTCCTAATAATAACAATAATAATAATAATAATAATAATAATAATAATAATAACATTTATTAAGTGCTTACTATGTGCAAAGCACTGTTCTAAGCGCTGGGCAGGTTACAAGGTGATCAGGTTGTCCCGTGGGGGGGCTCACGGTCTTAATCCCCATTTTACAGATGAGGGAACTGAGGCACAGAGAAGTGAAGTGACTTACCCAAAGTCACACAGCTGACAAGCGGCAGAGCCGGGATTAGAACCCATGACCTCTGGCTCCCAAGCCCGGGCTCTTTCCACTGAGCAACGCTAGCTTAATTCTGAAGGAGTCTACAGTACACTTAGTTGAAGTTTGAAAGTTTTCATGACAAAGAAACCTATCTCCACTCAACAGCGGAACCCTGAGGCTAAAGTCCAAATCCCATAAAATGTCATATGGCTTTAAGCTAACCTTAAGCTATATTTCCGCATCCAGAATAATAACAATCGAGTCTCACCACATTTAGGTCAAATCCACCGAGACTGGGCTGATTCCAGGTGGCATGTGGCTCGTCATCCGGCTTTATACCGGACAGTCTGGTTTTCCAACTGGCACGTCTGATTCTCGTGTGGCACCAGGTCCATTTTTACATTCCTCCGCTATTCATTCAGTTGTATTTATTGCTCTGCTGGGTGCAGAGCACTGAACGAAGCCCTTGGGACTATAACAATAAACAGACACATTCCCTGGGCCCACAACGAGCTTACAGTCTAGGGGCTTTTGCCACAAAGTGTAGACCATAGAATCTGTAGGACCTTCAACACACATCACACTTAGCTAGAAGGAGACCGTAAAAATGGTGGAGCAAGGCTGGGGGTTGAGAGACAAGTCCCGGGAAAATTTTTCCAAGGGTTATGAGAAAACCACATACTTCCCCAAAATGACACCTGCCAAACCCCGTTAACGCCACGTGCCCAGAATTACGTGTGTAACATCGTCACGAATGTCTCCTTGACTGGAATCCAGGAGGGCCATCATTGGCCAACTTAATTCCAGGACATTTATTCATTATTTATTTATTTATTTATTTATTTGTTTGTTTGTTTGTTTATTTGTTTATTTATTTATTTATTTATATTAATGTCTGTCTCCACCTCTAGATTGAGAGCTCATTGTGGGCAGGAATGTGTCTGTTGTTATACTCTCCCAAGTGCTTTGCACACAGTAAGAGCTCAATAAATATCATTGAAGGTAAAGAGAAGGTAAACCTTAGCTGCTTGGAGAATCGCTGAGAAAAAAATGTGGTGGTGACTCCTGGATTGGAGGATTTTTCCAAGGCGCGCAAGCAACAGATGGAATCCATTACGAACAGGGATTTGTACAGTCAGAAAGTATCAACGGGTTAAAGAAGGGGCTGGTCAAAGTAATGGCTGAGAGAGATGTGTAAATGTAGTAGCGATAGTATTTATTAAGCGCCTACTGTGTGCCGTCCATCTCAGGGTCGCCCCTGAAGAGTTTCCAATCAAATATGATTGATTGATTGATTGATTTCCAGTCCTCTACCAGTCTCGACTATGGGAGGGAGAGACAAGCGGAGGCCAATCCATTCCATTCCTAGCTTAGGCAGTGGTTAGCGAGTGGCAGACAATCCGCTACAGGTCAAAACTCACCCGTGCTGGGCAGCAGCGTCATGGGAGAGAGCCGAGGGCCAAGACTCAAGTTTACTGTTCGGAAGGCGACGATGGTAAACCCGCTTCCAAAATTTTTACAGAGAAAACTCTCTGGATCCACTACCAGAACGATTGCAGATGGAGAGTGGGGAAGTTCTGGGAGAGTTGCCTCCACGGCGTCGCTGTGGGTCGGACATGTCTCGACAGCATAAGACAACAAAGAAAGCGCTGGGGGAAAATGCATAGATGGAAATTAAACCCAGTCCTTGCTCCTCATGGGGCTCACAATCTAAAAAAAAATCTCACATATAATAAAGGGAAAAAGTTAGGGTCGTTATGCGGACCAATTCTAACCACATAACCGGTCTCAAGGGTAATCAGTCATCACACGCTTCCTCCCAATCTGCTGTTGCCACTGTCAGAGAGAAACTATTAATTATTAATTATTAGAGAAGCGGCGTGGCTCAGTGGAAAGGGCCCAGTCTTTGGAGTCAGAGGTCACGGGTTCAAACCCCGGCTCCGCCACTTGTCAGCTGGGTGACTTTGGGCAAGTCACTTCACTTCTCCGGGCCTCAGTTACCTCATCTGTCAAATGGGGATGAAGACTGTGAGCCTCCCACGTCATCTGTAAAATGGGAATTAAAACTGTGAGCCCCATGTGGGACAACCTGATCACCTTGTAACCTCCCCAGCACTTAGAACAGTGCCTGGCACATAGTAAGCGCTTAATAAATGCCATGATTATTATTATTATTATTAAACTATAGGCCAGTCAGATTGGCTCTGAAATGGCATTTCTTACTCTTCTTTACTCTTTACTCTGAACTCTTCTTTATTAGTAACGGTATTTTATGTGCTTACTATGATCTATAGGGAGAACCACGAGATAAAAGGACTATCCTCATCAATGGTATTCACTGAGGGCTGATTATTTGCAGACCCAATCAGTCATATTTATCGAATGCTTATTATGTGCAGAGCACTGTACTAAGTGCTTGGGAGAGTACAATATAACAATATAACAGAGTTGGTTGGCATGTTCCCTGCCAACACTAAGCTCACGGTCTAGGAGACAGAGATGTTAATATAAATAAATAAATTACCGATATGTAAATAAGTGCTCCAGGGCTGAGGGCGGGCAGGGCAGGGGGGACTAAAGGGAGGAAATCGAGGCAACGCAGAAGGAAGTGGAAGAAAAGGAAAGGAGGGCTAAGGCCTCTTAGTAGTAAGCACTGTACAAAGCACTTGGGGGAGTACAATGCAACAGAGTTGGCAAGCATGTTAACTTCTCTGTGCCTCAGTTCCCTCATCTGTAAAATGGGGATGAAGACAGTGAGCCCCCCGTGGGACAACCTGATCACCTTGTAACCTCCCCAGCGCTTAGAACAGTGCTTTGAACATAGTAAGTGCTTGATAAATGTCATTATTTCCCCAGCACTTAGAACAGTGCTTAGCACATAGTAAGCACTTAACAAATACCATTATTATTATCATTATTATTATTATTATTATTATTATTAATAGGCTCAAGGCTCCAGGCACATAGGAAGCGCTCAACAACAGGGCGTAAAAATAATAACTAGGGTACTCAAGTGCATAGAGAAGCAGCATGGCTCAGTGGAAAGAGCCTGGGCTTTGGAGTCAGCGGTCATGGGTTCGAATTCTGGCTCTGCCACATGTCTGCTGTGTGACCTTGGGTAAGGCACCTAACTTCTCTGAGCCTCAGTTCCCTCATCTGTCAAATGGGGATTAAGACCGTGAACCCCGCGTGGGCCAACCTGATCATCTTGTATCCCCCCAGCACTTAGAACAGTGCTTTGCACATAGTAAGCGCTTAACAAATGCCATTATTACTATTATTATTATTATTATTATTATTATTATTATTATTATTATTATTATTATGTTCCCTGCCCACACCGAGGTCAGAAACTAGAGGATCAGACGTGTCCCTTAAAGTTTCAAAATGCCTCTATAGCCAGAACATCTTGAAGAAGCAGGAAAGGTAAAACTCTCTAGTGGCTCCTGAGCAAGGCACTGTTTATTAAATATGCAATATGCCAGATTTTTACTGCTGGAAATCATTTTAACAACTGAAATCACGAATCCCTGGAAGAGGAGGATTTTCAGAGGAAACACAGGCAGGCCTCAGCCAAGGAAATGCCCCAAATCCCAGCGACTTCCCGCAACTCTCCCCCCACCGAAAATTGACCTCCATTGTAAGAATAGCTTTGGTCCACCTTGATCCGGCTTCGGACGTGAAAAATGAAGAGGAGGTAAACAACGATCCTCATCGGAGCCTAGGAAGAGCGAGTCGGTGCCAGATTCCACACTGCTGACATGAAGAGCTAATGCATATCCTGTCAGGATTGACTCAACAGCGTAAGCCTGCTCTTTAATTACCGAGGTCATTTCACCCTGACAAACCTAGCCGGGTCATGACGCACGATTCCTCCCGAGAGGCCTGTAATGTATATTGGCATTGGAGACTGTCACCGAGTTTGAAATCCAGCGGGTTCTCAGATGAAAGACTTTAATAAGGTGGTGAGAGGAGCTGTCTAGGGAAGGTCGGAAACCTTTAAAACCCTTAAAGGCCTCGTCGGATTTCTTTAAAAGAAAGAGTCAAAGCGCTCGGAAACCTCACAAGGATGGGAAAGGGATTTTCTTCTTTGGTTTTCTTAGAGTGGTGGAGGAAGGGAAGAGGGGCAGAAGATATCCTGGGTGAGAAGCAGGATGAAAACGAAGGAAACCGAACTGGGAATTTTGGGGTCTCTGAGCAGTAAGAAAAGGTGACGAAGTTAAATGAAAACAGAAGACGGATGTAAGGCCCAAACCAACACACATTTAATAAAAAATCAAAAGTCAATCAATCGATGGTATTTATTGAGAGCTCACATGTTCCCTGCCCACAAGGAGCTCACTGATGTCACTTAATAACACAAAAGGAAGCAGCTTTGTTTTCAAGCCCATTAAAAGGAGAATTGCCTGGTGATATTTTGGTGTCTTCCTCTCAGCGTCACACCTGGAGAGTTTCCAATACTCTACTAGTCTCGACTATGGGAGGGAGAGTCAAGCAGAAGCCTACCCATTTCATTCCTAGCTTAGAGAAGCAGCGTGGCTCAGTGGAAAGAGCACGGGCTTTGGACTCAGAGGTCATGGGTTCGAATGCCGACTCCGCCACCTGTCTGCCGTGTGATCTTGGGCCTTCACTTCTCTGAGCCTCAGTTCCCTCATCTGTCAAATGGGGATTAAGACTGTGAGCCCCACTTGGGATAAGCTGATCACCCTGTATCCTCGCCAGCGCTTAGAACAGTGCTTTGCACGTAGTAAGAGCTTAACAAATGCCAATTATTATTATTATTATTATTATTGGGCAGTGGCTAGCCAGTGGAAGGCGACTTGTTACAAGTCAAAATTCATCTGTGCTGGGCAGCAGAGGCATGGAGAGAGTTGAGAGTGGAGAAACCCACCATTTCATGCACGGAAGGAGGCAATGGTAAACTGCTTCTGTATTTTTACCAAGCAAACTCTCTGGATCCACTACCAGAACGATTGCGGATGGAGGTGGAGCGTTCTGGGAGAGATGTGTCCTTGGCGTTGCTATGGGTCGGACGCAACTCAACAAAATAAGACAACAACAACAACATTTTGGGGTCATCTGCTAGACCAGCCTGACCGAGCCCATGCCAATATGCTTTTCACTATTTGGTGTGATGGCATCCTCCTGACTGGACATGGGCGATGTTTGATTGATAGCTATTTCCTGGAGATACCGGCCGTTCTGTGCTGTACTGCCTTACTCTGCCTACAATTTGTCGTTCACATTTTGAAGCAATTCGCCAGTTTTGCTGATAGTTATAAAAATTGTCCACCCAGAAGTTTCGATCACGTTGCGCTAATAATGATGGTATTTGCTAAGCGCTTATTATGTGCAATGCACTGTTCTAAGCAAGGGGGGGATACAAGGTGATCAGTTTGTCTCACGTGAGGCTCATAGTCTTAATCCCCATTTTGCAGATGAGGGAACTGAGGCCCGGAGAAGTGAAGTGACTTGCCCAAAGTCACACAGCTGACAAGTGGCGGAGTCGGGGATTCGAACCCACGACTTCTGACTCCAAAGGCCGTGCTCTTTCCACTGAGCCACGCTGCTTCTCACACCTCAGACTACAAAAGCGGACTGCCCTGTGGTAAAATGAAAGATCATCAATCGTATTTATTGAGCGCTTACTATGTGCAGAGCACCGTACTAAGCGCTCGGGAAGTACAAATTGGCAACATATGGAGACGGTCCCTACCCAACAGTGGGCTCACAGTCTAAAAATGGCCCGATATTCCTCACCACAAACCGCAACTGGCTGTTGGCAAGTGACAATCTTCAAGGCCGTCTCTGCTGTCTTGAACAGCTTTCCGCGGCTTCTCTTCAAATGGGACCTCAGCCCTTTATTATAGAAATAGTCTCCAAATCTGGCCCTCCTTCAGGATACCCACGAAGGACTCTCTTTCTCTCATCCTTGCCTCCCGGCTGCTGTGAATTTAATCAATCGATGGTATCTACTGAGCAATCGTGGGACAACTTCATCACCTTGTAACCTCTCCAGCGCCCAGGACAGTGCTTTGCACGTAGTTGGCAACATATAGAGACGGTCCCTACCCAACAGCGGGCTCACGGTCTAGAAGACGGGACCGCGTCCTCTGTACGTTGCCGATTGGTACTTCCCAAGTGCTTAGTACAGGGCTCTCTGCACACAGTAAGTGCTCAATAAATACGATTGAATGAATGAATGAATCCAGACTCCACCAGACTGCAGTGCAAGGCCACCAAATGCCACTACAAGGAACCCATTCCACCTTCCTATCCAGTGTCTTGCTCCTGACACATCCTATTCCACCAGGGATGTAGAGGATTTATACGGCGGCCTGTAGCCTCTACAACTTTTGGACGACCCTCCGCACCCTTCCCCCTCTCCATCCCCCCCCCCAGCCTTACCTCCTTCCCTTCCCCACAGCACCTATATATATGTATATTTGTTTGTATGCATTTATTACTCTATTTATTTATTTATTTTACTTGTACATATCTATTCTATTTATTTTATTTTGTTAACATGTTTGGTTTTGTTGTCTGTCTCCCCCTTCTAGACTGTGAGCCCACTGATGGGTAGGGACCGTCTCTCTATGTTGCCAACTTGGACTTCCCAAGCGCTTAGTACAGTGCTCTGCACACAGTAAGCGCTCAATAAATACGATTGAATGAATGAATGAACTGAGCCCCCTCCTTCGTCTCCCCCTAACGTACCTCCTTCCCCTCCCCACAGCACCTGTATATATGTATATATGTTTGTACAGATTTATTACTCTATTTATTTTACTTGTACATGTTTATTCTATTTATTTTATTATGTTAATATGTTTTGTTGTCTGTCTCCCCCTTTCAGACTGTGAGCCCGCTGTTGGGTAGGGACCATCTCTCTATGTTGCAAACTTGACTTCCCAAGCGCTTAGTACAGTGCTCTGCACACAGTAAGTGCTATATAAATACGATTGATTGATTGATTAGGGACCGTCTCTATATGTTGCCTACTTGGACTTCCCAAGCGCTTAGTACAGTGCTCTGCACACAGTAAGCGCTCAATAAATACGATTGAATGAATGAATGACTGAATGAAGACCCTTAGAGATCGATCGCCCTCACCCCTGGACTTGGAGCACTTTTCGATTTTATGTTGTCTTCTGTTTTGTTGGTATTGATATCATTTCACCTTTCCCATTCTATTTGTTTCCAAACCCTAATCCATCTTATTTTTAGACTGTGAGGTCCTCCGCGGCTAGGGACCTGGTTAGTACATGGTTAGTACTTGGATGTACTTCCCAAGCGCTTAGTACAGTGCTCTGCACACAGTAAGCGCTCAATAAATACGATTAATCGATTGATTGAGACCGCCTGGGAATACCAGGTGCTGTAGGTTCCCCCTCCTTCCTCTCCCCCTCCCCCATCCCCCCTGCTGTACCTTCTTCCCCTCCCCACAGCACCTGTATATATGTATATATGTTTGTACAGATTTATTACTCTATTTATTTTACTTGTACGTACCTATTATATTTATTTTATTTCGTTAATAGGTTTTGTTTTGTTGTCTGTCTCCCCCTTCTAGACCGTGAGCCCGCTGTTGGGTAGGAACCATCTCTCTATGTTGCCAATTTATACTTCCCAGGCGCTTAGTACAGTGCTCTGCACACAGTAAGCGCTCAATAAATACGACCGAATGAATGAATGACCGAATAGGGACCGATGCAATCTTTGACCAACGCTCTGAATGCAGTAAATGAGAAGCTGCCCGGCCTAGTGAAAAGAGCATGGGTTCCAATCCTAGGCCCGCCACTTTTCGCTGTGTGACCCTGGGCAAGACATATTAATAAAACAGAGAAGCAGCGTGGCTCAGTGGAAAGAGCAGGGGCTTTGGAGTCAGAGGTCATGGGTTCGAATCCCGACTCTGCCACTTGTCTGCTGTGTGATCTTGGGCAAGTCACTTAACTTCTCTGGGCCTCAGTTACCTCAATCTGTAAAATGGGGATTAAGACTGTGAGCCCCACGTGGGACAACCTGATCACCCTGCATCCTCCCCAGCACTTAGAACAGTGCTTTGCACTTAGTAAGTGCTTAACAAATGCCAATTATTATTATTATTATTATATCACTTTTCTGTGTTCTCAGTTCCCTCACCTGCAAAATAGGAATTCAATATCTGCTCTCCCTCCTATTTAATAATAATAATAATAATGATGGCATTTATTAAGCACTTACTATGTGCAAAGCACTGTTCTAAGCGCTGGAGAGGTTACAAGGTGATGAAGTTGTCCCACGGGGGGCTCACAGTCTTAATCCCCATTTTACAGATGAGTCGACTGAGGCACAGAGAAGTTAAGTGACTTACCCAAAGTCAAACAGCTGACAGGTGGCGGAGCCGGGGTTTGAACCCATGACCTCTGACTTAAAAGCTGGGGCCCTTTCCACTGAGCCATGCTTTTACACTGTGAGCCCCGTGATAATCTTGTATCTACCCCAATGCTTATTACAGTGTTTGACACATACTAAGGGCTCAACAAACACCATCATTATTATTATTATTATTATTAAGTGCTTAATCAATCCTCCCAAATTGAGAAGCAGCATGGGTTAGTGGATAGAGCACGGGTCTGGGTGCCAGAAGGTAATGGGTTCTAATCCGTCTCTGCCACATAAATAAATATGATGGCATTTATTAAGCGCTTACTATGTGCAAAGCACTGTTCTAAGCGCCGGGGAGGTTACAAGATGATCAGGTTGTTCCACAGGGGGCTTACAGTCTTAATCCCCATTTTACAGATGAGGTCACTGAGGCCCAGAGAAGTGATTTACTCAAAATCAAACAGCTGACACTTAGCAGAGTCGGCATTTGAATCCATGACCTCTCTCTCCCAAGCCCATGTTCTTTCCACATATCTGCTGTATGACCTAGGGCAAGTCACTTGACATCTCTGGGCCTCAGTTATCTCATCTGTAAAATGAAGATTAAGACTGTGAGCCATATGCTGGACCGTGTCCAACCTGACTACCTTGTAACTCCCCAGGATTTAGAACAGTGCTTGGCACAAAGTAAGCCCTTAGCAAGTACCGTCATTATTATTACCTGATGGCTAGAGCACAGGCCTGGGACTCAGGAGGACCTGGGTTCTAATCCCAGCTCTGCCACGTGTTGGGAAAATCACTTCACTTCTCCGTGCCTCAGTTACCTCATCTGTAATATGGGCAATAAGACAGTGAGCTTCAGTGAGCTTAATAATAATAATCATAATGATGGCACTTGTTAAGCGCCTACTATGTGCAAGGCACTGTTCTAAGCGCTGGGGAGGATACAAGGTGATCAGGTTGTCCCACGTCGGGCTCACGGTCTAAATCCCCATTTTACAGATGAGGTAACTGAGGCTCAGAGAAGTTAAGTGACTTGCCCAAGGTCACACAGCAGACATGAGGCGAGCTTCTCCCCCTTCTAGACTGTGAACCCACTGTTGGACAGGGACCGTCTGTCAACTTGTTGTCAACTTGTACATCCCAAGCGCTTAGTACAGTGTTCTGCACACAGTAAGCGCTCCATAAATACGATTGAATGAATGAATAATAATAATGATGGCATTTGTTAAGCGCTTACTATGTGCAAAGCACTGTTCTAAGCGCTGGGAAGGTTACAAGGTGATCAGGTTGTCCCACGGGGGGCTCGCAGCCTTAATCCCCATTTTACAGATGAGGTAACTGAGGCCCAGAGAAGTGAAGTGATTTGCCCGAAATCACACAGCAGACATGTGGCGGAGCCGGGATTGGGTCCAACCTGATTAGCTTATAGCTACCCCCGTGTTTAAAAGTGTCTGGCACATAGTAAACGCTTAACAAGTACCATAAAAGTTAAAAAAATACAAAATTTTTAAAAAACTTCCATGCAAGGTGTTTGTGGGCTGCACACAATTCATTTTGTCTTCTCCCTTTCACTTTCCCCTTTCTCTGTCCCTTCATACTAGAGAGGCAGCATGTATTAGTGGAAAGAGCCCGGGGTTGGGAGTCAGAGGTCCTGGGTTCAAATCCCTCCTCAGCCACCTGTCAGCTGTGTGACTTTGGGTAAGTCACTTCACTTCTCTGGGCCTCAGTTCCCTCCTCTGGAAAATGGGGATGAAGGCTGTGAGCCCCACAGGGGACAACCTGATCACCTTGTCTCTACCCTAGCGCTTAGAACAGTGCGTGTCGCATAGTAAGCGCCTAATAAATGCCATCATTAGTCTGATTTTGTTTTGCGCATGCTCACACCGCCTCAGAAAAAAACGTCATTTCTCTGCCGGCCTCGCTGGCGCCGGGTGTCTGCGCCTGCGCAACACTGCCGGCCCCGCCACGGCCACCCGTGGCCTGCGCATGTGCAAGGCTGCCGGCCCTCCAGACACCCGTTGTCTGCGCATGCGCAAGGCTGCAGGCGCTCCACACCCATCCGCCCTCCTGGCTCGGAGCCGGCCAAGGAGCGTATGCGCATGTGCAAGACTGCCGGCCAATCCCCAGCCACCCGTGGTCTGCGCATGTGGAAGACTGCCGGCCGTCCACACCCACCCGTCTTCCTGGCTTGGAGCCGGCCGAGTTGGCCAAGGAGTGTCTGCGCATGTGCAACACTGCCGGCCCTCCCCAGCCACCCGTGGTCTGCGCATGTGCAAGGCTGCCGGCCCTCCCCAGCCCACCGTGGTCTGCGCATGTGCCAAGCCGCCGGCCGTCCACACCCACCCGTCCTCCAGGCTCGGAGCCGGCCGAGTTGGCCAAGGAGCGTTTGCGCATGTGCAAGACTGCAGGCCCTCCGCCGCCTCCGTGGTCATTCATTCATTCATTCATATTTATTGAGCGCTTACTGTGTGCAGAGCCCTGTACTAAGCGCTTGGGAAGTACAAGTTGGCAACATATAGAGACGGTCCTTACACAACAGCGGGCTCACAGTCTAGAAGGGGGAGGCGAACAACAAAACAAAACATTAACAAAATAAAATAAATAGAATAAATATGTACAAGTAAAATAAATAAAGAGTAATAAAAATGTACAAACATCCAACTTGTACTTCCCAAGCGCTTAGGACAGTGCTCTGCACACAGTAAGCGCACAATAAACACGACTGAATGAATGAAAGAATGAATAGATACAGGCCCGCGCATGCGCCAGGCTGACGGCCCTGTCGGCTGAGCGGCTGCGCATGCGCGAGACTGCCAGCCCTGCCCCGCCACTCTTCGTCAACGCATGTGCGAGGCTGCCGGCCCTCCCGCAGCCACTCGCAAGCCGGCCGGGTTGGCAAAGGAGAGACTGCGCATGCGCAGGGCTGCCGGCCCTCCCCGGGGTCTGCGCATGAGCAAGACTGCCGGCCCTCCCCAGCCACCCTTCGTCTGCGCATGTGCGAGGCTGCCGGCGCGCTGGGCTAAGGAGCGACTGCGCATGTGCAAATCTGCCGGCCCTCTGGGCTAAGGCGCGGCTGCGCATGCGCAAGGCTGCCGGCCCTGTGCCGGCACCCTGCTAAGGCGCGGCTGCGCATGCGCAAGGCTGCCGTGCCGGCCCGCCCCAGCCCTCGTGGTCTGCGCATGTGCAAGGCTGCCGGCCCTCTGGGCAAAGGCGCGACTGCGCATGAGCAAGACTGCCGGTCCTCCGCAGCCTCCTGTGAGCCGGCCGGGTTGGCTAAGGCGCGACCGCGCATGCGCAAGGTCCTCCCCAGCCCACCGGAGTCTGTGCATGCGCAAGGCTGCCAGCCCTCCCCAGGCCCCCATGGTCCGCGCATGTGTAAGGCTGCCGGCCCTCTGGGCTAAGGAGCGACCGCGCATGCGCGAGGGTGCCGGCCCTCCCCAGCCTCCCCGTAGTCTGCGCATGCGCGAGGCTGCCGGCCCTCTGGGCTAAGGCGCGACCGCGCACGCGCAGGGCTGCCGCTCCTCCCCAGCCTCCCCGTGGTCTGCGCATGTGCGAGGCTGCCGGCCCTCCCCAGCCTCACCGTGGTCTGCGCATGTGCGAGGCTGCCGGCCCCCCGCAGCCTCCCGCTAGCCGGCCGGGATTGCTAAGGCGCCTCCGCGCATGCGCAAGGCTGCCGGCCCTCCCCAGCCTCCCCGTGGTCTGCGCATGTGCGAGGCTGCCGGCCCTCCCCAGCCTCCCCGTGGTCTGCGCATGCGCGAGGCCGCCGGCCCTCTGGGCTAAGGCGCGACCACGCATGCGCAGGGCTGCCGGCCCTCTCCAGCCACCCGTGGTCTGCGCATGCGCGAGGCTGCCGGAGCCCCGCGGCCCCGATCTGCGGCTGCGCCAACCGCTGTGACCCGGAAGCAGTTGGTCTTCCCGGTGACACGTTGCAACGGGGCCGGTCGGGGGTCCGGGGTCTCAGGCCGCTGCAGCCACCGCTGCGCCCGGTGAGTGTCCTGCATGCACCCGTGCATGGATGCATGCATGCATTCGTTCATTCATTCATGCATGCATTCATTCATGCAAGCATTCATTCATCCATCCCGAGCGCCTGCTGTGTGCTGAGCGCTTGGGCCCGGACTGAGCCCACTGTTGGGTAGGGACCGTCTCTGTATGTTGCCAATTTGTACTTCCCAAGCGCTTAGTACAGTGCTCAGCACACAGTAAGCGCTCAATAAATACGATTGAATGAATGAATGAATACGAATGAATGAATGACGGCCCAGCCGTAAACAGTGCCAGTCCCCGCCCACTGCCAGAGGCGGGGAGGAGGCAGACATCAGTACAAGCTAACAGGCCTCACGATAATCAATCAATCAATCAATCATTCAGTCGTATTTATTGAGCGCTTACTGTGTGCAGAGCACTGTACTAAGCGCTTGGGAAGTCCAAGGTGGCAACATCTAGAGACGGTCCCTACCCAACAACGGGCTCACAGTCTAGAAGAAATAAATAAAATGGCATTTGCACACCGAACTGCATGAGAAGCAGCGTGGCTGCGTGGGAAAAGCCCGGGCTTGGAGTCAGAGGTCGTGGGTTCAAATCCCGGCCCCGCCTCTTGTCAGCTGGGTGACTTGGGGCAAGTCGCTTCACTTCTCTGGGCCTCAGTTTCCTCATCTGGAAAATGGGGGTGAAGACTGTGAGCCCTCTGTGGGACAACCGGATCACCTGGTATCTAATCCAGAGCTTAGAGCAGTGCTTTGCACATAGTAAGCTCTTAACAAATGCTATTATTATTATTATTATTTCTGTGTGCAGAGCACTGTGCTATGCGCTTGGGACAGGACGATAAAGCCGTAGACAGTGACAGTTCCCACCCACAACCAGCTCGCAGTCCAAAGGGAGGGAGGAGGCAGACATCAGTACACGTAAACAGGCATCATTATAAATAAATAAAATGACATTTATACACCAAACTGCACGAGAAGCAGCGTGGCTCCGTGGAAAGAGCACGGGCTTGGAGTCAGAGGTCATGGGTTCTAATCCCGGCTCCGCCACTTGTCAGCTGGTTGACTTTGGGGAAGTCACCTCACTTCTCTGGGCCTCAGTTCCCTCATCTGTCAAATGAGGATGAAGACTGTGAGCCCCCTGTGGCACAACCTGATCACCTTGTGTCTAATCCAGAGCTTAGAACAGTGCTTTGCACATAGTAAGCTCTTAACAAATGCCATCATTATTATTATTATTATTTCTGTGTGCAGAGCACTGTGCTAAGCGCTTGGGACAGGACGATACAGCCATAGGCAGTGACAGTCCCCGCCCACAACCAGCTCACAGTCCAGAGGGAGGGAGGAGGCAGACATCAGTACAGGTAAACAGGCATCATTATAAATAAATAAAATGACATTTATATACCGAACTGCATGAGAAGCAGCGTGGCTCCATGGAAAGAGCACGGGCTTTGGAGTCAGAGGTCGTGGGTTCAAAGCCCGGCCCTGCCTCATCAGCTGGGTGACTTTGGACAAGTCACTTCTCTGGGCCTCAGTTCCCTCATCTGGAAAATGGGGGTGAAGACTGTGAGCCCTCTGTGGGACACCTGTATATATGTATATATGTTTGTACATATTTATTACTCTATTCATTTTACTTGTACATATCTATTCTATTTATTTTATTTTGTTAGTATGTTTGGTTTTGTTCTCTGTCTCCCCCTTTTAGACTGTGAGCCCACTGTTGGGTAGGGACTGTCTCTATATGTTGCCAACTTGTACTTCCCAAGCGCTTAGTACAGTGCTCTGCACACAGTAAGCGCTCAATAAATACGATTGATGATGATGATGATGACAACCTGATCACCTGGTATCTAATCCAGAGCTTAGAACAGTGCTTTGCACATAGTAAGCTCTTAACAAATGCTATTATTATTATTATTATTATTTCTGTGTGCAGAGCACTGTGCTAAGCGCTTGGGACAGGACAGTACAGCCATAGACAGTGACAGTCCCCGCCCACAGCCAGCTCGCAGTCCAAAGGGAGGGAGGAGGCAGACATCAGTACAAGTAAACAGGCATCACTATAAATAAATAAAATGACATTTATATACCTAACTGCATGAGAAGCAGCGTGGCTCCGTGGAAAAAGCCCGGGCTTTGGAGTCAGAGGTCATGGGTTCCAGTCCCGGCTCTGCCAATTGTCAGCTGGGTGACTTTGGGCCAGTCACTTCACTTCTCCGGGCCTCAGTGACCTCATCTGGAAAATGGGGATTAAGACTGTGAGCCCACTGTGGGACAACCTGATCACCTTGGAACCTCCCCAGCGCTTAGAACAGTGCTTTGTATATGTATATACGTTAGTACATATTTATTACTCTATTTATTTTACTTGTACATCAATCAGTCAATCAATCAATCGTATTGAGCGCTTGCTGTGTGCAGAGCACTGTACTAAGCGCTTGGGAAGTACAAGTTGGCAACATATAGAGACGGTCCCTACCCAACAGTGGGCTCACAGTCTAGAAGGGGGAGACAGAGAACAAAACCAAACATATTAACAAAATAAAATAAATAGAATAGATCTGTACAAGTAGAATAGAGTAATAAATATGTACAAGCATATATACAGGTACATATTTACATACGTATATTGTACATATTTATTCTATTTATTTTATTAATATGTTTTGTTGTCTGTCTCCCCCTTCTAGACTGTGAGCCCACTGTTGGGTAGGGACCATCTCTATGTGTTGCCAACTTGTACTTCCCAAGCGCTCAGTACAGTGCTCTACACATAGTAAGTTCTCAATAAATACGATTGAATGAATGAATGCTTTGCACATAGTAAGCGCTTAATAAATGCCATCATTATTATTATTATGATTATTATTCCCAGACTAAGCCCCACTTTTCTTCATCTGCCACTCCCTTCTGCGACTTGCTGCCTTTGCTCTTCCCCCCCTCTCTCCACCCCACAGCACCTCAGCATCCATCTGTCATTTTATTTATTTAAATGGTTGTCTCTTTCTCTGTATTAATGCCTGTCTCCCCACCCCCCCGAGACTGTGAGCTCGTTGTGGGCAGGGATTATCGTCATCATCAATCGTATTTATTGAGCGCTTACTGTGTGCAGAGCACTGTACTAAGCGCTTGGGAAGTACAAGTTGGCAACATATAGAGACGGTCCCTACCCAACAGCAGGCTCACAGTCTAGAAGGGGGGAGACAGACAACAAAACAAAACATATTAATAAAATAAATAGAATAAATATGTACAATATATGTATGTAAATATGTACCTGTGTATATGTATATCATCATCATCATCATCAATCGTATTTATTGAGCGCTTACTATGTGCAGAGCACTGTACTAAGCGCTTGGGAAGTACAAATTGGCAACATATAGAGACAGTCCCTACCCAACAGTGGGCTCACAGTCTAGAAGGGGGGAGACAGACAACAAAACAAAACATATTAATAAAATAAATGGAATAAATATGTACAATATATGTATGTAAATATGTACCTGTGTATATGTATATCATCATCATCATCATCAATCGTATTTATTGAGCGCTTACTATGTGCAGAGCACTGTACTAAGCGCTTGGGAAGTACAAATTGGCAACATATAGAGACAGTCCCTACCCAACAGTGGGCTCACAGTCTAAAAGGGATTGTCACTCTTTATTGCTGAATTGTACTTTCCGAAGCGCTTAGTACAGTGCTTGGCACACATATGACTTGGATTGAATGAGTGAATGTGGGCAGCACTTTTCTGAGTGCCGGGAAAGGCACAGGTTAATCAGGTTGGACCCAATCCATGTCCCACATCATCATCATCATCATCAACAATCGTATTTATTGAGCGCTTACTATGTGCAGAGCACTGTACTGAGCGCTTGGGAAGTACAAATTGGCAACAAATAGAGACAGTCCCTCGACATCGGGCTCACAGCCCATGTAAAATGTAGAATAATAATAATTGTGGTATTTGTTAAGGGCTTACTATGTCCCAGGCACCGTACCAGGCGCCGGGGTAAATACAAGCAAATCAGGTTAGACACAGTCCCTGTCCCGCATGGGGCTAACGGTCTTAATCCCCATTTATAGATGAGGGAACTGGGGCCCAGAGAAGCAAAGCCACTCGCCCCAGGCCACACAGCAGACAGGTGGAGGGACCCCATGACCTTGCTTAGAGAAGCAGCTTGGCTCAGTGGAAAGAGCATGGGCTTTGAAGTCACAGGTCATGGGTTCGAGTCCCGGCTCCGCCACATGTCTGCTGTGTGACCTTGGGCAAGTCACTTAACTTCTCTGGGCCTCAGTTCCCTCATCTGTAAAATGGGGATTATGTCTGTGAGCCCCACATGGGACAACCTGATCACCTTGTATCCCCCCCCAGCACTTAGAACAGTGCTTTGCACATAGTAAGCGCTTAACAGATGCCATCTTTATTGATTCTGATTCCCAGGCCCGCGCTCTACCCACCAGGCCATGCAGTTTCTCTTTACAGTGGAGGGAACTGAGGCAGAGAGAAGTGAAGTGGCTTGCCCAGGGTCACACCGCAAGTAATTGGCAGAGAGGGGTTAGAACTCGACTCCGGGGCCTGTGCTCTCTCCATTAAGCTACACTGCTACTACTACTACTACTACTAATAATAATAATGATGGCATTTATGTTGCCAATTTGTACTTCCCAAGCGCTTAGAACAGTGCTCTGCACATAGTAAGCACTCAATAAATACGATTGATTGATTGATTTATTAAGCGCTTACTATGTGCCAAGCTTTAACGTCAAGTCGTTCCAGCGTGACGAGGGCAGGGGCATCCTGAGACCGAATTTTACACCAATGCGCCCTTTCTCTCTTTCTCTTCTTCCCCAGATCCTTTGCAATGTCAGGGTTTGACAACTTCAACACGGATTTCTACCAAACGAGTTACAGCATCGATGACCAGACTCAGCAGTCCTATGATTACAGTGGAAGTGGGGGACCCTACAGCAAGTAACTTGACGGCTTTTGCATTTTTGTTTCTATCGTTTAGTCGTTGATAAAGTAATGTCCTTAATAACCGGCGACAGCCTAGGCTCAACAGAGGGAAAGGTTCATGAATTGTGTTCGGGTTTATAGCAGTGGCCCTGGAAAGATAGGGCTACCGGGGGGTATGGCCTCCCTCCCACCCCCTTTAGCGTTGTTGACGGGAGTGAAAAGAGGAAAAGGGTTGGTTTACTTCCTCCACGTGCACCTGAATTTCTAATAATAAAAATTGTGGCATTTGTTGAGCACCTTCGGCGTGCCAGGCGTTGGTCTAAGCACCGGGGTAGATACGAGGTAGTGCGGCTGGACGCGGTCCCTGTCCCACGTGGGGCCCCCAGTCCTAATCCCCATTTTACCGATGAGGGAACTGAGGGACAGAGAGGTGAAGCGACTTGCCGGAGGTCACACAGCAGACAAGTGGCAGAGTCCGGACAAGATCCCCGGACCTCTCCGCTGCTGGCAGTCAGGTTCAAAGTTTCAGCTCCGACGACGCAGAGGTTGGTTTGATCCTGGCCTTGCTTCTTCCCCCCACCCCAGGGCCCATCGTGACTTTCGGGCCTCACATAATTGTCCCAGTATCGCTAATGCTACTCTCCTCTGTCCTTCCCATTTGGCAAGATTTAGAAACCTGTGCCAAACTGTTGTTGACCGACTAGTGCGGTACCTTTCAAACTGCCTGAAAAGTCCAAGCAAAATTTTCCACTCCGCAGCCAGAAACAGACATGCCCTAGAAAACGGATTCACATTTAGTTTGCAGCGGGGCCTTTTTTTTTTTAAATACCCAAGGGATTTATTTAGTGGTTTAAACCTAACCATCATTAAACTTAAAAAGGCCATGGACAGTAGTGAGGCCTGAAAGTAGCCCTAAATAGGAGAGCGTTTTTCCTTTTGTGAGCTCCAGTATTATCATCGTAAACTTCCACGTGGCCATTTGATTGAGGTCCGTTGCAGAAAACGCGGCAACTGAGGCAGGTAAAATGGCGGTATTCCTGATTTGGTGAAGGAACTTGGAGTCAGTCGTATTTAGTGAGCGCTTACTGTGGGCAGAGCACTGTACTAAGCGCTTGGGAAGTACAAGTTGGCAACATATAGAGATGGTCCCTACCCAACAGTGGGCTCACAGTCTAGAAGGGGGAGACAGAGAACAAAACCAAACATATTAACAAAATAAATGAAATAGAACAGAATAAGTCAATGAATGAATGAATGAATGAATGAATAAAATAGAATAGAATAAATAGAATAGGATGTAAGCCTAACGGTTATGGGGTTTCCCCCCCGCCCCTCCCTTCCCGCGCACTTTGTCAGCAGAACAGAGATTAGGATGGCCGGCTCAATGACCAGAGTGATTGCCTTCTACGATGATGAATAGATTTTAATGCAAAATAATCAATGGTATTTATTGGGCACTTAACTGTGTGCGGAGCATTGTACTAAGCTCTTGGGAAAGTACAATGCACCAGCACGGGCCGATGCGATCCCTGCTCCCAGAGAGCTTAGCCTACAAGAGACGACAAAAATCGGGTCACTGAAATCCTCCAACTGTAATGCTAGGTAAATGGGAAGGAAGTTACCACTTCTATTTTCTCCTCTGGAGAAGGAGAAAACTGAACCCGGAATAGTATTTCCAGAACCTCATCCACCTCAAATAGTAACTGTCAGCAAAGTCTCTGAAAGCGCCTTACAGAGTCACAGAATTAGAGAGTCACCGTACCAACTCCATATTTAAGGTAACATGGCATGTTTCATTCCGAGGCCTATTTTTAACCGCCTGATATTCTTACTTCCATATCTCAGCTGAAAATAGGGCTGTATAAGAAAAAGGACATTTCTCCATTTCAGAGGGTGCATATCCTGAACTACTAAGTGCTTATTTCTCACATAACTTTCTAGAAGTTCCTGCAAGTCAGTATTTTATCTGTGTTGGCCAGAGTCAGGACCATTTGAAAGAGCTAAATTGAAAGACATTTGTAAAGCGATCGGTTGCATAGGTAACGTAGTATTGTTAGTCAAATGGCAGCTGATTTATGCAGATTTTTCCAAAATCTGGGAAAGTTTCCTATTTCTAAAGTGAGAGAAGCAGCATGGCCTAGTGGAGTCTGGGAGTTAAAGGACCTGGGTTCTAATTCCATCACTTGTCTGCTGCGTGACCTTGGGGAGGTCACTATACTTCTCTGTACCCTAGTTACCTCATCTGTAAAATGGGGATTCAATACCCGTTCTTACTCTTAGAACAGTGCCTGGCACATAGTAAGCGCTTAACTACCAGCAGAAAAAAGAGGAGGCAGATTAATATAAATAAATTATGGATGTGTACATAAGTGCTGTGGGGCTGAAGGAGGCGTGAATCAAAAGATAGATTATGAGTCCTGTGTGGGACAATCTATCCTTGCATCAGCCCCGTGCTTCCAACAAAACAAGAACTTGATAAATGCCCCAATTATGAAGCCTGTGACAGGGTGACTTTACTGCTGCAGTTGTCACTGCCATCTCGAAGATGGGTAGACATTAATCCTGGGGGAAGACTAACTAGGAATAGCATTTGGCAGCACCTTGAATTCATTCATTCAATCGTATTTATTGAGCACTTACTGTACGCAAAGCATTAAGCGCTTGAATTTGGGACAAGGGGAAGGTTGCGGAGATGAAAAGGAAAAGCTATAGCAGTTCTTCACCTGGGGATGAGAGCAGTGGATGCTCCGCGTGGCGCGGGATTGGGGAAAGGAAGGCTGGGATTTTCCGTGGGGATTTTGTAAAGTGAAAGTTGCTTCTCAGCTATTTTCCCTGTGGCTTTCATTCAAGGCGGAGGTTTTGTGGCGTTAATCTCTAAGAAGTCTGGGCCCCGCAACGGGGCAGCAAATTATCATGAGTTGTTAGCCTTAAACGCACCCATTTTGAGGAGAGAAAAAGAGAGAGAGGACTGAGAGGGATATCAGGGCTGCAAGAGGCAGAATTGGGGCAAAGAACCATCTAGAACTTCCTGCAAAAAGGAGAGCAGCCAAAACTGTGACAAGAAACTAGATCTTTGACCAGAAAGCAGTATAATGATGAATTTAGCAGAGAGCCCTGGGGGATCGCTGGCATTCATTAAGCCTAATGACCAGATTAGGGACTTCCTAAAGAGATCCTAAGGCAGGAAAAGGGCAAAAACGGAACGCTGTCTCATTCTAAGGCACCGTAATTGATTGGAACGAATGAAAGGAAAGTGAGTTGGACTAGGGTATTGAGAACCTTCTGAAATCTTCCGATCGTGACCCGCTAATTAAAAAGATAAGATTCTCCCTTTGTCGCCGCGATATAATAATAACGGTGATATCTGTTAAGTGCGTGCTGTGTGCCGGGCACTGTACTATCCGGACGGTGGAATTTGAGCGCGTGACGCAGCACCGGTAGTTAAGCGTTCGATTACGGCATAAACGCGCGCTGCCCACAGAGGACGGAAGTCAGACAAGAAATCTTCTAGACTGTGAGCCCACTGTTGGGTAGGGACCGTCTCTCTATGTTGCCACCTTGTACTTCCCAAGCGCTTAGTACAGTTTTCTGCATACAGTAAGCGCTGAATAAATACGATTGAATGAATGAATGAATGAAATCCGTTTGGTCTTTCCAAATGAGGACAGCAATGTGTCAGTATAAAAGGAAGCAAAGGGCCCCTCAAGAGCGCCCGGTGAACTCGTCGGCGTTTCCCCGGTAGCGTCTCAGAACTGATTTAGCGTTGGCCTTTTCCCGGACAGACAGTATCCCGGCTATGAGCTCCCACAGCAAGGCGGCTTCGTCCCTCCGGACATGATGCAGGCCCAGCAGCCGTACACGGGCCAGATCTTCCAGCCGGCGCCGGCCTACACTCCCACCACACCCCAGTCCTTCTACGGAAGCAACTTCGAGGATGAGCCGCCTCTACTAGAAGGTAAGATCGGTCGGCCGCCCGCGCGAGCCACTTTTCCCATCCGTTGGGCTCGTTTTTGGCGCTTCTTAAGCGCCTACCCTCGTGCTAGGCACTGTACTAAGCGCTGGGTGAGGTTGGACACCGCCTCTGCCGTACCTGGGGCTCATCGTCTTAATCCAGGTGAGGTAACGGCGGCACATCGTCGTCTTTTGCAGATGAGGTGACGGAGGCCCAGAGGAAGTGAAGTGACTTGCCCAAGGTCGCAGAGCAGAGATCGATTTAGGAACGGCAGAAGCAGCGTGGCTCAGTGGAAAGAGCCCGGGCTTTGGAGTCAGAGGTCATGAGTTCAAATCCCGGCTCCGCCGACTGTCAGCTGGGTGACTTTGGGCAAGTCGCTTCACTTCTCCGGGCCTCGGTTCCCTCATCTGTAAAATGGAGATTAAGACTGTGAGCCCCCCGTGGGACAACCTGATCGCCTTGTAACCTCCTCAGCGCTTAGAACGGCGCTTTGCACATAGTAAGCGCTTAGTAAATGCCATCATTATTATCATCATTGTAAACGCAGGCTGTACGTGCCGTAAGAGCCAGCTATAGGAGACGAAGGGACCGGTGTCTTTCAGTAGGGAGAGAGCCACTGTGTGTGAGGAGAGTGTCCTCCTGGGGTTTCCACACACAACTTTCTCTTTAGTAGTAGTAGTAATGATAATTATGGTACTTGTTAAGTGCTTACCATGTGCCAAGCACTGTTCTGAGCACTGAGGTAGATAGATACAAGTGAATCAGATTGAACACAGTCCCTGTTCCCCATGGGGCTCACACTCTTCATCGCCTTTTTACAGATGAGGTAACAGGTCCAGAGACGTGAAGTGACTGGCCCAAGGTCACCACTTTGGCCGTAGACTTAAAACTGACTCCAGGAGCTGGGAAGCAGCAGCCGGCCTAGTGGAAAGAGTGCGGGGCCCGCTAATCCCAGCTCCACCACCTGCTGCTTGACCTTGGGCAAGTCACTTCGCTTCTCCGTGCCTCAGTTCTCCCATCTGCACCATGGGGACTGAACACCCGTTCTCCCTCCTGCTTAAACTGCGAGTCCCGTGCGGGACCTGATTACCCGTGGGTGTCCCCCAGCATTTTGTACGGTGTTGGATACATAGTAAGTGCTTAACAAATACCCTCATTTCCGGAGGCAGGACGATTTAAGGAAGGAAAATTGTCCGTGGTAAGGGGCCAGGGACCACCTCTGCAGGCTCCCAGCAGCCGGGGAAGGAAAGAAGAGGGGCCCCAGCCAAAAGGGGAGAGGAAGGATATATGCGTAGTAATATTTCTGTACCTTTTCTTCTCCTTACCTTCTTCCTGACTTCTTGCAAAGATTGTCCCAGGTCCTTTGCTCTGATTCTTAGCTGACAAAACGGTGCTGTCGGTTTTCTTCATCAGCAGTAATTGTTGCACCAGAGGCCTGGGAAAGTCCAAGGAAAATGCAATTAAAAATGATCCCTGCGTCCATGGAGTCCTCAGTCGGAGGAGAAGTTAAATCCTGAATTATCTACCACTTAATACTGACCACTTACGTGCCCTTCTGCAAGAAGGCTCAGAGCAGCATAGTCATCCTCTCGTCTTCCCTCAACAAGACGTCTCTTCCCTCTCCACTCTCCCCTTCTTTTCCTTCTGGCCTTGTCTCCGCTGCTCGACCTGCTCTTCAGAAAATAATCCTAGCAGAGATGGGAAAGCCAGGGAACCCGGGAAGGCAGCGTGGGTTAGTGGAAAAAGCAGAGGCCTCAGAGCCGGAAGATCTGGGTTTGGATCCTAACCCGGCCACTTGTCCGCTGTGTGTGACCTTAGGCAAGTCACTTCACTTCTTGGTGCCTCCGTTCCCTCATCTGTAAAATGAAGATGAAATCCTACTCCCTCCTACTTCGATTGTGAGCCCTGTGTGAGACTATGTCCGGTCTGATTATCTCGTGTCTACCCCAGCGCTTGGCACAGAGGAAGCAATTAATAGTGAGAGAAGCAGCGTGGCTCAGTGGAAAGAGCATGGGCTTTGGAGTCAGAGGTCACGGGTTTGAATCCCGGCTCTGCCACATGTCTGCTGTGTGGCCTTGGGCAAGTCACTTAACTTCTCGGAGCCTCAGTGACCTCATCTGTAAAATGGGGATGATGACTGTGAGCCCCACGTGGGACAACCTGATCACCTTGTATCCCCCCCAGCGCTTAGAGCGGTGCTTTGCACACAGTAAGCGCTTAACAAATGCCATTATTATTATTATTATTATTATTAACATTAATAAAGAATGAAAGGGATTGCACCTCATTTCATGGGGCTGCTCTTGTTCCCCAAGTCCTGAAGCCCGTGGTTGGGTAGGGACCGTCTCTATATGTCGCCGCTTTGTACTTCCCAAGCGCTCTGCATACAGTAAGCGCTCAGTAAATACGATTGAATGAATGAATGAAGAGTCTTGAAGTTGATTTTAAATTTAAAGCGGTGCCAGTTGAGGTTGGCGAAGTTAAAATTTCAAAGACGCACGGTTGTGTTGGGAAAATGGCCTCACAACCCATCTCAAGGCCCTCCCACTTCCGTCACACCGGATCACACCAGGTACAGCCCTCGTCGTGACGGAGGCCAGAGCGAAGTGCTGGCCGTTACCTTCTCCTCTCGCCCGGAGAGCCTCCGGGAATCCGGAAGGCCCAGACTTACCTTTGAATGTTTGGCGGAGAAAATCACTTTCAGTCGTACAGCAGAGCTGGAAAATATATCCACCTCCATCGGTGCAGGGTAGGGCGGGAGGTTTGAAAAGGTTTGACGTGCTGTGGACCCTTGAATTGCCCCCCTCCCCATCCCCGTCTGTCCCACCACCCCCAGACAAGCCCCATTAGACCGATTCCAGGGGTTGACTTGGTCTCCTGTCAGATGGCTTTGTACCGCCTCTCTAGACTGTAAACTCACGGGCAAGGAGCATGCCAACTAACTCAGTTATATGGCACTCTCCCAAGCACTTAGTACATGCTCTGCACACAGTAAGCACTTGATAAATACCACTGATTGATTGAAATGTAAAGGATCCAGGAGATGTGGTCCCTCCCGATTAATCTGGTCCGTGACCTATATTGGGCTGAAAAAGGAATTACTTAATGCCTGAAGGAAGTTGGTTTTTTTTTTGGCGGGGACAGTTTGTTTCTTACGGTGTTTGTTAAATGCTTACTATGGGTCGAGCACCGTTCTAAGCACTGGGGCAGATGCAAGTTAATCAGGTCAGTCACAGCCTAAGTTAGGAGGGAGAACAGATCCCGAATCCTTATTTGACAGTTGAGGAAACCGAAGGGCAGAGAAGTTCAGCAACTCACCCAAGGTCACACAGCAGACCAGTGACTGAGCCAGGATTAACTTGTACCTCCCAAGCACTTAGTGCAGTGCTCTGCACACAGTAAGCGCTCAATAAATACGATTGATTGATTAGAACCCAGGTCCTCTGACTCACAGGCCCGGGGTCAATCCATTAGGCCGTGCTACTTCCCACAGCTAACAACATAGCATGTAAGCAGTCACCCCCAAAACAGGTTTTACATAGGAATTCTTTCTGAAATTTAGAAAAGAAACCCTGAATGGGAGAAGTGTTGCCGACTCCTTTTTTTTTTTTTTTTAGTAGAGATGTTGTTCGTTATAATGTGACCCACTTAAAAATCTAACGTTGGTTAAAGTTGTGTCGTATTAAATGGGATCCGTCTTGAGAAATACCTTCACCGGATATTGGCAAGGAGTAAGCTTGCAGTGAAGGTAGTGCGAATATATAGTTTCCCTCATCTGAACGTGACAGTGGTGCGTTAATGACGACGTGTAGCTTTCGAGGCTTGGATAGAGTGTATGAGCCAGGATGTTAATAATTATTAATTGTCCATTACAATGACCTGGCGGAATGGGCAGTACCACCACCCTGAGTTTCTCTTTCCCATTTTGAAGAGTACGCCGGTTTGGCTGTCTGGAATTAAACGGGCCACAGTTGGCTTTACCAATCCACTCACATATTCCCACCCTGTTCTAGCTAACTGCCTCCTGTTTCCCCCTTCCCTTGAACCCAAATTGACTTGTCCTTGGGTAATAAAAGTCAGTAAATTCTAGTTCCCAGCAGCCCGAGCCCAGAGCATTATCCCAAAGAGCTTTTCCAGGGGCAGGAAGCTTGTGCCATCACAGCAGAACTGGAAGCATTTTGAAGTATTTGTTAAGCGCTGACTTTGTGCAAGCACTGTTCGAAGTTCTGGGAGAGATACAAGATAATCAGGTCCCACATGGGGCTCACAGAAGTAAGAGGGAGAGCAGGGATTGAATCCCCATTTTGTAGATGAGGGAACTGAGGCACCAAGAAGTTAAGTGACTTACCCGAGGTCACACAGCGAACAAGTGGCAGAATCGAACTGAGAACCCAGGGCCTCTGACTCTTAGGCCCGTGCTCTTTCCTCCAGACTGTTGTGGCCCTAGAGCAACAAGGGTGATTATTCAGAGACGGAGTTGCAGAGCACAGTTGTAAAAAGAACGATAAAAAAAATCCAGACTCCTGAACTTTCTTTTTGTTGTCCTTCCTACAGAATTAGGAATCAATTTTGACCACATCTGGCAGAAAACCTTAACAGTCCTCCACCCCTTAAAAGTAGCAGATGGCAGCATCATGAATGAGACCGATTTGGCCGGGCCAATGGTTTTCTGCTTAGCCTTCGGAGCCACGTTGTTACTGGTGAGTGATACGGTTTTGAGCATCTATGTTTTTCTAAGGCGTATTGGCCAAAGTGAGTATTCAGAGTCGCCTCAGAATTTTCATCAAGAGCTCACTGATTAAGGGTCCATTTTCTAGCACTCTAGTTTATTGGAGCCTTCCAAATAGTTTGGAAGGGGATAAAAAAAAAATTATCCATCCGTCCAAACCCACTGAACCACTCCTAACAATGGGAAGGGCGTTACAATGACGGCCGATTCTCCGCCTCCTACTTTAAAAATTATTCAAGTGTCGAAAGCGAGGGTCCTATGAAAAATAACATTTAAAACAAGAGCCCCATAATTGATCTGAAGCCTCTTTAAAGCCCTTTGATGTCCCACGTGGAATGGAAATGGAATTTGTTTACGGGTTCTCGAGGTAAAGAATGATAGCATTTCTTTGGTATAACATGCCAGTTTGGCAGATTTTTGCAGCTGAACCTCGAGGGGAACAGTAAATTCCAGTGTATACGTTCTGGGACCTGATACTTTTCCATGGATCATCTTCCTGTTTGCCACTGGTTAAAAAAATACAGGCAGAAGCTAAATTATTTTCATAGTTTAGTATTTGGTTCAAAGGTACTTTTGCAAAGCTGTTCTGTCCCCTGGCACAGGCGTGCTTCATGACCAATTGATTTGAGGCATACGCTTTACTAACTGATGTCGAAAAGGACTTTTACAGTTCACAAATTCCAGTATTAGCAAATGAAAATCGAGAACGTGTTCATTATCGAATTAATCAGTATGGCTAAAAGGGAATTGAAACGCAGCTGGCAGAGACGATAAGCGTGTGTTTTTCCTCATTGTCACACTTCACTAATAAATTGATCATATACATATGGGAAAACCTGCTGACATCCCCCTAAGTGATGACAAAGTTCATTCCCCTCCTTTACATATATGAGTGACCTGATGTCTGTGAGCAGGTTTCCATAAAAACACCTCTTTTTTTTTAGGAAGCAGATTGCTTTTTTCAGATTATGAACCCCTCCCTCCTGAAATCCTCCCCAGATTTCATCATTTGCCCAAATCAAAAGTGATTTTTGCAGCTGAACCTCGAGGGGAACAGTAAACTCCAGTGAACAGATTCTGGGACCTGATACTTTTCCGTGGATCGATAACCTTCAAATGAGACAGGGCAAAACTACTCGCTTGATAGGAACTGAAGCAAGATACTAATATGAGCATGACAGAAATTAAAATGCCTCTAGCTTGTCCAACTATGTTACATATAGCCTGTGTTTTCGACCCCCTTGTGTGCTACCTGGGAAGATATTCTGGGATTCAAGGTGCTACAGCTGCTCCTAGTAACATCGGAAATTTTTTAGCTGGTTTGGTCAGGGGGAGAAAGTCAGGGCAGCGGGTCTATACAAGCAACTTGGGGGCACAATCTGATTCCTAGGGTACCAAGTAACTTGGGATGAGTCTCAAAACTCCACCTCTAAAGCTACACCCTGCACTCCTGCCTCTGGGAGGGGTGACCAGTCTCTCTAAGGGGCTCGAGGGCCCAATTTTTAGAATGTGACCTTGCATTTCCAGTCTTCCTTTAGAAATGGCGCTTGGAATTAAGACCAGTCCCTGGGGGGGTGCAAGGCCTGGAGCCAGGATACGGTGGAGACCAGAGGGAACTGCCTTTCCCTCTACCTGATACTACAAACTGCCGAACTTCCAGGCCAAAAAACATCTTCTTTACCTTCATTACCCCTCTCACTGAGGGCCTGCTCCAGAACTCACGTGCTCCAGCACGATAGGTCAGTCAGTCAGTCGTATTAATTGAGTGCTTACTGTGTGCAGAGCACTGTACTAAGCGCTTGGGAGAGTACCGGGAAACATTTTCACAGACGTATCCCTTGTCCAAAGCGAGCTCAGGACTGGAGTCTAGAGGGGGACAGAGACATTAATGTAAATGAGTAAATTATGGATATGTATATAATTGCTGTTTTATTTTGTTAGTATGTTTGGTTTTGTTCTCTGTCTCCCTCTTTTAGACTGTGAGCCCACTGTTGGGTAGGGACTGTCTCTATACGTTGCCAATTTGTACTTCCCAAGCGCTTAGTACAGTGCTCTGCACATAGTAAGTGCTCAATAAATAAGATTGATGATGATGCTATAAGGCTGAGGCAGGAGTGAATAAAGAGAGGCAATTCAGAGAGATGCAGAAGGGACCAGGATTTCATCCAAACACACCCCGACCATTCTTGGCATTGGAGTTTTCCGCAGTCCCCGGGCCCACAGAACTGCTATGAGAAAAATCAGAGTGTGTCCATTGCCTCTCTTACGTTTGAAGCGTGGGCCTTCCGGTGAAAGCAGAGGGCAGGGAATGTGTCTACGAGCTCTGTCACGTTGTACTCTCCCAAGCGCTTAGCACGGCGTTCAATAAATACCGTCAATAGGCCACCCTTCTCACCTCTCTCCGGGCACTCCTGGGAAAGTTCTCACCGGAACCGTTGCACGCGCCCGTCTGTGGAGATGTTGGCGCAGATGGAGTTTCACTCACTCAGTTTCTCCCCTTAGGCGCTGTCCCAGCACGATGGCTTCAGCTTTGTAACGTGCTTATCTTCTCATCCCCCAGGCCGGCAAAATTCAGTTTGGATACGTATATGGGATCAGCGCGATTGGCTGTCTAGGAATGTTTTGTCTTTTGAACCTAATGAGCATGACGGGAGTCTCGTTCGGCTGTGTCGCCAGCGTTCTCGGGTACTGCCTTCTTCCCATGATCCTCCTTTCCAGTTTTGCTGTGGTGTTTTCATTGCAGTAAGTATCGTGCCATTTTCACTTTGGTGTTAGTGGTGAAGGTCTAATTCTGCTGAGTACAGTCTTCCCCCTTTTGGGAACGGCTCTGTTAAATTAGGTACCGCAGAGTCCCCCCCCCAGCAAGCATTTTTCTCCATCAAGAAAATCTGCTCAGGACCAGGGAATTGAAGAACCGTTCTTTTTAATCTATTAGTACGGAATTCAGTGTAAACACTTGCCGTGTACAAATGGGCAGGGAGTGTGTATGCTATATTGTACTCTCCCAATCACTTAGTCCGATGCTGTGCACGCAGTAAGCGCTCATTAAATATAGAGAAGCAGCGTGGCTCGGTGAAAAGAGCCCGGGCTTTGGAGTCAGAGGTCGTGGGTTCTAATCCGGCTCCGCCAGTTGTCAAGCTGTGTGACTTCCAGACTGTGAGACCGTCTCTTTATGTTGCCAACTTGTACTTCCCAAGCGCTTAGCACAGTGCTCTGCACACAGTAAGCGCTCCATAAATACAATTGAATGAATGAATGAATGCTCACTGTATTCCATCGATTGCTTTGTGGCTTTCTTGTCATTGCAGAGGACTGGTGGGCGTTCTCCTGACCGCTGGAATTATCGGCTGGTGCAGTTTTTCGGCTTCCAAAATCTTTATCTCTGCCTTGGCCATGGATGGACAGCAGCTTCTGGTCGCGTACCCTTGCGCTTTGCTCTACGGAGTCTTCGCCCTCATTTCTGTGTTCTGAACTGAACATCTTGGAAATCGGACATCAGTGGGCCAAATACAAAGTAAAAACCGACTTTGAACTCTTCAGTGGGACCACCAAACCGCCAAGCCATCACGCTCTTGCGGGTTTAGCCCTTGACTGTTTGGGAGGGGCAGTGGAAATAAAGATTTATCTCCTTTGGTCTCTTTTAGAGAACTTTGAATCCTTTATTGGACCCGTGTGTGGTGTGTAACCCTTCTGTGTTCATATGCTTCTACGAATAGGATGTCATATCTCTTTCCTGTTCCTGCATCCTTTAGCAAAACAACTTTGTCTCTTGTAAGTTATGGTGGGATGTTTTTGATAAATTTTTATCAACAAGGGTGAATAAAGCCACAGACTTGAAGATCTCTCTTTTAAAGCCCTCCCACATGAGAGTGGATGCAAACTTGCAGACATTTTATCAAGGAGTTAGCAAAAGTTTTTAGTGTGCCTGAACAAAAGAGGCACTGGAAGCTCAAATGAGATACGTTTGCATTCCAAAGGTTAACACTTTCCTTGTAAATGAATTCATTTAAAAGGACCCAAGTAACTCAAAGTCTACTTTCCATTTGGCAGGAAGTGCAAGTGAATGCTCAGTGTTATCATAGCCTAATGTTGGTGGTCAGAAGTCACCATACTGTCAAATCAATAATAGGCTCAAGTACTTCCCAGTAGAAAAAACTCAACTTTAATTTTAAGATGATTGAAAATAAGACAATTACCAGTATTGCATTGATCAGTAAAATACATCTGAAGCTTATCGATTATATTTCCCCCATATCATTGCAACCATGGTGTTGAGTAGATTGTTTTTTTCAATCACCCTTTTGTGCATCTTACTCTCCTTATACAGATTTCTGTTTCAGGAAGCAATCTTTCAGATGACTTAAAGTTTAAGAACAGATGCTAACGGGCACAGACTCAAAAGGGAAAGATGAAATTAAAAAAAAAAATCTCACCGTTACTTCCTCTTGCTATTCTCGTTGGCCAGAGAATCCTTCAATGAAACCATCCATTTGGGTTTGGTCATTAGTCATTTAAACTTATAACGTGGAGGGAAGATGTTAAGCTGTAAGGAAAAGAATATCTTTATGCTAAATAGCAAGTGTAAACCTACATAGGAGTAGCGCTTTGGAAATACTGTGTTTACATATGCAATGGATCCGTGTTTCAGGACACGTTTTCTCATTAAAACTGAGGGTGCGTTTAGTATCCAAAGCTCTTCCTAGGGTGATATTCCAATCTTCCGATCTTTAATGACACTTATGGGGACCATTCCATTAAAATAAATATTCTAACTAGAGCAGCTTTTCCAGGACAAAGTCATATCATCAAAATATTGGTTGGATTTTAAATCGCCTCGTCGTTCGTCCTGAGTTGAATTGTACCTCAGATTCATATAGTATCTTTCTATCCTAATCCTTGTAATAAAATCCTACAAAGCGTACATGCATCTTTCATCCGTAAATATTATTCAGACAGTTCTTCCTGGAGAGGAACAAATGACCTCCTTGCTCTTCAAAACTTAGCTTTCGCCGAGAGCTGGATGCGGGATCAAATGCAGCTTCGGCATTTCTCTCGCACTTGTCTCGTGTTTCTTGGAAATGCTTAGGCCCTCACATTTGGGTTCCTGAGCAGCTTCAACGGTGTTATCTTTTTAGTGCCATGTTGATGTTTTATAATAACGCGATACTTATTTAGCAAGCTCACCCACCTGCTCCTTGACGGTGGAAAGGAAGCAGAAGACGCGGAGGACACGTGTTGACCGAAGCGGAGGTTCTGGGCACTTAGCTCCTCTCTCGCCAAAAGAGATTCAGGAAATAAACTCACCTTCCCTTCCCTCTCCAGGATTAGTCGTCTCAGGTGAGCGGTCCTTGGCTAAGGAGCCGCAGTAAGCTGTGAAATATTGTCTTAGCCGTTTAACAAGATGGGTAAGGTAAGCACAAAGATTACTTAAAAAAGGGAAATCAGTTCATTTGGAGTCGAACAAGAGCTTTGCCGCTTGGACTTCGGAGTGCATTGCCATGACGAGGATGGGACACTTCAGCTGGCTTTACGCTCATTCAGTCAATCGTATTTATTGAGAAGCAGCGTGGCTCAATGGAAAGACCATTGGCTTGGGAGTCAGAGGTCATGAGTTCAAATCTCGGGTCCGCCGTGACTTTCGGCAAGTCACTTTACTTCTTTGTGCCTCAGTTCCCTCATCTGTAAAGTGGGGATTATTACTGTGAGCCCCAAGTGGAACAGCCTTGTATCCTCCCCAGCGCTTAGAACAGTGCTTTGCACACAGTAAGCACTTAACAAATGCCATTATTATTATTGAGCGCTTACTGTGTACAGAGCACCGTACTAAGTGCTTAGCACTGTACTAAGCGCTCATCTGCTCCCAAAGCAAGTGTAGACGCATCCAAAGGTAGGGACTGTCTCTATATGTTGCGAACTTGTACTTCCCAAGCGCTTAGTACAGTGCTTTGCACACAGCGCTCAAGAAATACGATTGATTGATTGATTGATTGAAGCCACGTAGCCTAGTAGAGCAAAGGCCTGGACGTCAGAAGGACCTGGGTTCGAATCCCAGCTCCACCACTTGTCTGCTGTGTGACCTTGGGCAAATCACTTCACTGGGCCTCAGTCTCCTCATCTGTAAAATGGAGATTAAGACTGTGAGCCCAATGTGGGACAGGGACTGTGTCCAGCACGATTACCATAAGTCTAGTTGTGCAGTTAGTACAGTGCCTGGCATGTAGTAAGTGCTTAACAAATACCACAATTAGTCATGTTATTAGGGGAATCTCTGCTTAGCTTCAGACACTGTTAATCCCGGCACTGCCACTTGTCAGCTGTGTGACCTTGGGCAAGACACTTCACTTCTCTGTGCCTCCATTACCCCATCTGTAAAAAGGGGATTAAGATTGTGAGCCCCACATGGGACAACCTGATCACCTTTTATCCTCCCCAGCGCTTAGGACAGTGCTTTGCACATAGTAAGCGCTTAACAAATACCACCATTATTATTATTATTATTAATTTGGGGCTGGTGATGATGTCACCACCAATCCTGAAATTTTTTTTAGTACATCTTTGTAAGACTGTTGGTCTATTATTGCATTTGTGGGGAACAGCCTGGCATAGTGGATACAGCACAGACCCGGGAGTCGAAAGGTTGTGCTTTCTATTCCTAACTCTGCCACTTGTCTGCTGTGTGATCTGGGGCAAGTCACCTCACTTCTCTGTGCCTCAGTTTCCTCATCTGCAAAATGGGGAGTGAGTCTGTGAGCCCCACCCGGAACAGGGACTGGGTCCATCCCGATTTCCTTGTGTCCACCCCAACGCTTAGTACAGTACTTGGCACACAGTAAGAGCTTAACAAATACTAGAATCATGAATTGCCGTTTGTGAAATGGTTCTTAGATTGGAGGCCTGTCTTGAAATGAATATTTCAAAAGGTGAATAGAGCTAAAATGATTAGGAAATCATGGTGGCATTCCTCTTCCGCTTTCAGTTACAAGCATCGTGTGAAACCTCTTAGATCAGGCCAGCCAGCCAGATTTAATTGCCAATAGTTCAGCAGCGTGGTTCAGTGGAAAGAGCCCGGGCTTTGGAGTCAGAGGTCGTGAGTTCAAATCCCAGCTCTGCCACTTGTCAGCTGTGTGACTTTGAGCAAGTCACTTCACTTCTCTGGGCCTCAGTTCCCTCACCTGGAAAAGGGGGATGAAGACTGTGAGCCTCCCGTGGGACAACCTGATCACCTTGTAACCTCCCCAGCGCTTAGAACAGTGCTTGGCACATAGTAAGCGCTTAATAAATGCTATCATTATTATTATTACTTTAGGAACTTAGTTTGCATAGATTGCACCTGTTTCCAAGCCTTGGGTTTGGGGGGTTTTTTTAAATGGTATTTTTAAGTGCTTAGTATGTGCCCCGCACTGCTCTAACTGCTGGGTCCCATGCAAAGTAATCAGGTTGGACGCAGTCCACAATGTCACAGTCTTAATCCTCATTTTATAAATGAGTAACTGAGGCACAGAGAAATGAAGTGACTTGCCGAGCAGACGGGTGACGGAGTTAGAATTAGAACCCAGGTCTTTCCAA
The DNA here is from genome assembly GCF_015852505.1 of Tachyglossus aculeatus. NCBI lineage: Eukaryota > Metazoa > Chordata > Mammalia > Monotremata > Tachyglossidae > Tachyglossus > Tachyglossus aculeatus. Next base: position 42,761,067 of record NC_052101.1, read on the forward strand.
CTCCCAGGGCCCTGCTCTGTCCACTAGGCCAAGCCAGTGAATGAGGGTGGGAGGCTTTGCACAACTGACCGCTGCTTTCAGTGATGACATCCCGTCGTTGTTACCTCACAGTTCAGTTTTACACAGTGATTAGTGTCTGGGGAGTCGCTTCCCTTTTTCAAACTGGACTTCCATCTGTCTTTCCAGAAGACATAATCAAACCCAGGCACTTTGGTCTTTTATTCGGCCCAGTGGAAAGTGAGCCCGTTGTTGGGTAGGGACCGTCTCCATATGTTGCCAACCTGTACTTCCCAAGCGCTTAGTACAGTGCTCTGCACACAGTAAGCGCTCAATAAATACGATTGAGTGAATGAATGAATGGAAAGAGCACAGGTCCTGGCTTCTAATTCCGGCTCGGCCATGTATCTGTTTTGTGGCCTTGGGCAAGTCACTTAATTTCTTGCCTCAGTTATTCTATTTTATTTTGTTAGTATGTTTGGTTTGGTTCTCTGTCTCCCCCTTTAAGACTGTGAGCCCACTGTTGGGTAGGACTGTCTCTATATGTTACCAACTTGTACTTCCCAAAGCGCTTAGTACAGTGCTCTGCACACAGTAAGCGCTCAATAAATACGATTGAGTGAATGAATGAATGGAAAGAGCACAGGTCCTGGCTTCTAATTCCGGCTCGGCCATGTATCTGTTTTGTGGCCTTGGGCAAGTCACTTAACTTCTTGCCTCAGTTATTCTATTTATTTTATTTTGTTAGTATGTTTGGTTTTGTTCTCTGTATCCCCCTTTTAGACTGTGAGCCCACTGTTGGGTAGGGACCGTCTCTATATGTTACCAACTTGTACTTCCCAAAGCGCTTAGTACAGTGCTCTGCACACAGTAAGCGCTCAATAAATACGATTGATTGATTACCTCAACCGTAAAATGGGGATTAAATTCACCTCCTCCTATATAGGCCTTGAACCTCTTGTGGGGCAGGGGTTGTTCCTGGCCTGATTAACTTGTATCTACCACCGTGCTTAGAACAGTGCTTGGCACATAATAATAATAATGGCATTTGTTAAGCGCTTACTGTGTGCAAAGCACTGTTCCAAGAGCTGGGGGGATATACAAGGTGATCAGGGTGTCCCACGTGGGGCTCACAGTCTTAATCCCCATTTAACAGATGAGGGAACTGAGGCTCAGAGAAGTTAAATGTCACACAGCAGACGTGGCGGAGCAGGATTCGAACCCATGACCTCTGACTTCAAAGCCCGTGCTCTTTCCGCTGAGCCACGCTGCTTCTCTAACACACAGTAACTACCAAAATTATTATGAATTATTACTATCAGTAATAATTACTATCGGTAATAATTATGAATTATTATTACTATCCTGCAACTTGCAGGAGTTTCACCCAAGTTATTTCATTAGCTTGGCCCCATCCTCTGATTAGTTTTCCATTGTCCAATACTTCATCAAGGACATTCTCAGACTGCGTTGGTGACAGGTTCTCAATGTAGCTAAAGCCCCCTCCTCCCTTCTGACCCAAGAGGCAAATTCTTCCATTTCATGAGTAGACGTTAATGAGGAGAAGCTCCGCTAACGCTAACGGGAGCGAAGCATGCCAGTCCATCAGTGACGTTAGACTCTTGAGAGCATTGCAACGACAAGAGTTTTTATAACAAATTTTCTTTTTCACCTTTTCGGGCGTTGGAACGGCGGAGGCCCCTTTCCCCTTTAGAGAAGATATTTGAAAACCACGGTCCGAGGAGATTAAGATGGACTGTTGCCGTTTCACAAAACGTCTCGAAATTGCTCTTCAGAGGAAAAGCCTTCGCAAATCTAGTTTCGTGGCTCTGCCTTTAATGCGTCATTCAAGAGTGAAAGCTTTTGATGAGATGTGGTTATGACTATCATCCCAGATGGAAATATTACCTCTCGCCCAGTGCACAAAGTTCTTACTCTGTTTAATGAAGAACATTATCTGCCGCTGGAGCACCATGTCCTGGGTTTGTTCAAGTGCATTAAAATGATTACCTACGCAAATAAGGCCTAATTAAATACAGAACCGTGCCCCTCATTTGCAAGCTCAACTACTTTCTTGAGCACATTAGGTTCTAAAAATCGGATATTGTATTTTGGTGAGCTTAGCGAATCAGGCTTACCTTGCATATGTAAACTCGGTTCATTTTTGAAGTCACCAGTAGCCCTGCACATAAGCATAGAGACTAGTTAATTACGCATTAAACTGTTTTAAACCGTTTTAAATTGCTTCTCTGGCAGCACAAAATGGAAAATTAAGCACTCAGGAGAAACCTGAGAAAACTTGGCCTTCTTTTTTTCTGGTTTGAAATCATTCTTGAAGTAACACCCCGATTTAGAGAAATGGGGAAGGTTGTGAAGCCATCGGCTCCAGGGTTTTTTCTTTTTTTAACCCCGTGGTTGACTGAACAATCCTACGGCAAAGAACATCTCGGTAAAGAGAGACCTTGTGTTGGCTGAGACTTTTTGCTAATTTGACCTGTCATGGTTTTAAAGATAACCTCGGAAGGCCAGGGAAGGTTTATTTTTCTCTGGGATTCAATATTCTAAATTCTCAGGGAGGCAATTTCAGTTTTCCTTTTTTATGGCTTCCTTTAGATTTGGGCCCACGTTTCCTGTCGTCGTATTATGGCAATTTAGCTCTTATTACCCTGAGAACGCACCATCCTTAGAATTGTTATTAATGTGTGGTTTCCTTTGGACTGCTGAAACCTGGAATTCCTATCCTATCCAAGCCCCTCTCCCCTCATCCTTTTTTAATGGTGTTCAAGCACTGCACTAAACTCTGGGGTGAAGAAAAATAATTGTGTTGGAGGCAGTCCTTATACCATTTTGGGCTCACAGTCTTGATCTCCATTTTACAGATGAGGCAACTGAGGCCCAGAAAAGTTAAGTGACTTTCCCAAGGTTCCACGGCAGACAAGTGGAAGAGCCAGAATTAGAACCCGGGTCCTTCCGACCTCAAGACTGTGCTCTACCCACTACGACACATGGTCTCAAAAGGTGTACCAAGTTGGCTTCTGGCCTTCCCACTCAACTTTTCAAGGGTTTGTATGGTAACTCTGGGTAATCATCATCATCAATCGTATTTATTGAGCACTTACTATGTGCAGAGCACTGTACTAAGCGCTTGGGAAGTACAAATTGGCAACACATAGAGACAGTCCCTACCCAACAGTGGGCTCACAGTCTAAAAGGTAATGAGCTACCTTTCCTCCAACTTCCTTGTAGTGGAACTATTTAGACAGTCCATGCTCATTCCTTTTGGCCAGACTCTTTTTCTGTTTCTGCAAGGCACGGCTGCTTGATGCTAATCAAATAATTTTCTTTTTAATATCGTACATCCTGAGCAAGCAAACGTGGTCCTGCGAGTTGTCTCAGCCTGAAGATGAAATTCAGTAGCTTGAAGCCAAGCCTCAGCAGCGATAGATTTATCGTTTGGGGATTCTTTATTTGTCTTTTCAAGAATCAGATGAAACAAATGGAAAGAGCAGACGCTATCCCCCCGCTATTTTAACGTAAATCGAAAGCCAGTTCCCCGGTACCTCACCAACGATGAGCTCGGTTTTAATGCAATTTTTTTTTATACTGGATTTTGCACTTACTGGTGTGGCTAATTTGGGCCTTTTGCCAAGGCCCCCAAATCATAATAATAATAATTATGGTATTTTAAAGTGCTTACTATGTGCCAGGCACTGTACTAAGCGCTGGGGTGAATACAAGCAAATTGGGTTCGGACACAGTCCCTGTACCATGTGGGGTTCACGGTCCCAATCCCCATTTTACAGGTAAGGTAACTGAGGCATAAAGTGAAATGACTTGCCCAAGATCACACAGCCGACAAGTTACAGAGGCAGGACTAGAACGCTTGACCTTCTGACTCAACAACATCATCCCTGGGCCAGAACAGGGCTCAACCATCCCTAAATCCCTAATTTATTTCCCTTTTATGACCATCTTTTTCTCTAATCGCCTGTTATGACCTATTTCTCTGAGATTTCAGGTTCATGATACAAAATGAAATGCTTCACCCAGTGAGTGGAAAGAATATGTAATTCATTATCGGAGAAAGTTTGAGCAGTCTGAAAATAGCAGTAGGATCAAGAGGGAGTTGGATGGACTCACGGGTGAGACGTCCATAATGGGTTATTAATGAAAGGTTAAAGTTGGAAAGGAAAAAGTTAATACCCCACTGCTAACCACGAAGAAGCTTGTCAAGATGGCCAAGTCTTTAAATTGTAAGCTTCTTGAGGGGGTAAGTATTTTCTACTTCAAGGGAAGCAGCGTGGCATTGCAGATAGAACTCGGGCCTGAGAGTCAGAAGGTCACGGGTTCTAATCCTGGCTCCGCCACTGGTCTGCTGTGTGACCTGAGGCAAGTCACTTCACTTCTCTGGGCCTCAGTTCCATCATCTGGAAAATGAGGATTGAGACTGGGAGTCCCACGTGACACAGGGACTGTGTCTAATCTGATTTGCTTGTATCCACCCTAGCGCTTAGTACAGGGTCTGGCACATAGTAAGCACTTAACAAATATCATAATCATCATCATCACCTGAACTCTCCCATGTGCTTAGTACTACAGCAGTTTCTCAAAACGTCCTGCTGCCCAGTTCCGAGACAGAATATCGTTCATTCAATTGTATTTAATGAGCGCTTACTGTGTGCAAAGCACTGTACTAAGCACTAGAGAGCATACAATACAACAACAAACAAATTCCCTGCCCACAATGAGCTGGTGGGATGGACCGTTGGTGTAACTCAGTAATGGTATAAATACTATTGGCTGATTGATTGACTCATCAGAGACAATTTTACGAGCGGCTTTGAATGCCCTGGCATTTGAAAATGTAACAATCCTCCAACTTTTTTCCCTCCGGTCTTGACTCTGCTTGGGATATTTTAAAGGACCTGAAGAATGAATTTCCTGTTACCAAGACACCAGGATTGGATGCCACCTGCTTCCTTGACACCCGCAGAAAGTTGGGGGGCTCCTGACGTCTCTTGGAAATTCCAGCCAGTGGGAAGCCTGTGGCTTCACCTTCAGCACAAGATGATATCATCCGTAATAATAATAATGATGTTGATATTTGTTAAGCGCTTACTATGTTTCAAGCACTGATCTAAGCACTGCAGGCTAATCGGGTTGGACACAGTCCCTGTCCCTCATGGGGCTCATGGACTTAATCCCTGTTTTACAGATGTGGTAATTGAGGCACAGAGAAGTGCCCAAGGTCACACAGCAGAAAAGTACCAGAGCTGGGATTAGAACTCAAGTCCTTCTGATTCCCAGACTCATGTTCTATCTGCTAGTCCGCACTACTTCTATCCATGTCATTTTCCTGAAGTATGCCGAGCTCACCCAAATACTCCCCCTTCTCCACCTGCTTCCCTTCCCAGATCCCTCTGTACACAAACGTGTCCAAGTTGTAGAATTTGAAGTTAAGGATGGCAGAGGGAGATTGGTTCCTGTCAATTAAAATTCTGGACAAAAAAGCATCCTATACCAAATCAGTACTGGACAGTGGGTAGGCTATCTGAAACCAGACTCCTGTTAATAATTAAAAAAAACCAATAGGAAAAGAAACTTACTTTCTGCCCCTGCAGATTAACCTAGCTACAGGCTACATTGGATCCTGAAGAGTCTGGAGAATCCTCAACAGACCCGTCACCAAGTCTGTATTTAGGATAATTGAGCTTAACAATATTTCACTTGCTGTTGAGCTTCGGAGTTACACAAACAGCTCTAATTTGGTTACTTTGTATACTTAGTAGATGAGTTAATTACAGTTCTGCAGGCAGTGAGACATAATCGCAGCTGTTGGTGAAATTTGGCAGACACAGGAGGTAATTAAAGTGATCGTTTTTTAATTTCTCCCTTTTACGGTCGTTTTTTTTTTTTTCTTTTAATAAGATGAATTTCAAAGAGCTGGATTGAGAAGAACTGGCTTGGCGTGAGCGTAATTGGGGCCAGCTCCAGGGTCATCAGGGCACCTGTCTACCTGTGGTGCCCGCTCTGATGACAGCTTCCCGCCCACCTGCACCGTGCCATCTCCGTGGGAAACAGGGCCAAACAGCTGCCCCCTCCATCGACTGGCTGGACGCCTCCCCTTCACCTCCTGGACACCTGAACCCGAGTCCTCTGGATAAATGAGAGTTTCCCACCAAGCGGAATTGGACCTGGGCCACGGACCAGGGAATCCCGTAGGTTCGCCCGGCCTTTGGGTGGATCCGCAATGAGCCTTCTAGACTGTGAGCCCACTGTTGGGTAGGGACTGTCTCTATATGTTGCCAACTTGTACTTCCCAAGCGCTTAGTACAGTGCTCTGCACACAGTAAGCGCTCAATAAATATGATTGATTGATTGACTTCAGCTGCCCGTTTACTGGTATTGATGTCTGCCTGCCCCCCTCTAGACTGCGAACCCGTTTTGAGAGAGGGATGATCTCTCTTTATTTGCTGCATTATACTTTCTAAACGCTCAGTCCAGTGCTCTGCACACGGTAAGCACTCAGTAAGTATGACTGAATGAATCGGACCCGAGAGAGTGGTAGCAGGGACTCTCTGGAAGGTAGTGAGAGAGTAGGGGGTGTCTCCTCTTTAAATCCTTACTGAATAATAATAATAATAATAATAATGTTTTTTGTTTAGCGCTTACTATGTGCCAAGCACTGTTCTAAATGCTTAGTACAGTGCTCTGCACACAGTAAACGCTCAATAAATATGATTGAATGAATGAATGAATCCAGAGCTTGGCACATAGTAAGCGCCTAACAAATACCATCATTATTAGTATTATTATCCAGAGAGGGTTAGTGAATCCCCCATGGTCACACAGTGGATCAATGACAGTGCCGGGATTAGAACCTGGATCTCCTTCCTCCCTCCTAGCCCTGGGCACTTTCCACAAAGCCATGCTGTCTCCTTCCCTTTCCCTCCTATCAATCAATCAATCGTATTAAATGAGCACTGTACTAAGCGCTTGGGAGAGGGCACTGTACCAATATCACAGAGTTGGTAAGCACACTCCCTGCCCACAAGGACTGCGCTCAGTCTGCAGTCCTAGGTCAGAGTCTGTGGGATAGAGAAGCAGCGTGGCTCAGTGGAAAGAGCACAGGCTTTGGAGTCAGAGGTCATGGGTTCAAATCCCGGCTCCGCCAATTAGCTGTGTGACTTTGGGGAAGTCACTTCACTTCTCTGTGCCTCAGTTACCTCATCTGTAAAATGGGGATTAAGACTGTGAGCCCCCCGTGGGACAATCTGATCACCTTGTAACCCCCCCAGCGCTTAGAACAGTGCTTCGCACATAGTAAGCACTTAATAAATGCCATTATTATTATTATTAGAGTCCTGGGGCTATTTATAGAGTGTTCTTCGTCCCTGAAGATAATTGCCACTGAGAGAGAACTTTAACTGGGCTTTTGGGCCTGGCTGATAACCAAAACTGCTCAAGAAGGTTGTCCTTTGTTGTGCGTCTATTTAGCCCGCTCCTAAACACAGGATACAGTGCTCCACATAGTAAGCGCTTGATAAATGCCATAGGTTGATTGACTGGGTGTAGTTGGGACTATCATTCATTCAATCATTCATTCAATCAGATTTATTGAGCGCTTACTGTGTGCAAAGCACTTTCAGCCACACTTACCACCCTGAGGTAAATTCACCATCAGTGGGGCTAGCACTGTACACTCACTCACTAACTCTCTTTTTCTCTCTGTTTTTTTGTCCTGTTTAATGGTAATTGGTAAGGACTTCCTATGTACCAAGCACCATACTACGTGCCGGGGTAGATACAAGCTAATCAGGTTGGACACAGTCCACTTCCCAAGTGGGGCTCACATCCCCATTTTACAGATGAGGTTACCAAGGCCCAGAGAAGTGACTTGCCGAAGGTCACACAACAGAGAAGTGGTGGAAGTGGGATTAGAACCGGGGTCCTTCAGTCCCATCCCCTATGCACTAGGAACGCTGCTCTCTCTCTCTCTCTCAATATGTTTAAGGTATTTCCATATACCATAGAAGTGGCTCTCCCTCCTAATTCCCCTCCTTCTGATTTTTAAGGAGGAAATAAAAGACATATCGTACCTCACAGCTGAGCAGGGATAGAGGTGTGGGGTGAAAGATAGGGTCAGACCGTGACAATGCAGCAAAGCTGGCTTGCCCCAGAGACGGTTTCTTGAGGGAGACAGGTGAACTCGTGGATAGAAAGAGAAGAGTCTCGTCTTACGCCATGGACACATCTCTCCCACAACACCCCGCCTCCATCAGCAATCGCTCTGGTAGTGTACCCGTAGAGTTTTCATGGTAAAAATATGGAAGTGATTTACCATTACCTCCTTCCGTGCAGTAAAACTTGAGTGTCTGCCCTCAACTCCCTCCGGGACAGATGAGTTTTGACTTCTAGGAGATGGCCTTCCACTCGCTAGCCACTGCCCAAACTAGAAATAGAATGAAATGGACGGGCTTCTGCTTGACCCTCCCGTAGTCAAGACTGATAGAGTACTGGAAACTCTCCGGGTGCGACCCTGAGAGGGGAAAAGAGAAGAGAGTGGGGGTTAATTCAGTGTCTGCCTATTGTATAGAGCACTTGGGAGTATGTCAATCAGGTAAGAAATGCAGTCTCAATTGCCTCCTTACCTTTCTGTTCTTTTCCCCCCGCTCCTTAACTGCTCTTTACTCTTCTCTTTTTATTTCTGGTCCCCTTACTGCTAGACGTCATTCTTTTATAACCCCGAGAAGAGGCCCACCCTTGTTTTTGTGTTGTGAAAACTATGTAAAAGAGTCAGGAACTTTTGAAAATATTTATAGTATTCGGTGTGGGTGTATGTATGTATAATAATAATAATAACAATAATAATAGCATTTGTTAAGCGCTTACTATGTGCAAAGCACTGTTCTAAGCGCTGGGGGATACAAGGTGATCACGTTGTCCCGCATGGGGCTTACAGTCATCATCCCCATTTTACAGATGAGGGAACTGAGGCTCTGAGAAGTTAAGTGACTTGCCCAAGGTCATATAGCAGACATGTGGCAGAGCCTGGATTCGAACCCACGACCTCTGACTCCAAAGCCCGGGCTCTTTCCACTGAGCCACGCTGCTTCTCTACACACACACACACACACACATACACACACACATATATACCATATTTACTCATAGAAGCGGCTCTCCCTCATAATTCCTCACATATATACATATATATGTATACATACATATATGTATATAAAAGGAGCAGCATGACCTATTGTAAAGAGCTCAGGCCTGGAAGTCTGTGGACCTGGGTTCTAATTCTGGTTCTTCCAGTTGTTTGCTGTGTGACCTTGGGCAAGTCAACTTCTCTGTGCCTCCATTTCCTTGCATATAAAATCTATAAAATGGGGATTCAGTGCCTGATCCTACATAATAATAATAATGATGATGGTATTTGTTAAGCGCTTACTATGTGCAAAGCACTGTTCTAAGCGCTGGGGGTAGGATACAAGGTGATGATGACGGTATTTGTTACAAGGATACAAGGTGATCAGGTTGTCCCACGTGGGGCTCACAGTTTTAATCCCCATTTTACCGATGAGGGAACTGAGGCCCAGAGAAGTGAAGTGACTTGCCCAAAGTCACACAGCTGACAAGTGGCGGAGCTGGGATTTGAACCCATGACCTCTGACTCCAAAGCCCGGGCTCTTTCCACTGAGCCACGCTGCTTCACATAGTCCGTGAGCCCCATGTGGGACAGGGATTGTCCCCTACCCGATTAACTTGTACTGACCCCAGGGCTTAGAACAGTGCTTGTCACATAGTAAAATGCTTACCCAACGCCATAATAATAATACATACCATAGTGATTATATGATCTTGTGAGGCAGCGGATAACTTCACGTTCTCACTGACAACGTTGCTCTCTAAAGCCAGATGCAATTCCTGGGGTAGGTCCAGGAATCACTGCAGGAGGGGGAAAGAAGGAGGGTTAAGATCATAAGCAACACCACTATCGAGTCAGATCCATCCAACGCAGGATTCTGTCTCTGACAGTAGAAATAACTGTGAAATTTGTGAAGCGCTTACTTCGTGCCAGGCACTGTACTAAGCACTGAGGTGAGTACAAGCAAATCGGGTTGGACACAGTCCCTGTCCCACACGGGGTTCGCAGTCTCAATCCCCATTGTACAGATGAGGGAAAACTGAGGCACAGGGAAGAGCCCTAGGTCACACAGCGGACAAGTGGCAGAGTGGGGATTAACAATGGCATTTATTAAGCGCTTACTATGTGCAAAGCACTGTTCTAAGCGCTGGGGAGGTTACAGGGTGATCAGGTTGTCCCACGGGGGGGCTCACAATCTTAATCCCCATTTTACAGAGGAGGTAATTGAGGCACAGAGCAGTTAAGTGACTTAATAATTAACAATGGCATTTATTAAGCGCTCACTATATGCAAAGCGCTGGGGAGGTTACAGGGTGATCAGGCTGTCCCACGGGGGGGGCTCACAATCTTAATCCCCATTTTACAGAGGAGGGAACTGAGGCACAGAGCAGTTAAGTGACTTAATAATTAACAATGGCATTTATTAAGCACTCACTATATGCAAAGCACTGTTCTAAGCGCTGGGGAGGTTATAAGGTGATCAGGTTGTCCTACGGGGGGCTCACAATCTTAATCCCCATTTTACAGAGGCACAGAGCAGTTAAGTGACTTAATTAATAATTAACAATGGTATTTATTAAGTGCTCACTATGTGCAAAGCACTGTTCCAAGAGCTGGGGAGGTTACTAATAATAATGATAATGATGGCATTTGTTAAGTGCTTACTATGTGCAAAGCACTGTTCTAAGCACTGGGGGGATACAAGATGATCAGGTTATACCACATGAGGGGCTCACAGTCTTAATCCCCATTTTACAGATGAGGGAAATGAGGCTCAGAGAAGTTAAGTGACTTGCCCAAGGTCACACAGCAGACACGTGGCGGAGCTGGGATTAGATCTGACTCCCAAGCCCGAGCTCTTTCCACTGAGCCATGCTGCTTCTCTGGTTACAATCCAGGAAGGATGATGGAAACTTTGTGACGGGTCCTCTATCAACACAATTCCTCCCAGCACCACTGACAGAGACAGAATTCCAGGGTGGATGGCACATGGGTTTCCCGGGTGTAGCCTAGGCCTTGATCTTGATCCGCCTTTGATTCATCAATCCTTAGGGCAAAGGATTCCAGCACCCTGTCCTAAAGTTCGGTTCGTGTATACAATGTTATGTTGATCGTGTCTGCTCCCACCAGCAGTAATCAATCAATCATATTTCAATCAATCACATTTATTGAACACTAACTATATGTAGAGCGCCGTAGCTCATACTCTAGACTGTAAGCTCGGTGTGGAAAGGGAATATATCTGTTTATTCTCATATTGTACTCTCCCAAGTGCATAGTACACACAATGCACAAGGCGGGAGCTCAATAAATACGACTGAATGAATGAATACTAAACACTTAGAAGGGTCTGCTTCAAATGCCGCCTTCGGGATGTTTCATCTGCTCTCATAAAGTATCCATAGAGTTTTCTTGGTCTAGATATGGAAGTGGTTTATCATTGCCTTCTTCTCACAGTAAAAACGAGAGTCTCTGTCATTGACTTTGATCGACATTCTCGTCCGCCTTTGACTCTCTTTCAGGCCTCTGCTTCCCAGCGCCGATATGTTGACTTTTATGCTTTGGATTAGACCTTTCCATTTTGGGCAACCCCATAGGCATAACTCTAAAGTTCGTCAGCGCACTCAAACTCTCCTGCCACGATAAGGCATCGATTCATAGGGGAGTACAATATAACAAAATAAAAGAGTTGGTTGACACATTCCCCGCCCACAACGAGCTTACAGATGAAATGTCTGTGTGTAATTTGTAGCCTTGTGTCAGAGAAGTGTGCAGAACATAAAGTTTCCTGTCTTTTTTTTTCTTTTCTTTTAACGATATTTGTTAAGCGATTACTATGTGCCAGAAACTGTACTAAGAGCCGCGATAGAGTTAAGCTAATCAGGTTGGACCCAGTCCCTGTCCCACGTGGGGCTCTGTCCCTAGGTCAAGGAATAATGGGCAGGATCTTCCAGCCCCAGGAGTTCAGCAAGTAGTTTCTCGGGCCATCTCAGGCAGCCAGCCGCCTCACCCTGGAGAGAAAATTCTCATTTCCCTTCTCAGTCCCTCTGAAGAGAAAAGAGATGTCTGGCGGGCTGCCGGGGACCTCAAAGGACCTACAGCTTTTGCGTTATTTAACGTTCCCTTTATTAAAATGAGCCGCTCTTCTAACGGCTTGGTCCGGTAGCTGGGTCAGATGTTAATTGTCAACAAGAAGAGATAACGCGGCCGTTTGGCCCGGTGCCCGCGACGCTGCTGCAGTTTAATGGAATCGCAGATGGAAGCATTTACATTCAGGAGGATTTTTGTGTTCCAGGGTTTTGTCCCAATTAAAAGTTCTCGGTTCAAGCCAGGTTACCAGATCTGCAGGCGGCAACAGTGCCGCTTTCCCCAGCCAGAAGCTGGCAGGTGCCATCCCTCCTCTCCCCACCAAGCCACTGCCGCGTGGATAATAATAACTGTTGCATTCGTTAAGTGCTTACTCTGTGCCAAACACTGTACTAAACTCTGGGGTAGATATGATATAGTCAGGCCAGACGCCAGCCCCGTTCCACGTGAGGCTCACAGTCTAAATGGGAGGGAAAACAGGCATTTAATCCCATTTTACAGGGGATGAAATGGAGGTGCAGAGAAGTGAAGTGACTTGTCTAAGGTCCAACATCAGGCAAGTGTGCTCGTTCCACTAAGCCATGGGCTACATGGGAGGGGAAGTGATTTTGGAGACAATATAAGTTTTTCCATGGACCTCAGTGATTGAAATGGTGCCTGTCACTGGCCAGTTAGTTGGCAGGGTTGAGCGTGGTACTGCCTGGAACCAAATTGTCAAAGCTCCAGACTCAGTTTTTTGCCTTCCCGATAACCAGGATAAGCACTATTGACTAACCACCAGATTCCCTAGGTCAGTGGACAGATTTATCTCCTGTGAAATTTTCCCATTTTTGCCTGTGCCCAAATGCCTCGTCTGTGTCTTTCAGTTCCTACTCCTATAACCTTGGATGACATTATTGACGAACCCCCATGAATATGAGAAAATTATATCAATAAATACGATTGATGATGATATCAGAGTAGCCATTTTCTCGAAGAGCACGAATGAATTATGGGGTAGATGGTTCAAAGATCCCTCCGAGGTCTGACGTTTTTCGGTCCAAATTCCTCTGTTACTGATTGGTGCACTTCCAACATGATGCTTGTAACTCTCGTCATTCATTTCTACCTGATTGTCTCTAAGATGTAAGGTTGCCAAAGCAGCTCGGCATAGTGGGTCCATTACGGGCCCTGCCGCTTGCCTGCTGTGTGACTTTGGACGAGTCACTTCACTTCTCTGTGCCTCAGTTGCCTCTTCTGGAAAATGGGGATCTTAATAATGGTATATAGATTAACATAGCTGTGAGCTTAATATTGGATATAGGTTGGAATCCATCCAACCTGATTAGCTTGTATCTACCCCAGCACTTAGTACAGTGCCTGGCACATAGTAAGTGCTTAACAATACCATAAAAAGAAAGAGAAATAAACCAGAATACTGGGCAATAGAGTCTAGACTATGAGTAGGACAGGGACTGTGTCTGACCTGATTAATTTGTATCTACCCCAATGCTTAGAACAGTGCTTGACACGAAGTAAGCGTTTAACAAATACCACACTTATTAGAATGCAGTAGGGTTATGGCAGAGGCTTTGAAGAGTAATAATAATAATAATGGCATTGATTAAGCACTTACTATATGCAAAGCACTGTTCTAAGTGCTGGGGAGGTTACAGGGTGATCAGGTTGTCCCAAGGGGGGGCTCACAGTCTTAATCCCCATTTTACAGATGAGGTCACTGAGTGATTTGCCCAAAGCCACACAGCTGACAAGTGGCGGAGCCGGGATTCGAACCCACGACCTCTGACTCCAAAGCCCGGGCTCTTTCCACTGAGCCACGCTGCTTCTGGCGTCATCTTACCTTGATCAATGCTACCTGAGTCATGTCCCCCTACACCAAATAAAATGACGTACAATACCAGTACAAAAGTTAGATGCAAACTTATTTTTTTGGTTGGTCAGTGATTAGGCTGACGTTGGGGCTCGGAATGGTGTCTTGAATCTATTGAGGGGGGGAAAAAAAAGCAGGGGCAATCTTACAAATAAGAGACTTCTGGATTCTATTAGGAACCAGGCAACTAGCACACAGGATTCATTTCCTTAATCCCACTGTGTTAACACTGAGTAATTAGTCCGGGCTGTAAAACCTCTTCTCCTTAGTTTGCAAAGTCATTGTAGTGTTTATGAGAACATTTTCCATGGAAACCCTGGTGCTGGGAAGGGAGGGGAATGATTTCTGCCAGCAACTTGTATACATTAGGGAGGGACAGATCTCTTTATTAAATGCCACCCAAGTAGCTCATAGAGGGCAACCCACTTCTAAGGCCGAAGCGGTTCCCACCAAGAGTGGACTGGGGAATCAAAATTTACCCATCTCAGCCTTTGCTCTCTTCGGGTGAGGAGATAGATCATGGAACTGAGTCTGATTGTCTTCTGGCACTGAACGTGGACAGGGAATGTGTCTGTTTATTGTTGCATTGTACTCTCCCAAGCTCTTAGTACCATGCTCTCTCTCCTCCCAAGAAGCGTTCGATAAATACTACTGGCCGACTGAAAGACGACAGAGACAGGGATCTTCACGGGCCTGGACCCTGGCTCATTCATTCAGTTGTATTTATTGAGTGCTTACTGTGTGCAGAGCACTGTACTAAGTACTTGGGAGACTACAACACAACAATAAACGGACACCTTCCCTGCCCTCAAGAAGTTACAGTCTAGTGGGTTAGGTTGCTATGAGAGCTAACCATTGTCCAACAATCATTCAGTCAATCAAAGGTATTTTTTGAGCACTTACTAAGTGCAGAGCACTATCCTAAGTCCTTGAGAGGGCACAATACAAATTAGCAGACGCATCTACTCATAATGAGCTTACAGTCCAGAGGGAGAGACAGACATTGATGTGACCCACTCACCAATTTGGACATAAATAGATTCATTCATTTATTCAATCGTATTTATTGAGAGCTTACTGTGTGCAGAGCACTGTACTAAGCGCTTGGGAAGTACAAGTTGGCAACATATAGAGACGGTCGCTACCCAGCAATGGGCTCACAGTCTAGATCCCATCATCTCTAACCATTGCACAATCTCTACCCTCACCAACTCTGAAATCCCTCTATCTGATCACAACCTCCCCATCTGCCTTCTCTTTCACACACTTCCTCCCTATAAATCTGCACTGTTCCCCCACAGAGACCCTCGATCTTTTGACCCCATCCAATTTTTTCAAGTCACCGTGCCCATTTTGCCTCCAAACCCAAACTATCTTCCCTTGATGACCAAAATGATGCTTTCAAAACCAACCTCTCTAATGAACTCCACTCACTGGCTCCCCTATAATAATAATTCGACTTTTAGACTGTGAGCCCACTGTTGGGTAGGGACTGTCTCTGTATGTTGCCAATTTGTACTTCCCAAGCGCTTAGTACAGTGCTCTGCACACAGTAAGCGCTCACTAAGTACGATTGATGAATAATAATAATAATAATAATGGCATTTATCAAGTGCTTTCCATGTGCAAAGCACTGTTCTAAGCGCTGGGGAGTTACAAGGTGATCAGGTTGCCCCACGTGGGGCTCACAGTCTTCATCCCCATTTTCCAGATGAGGGAACTGAGGCACAGAGAATCATCATCATCATCATCATCATCAATCGCATTTATTGAGCGCTTACTGTGTGCAGAGCACTGTACAAAGCGCTTGGGAAGTACAAGTTGGCAACATATAGAGACAGTCCCTACCCAACAGTGGGCTCACAGTCTAAAAGGAGGAGACAGAGAACAAAACCAAACATACTAACAAAATAAAATAAATAGAATAGATATGTACAAGTAAAATAGAGTAATAACATAGAGTAATAAAATAAATAAATGGAGTAATAGAACAGAGTAATAGTAACAGAGAAGTGAAGTGACTTGCCCAAAGTCACACAGCTGAAAATTGGCAGAGCTGGGATTTGAACCCATGACCTCTGACTCCAAAGCCCGGGCTCTTTCCACTGAGCCATGCTGCTCTTTGTCATTCTCCTACCACCAACCCATAGTCCTGGATCACCTCTCAGCATGGCTCAGTGGAAAGAGCCCAGGCTTGGGAGTCAGAGGTCATGGGTTCTAATCCCTGCTCCGCCGCTTGTCAGCTGTGTGACCTTGAGCAAGTCACTTAACTTCTCTGTGCCTCAGTTCCCTCATCTGTAAAATAGGGATGAAGACTGTGAACCCTACATGGGACAATCTGATTACCTTGTATCTACCCCAGTGCTTAGAGCAGTGCTTGGCACATAGTAAGCGCTTAACAAATACCAACATTATTATTATTATTATTATTATTGAACTCCACCTCCTTTGTTCCTGCACATGAGCCATAGAGCGTTGCTGGTGGAAATCTAGATATTAGGCCGATTTCGTCCACTTTAAGTTTATCGTCTGCCCTCTCTACTGCCTGTCAAACCATTGCTCCACCCTTGACACCCATGGCCTAATAAAAAGAGCACGGGCTTGGGAGTTAGGGGACCTAGGTCCTAATCCCAGCTCCACCACTTGTCTGCTGTGTGACCTTGGGCAAGTCACTTAAACTATCTGTGCCTCAGTTACCTCATTGGTAAAATGGGGATGAAGACTGTGAGCCCCACGTGGGACAACCTGATCACCTTGTACCTACCCCAGCTCTTAGAACAGTGCTTGGTACATAGTAAGCACTAAACGAATACCAACATTATTATTATTAATCAAATCCCACATTAGGCTCAAATCTAAGTAGGAGGGAGAACAGGGATTGAAACCCCACTACAGCGCTCCGCACACAGTAAGTGCCTAATAAATATGATCGACTGACTGATGTTATTAGAGAAGCAGCGTGGCTCACTGGAAAGAGCCCGGGCTTTGGAGTCGGAGGTCATGGGTTCAAATCCCGGCTCTGCCAATTGTCAGCTGTGTGATTTTGGGCAAGTCACTTCACTTCTCTGTGCCTCAGGTACCTCATCTGGAACATGGGCATTAAGACTGTGAGCCTGATTACCTTGTAACCTCCCCAGCGCTTAGAACAGTGCTTTGCACATAGTAAGCAGTTAATAAATGCCATAATAATAATAATAATTATTAATATCCCCCCACTTGGCAGCAAGCAGGAGTAAATTATTATTATTATTATTATTATTATTATTATTATTATTATTATTATTATTATTATTATTAGACTCTGGTCGGGAGCCACAGGGCCATCCAGCACCTGAACAGTAGCTTTGTGGGCTGAGGACACCAAGGAATTTTGCCGGTAAGAATATCACCTGGGAGAGCCAAAAGAGATGGATTCCAAGTGGGAGGAAAGCATTTTGATATAAAGTGAATTCCTCTCATCTTCACCCCAGATCAGGACTCTCCCAGCTCTTCCTCTCCCCAGAACTGCTATTTTCTCCCTCCTAAATGAAACAGTTACCAGGACATGAAGCCTTGTCATTCTGCACCTAATGATGTGCGCACTTAATAGCTCCCTTCAAATGAAGCCATTAATCAGATTTATTCCCTTCACCTTGAATGCCAGGAGCCCCCCGGGGATACCTCCGGTACAAAATCTGCTCGGCTGTTTGTGGACTCTCGGGTGACATCTCGGAACAAGAAGCTAGAGAAAGATGATTTCTCAGTCTCCGTGTTCCTTGCAGGCAGAGTTCCCAATTCCTCTTGGCTCCCGGACAGGGCACACCACTCCATGTGAAGGAGAAGAAGGACAAGACACGTCCATTTTGATTATGCATGCACCAATTTCTTCCTCGAGAGAAAGAGGCAAGAGAAAGACGTGTGATGTGTAGACAGCCCCTTGGGCACATCTTTCTAACCATTTTTTATGGTATTCGTTAAGTGCTTATTTTATGCCAGGCGCTGGTGTAGATACAACCTAATCAGGTTGGACACAGTCCCTGTCCCACGTGGGGACTCAAAGTCTTAATTCCCATTTTCCAGATGAGGTAACTGAGGCCCAGAGAAGTGAAGTGACTTGCCCAAAGTCACACAGCTGACAAGTGGCGGAGCCAGGATTTGAACCCATGCCTTCTGACTCCCGGGCCAGTGCTCTATCCATTAGGGCACACTGCCTCTAATTTTATGGAGTCGGAGTCTCCCAACACCAGCCTGATTTCCAGACGATCTGAGGGCCCTCTGAGAGTCGGTTGTGGGCAGAGATTGTCACTGTTTATTGTTGTATAGTCCTTTCCCAAGCGCTTACTACAGTGCATTGCACACAGTAAGCGCTTAATAAATACGATTGATTGAATGAATGAATAAATGAATAGGCCACACTGCTTCTCAGATGAAATGGAGATATTCTATCCCTCTGTCACTTTCCCTCCCTCCCACTTACCCGTACTCTGTCCCAGGCCTCTGCAACAGTTCACATTCTCTTTCCAGATCCTATCCTCCCATTTCCCTTGCTCTGATGCCATCTCAAGGTGAATATTTTCTACGTGAAAATGATGCCAAAGAAGGTGGAATTGGCAGTTGGGAAGACAGGGAAGGGAGAAGTCTCCAAACTGGAAAGAAGACCGTAAAGGAATATAATAATAATAATAATAATAATGACATTTATTAAGCGCTTACTATGTGCAAAGCACTGTTCTAAGCACTGCGGAGGTAACAAGGTGATCAGGTTGTCCCACTGGGGGCTCACAGTCTTAATCCCCATTTGACAGGTGAGGTAACTGAGGCACAGAGCAGTTAAGTGACTTGCCCAAAGTCACCCAGCTGACAATTGGCAGAGCCGGGATTTGAACCCGTGACCTCTGACTCCCAAGCCCAGACTCTTTCCACTGAGCCACGCTGCTTCCCGACAGCAGTTCTTCCTTTCCTGTGGAAGGAAATTTCATCCCGCCTCAGGTCTCTGCTAGTGTTGCCACAGAGTTTATTCCCAAAACCTTTAGATTGTGAGCCCCAGGTGAGAGAAGGACTGTGTTTCATTCCCACCTGTGCATTTTTTTAGTGCTTAGTACAGTGCTCTGCACATAGTAAGTGCTTAATAAATATGTTTGCTTCTAGGAAGAGAGAAGCACTGTTGCCTAAGGGGTAGAGTCCTAAGGACCTGGGTTCTAATCTAATCGCAGCCCCACCACTTATCTGCTGTGTGAGACCTTTGTCGAGTCATTTCACTTCTCTGGGTCTCAGTTATCCCCTCTGCAAAATGGGGCTTAAGACTGTGAGCCCCATGTGGGACATGGACAGGTCCAAATACATTCACTTGCCTCTACCCCAGAGCTTAGCACAGTGCCTGGCCCATATAAGCAGTTAGCAAAAACCATTTTAAAGAAGAAGAGGAGAGGAAGGGAGGTGTAATTCTGCTAAATGAAAAGGACTTTTACGAGGAAAATTTCTGAGGTCCTTTTCCACCTCAGGGACTTATCATGATGAGGTGTTGAAGTCAAAGTGTTGAGGATTAGGCTTCTATATGATAAATTGTATCCTGTAGTTATGGTAACCAACACTAAATATAGAGCGTGCGCACGCGCACACACACACACACACACATACATACAAAAACCCTCTTAGGAGATATGGAAGTGTTATGACAACTGCAATTTTAAAAATAAATATATTCAATGTTTTGTCCTTTTTTTCCCATTTCTAAAATGATTTCTAAATGATTCAGAGAAGCAGCGTGGCTCAGTGGAAAGAGCACGAGCTTGGATGTCAGAGGTCACGGGTTCAACTCTAGGCTCCGCCACTTGTCAGCTGTGTGACTTTGGGCAAGTCACTTAACTTCTCTGTGCTTCAGTTACCTCATCTGTAAAATGGGGATTAAGACTGTGAGCCCCACGTGGGATAATCTGATCACCTTGTATCCTCCCCAGCGCTTAGAACAGTGCTTTGCACATAGTAAGTGCTTAACAAATGCCATTACTATTATTATTTTGTAAAATCCTGTTGGGAATTTGGATTTTGTATTCCCATTTCTTTCCCACTCTGTGAATGGACCGTTTAAGGCAGCTCTCTGTCGTCCAGCATTATTTTGCCTCTGTGACCCATCGCAGAACTCCGGGAGCCCAGAAAATGAGATCAACCAATTGAGAGTATTGACTGAGTACCAACACTGCGCAGAGCATTGTACTGAGATCTTGGAATAGTACACTAGAGTTAGTAGACATGGCTTATGTCTCCTCAAATAAAGAAGATTTTAGATCTGGAGCTACAGCTAATTGAGTAGATAATTCTTGCATTATCACTTCCTGCCCTTAGAATTAGAGCCCAGGAGAGAGATGACTCCAGTTCATTATTGTCCTATTTTATCCTCCATCCCCTGCTACTGCTGTCTGATTGTTTTTAAGCAAAACTCACTTGTCTGGATCGCTGTATCATTAGCAGCATCTTCTGCCCAAAATACTAATTTAAATTAGCAACCCAAACTGGATTCTGCTAACTAGGCAGTACACTGCCCAGGGTAGTAGGTGTAGAGAAAAAGATTTGTGAAGCAGGATGAAATCAGGCAATGTGGCTTTGGAAAGACTGACGGGAGGAATCTGACGAGAACAAAGTAGCTATGTGAAGTTCTGTAAATTGGCTGTGGTGTCCAGCTTTCTACATGATTGTGAGACCTAGATTTACCATAATAATCGATAATAATTGTGGTATTTGTTAATCATTTACCGTATCATGATAGATACAAGATAATCAGGACTAATGGACTTGGTCCCTGTTCCACATGGGAATCACAGCCTAAGAAAGAGGGACAACAGGTATGTAACCTCATTTTGCAGATGAGGAAACCGAGGCACAAAGAAGTTGTGACTTGCCCAAGGCAAGTGACAGAGCCAGGATTAGAACCCATATCCTCTAATTACCAGTCCTATGATCTTTCCACTAGGTCATGCCTATTCCAAATGATGACACATCTCAAATAGCTTCATCAGCATCACCTATGAACCAAGTAAGCACTTAACAAATACCATCATTAGGGAACCAGCACGGTGTAGTGGATAGAACACAGGCCTGGGGTTCAGAAGGTCATGGGTTCTAATCCCGGCTCTGCCACTGGTCTGCTGGGGGATCTTGGACAAGTCACTTCACTTCTCTGGGCCGGTTACCTCATCGGTGAAATGGGGATTGAGACTGTGAGCTCCACGTGGGACAGGGACTGTGTCCAACCCGATTTGCTTGTATCCACCCCAATGCTTAGGAGAGTGCCTGGAACATAGTAAGTGCTTAACAAATACCATCCTTGTTATTATTAGTTATTACTATCATTATTATTATTGAGGCAGGAAGGAATTGATTTATCCATCAGTGGTATTCACTGAGCACTTACTGTTTGCAAAGCACTGTACTAAGTGCTAGAGAGAGTACAATTCAAAGTTGGTAGTCACATTCCCTGCCTACCAGGAGCCTAGAGTAAGAGAGACAGGCATTAAAATAAATTAAAATAAAGTGTCGTGTGAAATGCTGTGTGCATTTTCCCTTGCTGAACTGTAGCGCTTATTACCCAAATGGCGGAACGTCATCATTCAACTATCTTCCAGAATCCTCTGTTTCGAGTTTCTCCCTCCACAGTTTGTCTTCTTCCTCGTTTTGGAGGTTTCACTTCGTTGTGGCAAGATAGAATTTCTTCCGTCTTCCGTATTTACAGTTTCACCATTTCGGCTCACCATGCTGCAGCTGTTTGGGTATCTTGCAGTCACCCATTCCCTCTCGTGTTCTGTCCAGCGAAGGTATAATGTGACAAGCGATGCCTGAATGCTGGGAGTCTAAACTGCATTTCCAGGATTATGTTGTTTATTATCCCGTCACTTGACGTTAAGTACAGAGATGGTGTTGGGGGAAATTTTAGCGAAGCATAGTGGCTTAGTGGATAGAGCACGGGCCTGGAGTCAGAAGGGCCTGAGTTTCAATCCCAGCTCTGCTACTTGTCTGCTGTGTGACCTTGGACAAGTCACTTTACTTCTCTGGGCTTCAGTTACCTGTCTGTAAAATGGGGATTAAGACTGGGAGCTCCAATGCTCGCTCTGCACACAGTAAGCGCTCAATAAATATGATTGAATGAATGAACGTGGGGCAAGGGCTGCGTCCAACCTGATTAATAATAATAATAATAATAATGGCATTTATTAAGCGCTTACTATGTGCAAAGCACTGTTCTAAGCGCTGGAGAGGTTACAAGGTGATCAGGTTGTCCCACGTGGGGCTCACAGTCTTAATCCCCATTTTACAGATGAGGTAACTGAGGCCCAGAGAATTTAAGCGACTTGCCCAAAGTCACCCAGCTGACAAGTGGCGGAGCTGGGATTTGAACCCATGACCTCTGACTCCACTGAGCCACGCCGCTTCCCCTAGATTACCTTGTATCTACTCCAGTGCTTAGTGTAGTGCCTGGCGCATAGGAAGTGCTTAACAAATACCATAAAAATAACCTCCAAAAATAAGTGCACCAGAAACAGAAGGTAGTGTTTGTGTGTTGTAGATCCAGGGCTCAATGGCCGTAAGGAATTTGCCTCATTTGCCCTATTATTCTAGAGTGAATCTTGTCACTTTGACATCTCACTGTGCTTTTGAGTCTCCCAAAGCACATACTGGGAGCTGCATTTCCTACCGAGAAACAGCATGGTCTAGTGGATAGAGCACGGGCCAGGGAATCAGAGGGTCATGGGTTCTAATCCCGGTATCTGCCACTTGTCTGCTGTGTGACCTTTGGCAAGCCACTTAACTTCTCTGTGCCTCAGTTCCCTCATCTGCAAAATGGGGATTAAGACTGTGAATGCTGTGTGAGACAGGGACTGTGTCCAACCCAATTATCTTGTATCCACCCCAGTGCTTAGTGTATCTACCCACTTAGCGAATACCATAATTATTATCAGTATTATCATTCTGGATTTAGTGACCAACCTCCTTGCCTATTCCTGCCACATTACCTAATATGTGACCCAAGTAATAACATTCAGAGCCCGTTGTTGGGTCGGGACCGTCTCTATATGTTGCCAACTTGTAGTTCCCAAGCGCTTAGTACAGTGCTCTGCACACAGTAAGTGCTCAATAAATATGATTGAATGAATGAATGAATTCAGAGAAGCACCGTGGCTCAGTGGAAAGAGCACGGGCTTTGGAGTCAGAGATCATGGGTTCAAATCCCAGCTCCGCCAATTGTCAGCTGTGTGACTTTGGGCAAGTCACTTCACTTCTCTGTGTCTCAGTTACCTCATCTGTACAATGGGGATTAAGACTGTGAGCCCCCCGTGGGACAACCTGATCACCTTGTAACCTCCCCAGCGCTTAGAACAGTGCTTTGCACGTAGTAAGTGCTTAGTAAATGCTATCATTATTATTATTATTATTCAGAGACAGCACGGGACCATGGGAAAGTCATTTCACTTCTCCGTGCCTCAGTTGCCTCATCTATAAAAGGGGAATTAAAGCTGTGAGCCCCACATGGGACATGAATTGTGTCCAACCTGATTAGCTTGTATCTACCCCAGAGCCTAGTATGGTGTTTGGCCATAGTAAATGTTTAATGAATATCATTTAAAAAAATCCCAGAAGACAGTCCTATTGATTTTTCCATTTTTCCTTCCAGTGTCCGCAGCAGTGTGGGTGTGGAGACAGAGAGGGAATGAACTCAGAGTGGTAACCACCCTCATGGCCCTTTTCATCTTCTGACCCTTCCCTTGTGGATAACCCCTCTGGGGCCATAACCTTACCGGGGAGAGCAACGCTCGTGCCAATTCAAGAACTTGGGAAGAAAATAAAAACCCACCATCATCTGAATCAGTTCCATCCTCTGGTGGACTGTTAGTAGTCCCTCTTTGGTGCCAAAGTTCTGATGTATCTGTTTCTTGATTTGTTTTCTACCCCACATTTCCTCCAAAGGGGCTGAGGGAATGAGGCAGAGAACTTACAGGTCACAAAAGTTACCGCTGTAAAGTTAGCAAGTTGGAAAACATCAGAGAGAAGATACAAGTGAAGGAAGGGAATAAGGACCAATCAATTGATCATATTTCATTCATTCATTCATTCAATCATATTTATTGAGCGCTTACTGTGTGTAGAGCGCTGTACTAAGCACTAGGGAGAGTACAAAATAAAAGGGTTGGTAGACACATCCCCTGCCCACAGTGAGCTTAGAGTCTAGAGGGGGATGGAGAGGAAAGGGAGGGAAGTCATGTAGGGGAGGGGAAGGAGAGCAGGTTGGACAGTTTCAGAACCTATTCAAAGTCATGAACAGGTCTGCTTTGGGGAGTCACACAATCAATCAATCAATCAATCGTATTTATTGAGCGCTTACTGTGTGCAGAGCACTGTACTAAGCACTTGGAAAGTACAAGTTGGCAACATATAGAGACAGTCCCTACCCAACAGTGGGCTCACAGTCTAAAAGGGGGAGACAGAGAACAAAACCAAACATAATCTATCAATCAATTGATCAGTGGTGTTTACAGATCTCCAGCTGAGTGCAAGGTATCACTAAAGCACAGGGAGAGCATGTGTGAATAAATATAAAGCCGTTCTTTGTACTCGCAGTGATTTTTTAAATGATATGTGTTAAACTCTTCCTTTGTGCCAGGCACTGCTCTAATGCTAGGGTAGATAAGAGGCAATCAATTAAGTTGGACACAGTCCATCTCCCACAGAGGGCTCACAGTCATAATTCCCATTTTACAGATGAGGTAACTGAGGCATAGAGAAGTGACTTGCTCCAGGACACACAGTACACAAGTGGCGGAGCCAAAATTAGAACCCAGGTTGATCCGACTAACAGGCCAATGTTCTATCTACTTGGCAATTCTGCTCCAATTCGTCTATGGATTATGTGTCCAAACAGGATAAGGCGGGATCCACATTCCCACTCGAAATTACGCACACACAAAGACGGTCTTTTGCTGAGGCGATATGATGTTATTTGGCCACGTCAGGCACTGTTTTCATTTTTGCCTCCTTCTCTTCCGATTCTTCAAAGCTGACATAGATAGCTAACTAATCAGGGTGATTTTAACCGAAGAGCCTCTCTTTTCTTAATTGCAGTATTCCAACCCATTCTATCCAGAACAATTGATTTTCAGGCAGTGGTGTTGGTTTTATTTAGGAGAACACAACGGAAGCCAAACACCTATTCTCCCACCCTCAAAGACTTTAAACAATCTCACAGGCCCAGAAGTGCAGAAATGTCCCAGAGATTAAAGTACTCAGGGAATGAGGGAATGATTTCCAGAAGGCTCTAACTAACCACTGTGGATGCTAGGAAAAAGAGGAGGAATGGTGAGCCACTCATGGGTCCCTAGCTGAGCAGGGAGGGGATAATAATAATAATAATAATGGCAGTTGTTAAGCGCTTACTACGTGCAAAGCACTGTTCTAAGCGCTGGGGGGGATACAATGTGATCAAGTTGTCCCACGTAGGGCTCACAGTCTTAATCCCCATTTTTACAGATGGGGTAACTGAGGCTCAGAGAAGTTAAATGACTTGCCCAAGGTCACACAGCAGACCTGTGGTGGAGTTGGGATTCGAACCCACGACCTCTGACTCCAAAGCCCGGGCTCTGTCCACTGAGCCAAGGGGTGAGACAGATCCACTCATTCAAACTCTTCTTTCTGTCCCCGTGTCATGTTGGCTATGTCGTCCTCCCCACAACATGGCTTATGTCTTGTTGCAGAAAAAACACTGATGACAGATTCAGGTCTCTTTCAAAACAAAGGATGCCAGAATCAAAAATTAAGCCTCATGCTGTGGACTCCAGAAGGAAGGGAAGGGAAACATATTTAGGAGCCAAAGCACAACACGGGCATTTGAGGGCCCGTTGGAAAGATATTAAAATAAATAGGGATGTCAAAATAAATCCTTGACTCTAGACACAGGGCACATTTCATGATTTTGAAAAATCTGGAAGTTCATTCATTCATTCAATCGTATTTATTGAGCGCTTACTGTGTGCAGAGCACTGTACTAAGCGCTTGGGAAGGGAGCAGGATCTAGAACTTTCAGGCTTCTCCTGCTTTCATATATTTTCTACCCGAAGGATGTGGATTTATCGAAAGAAAAAATCTGAATTTCCTATGCCTTCTTCAGCCTTAAGTCTGAACTTGACTCTGGACCCCCGTGGAAAGGGAAAATTTGACATCTGCCTTGGTGTGATCAAGTGGTTTGCAATCCTTTCTAATAATGATAATGATGATATTTTTTAAGCGCTTACTTAGAGTAGAAGCAGCGTGGCTCAGTGGAAAGAGCCTGGGTTTTGGAGTCTGAGGTCATGGGTTCAAACCCCGGCTCCGCCAACTGTCAGCTGTGTGACTTTGGGCAAGTCACTTAACTTCTCCGGGCCTCAGTGACCTCATCTGTAAAATGGGGATTAAAACTGTGAGCCCCCCAGTGGGACAACCTGATCACCTTGTAACCTCCCCAGCATTTAGAACAGTGCTTTGCACATAGTAAGCGCTTAACAAATACCACCATTATTAGTGCCAAGCACTGTTCTAAGTGCTGGGGGAGATACAAGGTAATCAGGTTGTCCCATGACCCCATTTTACGGATGCGGTACCTGAGGCCCAAAGAAGTAAAGTCACACAGCAGACAAGTGGCAGAGCCGGGACTAGAACCCATGACCTTCTGACGTCTAGGCTCAACCCACTAGACCATGCTGCTTCCATCCTCAAAGACTTTAAACAATCTCACAGGCCCAAAGGCTCCTGCTTTTTAGGAACCATAGAGTGCAGTATCCAGGATTTGTTTTCGTTTTTGTTTTTTAATTGTATCTGTTCATTCATTCAATTGTATTTATTGAACGCTTACTGTTTTGCAGAGCACTGTACTAAGCGCTTGGGAAGTACAAGTTGGCAAAATATAGAGACAGTCCCTACCCAACAGTGGGCTCACAGTCTAGAAGGGGGGGACAGAGAACAAAACCAAACATATTAACAAAATAAAATAAATAGAATAAATATGTACAAATAAAATAGAGTAATAAATACGTACAACCATATATACATATATACAGGTGCTGTGGGGAAGGGAAGGAGGTAAGGTGGGAGGGATGGAGAGGGGGAGGAGGGGGAGAGGAAGGAGGGGGCTCAGTCTGGGAAGGCCTCCTGGAGGAGATGAGCTCTCAGTAGGGCCTTGAAGGGAGGAAGAGAGCTAGCTTAGATAGCTAGCTATCCAGGATTTGTTTTTGTTTTTTAATTATATCTGTTAAGTGGTTAGTATGTGCCAGGCACTGTACTAAGCACCGGGGTAAATACAAGCTAATCAGCTTGGACACAGTCCATGTTCCACAAAGGGCTCATGTCTTAATCCCAATGTTACAGATGAGGTGACCGAGGTAAGTGACTTGCCCCAAATCACACAGCAGACAAGTACACCCCTACCCATCGCCCCAACTCCCTCCCTCTGCTCTACCCCCCTCCCTGCCCCTAGGCACTTGTTTATATATGGATGTATTTATTATTCTATTTATTTTATTAATGATTATAATAATAATAACGACATTTATTAAGCGCTTACTATGTGCAAAGCACTGTTCTAATCACTAGGGAGGTTACAAACTGATCAGGTTGTCCCACGG
Source organism: Tachyglossus aculeatus (assembly GCF_015852505.1). Taxonomy (NCBI): domain Eukaryota; kingdom Metazoa; phylum Chordata; class Mammalia; order Monotremata; family Tachyglossidae; genus Tachyglossus; species Tachyglossus aculeatus. The sequence continues at coordinate 42,788,791 of NC_052101.1, forward strand.
GGGGCTCACAATCTTAATCCCCATTTTACAGATGAAGTAACTGAGGCACAGAGACCTGAGGTGACTTTCCCAAAGTCACACAGCTAAGTGGCAGAGCCGGGATTTGAACCCATGAACTCTGACTCCAAAGCCCGTGATCTTTCCACTGAGCCATGCTGCTTCTGTGATGTGTAGACATCTACAGTTCTATCTATTTATACTGATGCTATTGATGACTGTCTACTTGTTTTGTTTTGTTGTCTGTCTCCCCCCTTCTAGACTGTGAGCCCATTGTTGGGTAGGGATTGTCTCTATTTGTTACCGAATTGTAATTTCCAAGCGCTTAGTACAGTGCTCTGCACTCAGTAAGTGCTCAATAAATATGATTGAATGAATGGAGGAGCAGAGATTAGAACCCACGTCTTCTGACTCCAACGCCCATGCTTTTTCCTCTAGGCCACGTTGCTTTTCAGGAAGGTTTAATTCATTCAATTATATATATTGAGCACGTACTGTGTGTAGAGCACTGTACTAAGTGCTTGGGAGAGTCCAATAATAATAATAATAATAGTACTTGTTAAGCACTTACTATGTGCAAAGCACTGTTCTAAGCTCTGGGGGGGGATACAAGGTGATCAGGTTGTCCCACGTGGGGCTCACAGTCTTAATCCCCATTTTACAGATGGGGTAACTGAGGCACCGAGAAGTGGCTTGCCCAAAGTCACACAGCTGACAAGTGACGGAGTCTGAATTAGAACCCATGACCTCTGACTCCCAAGCCACGCTGCTTCTCAAGAATAAACAGACACATCCCCTGCCCACAACAGGCTCACAGTTTCAGAGGAAGTTCCTTCATTTTACACCCAGAAAGCGCGGCCAGTGACGCCACTGGAGAATACGGACAGTGGAGATACCCATCACACACCTCCCTCCCATCAGGCCAGGCACACAGTGTGACATGACATGATGACATCGCATGTGCCATTTTGCAGAAATACCAAATTAGAACAGTGCTCCAGTGCTTAGAACTGTGCTTGGCCCATAGTAAGCACTAACAAATACCATTATTATTATTATTATTATCATCCTCTGGACCCCTTAGCCCTCCTTCACCTCCACTTTTTTTTAATGGCATTTATTAAGTGCTTACTATGCACAAAGCACTGTTCTAAGCACTGGGGAGGTTACAAGGTGATCAGGTTGTCCCATGGGGGGCTCACAGTCTTCACCCCCATTTTCCAGATGAGGTAACTGAGGCCCAGAGAAGTGAAGTGACTTGCCCAAAGTCACACAGCTGACAATTGGCAGAGCCGGGATTCGAACCCCTGACCCCCGACTCCAAAGCCAGGGTTCTTTCCACTGAGGCACGCCGCTTCCTTGGGGCCTCTTGCCCTAGGGCGTCTTCACTGTCTTTCCTGGTTTTCCAAGCCTCAGAATCACAGCCTAGTGACAAAGAGCACAGGTTTGGGAGTCAGTGGGTTCGAATCCAGGCTCCTTTACTTACCTGCTGTGTAACCTTGGGCAAGTAATTTAACCTCACTGGGCCTCAGTTACCTCACCTGTAAAATGGGGATTAAGACTGTGAGCACCCTGTGGGACAGGGCAGGACTAATCTGATTAGCTTGTAGCTAGCCCAGTGCTTAGAACAGTGCTTGGCAGATAGTAAGTGCTTAACAAATACCATATTATTATTATTATTAAGTCGGAGGCAGGAGTCAAGGCAGAGGGAGCCTGGGAGATGACAAAAATTAGTGCACATGAAAGAGGGACATCAGTGCCATATAATAATAATAATGATGATGATGGCGTTTATTAAGCGCTTACTATCTGCAAAGCACTTTTCTAAGCACTGGGGAGGTTACAAGGTGATTAGGTTGTCCCACGGGGGGCTCACAGCTTTCATCCCCATTTTACAGATGAGGAAACTGAGTCACAGAGAAGTGAAGTGGCTTGCCCAAAGTCACACAGCTGACAGTTGGCGGAGCCGGGATTTGACCCCATGACCTCAGACTCCAGAGCCCGTGCTCTTTCCACTGAGCCGCACTGCTTCTCTGTCCATGTCGGTATGGGCAGGAACAAAACAGGTGAAAACAGGGTTCCTAACCATACTCAACCCAGATCCCCCTTCGTAGCTGCTCTCCCTCCCGTCCCCTCATTCCCGTCCATCCCTCACAGTCACTCTCTATCCCAGTATTCCTAGAGGAACACTAGCTGGCACTGGATCCAAAAGCAGGGAAACAGCAGGAACAGGAGAGAGGAATTGTTGGCAGTTTTATGCTTTCGGGGCTGTGGGGTTGTATACTTGTGTATTTTAGAGAAGCAGCGTGGCTCAGTGGAAAGAGCATGGGCTTGGGAGTCAGAGGTCATGAGTTCTAATCCCACTCCACCACTGATTGGCTGTGTGACTTTGGGCAAGTCACTTAACTTCTCTGTGCCTCAGTTCCCTCATCTGTAAAATGGGAATTAAGGCTGTGAGCGCCGTGTGGGACAACCTGATCACCTTGTATCCTCCCAGCGCTTAGAACAGTGCTTTGCACATAGTAGGCGTTTAACAAATATCATTATTATTATTATTATTTTTATTGTGGGGCCCTGGGGCCATGGGTCTGAGGGGTAGTGGAGCTGTTCTGGGACCGTAGGGTTGTGGGATTGTGGAGTTGTTAGGATGTGGGACTGAGGTTGTTGGGCTGTGGAGTCCCCTTCTAGACTGAGCCCGCTGTGGGCAGGGATTATCTCTATTTGTTGCTGAATTGTACTTCTCAAGCGCCTAGTACAGTGCTCTGTGCACAGGAAGTGCTCAATCAATGCAATCAGATGAATGAATGAATGAATGAATGTAAGGCTGTGGAGCTGTTGTGAGGTCACTGGGCAGTTGCAGGGTTGTGGGATTGTGAGGTTGTAGGAATATGAGGTTGTAGCCCCGAGGAGCAGTTGTGAGATTGTGGGATTGCTGGGACGGGGGTTGAGGTTGTGGGCTTTGTGGGGCTGTCGTGAGGTTGTGAAGCTGTAAGGTGGTGGGGGAGCGGGGCTGTGAGGTGGGCTGTTGTAAGATTGTGAGGCTGTTGAGTGGATTTGATTGCAAGGCGGTTGTGGGGTTGTGGGGCGGCAGTTCACTGTGGGCAGGGAATGTGTCTGTTTATTGTTGCATTATACTCTCCCAAGCGCTTAGTACAGTGCTCTGCACACAGTAAGCGCTCAATAAATGTGATTGAATGAACGAATGAATAGTTCCGACAGAGTTAAAAAGCCCCAGAAGATGATGGTGGTGGTTGCGGCAGGAGCAGCCTCTCTTATAAGCATGGTGCGGATAAAGCACGGGCCTGGGAATCAGAAGGTCATGGGTTCTAATCCCAGCTCTGCCACTTGTCTGCTGTGTGGCCTTGGGCTCCTCACTTCACTTCTCTGGACCTGTTACCTCATCTTTAAAATGGGGATTAAGACTGTGAGCCCCACATGGGACAGTCCGATTTGCTTGTACCCACTCTAGCGCTTAGTACAGTGCCTGATGCATAATAAGCACTTAATAAGTACCACAATTATTATTATCATTATCACGGATGGGAAGCGGAAGTTTTCTTGAGTGGAGCCCCATGTGAGGAAAGTATCAAGAAATAATATTTGCTAAGCACTAATAATAAGTACCACAATTATTATTATCATCATTATTATTATTATTCTCATCTGCTTTGTCTATCCCTCCCAGAGCTGGAGCTGTGACTCTTTGAACGGTCCCCTGGTTGAAACGGCCTGTCTTCTCAGACCCATTATCCACCCGGACCCGTAATTAGGACAAGGTGTGTATTATTATTCTGTGATGATGTGTGTCGAGTTAAAAAACAACTTTGGTTTGTTTGACTGTAACTGATTTCGCCACAGATTGTGTTTACTTTGCCTTCCTAGTTCTTTGGCTAAGAAAAAAGAAAAGATTCCAAGCCGATATGCTTGCAATCAAGTTCACGGTGGTTTTTTTTTTTCTATTTTATTGAACATGGGGGAACTCTTGAAGGCGTTCCGGAATAGAGCAGATGCAGGTTGCAAACTCTCCATTTGGAGGGGATCCCAGTCTTTTTTGGGTTAGACACAGGCAGACTCTACCACTAGATGCTGCTTTTGGACTAGAGTTCGAGGAACACAATCGCCTGTGAGCCTCCCGTGTATGTTTGGAGAAAAGTAGGGAAATAGTCTTATAAGGTCAAGTTCCAGATCGCAGCTGCAGTTCTTTTATCAATCATAATTAAAGTCCCACAGAAAGGAAGACTGACTAATGACGCGGGCTCCCGGCCCTCCTTCTGCAACAGCTCCGGACTAGGTCCCTGCAAGGATCCCTGAAGATGAGTCAGGCTGACGAAAAACACCATTCATTCAATCGGATTTACTAAGCGCTTGCTGTTGGCCGAGCACTGTACTAAGCGCTTGGGAAGTATACGTCGGCAGCATATAGAGACGGCCCCTACCCAGCAACGGGCTCACAGTCTAGAAGGGGGAGACAGACAACAAAACAAAACATGTAGGCAGGTGTCAAAACCGTCAGAACAAGTAGAATTATAGGCATAGGCACATCATTAACAAAATAAATAGAATAGTAAATATGTACAAGGAAAATAAATAGAGGAATGAATCTGTACAAATATATACAAGCGCTGTGGGGAGGGGAAGGAGGTAAGGTGGGGAGCAGGAGAGGGAAAAGGGGGCTCAGTCTGGGGCCACACCACAAATCAATGGCCTGAAAACTTTAGGGGTGTCCGCTGCTGACCTCTTAATCCTCCTCCATCTGGACCGTGGAGTCCGGGAGGCGGAACAAAAAGAGGCCAGGAGCCTTTGTCTCTCTCCTTGGTACAAACAATCAATCATCAATCAATCAATCGTATTTATTGAGTGCTTACTGTGTGCAGAGCACTGTACTAAGCGCTTGGGAAGTACAAGCTGGCAACATATAGAGACAGCCCCTACCCAACAGTGGGCTCACAGTCTAGAAGGGGGAGACAGGGAACAAAACCAAACATACTAACAAAATAAAATAAAATAAAAAATAAAATAAAATAAAATAAAATAAAATAAAATAAAAAACAAACAGAAGGGCTCTTACCACAGTTGGGGTCTGGTGTGGGAGAAACCCAGAATGATGATGACGATGATGGCATTTATTAAGCGCTTACTATGTGCAAAGCAGAATGGACTTCAAAGGGCTAATGAAATATTCTTCCAAATGCACGTGGTTTCAGATCCGAGAGGCAGCATGGCTTAGTGGAAAGAGCCCGGGCTTGGGAGTCAGAGGTCATGGGTTCAAATCCCGGCTCCGCCACTTGTCAGCTGTGTGACTTTGGGCAAGTCACTTCACTTCTCTGGGCCTCAGTGACTTCATCTGTAAAATGGGGACTAAGACGGTGAGCCCCATGTGGAACAACCTGATAACCTTGTATCTCCCCCAGTGCTTAGAACAGTGCTTTGCACATAGTAAGCACTTAAATACCATCATCATCATTATTATTATTATTATTTTGAGACTTGGAACACGGATGGGAAGCGGAAGGTTTCTTGAGTGGAGCCCCATGTGAGGAAAGTAACAAGAAATAATATTTGCTAAGCACTAATTATAGACCAAGAACTGAACTAAGTTCTGAACTGAACTAAGGGGACTCCCAGACTGAGCACCCTTTTCCTCTCCTCCGCCCCATCCCCGACCCCTGCCCTACCTGCTTCCCCTCCCCAGAGCACTTGTATATATTTGTACAGATTTATTATTCTATTCATTTTACTTGTATATATTTACTACTCTATTTTGTGAAAGATGTGCATATAGCTATAATTCTATGTATTCTGATGATTTTGACACCTAGACTGTGAGCCCATTGTTGGGTAGGGACCGTCTCTATATGTTGCCGACTTGTACTTCCCAAGCACTTAGTACAGTGCTCTGCACACAGTAAGTGCTCAATAAATACGACTGAATGAATGAACTACACACTGGCATAGATGAAATATAATCAGGTCAAACACAGACCTTGTCCCACATGGGGGGTATAGTCCAAGAGAGAGTCCCCATTTAACTTATGAGGAAAGACAGGCAAAGAGAAGTTTAAGTGTTTGTCCAAAGACTACACAACGGGTCTTCTAATCCTTTCCACTAAGCTACACTGGTTCTGGAAGTCCAAACAACCTAAAAGCAATGTAGGAGCCATCCCAAAGGCCTTGGGGGAGCCGTGCTTCTTCTCAGTTTACAAGCCCCAGAATCCCAGAGGATTTTTCTCTGGTTTGATTCCATCCCAGCTTCAAATTCAGACTGCATGAAGCCAAGATCCCAGTCAGAGTCTCGCAGGGTCAGACCTGAGACCGAGTCTCACATTCATTCATTCATTCAATCGTATTTACTGAGTGCTTACTGCGTTCAGAGCATTGTACTAAACGCTTGGGAAGTGCAAGTCGACCACATAAAGAGGAGGTCCCTACTCAGCAACGGGCTCACGGTCTAGAAGGGGCTCACAGAAAGGAACAGGGTGTGTGAGATGTCCATTTGGATTTAGTTTCCAAGGCTGTGGCCAGCCAGTCCCAAATACAATGTGGAAATTCTTGAGAATCCGCGTTGTCTAGCGGATAAAGTACAGGCCTGTGATTCAGAAGGAACTGAGGTCTAATGCAAGCTCCTCCACTTGTCTACTGCATTTGATCTTGGGCAAGTCACTTCACTTCTCAGCGCCTCCATTACCTCATCTATAAAATGGGGATGAATACTCCAAATCCCAAATGGGACATGGACTGTGTCCAAACTGATGAGCTTATTTCTACCCTAGTGCTTAGTACAGTGCCTGACACATAGTAAGTGCTTAACAAATACCATTAAAAAGAAATCTGAAGTCTGGAGAATCTCAAGCTTCTAAAGCCTCTTGGGGCAAGATTCCCAGTCGCTGCTTCCGGGTCCAAGGTTTAGGAGGCATCCTTTCTTCCACAGGTTTAACGGGAAACCGACAAACTACTTCCAGACCATCTGTGTGGACACGCCATGCGGAGGAATGTCATCTAGACCTTGTGAGCTCTTCCCTAGCAACAGTGTAACCATTGTGAGCCCACCTTTTAGACTGTGAGCCCACTGTTGGGTAGGGACTGTCTCTATATGTTGCCAATTTGTACTTCCCAAGTGCTTAGTACAGTGCTCTGCACATAGTAAGCGCTCAATAAATACGATTGATGATGATGATGATGATGAAGGGAGGTAAAATGGAGGTACAGTGCTAACAGTGGACTTAGCCTTTGAGTCCAGTCCTGTGGTCCTTCTGCCAGCCTGAAATAAGAACCTCTGACCACACCCCTACCGTGTCATCTTTGCTATCCTGTTTTGTAGGCCAAGACATTGATAGAGAGGAATCTTTGCTCAAAGACCCTGAAATGAATGTTGGAGCATCAAAACCCTACCCTAGAATCCTGGGCAAAATAGTGATCAGTGAAGGTCATCTGATCCATCCCTCTGCCTCCAGGATGGGCTGCCCAAGAGGCACTAAGCTGTGTCGTTTTAGACTGTGAGCCCACTGTTGGGTAGGGACTGTCTCTATATGTTGCCAATTTGTACTTCCCAAGCGCTTAGTACAGTGCTCTGCACATAGTAAGCGCTCAATAAATACGATTGACGATGATGATGATGAGTGTCACTCATGCTTTCAATTTTTTTTGTAAGTTTTCTCTCACATAGGTGATCATGCTTCCACTAGGAGTGAACTCATTTCTGAGCCTTCAAGGTTGTAGAGGGAATCTCACTGCATTCGTTGGTTGATGGGTTGCAATGTATCCTGCCTGATTAGCTGGTACTATGTATGTATGTTTGTACATATTTATTACTCCATTTATTTATTTATTTTACTAGTACATATCTATTCTATTTATTTTATTTCGTTAATATGTTTGGTTTTGTTCTCTGTCTCCCCCTTCTAGACTGTGAGCCCACTGTTGGGTAGGGACTGTCTCTACATGTTGCCAACTTGTACTTCCCAAGTGCTTAGTACAGTGCTCTGCACACAGTAAGCACTCAATAAATATGATTGATTGATTGATTGGTACCTAAGCCAGCTCTTAGAACAGGGCTGAACACTGTTGTATATATATTATGTCATATATTATATCATATCATATCATATCATATTCTATTCTATTCTATTATATATATAACAGTGCTGATCACTGTTGTTTATATATATATGTATATATACAGTGTTCAGCCCTGTTATATATATATAATATAATATGATATATGATATATGATATAATATAAAATACTAGATACACATTGTCTGTCTCCTCATCTAAAACTGTAAGCTCATTGTGGGCAGGGAATGCATCTGTTTTTTGTTGTGATGTACTCTCCCCAGTACATAGTACAGTGCTCTGCACACAGTAAGTGCTCAATAAATGTGATGGATTGACTGACACACAGTAACAATAGATAATGCTAAAAAAATGTGCTTGAATAGTTTCTAGGGCACAGATGGTTTATGAAAAATAACATGTACCAGTGCCTTGCGCATTAGAAAAGGTATTTTTCTACCTTAAAAGTCTCCACCCAAATTTACCTCTGATCCCAAGGTGATGAAAGGGCCTATTGGGAAATCAATCAATCAGTAGTATATATTGAGCCCTACAAAGTGCAGAGCACTGTAATAAGCGCACCCGGGAGAGTACAATACAACATCCATTGTTGGTCCCATCTCCACCCCATACAGATGGATCACTGTCCCATTTTTTTATGGTATTTGTTAAGTACTTGCTTTGTTCTAGGCAATGTACTAAGTGTTGGGGTAGATACAATAATAATAATAATAATAGTAATGGTATTTGATAAGTGTTTACTATGTGCCAAACACTGTTCTAAGTTCTGGGGGAGATACAAGGTTTTCAAGTTGTCCCACATGGGGCTCACAGTCTTAATCCCCATTTTACAGATGACGTAACTGAGGCCCCCCTAGAAGTTAAGTTACTTGCCCAAAGTAACACAACTGGTAAGTGGCAGAGATCAGATTAGAACTCATGACTTCTGACTTCCAAGACCGTGCTCTTTCCACTAAACCACACTGGGGTTGGACCCAGTCCGTGTCCCACATAGGACACACAGTCATAATCCCCATTTTACAGGTGAGGAACTGAAGCAAAAAGCAGTTAAGTGATTTGTCCAAAGTCACACAGGAAATAAGCAGTGGAGTGGAATTAAAACGCAGATCCTCTTACTCCCAAGCCCATGCACTAGACATGTGACTTCTCTTTTCTGGGTTTTTCCAGGATAAGCAGCTTTCCCCTGACCCACTCCCTCCAATCCTGAGGGGAGAAATCTCTCTCTCTTTTTCTTTCTCTCATTTCTCCAGGCAACACCCCCCGCCCCCCCCCCCCCGCAATACACACAAACACACTTCCTCAGGGCCTGACCCAGCCCAACACTGGAGAGAACCAGGGCCTTTGCAAAGACAGAGAAAGTCAGATAAAACGATGGATTGCAAAAACATGACCGGCACGTCTCCAAAATGTCATCTTTCCAGCGGCGTCCAATTACCGTGCTAAGCTTTCTGAGACCAGATATTATGCAAATAAACTCCAGATGGGTTTTTTGACAACCCAGAGAGGGTTTTCTTTAAATACATTTTAATCATTTCGGGAAAAAAAAAAGTTTTCCCTGGTATCCACTGAAGATATTTTAATGAGAAGCGGCATGGCCTAGTGGATAGAGCAAGGGCTTAGGAGTCAGAAGAACCTGGGTTCTAAACCCAGCTCAGCCACGTGTCTGCTGTGGGACCCAGGGCAAGTTATTTAACATCTCTGTGACTCAGTTACCTCATCCATAAAATGGGGACTAAGACTGTGAGCCCCACAGGAGGCATGGACTGTGTCCAATTTGATTACTTTGTATCTGATACCCCTCAGCTCAATACAGCGCCTGGTACATAGTGCTTAGCAAATGCCATGGGAAAAAAATGGTTTAATCTATGACAAATGCTGAAGGTGAATAGAGCCTTATTTCAGATAGGGATGGTATTCTGCATATTTTTTCTGGAGAGTAGAAAAGTGACGGGTTGTTGGTGGTAGTGATGTGGTTGAGCAGAAGCTACGGGAGAGATGAATAGAGTGATGGTTAGAAGTTATTTGCTGAGATGTCCCCCACCTTCGTCAATCAGCCTGCCACTATTCTCTTTGACAGTATTGTCAGAGACTGTTGGGTTTTGGACGCTGGGCCTGCAGAAATGAGTGGAAGGGAACTTTGTTCATAATAATAATAATGATAGTATTTGTTAAGCGCTTACTATGTGCAAAACACTGTTCTAAGCTCTGGGGAGGATTCAAGGTGATCAGGTTGTCCCACGTGGGGCTCACAGTCTTAATCCCCATTTTACAGAGAAGTTAAGTGACTTGCCCAAGGTCACACAGCTGACAAGTGGCTGAGTCAGGATTCAAACCATGACCTCTGACTCCCAAGCCTGCACTCTTTTCACTGAGCCACGCTGCTTCTATAATAATAATGGTCTTTATTAAGTGCTTACTATGTACCAGGCACTGTACTAAGCACTAGGGTAGATATAAGGTAAAGGGGTTGGACACATTTCCTGTCCCACCTAGAGCTCACAGTCTTAATCCCCAAATGAGGTAACTGAGGCAGAGAGAAGTTAAGCGACTTATCCAAGGTCACGCAACAGCAAGTGACAGAGCGGGGACTGGAACCCAGGTCAATCAACCAATCAATCAATCAATCATATTTATTGAGCGCTTACTGTGTGCAGAGCACTTTACTAAGCGCTTGGGAAGTACAAGTCAGGTCCATCTGACTCCTAGCCCCTGGCTCTATCCGAGCGGCCTCTCCCACATCCAGCAAGGTGCCAAACTCCTGCCCATCTTTATCTGGAAGATTCCATCTTATACGGCTCCTCACTGGAGGAGAGACACCGGCCTGTGGAATTCTTGCATAACAAGTTGGATTTTGCAGGCCCGGCAATCCTGCAACTCGGCCGCATTCTCCGAATCCTGTCGAATACGCTGAGGCTGCGGGACGCATCGGCCTCTCCTTCCAAACCATGAAGGTTCCCCTTGGGCTGCTTTAGCGTCAGTCCACCCCCACGCACATCTGTTCTTCCACCTTCCTGCTGACCGAAGTCAACGTTTGGCCTAACTTGCAGGGGCTTTAAATTCTCCTTATCTACGGAGGCGTTCACTCCCCTCAACAGACCTCAGGCTCTGCTTAGGAAGATGCTGGGATCCAGTACTGAGTGGGCAGAAGCCCAGTGGGGAGGGTTAGAGGTTCGGCGCTTGAGGCATTGGAGGCCACTTAGTAAAGTGCTCAGCACACAGTAAGTGCTCAATAAATAGAGCTGAAAGAATGAATGAATCAGTGGGCAGAGGCCCATTGCTGAGGCGGTAGAGGCCTAGTGCTAAGAGGGCAGAAGCTCAGTGCCGAGGGGCCTGAGGCCCAGCGCTGAGGGGTTAGAGGCTCAGTGTGAAAGGGAAGAAGCCTAATGCAGAGGGGATAGATGCCCAATGCTGAGGAAACAGAGGCCCAGTACTGTAAGGGCAGAAGCAGCGTGGCTCAGTGGAAAGAGCCCGGGCTTTGGAGTCAGACGTCGTGGGTTCGAAACCCAGCTCCGCCAACTGTCAGCTGTGTGACTTTGGGCAAGTCACTTCACTTCTCTGGGCCTCAGTTACCTCATCTGTAAAATGGGGATCAAAACTGTGAGCCCCCCGTGGGGACAACCTGATCACCTTGTATCCCCCCAGTGCTTAGAACAGTGCTTTGCACATAGTAAGTGCTTAAGAAATACCATTATTATTATTATTATTAAATCCAGTACTGAGGGTTAGAGGCCCAGTACTGAGAGGGCAGAAGTCCAGTCTTGAGGGAACAGAGTACTGGGGGGTGGGGACCAGAACTCTTCCTACTGTTTCAAATCAACTGTTTTGTCTCCTCCTATGAATGGGGAAGGACAGAAGTCTGTCATTGAGTAGTACAAAGAAGCTGGAACCAACTGCTCCTGGCACAAACTTACAGCCTTGTAAGTCACTACTCAAGAAGAAGCCCTCCCCTCAAAGCTCTCAGGGACAGATCTGATCTGTAAGGGCCTCCGGCAGGACAACTCGGTTTCCTTTGTGTAACAGAATACGCAAAGCGCCTTCCGTGAGCCTTGTACTATTCTAAATGCTAAGGTCGATACTAGGTAATCAGGTTGGACTCAGTTCCTATCCCTCATGGGGCTCAGTGTGTAAGTAGGAGGGAAACCAAGTATCAAACCCTCATTTTACAGTTGAGGAAATTAAGGCCCAGTGAAGTTGACACAACGTCGCACAGCAGACAAGTGGTGGAGCCAGGATTAGAACCCAGGTCCTGTGACTTCGAGGCCCGTACTCTTTCCACTAGGACAAGCTGCTTAGCCCCAAATATGGGGAGACACGATGTAGGCTGTCGGCTCGTTGTGGGCAAGGAATGTGTCTACCAACTCTTTCTTACTGTACTCTCCCAAGTGCTTAGAATGGTACTCTGCACACAGAAAGTGCTCAGTAAATATGATTGACTGATTGAGTCAACAGAGAGGAAATGCTTCTGCCCTTTGATGGCAGAGCTCTCCCCATCCCCACTTGTGGACTATGGAAAGACCCATCCCTCATCTCACCCTGCCTCCAGTGCCACCATGTCGTAAGGGCAGGGCCTATGGCCTAACCCAACCACAAAAGCCGAGGTCAGTCCCACTGCCACCTTCATCCCTTTACCATATGAACAAGGCTTTGCCATTCAGCACCTTCTGGGTTTCCTCTTTGGCATCCCAGCCAAGGGCAGTAAGGGAGTCTGGTCCATCCCACATAGCAGGGGAGGAGAAGGGTCGAGGCCTCAAAACTTCCCTGTTTGTAGCAATCGCGTTCCCCAGGCGGACGAGCTGGGGATTTCCCTCCAAGCTGCATTCCCCTTAGGCATTTTGTTTGCTTTTTGTTGGAAGTGAGTTATTGGTGCGTTGCGGCTACAAATAGAAAACATCTGCACAGAGTCTACAAACAGGAAGCTGTGGAGGAAAGCGGAAAGCAAGACCCCTTGAGTGTTTGAAGAGAAAGAATGTGAGCTGAGCAAATGTGTCTCCTGCTGCCAACCCAAGGATGCTTAGGCTCTGTGAGGGGCAAAGACACGCCATTGATCCCGTGCCCATCTCAGGTTTGCTCTCCAGTGGGCAGCGGTCATAAGCCCAATATCTGCCCTGTTTGGTTTCCTAGAGGACTGGGGAAATTGGGGAAGCTCAGTAATTTGGGCTTCAGATTTGCCCTGTCTCTTTCAACCTCTCTCTCTCAGCTTTTTTTGCCTCTAGGCCCATTTGATTGCCTCATTCTTTCATTTAGTTGTATTTATTGGGTGCTTACTGTGTGCAGAGCACTGTACTAAGCGCTTGGGAAGTACAATTCAGCAACAGAGACAATCCCTGCCCATAACGGGCTAACAGTCTAGAAGGGGGGAAGATAGGCAACAAAACAAGGAAACAGGCATCAATAGCATCAATAGAATTGTAGATATATACGCACCATTCATAAAATAAATAGAATAATAAATATGTACATATATACACAAGTGCTGTGGGGCGGGGAGGGGAAATGGGGAGGGGATCGCCTCATAACCATTTTGTTTAAGTGAACAAAGTAACTCGAGACTAGAGTCCCCAGGTGTGGTAGAATGTGATGGACCTTTAGGCCCGGTTTCCATTTTGCCCAGGCAAGCCACCCTTTACTTAAAACGGGCACATCGTGTATTGTGCTCCTCGATCACGTATGGAGTTCGCCTGCCACACCAACTGGATATGAAGAAACTCTGTATTGTGTGGAACTGCGCAGATGTATCTCACACATGACCCCACTGGATTAGCGTGCAGAATGGGAATATTCCTTCAGGAAAATATCACAGCATACAATCTCCTCTGTGTCTCTGGGCCCGGCACTGAAGGCACCTTTGTGAGTGTGGGGCGATCCGGAGCTTTCCGAGTTCTTAGCAAATCTAATTGAGTCTGAAGGCACAGCTTCCCGAAAATCACCACAGACTGTGAGGAGGACCCGATCCTCCGCCGGATTAGCCACACTGCTCTTCAGGATCATAAATCCCAAGACATTCACACTGGCCAGAGGTCCAGTTCCCCAGGTTCTCAACAATCAATCAATCAATCAGGGGTATTTACTGAGAGCTTACTAATGTGCAAATCACTCTACTAAGCACTCCAGAGAGTACAATACATCAGAATTAGCAGATGTGTTCCCTCCCATAACGAGTTTACAGTCTAGAGGGGGAGAAAGACATTAGCATAAATAATTTATAATAAATAACTTAAAGATACATACAGAAGTGTTATATGCCTGGAGCTTGCGGGTGGGGATTGTGTGTGCTCCCCTATGGCAGACTCCCATACCTAATCTTGGTTCTATCATTTGCCTCCTCCGTGACTTTGGGCAAGTCACTTAACATCTTTGGGCCTCAGTTTCCTGATCTATAAAATCTAGATTCAATACCTGTTCTCCCTCTATCTTACACTGTGAATTCCGTGAGGGACAGGGATCATATTGTATTTACCCCAGTGCTTAGTACAGTGCTTGGCACTTGGCAAGTGCCTAACAAATACTAAAATTGCTATTATTGTTATACCACCCCACTCTTCAAAAATCTGCATTGGCTACCAATCCTCTCAGCATCGACTAAAAACTCCTTATCTTTGGCTTTACATTACTCAATCATCTCTCTCCTTCCTATTTTATCTACTCTCTTTTCCCACTATACCCCAGCTAACACTCTTCTGTTCTCCCTAGCTATAATAATGTGCTTCATTTTCCTTCCTCCCACCTTTGACCTTCTCCCAGTATAATACTAATAATGGTATTTGTTAAGTGTTTACTATGTGACAAGCACTGTTCTAAACACTGGAGTAGATAAAAGTAGTGATTTTCAATATCATTCCGATCAGTGATATTGAGTGCTTACTCTGCACAGAGCGCTATGCTGAGTGCTTGGGAAAGTACAGTCCAATAATATGGAACTCCCTCACTTTTTTACATCCAATGGACCATAGCTCTATCTATCTTCATAGCTCCTCTGAATTCCCAACTCCTCCAGGAGGCCTTCCCTAATTAATTTCTACTCTCCCCAGGTTATAATAATAATAATAATAATAATGGCATTTGTTAAGCACTTACTACGTGCCAAGCACTGTTTTAAGCACTGGGGGGATACAAGGTAATCAGGTTGTCCCACATGGGGCTCACAGTCTTAATCCCCATTTCCAGATGAGGGAACTGAGGCACAGAGAAGTGAAGTGATTGCCCAAAGTCACACAGCTGACAAGTGGTGGAGCCAGGATTAGAACCCACAACCTCCAACTCCCAAGCCCGTGCTCTATCCTCTGAGCCACGCTGCTTCTGACAACCCTCAACTATGGGTTGTATACCCTCAACAATCACTTCATCACTTCTATACCACCTGAGCACTTGTGAATTTACAACGACCTGTAGCATTTATCTACTTATTTTATATACTCTCTTATTACAGCACTAATTCAAGCATAACCACTCTTGTCTTCTTTTCTCCTTTCTGTAAATGACTTTAGTGTCTATCTCCTCCACTAAAATGTAAGCTCCTTGAGGGAAGGGGGCCATGTCTAACTGTACTGCACTCTTTCAAGCACTTAGGAGAGTGATCTGCCCTCAAGAGGTACTTACTACATACTGTTAATTGATTGAAATAGTCAGTCAGGTTGATCCAAATATGCATTACTGCTCTCGTCCCAAGGGTTTGAAAATACATTAAATATTAATAATAATGAATATCTGACTAAAATAATTTGATACAGTAGAACTACAGCCAAGCCACTAGGCCACGGGAGAGGTATGTCCTAGGGAAAATGAGTATGGGACTGGGAATTGGGAAAACTAACAGTAATAATAATGATAATAATAATAATGATTATCACTGTGGCATGCGTTAAATGCTTATTACATGCTAAGCACTGGGCTAATCACTGAGATAAATTCAATGCAATTAGATCAGACACAGCCCCACAGGACTCACAGTTTAAGGAGACCTGGATTCTAATTCCCATTCTGCTAGCAACCTGCTATCGACTCTCCCGTGAATCGACGTCTTATTGTGGCACGAGAGTTTGCATACATTGATGAAGCTTAGAGTTATGCCATAGAGGGCTACCCACAATGGAAACGTCTAGACTGAAGTATCAAAGTCAATTCACCTGCACTCGGCATCAGCGGCACGGGAAAGGGTCAAAGGCGGGTGATGGAGTGATCAAAATGTTGCTCAAAAACAGCGACAGAGACTCAGATTTCTACTGCATGGAAGGCAACGGTAAACCACTTCCATATCTTTACCAAGAAAACTATGGATACACATACCAGAACGACTTTATGGCAGAAGATGGGACTTTCTGAAGAGGGTGTGTCCATGTCACTGTGGGTCGGAAGCAACTCGACGGCATTTGAAGAAGATTGGCCTGATTTGTGACCTTGCACAAATCACTTAAGCTCTCTGGACCTTAGTTTCCTTATCTATAAAATGGAGGTAAGGTTCTATATTTATTGGCATAACCGTCTCCCTTGCACATCTGCCCCACCGATTTTTGAGGTGGCATAAAAAGATTTTTTTGTTCCACATGACTATAAGCAGTGATAGCCTCATAGTCCCTGGAGGCCAGAGGAAAACCCACACAGCATGGTGCGGAGACATGATTTATTGAAACTACCTCTGCCCAGGAGAGTAGAAGGATGAGAGCGGTGCACACACCCTGGGAGGGAGGAGTTAATTAACGGAGAGTCTATTTATGCAGCCCGTTTGGAGAGAGCAATAGAAATAAGCAATGTAATATCAATCTATCAATCACTTTCCACTTCCTTCTCCTCACCTTTTCACCTCCTTTTGTCTTCTTCCCTTCCTTCTCCTCTTCTCCTTACTGCAAGACTGAATTCTCATATGACCCATGTGATAGTCCCACCCGTTTGCTACAAGCACTATGCAAAAACGTAGGCCAATTAAGAGAACAAATATACTAATTGCTTTCCGTACCTCTTAGATTGGGGATCTCAGGGGGGGACAGGGACTGTGTCCGATCTGATTATTTTGTATCTGCCTGAAATCTTGACAAACAATACATGCTTAATAAAATGCCGTAATTATCATTAAGCCCTCAGAAGACAAGATGTTTTACATTTTGGAGGAGTCAACAATATCCTCAAATGAAACAAAACTATGGAATACGAAAGCAGCCTTCATTAGTGTTTAAATAAGAATTACAATCCCAGATGTTAGAAGGTTCTGCTCTTAGCAGAGTTCATAAGAGTCTCATGGTAACGTGGTCACATTTGGAAAATTCAGGGAGCCGAGTTTATATAAATAATCTCCTATCATTTAGGCTGCCCTAGCACCCCCTCATGTCATTAAAGACTGCGGTAGATTCATTTTAATAGTTAAGTGAGTTTAGAACAGATCCATCTAATCAGTGAACATTACAGAAATACCACACAAGCATTCAGAAAGTAAAATAAACAGCTCATCTACAAATGACTCCCAAGAAGCAAAAAACAAAACCCAAAAAATCAGTACGTTTTAGGCTTGAAACCAGAGCAGCAAAGCTAATGCAAAGGTTCCCAAGTGTTTAATCCATCAAATTCTACCCTTTATTCAGAGGCCCCCCTGAAAGAGAAATGATCAAGTACCAAGGCATCTATAGCAGGATGGTTCACGAACGTCCAATTTGATTTTACAAGAAAAAAAAGGGTGGGACTGCTGTGAACTGAATCCCGGCTCTGTCGATTGCCTGCTGCGAGACCTTGGGCAAGTCACTTAACTTTTCTGTGCCACAGTTGCCTCATCTGCAAGAGGAGGATTCAATTCCTGTTCTCCCTCCTACTTGGACTGTGAGCCCCATGTTGGAACAACAACTGTGTCTCACCTGACTGTCCAGTGCTTAGAACAGAGCTTTACATGTACTTAACTGCTTAACAAATACCATGACAAAATTAATAATAATAATGAAAAAAATGGAGAAACAGGATCACTTTGTCAGAGAATTTGAGGATGAGCTTCTGGAATGTTCTGCAACGACAACCTTAATGACCTACATGTTTACTAACATGGCACATAGTAAGTGCTTAACAAATGCCATCATTATTATTACTAGATCTTTAATGGTGCCTGATCAATCGACCAGTGCATTAATTGTATTAATTGAGCACTTCACAGCTCCCAGGCAAAATCAGAGCAGAAGACTTTTTCTGTCCTCCTCCTGAAACTGGGCAGACCTGCAGTGTTGCTAGGACTCATATTCTATTTATGTATAATAATGCCTGTCTCGCCCTCCAGATTATAAACCGGCTGTGGGCAGGGAATGTGTCCGTTATTTGTTATATTGTACTCTCCCCAGCACTTAGCACATGGTGTTCTGCACAAAGTAAGCACTCAATTAGTATGACTGGCCGACTGACTCAACAATCCGGAAAAGATACCAGCTGAGGGACATAATAATTGTGATAATAGTGGTGTTCTTTAAGCACTTACTCTATGTTCATTCATTCATTCAATCGTATTTATTGAGTGCTTACTGTGTGCAGAGCACTGTCCCTATGTTAATAATAATGATAGCATTTGTTAAGCGCTTACTATGTGCAGAGCACTGTTCTAAGCGCTGGGGGTGGATACAAGGTGATCAAGTTGTCCCACATGGGGCTCACAGTCTTAACCCCCATTTTACAGATGAGGTAACTGAGGCTCAGAGAAGTTAAGTGACTTGCCCAAGGTCACACAGCAGACATGTGGCAGAGCCGGGATTCGAACCCATGACCTCTGACTCCAAAGCCCGTGCTCTTCTCCACTGAGCCACGCTGCTCTGTAATAATAATGGCATTTGTTAAGCTCTTACTATGTGCAAAGCACTGTTCTAAGCGCTGGGGGGATACAAGGTGATCAGGTTGTCCCACGTAGGGCTCACAGTCTTAATCCTCATTTTACAGATGAGGTAAATGAGGCTCAGAGAAGTTAAGTGACCTGCCCAAGGTCACACAGCAGACATGTGGCGGAGCCGGGATTCGAACCCATGACCTCTGACTCCAAAGCCTGGGCTCTTTCCACTGCTTCTCAATCACGCTGCTCTGTTAATCACTGTACTAAGAACTGGGGTAGATACAAGCCACATGGGGCTCACGGTCTAAGTAGGAGGGAGAACAGGGATTGAGTCCCCATTTTCCAGATGAGGGAACTGAGGCACAGAGAAGTTAAGTGATTTGCCCAAGGCGACACAGCAGGTAAGCCAGTTTAGATCCCATCTCCTCCGCATCCCAGGCCCAGGCTCTTTCCACTAGGCCACGCTGCTTCTCTAATAACTGAAGACTGTGAAACCATGAGGGATGTGGACAGAGCCAAGGCCAAATTTCTCCCAGCCAAATCCCACACAGCCAGGAAGAGGGAACAAGGAATGAAGCCTAATGGGGGTTGGTTCAAAACAAGCGCAAGGAAACATTTCTTCACCCACCAGGTCATAACCATATGGAAGTCGTTACCAAAGGAAGCCTGGGCAGGTTTGAAATATGAGTAGGTTTAAGAGGGGATTTGGAAAAGAGGTTCAGGAAAAGTTCCCAGAGGAAAAACCTGACGGATGTTACAAGGTCCATCTCACACGTAGATGCAGTATTGCCTAGTGGATAGACCACTGGCCTGGGAATCAGAAGGACCTGGGTTTTAGCACTGGATTGCTGTGTGACCTAGGGAAAGTCACTTAACTTCTCTGAACCAGTTCCCTCATCTGTAAAGTGGGGATTAAGACTGTGAGTCCTTCACGGGATGGGTACTGTGTCCAACCCAATTATCCCATATCTAGCCCAGTTCAGTCATTTAATCATATTTATTAAGCGTTTACTGTGTGCAGAGCACTTTACTAAGCATTTGGGAAAGAATAATCCAACAATCGACGGTTACTTTCCCTGCCCAAAATGAGTTTACAGTCTATAGTGGAGGAGACAGACACTTGATGCAAATAACCAAAATTACAAATACGTACAAAAGCGCTTTGGGACTGGGACGGGGGAAGAGCAAAGGGAGCAAGTCATATGTGAGTTGAATGAGAGAGAGGAATCAAGGATAACACCAAGGTTAAGGAATTGGGAGACAGGAAGGGTGGTGGTGCCGTCTAAAGTGATGGGAAAGTCAGGGGAAGGACAGGGTTTGGACGGGAAGGTTAGGAGCTCTGTTTTGGACATGTTAAGTCTGAGGTGAGGACATCCAGTTCTTAAAACAGTGCCAGGCACATAATAAGTGCTTCCCAAATACCACCTATATTACTCATTATTAGTTACTCCACACAGCATAGATCTCAGCAGATAATAGTGTGGCACTTAAGTCCTTGCTATGTGGAAAACATTGAAGGAGCTACAATGCAACACAATCTCTCTTCCACATGGGGCCCGCCATCTATTACCCCATTTTACAGATGAGAGAATGAGGCCCACAGAGGTTCAGTGACTTACATGTAGACTGTAGGCTTCTAGTGGGTGGGGAACATGTCTACCAACTCTGTTGTGCTGTACTCTCCCAAGCGCTTAGTACAGTGCTCTGCCCACGGTAAGTACTAGATAAATACCACTGACCGATTGTTTGCCCAAGGTCACCCAGAAGGCCAGTGATAGAACTAGGCCTCAAACTCACATCTTTTGATTCCCAGGCTGAATTCACTCCATTAAATTGTGCTGCTGCTTCTGGAAGCGCGGCTTAATTGTCTATGACATTCTGCGGGGAAATGAGTGAAAGGGGGCTCTTTAAGCTTTTCCTGAAGACCACCAAAGTTCTTAATAAAGCACCATAACTAATTAACTAATTAAACATTAGGATTGGTGTCCATCACACAATTTTTGCAATAGCATTTGTTTCTGAGCTTTTTGAAAAGTTGCAGGCACTGCACTAAGGCCCGGGGAAGATGTAAGCTAATCAGGTTGGGCACAATCCATGTTTTACAGGGGCTCACAGTCCTAATCCCCATTTTACAGATGAGGTAACTGAGGGCCAGAGAAAGTATGTGACTTACCCAAGGTCACACAGGAGGCAAACGGCAGGGCTGGGATTAGAACCCAAGTCCTCTGACTCACGGGCCCGTGCTGGGAGAATATTGGGTCAGAGAGAGGTATGACCGGTAGTGACACGTCTATTTCATAAGATAGCAGCCTTTAGGCTGGGGAATGATTTCGAAAGTAAGTGGTAGAGGAATCCCGGAGTGAAGATTTTTTTGAATTTTTAAGGAAGAGACAAGAGGCAAAAAAGAAACGGTTGAATCTGGTACAATTGAAACAAAACCTGTTTCGTTTTGTTCAACTTTTTCTAGGTAGCAGTTTTCAAGCTTTGTTTTATTTCGGAGGCACTTCTAATGGACTCGGATTAATTGTTTTTGGCACGGGCTAGTCCCAGCTTTTCCAGATCATGAGATTGTTTTCTGTAGCACAATAGGAAGGCGTATAAAATAGAATAAGAATCTCGTCAACTTGTTCCCTGACTCAAAACGATTATCAATTTACATTTTGCAAATAGGATAGAAAATTCCACCGTCTGAAATATAAAAAGAATTCTTTCCAGTTGTGTATATCCTGTCCAGTATTTTCCAAATTAAACTTTTTTTGTCCCCCAACTAGAAAAAATTATTTGAGATTGTCTCAAATAGTTATCGTAGTTGAAGATGCTTATTTGTAAAACCAAATAAATCAGATCTTTTCACCCATCAGGCAAAAATGGATGTGTGCTTTAGGGTCCGTTAAGATGGCTAAGAACAGGCCTGGCTTAAGATGGCCCCCAAGTAATAATAATAATAATAATAATGGCATTTATTAAGCACTACCATGTGCAAAGCACTGTTCTAAGCACTGGGGAGGTTACAAGGTGATCAGGTTGTCCCACAGGGGGCTCACAGTCAATCCCCATTTTACAGATGAGGTAACAGACGCAGAGAAGTTAAGTGACTTGCCCAAAGTCACACAGCTGACAATTAGTGGAGTCGGGATGGTTGCCTCAGGGTGGCATGAGGCAGGCATGGGGGATAGAGGAGCTGCATGGCATAGTGGACAGAACTTGGGCCGGAGAATCAGAAGGTCTTGGGTTCTAATCCTCACTCTGCCACTTGTCTTCTGTGTGACCTAGGGCACGTCACTTCACTTCTTCACTTCTCTGTGTCTCATTTCCCTCATCTGGAAAATGGGGATTAAGACTGTGGGCCCTATGCGGGACAGGGACTGTGTCTAAGCTGACAACCTTGTATCTGCCCCAGCAGTTAGTACGGCACTTAAAAAATACCACAATTATTATTATTACTATTGGCGGCCCAGATGGCCACTGCGCATGCTCAGAGTCCCTAGTCTCCCCCCGCACCACGCTGCAGTGCCGCACGTGCCCAGTGGCCATAATTGATCTGTGATCTCCGCCCCTCCCCTACCATCCTTTGAAATAAAAATGTTTTTACCAGAAGGTCTTTAGATTCATCTTTAAAAAAAAAAAATTGAGATAGCTGGGCCGTGAGCAAGGGAGGGTAAATGGTGGAGGGTGAACAGTGACGGGAAGGAACAGCGGGAGCAGCCGGGATCTGGGACCCGGGCTGGATGGGAAGCAAGCAACAAGGGGGAAAGGGGAGCAGGGCAGAGAGGCTAATGTGCAGCCCGCTGGGCCTCTGTCCCTTTCCTCCTGATGACAACCCAAGTGCCTCAGGAGGCTGCAGCTGCCACCCTTCTCTAATAATAATAATGATGGTATTTGTTAAGCGCTTACTCTGTGCAAAGCACTGTTCTAAGCGCTGGGGGGAGATACAAGGTGACCAGGTTGTCCCACGTGGGGCTCACAGTCTTCATCCCCATTTGACAGATGAGGTCACTGAGGCACAGAGAAGTTAAGTGGCTTGCAATCAATCAATCAATCGTATTTATTGAGCGCTTACTATGTGCAGAGCACTGTACTAAGCACTTGGGAAGTACAAATTGGCAACACATAGAGACAGTTCCTACCCAACAGTGGGCTCACAGTCTAAAAGGGGGAGACAGAGAACAGAACCAAACATAGCAACAAAATAAAATAAATAGGATAGAAATGTACAAGTAAAATAAATAAATAAATAAATAAATAAATAGAGTAATAAATATGTACAACCATATATACATATATACAGGTGCTGTGGGGAAGGGAAGGAGGTAAGACGCCTCTAGACCGCAAGCTCCTTGTGGGCAGGGAACGCGTCGACCAACTCTGTTATGCTGTACTCTCCCAAGCACTTAATACGGTGCTCTTCACACAGTAAGCACTCAAGAAATTGTAATAATAATAATGGCATTTGTTAGGCACTTACTATGTGCCAAGCACTGTTCTAAGCACTGAGGTAGGTACAAGGTAATTGGGTTGTCCCACAGGGGGCTCACAGTCTTCATCCCCATTTTGCAGATGAGGTAACTGAGGCACAGAGATGTTAAGTGGCCTGGCCAAGGTCACACAGCAGGCAAATGAAGGAGCCGGGATTAGAATTCACGTCCTCCGACCCCCCAACCCGGGCTCTTTCCGCTAGCCTATGTTGCTTTACCGTTAATAGATTCCTGCTCCGGCCTTGGGTGATGGGATGGTCCGGAGGGAAGCCGGGGCCCCTGTGGACTCAGTGCCCGGGTGGTCTGGAGGGGTTTACCTTCCCCCAGGTAAATCCGGGGCCAGAGGGCTCCCAGGGGAGTGACGGAGAGGGGAGGAGAGCACAGCACACAGGTCAATGCCAACTTATGGCTCATGGAGCCAAGGCAGTGGGGGAGGGTATTCATTACTATTCTATTTATTTTATTTTGTTAATATATTTTGTTGGTTGTCTGTCTCCCCCTTCTATCAATCAATCAATCAATCGTATTTATTGAGCGCTTACTGTGTGCAGAGCACTGTACTAAGCGCTTGGGAAGTACAAGCTGGCAACATATAGAGACGGTCCCTACCCCACAGTGGGCTCACAGTCTAGAAGGGGGAGACAGAGAACAAAACCAAACATATTAACAAAATAAAATAAATAGGATAGGTACAAGTAAAATAAATAAATAAATGAATAGAGTAATAAATATGTACAAACATATATACATATATACAGGTGCTGTGGGGAAGGGAAGGAGGTAAGATGGGGGGATGGAGAGGGGGATGAGGGGGAGAAGAAGGAAGGGGCTCAGTGTGGGAAGGCCTCCAGGAGGAGGTGAGCTCTCAGTAGGGCCTTGAAGGGAGGAAGAGAGCTAGCTTGGCGGATGGGCAGAGGGAGGGCATTGTGAGCCCGTTGCTGGGTAGGGACCATCTCTATATGTTGCCAACTTGTACTTCCCAAGCACTTAGTACAGTGCTCTGCACCCAGTAAGCGCTCGATAAATACGATTGAATGAATGAATTCATTCAATCGTATTTATCGAGCGCTTACTGGGTGCAGAGCACTGTATTAAGCAGTTGGGAGAGTACAATATAACCACAGACATATTCCCTACCCACAATGAGCTTGCAGTCTAGAGGGTAACTGGGGAAGACCATAGTGCAGGGCATAATGGAGAATGGAATGATAATAATAATAATGATAGCAGTGATGGTATTTGTTGAGCACTTACTACGTGCCAGACACTATTCTAAGAGCTGGGGTGGATACAATCAAATCTGTTGGACACAATCCCTGCCCCATGTGGGGCTCACAGTCTCAGTCTCCATTTTACAGATGAGAGAACCGAGGCACAGAGGAGTGAAGTGACTTCCCCAAGGTCACCCAGCAGATTGCGGCAGAGCCAGGATTAGAACCCGTGATCTCTGACTCTCAGGCCGGTGTTCTCTCCACTCGGCCACGATGCTTCTATGGAAGCATTTCAGCGGCAGGGAGCCCCTCCCTGAGGCTCGGCTGCATTTCCTCCTAGAGTTTCTCCTCCGTATTTAACCGCTGCATTTCCTCCTAGAGTTTCTCCTCCGTATTTTACCGCTGCATTTCCTCCTAGGGTTTCTCCTCCGCATTTAACCGCGGTATGCGCACATCTGGACTTCCATGCGCAGCTTTGGTCTCTGCATCCCAGGAAAGCTGGAACAGGAACTGGAGGACCAGAAAAAGGCCAACAGAATGGATGAAGGGACCGAAGGAGGGAATGAATTTCCCTTTGGAGGGGGACTAAGGCCTGAAATCTGCCCATTATTCCCCAACATTAGCACAGGCAGTACCTGCTGGAGGTTGGTGGTAGCGGAGTGAAATGGAGAAAAGGAATCGCTTCTTCATGCAACAGTTGCTAGACATGTGGAATTCGTTTCCCCAGGAAGTCATTCAAGCCAAAAAATTGGCAAGCTCAAGAGGGATTTGGATAAATACCCAGAGGAGAGGTCCACTGTGGGTGATTAGAGGGAATTTGGGGGATGCAGAGGGGAAAATGTAAGGATATTAGTTGGTCCATCCCTAACTCGGTTGGATGTAAGAATGTTTTGCCTCAGGGAACCATAAGTCTGGCTTAGTAATAACCCTTTTTTATGCTCTTAACGGTCTATCCATCGCACAACTTGGACAGTAGAGAATCAAAACCCCCAGAGAGGGACCACCTGGTCAGTTGGCAGGTGCAAGATAGGGGAAGGATGAAAAGACCTTGACATACTGCTGAAGGATTTGTTCGGCGCCTATTCCTATGAGATCAGGTCTGTGACGTTGGAAGTGCAAATGATTGCAGCGTGACTGTAGCGTATGTGTAAGTGATACAAAGAAGGGTGAGATTGAACGGGACAGAGATGTGAGCCGAGGTTTCCCAGTGGAAGAGCACAGGGTTGGGGGTAAAGAAACTAGGGTTCTAGTTTCAATTCTGCCATTGCAGTTCTGTGCCTCATTTTCTGGGCCTCATTTTCCTCTTCTGTAAAATCAATCAATCAATCAATCGTATTTATTGAGCGCTTACTATGTGCAGAGCACTGTACTAAGCGCTTGGGAAGTACAAATTGGCAACACATAGAGACAGTCCCTACCCAACAGTGGGCTCACAGTCTAAAAGGGGGAGACAGAGAACAGAACCAAACATAGCAACAAAATAAAATAAATAGGATAGAAATGTACAAGTAAAATAAATAAATAAATAAATACAGTAATAAATATGTACAACCATATATACATATATACAGGTGCTGTGGGGAAGGGAAGGAGGTAAGATGGGGGGATGGAGAGGGGGACGAGGGGGAGAGGAGGGAAGGGGCTCAGTCTGGGAAGGCCTCCTGGAGGAGGTGAGCTCTCAGCAGGGCCTTGAAGGGAGGAGAAAATGAGAATAAGAAACATGTTCTTCTTACCTCTTAGATTATAAACCCAATGTGGGAGGAAGAGTAGGCCTGATAGATTTACTCTGTATCTACTCCAGAGCTCAGTAGAATGCTTGACGCATCAGGCACATTCACTGAACACTACTGTGTGCACAACGCTTTACTGAGCGCTTCAGAGAGTGCCATGGAGTAAGAGTTGGTAAACACATTCTCAACTGTTTACTAAGTATTATTTTAGCTATCGTTGTTAATCTGAAGATGATAAATGGCAATCAGGTGAAGTTCCAGTCATTAATACATCTGAAGATCTTTTGCTCCCTTGTCTAATTGTTCAAAAACACCAAACTGTCTGCCACCCTCAATAGAAATAACTTGTTTGTTGAAAATCTGAGACCTCTTCTAACACTCCTAAGATTTGGGTCTAGCAGGAGAACAGTTGTTGGATTAGCTGATTAGTTTATATTTAGCCCAGCTCTTAGAACAGTGCCTAGCACACAGCAATAATAATTGCATTAGTTAAGCACTTTCTATGTGCCAGTCACTGTACTAAGCTCTGGGGTAAATACAACGTAGTCGGGTTGGACCCAAGTCCCTACCCCACCTAGGATTCAAAATCTTAATCTCCATTTTACAGATGAGGTGACTGAAGCACAGAGAAGTGAAGTGATTTGCCCAAGGTCACACAGCAGACAAGGGGCAGAGCTGGGATTAGAACTCAGGCCTCTGATTCCCAGGCCCATACTTGTGCGTGCTTAACAAATACCGTAAAAAAAACATCAGATTTCTCTCTCCTCCCCTTTTTCAGATAATCCAATAGCTGTTCCCCTGCTAGACCCAAAGGTGGAAGACGTATTACTTTCTGATTAATCTTTGGATGCTACTTGCCCTCGTGTTTCATGCCTGAGACACCCTGTGCCTTGGAAATTACATTTTGGCAGCGGGATTTACTTTTTAATATATATTTTTATTGCCAGGGTTTACCTTTGCACTCCAGTGTCAGAGTGATAATGAGAGACCATTATTTCTCCTTTTGGGACACCGCAATGGGACAACATCCAACAATAAACCAACTTAGGTGCAACAGCTCTGCCTTCTTGTGCAGATCATCCAGTTAATTTAAGAGCCCATTGTTTTTAATGGTATTTATTAAGAGCTTACTACGTGTCAGGCACTGTACTAGGCACTGAGGTAGCTACAAGCTAAACAGGTTGTACACAGTCCATGTCCCACATGGGGCTCACAGTCTAAATCCTCGTTTTTCAGATAAGGTAACTGAGGCATAAAGAAGTTATGTGACTTGCCCAAGATCACACAGCAATTAGAGAAGCAGCATGGCTCAGTGGAAAGAGCCCGGGCTTTGGAGTCAGGGGTCATGGGTTCGAATCCTGGCTCTGCCAATCGGCAGCTGTGTGACTTTGGGCAAGTCACTTCTCTGGACCTCAGTTGCCTCATCTGTAAAATGGGGATTAAGACTGTGAGCCCCCCGTGGGACAATCTGATCACCCAGTAACCTCCCCAGCGCTTTGCACCTAGTAAGCGCTTAATAAATGCCATTATTATTACTATTATTATTATCAAATGGAGGAGCTGAGAGTAGGACCCAGGTTCTTTAAGTCCCAGGCCAGAGCTCTTTCCACTAGGCCATGTTGTTCTTTGACCCTAATTTAGGGATATAAGCAAGATGTTGATCTGTCATATCAGGATAGCTGAAGACTACCTGAACCTTTAGTCTTTAATTCATTCAATCGTATTTATTGACCTCTTACTGTGTGCAGAGCACTGTACTAAGCGCTTGAAAAGTACAATTCAGCAACAGAGGCAATCCCTACCCAACAACGGGCTCACAGTCTAGAAAGGGGGAGACAGAATTAACATAGTAAGCGCTTAACAAATTCAATCACTCACCTCTCCCTGGATCTCACTGCCAATTGCTTTTCTCTTTCCATGTCTATAATTCCCAGAGGCGAGGGGCTGGTAGTGGTTTTCTCACCATACTGAACAGTCGGCGTGGCTCAGTGGAAAGAGCCCGGGCTTTGGAGTCAGAGGTCATGGGTTCAAATCCCTGCTCTGCCAATTGTCAGCTGTGTGACTTTGGGCAAGTCACTTCACTTCCCTGGGCCTCAGTGACCTCATCTGTAAAGTGGGGATTAAGACTGTGAGACCCTGTGGGACAACCCGATCACCTTGTTACCTCCCCAGTGCTTAGAACAGTGCTTTGCACATAGTAAGCACTTAATAAATGCCATTATTATTATTAATAAAGAAAACTGGTTTGGGGAAGATATCAAGCAATCAATCAATTGTATTTATTGAATGTTTACTATGCGCAGAGCACTGTACTAAGTGCTTGGGAGAGTACTGAATTAGCAACTGCGATCCTGAGATGCTTCTAGAATTTTTATCTGAGCAAAGGAATGTTGAATACCCACCACTGTTAACATTTATTTAGCACCCTTGCTCTTTTAGCTCACGTGAGTCATCTTCTGCTATTAACATAGTCCACATGCTTTATTCTTCCTGCTTGGCCTGGGAGAAAGAGGCCAGGACTGGGAGTCTAAAGACCTGAGTTCTAATTCTGAGTTCTTCTAAATTGTTTAATCTGGTTGCCCTCTTTTTTCACCCCTCTCACAGCCCCACAGCACTTATATACAAATAATCTGTAATTTATTTCCTCATATCAATGCCAGTCTCCCCCTCTTGACTATAAGCTTGTTTTTTTGTTGTTGTTTTTACGGCATTTATTAAGCTCTTACTATGTGCAAAGCACTGTTCTAACCACTGGGGAGGTTACAAGGTGATCAGGTTGTCCCATGGGGGGCTCACAGTCTTCATCCCCATTTTACAGATGAGGGAACTGAGGCACAAAGAAGTGAAGTGACTTGCCCAAAGTCACACAGCTGACAATTGGCGGAGCCAGGATTTGAACCCATGACCTTTGGCTTCAAAGCCTGTGCTCTTTCCACTGAACCACACTGCTTCTTCTTCTTCTTGGGGGAAGGGAATCTGTCTACTAACTCTGTTATACTAAGTGGTTACTGTAGTCCTCTGCCTACAGTAAACAATAAATAGGATTAATCACTTGTCTGCTGGGTGAGTTTTGCTTACGTCACTTAATTTCTCAGTTTTCTCATTTGTAAAATGGACATTCAATAGCTGTTCTCACTCCTCCTTAGTCTGTGAGCTGGATGTGGGACAGGGACTGTGTCTGATTCATTCATTTATTAATTCAATCGTATTTATTGAGCACTTACGGTGTGCTGAGCACTGTACTAAGCGCTTGGGAAGTACAAGTTGGCAACATATAGAGACGGTCCCTACCCAACAGCGGGCTCAACTTGTACTTCCCAAGTGCTGTTAAAAAAAGTAGCATGGCCTAGAGGATAGAGGATGGATCTGGTTGTCAGGAGGACCTGGGTTCTAAACCCAGTTCCACCACTTGTCAGCTGTGTGAACTTGGGCAAGTTGCTTCACTTCTCAGTGCCTCAGTTACCTCATCTGTAAAATGGGGATGAGGACCGTGAACCTTATGTAGGACAAGGACTGCATCCAACTCAATTATCTTGTACCTACCCCGGAGTTTTGTACAGTGCTTGGCACATAGTAATAGCTTAAAAAATACCGCAATTATTATTATTATTGACATAGGGCTCAACAATTACCACTATTGTTATTCCTAGAGAAGCAGTATGGCCTAGTGGAAAAAGGATGGGAGTCAGAACACCTTAGTTCTAATCCGTGCTCTGCTAATTGCTCTGCTCACTGTTCGCTGTGTGACCTTGGGCAAGTCGCTTCACTTCTCAGTGCCTCAGTTACCTCATCTGTACAATGGGGATGAGGACCGGGAGCCTTATGTAGGACAGGGACTGCATCCAACTCAATTATCTTGTATCTACCCCAGAGTTTAGTACAGTGCTTGGCACATAGCTTAAAAAATACCACAATTGTTACGATTATCATTATTATTGACACAGGGCTTAGCAATTACCACTATTGTTATTCCTAGAGAAGCAGTATGGCCTAGTGGAACCTTAGTTCTAATCCCTGCTCTGCTAATTGCTCTGCTCACTGTTTGCTGTGTGACCTTGGGCAAGTTGCTTCACTTCTCTGTGCCTCAGTTTCCTCTACTGTAAAATGGGGATTCCATTCCTGTTCTCCCTCCTACTTACATTATGAGCCTCATGCTGGACAGGGACTGTATCTGGCCTAATTAACTTTTACCTCCCCAGTGCACATAGTAAGGGCCTAACAAATACCATAACAAAAACCGGAAAAGAAACAAAAAAAACAGTATCAATATTTATGCCAAGCCTGAGAAATCTCCAGAAAAAGGAGAGAGAGGTCTCAATTAGTCAATAAATTAATGGTGTTCAGGAGCAGAGCATTCAGTGTAGTAAAGGGAGCGGCAGGTGGATTTTAAAGGGTCAAGTGTATTGTAAAGTGCTCTGTGCAAAGTAGAGTTTAATAAATACCACGGATTAACTCAAAAATGGGAGGAGATTTCTTGTAATCTTGTGCCCTCTGACCTGGACCAGTTCAAATATTTGGCTGTCTTGACCTAGGGAAAAAAATTGCCACCTGCTCTTGTTTTGTATGATATTATTAAGATATCCCGGGGGCATTACGCTGGGCTTAATCAAGCGATAGAACTCGATGGCTACAACACAATGACATCATGCTTAGAGAAACAGTGTTGCCTAATGGAAAGAGCACAGGACTGAGAATCATTTGATTTTTTTGTATCTACCCCAGTGCTTAGCATAGTGCTTGGCACATAATAATCACATTACTAGTAGTAGTAGTTGTAGTAATAATAGTATTCGTATTAGTATTGGCATCATCATCATCACCTTCCCAAGCTCCCACACATGAAGCTTTTTTCTGCAAGGAGCTGTTGAACCATCCTCATTCATTAAGTCATAGTTTTTGAGTGCTTACTGTATGCGCAATTAAGCGCTTAGTACAGTGCTCTGTACACAGTAAGCGCTCAATAAATACGATTAATACTAAGCGCTTGGGAAAGTACAATATAACAACAGACACATTCCCTGCCCACAACAAGCTCACATCCTCCAGACTCCAGTGTGATTGCTTCCTCCTCCCCGTCAACACAGCAGTTCCTCCATTCATCATGCATTTCCATTCAATCGTGTTTATTAAGCACTTACTAACCACAAAATACTGTACTAAGCACTCAGGAGAGTACACTATAACAACTTTTATTTGGGTGGAGAAAGTCTAGGCTCCGACGACCAACTTTACACCTTGCATCGTGCCCCAGAAAATGGAGGAGGATGGTCTAGTCTACTGGCACTTAGTACAGTGCTCTGCACACAGTCAGCGCTCAATAAATACGGTTGAATGAATGAATGGCATGGAGAGTCAGGGAGGTCCAGTGCAAAGAGCAAAGGGCTTGGGATTCAGGAGACTCAGGCTCTAGTCCCAGCAATGTCGTCAGCCTACCGTGTGACCTTGGTCGAGTCACTTAACTGCTCTCTGCTTCCATTTCCTCATGTGTGAAATAAGGATGACACCTGCTCTCCCAACCTCTTAGACTGGGTGCTTCAGGACAGGATGTGTGACTGATTACACAGTGTTTGATGCATAGTTTTACAACAACAACAACAGTAATAATAGCAATAATAATAATGAAAAAAAATTTGCCTCCTCCCTTCACTGCACAAAAGAATTCATGGCTCCCTCCAAGGGAGAGAGGTTGTTAGCCTCCTGGATAATATCCTCTCTTATAACAAGTGCAAACAGCTCACCTACTTCAGTTCTTTCCCCATCTGGTCTTCACAATTGCATATTCTCTTTGATTGTGTTACCTTTCATTAACTTCATTGCTTTTTTCATACAATTATTTAAAGATTTAAGTGGTTTGTGAAATATTTATCAGCCTATTATCTTCAACACAGCCTCTTTGGAGATATCCAGATGCATTTTTAATGTCCTTTATTGCTCGGCAAATTCATTCGGAGTGGAGCGAAAGCAACCATGGTGAGGATGCTTCCTTTACTTTGCAAAGATAGATGGGGTCAGGAAAATGAACAAATATTGTCACTTTGAATGGTGTCCAGGTGGCTGGCTACCTCTGCTGCCTGGATTATCTTTGTGCAGAAACGCTCTGGGCATGTTACTCCCCTCCTCAAAAATCTCCAGTGGCTGCCAGTCAATCTACGAATCAGGCAAAAGCTCCTCATTCTTGGCTTCAAGGCTGTCCATCACCTCGCCCCCTCCTACCTCACCTCCCTTCTCTCCTACTCCAGCCCAGCCCGCAACCTCAGCTCCTCTGCTGCCGCTAACCTCCTCACTGGGCCTCGTTCTCGCCCGTCCCACCGTCGACCCCTGGCCCACGTCCTTCTCCTGGCCCGGAATGCCCTCCCTTCAAAACATCCGCCAAGCTGGCTCTCTTCCTCCCTTCAAAACCCTACTGAGAGCTCACCTCCTCCAGGAGGCCTTCCCACACTGAGCCCCCTTTTCCTCTCCTCCTTCCCATCCCCCCACCCTACCTTCTTCCCCTCCCCACAGCACCTGTATATATATTTGTACAGATTCATTACTCTATTTATTACTTGTACATATTTACTATTTATTTTGTTAATGATGTGCATATAGCTTTAATTCTATTTGTTCTGATGATTTTGACACCTGTCTACATGTTTTGTTCCGTTGTCTGTCTCCCCCTTCTAGACATTGTTGGGTAGGGACCGTCTCTATATGTTACCGACTTGTACTTCCCAAGTGCTTAGTACAGTGCTCTGCACACAGTAAGCGCTCAATAAATACGAGTGAATGAATGAATGAACACATCAGTAAATCCACAATTAAATCATTCAGAAGGCATAGAACTCCCCCCAACCCAAGACCGTTCCTAATTTATTCCACAAGAGCCAGAATGTTTGCAATCTCCAACATGAGAAGGAAGCTATAAGCTCATCTTCCAGACTGTAAGGTTGTTGTGGGTAGGAAATCTGTCTACCAACTCTATTGCTCTATACTTTTATCATCCTCTTCATTATCATCAATGGTGTTTATTGAGAGCTTACTATGTGCAGAGCACTGCACTAAGCACTTGGGCGAATACAACAGAGCTGACACATTCCCTGCCCACAATGAGCATACAGTCTCCCAAGTGCTTGGTACAGTGCTCTGCACACAGTAAGCGCTCAATAAATACCATTGAAGATCATCATCATCAATCGTATTTATTGAGCGCTTACTATGTGCAGAGCACTGTACTAAGATGATGGGGATGAGAAGATAAATGACATTGCTCAAATGTCAGGGAGGTAGATGGGGAACAAATGTACCACACACCATCATGCACATAGACACAACAGTTAGTACAGAGCCTGGCACATAGTAGGCGCTTAGTAAGTGCCATAAAAAAAAATTGGACCAGCCTATCGACATCTTGGCCAGTTAGCCCATCCTTCCTTTGGAAAAAAAATAAGCAGCATGCCTTAGTGGAAAGCGCCCGGGATTAGGGGTCGGAGGTCATGGCTTCTGATCCCGGATCCACCACTTGTCAGTTGTGTGACTTTGAGCAAGGCACTTAACTTCTCTGTGCCTCAATGACCTCATCTGTAAAATGGGGATTAAGACTTTGAGCCCCATCTGGTACAACCTGATAACCTGATATCTCTCCCAGGGCTTAAAACAGTGTTTGGCACATAGTGAGCACTTAAATACCATTACTATCATTATTATTATTATTATTATTAAATGAAGCAATTAGTTTTTTATTACCCAGAAGAAGGGAACCCAGGGGTAGGACTGTTTTTAAGACTGGTTTGCTTGTATGTGTGCATATTTATTAACTTGCTTGAGCCAAGATCCTGTGGGCTAGACAGCTAAAGATCTGTGTCACCCTAACTTGCTTCCCTTATTCACCACCCCAACAGCCCCACAGCACTTATGTCCGTATTCATAATTTATTCACTTATATTAATGACCGCCTCCCCCTCTAGACTGCAAGCTCGATGTGGGCAGTGAATGCGTATGTCATTTGATCGCGTTGTACTCTCCCAAGCGCTTAGCACAGTGCTCTGCACATACATAAGCGCTCAATAAATACAATCGATTGATTGATCGATCAGACTTTTGTCCTCACTCCCCCAGAACAAACCTGCCTCGCCTTTCTGCACATTTCAGTCCAGGGTGCCATACAAGTCCTGCGTTTTAGCAGTTCTGGGGGTGTGAATGAGTTTAGGGCTAGTGCGTAGCTCAGAAATCCATCCAGTTGACCCAGGCTCACTTTCTATATGGGTCAGAGATCGGACGATGGCAGGGAATGTGTCTGTTTGTTGTTATATCGTCCTTTCCAAGCATTTAGTACGGTGCACTGGACACTGTAAGCGCTCAATAAATGCAAATGAATGAATGAACAGATGGCAAGACCTGGTAACAGACCTCGTCAGGCAGGGCAGATCAAACCCAGGTTTGGACTTGTTCAAAGCTCTCCTCTAGAACTACCAAGAATCAGCTGTCAATCCTGGAGACTCTCAGGCCTACCAATAGGCACACCCAGGAAGATACACCCCAGGCAGATTTGCACAGCTGAGCTAATTTCATTAAAACTAGAGGAGATTATGGCTCAGGGAAAGTGGGCGGAAGAAATGATTTTCCCCAAGTACATTAATGAACCATCTCAAGCTGCACAGGACAGGGAATGTGTCTGTTTATTGTCATATTGTACTTTCCCAAGGGCTTAGCACAGTGGCCTGCAAACGGTAAGTGCTCAATAAATACGATTGAAGGAACGAATTAAGGACCACTGATGGCCCTCCTGGATACTGGACCCGGAAACCACATGATGTCCCATGTTTTCTCTGCCCACACAGTGTAGCGTAATGACATCGTTGGCATCATTAGCAGTCAATCGATCGATGGTGCTTCTTGGGCGCTTACTAAGTGCAGAGCATTGTGCTGAATTATGCAGAAATTTGAACAGGTCCATCTGAAATCAGGGGACTCCTGCCCCTGCCCTTGCTCCTCTTTGCATTCCCCTTTTTGATCCCTGAGAGCATGGGCACCCCTTCTGAGCAGCAGGAGCTGAGGCGGAGCATGCTCGGTGCTTAAGAGAAAAATTCCAGACATAAACATTCCTGGAGCCAAGAGGGAGAACACCAGCTGAGAAAATCAGACCCTTCTGTATGGCTGCTCTATAGGGACCAAGCAATCAATCAATCATATTTATTGAGCGCTTACTGTGTGCAGAGCACTGTACTAAGTGCTTGGGAAGTACAAGTTCATCCAGTCTGCCTATGATTAGGAAATGAAGGCCTTTAGGGGCGACAGTTCCACTCCGAGGGGACCAAAGAGTCCATTTGAGCAGGGCGGAGACTCCCCTAGACCCATCCATGGAAAAGAATAGATACCCTCGGATAAAGGGTTGGGCACCCATCCTGCAGCTTGTCTGGTAGAAAGGACATCATTCTGAGAGTCAGAAGACCTGGGTTTCAGTCTCAATTCTTCCTTCTGGGGCTATGCCAAAAAGTGGGGAAGGTTTCCTACTAAAGACTCACATCTGGAGTTCATTCAGTCGTTCAGTTGTATTTATTGAGCGCTTACTGTGTGCAGAGCACTGTAATAAACGCTTGGGAAGTACAATTCAGCAACAAATAGAGACAATCTCTGTCCACAGCAGGAGTTCTACGAAGAAGAATCATGAACAACAGCCGGCTAAAGTCAGAGGCAAAATTGTGATGACTTCCAAGGCAACCGCCTGTTGGGTCAATCAATCAATCATATTTATTGAGCGCTTACTGTGTGCAGAGCACTGTACTAAGCACTTGGGAAGTACAAGTTGGGTCATTCATTCATTCATTCAATAGTATTTATTGAGCGCTTACTGTGTGCAGAGCACTGTACTAAGCGCTTGGGAAGTACAAGTTGGCAACATATAGAGACGGTCCCTACCCAACAGTGGGCTCACAGTCTAGAAGGGTCATGCTCCTACAGCCAACAAGTACCAAGTGCTTAGTACAGTCCTCTGCTCACAGTAAGCGCTCAATAAATACGATTGAATGAATGAATGTCGGCCCGATTCTGCACACATAAAAACTTCCGTACACACTACACAATGGGCCTCCTATCTACTGACTCTTTGCCGCCAGGGATCCCAGTGGGAACGTGCCCGGCAGGGAAGAGAGAATGCGAGGGGAGTTGCAAAAACCACTAGTATCTGTGTGTATTCCTCTGCTCACATCCTCTGTTCTGAGGTCTTAAATCCAAGCCTTGTCTGGGATTCTGGGCGAGGATCTTCATCGTTATAGATTTACTGCTGCAGAGGAAGCCCTGGGTAATCAGTCAGTCAGGAAATCATAGTTATTGAGCGCTTGAGCACTGCACTAAGCACTGGGGCAAATACAAGTTAATCAGGTTGGAAACAGTCGCTGTCCCACTTGGGGCTCCCACTCTTAATCCCCATTTTGCATCTGAGGTAAATGAGGCATAGAGAAGTTAAGTGTCTTGCCCAAGGTCACACAGCAGTCAAGTGAAGGAGTTGGGATTAGAACCCAGGTCCTTCTGACTCCTAGGCCCATTTTCCATCCGCTAAGCCACGCTGCTTGCTCCAGGCCTCAGTTCCCTCATCTGTAAAATGGGGATTAAGATTGTAAACCCCATGTGGGAGAGGTTCTATGTCTAACCTGATTAGCTTCCATCTGCCCCAGTGCTTAGTACAGTGCCTGGCATATAGCAAGCACTTAAAAAATACCATGAGAAAAAAAACAAAGCAAATGGGGTGGAGGGGTGGTGATTTTTAGGATGGGAGGGAGTGCAAGACATTATTACACAATCATGCCCCTTCCCCTTGGTCTCTCCTCCTCCCTCTAGTCTTCAAGGTTGTCCTCTAGTCTGTAAGCTGGTTGTCAGCAGGGACTGTGTCTGTTTATTATTATATTGTCCTCTCATTCATTCATTCATTCATTCAATCGTATTTATTGAGCGCTTACTGTGTGCAGAGCACTGCACTAAGCGCTTGGGAAGTACAAGTTGGCAACAGATAGAGATGGTCCAAGCACTTAGTAAAGAGCTCTGCAGACTATCAGTGCTCCATAAATACAATTGACTGATTCCCCTCTCCCAGCTCCGCTCCAGCAGCTAGACAAACTGCTGCTTCCTCTACTCTCAAAAACCGTCCTAGGGGTCAATTCCAACCCCAAGACCATCTTCTTCTCTCAGGAGCATTTCAGATTTCTCTCTTGGTCCTGCCAACATTGGCACCCTTCCTTCTCCCTGCCTAGCCCCATGGCCTCTCGAAGATGCCCATGATCCTCAGACACTGCTTTCTGTAATTTCAAGTTCCATTAAAAAGTGAGTCAATCAATCAATCGTATTTATTGAGCACTTACTGTGTGCAGAGCACTGTACTAAGTGCTTGGGAAGTACAAGTTGGCAACATATAGAGACGGTCCCTACCCAACATTGGGCTCACAGTCTAGAAGGGGGAGACAGAACAAAACCAAACATATTAACAGAATAAAATAAATAGAATAGATATGTACAAGTAAAATAAATAGAGTAATAAATACGTACAAACATATATACATATATACAGGTGCTGTGGGGAAGGGAAGGAGGTAAGGCAGGGGGGATGGAGAGGGGGAGGAGGGGGAGAGGAAGGAGGGGAGTCATGTGCTTCATGATGAATTGGAAATAAACCAAAGAGGACTTTTCTTTTCTTTTGATTACATTTCTTAATGTTTGCTCATGGAATTGTTTTCCTGGTTCATGGGTCGCCGACATGTCCATTAAGTCCCTGCTGCTCAGGGGCTCCCTTTGAAAGGGCTCAGATAAATTCAACCAGCAATCCATCTAAAGGAAGCAATCAAAGATGGGGCTTAAATTGGGTCACTCCCCAAAGGTTTTCTCGTATTGTCTTATGCCATCTAGTCGCTTCCGACCCATAGAGACACTGTGGACACATCTCTCCCAGAACGCCCTGCTGTCCAACTGTAATCATTCTGGTAGTGTATCCTTAGAGTTTTCGTGATAAAAATATGGAAGCTGTTTGCCATTGCCTCCTTCCACACAGTAAAGTCACCGCCCTTGACTCTCTCGCATGCCACTCCTGCCCAGCATGGGTGAGTTTTGACTTGTAGCAGATGGCCTTCCACTCGCCAGCCACTGCCCAAGCTACTAATGGAATGGGTAGGCCTCTGTTCGACTCCCCCTCCCATAGCCAAGACAGATAAAGTACAGGAAACACTCCAGGTGTGACCCTGAGAGGGGCAAAGGTTTTCACTGAGTATTAAAGTCAGTTTCCCTGTCTAGGCTGTAAGATCATTGAGGACCGGGGTAATAATAATAATAATAATGATCTGTAAAATGGGGATTAAGATTGTGAGCTCCACAAGGGACAACCTGATCACCTTGTATCCCCCCAGTGCTTAGAACAGTGCTTTGCACATAGTAAGTGCTTAACAAATACCATCATTATTATTATTATTACCCCAGTCCTATTTGTTAAGCACTTACTATGTGCAAAGCACTGTTCTAAGCACTGGGGGGATACAAGATGATCAGGTTGTCCCTCGTGGAGCTCACAGTCTTCATCCCCATTTTACAGATGAGGGAACTGAGGCCCAGAGAAGTGAAGTGACTTGCCCAAAGTCACACAGCTGACAACTGGCAGGGCCAGGATTTGAACTCATGCCCTCTGACTCCCAAGCCCGTGCTCTTTCCACTGAGCCTCGCTGGTAGATACAAGATAATCAAGTCAGACTCAGTCCCTGTTCCACATGGGGTTCGTAGTCTAAGTCAGAAGGAGAAGGATTTAATCCCCATTTTACACAAGATAATAATAATAATAATAATGGCATTTATTAAGCGCTTACTATGTGCAAAGCACTGTTCTTAGCACTGGGGAGATGACAACATGATCAGATTGTCCCACGTTGGGCTCACAGCCTTAACCCCCATTTTACACGAGGTAAGTGAGGCACAGAGAAGTCAAGCGCTACGTCCAAGGCCATACAGCAGATAAGTAGCGAAGTTGGAGTTGAACCAGGACATGTGACTCTTAGGCCCTTGTTATTTCCATGCTGCTTGCAATGCCCGGCGCTGCTTTGCTATAGGCTCCTTTCTAACTCATCTATCAATGTCCATCTCTAATCGCCTCACAAACCTCCAATAGATACCCACCTCTTCTCCAGTTCGGCAAAACCATCAAGCCATTGGCTTCGAAGCTCTTTATCATCATGTCTGCACTCTTCTCTCGCTCAGCTGAAGGTTGTGCTCGTCTCTCCTCCCAAGCCAACCTTCCAAATGCACGTCGCTTATGAATCTCCAAACACCAATCTATCACTTTTTCCCTCTCCCCATTAAGTTTCACCGAACCACAAACTTGAATTCTTTCAAAGCCTGACTTCTTTAAAACTTGCCTCCAGGAGCCTTTCCCTGACTAACCTGCTCCTGCTTTGTGATCGCTCTATCGCTTCATGTCGACAGTCATTTATGTACTTGGAATTTCTTTATTGAATCATTTGTATTTATCATTTCTCAAGATACACCTACTTTTCCATCTATTGTAGATTTGGCAATTTATGTTGGCATTTTACCTTCATTTTACCTCTAGGACTGAGTTCATAACTTTCTCTCATTGCTCTCTGGGAGGGAGCAGCATGACATGACATCCCCCAGCGCTTAGAACAGTGCTTTGCACATAGTAAGCGCTTTACAAACGCCATTATTATTATTGTGACAGCATGATAGAGCCAGGGACTCAGAAGACCTAAGTTCCAAACCCAGCTCCACCACTTGTCTTCCGTGTGACCTCAGGCAAGTCGCTCAACTTCTCTGTGCCTCAGTTACCACATCTTCAAATGGGGATTGAATACCTGTTCTCCCTCCTACTAAGATTGTGAACCCTGTGTGGGACAGGGACTGTGTCTGACCTGTATGCCACGGATCTAACCCAGTGCTTAATATAGTACTTAACATATAGTAAAGGCTCAAACAAATGCCACAATTATCACTATTAATCATTATTTTCCTATTGGGCATTCCCAAGAGTCTGGTGTTCTACACTC
The DNA here is from genome assembly GCF_015852505.1 of Tachyglossus aculeatus. Taxonomy (NCBI): domain Eukaryota; kingdom Metazoa; phylum Chordata; class Mammalia; order Monotremata; family Tachyglossidae; genus Tachyglossus; species Tachyglossus aculeatus. Next base: position 42,829,069 of record NC_052101.1, read on the forward strand.
ATCTAATGCGTACCATACCACACGGTCCTTGACAAATAATAGGTGTTTAATAAATATCACTCTCAAACAGATATTCGGTAAAGGTACTCTGAAGGATCAATAAATGCTGCTGCTATTGTTGATTATGATAAAGATGATGATAATGATGAGAGAGCCACCAGGTTGGCTGTACTCCGAGGCTCCCATGATCTATTGTGAGGAGAAGACTGGTTGGGGATGGACTATCCCCGAATACTCAGCACACTTGTCAGCTGTGTTACAGCATGGCTCAGTGGAAAGAGTGCGGGCTTGGGAGTCAGCGGTCGTGGGTTCGACTCCCGGCTCGGCCACGTGTCCGCTGTGTGACCTTGGGCAAGTCACTTAACTTCTCTGAGCCTCAGTTACCTCATCTGTCAAATGGGGATGAAGACTGTGAGCCCCACGTGGGACAACCTGATCACCTTGAATCCCCCCCAGTGCTTAGAACAGTGCTTCACACCTGGTAAGTGCCTAACAAATGCCATTATTATTATTACTATTATTGTCAGCTGTGTGCCCTTGAGCAAGCCACTTAACTTCTTTGTGCCTCAGTTACCTCATCTGTAAAATGGGGATTAAGACTGTGAGCCCCACGTGGGACAACCTGGTCACCTTGTATCCCCCCCAGCGCTTAGAATGGTGCTCTGCACATAGTAAGCACTTAACAAATACCATTTTTTAAAAAGTCACAACTTCTCAAATGCCTCAGTTACCTCATCTGTTAAAATGGGGATTAAGACTGTGAGCCCCATGTGAGACAGGGATAGTGTCCAACCCAATTTACTCGCATCTACTCCAACACTTAGGAAGTGATTAACAAATACCACCATTATTATTATTATCATTATTATTACTACTAATGGCTAACCACTAATTTAATTGCTCATGATATCTCCTGCTTTGGGCAAAGTATAGCTTACTGAGAAGCAGCATAGCGTAGTGGATAGAGCATGGGCCTGCGAGACAGAAGGTCATGGGTTCTAATCCTGGCTCCATCACTTGTCTGCTGTGCAACCTTGGGCAATTCACTTCACTTCTCTGAGCCTCATCTGTTTAATGGGGATTGAGATGGTGAGACCATGTTTGACAGGAACTGTATTCAGTCTGATTTGCTTGTATCCGCTCCAGCACTTGGTACAGTGCCTGGGACATAGAAAGTGCTTGGCAAATACCACAATTCTTATCATTATGTTTAGAGTAGTAGGAAATATAAATCATGCAGACATCATTCCCTGTCAAAGAAACCTATCCCCTAAGCACTTTGATACTCATCCACCTGTAATTTATTTTAATATCTGACTTCCCCACTGCATTGTAAGCTTCTTGAGAACAGGGCTCATATATACAGGGCTCAGCACCTATGTATATATATATATATGTACAGATTTTTTACTCTATTTACTCTACTTGTACATATTTACTATTCTATTTATTTTTTCAATGATGTGCATCTAGCTTTACTTGTATTTATTCTGATGACACCTGACCACGTTTTGTTTTGTTGTCTGTCTCCCCCTTCTAGACTGTGAGCCTGCTGTTGGGTAGGGACCATCTCTATATTTTGCCAACTTGTACTTCCCAAGTGCTTAGTACAGTGCTCTGCACACAGTAAACGTTCAATAAATACGATTGAATGAATGAATGAATGAATGTTCACCCACTCTGTTGAACACTCCCAAGCACATAGTACAGTACTCTTCAAACAGTAAGCACTCAATAAATACCACTGATGGATTGAATGATTGATTGATTGATAGTTTATGTCAAGGAGGCCCCACCATAGCCTCTGGTGGGACAGAAATTAGTTTCAGATTGTTTGAGCGACTTTTGTGACTCCAAAATATACTCTGTCAGAGCCTACAGGATTTCCTTTTGTCTGCAGGAAGGTCCCGGGAATGGCCGCTCGCCTCCAGAAAGACTCCTGAACATTTTGCTTTATGCAGGATCTTGCCCTGGATTGAAGCAGGTCATTATTGGGGAAGAAAAAGGGAAATGCTGTTCTACTTTCTTCCAGGGGACCTTTCAATCGCACATGCTGAAATTCTTTCCCTGCATATCTGGCCCGTGAAGTCATTTGGCTTTTGGAGTCCCCTGTGTCATGGACCCTTTGTAATGAAAGTATTCCAGAGCAGACAGAGCCAATTCAAACACTCCTAGCTCTGTGTTAGTTGAAACAAAGGAGCAGGGAGATACTGTGGTCTTGAAGAACTGAAGGATCATTTAACACCCTAAACCTTATAGGAAATGCCTATTTGCCTACAGAGAAGGGCTTTGATGTCATCAGGTGAAAATAATGCTGAATTAGATCCCTCAACACCCAGTGCTGTTTATTGTTATATTGTACTCTCCCAGGTGCTTAGTACAGAGCTCTACACACAGTAAGCGCTCAATAAATACACTTGAATGAATGAATGTTGCCAAGACTTGTGGATGTGTCTGTTCACTGTTATATCGTACTTCCCCAAAACAGTACAGTGCTTTACACACAGTAAGCATTCAATACATATTATTGAATGAATGAGTGTGCCATGAATTTGAAGCGTTTCCGGGTTGCTGGTTCCAGGCACCAAAGGTTCATTCATTCAATTGCATTTATTGAGCGCTTACTATGTGCAGAGCACTGTACTAAGCTCTTGGGAAGTACAAGTTGGCAACATATAGAAACGGTCCCAACCCAACAGCGGGCTCACAGTCTAGAAGGTTCCTAATCAACCTCAATCTTCCCCATGTCTGGATCTGACAGCATCCTTTCTTCCTCCTCTCCCGAGCCAGCAGGGCATGTTTACATGGGCTGAACCTGGGCCACACCAGATCCTCTGCTCAGAAAACCAAGGAAATCTTTTCATTTTCTGCCTATTTGAGGGGTGGGGGCTGCTGGAGGGCATTATGAGAATTTTATGGCCTGTAATGTTCTGACAGAGCCCTTGGCTCTAGGCAAGACCCAGAAAATCTAACTGTGGGCAGAGCCCCTTTCATCTTCAACAGTGATCAAATCTAGACATAAAAGGGATGTGCCTTCCAAAACTGTTTTTTTTTTCTAAATGCTGCCTGACGAATGTAATTGAAGAGAAATCTAACTTTGAGCTAGAATTCTGAGGTAATATGCTGGGGCCTCCTAGCCAGAACCAGCTGGCTCCAGATTGCAGGAAACTGCCTGGGGAGAAGTCTGCCTCTTGCATTTTATCAAGGCTTTGGAAGGTAAATGCACAGTGCCAGCAGGTAAATCCCAGCCCTGGGCCTAGGTTAGCAATTGTTCTGTCCTTGAAGGAACATGGAGGGGAAGGCTAAGCAGGGAGAAGAGCAAGAGAGGGATGGGGGGAAGAGAAGGAAGAAGGGGAGGAAGAGAAGGAGGAAAAGGCAAAAAGAAACAAGCGAACAAGTCTAAAAAAACACATTTTAATGTGTGTTGAGGGATCTCCGTCACCCTTGCACTTGGATTTGTACCTTCATTCACCCCACTATCAGCCTCAGAGCATTTATTACATGCTTGTAATTTATTTTAATGTTTGTTTCCCTCTCTAGATCGTAAGTTCTTTGTGGGGAGGGAAGGTGTCCACCAACTCTGCTGTATTATTCTCTTCCAATCACTTAGTACAGTGCTCTGCATACAGTAAGCCCTCAATAAATATGATAGATTGGTGGATTGGTGAGCCAACTTTGCCGCCAGTATTTACGGCTCCATTTAATCAGTTGATCAATTAATTAATTGATCAATTAATCAATCAATCGCTCATTTTGTTGAGCACCTAAGGTTCCCGACAACAATTACTCGCCTATCGAATGAAACAACTTTCTTTCAAATGAAGGGCTCATCAGAATCCTAAGTACATTTTGCATCTTGATCAAGTGCATGTTTTTTGGAAGCTTTTCTTTTTGCCTCAGATTTCAAATCTGGTATTGCTTCCCCCTGCTGCTAATGAGCTACTCTTTTTTTTAAATGACATTTATTAAGCACTTACTGTGTGCTAGGCACTATATTAACCACTGGGATAGATATAAGCTAATCAGGTTGGGCACAATCCATATCCTACATGGCGCTCAGTTTTAATCCCCATTTTACAGATGAGGTAACCAAGACACAGAGAAGCTAGGTGACTCGCCCAAGGTCACAGAGCTGACAAATGACAGAGTCGGGATTAGAACTCAGGTCCTTCGGACTCCCAGGCCTGTGCTCTATCCACTAGACCACACTGCTTTTGTTCATAAAGAGATTAATATCTACCTTTTATTGAGCTCTAACTCCATGCAGATCAATGAATTAAGGACAATAGAGGACAATAAAGTTATTAGACAGAATTCCTGCCTAGGAAGAGCTTACAATCTAGTGGGGGAGACGGGCACTAAAATAAATTACAGGTAGGGAAAACAAGAGAGTCTGAAGTGAAAGTTTAGAGTTTAGAAGCAGCGTGGCTTCAAAAGAGACCATTTGCCAGATGTCTATTATTTCAATCAAGTGGAGGGAGGAGATGTGGATTAGGGTGTTTCATAATGAAGTGCAAAAGGCTAATTTTCAAGCTCCTATTTTGGGGGGTTGCAATGATACACGAGGAATTGGGGGGCACAGACAGGCAAACACTTTCTCTGAGTTGAACTGGATTCTGGTTCCCTGTCATTTCTGGGGAGGCAAGCCAAATGCCATAGACAATACTACTGCCCATAGCACCTGTATATATGTATATATGTTTGTACATATTTATTACTCTATTTATTTATTTATTTTACTTGTACATATCTATTCTATTTATTTTATTTTGTTAGTATGTTTGGTTTTGTCTCCCCCTTTTAGACTGTGAGCCCACTGTTGGGTAGGGACTGTCTCTATATGTTGCCAATTTGTACTTCCCTAGCACTTAGTACAGTGCTCTGCACACAGTAAGCGCTCAATAAATACGATTGATGATGATGATGATACTGCCCATCAGACATCAAACCCTGGATTCTCACCAGCCCTTCGGTGAAAATCCCAATTTTTGCTAGTCGAGGTGGGTTGAATCACTACACGATGGCCTGCAAAAATGGATCTGTCATGGTCACCTGTGTGCTGGGCTGTCCAAGGAGGAGCTGTCACCACCTTACCCAGGACTTCTGGAACACCGACCCTGTAGCCATCCAGGCTGGCCACCTGGATCATGTAGTTGGTTGCTCCTCGGATCTTTCTCCGGACTCCCTCCTTTCAGAGGGCTCCAGGCAACGGTTTGACCCAAGAGCTGTAACCTTTGCACTGTTGTTTCAGACGAAGGGCCTTGGACCAGATTTTTAAACCTCCTTTGCAACTGAAGAAGGCACTGATCTTCCCCGGGCACTCAGGTGGGCTGAGAAGTTGGATGTGTGGTCGACACTTCCCTCCACTAGGAGAGCAGCTAATGACCATCCCTTGCCGCACTGCCACGTTCACGTTGGCAGAGCCTTGGCCTATAAAGTCTATTAACATGTAAAAATCAATTTGTGGCAATGGTCTCTGGCCAACTCATCACTCTGGGAACAGACAACTCTTCCCCCCAGGTCCCTGGGCAGTGGCAAACTCGGATGATGGGGAATGGGAGAAGGCAGGGCAGGGAGTGGAGAAGGGGTGGTTTTCTTATGGATGCTTTGGGAATTGTTTTAATTTCAATTGTTTCAATGTTAAGAATCATAATAATAGTAACTGTAGTATTTGGTAAGTCCTAAGCACTGCAGTAGATACAAGTTAATCAGATCCCATAAGGGGCTCACAGTCAAAGTAGGAGGGAGAACAGGTATAAAATCCCCATTTTGCAGATGAGGGAACTGAGGTACAGAGAATGCCCAAGGTCACCGAGCAGGTATGCAGCGGAGCCAGGATTAGTTCCCAGTCCATTTTTTTCCCACCAGACCACGCTGTTTCCCTATAGAAATTCCATTCTGGGGAAACGCAGAGGGAAAATCCCTGAGAAATTACTTTCCCTTTAGAATAAAACTCCAAAGAGTGGACACTCTCATTCCTTTATCCAGCTTTCCATTATTCCCTCCCCCATGGTTTGCAATTTTCCCAGCCTGGACTTCCAGTATCCTCTCTGTCCTTCCCGCCATCCCATTCTCCTGCTTCTATGTAGGATGTATGTACTGGATTCTCAGAACCCACATTTTGGCAAGGGTCAGGGTGACTCAGGAAGGTTTAAGGTTCCCGCCAGCATTCACCAGGGAGGAATCGTTCCAAGTTGTAGAAAAATAAACGATTATGATTCACAGCTCATTCAATTCCGTAAGGTAAATATTTAACTCTCCCCAGGCAAAGCATGAAATCATCTTCCAGAGTTGTGTTGAATTTCACTGTGCACAGCACCTAAAATAAATGCTTTTGTTTTCATAGCATTATTATGCAAATCCCCCATTGAACACCTGAATGTCTTCTCTGCCAAAACAGTCTCCCCATTTATGGAGACACTGAGGTGCTTAAACAGTCCTGAAGAAAATAACCTTTTAAAAGTCACCTTTCAAAGGCTAGGCTGCTCTTCACAAAAGACATGAAAATTAATTGCCGTCATTTCTTTACTTTCGATTCCAGATGAGAATTTTAACTCCTTCTTCAGTTTGTGATTCAATTTCTTGACTTCTATTAAGAAGGAAAAAGTGATGTGATTTCATAAGAATGACAGCGATGATTAATTTGCAGAAAAGGAATGGAAAGTTCTGGGGTCTCTATGGCCACCCCTCAGTATCAGCTTCTCCCTTTCAGATCCACGGTAAAGCGACTTGACTTCACTTGGCTTTGGTTGCTAGGAAACTAGTCGCCGCAGATCCCTAAGCTTCCTGTCATGTTGTTGTTGTGATTGTCGTTGATGTGGCTCCCTCTGGGACAGGCCAGGCATGTCTGCAATCTCTGAGGATTGACTTAGTAGTGGGAGGACTGGAGAGGGGAGAGTGATTCTTGGACACGTCTGTGATTCAAAATGCGTAGGGTGATCCGATTTGCCTTCCATGTGCTCCTGGCAACACCCGTTCTCCGATCGTGAGAGAGCTCAGAGCCCAATGTACGGGGAAAGAGAAAAATCAACAGACCCCAGGCGGGGTGTCAGACTGGACTGTCTGGTAGCCCCTTGGCTCCCAAGGCGATTATCGTGCTGGTCGCTTGCACAGCTCATTCAGGCTCTCTCCTTCGCCAGAATGCTTTGAGTATATAGCTGGGAGTGAATGTCCAGAGAAGGACACATGAAGGCTTTGTAAATTCAGGACTTGGTGGCCACAGCATTGCGTATCATAGCACTTAGCCTGGCAAGCGGTTGCCTTGATGGCTGATGCAGTCTTTACCACTAGTTTACTATTTATTCCTCCTACTACAGCCCAGCCCTCACACTCCGCTCTTCAAATGCCAGCTTGCTCACTGTGCCCGATCTTTTCTATTTCGCCGCCGACCCCTTTCCCACTCCCTCCCCCAGTCTAGAACTCCCTCCCACTCCATATATGCCAGACCACCACTCTTTCCATCTTCAAAGCATTATTAAGTTCACATCTCATCCAAGAGGCCTTCCGCAGTTAAGCCCTCTTTTCTGCAGCTCACTCTCCCTCCTGCATTATCTGGATTTCATTCATTCAATCGTATTTATTGAGCACTTACTGTGTGCAGAGCACTGTGCTAAGCACTTGAATTATGGTATTTGTTAAGCACTTACTATGTTCCAAGTACTGTTCTAAGCGCTGGGATAGATACAAGTTAATCAGGTTATCCCATGTGGGGCTCATACAGTCTTAATCCACATTTTACTGATGAGGAAACTGAGGCAAAGAGAAGTTAAGTGACTTGCCCAAGGTCACACAGGATCTGTGACTTTGGATATTAGATATTTGCCCCACCACCAATCCCACAGCACTTATGTACTTATTTTTAAACTATTAAACATTTTTAAACTATTTTTAAACTGTACCTATCTATTTATATTGATATCCATCTCCCCCTGTAGACTCTAAGCTCGTTATGGGCAGGAAACATATTGTACTGTTGTATTGTACTCTCCCAAGCACTTTATACAGTGCTCTGCACATAGTAAGCACCCAATAAATGGGATTGATTGATTGACTGATTCCTGCTGGACCTGTCACCTCATGGAATGACTTATGTGGTTCTTTGAACATAAACCTTCAATATAATAATTGTGACATTTGTAAAGCCCTTACTATGTGTCAAGCACCAGACTGAGCACTGGGTTAAGGTACAAGTTTATCAGGTAGGAGAGGGTTCACGGTCTAAGCAGAGGGAGAATATGTATTTAATTCCTTTAATTAAATTTAATTAATTTACAGGTGAGGGAACTAAGGTACAGAGAGGTTAAGTGGCTTTGTCCAACGTCACTGTGCAGCTAAGTGGATTAGAAGCCAGTTCATTCATTCATTCATTCAATTGTGTTTATTGAGCACTTACTGAGTGCAGAGCACTGTACTAAGCACTTGGGAAGTACAAATCGGCAACATATTAGAGACAGTCTCTACCCAACAACGGGCTCACAGTTTAGAAGGGGGAGACAGACAACAACACAAAACAAGTAGATAGGTGTCAATACCATCAGAATAAATAGAATTATCACTATATACACCCCTGACTTCCAGCCCATGCTCTTTCCATTAGGCCATACTAACTTCTCTAGAGACAGGTGCTCTGGGCACCGACATCTGGTCTGGCAACCAGCCATTTCTTTCTTCATATGGTCTTTTTAGGAATATCAAAGCAACACTGTAGAAAGATTGTTGCTGAAATGACCTGTTTGTGTCCACCCCAGCACTTAGTACAGTGCCTAGCACGGAGAAAGTGCTTAACAGGTACTATAAATATAATTAGTATTAGTATTATTACAATGTAACAGAGTTGGTAGACATGTTTCCTGTCCAGAGAGTGTTTACTGTCTTGAGGCGGAGATATATATTAGTATAAATAAATGTTGGATATGTTCATAAACACTGTGGGGCTGAGGGAAGGGTGAATAAAGGGTACAGTTTGAAGGGCAAGGGTGAGACCGGAGGAAGAGGGAGTTGGGCAAGATGAAGGCTTAGTCGGGGAAGACTCTTGGAGGAGATGTGATTTTAGTAAGGCTTTGAAGGTGGGGAGAGTGACGGGCTCTGGGATATAACAGTAAAAGGAACTAAGACCCAAGGCTGGGAAGTGTGAGGAGTCAGTTGATTTCCACAGACTGGTCAGCTGTGATTTACTAGCCTAAGGAAAAATGCTTTCCAACTACAATAGCCAATGAGACATTTTATCCCAAGAATTCACCTCTGGACCTAGGGAGTCACTGAACAGAGCCGAAGGGGTCCGGCATTCCTAAGAAGCATTCAAAATAGGACATCTCCCACGTAGGTGCGATCAGCCTCCATAACTGAAGCCAAAGAGGGCTCGAGGGGAGGAAGGGGCTATTAGCAAACCAGATTAGCTGTCTACACGGTCCATGGTCACTGGATAATTGCCAGCCCTCCCGTCCGCCTTCCGCTGAGAGCACCTGACATTAGAGTTCCCTCCAGTCTTGTGCTCTCTGTTAATTAGAAATATACCAGAGTACATTTTGTACATTTGGTGCCTGCTGTTAAAGTAATCTTCCAGCTAAACACATTAAACTGAATATTCATTGTCACTTAGGAGGAAGTTTGATTTCATGGGTCCCGCTAATCATTTAATTCTTCTTCTCCACACTCCATCCACAGACTTGCTGTTTACCCAGGGTGTTTTCATTATTTCCCTTTTTGTATTCTGAACACCATTTTTGAAACCTATTATGGCTCAACTTCCAGTGAACAGGCAGGCAGCTAAATGACTTAGCCTTTCTTATACGTCCGAGTCATTTATTGACAATCATAGCTTTTCAGGCTCTTGGCTTTGCTGAGGGGACAGTTATCATTTCTCCTTTGTTATGGTAATTGTTCAGCTCTTATTAGGTTCCAGGCACTGTACTAAGATAGATAGGAGCTAATCAAGTTGGACATTGCCCATGTCCCACTTGGGGCTCACAGTCTTGATCCCCATTTTACAGATGAGGGAACTGAGGCACAGAGAAGAAGTCACTTGGCCAAGGTCACGCAGCATATAAGTGGTGGAGCCGGGTCCTTCTGTCTTCCAGGCCCGTGCTCTATCCACTGAGCCATACTGCTTCTCCTTTGACTATTTGGCTAAAGGAGATGCCCATTGGCCTGTTCATCACCTTCCCCTTCATTACCTCCATCATGGATAAGCCCTGCTTATGGGGTCACTTTCTAGAGGGAAAATCAGTATCATCATCGTCATCATTATCAAAGTGGTATTTATAAAGCCCTTCCTAGATGCTAAGCATTACGCTAATTACCGGCATTGATAGATGATATTTGGGTCAGGCACAATTCCTGTCCCAAATTGGGCTCACAGTCTAAGTAAGAGGAAGACTGCATATGGAATCCCCATTTGACAGATGAGGAAATTGAGGCACAGAGGAATACTGAGGGGGAAATATTTCTGGTGATGTCCTGGGAGATGGTGTCCTGGGCTGTGTGGAGCAGTGATCTGACAGTGCTTGGTACAGTGCTTCAGCGCTCAGTACAATGCTCGGCACACGGTAAGCACTTAACAAATACCATTATTATTATTATGATATATATGTATATATGTTTGTACATATTTGTTACTCTATTTATTTATTTTACTTGTACATATCTATTCTATTTATTTTATTTTGTTAGTATGTTTGGTTTTGTTCTCTGTCTCCCACTTTTAGACTGTGAGCCCACTGATGGGTAGGGACTGTCTCTATATGTTGCCAACTTGTACTTCCCAAACGCTTAGTACAGTGCTCGGCACACAGTGAGCGCTCAATAAATACGATTGATGATGATGATGATGATTATGATGCAGTAGTGGCATTGCCCATTCATTTAGATTCTTTTAGCACGATCCTCAACACCATCCTGCTCACCACCACCACGATCCTCATCACCATCATCATCACTGTTTTCATCATCTCTGATCACCATCATCATTTTCCAGTAGTGTTTCTTGGACTCTGTTCTTCCTAGGGAGACTTCCTGGCCTGGCCGAATAGAAAGAGCCTCGTCTAAACTCATCTAAAATGAGTTAGAGAAGCTGGGGGTTGGCGCGATGTAGCCTGACCAATTCAACTTGGGCAGCCCAATATTGGGACATTTGTGCATTCATTTCCTACTAAACCAGATATACAGATCATCTGCAGGATGGCTAATTAGAGGGGGAAGGGCTTTAGGAGGGCATTAAAGAAAAGAAGACCTGAAGTCCAGCTGATCTGTAGAGGGGAGCAAGGGATCGAAGGCACAGGAGACAAGATGTGGAGTGGCTAGTTGGTGAACTTGGGAGGAGCAAATAATAATAATAATAATGGCATTTATTAAGCATTTACCATGTGCAAAGCACTGTTCTAAGCGCTGGGGGGGTACAAGGTGATCAGGTTGTCCCACGGGGGGTTCACAGTCAATCCCCATTTTACAGATGAGGTAACTGAGGCATAGAGAAGTTAAGTGACTTGCCCAAAGTCACACAGCTGGCAATTGGTGGAGCCGGGATTTGAACCCATGACCTCTGACTCCAAAGCCCGTGCTCTTTCCACTGAGCCACGCAAGCTGGGGAATAATGGGGGAAGAAATTCGATAAGTAAAATGAAGAGAACTGGTGGAGAGTCTTGGAGTCAGCGGTAAGACGTTTTTGCTTGATGAAGAGGGAGGTGGGCAGCTATCGAGGTTTCAGAGGAGTGACATGTCAGCAAGATCATCAGGGAAGCAGTACAGAGTGTGATATGAGGTGGGCAGAAACTGGAGGCTGGGAGATCAATGAGGAAGATGATACAGTAACCATTAGGTGACCAATACTTAGATTGAACCCCATGTGGGACAAGAACCATGTCCAACCTTATTAACTTGAATCTACCCTCTTGCTTCTCCTCTCAGGGTCACACCTGGAGAGTTGCCAGTCCTCTACCAGTCTTGACTACAGGAGGAAGAGTCAAGCAGAGGCCTACCCATTCCATTCCTAGCTTGGGCAGTGGCTAGTGAGTGGAAGGCAGTCTGCTATAAGTCAAAACTCCCCTTTGCTGGGGAGCAGCAGCATTGGAGAGAGTCAAGGGCAGAGGCTCGAGTGTACCACGCAGAAGGAGGCAATGGAAAACCACTTCCATATTTTTACCAAGAAAACTCTGTGGATACACTCCCAGAATGATTGCAGATGGAGTCGAGGTGTTCTGGGAGAGATGTGTCTGTAGCATCTCTAAGGGTCGGAGATGACTCGATGGCAGAAGACAAGACCCTCATGCTTAGAACAGTGCGTGACAAATATTAAGCCCTTAACAAATGTGATAATCATCATATTAATAATAACAACAACAATAAGAAGTGATCAAACCCGGGTGGTGGCTATTTAGGTGGAGTGGAAAGGACCTACCCATGAAATGGGGGAAGAATCTACAGGATTTGGTTGTTGATTGGATGTGGGAGCTGAATAAAAACGAGGTCTTGAGGGTGACATGATTGTGGGCTTCAGAGGAAGGGAGGATAATGGTGTTATCAGCAGTTGAAGGAGAGGAAGTTTAAGGATGGAAGGAGAGACACTCACTGTGGATGTGTGGAGCTTGAAAGGACTGGCGGGTTATTAAAGTGGAGAAGTCCTGGAGGCAAGAGGAAATATAGGGTTGAGGGCTGAGTCGCTCCCAGTAGAAGCTACCTGGAGATTAGAAGGTGGAATCAATCAATCAATCATACTTATTAAGCATTTACTGAGTGTAGAGCACTGTTCTAAGTGTGGAGACAGTACAATATAACCGAGTTGATAGACATGTTCCCTGCCCATAATGAAATTACAGTCTAAAGGGGGATATAGATATTAATAAGTAAATATTATGGATATGTACCTGAGTTTTGTGGGCTGAGGGAGGTGCCAGGGAGATGATACAGAAGGGAGAGGGAGGAGAGGAAATGAAGGGTTTTCAGGAAAGGCTTCTTGAAGGAGATGTGCCTTCAAAAATGCTTGAAAGGTGAGGAGAGTGACTGTCTGTTGTTAATAATAATGGCATTTATTAAGTGCTTACTATGTGCAAAGCACTGTTTTAAGTGCTGTCTGTTGGAGATGAAGAAGGAGGGTGTTCCAGGTCAGAGGCAGGATGTGGGCAAGAGGTCCGCGCTGCGATTGAAGAGATCGAGATAATCAATCGTATTTATCGAATGCTTACTGTATACCGAACACTGTAACTTTGGGAGAGTACAATATGACAATATAACAGACATGTTCCCTGCCTACGATGAGCTTACAGTTCAGAGGACAGTGAGTAGGCTGGCAACAGAGGAGTGAAGAACACGTGGAAGTGGAGGACATGACTTGGAACTGCATGCTTCAGTTTCAGGGTCATGGTCACCTCGGCCAAATTCCAGGGGATGCCTCTGCTGCAACTATACCAGCTGGTGACCTTGCTCTTGGCCGAGGGGCCACCCCTTAGCCTCTCTTTCGAGCAGAAAACTCCGACCACCACCACCTTCTTCTGCTGCCCAGCAGTGGGGCAAGGAGCAACAGAAGTAATTGTGGTGTTTGTTAGGCACTTACTATGTGCAAGGCACTGGAATGACAGCACAGTCATTCTCAGAATGAAACAGATTCTTAGTGGGATTAATTGCGACTGACAAAAAGTGATAGCCTCTACTTCATGACCCTTCTCCTCCCATGGGCAAGGAGTCAGGGACTGTAGACTGTAAGCTCATTGTGGGCAGGGACTGTGTCTTTTTTATTGTTGTATTGTACTCTCCCCAGCGCTTAATACAGTGCTCTGCACACAGTAAGTGCTCAATAAATATGATTGACTGACTGGAAGGGCTGAGTCACTGTTATATTATTTATCCCTATGTGGAAGCCCAACAACTTGACTGACCATCTATACTGTGTATTAAACCACTAAGAGGGCTGGGGAACTTGTCTGTTCTTGCTCAAGCTGTTACATTATTCATTCATTCATTCAATCAATCATATTTATCGAGTGCTTACTGTGTGCAGAGCCCTGTACTAAGCGCTTGGAAAGTATATTAATGTCTTTCAGCCCCTCTAGATTGGAAGCTCCTTGTGGGCAGAGATGTTTACCAACTCTCTTGAATCATACTCTCCCAAATGCTTATTAGAGTGCTTTGTACACATGATAAATTCTCCCATTGCTGGGTAGGGACTGTCTCTATCTGTTGCCAAACTGTACTTTCCAAGAGCTTAGCACAGTGCTGTGCACACAGTGAGTGATGAATAAATACGATTGAATGAATAAATGCTCGAGAAATGTCACTGATTGATCGGTTAAACAGAAGGGATGAGATAAGGGATGAGATTGGGGAAACGTCTTCGTAGAGGCGGTAGTTGTGACCGCAGAAGTAAAAGGGAGAGCTCCTTCAAGAGAGCCAACATAGAGCAAGATTAGGGGACCCAGGACAGAGTTTTGATAGACACCCATAGCTGGGGGGGCAGGGGAGGAGTGGTGGAAAAGGAGCCAGTGATAGAAACTAAGGAAGACCCATCAGAAATGTAGGAGGGAACTAGAAGAGCAACTTCCAGACTATTAGCTCCAGGTTTTAGTAGAGTTAAAACGAATTTCATGGCCGCGGGTAATTTGTGTAACTTCAGTCACCGAACAAAGCCATTTGAAAGGAATCCAGCACGTGCTCTGTCCCAAGCACTAACCAAATCCAAACCCTTGTTGAATTCCACAGTGTGGTCTCCTCCTCCATTGTGTGGAACAGCCTGCACACTATTGCTTTGGTCAGGAAGGGATGAGCAGGGGTAGAGCGAACACAGTAAAATTTCCCATGATCTTTCTAGGCCGCCTGAATGTAACAATCAGAGAGAAATGGAGTGAGCCCACCTCTGAACCTAGCTCAACTTCACATGAAAGAGATGCAGGTGAGTTCAGCAGAGAGTCGCAGGGTCTCCTCAAAAACCATCATTATCATCATCATTAATTCTTGCTTATTAATATCCCATTCAGGGGCTGGTATTGTCCAAAGCAAACCGAGTTGCCAATTCCATTATGATCACCTGCTTTCACAAGGGTTTTCAAATTAATTCTTAAGGGCGACGGGGAGGGGGTGATTTGCTGTTTTTCTCAATCAGATCCGAAGACACTGAAGATTATTTTGAATCTCGGTGGACAGAGAGTTACTTGTCTCTCCGACAAAGAAGCAATTGAGAAAGGGTGAAGCTATTTGCCTAATCAAGGGGGTTAGCAGAAGCGACTGCAGTGTCCAGCTTTGGCTAGTTAAGGCTCAGGACAGAGGAAGAGAGAAGTATCTGGTGTTCCGCCCCAAATCAAAGATCTCACTTCCTCTCAAGGTCAGAAATTGAAATGACAGAAAAACTGAGTGGGCTCTTATTTCTTTGGCTGGAGGCGCCTCAATCTTTACGGGAATGAAAGCACGAAGACCCTTAGAGGGCCTGAGACCGATCGTATTCAGTGATCCAAATCTCACCTAACATGGAGGCTGGAACACAGACAGCTATGATGTCCGACTTTAGCTCCGAATCAGCTTCAAGCCACTCCCTGCTCTGTGGCAAACAGTTCAGTGAAAGGGAATGCTGGAAGTGAAACGGGCTTCTCTCCTTAGTACGGTTTATCGGGAAACAGATGGTGTGAAGATGTTGCTATAGCGTAGTGTCTCCTCGGACGATCCATTGAAAAGTGTCCTGGAATCTCAGAAAGCCAGTGTTGCCAACTTTCGCAGTCGTAGCGAATGGGACATTTGAGATGTGCAAAAGACGTTTTAAATTTGGACTTTCAAATGTCTCCATGGTGATTTGAGTCAACAGAAATAGGTCAGGGCCGGTCTATGTGTGAGAAAGAAAATAATGTGGGAGTGTGGGAAAAATGAAGTAGCGATTCAATGAAACAAAGAATTCTCATCATTTCATAATAGAAACAAGGTTAACTTTCAGTTTATAGAGCATGAAGAAACATTTATAGGGAGATGTTTCCAAAGACAAGATTCGTTATGAATCGGCAACTCCTAAGTGGACAGATATTCTTCCACTTTTGGCCGAATCCTGCCCTCCAAGACTACATACCATTTCCAAATGAAACCAACCTCTTGGACTGGTGGAAAAATTAGCATGGGTAAACCTCTGACTCTTTAGGACTCAGTTATACTGTACTCTCCAGAGCACAAGCAGTGTGGCCTAATGGTTAGAGCATAGGCTTGGGAGTCAGGAAGATGTGGGTTCTAATCCCAGCTCTGCCACCTGCCTGCTGTGTGACTTTGGGAGAGTCGCTTCACTTCTCTGGGCCTCAGTTACATCATCTGTAAAATGGGGATGAAGACTGTGAGCTCCTTGTGGGACAGGGACTGTGTCCAGTCCAATTACCTTGTATTTATAGTGCACACAATAAGCTTAAAAACACTCGATCTTTTCCTCTCCTACCTCACCTTGCTTCTCTCTTCCTACAACTCAGCTCAGACCCTTCGCTCCTCTGGTACGAACCTTCTCCCCGCACCTCAATCTCATTTATCTCATCGCCGACCGCTCATCCAAGTTCTTCCCCTGTCCTGGAACCCCCTCCTTCCTCAAATCCGACAGACAATTTCTCTCCTCTCCTTCAAAGTCTTATTGAAGTCACATCCCCCTCTAAGAGGCCTTCCTTGACTAAGCCCCCCTTTCCTCTTCTCCCACTCCCTTCTGCGTTGCCCTGACTTGTTCATCCCCCGTCAGCCCCACAGCACTTGTGTACATATTTGCAATTTATTTATTTATATTAATGTCTGTCTCCCCTTCCAGACTGTAAGCCTGTTGTGGGCAGAGAATATGTCTGTTTATTATTATAGTGTACTCTCCCAAGTGCTTACTACAGTGCTCTGCAGTGGTCTATAGAACTCAATGCAGCACTCATTAAGTATGAATGAATGAATGAATCAGCACACAATAATACTACCACTATTTGTTAATACCCTGACTATTCTTAGTAGTAATAATAAGTAATTGGTAATTAGTAATTAATAAATAATTAGAGAAGCAGCGTGGCTCAGTGGAAAGAGCCTGGGCTTTGGAGTCAGAGGTCGTGGGTTCAAATCCCGGCTCCGCCACTTGTCAGCTGTGTGACTTTGGGCAAGTCACTTAACTTCTCTGGGCCTCAGTTCCCTCATCTGTAAAATGGGGATTAAGACTGTGAGCCCCCCGTGGGACAACCTGATTACCTTGTATCTACCCCAGTGCTTAGAACAGTGCTTTGCACATAGTAAGCGCTTAACAAATACCAACATTATTATTGTTAAGCACTTACTATGTGCCAAGCACTGTTCTAAGCCCTGGGGTAGTTACAAGTTAAGCAGGTTGGACAGAGTCTCCATCCCATATGAGGCTCACTTTTTTCATCCCCATTTTACAGCCGAGGTAACTGAGGCCCAGAGAAGTGACTTGCTTAAGGTCCCACAGCAGACGAGGGGCAGAGCCAGAATTAGAACCCAGGTCCTTGTGACTCTCAAGCCCATGCTCGATCCACTAGGCCTCGCTGCTTGGTGTGGCAAGGTTGGGAGGTTCAGACCCTTCCATTCCCCTCCTCTATTTCCTCCTGGACCTGGTCCCTTATTCCCGAGCACAAGCAGAAGTGGCCCTGTCATGGAAGGGAAGAGTAGACAGAGGTTGGGGTGATGTAGTGAAGGGTGAGAGGCAAGAAGCCGCCGGGATCGGGGGTTGTGAGGTGCGACAGGTGAAGAAGGTACCATCCCCACTCCCCACTCCTCTGGCTACCCAGAGAAGGAGCAGAGAGGTAGGGAGTGAGGGAGCCAGGGGCTAGACATTTGCAAACTGGTTGGCCCCTCAGTCATGAATCAAGGTGACTCCACAAATGGGGCAACCAGGCCAAGATAGACCCTCTGAGTGCACAAGGAAATGTCACCAAAAAGTGATGCTTCGGATTGCAACACCAAGAGGGCACGCAAAATCACACTACACACAGTGCTAGCCAATACAACACCGCTTTAATGCCCAATCTTTTCCTTCACTCCACGCAGAAGGCGGCCAACGTCCTGACACACATTGGCACACAATAAAATCAGTAACGAATCAATCGATGATCAATCAGTGGTATTTATTGAGTGCTTCCCTTGTGCAGAGCACTGTACTAAGCACTTGGGAGAGCACCGAGCTCTAAGGGCAGTTAGATATAGGTTTTAGAGTGAATGAGAAATACTCCCTAATACCAGTCACTGCAAAAGGAGTCCCTCTCTACAGAAGCAGAGGAGGTGAGGTCTTTCCAAACAATCTTTTCATAAGAGTCCATATGTCAGCCTATTAATTTATTTATATCCATTTGTATTAATGTCTGTCTCTCCCTCTAGACTGTGAGCTTGTAGTGGGCAGGAATGTTTGTTTGTTGTTATAGTGTACTTTCCCAAGTGCTTAGGACAGTGCTTTGCACTCAGTAAAACACTTAATAAATACAACAATGAATGAATGAGCGAATTGTGCTCCTCTTGAGGGCAAAGCACTCTACAGTGTACTTAGGGGAATACACATTCCTTGTCTTCAAGGAGCTTATAATCTACTGGGGGAGTGGGAAGAGGGAAATATAACCATTTTATATTAGTTATATACAAAATATAACTAATATATATTTAGTTATATATAACTAATAATAATAATAATAATGACGGTATTTGTTAAGCACTTACTATGTGCCAAGCACTGTTCTAAGTGCTAGGGGGGATACAGGGTGATCAGGTTGTCCCACGTGGGGCTTCCAGTCTTAATCAGTCTTAATCCCCATTTTACAGATGAGGTCACTGAGGCACAGAGAAGTGAAGTGACTTGCCCAGTCACAAAGCTGACAAGTGGCCGAGCCAGGATCAGAACACATGACATCTGATTCCCAAGCCCGGGCTCTTTCCACTGAGCCACGCTGATAATGATGGCATTTGTTAAGCACTTACTATGTGCAAAGCACTGTTCTAAGAGCTGGGGAGGATACAAAGTGATCAGGTTGTCCCACATGGGGCTCACAGTCTTCATCCCCATTTTACAGATGAGGTAACTGAGGCACAGAGAAGTGAAGTGATTTGCCCAAGGTCACACAGCTGACAAGTGGAGGAGCCGGAATTTGAACCCGTGACCTCTGACTCCCAAGCCCGGGCTCTTTCCACTGAGCCACGCTGCTTCTCTACTATATATTAGCCTAATAATTAGGCAAATCCAGACATTCACTCATTCAGCCTTAACTCCCTGTGAAGACACATGGCCTAATGGAGAGAGCACAGGCCTGGGACTAGGAAGATGTGGGATCTAATCCCAGTTCTACCACTTGCCTGCTGTGTGATCTTGGGCAAGTCGTTTCACTTAACTTCCCTGCCTCACTTTCCTTATCTGTAAAATGAGGGTCTAACCCCTATTCTCCCTCCACACATCCGCCAAGCTAGCTCTCTTCCTCCCTTCAAAGCCCTACTGAGAGCTCACCTCCTCCAGGAGGCCTTCCCAGACTGAGCCCCCTCCTTCCTCTCTCCCTCCTCCACCTCCCCATCCCCCCACCTTACCTCCTTCCCCTCCCCACAGCAGCTGTATATTTGTATATATGTTTGTACATATTTATTACTCTATTTATTTTACTTGTGCATATTTATTCTATTTATTTTATTTTGTTAATAAGTTTTGTTGTCTGTCTCCCCCTTCTAGACTGTGAGCCCACTGTTGGGTAGGGACCGTCTCTATGTGTTGCCAAGTTGTACTTCCCAAGCGCTTAGTACAGAGCTCTGCACACAGTAAGCGCTCAATAAATACGATTGAATGAATGAATACCATCAGTCAGTCGGTCAATCGTATTTTCTGAGCACTTACTGTGTGCAGAGCACTGTACTATAGCCTTCGGGAGATACAATATAAAAATGAGACATTTCCTGCCCACAAAGATCATTATTAGTGCTATAACGAGAGGAATCTTCCATTCACCAACAGCGAAGACAACTTTAAATTTGGAGTTGAGTGCTAGCCCATTGGCAAAAAGCAACACATCATTTCTTCTGTCCGGAATTAGGTAAAAGAACAGCCCTGAAGTGGAAATTCGGAGAGTGAGATCCCGTTGGCAGCAGTACAGCAGAGAACTGTTCAGCTCAGTTCATTGTTCTTCATCACCACCCCCATCACCAACTATAACCATGATTTAGGACTGGGAGCCCCCCAAGGGACACAATTTTGTCTAATTTCCACTTCTGTATTATTTCCCAACACTTAGTGTAGTGCTCCGCCCACAGTAAGTGATTAATATTATTATCAATATTTTTTATGGCATTTCTTAAGGGCTTACTCTGTGCCAGGCACTGAATTAAGTGCTGGGGTAGATACAAGCTATCAGGTTGCAGAGTCTCTGTCCCACATGGACTCACAGTCTTTAATCCCCATTTTACAGATGAAGTAACTGAGACACAGGGAAGTGAAGTGACTTGCCCAAGATCACCCAGCAGGAAAGACTGTGAGCCCACTGTTGGGTAGGGACCATCTCTATATGTTGCCAAGTTGCAGTTCCCAAGCGCTTAGTACAGTGTTCTGCACACAGTAAGCGCTCAATAAATATGATTGAATGAATGAATGAATGAATGAATGAATGAATGAATGAATGAATGAAAGTGGCATATCTGAGATTAGAACCCAGGTCCTCTAGCTTCCAACTCCTGTACCAGGCACTTGTGGAGATATATAATAGGAATAAAAATGTGATCCTTGCCATCAAGGGACTTACAGTCAAATCGGGGAAGGAAGTAGACACAAACTGAATGTACAATAGGTAGAAGTGTAAAAACTGTAAGCGCAAATAATAAAAGCAAAAGTTAGCCATCAATCAGTCAATCATATTTATGAAGTGCTTACTGAGTGCAGAGCACTGAACTCAGCACTTGGGAAAGTACAACAATGAACAGACAAATCCCTTGCCCACGATGAGCTCAAAAACTTAACTAAATAATAAGTAATCATGAAGGCAGTGGTTCAGCTCACTCATTAATGAAGTGGAGGGAACTGGTTTTATTCCAATAGGAGGGATTTTTATTTCCATTTCAGGAGAAGCCATGATTCATGTAAACCATAAATGTCACACTAATTGACTACCACAAAACACCTTTTGGTGGCTAATCCACGTATAGTTCATCGGTCTCATGAAAGAAGTCCATTAGAAATATTCCTGAGTGAGTTCAGGTTCCCATAAATCGTAATGAGATGGCCCTCCACCACAGTCTTAGCGATGTTTTGGTGGAGCGACATGGCCAAGTGAGTCAAGCGGTCCGAGGGCGTGTGTATATTGGCCACAAAAATTCTCCTTTTGGGAGCCTTCTCACATTCTCCCCTGGGGCCAGGCTTAGGAAACTTTGGAGAGGATAATTTTACTACCTCTTCATCCCCACACCCACAGAGGGTGGCTCAGGGGGAAGACAGAGTTGGCTATGTGCTGACTTTGTGCTTCTTTTGTTGCCGCTCGCATGGCAGATTGACTTCATTTTTCCCGGTGTCCATACTAGTGACAGGGCAGGGAAAATAGTAACCATTCCAATGGCCGTCGGTGGCCCGTGGAAGCCAGACAGTGGGTAAACCTCTGCCCTCAGAAGAATGTTTTGGTGGCCGAGGGTGATTAAGGCCACTTATCACCCACTATGTGAGATATTTTGGGGCTTTGGCTGGCAAAGCCGTGCTCACAGCCCTTGCCTATCTCATTTTCAACAAAAAAAAGACTGATTCCCAAGGGCACGGTGGTGGAATTCAAGGCAAGACATCTCATCCTGTAGCCTGTAAGCTCCTTATGGGCCGAGAGCACATCCACCAACTCAGTCGTAATCTACATTCTGAAGCAGCGTGACTTAGTGGCAAGAACCCGGGCTTGGGCGTTGGAAGGTCATGGGTTCTAATCCTGGCTCCAATACTCATCAGCTGTGTGACTTTGGGTAAGTCAATTTGCTTCTCCGGGCATCAGTGACCCCATCTGTAAAATGGGGATGAAGACTGCGATCCCCACGTGGAACAACCTGATCACCTTGTACCTACCCCAGCACTTAGAACAGTGGTCGGCACATAGCAAACACTTAAAAATATCACTATTATTATTATCATTCAATCAATCAATCAATCATATTTATTGAGTGCTTACTGTGTGCAGAGCACTGTACCAAGCACTTGGGAAGTACAAGTTGGCAACATATAGAGAGAGTCCCTACCCAACAGTGGGCTCACAGTCTAGAAGGGGGAGACAGAGAACAAAACCAAACATATTAACAAAATAAAATAGAATAGATATGTACAAGTAAAATAAATAGAGTAATAAATATGTACAAACGTATATGCATATATATAGGTGCTGTGGGGAAGGGAAGGAGGTAAGACGGTGGGGATGGAGGGGGGATGAGGGGGAGAGGAAGGAGGGGGCTCAGTCTGGGAAGGTCTCCTGGAGGAGGTGAGCTCTCAGTAGGGCCTTGAAGGGAGGAAGAGAGCTAGCTTGGCGGATGTGGGGAGGGAGGGCATTCCAGGCCAGGGGGTTGACGTGGGCCGGGGGTCGATGGTGGGACAGGTGAGAATGAGGGACAGTGAGGAGATTAGCGGCAGAGGAGCTGAGGGTGCGGGCTGGGCTGGAGAAGGAGAGAAGGGAGGTGAGGTAGGAGGGGGCGAGGTGATGGACAGCCTTGAAGCCCAGGGTGAGGAGTTTCTGCCTGATGCGCAGATTGATTGGTAGCCACTGAAAATTTTTGAGGAGGGGAGTCACATGCCCAGAGCGTTTCTGGACAAAGACAATCCGGGCAGCGGCGTGAAGTATGGATTGAAGTGGGGAGAGACACGAGGATGGGAGATCAGAGAGAGGCTGATGCAGTAGTCCAGACGGGATAGGATGAGAGCCTGAACGAGCAGGGTAGCAGTTTGGATGGAGAGGAAAGAGCGGATCGTGGCAATGTTGCGGAGCTGAGACCGGCAGGTTTTGGTGACGGCTTGGATGTGAGGGGTGAATGAGAGAGAATGAGAGAGAATAATTAATTACATTAATTATTATGTAATGGGGATTGAGACTGTAAGCCTCACGTGGGACACAGACAGTGTTCAACCTGATTAGCTAGTTTGTTTGAATCTATTCCAGCACTTAGTACAGTAAGGGAGGCAGAGGAAGAGCCAGTGAAGGAGACTGAGAATGAATGGCCAGAGAGATAAGAGGAGAATCAGGAGGAAAGGACAGAGTTCCTACTCTTTAGCAAAACCTAACCAGGGAGGAGGAGGAGGTTTGTTCTGTTCCTGTCTCCCAGAGAGGCTCATGTGATATGAATGATGCTGAAACACAGTGAGTAGCTGGGGTAAATTCCCTCAGCCTGCAGAGTGGTTGCAATGCAGAGTTTGGCAGGAAGTAATAAGAATAGAGGATCAATCTCTGGGGAGGCTCTGTTTATACGATTCCCATTCAGCCTCATCTGGGGCCCAGAGAGGCCAAAAGGGTCAGGGCTGAAGTCAGAGCTGGATTACGTGTCCCTTAAACTCACTTGGGTTAGAACAGCCAATTGGACTTGCCTGAAGAAAGTCAAAGAGCTTTACTTGATTGACTAATAATAAGAACTGTTGCATCCGTTAAGTGTTTACCATGTGCCGGGCACTGTACTAAGCACTGGGGTAGATACAGGCTAATCAGTTTCGATGCAGATCATGTCCCACATGGGGCTCACAGTCTTAATCCTCATTTTACAGATGAGGTAACTGAGGAATGGAGAAGTGAAAGGACATGCCCAAGGTCATGTCACCTTGGGTGGCCCATTGCTGGAAAAGCTACTTCACCTGTGGGCAGAGCCCAAGTTCTCCTTGCAAGGACCAGGGTTCTAATTCTGGTTCCCTCACATGTCTGCTGTGTGACTTGGGGGAAGTCATTTCACTTCTCTGTACCTCAGTTACCTCATCTGTAAAAAAATGGGGATAAGATCATGAGCCCCATGTGAGACAGGGACCGTGTCCAAACTGATAATCTTATATCTACCTTAGTGCTTAATATAGTGTTCGGCATAAAGGAAGCACTTGACAAACACTGCAACTAATATTATTGTTGCAGGGCGAAAAACAGGGATTGACAGGGTCGCTGGGCTAGAGAAAACTGGGGGGAAATGCGTGGAGACTTCTTGATTTATTGTGTTCGTTAAATAATAATAATAATGATGGAATTTATTAAGTGCTTACTATGTGCAAAGCACTGTTCTAAGCGCGGGGGGGCGGGGTACAAGGTAATCAGGTTGTTCCACGGGGGGGCTCACAAGGTTCATCCCCATTTTACAGATGAGGGAACTGAGGCCCGGAGAAGTGAAGTGACTTGCCCAAAGTCACACAGCTGACAATTGGCGGAGCCGGAATTTGAATCCATGGCCTATGACTCCAAAGCCCGGGTTCTTTCCATTGCGCCACGCTGCTTGTGCCAGGCACTGAACTAAGCACTGGGGTAGATGCTATAAACTAATCGGAATGGACACAGTCCATGTCCCACGTGAGGCTCATAGTCTTAATCCCCATTTTACAGATGAGGAAACTGAGGCACAGAGAAGTGAAATGGATTGCCCAAGGTCACACAGCTAAGTGGCGGAGCTGGGATCAGAGCCCAGGCCTTTTTGAGTCCCTGGCTTGGGCTCTATTAACAAGGCTTCACTGCTCCTCTGGCCTTCAAGAAGCTATCAATCTAATGATACTGAGACAAGGACATTCGGCTTCCTCCTTGGGTAACCCATTTCAGTGTAGAACATTTCTTTCAGCCAGGAAGAGCTTGCCATAACTGGATCTGGTTTCTCCTTCCTTCCGCATGAACAACGGATTGTAATTCTGCAACTCTCCAGGGGCCTGATTCTTTTCCTCTCAGCCCTTACCGACTCCAGCTAAATAATCTGAATTATTTGGGTGGTGGGTTTTTTTTTCCTAGTTCTATTTTCCCAAATTTTGGATGTTTTCACAGGTCCGAGCTGGAAACCTTCACATTTTCTTGGTCCTTTTCTGATGTTAATCAATGACTTAAGTGGGTAATTTATTGAGCAACAATTATTTTTAGACCCACAGGAGGATTAATGTCTGTCTTTCCCTCTAGGCTATATTCGTGCACAGGGAACATGTCTACCCACTTTAGTGTATTGTACTCTCCCAGTTGCTTAGCACAGTGCTCTGGGCATAGCAAGTGCTCAATAAATAGTCTTGATGCCATTTATTGAGCAATGATTGCCTTTTGAGCCATAGGAGGATTAAGGCCTGTTCCCGTCTAGACTGTAAACTCACTGTGGGCAAGAAATGTGTCTTCCAACTCTGTTGTACTCTCCCAATCAGCACAATGCTCTGCACATACTAAGTGCTCAATGAATACTATTGATGTTGATGAGGGGTGCATATAAGAGAAGAAAAATTCACATTTTCTGCCCTCAAGGAACTCCCAATCTAATGGGTAGACAATCAGATGGAAAACATGATCCAAGATATAGGATCAGGCGGGCCTTAATGGGCAGTATGACTAGTGTAGGTTAGCTGTGACCTCCGGGCTGGAGAAACTCCCTCAATTCACTGGGCAGAGCATCCAAGAGGTCCCCAAAATTGGTGAAGTCATTGGTGAAGTCCTACTTGGGAATATAGGGGGAAATAGTGGGGCAGAAATGGACCTGAGCTTAGTTTGACCACACTATGGCCTAATGCCTGTTTTTTACTGGACTTGCTCAAAGACTCATGGGGAGGGAAGTTCCAGCCTCAGTCCTCACCTTTGGTTTCTTTTTGGCCTCTTCAGTACTGAGTGGCCTTGTTCAATCATGCTGGGGCTATAAAGCCTCTCTCCAAAATCAACACACCAATTAGCATCACTGCGGTGGCTTGGCCAAAACTAGAAGGGCAGAAATGCCCACGTGAGGAGTTGGGGAAGGACAAAGCAGGAGTGCTCAGCTCCACTCGCTATTTCTTTGGGGGTAGGGGGTGAGGAGATAAACAAGCTGATCCTGCTCTGAGGCTCTGGAGGGATTGACTCCACAGGCTCTGAGGCCAAAGGTCTGTCCTACTGAATGTTCCCCAAGCGGTCCTCTCATCTTATCTGAGGTAGAGTCTCCACTGGGATAACTGCCTGTCCTTGTGAAATAACAAAGAGGGATCAGAGGTCAATGAGAATTCCTCTGGCTTGTTGTGGGCAGGGAACGTATATCTTACCAACTCTGTTAAACTGTACTCTCCCAAGTGCTTAGTAAGTGCTCTGAACACAGTGAGCGCTCAATAAATACGGTTGATTAATTGATTCTCCACGGCTGGTGCAGCCCTAGGCCTATTCTAGAAAAGGAGTCTGGGATCTGCTGTCTATTTAAGGCCTCAACCATACATCAGTCCCAGGCTACTCATAAGGAAATTCCTGATCATTGAGTCATTTGAAGAGGGCTTATTTAATCTAGGTAGTTTATGAGTGAAGACCCCAACTTTCTCAAGGGAATGGTGACTTCATTTTATGGGGACAACAAAAGACCAAGACTGCATTCACTAGGGTTTGGTTTGGCTTTCTAAGGAATTTTAAAGTAGAAAACTCGACTTCCAACACAAGTCTGCATGGGGCGAGTACAATTTTCAGAGCCAAATAGTGCCAGGAAGGAAAGCAAGGTTTTTCCCTGGAACATTCAGTTTCACACAGTAAATCTATCCAAGCAGCTGAGAGTAACTGCCTCAAGGTTTATCAGGTATGCAAGAAGGCATCTTGTATCCTTGAAGTTTCCAGCTCCTCTTCAATCAATCAGTCAAGAAGCAACTATTTGTTTTGTTACTGAGCACTTACTCTGTGACGGCCACGTCCTAAGTGCTTTGGAAGCAGAAGCAACGTGGCCTTGGGGAAAGATCCAGGGATCAGGAGACAGAGAACCTAGGTTTTAATGTCAGCTCTCCTACTTTTCTGCTGTGTGATCTTGGGTAAGTAACTTTACTTCTCTGGGCCTCAGTTCACTCATCTCCAAAATGGAGATTTAATACATGTTCTCCCACCTTCTTAGATGTGAACCCCATGTGGGACCTAATGATCTTGAATCTACTCCAGCATTTAGTACAGTGCTTGACACATAGTAAGCATTTAATAAATACCGCAATTATAATTAACTGTTATTTGGAGAATTCAGTTAAGTTAGCAGACATGGTCATTGCCCTAAGGGAGCTTACAGTTTATCAGGGGAGATGGACATGAGGATAAATTACAAGTAGGGGGAAGTAAAAGGGTATAAAAGTATATAAATAGGTCAAAGGTGATGAAGGGGAGGAACCAAATGCTCAGGTGATGAGGAAGTCTTGAAGTAGCACTTTCATCATTCATTCATTCAATCGTATTTATTGAGTGCTTACTGTGTGCAGGGCACTGTACTAAGCGCTGGGGAAGTACAAGTTGGCAACATATAGAGATGGTCCCTACCCAACAACGGGCTCACAGCTAGAAGGGAGAGAAGAAGTGTAGTGACTTGCTCAAAGTCACATAGCAGACATGTGGCAGAGCTGGGATTCGAACACATGACCTGTGACTCCCGAGCCTGGGCTCTTTCCACTGAGCCATGCTACTTCTCTGGATGCACTTGAAAGAGATACAGTGAGTAGGAAGAGAGATTAATCAGGGAAGGCCACCTGGAGGCAATGTGTGATTTCAGAGGGGTCTTGGAAAGTGTGGAAAACAGTAGACTTGTGGCTGTGACAGGGGAAGGGCCTTCAGGCAGAAAGGAAAAGGTGAGCAAAGGGTCAGCAGAGAGAGAACACAACCAGATGCAGTGTACTCTCTCAGTGATAACAATTATACCTAGGGCCTGGAACTCACTCCGCCTTCATTTCTGCCACTCCATTACTCTCCCCACCTTCAAAACCCTCCTAAAATCACATCTCCTTCAAGATGCCCTCCCAGATTAAGCCCTGAATTTCTCCCGTCTGCCCTCCCTTTACTGTGACAACTATGAATTTGGCTGTGTACAACTAAAGCACTTCAATATCACCCCAGCCCCACTATACTTAGGCAAATATTCCTATACTCCACTATTTCCTCTATCCCTAATCTATTTTGCTGTCTGTCTCTCCCTGTAGACTGAAAGTTCCTTCAGTACATCTATTCTGTTGTACTTTCCCAAGCACTTAGTACAGCACTCTGCACACAGTAAGTGCTCAATAAATACCACTGACCGATTGACACTTGCAGATTGCTGTCCTATCTCCCCCTCAACTTGCTCTTTCTTCCTTTAAGCTGAATTCTTGCAATCCCCATGGTCCTTGAGTCTCTGTCTTATCATCGCACTCGGCCTCCCACACTTTCTCTCTGTACCTGGTCTCCAGGACTAAGATTATCAGGAAGTAACTAGTTCAGAATATGCCAAAGAAGAAAATTACAAGCATAGTACCTGCCCACAAGAAGCTTATGATCTAGTCAGGAAGGTAGTTGGCATAAAAGGATGAATAACCATAGTTAAGAATGAGGAAAAAGAAATAATAGACCAAAGTGACAACACAGAAAAAATAAGGAAAGAGAGAAATATATGAGGTGGTTGATGAACTGGTTGGGGGTGGGGGTAGGGGAGGGGATTCCTTAGAGGAGCTTTTAAAAAGGAGATCCAGAGGGTTTGATGAAGCTGAGGAAGGAGGGAAGTAAAGCTTGGACCTGGGAATCAAAAGTAGCGTGAAGCAGTGTGGCTCAGTGAAAAGAGCCCAGGTTTTGGAGCCAGAGGTCATGGGTTCAAATCCCAGCTCCACCAATTGTCAGCTGTGTGACTTTGGGCAAGTCACTTTTAACTTCTCTGTGCATCAGTTACCTCATCTGTAAAACGGGGATTAAGACTGTGAGCCCCACGTGGGACAACCTGATCACCTTGTAACCTCCCCAGAATTTAGAATAGTGCTTTGCACATAGTAAGCATTTAATAAATGTTATTATTATTATTATTAAGTACCTGGGCTCTAATCCCACCTCCACCACTTGAGTGCTATGTCACCTTGGCAAGTCACTTAACTTCCCTGTGCCTCTGCAAAATGGGGATTATGACTGTGAGCACTGTATGGGACAGGGACTGTGTTCAACCTGATAATCTTGCATATACCCCAGCGCTTAGTACAGTGCCAGGCACATAGCAAGCGTTTAACAAATACCATTAAAAAAAAAAGAGGGCATTCCAGGAAAAGCTCTCTAAACAGTTACATTCTCTTCACAAATCACTCTAAAAGGGTGGATTTCACCCACCATCTTGGTTGTCTCAACTTCAGCGTCTCTCTTCAGTTCACTGATGGTGTCCGACCTGCAGCTGTCTCCTTGACAAACTCCCAAGAAGCAGGAAACTCTGGAAGTCTTGGGCTCAGAGAAGGAGCGTCTAATAAACTGGCAGGTATCACCACTGACCAGGCCGAGGTGAGTCCCAACAGGGACAGAATGCCAGAGATGATTCCACCTCCAGAAAGAGACTTGAACCCAGACTTGGCTCAAATCAGCGTGAGCTCCACGCCCAGTCTCTAATCCATCCATTTTGACCTGTCTTGGCCGTCCTGGTCTCTGGGTGGGAGGGAGGTGGGGAAGAACTGGGGCAGAGGTGGGAACGGTGTTCTGAATTAATCAATCAATTAATTAATTAATGATGGCATTTGTTAAGCGCTTACTACATGCAAAGCACTGTTCTAAGTGCTGGGGCGATACAAGGTGATCAGGTTGTCCCACGTGGAGCTTACAGTCTTCACCCCCATTTTACAGATGAGGTAAGAGGCTCAGAGGAGGCATAGTGAAAAGCAGCATGGTGTAGTGGATAGAGCATCAGAAGGTCATGGGTTCTAATCCCAACTCCACCACTTGTCTGATGGGTGACCTTGGGCCAGTCTCTTCACTTCTCTGTGCCTCAGTTACCTCATCTGTAAAATGGAGATTGGGACTGTGAGCCCTATGTGGGATAAGGGTTGTGTCCAACCCTATTGGCCTGTATCCACCCCAGTGCTCAATACAGGCACATAGTTAAACACTTAAACAGCATAATTGTTTTTTTTAAACTTAGGTCAGGCGTGCACAGAGAAGTTCCTCACATGTGCTCCTTTCTCCACCCAACATGTGCACTATAATTCCTACAGTTCCCCACTGGGTTCATGTGTTGCACAGATTTCGACCCACATAAAAAGAGACCAAGTACCCCGAAGCCCCTTCAAGAGTTAAAGGAGCCAATTGGGATCCCATTCTTGTTCACTGACATTATAGTTCAGCAGTGACACTGCTGTACAGCATTTCAAGAAGAGTATTATAAATGGGGATCCAGGTAGCTCATTTCTGTTCCTCATCAACCAGTCGTTCGGGTGTCTTATTGACATTCATTTTGGAATGTATGTACCGGCATCATACTTTTGCTGTGTGTTTCTGGGTTGAGCTGATGGAGTCAATATTTTAACCAGATTTTCTGAACTTCCTCAGTATCACTCAATAAATCAATCATAGGCATCGGGTGTCTTGCCAAGTGCAGAGATGGGTATTAAACAGAGTACAAAACATTTGACACACTATCTGGTTCATTCAATTATTTATTTTGATTGCTCTGTAAATTCATTTATAGCTGAGTCCCTCATTAAAGTGCACATACTAAGTGTTTGGGTGAGTTCAATAACACAAGAAACACACATTCCCCACCCACAGTGAGCTTACAGTCTAGAAGGACGAGCTCATTATTATAACTATTATTATTATTACATTTGTTGAAAGCTTACTATCTGTCAAGCACCGCTTTAAGCGGGGTTGGAGGGGGGGGGATATAAGCTAATTAGGGTAGATACAGTCCCTCTCCCACATGTGACTCAGAATTTAAAAAGGAGGGGGGAGAAAAGGCATCAAATCCTAATTTTACAGATGGGGAAACTAAGGTACAGAAAATGAAGTGACCTGTCCATGCTCACCCAGCAGGCAAGTGGTAGAACTGGGATTATAAAACACAGGTCCTCTTATTCCCAGGCCCAGACGCTTTCCGCTAAGCCACCATGTTTCTCTGGGATCCAGTGAATCATCATCATCATCATCATCATCATCAATCGTATTTATTGAGCGCTTACTGAATGACTGGTGTTCCACACTGAGTCTGTTATAGCAGCCACTTTAACAGATTGGATAAGATAGAGACATCAAACAGTATCAGATTATGTACTTTATTTTTATTTATGGTATTTGTTTAGCATTTATGATGTGCCAGCCACTATTCTAAGCCACTGGGGTAGATACAAACTAATCAGATTGGACCCAGATCATGTCCCACATGGGGCACACGGTCTTAATCCCCATTTTACAGGTAACTGAAGCACAGAGAAGTGAAGTGACTTGCCCAAGATCACACACCAGAGGAGTAACTCCCAGGCCTGCATCCTCTAACCATTAGACCACACCGCTTCTGCTTTTTCACACACAGTTTTGGGGCATGAATGTTCTACCATAGGGAAACGTTCATAGATATTATATTTATATAAGTGCAGAAAACTGTAGATCTTAAAGAGTTCTGTGCATACACTCTCTTCTCTAACACTGCAGTGGGAGAGAGGGAAGGGTCGCCTGTTGTGGGGGCACAGAGGATCCGCAACAAGTCCCGGGGACCCCATAAGTCAATCGTGTTTATTGAGCGTTTACTGTGCACAGAACACTGTATGAAGTACTTGGGAGAGTACAACGTAACAGTGCAACAGACACACATCCTGCCCACAGTGAGCTTACAGTCAAGAGGGGGAGACAGATGTTAATTTAAATGAATAAATTACAGCTACGGACATAAGGGTTGTGGGGCTGGGAGGGAATAAAGGAAGCAAGGACAGTGAGCAGCCTCCCCTCTTGCCCAGAGGTTTTGATGATCCTTGGGAAATCCATCGTCACCTCATCTAGTGGATGGGAGCTGAGATCTCAGAAATGAACAGCATAAAATTCACCGAGCACCTCGTCCTGAGTGATGCCCATTTGGGAACCATTTGTGGCATCCCAAAGCCTTGCCCTCCCTTTTCGGCAAGATAAACGTGGCTTAATGTGTCTAGAGTGAGAGCCTGTGAAGAGTGAGCACTGATAAAGATTCGGCTATGAAAAAACTCATTCATTCATTCAATCGTATTTATTGAGCACTTACTGTGTGCAGAGCACTGTACTAAGCACTTGAGAAGTACAAGTCGGCAACATATAGAGATGGTCCCTACCCCACAACGGGCTCACAGTCCAGAAGGGGGAGACAGACAACAAAACAAAACATGTGGACAAGTGTCACGTCATCAGAAAAAATAGAATTAAAGCTAAATGCACATCATTAACAAAATAAATAGAATATTAAATATGTACAAGTAAAATAAATAGAGCAGTAAATCTGTACAAACATATATACAGGTGATGTGGAAAGGGGAAGGACGTAGGGCCGGGGGATGGGGAGAAGGAGAGGAAAAAGGGGGCTCAATCTGGGAAGACCTTCTGGAGTAGGTGAGCTCTCAGTAGGGCTCTGAAGGGAGGAAGAGAGCTAGCTTGACGGATGTGTGGAGGAAGGACATTCCAGGCCAGGGGGAGGACGTGGGCTGGGGGTCAACGGCAGGACAGGTGAGAACGAGGTACAGTGAGGAGGTTAGCGGCAGAGGAGCAGAGGATGCGGCCTGGGCTGTGGAAGGAAAGAAGGGAGGTGAGGTAGGAGGGGGCGAGGTGATGGACAGCCTTGAAGCCGAGAGTGAGGATTTTTGCTTGATGTGTAGGCAGCCACTGGAGATTTTTGAGGAGGGGAGTAACATGCCCAGAGCGTTTCTGTACAAAGATGATCTGGGCAGCAGCATGAAGTATAGACTGAAGTGGGGAGAGACAGGAGGATGGGAGATCAGAGAGGAGGCTGATACAGTAATCCAGCCGGGATAGGATGAGAGATTGAACCAGCAAGGTAGCAGTTTGGATGGAGAGGAAAGGGTATATCTTGGCAATGTTGTGGAGGTGAGACTGGCAGGTTCTGGTGACAGATTGGATGTGAGGGGTGAACGAGAGAGCAGAGTTGAGGATGACACCAAGGTTGAGGGCTTGTGAGACGGGAAAGATGGTAGTGCCATCTACAGTGACAGGAAAGTCAGGGAGAGGGCAGGGTTTGGGAGGGAAGATAAGGAGTTCAGTCTTGGACATATTGAGTTTTAAATGGTGGGCAGACATCCAGATGGAATTGTCCTGAAGGCAGGAGGAGACCCGAGCCTGAAGGGAGTGGGAGAGAGCAGGGGCAGAGATGTAGATTTGGGTGTCATCAGCACAGAGATGATAGTTGAAGATGTGGGAGTGAATGAGTTCACCAAGGGAGTGAGTGTATATAGAGAACAGAAGGGGACCAAGAACTGACCACTGAGGAACCCCTACAGTAAGGGGATGGGAAGGGGGGAGGAGCCTGCAAAGGAGACTGAGAATGAACGGCCGGAGAGATAAGATGAGAACCAGGAGAGGATGGAATCTGTGAAGCCAAGGTTGGATAACGTGTTGAGGTGAAGGGGGTGGTCCACAGTGTCAAAGGCAGCTGAGAGGTCGAGGAGGATTAAGATAGAGTAG
The DNA here is from genome assembly GCF_015852505.1 of Tachyglossus aculeatus. Lineage (NCBI taxonomy): Eukaryota > Metazoa > Chordata > Mammalia > Monotremata > Tachyglossidae > Tachyglossus > Tachyglossus aculeatus. Next base: position 42,862,518 of record NC_052101.1, read on the forward strand.
GAGCCGTTGGATTTGGCAAGAAGGAGGTCATTGATGACCTTTGAGAGGGCAGTTTTGGTGGAGCATAGGGGACAGAAGCCAGATTGGAGGGGGTCAAGAAGAGAGCTGGCATTGGGGAATTTGAGGCAGCGTGTGTAGATGACTCATTCTAGGAGTTTGGAAAGGAATGGTAGGAGGGAGATAGGGCTATACCTAGAAGGGGAGGTGTGGTCAAGAGAGGGTTTTTTTAGGATGGGGGAGACGTGGGCATGTTTGAAGGCAGAGGGGCAGGAACCAGTGGAGAGTGAGCGGTTGAAGATGGAAGTTAAGGAGGGGAGGAGGGAAGAGGCGAGAGATTTCATAAGATGAGAGGGAATGGGGTCTGAAGCACAGGTGGATGGAGTAGCACTTGAGAGGAGGGAGGAGATCTCATCTGAAGATACTGCTGGGAAGGATGTGAGAGTAGCGGAGAGGGTTGAGAGCTGGGGGGAGGGGTTGGAGAAGGGGGAGGAGTGACTTTGGGGAGCTCAGACCTGATGGAGTAGGGGGCCAGATCGTTGGGGGTGAGGGATGGAGGAAGGGGAGGAACCTGGGGCCTGAGAAGGGAGTTAAATGTACCGAAGAGCTGACGGGGATGATGGGCATGGGTGTCAATAAGGGAGGAGAAATAGTTTTGCCTGACAGAGGAGAGGGCAGAGTTAAGGCAGGAAAGGCTAAGAATAAAATAACGGGTCTCCTTCTCCCTAAGGTCTCTCAATAGGTACGTTAAGCATTATTGCCTGCACGCAAAGCCCTGGTCCTTCAGCCTGAATTAGTTTATTTACCGTGACCTGAATGTCAACCCTCCTTCTATTTCCAAAGCATTAGATGCCGGAGACATTATTAGCTTGCCTGAAAAAGCTTTGCTTCAATAGGGTACCAGCTGGGGTGGCCCTTCCAAAGGTGGGCTTGGAGATGCCTAATGGCTTGTTGCTATGCTACGAAGTGCTTCCCCCCTTCCTCTCAGCCGGCAGAATGCCATTAGATATCAATCCATACGAAACCAATAATGTCCAAACAGTCACCTGAAAAAAGATTTTCCCCAATTCCATTTGGTTTACTTTCCTCTGCCTTGTTCCCTGTTTCACGTAAACACGGCTTTTTCTTTCTTTTTTTCTTTAAAAAAGGAAAAAAGCACTCACTGTTCCCAGAGTAATTTTACCATTAAATAAGTCTGGGTACTAGATACACTTTGAGTTCAATCAACCTGCCTACACAGTGCATTTTCTCCAGTACGTCAGAGAAAGGAAACTTAACTTTTCCATTTTACAAACAAGAATCATCTTCAGCGAACAACAACGAGTTGATTACCATGGGCTGGGAGGTGGGCGGCTGAGGGGAAGAAACATAGTGAACTTTTGTTCCTATTAAAGGCACTCTCTAATCCTCATACACAAGATGGAAGCAAATGACATCAGGACATCTGAGCCGCGCGTTAGAGGGCTCATCTTCAGAGCAAGATTTCCGAACGGTCTAAGATGCAATCACTCATCGGTTTGGATGGTCTGACTCTCTTTCTAATCATAATAATTTGTTAAGCACTTACTATATGTCAGACACTGTACTAATCATGGGGGAGGTGGAAAGGAATACAAGCAAAGCAGTTTGGATGTAGTCCTTGTCTCGCATTGAGCACTCAGTCTTGATCCCCATATTACAGATGAGGTAACTGAGGCACAGAGAAGTTAAATGACCTGCCCAAGGACACAAGTGGTGGAACTGGGATAAGAACCCATGACTTTATGATTCCTGGACCCATGCACTATCCTTCTCTAGATCACAGGGATTGCTTCCTTTCAGGAGGAGACATAAAGCAGTACTCCCTGCATTATTTTGTCAAGGAAATATGTCAGATTATGTGGCATAATGACGTTCTGACATGTTCTGTTAAATCTGTCTTGGTCCATTATGCTGAACTGGGTCACATGTTTGTTGCTTCTTCAGAGACTGTCATTACTAGGATTGTGTATTTTCTCGGCTAGAATGCACCATCGCTTTGAGAGTGCTTTTGTGGGACTGAGTTAGTAGTGGATGAAAAGCCCAGGCTGCCAAATTTGATTTTTGAGCCGCTTGCCGACAGTCGGCTGGTGAGCAGCCTCTCTCTAGACTGTGAGCTTGTTATGGGCAGGGACAGTGTCAGCTAATTCTGTTGTATTGTACTCTCCCAAGCACTTAGTACAGTGTTCTGCACTCAGTAAGCACTCAATAAATACAACTGAATGAATGAAAGTTCTACGTATTAGCCCTCAATAAATACCATTGATTGATAGAGTAATCCCCCTCATTGCCTTAAGGACTCAAGATAGGAGATAAGATTGAAGACTGCTTCAGAAGGCAATCGAATTCAAGTTTCCTTATTTAAAAAGAGGATGGGCATCAACCAAAAGCATTTACTGAGCTTTTATTGTGAGCAGTAGCACCACAGAGTTGGTAGACATGTTTTGTTCCCATAGGAAGCTAACAGTCTAGAAAGGGAGACAGAGAATAAAATGAATTATAGATTTGTATGTAAGTGCTGAAGGTGGGGTGAAGATCAAGTCCTTAAAAGATTCAAATCCAAGTACATAGATGGAGTAGGGGAAATAAGGCCTTAGCCTCTTAGAGGTGGTGTGATTTTAATAAGCCTTTGAGGGTGGGGAGAGTGGTGATCTGTCATTAAATGAAGCAGGATCCAGGCCAGAAGGAGAATGTGGATAAGGGGTTGGCAGCAAGATAGACGAAATCGAGTTTGTTGGATTATGCAAAAATTCAAAGTATAGTTCTCATTCTAAGAACTGAGATCCCTAAATCCCAGGCCTAGTAATCAATTCTGCATGGGGAATATCATTATTCCTTGGAATACTGAAATAATGGCTGACAAGAATCTTTCTCCTCCCTTGCGTCAAATAACGATCTAACAAGATTTCCCTTTAAAGACTCCGGGACTGGTTTCAGAGGGGCTTCCCAACTCCAGTAAGAGTTGGGAATCTGATTGACAGATGACACTCGCCATTCAGGTAGCTAGTGATCCCCTGCCCCGCTCTTGGATCTCAGAACTGTGCCCGGGACAGCCAGCTTGGGTAGAGGGTTGTTGGGTTTTTTTCCTTTTTAAGAAGTAGACAACAATGGGGGACTTTGGGGGTCACCTCGGGAAGGTAAAGGGGGAACACCAGCAATAACATCAGGATTGTTATCAATTCTGAATTAGTGATACGATCAATACCAGAAGAAATACTGGTTCATGAGAAGCAGCGTGGCTCAATGGAAAGAGCTCGGGCCTGGGTGTCAGAGGTCATGGGTTCAAATCCCGGCTCCTCCAATTGTCCGCTGCGTGACCTTGAGCAAGTCACCTAACTTCTCTGTGCCTCAGTTACCTCATCTGTAAAATGGGGATTAAGACTGTGAGCCCCACGTGGGACAACCTGATCACCTTGTATCCTCCTCAGTGCTCAGAACAGTGCTTTGCACATAGTAAGCTCTTAAATGCCATCATTATTAAATACGAGACTTTTTTTCCCCCGAACCAGGCAGAGAGACCATGGCTTTTGCTGTAGCACCATTTCGAACTCCCTCACTATTAAATACCTGGTCTTCCTCCTTCTTAGACTTAGTACCTCATGTGGGACAGGAACCGCATCCGACCAGATTATCTTGTATATAACTCAGAGCCTAACACAACCAGGCACATAGTAAGGGCTTAACAAATATTATTATTATTATATTATGTTATTACTCTTGGATTGCAGGGAGAGAAACATTAGTGATGTTAATGCTTCTGGGGCCTTAAATGGTCTTCAAACTGAGTCCAATAAAAAGAATGAGAAGAAATTGAACTCTCCTGTTCTATTGTCTATGTTTCTGGGCCAGATCACTTTAGGGCACGTAATTGACTGTCATCCCAAAAGAGCACAATAAATTGGTTTCAATTTTATTATAACTCCAGCTCTAAAGTGGGAAAGGAAGATCAGAATGCGGTAGGGTAGTTGCAAATTGTTAGGTGAATTCCAGGGCCATCAGCAAGCACCACAGTGTATACTTTATTGGCATATTTAATAATTTATTAAGCTATTTTCTTCCTGATATATTTACACTACTCCCTGTTATATCCTCTTCCTTCTTCCTGCTCTGATCTGAAAATAATTATTTTTCTCTACCCCAGTTAGAGTGTAAACTTCTAGAGGGTGGTGATCTTGTATCTCACTTTTGTTGTACTCTCCCAGGTGTTTAGTATAGTGCTTTGTATTCAGAAGACACTCAATAAATGCTGCTGATGAGGAAGAGGCCCTGTCTCAGCTACCAGAGACCTCTCTGCATGTACAGTGCAAGGCTGATTTTTAAGGTACTGGTTAAGCACTTTCTCTGTGCCAGGCACTGTACTAAATGATGGGGCAGATGCAAGCAAATCAAGTTGGACACATTCCCTGTTCCACATAATGCTCACAATCTTAATCCCCATTTTACAGAGGAGGTAACTGAGGCACAGAGGAGGTAACTGGAGTTCCAGTTCCAAATGGGAGTAAGAACTTAAATGTCTTGAATTCATCTCCCACTCACTATGGGTATTCTCTGAATACATTCATTTCCAAGAACTCTATAGCGATGTTGATGAGCTGCTATTAAAATGGCTGTACCCTGAATCTATTCACAGACCACCAATATCCTAAACACAGTATCAATCCCATAAGAATATGAAATTGTCTTCTAACATTACTCCAATCTTCTTATAATGGCATTGTTGTTATGAAAGCATCCATACAAACAGTATAACTCACTGGAAGCTAATGTGTTCAAATCATTAATTGGTATTTTTCATTATTTGATGGCATTAATTTGCAGCAGTTCTGCTTTCATTTGAGCTGTATTCAAGATCTAATACTTGGTCTTCCTGGCTGGGCTCCAGCTGTTTTCTGAGGGACTCAGGAGCTGGGTTATATTAAATCTATCCATGATAAGATTACTGTATTAGAAAGGTGGTCCTGTGACAGCCTGATTAGTTGTAACCTTGGGATGAAAAGGATGGAGGAGCCAGAGTTGTGGTTAACATCAGGGCTTCTTTACCAGAGACTAGAGTACACTCACCACCACCTAGAAAAAAAAAACTCCTACAATTGGTATCCAAGTAACTGCTGTTCCTCTGGCTATTTGCAGGAGGAACAGCATCCTTTGAGAGAGAAACTCTGATTCTCCAAGGTTTCACTGAACCATTTCCCTCTCAAATCTCTATCCTAAACCAGAGGGTTGAGAAGGTAGTTTGCCACAAGTGAGAAAGAGCTTAGTATCTGATTGAGAAAATCACTGCTCTCCCCATCTTCAAGGCCCTTCTGAAATCATGTTTCCTCCAGCTTGCCTTCCCTGATTACATCCTTTCCTGTTATCTTATATCCTCCTAACTCCCACTTTAGACTTTGCACTTAAGTATATATCTTTATGCTCTGTAACTTCTCTGATTTTTAATTTCTTGAAGATTCCATCTACCTCTTTACAGTCTAAGCTCCCAGAGGACAGAAACTATGAGCCCCCTGGGTACATGCCACCCTCCCTATCGCAAGCCTGAGTACCTTGGTATCCTTGATGTTGCCTCCACAGAACCTCGGAAAGACTGTATCCGCAGGTGTAACTGTAGACGCTGAAGTGTGAGGGGCCTGAAATTCTGCTCCTCTAGCCACAGTAACCTACTCAGCTTTTTTGGTCTTTATGTTGTTTCAGTGTTTTATTTAATCACTCCTTGTCTGTCACCAGTACCTTCACCCCTTTTTATTTTTAGGTTGTGAGCCCCTCAAGGGACTCAAGGGACTATTTCCCACCTGGATGTTTTTTTTCAGCACTTAGTACAGTGGTCTGCATACGGTAAATCTCTAATAAATCCTAGTACTACTACTCCAATTACCTCTATTATCCTCTCCCAAATGTGTAGTGCAATCATCTGCATATAGTGAGTGCTCAGTAAATGCCACTGATAAGTATGGCCTGATATCTAGTTTCTGGATAATAATAATAATGATAGCATTTATAAAGCGCTTACTATGTGCAAAGCACCGTTCTAAGCGCTGGAGAGGTTACAAGTTGAGCAGGTTGTCCCATAGGGGGCTCACAGTCTTAATCCCCATTTTACGGATGAGGTAACTGAGGCACAGAGAAGTTAAGTGACTTGCCCAAAGTCACACAGCTGGCAATTGGCAGAACGGGGATTTGAACCCACGACCTCTGACTCCAAAGCCCGTGCTCTTTCCACTAAGCCGCGCTGCTTCCCATCATGCTTGGTTTTGGGGACTATTGTTTGTGAAACAGCTGTGGAAATGGAGTACACAGAATTCACTAGGCCAAAGATCTTCATGACACAGTGCCAGGTGACCAAGGCTAGTTGGGTCAAGAAAGCATCAGTTCCACTAATAATAATAATTATGTTTTTTGGTTAGCACTTTCTATGTGCCAGGAACTATACTAAGCACCGGGGTGAATACGAGCAAATTGGGTTGGACACAGTCCCTATCCCCATTTTACAGATGAGGTAACAGAGGCACAGAAAAATGAAGTGATTTGCCCCAGGTCACACAGCAGACAAATGGCAGAGCCAGGATTAGAACCCATGACCTTCTGACTCCGAGGCCCATGTTCTCTACCCACTAGACAATACTGCTTCTAGTCTGAATGTAATGATGGTTCCGTAGCTCCTGTGTATTTCCAGAAAAATAATGAGTCTCTTAGATTTGCAAACAGAAAATTCTGAAGACTCCCCAGGTGACTCCCAAATCCCCCTGATATTACTTTGCATTTGTTTTACCATTTGGTAAGCATCTTAATGATAAATATCCAATTCTTTATTCAACGATCAGAACTCCAAATGAAATAAATGATCTATTTAGGTGCATCACAAGACCATCTGGTTCCATATGAGAATTCAACGCAGAAGCTATTAATTGTCATCCATGTGCATGCATCATCCGTAATTCATAATCCCTATTAATAATGTGATCAGGGAGCCTTTAGCCAAGAAACAATCTTTGCCATCATTTAGAAATTTGATCCTGTCTATCTGGATTAGAAGAAGAGGACTTTTCCTAAGAAATACTCCCTCCAGAAATGATATTTTCTACTTTGTTTTGTTCTTTTAGGAATTAAATATCCCCTTTTTCTCTACTGGGCAAAATGTATAAGGCCAAACTCCAACCAGAACAAAATTGAAACCAGAAGAGCCTATTTTATCGGTCCTGTTGCGTATCCAAAGAAACCTATTATAGAGGTGCCATACATTTTCTACTAGAAAAGGCTGAGCCATGCACACTTCATTCCATTCCACAACCCATCAACCAACTCAGCACTCTTATAGCCATCCATCCACCTATGCTGGTCATTTGTAACTATTACCTTACTCCTTTACACACAGGCTCTTATCAATTGAGTTTATAATCATCCACAGGTTTTAACTCAGCGGTTCAGGACAAGCTTATCCTCAACATGCCCACATCTTCAACGTAGCATCCATTTCTGCTTCAAACTCAGAAATATTCTGTTCTGGGCCTTCAAATGGCAAGTATTTCACAGAGAGAGTGTGGATGGCTCACTGCTGACCATCATCTCTACTGCAAAAGCCACCTGAACATTTGTCCTGCCGGCAGTAGGGCAGACCTTTCTCATTTAATGGCTGGTGCCTGAGAAATGCACATCCCAAAGGACAAGGGCACAGAAAGGGGCATTACTTTATTTTTATAAGCAAGCATGGGCCAATGTGTGAGATATTCTCAGTGTGACACACGTGTACTGATATCTACTCTCAGCAGTGTTGCCTGGAAAATTGTCATCTCCAGAACTTTTTCCCCATTTGGTTGTGTGTTCCTCAAAGTCAGTGACTTCATTCATCCTTTGGCCTTAAGTACCCGGCACAATGCTCTGCACCCTCATTTAATTCATGTGTCCTCCTCTTAAGTGCTTACTGCGGGGCTCTGCATCCAGTAGGGTTCAGTAATTCTCACAGAACTAGCCTGATGCCTCCCTGATTCACCTGTCAGAGAGATTTATTTCCATGTACTTAGAATAAAAAAACCCTGAGATCCAGAAAGTAATCAGAGCCTTTAACTGTAAGCTTGTTTCTAGACTGTAAACTCTTTAGGGGCAGGGAACGTGTCTTCTACTTCAGTGGCACTGTACTCTCCCAATCACTCAGTACAGTGCTCTGCAAATAGTAAGTGCTCAATAAATACCAGTGGATGATTAAGGATGCCAAGAGGGTCAATTATAAAATTCAGGGTTAGAAATCACCAGGACTGAAAGGAAGGTTAGATCCACAAATGAAAGGCTGAAAGGAAATGCGGGTTGCCAACTATATGAGAGTGGCACTGGGCAATCATCGGTTGATCAGTTAGTAGTATTTACTGAGCAGTCGCTCTGTGCAGAGCACTCTACTGAGCTTTCGGAAGGGTGAGTAAACATGAGTTCTACCCTCAAGGAATTTACAATCTAGTGGGGAAGAGAGATGCTAAAATAAATTACATGTCGGAGGAAGCAGTGAAGTTTAAAAATATGTTCATAGTGCAAAAGCTGTAGGCTATTGATGGGAGTTCCCAAGAGCATAAGTGATACACATATTCTCAAGCGGTCCTAGGGGGTTAATAAAGCGGAGAGATGAGAGGTTAATAATGGCAGGCCTCCTGGAGGAGATATTTCAGAAGAACTTCAAAAATTGGGGAGAGCAGTGATCTGCCAGATCTGAAAGAGGAGGGAGTTTCAGGAAGAAGGGAGGACATGAACAAGAATGGTGGCGAGAGAGAAGAGGACGAGGCCCAGTAAGTAGATCGGCTTGACTTGCGGGGTAGTGGGAGAGAAATGAGGAAAAGTTGAGAGAGAGACCTGAATCTGTTGAAACCAATGGTCAAGAGGTTCCACTTGATGCATAGAGGAGTGAACAACCATTGGAGGTTTGTGAGGAGTGGGGAATTGTACCAAGAATTATAGTTTAGCAAAATGATCTAGACATGAGTGCAGAATGGTAATAGGACAGGAGAGAGAGACTGGAGACAGCTGGCTGCTCTATTGGGAATTTTGGCTAAAATGGGGCTTTTTCCTGAAAAACGTGTTATGGGAAGCGGCACTGTCAACCAAACCTATGACTCCTGTCTTTGTCTTCCAAGACACAGTGCCTTCAGGACACTCACTATGCCCTCTCTTGCTTACATCTTTGAACACATGGGTGAATCCACCATCATTTCTTTTCCGGGAAATTCCCTTTTCCACTTTAGTTCTCCAGTTACCTTCCCTTCCTCTCCCATTGTCAGGTCCATCACTAGTCACTGAAGAAAGAATCTGGAACCTGCTGTCAGAATGTGATCTCAATTGTCTGGAAGATTTACCTCAACAGTCACTGAATCCCTCATAAACCTGAATGCTGAAGCCTGTGGTTTGGGAGCAAAATGATATTCAAATGATCATGACCTGCTTCTCAGAATCGATGTTCGGGGATGGACAATTATTTATTCCATTCAATTGTATTTATTGAGCGCTTACTGTGTGCAGTGTACTGTATGAAGTGCTTGGAAAGTACAATTCAGCAAAAATGAGAGACAATCCCTGCCCACAATGGGCTGACAGTCTAGAAGGGGGGAAACAGATATCAGAACAAGTAAACAGGCATCAATAACATCAGTATAGAATTATAAATATACATGCACATCAAAACCAGTAAACAGTCATTGATATAAATAAATGTACATATATACAGAATTTCTGTGGGGGGGGGGGTAAAGCAAAGGGAACAAAGTGGGGTAGAGCAATGGGGGAAAGGGGAGCTGAGGAAAAGGGGGGCTTAGTCTGGGAAGGCCTCCTGGAGGAGGTGCACCTTCAGTAGGGCTTTGAAGGAGGGAAGTGTGACTGGTGGATTTGAGGAGGGAGAGCTTTCCAGGCCAGAGGTAGGATGTGGGCTAGGGGTCGACGGCGGGACAGGCGAAAATGAGGCACAGTGAGAAGGTTAGCACCAGAATTATATCAATTATGTCTAATTATATTACAACCATACCAGAGAACCAGGTGATGTATCAGACTAGGACTGGCACACCCTGCATTCAACCAGGCAAATGACTCAAAATTGAATGCTGTCTCGGAATTTCCTGGGCATCACTTTGTTTAATGATACGAAGATAGATTAGAATGCAGAAAAAAAGAATTACACCCCTTGGAATACTCAAAGGCAGTGTGTGGGATCAACAAGGCATCAAGGTTCAGATTATTTATAAAGGGTCACGGCTAATGTGGTTGACTTCCCAGTCTACCTAACCCTGATGTCTCATCTAACCTGTTTGGATTTTTTTTAAATGGTACTTTTTTAGCACTTACAAGGTGTCAAGTACTGTTCAAAGCACTGGTGTGGATACAAATCTTTGCCCCATCCTACATGGGGCTCACAGTCTAAGCAGTCTGGGCAGCGAATGTGTCTGTTTATTGTTATATTGTTCTCTCTCGGTTGTGTAGTACAGTCCTCTACAAACAGTAAGTCCTCAATAAAGACAAATGAATGAATGACTGAAGAACAGGTATTGAATCCCCATTTTACAGTTGAGGAAAATGGGGCCCAGAGAATTTAAGTGATTTACCCAAGGCTGCACAGCAGGTAAGTGTTGTGTGATCAATTGCTTAGTACAGTGTTCTGCACACAGTAAGCGCTCAATAAATACGGTTGAATGAAAGTGCTGGAGCCAGTATTAGAAGCCAGACCCTTTGACTCCCAAGCCCAAGTTCTTTCCACTAGGCCACAGTGCTTCCCACAGTGCTACTGCAGCTCTTCTTGCTTCTGTGATATGTCCACGTGGATAACAAGCCTGACCCTCATAATTAACATGTCTAACAAAGAACTACTCCGAAAACCACCATCCTCCCTGTTCCGGAGGCTCACAACCTCCATATCACCCTTGATTCCCCGCTCTCCTTTAACTCCCATGTTCCATCTATTACCAACTACCGATGGTTTTGAAATCTCCCAGATCCTCTCCACCCAATAAGTTGCCACTCTGGTACAAGCTTCCGTAATATCGCAGCTATTTTGTCAGCCTCCTCTCTGATATAGCAAACCTCTCCCCTCCTCCAATCCGACCTTCATACCTTTACATGGGTCATCTTCCTGAAACGTAATAATAATTTTGGTATTTGTTAAGCACTTCCTATGTGCCAAGCACTGTTGTAAGTTCTGGGGGAGACACAAGGTAATCAGGTTGTCCCACATGGGGCTCACAGTCTTAATCCCCATTTTCCAGAAGAGGTAACTGAGGCACAGAGAAATTAAGTGACTTGCCCAAAGCCACACAGTTGATAAGTGATGGAGCCGGGATTAGAACCCATGACTTCTGACTCCCGAGCCCACTCTCTTTCTACTGAGCCACGCTGCTTCACTTGGCTGCTTCTCCATTAGCTCCTTCCATCGGCTCCCTCCATATCTCAAATATTCTCACAACTGCCTTCAAGTCTCTCCACCAAATTCACTCCATTTTTCTTATACTTCTTATACCTCGCTCCCTACTCTCCCACCTCTATCCCCTCACTCATTTGGAACTTAAACCTTGGAACTCCCTGCCTCCAAATCAGTCACAAAGCAGCATGCTCTAGTGGGTAGAACAGGGGCCCAGAAGTCAGAAAGACTTGGGTTCTAATCCCTGCTCCTCCACTTTTTCTACTGTGTGACCTTGGACGAGTCACTTCTCTGGGCCTCAGTTACCTGATCTGTAAAATGGGGATTAAGACTGTAGTCCCATTTGGGATAGGGACTATGTCCAATCGTGGCTCAGTGGAAAGAGCCCGGGCTCTAGAGTCAGAGGTCATGGGTTCAAATCCCGGCTCCGCCAATTGCCAGCTGTGTGACTTTGGGCAAGTCACTTCACTTCTCTGGGCCTCAGTTACCTCATCTGTAAAATGGGGATTAAGACTGTGAGCCCCCCATGAGACAACCTGATTGCCTTGTAACCTCCCCAGGGCTTAGAACAGTGCTTTGTGCATAGTAAGCACTTAATGCCATCATTATCATTATTATTATTATAGCTTCTATTTACTGTAGCACGTAGTACAGTGCCTGGCACATAGTAAGCACTTAATATACCATATTACCATATATACATTTATGGATGCACTGGTTCTGATGCAGTACTTATTCAGTGCAACTATGCACTGAAGCAGCGTGGCTCAGTGGAACGAGCATGGGCTTGGGAGTCAGAGGTCATGGGTTCAAATCCCGGCCCTGCCAATTGTCAGCTGTGTGACTCTGGGCAAGTCACTTAACTTCTCTGTGCCTCAGTTACCTCATCTGTAAAATGGGGATGAAGACTGTGAGCCCCAAGTGGGACAACCTGATCACCTTGTATCCTCCCCAGCACTTAGAACAGTGCTTTGTGCATAGTAAGCGCTTAACAAATGCCATCATTATTATTATTATTATTATTATTATTATGCACAAAACACTGTATTTAGAGCTGGGAAGAACTACATAGGGGAGAATAAGAGTCCCGAGTCCTCAAGGGGTCCACAGTCAAAGAATAAGGGAAGAGGGGCCTGTCAATGGACACATAAAGAGAAAAGAACTACATACGGGAGAATAAGAGTCCCGAGTCCTCAAGGGGGTCACAGTCAAAGAATAAGGGAAGAGGGGCCTGTCAATGGATACATCAAGAGAAAATTTAAAAAATGAAAAATAGGCAGCTATCCCTATACTTTCCCATTCCTCTATCAGTCATCTATTTTAAAGTCTCATTCTACCTCTGGACTGTGAGCTCTTTGTGGCAAGGAACGTGTCTACCAACTCTACTGTATTTTCTCCCAAGCACCTAACACAGTGCTGGGCACACAGTAAGGGTTTTGTAAATACCATTGATTGATGATTATATGAACATCAAAAATGAGGACGGGGTAACTACAAAATGCAATCAAAGTTGTAGGGTAGCGTGGCTAGAAGAGTATTCATTCATTCAATTGTATTTAAGCAGTGCTTACTGTGTGCAGGGCCCTGTACTAAGCACTTGGGAAAGTACAGTACAACAATAAAGAGTGAAAATTTCCATATACTTATTATACCTCGCTTTCTACTGTCCCACCTCTATCCCCTCACTCATTTGGGACTGGAACCTTGAACCTCCCTCCCTCCAAATAGATCAAAAAGCAGCATGGCCCTCAGTGAGCTCACAGGCTTCTCCTAGCCCAGAATCCAGCAATTTGAGCCACTAAGCAGGCCTCAGCTGCGGCCTTTCCAATGACTCCTACATGTAGTAGAGATGAACTACAGCTGCTGCCGCTTCTCTCCCTCCTGGAGCAACACATGTTGGGAAGGAGGCCCCAGGATGACGAGGTAGGGGACTGTGAGGACCCTTGCGAGTTAGCGATGAAGCAGCTCGACAGTCCAGAGGCTTACCTTTATACCGCTTCCTCCTAGAACCAAAGGTTCCAGACTCAAAAATTGTCCCCACAAGGAGCCAGGATTGAGCCAGAGACTGTAGACAACAGCATTAGATCAATTCTGCTCCTTAACACTGGTTTCAAACCTCTCCCCCAGCTCTCTCCATTTTACACGTCAGCTCTCCTCACACACCCCCAGTTTACACTCTTGGCTCTTCCCATGACCTTCTCCTAATCTAATCCTACCCTCATCTAGCTCACCTCCAATCCCCACCCTGGAAAATGCACCAGAACTCATCCCTTCAGACTTTCAAAGCCTTCCTCAAATCCCGTGTCTTCCAACAAACTTTCCCTGACTAATTACCAGTGCCCAAAATAATTTCATCTCAACTGCACCCTTCTGTAAATGTGTATTTTTACCCATCCTCAGTTCTTGTGTATAAATGTCTGTTCGATTAATCATTCAATGCATTTACTCTGATTCCTCTATTCTTAAATATTTTCACATCTGCCTCCACCATCGATGTGTAAGTTTCTTGGGGCAGGGAATATGCTTGTGTTCCTGTTTTACTTTACCAAATGTTTAGTATTATCAATGGTATTTATTGAGCATTGACTGTGAAGAGCACTGTACTAAGCACTTGGGAAAGAGGAATGGAGGGAAGGAAGGAGGGAGAGAGGAAGGAAGGAAGAGAAGGAAGGAGGGAGGGAGAAGGAAAGGAAGGAGGGGGGGAAAGAGGGATGGAAGAAAGGGAAGAAGGAAGGAAGGGGAGGGAGGGATGGAAGGAGGGAGAGAAGGAAGGGGGGAGGGAGGGAAAAGAGGAGGGAGGAAAGGAAGAAGGAAAGGAGAAAGGAGGGAAGGAAGAAGGAAGGGAGAGAAAGAAGGAGAGAGGGAGGGAGAACAGAGGTAAGGGATCAAGGAGGGAGGAAGGGGAGGATCCACTGCCACAGGATCTGTCCATCAGAGAAATGAAGGCTCATTAAAAGTTCCTGGGGTGGGCCCAGAGGTAAGACCAGTGGCATTTTCCTCCAGCCAGAAGTGTGGCAGCTACATGATACTAACAATTCCAGTGGATCGCAGGCATGGAACACCAGGATTGCCTTAAAGGAAAACAAAGCTCAAGGGGAAACTTCTCCTGGAAGATGGGATTGGAAATTATACCACTTGATAGTGCAGGCACAACCCAAGCTAAAGGCCTGATATCTCCCCCCCTCACACACACCCCAACCTCCCGGGGCAAAAATGAAAGCATAGACAGGCATTTTTATTTAGTTTTCATTTTTTCAGATTCTGAGTGTCATATCTCTCATCTCTGTCTCTCGTGGCACTTATTTTATGAATTCACAGATCCATTCATATATCAAGAAGAAGCAGCAGCAGCAAAAAGAATCAATATCATCAAACCACAGAAGTGCCTTTTTATGGATCTGCCTTTTAGATATTAACAGATAAAGTGTTACCATATATTTTATCACCACAACCAGAAGTAGTGGAAAATATTGATTTTTAGAGGTACTATTAGAGAGACAAAGCCTGGTGAACAACCACTTTTCCCTTGCTTTTCCTTTTTGGTTCTCCCTCCCTCCCTCTTTCTCTTACTCATTACTTCCTTTTCTTCCTTCCTCCCTCCTCTTTTTTTCCTTCCTCTCTCCTACCCTACATCTTTCTCTTTCTCCTCTCGATTTGGGTTTGACATTTATATTCCATATCAAAACCTTTGCAAGGATGTGTGTGTAGTACCTACTTGTAATATTAATACTGTCCCTAAGGGACCGATTAGAGGAAAGTTGATATACCTCTGTACCAAGGAAAGGTTTCCAGAATAGAAATAAAAGAGAAATAGGCCGAGTCTGTGTGGTGCCAAATCCTGATGAAAAGATAAGTAGCTGATATTAGAAGCAGAGGTACTAATGTAAAACAGAAATTATACTGGTTTGGGAATTGTGTGCATTGCTTAGTGATTGCTATATTCAGTGAAGTCTTTCTAAGGGATACCTGCTTTGTTCTATTAAATTGCCTCCTAGCAAAATGTCCTTAATATGCATCTGCTGCAGATATGATTTTAGCACATTCATGTTGTTTGTTTGCTCCTCTTTATCAATATTAATAATGAGCTTTCAGGCAACCCACTTCAAAGAGTCCTGATACAATTGTGTGCAAGCCTAGCCATTGAAGCATTTCAAACCAAGAAGCATCTGGTTAGTAAAGGCACTAGGAATGTGGTTTGAATAGAAAGAACGACAGCTATGATTTCAGGCCACTTCACATTCTGTCTATATCTCTCCCACCACCCCTTGCATGGAAAAGTTGGTTTCCCCCAGTTTACTGGATTTCTGAGTGGAGCCTGACTGGATTATCCTTTATAAAGGGGGGGATGGGGGAGATACGGGTGAAGATTGAAATTCTGAACAGCCACAGGATGCAAACAAACCTCTCAGCTAGTCCGGGTCATGTTGGGACAACTCAACGTGACATTGTTTTGCTGTATTTTGCCCACTGAGGAATCTGGGGATAAGGTTGATTTGCACGCAGCGAGGAAAAGCATGATTATTTAATAGTATTTCCAAGTCCACGATGCTCTTAGCACTGGGTTGGGAGCTGATATTTGAAAAAAGAGGAGACACGGACCTAAGCGCTTGGCACAAAGTAAGCCCTTAATAAATACGATCGAATACAATAAATAAGGTTGACTACCTACTGATTCAAGTGTAAGGATTCACTGAGTGTTGCACTGGGTGAAATGATGGTAGGAGATTCTTTTTTGCTTCTACAGCAGCAGGAACTAAACAGGGAAGAATTATTTCCTGCTGTAGTGAAAGCATCATTCCTTTTATTCTGCAGTCAATAGTGACACTCCCCTCCTGTCGTGAGCAAGTCATCCAGATAATAATAATAATAATAATGGTATTTATTAAGCACTTACTATGTGCAAAGCACTGTTCTTAGCACTGGGGAGGTTAAAAGGTGATCAGGTTGTCCCATGGGGAGCTCACAGTCTTCATCCCCATTTTACAGATGAGATAACTGAGGCACAGAGAAGTTAAGTGACCTGCCCAAAGTCACACAGCTGACAATTGGTGGAGCTGGGATTTGAACCCATGACCTCTGACTCCCAAGCCCGGGCTCTTTCCAGTGAGCCACGCTGCTTCTCTGACCATTTGGGTTCCCAACAGGGCTCTATGACAATGGCTTATTTTTTTTATGGTATTTGATGAGTGCTATGTGCCAGACACTGCACTAAGCACTGGGGTTGATACAAGCTAATCAGGTTGGACACAGTCCATGTCCCACGTGGGGCTCACAGTCTTAATCTGCATTTTACAGATGAGGTAACTGAGGCACAGAGAAGACAAGTGACTCACCCAAGGTCACACATCCGACAAGTGGCAGAACTGGAATTAGAACTTAGGTCCTTCTGATTCCCAGGACCATGTTCTATCCACTACTCCATGCTGCATCACACTGCTTCTGTTATGGAAGTATTGCACAGTCTTGGAGAGGAATACACTTAGGATTGAAGAGTGGTCAGTAGATCAGCTTGGTCTATGTTCTGCCAAGAAAGGTGGTGATTTGATCATTTGGAGACTGCCAAAGTGGACAATTCAAGGGAAAGGACTGTCACCTCAAGCTAAAGTCCAGCAGGTGTAACTGTTGACCTGAGCAGAATGTTGGGTACTGTAACTGAGACACTATATCCTCCTGGTCAATTAATCAATCAGTCAATTGTATTTATTGAGCACTTACTCTGTGCAGTGAACTATAAGCACTTGGGAGAGTACATTATAAAAGAGTTGGTAGATGGGCTCCTTGTCCATATCGAGCTTACAGTCTAGAGACAGACATTAATATGAATGAATAAATTACAGGCATGTACATAAGTGCTTTGGGGCTGAGGGAGGAGTGAAGAAGGTGCAAAACGAAGTGCGAAGGCGAAAGAGAAGGGAGTGGGAGAAGTGGAAATGAGGGCTTAGTCAGGGAAGTCCTCTTGGAGGAGATGTGCTTTTAATAAGGCTTTGAATGTGGGGAGAGTGACTGTTGGATATGAAGAGAGAGTGTGTTCAGAGCCTGAATGTGGGCGAGAGACTGGCCGAAGATAGATGAGATCAAGGTACAGTGAGTAGGTTGGCATCAGAGGAGAAAAGAGTGCAGGCTGGGTTGGAATAAGAAATTAGGGAGGTAAGGCAGGAGACAGATAGGTCCAGCTCCAGATGTCTGCATCTCCACCTCCCAAACTATTCCCTCTAACAATAATAATAATAATAATAACAACTGTGGTATATGATAAGTGATTATTATGTGCCAGGCATTGTACTAAGCGCTAGGGTGGACACACACAAATCAGGTTGAACACAGTGCCTGTCCCACGTGGGACTCACAGTCTCAATCAGCATTTTACAAAAGTGGTAACAGTCTCAAAGAAGCGAAGTGACATGCCTAAGGTCACACAGCAGACAAGTGGCGGAGCTGGGATTCGGACCCATGCCCTTCTGACTCCCAGGGCCGTGCTCTATCCACAATTTTTGCTGCTTCTCCAAACTCGGGAGAACCTTCCAGCTTAGAGACATAGTATCACGGATTTAGTATCATCGGGCAACCGCTTCACCTCCTAAGCTTTTGGGACATTGCTAATCCACCCTGCCCCTTGTAGCCAGTAAGGCATCAGAAGTGGATTAAAGATGGTGACTTTATCCTTTGCCCTCTGGTTGGAGGAGTGGCCCGGCCCCACCAGGGGATTCCCTTCCTCCTCAGCAGGGTGCAGGGATGGCCAGAGCTGCTCTCATCCAGCTGCTCAGCACCCTTGACCGTGGCCTGTCATCCCCTTCTCTGCAGAAGAGTCTGGAGGTTTCCCAAGCGTGGGGACAGACAGGGAGCTGGAAGCTACCGTTACCTAACGGGACTGAAAACATATAGATAATAATAATAATAATAATGGCATTTATTAAGCCCTTACTATTCATTCATTCAATCGTATTTATTGAGTGCTTACTGTGTGCAGAGCACTGTACTAAGCGCTTGGAAAGTACAAGTTGGCAACACTTAGAGACGGTCCCTACCCAACAGCGGGCTCACAGTCTAGAAGGGGTCAACAGACAACAAAAGACAACATATTAACAAAATAGAATAAATGTGTACAAGTAAAATGAATAGAGTAATAAATATGTACAAACATATATACATATATACAGGTGCTGTGGGGAGGGAAAGGAGGTAGGGTGGGGGGGATGGGGAGGGGGAAATGTGCAAATCACGGTTCTAAGCGCTGGGGAGGTTACAAGGTGATCAGGTTGTCCCACGGGGGGCTCACAGTCTTCATCCCCATTTTACAGAAGAGGGAACTGAGGCACAGAGAAGTGAAGTGGCTTGCCCAAAGTCACACAGCTGATAATTGGCAGAGTTGGGATTTGAACCCATGGCTTCTGACTCCAAAGCCCGGGCTCTTTCCACTGAGCCAAGCTGCTTCTCTGGATTGGATTAGATTGGGTTAGATGCGAAGTAGCCTGGCCTAGTGGTAAGAGCACAAGCCTGAGAGTCAGAGCACCTGGGTAATAGTCCCGGCTCTGTCACTTCCTTGCTTTGTGACCTTGGACTAGTCACTTAACTTCTCATTGCCTCAGTTCTCCTGTTCGCTCTCCTACTTGGATTGCATGCCCCATGAGGAACAGGGACTGTGTCCAACCTAATTAACTCATACGAACCTAATGAACTCGTATCCACCCCAGCACTTCAAATAGTGTCTGACACATAGTAAGCACTTAAAAAAAAATTAAAAAAAAAATGATGAGCTGATTCACTGTGCTGTCACAGACAATGTCTGAGCCCCATTGCCAGGGCCGTGACCCCCGGTCCACGTCCTTCCCCTAGCCCGGCATGCCCTCCCTCCACACATCTGCCAAGCTAGCTCTCTTCCTCCCTTCAAAGCCCTACTGAGAGCTCACCTCCTCCAGGAGGCCTTCCCAGACCAAGCCCACTTTTTCCTCTCCTCCTCCCCATCCCCCCACCCTACCTCCTTCCCCTCCCCACAGCACTTGTATTTGTTTTACTTGTACATATTTACTATTCTGTTTGTTTTGTTAATGATGTGCATACGGCTTTAATTCTATCATTCTGACGATTTTGACACCGGTCTACATGTTTTGTTTTGTTGTCTGTCTCCCCCTTCTAGACTGTGAACCCGTTGTTGGGAAGGGACCGTCTCTATATGTTGCCAATGTGTACTTCCTAAGCGCTTAGTATAGTACTCTGCACACAGGAAGCGTTCCATAAATACAATTGAACGAATGAATTTAACTGCCTATGGCCTTTAATGACCTCTCTCTTCATAATCGACAGATGATTATTCTCCCCACCTTGAAAGCCCAATTGGACATCTCCTCCAACAGGCCTTCCCTGATTAAACCTTAATTTCTTTTTCTCCTACTCACCCTGATTTGCTCCCTTTATTCACCTCTTCACTTCAGTCCCACAGTACTTCTGTATATATCTGTAATTCATTTATTTATATTAATTCCCGTTTTCCCCTCTCAACTGTACGTTTGTTGTGAGAAGGGAATGTGTGTGTTATATTGTTATACTGTACTCTCCCAAGTGCTTAGTGCTGTGTTTTGCACACACTAAATGCTCAATGAATAAGATTGACGGATTAATTCATTCATTCAATCGTATTTATTGAGTGCTTACTGTGTGCAGAGCACTGTACTAAGCGCTTAGGAAGTATAAGTTGGCAATATATACAGACGGTCCCTACCCAACAACGGGCTCATAGTCTAGAAGGGGGAGACAGACAACAAAACAAAACATGTGGACAGGTGTCAATCGTCAGAACAAATAGAATTAAAGCTATATGCACATCATTAACAAAATAAATAGAATACTAAGTATGTACAAGTAAAATGAATAGAGTAATAAATCTGTACAAATATATACAAGTGCTGTGGGGAGGGGAAGGGGGTAGGACAGAGGGGATGGGGAGGAGGAGAGGAAAAAGGGGGCTCAGTCTGGGAGGCGAGCCACTTCTCAGTGCCACAGTTAGCCCATCTGTAAAATGGGGATCAAGACTGTGAGCCCCACGTGGGACAACCTGATTACCTTGGATCTCTCCCAGCACTTAGAACTGTGCTTGGCACATAGTAAGCGCTTATCAAATACAACTATTATTATTATTATGTCTAATGTAGGAGTCAAAGACCAAGGGGCAAGATTAATTGATTGATTGATTGACTGAGAGCACGGCAGTAGCAAGAGATGTGACCCCTGTCCTCAAGGAGCTCTTAATCGAACAGAGAAGACTGACAGAAGTTTGTTTTTTTCCGGTAGTGAAACAATAATAGCTATGGTATTTGTTAAGCACTTACTATATGCCAAGCATGGTACTAAGCACTGGGGTGGGTACAAGCAAATCGAGTTGGACACAGTCCCTATACCACATGGGGATCGCAGCCTTCATCCCCATTTTACAGATGAGGTAACTGAGGCACAGAGATGAAGTGGCTTGTCCAAGGTCACACAGCAGATATGTGGCAGAGCCAGGATTAGAACCCATGCCCTTCTGCCTCCCAGAACGATGTTCTAGCCATTATGCCCTGCTGCTTCTCTAAAAGCCACAGGAAGAGAAAATGGGAAAATAAGAAACGGTATTTGCACATCAGGATGAAACAGCTGAACAAATAACTGAATGCACAAATAAATAAATAAAGATATACATATAAACCCGAGACCTGAGGATGGGAATGAAATGCACGGGTGCTAAGGATGGTTATGAGTCTGAAGAAACCGGCTTTTTCAAGATGGGGAGAAATGAGATCTGGCAGATTTGGGGATCAGAGAAGAGTTTCAAGCTAGAGAACAATGTGAGAGGGTGGGTCGGTTGCAGGAGAGTCAAGAAGTAGGTAGAGCAAGAAATAAGCCACGTAAACAGACCTTCTGAGATGGCATCATTTGGATGTGGATTACATGATTTTTCTTCTAGGACTCAGTGACTCACTCCAATAACCCCAAGTTCTTTACACTGTAAGCTCATTGTGGAAAGGGAATGTGTCTACCAACTCTATTGCATTGTTACATTTTACTTTCCCAAGTGCTTAGTTCGGTGTTCTGCACACATTAAACCTTCAGTAAATATGATGGATTGATTGATGACATTTTCTTTTTGCACTTCACTTTGGCAAATGTGCTGAAATTTTCCTATGAAGTAGGCTTGTCTTTTAGCCTTTGAACTCCCCCATCAGAAGACAACCCCTTTTCCTCAAGTACCCCAGAGCAGCTGCGATCCCACCATTTCAATGCCCCTGACCCCGACTTGACATTGATTTAGAAATTCACCACAGGCTGGGGAGCTCAACTGCCCCCTTTTCTCTTCATCTTTGTCTTTGCCATTTCCATGAACAAAGTCAACAAGTATAGAGAAGTGTAGTACCTGGGTGTGGGTGTGGGCTTTCCACATCCTTGCTGTTTTAGTTACTCTCTTACAGAGTGTGCTTGTGGAATGTAAATAAAAGCAGTGAGTGTTACTACCACACACAGACAGGACTATTGACTTTGGACTGAAAAGCCTTTGAAAAGATATTTAGAAGCTCTGGAAGATATGTGAGTGTGTGTACTCTGTTCCATTACCGCACACTGGACCCCACTCCTGTCTAGCTGCCCCTTTGGTTGTTCTACTCTCCCATTTCCCTTATCTGTACTTTAGGAGACTGTAGGCTCCTTGTAATTAGGAACTGTAACTCCCTTCTCTACTGTAATGTACTCTCCCAAGTGTTTAATCTAGTGCTCTGTGAACAGTTAATGTTTAATTCATTCATTTAATTGCATTTATACAGTGCAGAGCACTGTACTAAGCACTTGGGAGAATACAATGCAACAATAAACGGACACATTCCCAGCCCACAAGGAGCTTAAGGTCTAGAGGCAGGGAGACAGACATTAATATAAATGACAGATTTGTACATAAGTGCTGTGGGGTTAGGAGGGGGAAAAACAAAGGGAGGAAGTCAGGGTGATGCAGAAGGGAGGGGGGAAAGAGGAAACGGGGCTTAGTCAGGTAAGGCCTCAGAGGAGATGTGCCTTCAGTAATGCTTTGAAGGGGAAGAGATAAATTATCGGATTTGAGGAAGGGGGGTATTCTGGGCGAGAGGCCAGATGTGGGCAAGGGGTGAGTGATGAGATAGATAAGATGGAGGTACAGTGAGAAGTTTAGCAGTGGAGAAGCGAAGTGTGCCGGCTGGGTTGTAGTAAGAGAGTAGCAAGATGAGGTAGAATTTGAGACAGTGGGTGTAGACAACTTGCTCAAGGATTGAATTGGGGCCTGGATGAATGAATGGGGATGATTCAGTGCAATCCATCACCACTTCTGCAGAAACTAATCCTGCACATATCCTTCTGACAGCATCCTATATTTTGCCGATCCTCCCCTAAACAAAAGTCCTAGGCAAGATAATGGTCATTGAACTGCCAAAATGGAGTGAGTGGGTGTCTGAGTATCCCCATTTAAGAACCCACCGCTCATCCTGAATGGGGAGGGGCTAGAAAAGGCATCTGCCCCTCTAAACAAGCTCACTTGAAGGCTGTCTGGAAACGAGGCAATTAAAACATCAGGGGCTGGGAGCAGTGGTTTGGGGGTGGGGAGGTGGGTGAGAGCAACTCTGGATTAGTCTAGAGCCCGCTAATGACCATGAGAAGGCTTTGGGGTCAGGAGTAATGGTGCCTGCACCCCCCAAAATCAAGTCAGGCTTCAGTACCCAGTGACCCATCCTTGAGCATAAGGCTCAGTTGAGAGAAGAACTTTGAGGAAATGGGGCTTTGTGGGAGGCAGGGAGGAAGACGTGGAGGGGAAGGGAGAAAAAGAGGAACAGGAGAGGGAGGATGAGCAGGGGAGGAGAGAGAAAAAAGGGAAGGAAGAAGTAAGAAGTACAAAGAGAGGAGTTTTGGCAACTCCTTTCCAGCCGCTCTCTGGTTCTCAACGGTTACCTGGGCTGGTTAATAATAATAATGGCATTTATTAAGCGATTGCTACGTGCAAAGCACTGTTCTGGTTGTGCACAGCTTCTTCATTCCACCCCAGAGCTTCTGACCACTTGCCCCCACAAACACCCATTATGCTCCCTAAAGATCACACCACCCCCTCACTGTGCTGTCCAGAGTTCGAATGCCCACTCTTCTTCAGTGGACGTTTGCCCATGTTCAGCCCAATCTCATCCTGCAGACACCCCAGCCCACATCCATTTCCAACAGCACCTGCAAGGATTCCCCACTGCTCTCCCCACCTTCAAAGCCCTCCTAAAATCACCTCTCTTCCAGGAAGCCTTCCCTAATTAACCTTTCAGCTCCTCACCCAATTTTCCTCCCTACTGATCACCTATGTACTTGAGTACTTACACACTGCAGTACTTAGATACACACCCTACTTTTCACCCTAATGTCTTTTTTAAATGGAATTTGTTAAGTGCTTACTTACTATGGAAAAGCAGTGTGGCTTAGTGGAAAGAGCACAGGCTTAGGAGTCAGAGGTCATGGGTTCTAATCCTGGCTCTGCCACTTATCAGCTGTGTGGCTTTGGGCAAGTCACTTAACTTCTCTGTGGCTCAATTACCTCATCTGTAAAATGGGGATTAAGACTGTGAGCTCCACATGGGACAACCTGATCGCCTTGTATCTCTCCCAGAACTTAAAACAGTGCTTGGCACATAGTAAGCGCTTAAAAATGCCATCATTATTATTATGCGCCAGGCACAGTACTCAGTACTGGGATAGATCCAAGGTAATCAAGTTGGACACAGTCCATATCCCACATGGGGCTCACAGTCTAAATCCTGATTTTACAGATGAGGGAACTGAGACACAGAGATCTTAGGTGAATTGTCTAAGGTCACACAGCAAATACCAGAGGCAGGATTAGAACCCAGGTCCTACCACTCCCAGGCCCAAGCTCTTTCCTCCAGGTCACACAGAGCACTTTACAGAGGAGAAAACTGTGGTCCAGTGAGGTTGAATTGCTTGTCCGAAGTCAACCAGCTGCCCAACGGCAGAGCTGGGACTAGAACTTGGGTCTTCTGATTCTCTGCCCTAAACTCTTTCCCCTAAGCAACATTGACTTCCCTCCCTCCGGAAATATGAGTTCTCAGTAATTACCACCTCAATTTGCTCTCCCTCAGGGCCTACCCTCAGGATCCTCATCGAGTTATTGAATGATTTGATTTTCTGGTGCATTAGTTGATACAAAAAGTGAAGTTGTTTGATTCCATGAGAGGTTAATTCGATTCTGGAGGGGTTGAAATGGCTGGAAATTTGTGTAGGTTATCTTTATTAGAATTATAGTGATGATTAGTATACTTAATTAGCAATAAAAAAACCCATTACATTTTCTCTTGAGCCAGGTTTCCTATTGGTTCCAATAATAGCACTGGCCCACAAACAGATTTTGAAAGGGGCTCAGTTTCAGCATGCTTCCTGGCCGAAGACCAGTGTTTTGCATTGTTCAAAAGCCTTTATCTTTCCAGTACAGTTTTCTGCCTTGTGAACTTCCCTTCTCTGTGCCTCAGGTACCTCATCTGTAAAATGGGGATGTAGACTGTGTGCCCCATGTGAGACATGGACCGTGCCCAACCTGATAGAGAAGCAGTGTGGCTAAGTGGAAAAAGCCTGGGCTTTGGAGTCAGAGGTCATGGGTTTTAATCCTGGCTCTGCCACTTGTCAGCTGTGTGACTTTGGGCAAGTCACTTAGCTTCTCTATGCCTCAGGTACCTCATCTGTAAAATGGGGACTAAGATTGTAAGACCCACGTGGGACAACCTGATAACCTTGTATCTACTCCAGAGCTTAGAACAGTGCTTTGCACATAGTAAGCACTTAACAAATGCCATCAATATTATTATTATCAGCTTGTATCTACCCAGTTCTGAATACTGCAATATGTGCTTAACAAATACCATTTTTAAAAAAACAACAAGATATTTGTTCATTCATTTAATCTCTCACATATGATTTTATCACTGTAGCAGTTCTCATTTTCTACGGTATCTTGTGCAATATATAAACTTGTAAACTCCTTGAGGATGGGGTACATAAAATGAAAACAGCATATGATCCCCACTTCATGTTCCCCGGGTGCCTAGGGCAGTACTTTGCACCTAGTAAGTATTCAGTGCTTGGCACACAGCAGTCAGAAAGTCAGCCGGTCAATCCTATTTACTGAATGCTTATTGTGGGCAGAGCACTGTATTAAGTGCTTAGGAGAGAACAATATAACAGACATGTTCCCTGCTCAAGACGAGCTTACGCTCAATCGCTCATCCCCTGGGGCCAGCAGCACAGGCAAAATATCTGTGAACGTATGCAGGCACCTAAGAATGAGGTATGTGAGATTGCTTTGTGCATAGTAAGCTTTCAGTAGACATCACTGATCGAATGCTTGATGATGTGTTATATATGAAGCAAGGATTTCTGGATGCCTTTATTAAGGAAATTCCTTATGAATACTATAGAACAGCCCATCACCCTTCCTATGATACCTTTTCATTCCATTTCTATGACTTTTCTGGTGTGTGGCCGTGGGGAAGTCACTTAACTTTTTTATATTGCTTTTGTTATTCACTTACTATGTGCCAGGAACTGTTCTAAGTGCTAGGGTAGATACCAAGTAATCAAATTGGACACAGTCCATGTCTCACATGGAGCTCACAGACTGTGAGCCCATTGTTGGGTAGGGACTGTCTCTGTATGTTACTTCTACTTCCCAAGTGCTTAGTACAGTGTTCTGCACACAGTAAGTGCTCAATAAATACGATTGAATGAACTGAATGAAATCCCATTTTGGAATTCAATAACTGTTCAATAACTGTTCTCCCTCCCTCAGACTGTGAATCCCAGGTATGACCTGATTGTCTTGTATCTACCCAGCACTTAGTATGGTGCTTGGCACATAGTAAGCACTTAAACACCAGAGTGATTATTTTTCCCTTCCCACTCAGGGCCACAGTAGCCAGAGGATGGATTCCCACCATTAGTAGCATCACCTGCGATAAGGAAGGGTGGTTTACATGCATGAGACTTCAGTAGAAACCAATCATATTTATTGTGTGCTTACTGGGTGCAGAGCACTTGGGAAAGTACAACAATATAACAGACACATACCCTGCCCACATCAAGCTTACAGTCCAGATTCATCATTACTTTTGGCATTTCTTGAGTGAGTAGTGCACTATATGGAGTGTTCACAAAAAATGTCTTATGTTCCATGGCCCACTTGGTGTCAACTGGTACCCTGACTGATTTGATTCCATTCCCCTGATTAAGGGCTAATGGTCTCTTGCCTCCAAGGATGAAGCAGTAGATTTAGGGTTTGGGATGCTTCAGGAAGTTACCAAAAGGAAGAAGAAGAAGAAAGAAGAGGGCTGAAGAAGAAGAGGAGTTCTAATCCTGGTATGCCGCTGTACCTGGCCCAATCCTCATATGAGGACGTTCCTCTCCCTGAACTCATTTGTACGGATTGAGCACTTATTGTGGGCAGAGCATTGTACTAAGCACTTGGGAGAGTACAACAATAAACAGACACATTCCCTGCCCACAGTGAGCTTACAGTCTAAAGGGGGGGAGGCAGACATCAATACAAATAAATTACAGATAAGTACATAAGGTCTGTGAAGCTCAGTGTGAGGAAGAACAAAGGGAGCAAGTCAGGGCCAGTCCGAAGGGAGTGGGAGAAGAGGAAAAGTGGGGTTTAGTCTGGGAAGGCCTCTTGGAAGAGTTGTGCCTTCAATAAGGCTTTGAAGGGGAGGGGAGGGTAATTGTCTCACCCTCACCTCTATTCCCCTCTTTACACTTCTAAGGTTAGGGAGCTAGATTCCTGCCCCTCTGACGTGGAACCATCTTAACTGAGCTTACTGGAAGTGGGCCCTGCTGGAATTCTGTTATGCCAGCGGAAAATTTACATCTGCCACCCTACACCCACTCAAAGAGCTCTTACCTCACTCTCACATGCCTGCATATGTTGTTCACAGATATTTTTGCCTGTGCCGCTGTCTCCAGGGGATGACTGATCTACTGTAAGCTTGTTGTGAGCAGGGAATGTGTCTGCTATATTGTTCTCTCCCAAGCGCCTAGTACAGTGCTCTGCTCACAGAAAGCATTCAGTATATACTTTTGACTGGCTGACTTTCTGACTGCTGGGTCATGTCATCTTAGGCTCTGTCCTGTTGAAGAAAGGTTAACAGCTTGTAAAAATGTCCCGGGGACAAGGGGATGGAGCTTTTGGGGAGATTCAGGAGAGTGCTGAATGAACCAACCAACTCAAAGCAGAAAGCCCAGAGGAAAGAATTACAGGACAGGGTGATAAGCACCACCTATGGCTGGATTCCAGTTAGCTAATGCCTGGTCTTCAATCAATCAATCTATCGAGAACCTAGTAAATGCCCAGCACTGTACAACATCCTTCAGAAAGTATAACAGAGGCAAGAGTCATGATCTTTGCCCTCTAAGTGCTTACAGTTTGATGGAGGAGACAGA
The DNA here is from genome assembly GCF_015852505.1 of Tachyglossus aculeatus. Lineage (NCBI taxonomy): Eukaryota > Metazoa > Chordata > Mammalia > Monotremata > Tachyglossidae > Tachyglossus > Tachyglossus aculeatus. The sequence goes on from NC_052101.1 coordinate 42,890,371, forward strand.
CACAAAATCATTTACCAATAGGAGAAAACAGACTGGAAAGATCAGTGAATAGATAAGGGCTAAAATAGCAGAGTTCAAAAATAGGTACCATTCATCCTTCCTCGTCTAAGCTTTTTTTACCTTTTCGCTTGGATGTGCTGACAGCAGAGTTCCTGGGGCAGGCTTGGAGAAGGACCGATTGGTATGGGATTTTGATTTTTTTTTTTCCTCCATGGAGCTATCACCAGGCAGATAAGGTAGGTACTTGGAAAGTGGTGTGATCTGGGAAGTCTGGGGACCAATACCAAGTTTCTGAAAAAAGTTTTTTCTAAATACTCTCGTTGCCAGAGCTTATATCCCTCTCTCCAGCTCAGTTTAGTTCCCCAAGATTCCCACTCCCAACAGGAAATGAGAGGCTGGGGGGGGCATCTCTCAAAGCCAGAAAATGGGTCAGGCATTAGAAGGCCTCATCTCCAGCAGCCATAACTAATCTGTTTCCCCAGAGACCTTCTTCCTTCCCAAGGAGGAGCAGAGAGATTTGGTCTCTGCTGTGTCCTAGCAGGTAGCTCTTGAGGGGAGTGATAGCCAGGCTGAGGAAAAAGAGAAGGCAGCATAGCATAGTAGCAGATATGGCCTTGGGACACAGAGGACCTAGGTTCTAATCGCAGCTTCACCACGTACCTCCTGAGTGACCTTGGACAAGTCACTTAACCTCTCTGTGCCTGCGTTTCCTCATCTGTAAACTCGTTATGAGCCGGGAATACGTCTGTATCTTCTGCTGTACTATAGTCTCCAAGCACTTAGCACAGTAGAGAAACAGCGTGGCTTTGTGGAAAGAGCCCGAACTTTGGAGTCAGAGGTCATGGGTTCGAATCCCAGCTCTGCCACTTGTCTGCCGTGTGACTTTGGGCAAGTCACTTAACTTCTCTATGCCTCAGTTACCTCATCTGTAAAATGGGGACTGAGACTGTGAGTCCCATGTGGGACAACCTGATAACCTTGTATCCACCCCCAGTGCTTAGAACAGTGCTTGGGACATAGCATGTGCTTTAAAAATACCATTATTATTATTATTATTATTATTACAGCACTCTGCACATAAGCATTCAATGAATACCATTGACTGATTAATTTGTAAAATGGAGATTCAATACCAGTTCCCCCCACTACTTACACTGTAAGCCCCGGGTGAAACAGGGCCTGATTATCTTGAATCTATCCCAGAACTTAGACCCGTTGTTGGGTAGGGACCATCTCTATATGTTGCCGATTTGTACTTCCCAAGCGCTTAGTACAGTGCTCTGCACACAGTAAGTGCTCAATAAATACGATTGAATGAATGAATGAATGAATGAACAAACAGCATTAGTATTATGACTGCTCTATGAGGCCGTCTTCTGAAAAAGATAGCGTGTTCACCACTGCCTCCATGTTGCTGAGATCATGGGAAAGAATGATTTATGTAGAAGTGACACACTTTCAGAATCTTCAAACCCGAGTTCGGTGGGTCAGGAAAAGGACGTTTGTGTGGGGGCCAAAGGGTCATGCAAGCAGAATTACAAGTCGATTCTCCAGAAGAGCAACAGCAGCAAATGGGAACCTCCCCCTGGTTTAAAGTTTCACTGATTCATTTTTGGAAATAATTCAACACTCTGGAAGCACTGCTCTGCTAAGCCACCCAACTAATATGCCTTTTAAATCATGTTTAAAAAGAAATGTGTTCCTGAATCAGCAAGAAATGTTTGCAGAGGCCTCCATCAAATATTCTAACTGCCTCTTTTCCATCTAGTACTCTTAATCTGAAGAGTGAGAACAAAATTCTACTTCAAAATTCACATTTCGCCTTTTACCTCTAACTACGTCCCCACAAATCCCATAGAAATGTCCTCAAATAGCTAGGGAAATTCTCCCTTTGAGATGCCTTTTACAGAAGGCCTTCTGTAAATTATTTTGCAGTCTGTGATAATAATACTAGTGGCATTTGTTAAGCGTTTAACTATGTGCCAGGCCCTGAACTAAGCGCTGGGGTTGATACAAGCAAATCGGGTTGGACACAGTCCCTGTCCCATGTGGGGCTCACAGTCTCAATCCTCATTTTACAGACGAAGTAACTGAGGCCCTGAGAAGTGAAGTGACTTGCCCAAGGTCACACAGCAGACAAGTGGCCAAGCCGGGATTAGAACCCATGACCTTCTGAATCCCAGGCCCGTGCTCTATCCAATACATCATGCTGCTTCTCTGCTGTTTTGTGTTTTAATGTTTCATAATTCCTGCTGTATTTTTCTACACTTTCTTTCTATACTTCAACTCTTAGAGTTTAACCTCCCTTACCCCACCAAGGGGTAGGGGCCATGACCTCTCCTACTTTATGAGCCCCCTGTGGGACTTGATTATCTTGTATCAACCCCGGTGCTTAGCACAATGCTTGACACATAGTAATTGCTTATCAAATATTATCATTCTTCTTATCAGTATTATTATTTCTACTTCCTACCTGTACCTCCTCTCCCAGTGCTTAGTTCAGTGCTTTGCCCAAAGTAAGTGCTGAATGAATATTTTTACCACTATTACTACACAGGGTTTTAGTATATTCCTAAGGACAACTTTGACCGCAACTGTATGCAGTCAAAATTAAAGGGCACCAATAACATCGAGAGGAGGAGGAAAATTGATTTCTGCTTCAACTGTGCTCAGGGTCAAGGAGAGGAGTTTCCATTGAGGGTGGATGATGTGATTAGCCTGAGCCAGAAATCCTTTCTCCAGGCAGGGAAGTCTAATGTTCTCGCAGCTTTAATTGCCGCCAACCCGAAAACCATTAGAAGTTTTTACGTTTTTTTAATGGCATTTGTAAGGCACTTATTATGTGCCAGGCACGGTACTTAGTGCTGGGGTTGATACAAGCTAATAAAGTTTGACACAGTCCCTGTCCTACGTGGGGCTCACAGTCTTAATCCCCATTCTACAGATGAGGCAACAGAGGCACAGAGAAGTGAAGGCAGTTGCCCAAGATTGCCCAGCAGGCAGGTGGCAGAGCAGGAAATAGAACCCAGGACCTTTTGACTTCCAGGTTTGTGCTCTATCCCCTTCTTCCCTCCAGTCCAGTAACTCCCAGTTGGTTCCCTCCACTCCGGCCAGTGGGATCCGGGCCAAATGCCCTGGAGTTGGAGGCTGAAGGAGGAGGGAAGGAAAACTTTCTCATCAAATGATGATGGAGGAGGAGATGTCTCTCCTCTTTAGCCCTATCATTACCCCCTTACTTCTCCCCCTTCGATCAGTGGAATTTGTTGAGTGCTTATTATGTGCAGAATACTGTACTTTGTGCCAACCTGTACCTCCCAAGTGCTTAGTACAGTGCTCTGCACACAGCAAGCGCTCAATAAATATGATTGAGTGAATGAATGAATTAATACAATACAGCAGAATTATCAGACATTGTCCCTGCCAATAACAAGCTTACAGTCTTCTACATTTCCCCCCTTCATTACTGGGGTATTTGTTAAGTGTTTACTATGTACCAAGCACTGCACTAAGTTGCATGATCATCAAGTTGGATAAGGTCCCTGACCCACACTGGGCTCACATTCTAAGGGGGAGGGAGAACAGGTATTGAACCCTCTTTTTACAGATGAGGACACTGAGGCTCGGAGAAGATTAGGGACTTCTCTAAGGTCCCCCAGCAGGCAAGTAGCCAAACTAGGATTAGAATCTAGGTCCTCCAACTCCCAGGCCCTGGCTCTTTCCTCTATTCCACACTGCTTCCTCTTTTTCTATTCCTTCCTCTCCCTCTCTTTCTTTTCCCCTTTTCTCCTTCTTCATTATCTGTTCTCCCCCATTCTATTTTTGACCTCTTTCAATGTCCAACCATATTGCAACAGCCTCCTGGCTGGTCTTCCTACTAACAGCCTCTCCCCCATCCAATCTACAATGCTCACTGCTGCTCAGATATTCTCCTCGGAACATTTTTGATTGGCATTAAGTACCTACTATGTGAGAGACACTGTACAAAGCAATGGGGGTAGATACAAGCTGATAGGGTTGGACACAGTCCGTGTTCCATGTGGGGACCACCGTCTTAATCTCCATTTTACAGATGTGGTAACTGAGGCACAGAAAAGTTAAGTGATGTGCCCAAGGTCACACAGCAGATATGTGGCAGAGCCAGGACCCAGGTCCTCTGATTCTCAGTCCCGTGCTCTTTCTGCTAGGCCACAGTGCTTCTTTGCATGGCTTGGCACACCTCTCTGTGGCTTAAAACCCTTCACTGGCTTCCCATATACTTCAGAAACAGGCAAACACTCACCCTCGGCTTCAAAGCTCTCAACCAACCCACCCCATCTGATATATCTGCTCTCTCTGCCTGTTTGTTATTCCCCATCTCGATCTCTTTTCTCCTGTCAACTGTACCTCACTTTCTCCTCTCCCTACATTTTGCCTACATTTTTATCCCAGCCTGGAACTTCCTTCCTTCACAAATCTGACAGCGCTCCCCGTAATCATTGCCCTCCTAAAATCCCACTTTTTCCTACAAGCCTTCCCTTATTAGTTTCCAGTATCCAAGTCACCCAAATCCACAAGCAATTTCCCATTCTTGGACAATTATTTATACCTATTCTGAAAACTTCTGTATATATGCCATTCAACTTCCTTCGATCACTCTAATTGTAAATATGTTCATATCTGTCTACAAAATCATGAAGGGTATGGTCAGGGTAATGTGAGAATGGTTATTCCATAAACTCCATGCCACCAGAATGAGGGGCTCCCTTTGAAACTTCAAAGTGGTAGGTTCAACACAAGAGAAAAAACTTTTTCATCCAACCCCGGTAATCAATCAATCTTAATTACTGAGTGCTTATTGTGGGCAAAGCACTGTTCTAAGCACTTGGGAGGCTACAATATAACAGAGTTAGCAGACACATTCCTTGCCCACAACAAGCTTACAGTCTAGAGGGGGATATGAATATTAATTTCAATAAATAAATGATGGATATGTACATAAATGCTGTGATGGATATAAATGAATAAACAAACAAATAAATAAATAAATAAATAAATAAATAAATAAATAAATGCTGTGAGGCTGACGGAGGGTGAATAAAGGATGCAAATCCAAGTGCCAGAATGACACAGAAGAGAGTTGGAGAAGAGGAAATTAGTCAGGGAAGGAGCCATGGTAAATACATGGAATTAGGTTTATCATCATTGTTTATGAATGATAATGTTGGTATTTGTTAAGCATTTACTATGTGCCAAGCACTGTTCTAAGAGCTGGGGGGATGCAAGGTAATCAAAATTGTCCCACGTGGGGCTCACAGTCTAATCCCCACTTTACAGATGAGGGAACTGAGACACAGAGAAGTTAAGTGACTTGCCCAAAGTCACACAGCTGACAAGTGGCGGAGCTGGGATTAGGACCCATGACCCCCGACTCCCAAGCCCAGACTCTTGCCACTGAGCCATGCTGCTTCTCTTGAAGTATGAAGTACTTACGTGCCAAGCAATGTGCTAAGCACTGGCGTAGATACTAGATAATCCAATAAATTGGTCTCTTTCTCATTTGGGGTTTCCCATCATTCATTCATTCAATCATATTTATTGAGCACAGAGCACTTTACTAAGCGCTTGGGAAGTACAAGTTGGCAACATATAGAGACGGTCCCTACCCAACAACGGGCTCACAGTCTGGAAGAAAGAGGAGGAAGGGAGAATAAAAACTTTATCATTTTCCAGATGAGGCATAGACAAGTTAAACAACTTGACTAAGAACACACACACACACAGCAGGCCAGTGGCAGAGGTGGGATTTGAAGCCAGATCTGCCAATTCCCCACTTCCGTGTTTTTTCCACTAGGCCTTCCTGCCTTCTATAGGACGTTGCAAAAGCAGAAAATGTCAGCAGGCTCAAGAGGTTTTTGGATAACTCCATTGACAAGAGGTCTTCAGGTGGCTAGCACACAGGCCAAGAAGCAGCATGGCGTAGTGGATAGAGCACGGGCCTGAAAGTCGGAAGATCATGGGTTCTAATACCGCTCCGCCACTTGCCTGCTGTGTGACATTGGACAAGTTACTTAACCTCTCTTTGCTTCAATTACCTCATCTGTAAAATGGAGATTAAAACTGTGAGCCGGATGTGGGACAGGGATTCTGTCCAATCTGAATTGCTTGTATCGACTTAGTACATTGCCTGGCACATAGTAAGCGCTTACAAATACCACAATCATTATTATTATTAGCATTGTTATGAGTTATTATTATTATTATTATGAGAAGCAGCATGGCTCAGTGGAAAGAGCATGGGCTTTGGAATCAGAGGTCATGGGTTCAAATACCATCTCCACCAATTGTCAGCTGTGTGATTTTGGGCAAGTCACTTAACGTCTCTGTGTCTCAGTTCCCTCATCTGTAAAATGGGGATGAAGACTGTGAGCCCCCCGTGGGACAACCTAATCGCCTTGTATCCCCCCCAGTGCTTAGAACAGTGTTTGGCACATAGAAAGCGCTTAACAAATACCATTATTATTATTATTATTATTATTCTCTGTGCCTCAGTTACTTCATCTGTAAAATGGGAATGAAGACTGTGAGCCCCCCATGGGAAAACCTGATCACCTTGTAAATTCCCCAGTGCTTAGAACAGTGCTTTGCACATAGTAAGCACTTAATAAATGCCTTCAATATTATTATTATTATTATTATTATTACTGTTGTTGTTAATTATGCAAGAAGAGACCTGGTTGCAGGCGTTAGAATACATTTCCGTACCACTGGGAAACTCTTCCAACTCACCAGACATGGAGTATTAACTAAAATCCTAGAAACAGTCATTCCAGAAGCAGTGAACACTGGAGGTTCACACCCAAAAAGACACACAAATGACTCTACACTGATTCATAGAATCAGCCAGACGTTACAGGTCAGCGATAAGTCTGAAGAAAAGTGAGGTTATGTAACAGGGGAGCCATACAAATATGCCCTTGTGTTTGCGTAATGTGGCTGGAACCATAGATGTCACATTTAATAATAATAATGATAATAATGGTATTTATTAAGTGCTTACTATGTGCAAAGCACTGTTCTAAGCGCTGGGGAGGTTACAAGGTGATCAGTTTGTCCCACAGGGGGCTCACAGTTTTAATCCCCATTTTTACAGATGAGGAAACTGAGGCACAGAGAAGTGAAGTGACTTGCCCAAAGTCACACAGCTGACAAGTGGCGGAGCCAGGATTTGAACCCATGACCTCTGACTCCAAAGCCCAGGCTCTTTCCACTGAGCCACACTGATTTCTTTTTAATGGTGTTTGTTAGCATTTATGGCATGCCAGGCACTGTAATAAGCACTGGGGTAAATAGAAGCTAATCAGGTTGGACACATTCCCTGTCCCATGTGGAGCCCCCACACTTAATCTTTATTTTACAGATGAGTTAACTGAATCACAGAAAAATTAAGCGATTCACCAAAGATAACCCAGCAGACAAGAGGCCAAGCAAGGATTAGAACTCTGCTCTTCTAACTCCACTAGGCCATGCTGCTTTTCAGACTGAAATGCACTCATCAGTGGAATCTTCTTTCGATACGAATGATAACTACTTATGCATATATAGTTGGTTCATTCATCCATGAATTGATCCAAATCCCTCTGAAGCCATATGCTTCCCGTGCACTGGGCAAAATAAAAATGTTTCCTTTTGTTCATTCTGAGTCTCCTTCCTTAAGTATCAATAGGTAGCCCTCATCCTGCGGCTGTGGAATTTCGTAAATAGTAATTCCCTGTTCTCCCAAGCCACACCCTTCCTGCAGTTGTAACCTGCAAACATTTCAATAGCACTGAGTCCACCTCCCCCTTCCCAAGTCCTCCATATCCCCAGGACCGGGAGGGGAGTACAATTCTCCGTTATTATTTTGTTAATCTTATTTGTTGAGTGCTTACCAAGACGCAGTCACTGGGGCTGGGGTAGTTACAAATTATTCAGGTTGGACACAGTCCATGTCCCACGTGGGCCTCAGTCTAAATCCCCATTTTACAGATGATGCAACTGAGGCACAGAGAAGTGAAGTGATTTGTGCACAGTCAATCTGCAAACACAAGGCAGAGCTACATGTGAGCCCGTTGTTGGGTAGGGACCGTCTCTATATGTTGCCAACTTGTACTTCCCAAGCGCTTTGTATGCGCTTAATAAATATGATTGAATGAGTGAATTAATTAATTAATTAAAATCCCGATCCTTCTGACTCCCAGACGCAGGCTCTATCTACTAGGTCACACTGTTTTTCAAACAGAATTTAAAACATTTGAAGCAGAATTCCTGAATCCGCCAGAAACCGCTGTTCCATAATACTCTGCCCTTTCCCAAGCGCTTAGTACAGTGCTCTGCACACAGTAAGTGCTCAATAAATATGATTGATTGATTTCCCAATTAAGCTCCCTGAGCTACTTTTGAGAAGATGATGGACCAGAAGAAGTGGATCAGAGGTGGCCGTCCTCTGGCAGAATGACACCAGCATGTCTGTGCCAGTCGCCCTACCCCCTGAAGTACCAGAAGATGGGGGGCATCTCATCAAGCGCTTAGTACAGTGCTCAAGCGCTTAGAACAGTGCTCTGCACACAGTAAGCGCTCAATACGATGGAATGAAATTCAGGACACCCTCATATTAGGCAGGGGAAATGCATTTTCTCCCCCTCCAAACCCCCATTTTCAGAGAAGTTCTTTTGCTGAACAACGCTGCCTTCTCTTCGCCTTCTCAGGTGAGAGTCAGCTTCATTGGGGAAGCAGCGTGGCTCAGTGGAAAGAGCCCGGGCTTTGGAATCAGAGGTCATGGGTTCAAATTCTGCCTCCACCAATTGTCAGCTGTGTGACTTTGGGCAAGTCACTTCACTTCTCTGTGCCTCAGTTACCTCATCTGTAAAATGGGGATTAAGACTGTGAGCCCCACATGGGACAACCTGATCACCTTGTATCCCCCCTCCTCCAGTACTTAGAACAGTGCTTGGCACATAGAAAGTGCTTAACAAATACCATCATTATTATTATTCTCTGTGCCACAGTTACTTCAACTGTAAAATAGGGATTAAGACTGTGAGCTCCCCGTGGGACAACCTGATCACCTTGTATCCCCCCCCACTCCCCACAGTGCTTAGAACAGTGCTTGGCACATAGAAAGTGCTTAACAAATACCATCATTATTATTATTATTCTCTGTGCCACAGTTACTTCAACTGTAAAATGGGGATTAAGACTGTGAGCTCCCCATGGGACAACCTGATCACCTTGTAATCTCCCCAGTGCTTAGAACAGTGCTTTGCACATAGTAAGCACTTAATAAATGCCATTATTATTATTATTATTATTAGACTTTGAAAAGGCAACTTCAAAAAGTTTAACCTTTAAGGGAAAGGGTTAAAGAAAGCTGAATTTGCAATATGAAATCTTGTTACATGACCCCATAAAGCACAGGCCTGAAAGTCAGAAGGGTCCTGGCTCGAATCCCAGCTCCCGCTGCTTGTCTGCTACGTGACCTCGGGCACGTCACTCCACTGCTCTGTGCCTCAGTTACCTCATCTGTACAATGGGGATTACGACAATGAGCCTCCTGTGGGACATGGATTGTGGCCAACCTGATTAATTTGTATTTATCCCGGCGCTTAGTACAGTGCATGGCAATAGTAAGCGCTTAACAAGTATCACAAAATAAGTTAAAATTCGGTAGTCCACAACACTAGTGACTGAGCATCTACAATGTGTTAAACTCTGTACTAAACACTGAGGAGAATTCATGGACAGTGACTCAGATTTACTCATTCCTAGGGCTGGGGGGTGTCTCGCAATCTTAGAAGGGGGTGGGCAGATACTCGGGGAAGCATGAATAGTTTAAATGAAATCAGAGCAGGGGAAACAGGGAAGGGAGACCAATCAAACAGTTGATTGCAGCTTTTAAAAGGGAAAGAGCGCTTTGTGCAGTCTTCCGGCACTGTGCCGGGTGAATCACTGCTATACCGGCCGTAACCTTCCCAAGATTCTCCAGCTGTGGAACTGTCTTTTTTTTTTTTGATGGCATTTGTTAAGCGCTTACTATGTGCAGAGCACTGTTCTAAGCGCTGGTGTCTTCTGGACACCACTTTGGCTCCTCCCCAGAAATGGCAGTGGAGAGAGATGCTCTCCCTCCTGTCCCACCATCCTCCTCACAAAGCCTCTAGCTCTGGGCCCCATCATCGGAAGAGCCCCAACGAGGGACGGGAACTCTGCTCACAGAGTCTTGGGGCAGGGCAGGGAATGTGTCTACCAAATCTATTACCTTGTACTGTCCCAACTGCTTACTACAGTGCTTGTCACACAGTAAGTGCTCAATAAATATATAGATTGATCATTCTAATAAACGAGAAACAGCCTGACCTACTGGAAAGGGCTGGAGCCTTAAAGTCATAAGACCTGGGTTCTGATTCTACTTCTGCCACTTGCCTGCTGTGTGTGACCTTGGGCAAGTCATTCTCTGGGCCTCAGCTTCCTCATCTGTACAAATGGTCCCCCTATACTGGAAGTCCCATGAGGGACAGGAACCTTATCCCATCTGCTTATGTGTAGCTAAGTACAATGCTGGCACAGAGTACTTAATGAATACCATAATCATCATTATTGTTATCAGAATCAGCTGCTTGGCTGCACAGAGAAACTTGCCTTGGGATGCTTCAGGAAGGAATGATGGAGTTGCTCTCTTCCTTGTTCTCCTGCTTTTTCTTCCCTCTTTTTTTTTTAATGGTCCTTGTTAAGCACTTACTATGTGCCAGCTACTGAACTAAGCACTGGGATAGACACAAGACAATCAAGTTGGACACAGTCCCTGTTCCACAGGAGGTTCATTAAATTGGTGGAAGTTTTCTCCCAGCTGCTCCTCAGTTCTCTCCAGCCAGTCTTCATAGCTCCCCATGACCCACCACTTATTTTTTTTCCTCCATTTCTCTGGGCTACATTGACAATAATAATAAGAATAGCAATAATAATAATGACATTTGTTAAGCGCTTATTATGTACCAAGCACTGTTCTAAGTGCTGGTGTAGATACAAGGTAGTCAGGTTGTCCCACACGGGGCTCACAGCCTTAATCGCCATTTTATATATGAAGTAACTGAGTCACAGAGAAGTTAAGTGACTTGCCTAAAGTCACCCAGCTGACAAATGGCGGAGCAGGGATTAGAACCCATGATATCTGACTCCGAAGCCCGGGCTCTTTCCACTAAGCCATGCTGCTTCTTGCATTACCCTATCTGCATTGCCCACCACATCCCCAGTGCTTTGTACAGTGTCTGACACATAGTATGCAATGAACAAATACCATAATTATTATTATTATTATTATTATTATCCCACCCTCTCAGGCCATCCTCTAGCCTGTAACCTCAACCCTAATAATTAATTATGGTACTTGTTAATCAGGTTGGACACAGTCCCTGTCCCACATGGAGCTCACAGTCTTAATCCCCATTTTACAGGTGAGAGAACTGAGGCCCAGAGAAGTGAAACGACTTGCCCAAGGCCATACAGCAGACATGTGGACATGAGCAGACACGAGAAGCAGCGTGGCTCAGTGGAAAGAGCCCGGGCGTTGGAGTCAGAGGCCATGGGTTCAAATCCCGGCTCCGCCAACTGTCAGCTGTGTGACCTTGGGTAAGTCACTTAACTTCTCTGGGCCTCAGTTACCTCATCTGTAAAATGGGGATTAAAACTGTGAGCCCCCGGTGGGACAACCTGATCACCTTGTAACCTCCCCAGGGCTTAGAACCTTGCTTTGCACATAGTAAGCGCTTAACAAATACCATCATTATTATTATTATTATTATTATTATGTGGCAGAGCTGGAATTAGAACCCAAGTCCTTCTTACTCCCAGGCCTGTGCTCTACTAGACCACCCTGCTTCTCTGCTGCTTCTCCCTCGAGACAATAAACTCGTGTGCAGGGAACACATCTACTGTTCTATTGTACTCTCCCAAGCACTCAGTGCAGTGCTCTGCACACAGTAAATGCTCAAAATATGGTTGATTGATTGGTCCTCATGGTTATTCCCTGCCTCTCTTTCTCTCTCCCTCCTCTCCACAGACTGGACAGCAGGACAACCACCTGGTCCTATCGACAAAACCGGCTCCAGGATGGGTGGCTTTGATTACATATAACCCTCCTCCTCACCCCCAAACCGTAACTCCAACTCTGTCCACGCAGCAAATAGAGCAAAGCCCTAACTTCGATCCAATGCCCTCACCTCAGCACATTTACAAACTTTGAGCTGAACAAGTTCTTCCTGGTTTCATACCAATAATAATAATAATAATAATAATAATAAGCATTTACTATGTAGCATGGCCTACTGGAAAGAGCATAGGCCTGAAAGTCAGAGGACCAGAGTTCTAATCCCAGCTCTGACAATTGCTTGCCGTGTGACTTTGGATAAGTCACTTCACTTCTCCGGACCTCAGTTTCCTCAAGTGGACAATGGGGAGTCAAACTTACTCCCTCCTTCTTAGACCACGAGCACAGTGTGGGACGAACTGTATCCAACCTGATAAACTTGTATATACCCGTACTTGAAACAGGAGTGCTCAACAGAAATTTTAAAACGATAAACAAACCATTGTGCTAAGTGCTAGAGTGAATGTAAGATCATTAAATTGGATGTATGGACCTCAGAACATAAGCGGGAGAGGAATCCCATTTTACAGATGAGAAAATCGAGGCACAGGGAGATTAAGTGCTTACTGCATGCGGAGCACCGTTCTAAGCGCTGGGGAGTGTAGGATACACTATAACAGAGGTTGTCCGGTTCATACGTCACGCTTTGGGCAGTCGTGAGGGTGTGGAAGGGCTGAGGAGGGGATTTAGGGAGAAGAAAAAATTATCAGGGAAGAAATGGGATTTCAGAGGGACTTGGAAGATGGGCAGAACCAGGGTCCGCCGGATTTGACGGGAGAGGATTTCCAGGCAGGAGCGAGGGGTGAGGCCGAGGGATTTGGAGGCAGGAGAGGTGGAGATGGGGGAATATGTGGAGGTGGGATTGAGGGACAGAGCGTGAGCGGATAGGTAGGATTTGGAAAGGAACAGGCAACTTTGGAGGTTTTAGGGGAGTTGGGGGCCGGAGGCGGGGAGGTCTGAGAGGAGGCCCAGACAGGATTAGGAAATAACCTCTAGGCTACCAACGATTCATTCATCCCGTCGTATTTATTGAGCGCTTACTGAGTGCGGAGCACTGTACCAAGCACTTGGTAGAGCCCAGTACAATAAGAGAAGCAGCGTGGTCAGCAGAAAGAGCCTGGGCTTTGGAGTCAGAGTTCATGGGTTCAAATCCCAGCTCTGCCAACTGTCAGCTGTGTGACTTTGGGCAAATCACTTCTGTGTGCCTCAGTTATCTCATCTGTAAAATGGGGATGAAATCTGTGAGCCCCCTCACCGCCCCAGGACAACCTGATCACCTTGTAACCTCCCCAGCGCTTAGAACAGTGCTTTGCACATAGTAAGCGCTTAACAAATACCATCATCATCAAACACATTCCCTGCCCATTTGTACATATTTACTATTCTATTTAATTTGTTAATGATGTGCATTTAGCTTTAATTCTATTTATTCTGACGACTTGACACCTGTCCACATGTTTTGTCGTCTGTCTCCCCCTTCTAGACTGTGAGCCCGTTGTTGGGTAGGGACCGTCTCTGTATGTCACCAACTTGTACTTCCCAAGCGCTTAGTACAGTGCTCTGCACACAGTAAGTGCTCAATTAATACAATTGAATGAATGAATTTTGAATCCTGGTGAAACCTGCTTGTATAAAAGCCAATGACAAGCCTCCAGGCGGAATCCCCCTGAAATGTGAATCTTCCTGAATCTGAACTGAGAGAGAGAGAGGAAAAAAAACCCGATTTGCATAAAGATCAAGGAAAAGGAAATCTCTGTTTACAGAATTCTGCAAAGATGCCTGCTTAACTCCTTACATGGACCCTGCTAGTCTACACTCCCAGTTCCCCTATCTACCGCAAATTGTACCGAGATATCGTCTAGCATTTAAAAATAAAAAGAATAATGTGTCCTATGAATACATGTCCCTACACACACACACACACACACACACACACACACACACACACACACACACACACACAGAGTCAAGACCATTAAAATTGAAAAGGGCTATTTAACTTCTGGAAGAGACGCCTCCACCCCTCAAGGCCGTGGTCTGGAGTGATTCATAAATGGCATTTTCTAATAATATGCAAGGTGACAAGGTTTAGAGTTAAAATAAACATTGCAATGAAGCTTGCAGGTGTCATGATGCCTTGTCAATAGAAAACAGGAAGGCTGCCGTAGTTAGACTATATCCATAAGACTAGACTGTGAGCCCACTGTTGGGTAGGGACCGTCTCTATATGTTGCCAACTTGTACTTCCCAAGCGCTTAGTACAGTGCTCTGCACATAGTAAGCACTCAATAAATACGATTGATTGATTGATTGATAACAGATACCTTTAAGTACAGAGATAAATATGTCACTCAAGTGCAGCACCCATATAAACACTGCCAAGACCGTGTGAGCCCCATGAGACTTTGCCCCGTTAGAACTGTCTGACACATAGTAAGCACTCAAATGCCATTAAAAAAAAGACTATTCCAGGTTCTCTGCTGCTTTTATGCACAGTCTCAAGGAGTAGCAGTTTTTACTGTCCATTCATGCCTTACTGGACCTCTAGAAGATCAATGGTTGGGACTCTGAAATGTTTTTCTTTTAAGGTGTGGTCAGCCACTTTAGTTTCCTCATTTTCATTGTTTTTATTCTTTCCCAGCATAACTAGAGGTTTCGTGGCTTGATGCTTTCCCTTTCCCCCAAGCTCCCCTTTTTCCCTCAGCTCCCCCTCCCCTTCCCATCACCTTGACTTACTCCCTTTGCTCTACCCACCCTCTTGGCCCCACAACACTTGTTCATATATGTACAAATCTATAATTCTATTTATATTAATGTCTGTTTACTTGTTTTCATGCATATATATCTAGAATTCTATTTATATTGATGCCTGTTCGCTTGTTTTGATGTGTATCTGAATAATTTGAAGGAAAGCAAATTTCTCAATGTTGAAACAATCCTTCCCTTTTTTATGTACGGGCTACTTGATTAAGCTTTTGGCACTCAATCATGAAGCGGGAAATCACAGCAAATGAGTTATGCCCCGCTGTTTTCTTTATGATTTTAAAAATCTAGTTACGATATAGTTTGTCTTTAGGGAGGAACGCTTTAGTAGGCAATTATAATTGAAAGTTTTCTTGGAAAAAGTGAGATGAAGGATTGTTGACTGAGCAGAACAGTGGGAAAGATTTTGTTTCAGGATGTAGAAGGCAAAATGGATCCTTAAATAGATCTAACCTAAGCAGGTCTTTAGGACCAAGGGAAGAAGAACTGATTTGAAAGAATCAAAAGTCATTTCAGAGGCAACAAGAAAATGACTAATAGCCAGGAAGATCAGAAGTTTGAGCAAGGAGACGCTGCTTTCATCTGTCCTAGTTTCTAGGCCCTGCTCACACTCTTCTCCCTTACTTGAATTCCCTCCCCTTTAAAATCCAATCCACAAGCCCTACTCATCTTCAGAGCCCTTCTTAAAAGGCCAATTTAATGCCATTCCTAGGAAAGTAGTCAACTAGCCAGTGGCCTCTCCCCCTCCACCCCCTATCCATCCCCCCCACCTTACCTCCTTCCCTTCCCCACAGCACATGTACATATGTTTGTACGTATTTATTACTCTATTTATTTATTTTACTTGTACCTATTCTATTTATTTATTTTATTTTGTTAATATGTTTTGTTTTGTTCTCTGTCTCCCCTTTCTAGACTGTGAGCCCACTGTTGGGTAGGGACCGTCTCTATATGCTGCCGACTTGTAATTCCCAAGCGCTTAGTACAGTGCTGTGCACACAGTAAGCGCTCAATAAATATGATTGAATGAATGAATGAATAATGCTATTTATTTATATTGATGCTATTGATGTCTGTTTACTTGTTTGGATGTCTTTCCCCATTTCTAGACTGTAAGCCTGTTGTGGGTAGGGATAGTATCTCTTTATTGCTGAATTGTACTTTCCAAGTGCTCAGTACAGTGCTGTGCACATAGTAAACACTTAATATGATTGAATGAATGAATGAATCAATTTGTTTGTTTATTCAGTTGTATTAATTGAGCACTATTCATCCCAGGACTCCTTGTAAGAGACCCCTATCTACCTAAATTTTTTTTTGTGGTATTTATCAAGCTCTTACTATGTGCCAAGAACTGCGCTAAGCAGTGGGGTAGTTACAAAATGTTTCCCTTTTTTTCCTCCTGGGAGCCAACACAGACATCTACACACAGGAGTTTTATTCTATATTTGTGAAACCTGGGCTGCATGTCTAAGTGGATGTGAGAAGAATAAGGGCTCAGGTAATGATTCAGAGTGAAGGTCCACACTTCACTCGGCTGCCCAGATTATCTTTCTTCAGAAGCATTCAGGGCATGTCACCCCCCTCCTCAAAAATCTCCAGTGGTTGCCTATCCACCTCCATAACAAAGACCCCTCACCATTGGGTTTAAAGCACTCCATCACCTCACCACCACCCCCACCTCACCTCACTTATCTCCTTCTACAACTCAGCCTCATATCAGACAGACAATTACTCTCCCCCACTTCAAAGCCTCACTGAAGGCCCATCTCCTCCCAGAGGCCTTCCCAGATTAAGCCCCACTTTTCCTCATCTCCCACTCTCTTCTACATCACCCTTCCTCACTCCCTTTACTCATCTCCCCTCTCCCTGCCCCACAGCACTTATGCACATATCTGTCATTTTATTTATTTATATTAGTGTCTGTTTATTTATATTGACGTCTGTCTCCCCCCTCTAGACTGTGAGCTCATTGTGGGCAGGGATTGTCTCTCTTTATTACTGTATTGTACTTTCCTAAATTCGTGGCACAGTGCTCTGCACACAGTAAGCACTCAAATATGATTGAATGAATGACTCCTCTCCAAATAAAGAGGACTGTTATTTCCTCTAAAGTCAACATCTTTTCTCAAGTGTCTCAATTTCTTTGATAAGGTGCATGAAGCAAAATTGGAATTTATATTGCGCTCTTGTCACGCTGCACCGGGACTATGTTAGCTGTTATTATTTCTTGGCAACCCAGGGTCAAAGGCCTAGTGGAAAGATCATGGGGCTGGGAATCAGAGGACCTGGGTTCTTATCTAAGACTGAAACTGTAAACTGGTCTTTAGAATGTAAGCAAGGGTGTGCGAGCAGGGAATGTGTCTGTTTATTGTTATATTGTACTCTCCCAAGCCCTCAGTAAATACAATTGAATGAATAATCCCAGTTCTGACCCTTACCTGCTGTGTGACCTCAGGCAAACCTCTGTGTTCTCAGCTTTAAAATGAGGGTTCAATACCAGTTCTCCTTCCTATTTAGATTGTGAGGCTGATGAAGGACGTGTACTGTGTCCAAACTGATTATCTTGTATCTACCCTGGTGCTTAGTTCAGTGTTTGGAGCATAGTAAGAGTTTAACCATTATTCTTCAGTGACTGAAGAACTCAAGCATTCCATTCTCTTGTTTGACATCCGGTGTTGCCTAGAACATTCTTCCTTCCACTTCGGTTCTCTGTCTTCCTTTTAACATACCACTGCAGATAAAATATACTCACCCCATCAGCTCACCAAAATGTCTAAAATTTCTTCCCTTTCCTTCTTCCTAGCAATGAGGTATTTTGTGACAGAAGGAAGTCAGTGTGAAGAAAATCATTTTCCAACCAATGGTATTTACTCAGCATTTATCATGTGCAAAGCAGTGTACTTAGTGCTTGGAAGAGTACACTAGAATGGAAAGTTTGGTGGTTTGTGTCTTAAAGTTCTCAATGACCTTGTCTCTTTATTGATCCAAGGCCTGCAGGTCCAAGCTACTTCCCATGGTGAAGATATCTTAATTTCATCCAGACTTTAAAACCTCGAATTGATTCCAGTTACATCTCTAGACAAGGCAAGAGAGGATCTGTGTTGTTGCCCTTATGACTGCCCTCAGGGAACAGAAAGCAAAGCAGTAATTCACAATGAATACCATTCAGTCATTTATCTTTCCTTTTTCCACATGGTTCTCAGAAGCATTTCTATTTCCCTCAGAGAACAGCTAGTGCAAAAAAAGGAAAAACAGAAAGGAAACCAGGAATCAGGCAGGGATCAAAACTGGCAGGTCTCCAAAAAGATAATCTATTGCTTCAGTAAATATAACACAATTCCAGGAACTCTCTTTCCCCCTGGAGCAATACTGTGTTTTTCTTGACCCAGGAACCAATAAATATTTGCATCTGAAAAGGACATATATGAAATTTAAAGAGATGTGAGCTCAAGGATACTCATCTTGAGGTCCATTCAACAGGTGCATCCATCAGAGGTTGCATCCCCTCAGAGATGATCAATTAATGCTCTGTGCATCTGGTGGCCCTTTTTAAAAAAAACTAAAGAACAAAACTCTACCTTTTCCTGTTCTTCAAAGCCATTTGCCACCAGCTATCACTGCTTAAGAAGTGACATCTTTTACCATGTTTGCTCCCTTCATGATTATTTACACCTGGGCAAAAACGTATGTGACAGTTGTAAAGAACTTTGATGAGATCCCAGAGCTTCACCACAGAAAATGGGCATCATAGCTTTAATAAAGCATTAAATCAAACTGTTCACCCTGAATAATGAAAGAAAATGTACTTTAAATCCATTTTCCAATAAATTACTAAAGGCAACTGTGAACCAGCTTACTATCGAGAAAGCCAAGAGCCATGACAGAACACGGTGTAAATCCTGGATTAAATCCTAGACTATGAATATATAAATGTTATTTCTCCCTGGAAAGGGATAAAACTGTCATTGATGAGTATTTAGTGATGCTATTTTGTGACTTACCGGTGCCGTTTGAGAGTAAATGGCATTTTTAAAAGTTTCTTAGAGCTTATGCAAAATTGGGTCAAATCATTCTTTTATCAGGAGCTTCCTTATGGATCAGACTGCTCCCTCCTCATTTCTTCCACTTCGTCTGCTCTAATTCCAGTCACCAGATCTGTAGGCTCATCTCCACAGTGACAAGTCTTGGTGGCTTTGGCAATCAGTGTCCCCCGTGACCTGATCCTAAAGCTATTCTAGCAGGGAATATATCTACCAACATGAGAAACAGCATGGCGCAGTAGATAGAGCACAGACTGGAGAGTCAGAAGGTCATGGGTTCTAATCCCAGCTCCTCCACATGTCTGCTGCGTGACCTTGGGAAAGTCACTTCACTCCCTCTGTGGCTCAGTTACCTCATCTGTAATATGGGGTTTGAGACTGAGTCCTACGTGGAACAGGGACTGTGTTCAACCCGATTTGCTGTATACACCTAGTGCTTAGTACAGTGCTTGACCCAAAGTAAGGGCTAAGCAGATACCATTATTATTAACAACTCTGCTATACTGTTGTCTCCCAAGCATACGACGGGTCATCAAGATTGGCCCTCAGTCTCCAGTCATGGGTGCATCTTTGGGGTAATTTTTGTTTTCAATTCAAAGAGAAATAGTCAAAGAGCTGGTAATCACGGCTCTGTCACCTCCACGGCTATTGCCTCTGCGGGAGAACCTGTCCATGGGAGTCTGAACAAGAAAGAGGCAGTGGTTGGGACTTATTGCTGCTTTTTCAGGGGAGTTTGGACTATAGGTGATCACTGCCCTTGCTGAAACCTAGTTGAGCATTTGTGCCCTCCAGGAAGCACGGGGTTTATTATGGGGAGGGTCACACAATCAATCAATCGTATTTATTGAGCGCTATGTGCAGAGCACACAAGATTTCTGCTCTCGCTCTGAAGTAGGGGAGGCATCGGGAGTGGGGGGGTAGGATCGTTTGTCCCATTCAGCACTTAGCACAGTGCCTGGAATAAAGTAAGCACTTAAATACCATCATTATTATTCACCTCCAAATTGGATCTGAGCACTGTAAAGCACTCAGAAAATACCACCGATCATTATATCTGTGATAATAAGAATGATCCCTCTAAACTGTAAGCTCACTGTGGGCAGGAAATGTCTGTTCATTGTATTGCACTCTCCCAAGCACTTAGTACAGTGCTCTGCACACAGTAAGCGCTCAATTAATACAATTGAATGAATGATTGTGGTACGTGTTACCATGTGCCAACCACTGTGCTAAGTATTAGGGTAGATACAGTAAAATTAGATGAAACCCAGTCCTTGTCATCATCATCATCAATCGTATTTATTGAGCGCTTACTGTGTGCAGAGCACTGTACTAAGTGCTTGGGAAGTACAAGTTGGCAACATATAGAGACAGTCCCTACCCAATAGTGGGCTCACAGTCTAAAAGGGGGAGACAGAGAGCAAAACCAAACATACCAAGAAAATAAAATAAATAGAGTAGATATGTACAAGTAAAATAAATAAATAAATAAATAAATAGAGAAATAAATATGTACAAACATATATACATATATACAGGTGCTGTGGGGAAGGGAAGGAGGTAAGATGGGGGCTCCCAGTATAAGGGGAAGGGAGAACTGGTTTTTAATCCCCATTTTACAGATGAGGAAACCGGCACAGAGAAGTGACTTACCCAAGGTCACCTGGCAGATGAGTGGTGGAGCTGGGATTGTTTTGTTGTTTGTCTCCCCCTTCTAGACTGTTAGCCCGTTGTTGGGTAGGGACCGTCTCTATATGTTGCCCACTTGTACTTCCCAGGCACTTAGTACAGTGCTCTGCACACAGTAAGCGCTCAATAAATATGACTGACTGAATGAATGAATTGATTAGGACACAGATTTCCTGATTCCCGGTCCTGTGCTCTGTCCACTAAGCCTGCCATATGGGTTCTTCCGTACCAGACAGAGGACAGGCCAGCTGAAAACCAGATTCTAGGACAAAGTCAGATGAATGATCACCTTATTGTCATCCAACATCATTTCGTGATCAGTCAGGTAATTCCCTGCCTTGTGGATTTGATGCTGGTGACTGTGGGCAAGGTACAATATTAGCACTTGTGTCAGAATAACGTGAGAAGCAGTGTGGCTTAGCGGGAAGAGCATGGACCTTGAAGCCAGAGGCCCTGGATTCGAGCTTCGGCTCTGCCGGTGACATCGGGCAAGTCACCTAACTCTCTGCGTCTCAGTTTCCTCACCTGCAAAATGGACATTAAACCCTACTCCCTCCTACTAAGACTGTGAGCCCTATATGGAAGAGGAACTGTGTCCAAAGTGATTATCTTTTATCTACCCTAGTGCTTAGTACAGTGCCTGGCACAAAGTAAGCACTTAACAAGTACCTTAAAAAATAAACACAATCAGGCCGAGGCATGAAAATTTGTCCTCAGGGGAACATATGGTTGGACTCCCACTGGGTCAGTCAGCCATAGTTAATAAGTGAGGGGCCAGAGTAAGGGAAGTTTACTCTGACCCCTCACTTTGGGCAGGGAGCTTGGGGAAGCCCAGTTGTAAGAAATCAGTGTGGTTTAGTGGATTGGGCACAGGCCTGAGAGTCAGAAGGATCTGAGTTCTAATCCCGGCTCCGCCACTTTGTTGGCTGTGTGACATTGAACAAGTTACTTCACCAATGGCTACCGATCAATCTGCGCATCAGGCAGAAACTCCTCACCCTGGGCTTCAAGGCTGTCCATCACCTCGCCCCCTCCTACCTCACCTCCCTTCTCTCCTTCTGCTGCCCAGCCCGCACCCTCCGCTCCTCCACCACTAATCTCCTCACTGTACCTCGCTCTCGCCTGTCCCGCCATCGACCCCCGGCCCACGTCATCCCCCGGGCCTGGAATGCCCTCCCTCTGCCCATCCGCCAAGCTAGCTCTCTTCCTCCCTTCAAGGCCCTGCTGAGAGCTCACCTCCTCCAGGAGGCCTTCCCAGACTGAGCCCCTTCTTTCCTCTCCCCCTCGTCCCCCTCTCCATCCCCCCCGTCTTACCTCCTTCCCTTCCCCACAGCACCTGTATATATGTATATATGGTTGTACATATTTATTACTCTATTTATTTATTTATTTATTTATTTATTTTACTTGTACATTTCTATCCTACTTATTTTATTTTGTTGGTATGTTTGGTTCTGTTCTCTGTCTCCCCCTTTTAGACTGTGAGCCCACTGTTGGGTAGGGACTGTCTCTATGTGATGTCAATTTGTACTTCCCAAGCGCTTAGTACAGTGCTCTGCACATAGTAAGCGCTCAATAAATACGATTGATTGATTGATTGATTGATTCACCTCTCTGCGCCTCAGTTTCCTCATCTGTAAAGTGGGAATGAAGACTGGGTCCGATCTATCTTGAGTCTGACCCAGCTGTTGGACACAGTAAGCGCTTAAATTCCATTATTATTATTCCTGACCAATGGAGGTATCTATTCTTTCCTCTTCTTCCACTTTGCCCAGACTTGCTCCCTTTATTCATCCCCTCTCCCAGCCCCACAGCAATTATGTACCTGTCATTTATTCATACTCTTGTCTGTCTCCTCCTCTAGACTGTAAACTCATTGTAGGCAGGGAATGTGTCTGCTTATTGTTGAATTGTACTCTCTGAAGTGCTTAGCACAGTGCTCTGCACACAGTAAACGCTCAATAAATTCAGTTGGCTATTGGGAGCCATGTCATTAATTTGTTCATGTAGTCATATTATTGAGCTCTTACTGTGTGCAGAGCACTGTACTAAGGGCTTGGAAGAGTATAATACAACACTGAGAAGCAGCGTGGCTCAATGGGCTTGGGAGTCAGAGGTCATGGGTTCTAATCCCAACTCTGCCACATGTCAGCTGTGGGACTTTGGGCAACTCACTTCACTTCTCTATGCCTTAGTTCCCTCATCTGTAAAATGGGGATTAAGATTGTGAGCCCCACGTGGGACAACCCAATTACCTTGTATCTCCCCCAGCATTTAGAACAGTGCTTGGCATGGAGTAAGCGCTTAACAGATACCATCATCATCATCACTAAATAGACACATTCCCTGCCCACAGAGTCCCAGTACTACAGCTAGGGTCCCTGCATCCTTGGGTGGCTGATGCCCAGGCCTCAGCCTCACTGCTTCTTGGGAACCCTGATTGCATCCACACAAGGGTTTAATACAACGCTTGGCACATAGTAAGCGTTTAACAAATATCACAATTATTCAATGAGGCTTGCTTATGAAAAAAAAAAAAACTGCTTCCTGTTTGGCTCTCAGTGGGCCAGATCTCACACTAGCCTTATCTTTAACGTCTTCCCTAACTCCACACAAAAAAAGCAATTCCATGGATGCAATAGGCCTACACTAATGCAGTCAGAGACAGATCAAATCAGGGGTTCCCTGCTCCAAAGCAGGACATTTTAATCACCTTTCATGAGGCTGCAGTCTCAGGCAAGAATCAATCATTCCGTGGGGTTTGATTAAGCACTTATGATGCTCAGAGCAGTACTAAGCACTTGGGAGAGTACAACAGTTTCATTTGTATTTTTATGTTATTTTTTAAGCATTTATTATGTGCCGGGCCCTGAACTAAGCACTGGGGTAGGTACACGCTAGTCAGGTTGGCCATAGTCCATATCCCACTTGGGGCTCACAGTCTTACTCCTCATTTTACAAGTGAGGTAACTGAGTCACAGAGAAGTGAAATGACTCACCCAAGGTCCCACAGCAGACAAGTGGTGGAGCTGGTATGAGAACCCGGGTCCTTGCAACTCCCAGGCCCAAACTCTATCCATTAGGCGACACTGCTTGTTGACTTATTCTTTGCTCACAAGGATTTTACAGTCTAGAGGGGAGCTTATTATACTCTAGAGGGAATCTGAGATCCAAACATCTGTCTGGGGGCTTCTTCACTGCTGACGTGGGCCACTGTCCTTAGTTAATATCGGTGGTGCCAGTGACACTTAGAACAGCGCTTTGCACATACTAAGCACTTAACAAATACCATAATTATTTATTATTATTATTACAGCGTCTTTCCCAAATGGCTGCTGATTTGCAATGGTGAAGGCCTTATAATAATAATAATACTAATGATGATGGCATTTGTTAAGCCCTTACTATGTGCCAAGCACTGTTCTAAACGCTTAACAAAAGCCATTATTATTATTATAAGGTCTTCACCATTGCAAATCAGCAGCCATTTTGGAAAGATAAGACAGCACAAAGAAAGGCAGAATGAACAGTCACCGGCTGCTCTTGCAGTAATGTTCTATATAATGATGGCATTTATTAAGTGCTTACTATGTGCAAAGCACTGTACTAAGTGCTGGATAATGATGGCATTTATTAAACACTTATTATGTGCAAAGCACTGTTCTAAGCGCTGGGGAGGTTACAAGGTGATCAGGTTGTCCCACATCGGGCTCACAGTCTTAATCCCCATTTTACAGATGAGGAAACTGAGGTCCAGGGAAGTGAAGTGACTTGCCCAAAGTCACCCAGCTGACAATTGGCGGAGCTGGGATTTGAACCCGCGCTCTCTGACTCCCAAGCCCGGGCTCTTTCCACTGAGCCACGCTGCTCTATCTCACCTGCCGAAAGACAGAATTGCTACCTCTGAATCCCAAAGTCCACCTTATCTGTTTATGGATTCTTTAAAGAAGAAAATAACTTTAGTACAAGAATAAAGGCAGCAAGAACAATAGTTTGCTCTGTGAGAGGTTTGTGCCCCGCCAAAGCCTCCCATGCTCAGAGTTCGACTGCGTAAAGCTTCGGGGCAGCTGTGGAAGAGCAAGCATCCCTCATGTCTCAGATTTGGTCAAGAGCCAAGACCCAGAGTGCCTTTGAGAGGGTGGAGAGCCGAACTGTGGCTTTTGGGTTGTTTTTTTTTTAAGTTTTGTTTTTGTTGTTCCCTCTTGTGATCTATCCATCATGGCTTTTGCAGCTTAGC
The DNA here is from genome assembly GCF_015852505.1 of Tachyglossus aculeatus. Taxonomy (NCBI): domain Eukaryota; kingdom Metazoa; phylum Chordata; class Mammalia; order Monotremata; family Tachyglossidae; genus Tachyglossus; species Tachyglossus aculeatus. The sequence continues at coordinate 42,915,257 of NC_052101.1, forward strand.
TATAAACTGAGCTTGGCAGAAGCTTGAAGCAGTAACTTCTGGTGCTTTTTCTTTTTTTTGGTCAGTAATAATAATGGCGGCATTTGTTAAGTGCTTACTATGTGCAGAGCACTGTTCTAAGTGCTGGGGAAGATACAAGGTGATCAGGTTGCCCCACGTGGGGCTCACATTCTTAATCCCCATTTTACATATGAGGTAACTGAGGCACAGAGAAGTTAAGTGACTTGCCCAAAGTCACACAACTGACAAGCAGCTGAGTCAGGATTTGAACCCATGACCTCTGACTCCCAAGCCCGGGCTCTTTCCACTGAGCCAAGCTGCTTCTCTAAGCACTTACTATGTGCCAAGCACTGTTCTAAGTGCGGGGATAGATGCAAGGTTATTAGGTTGCTCCACTTGGCTCACAGTCTTCATCCCCATTTCACAGATGCGGTTACTGAGGCACAGAGAAGTGAAATGACTTGTCCAAAGTCACACAGCTGAAAAGTGGCAGAGCCGGGATTAGAACCCACGACCTCTGACTCCCAAGCCCATGCTTTATGTCAATATGTCTATATCATATGTCTATGGTGCTACGAAATGACAGTCAGAGCGAGGCCCATGGAGGCTGAAGAGAACCTCCGCGTGCTGGGAAGTTGAAAATGGTCTAGAAAATGATCTCGTAGGGTGAGGTGGGGGCTCTAGGGTTGGCTAGCTGTGGATCTATATCATTCTTTCCACTACTACATCGACACAACACTGCACTACCCTTGGCAAAGGACCTTCCACTTAACTTCATCCCAGCTGATGCGCGAATAAGAGCAAATAAAATGATGGCACATAAAATGATGAGTCCCAGCTCCCTCTAGGCCACCTCCAGCAGCATCTGTCAGCCAGCCTTCTGCCATTTTATTCCTCTCCACAATTCTCTGGTAGTTTCTCTCTCTACTCCTAATCCCCAACAAGAAGCAGCATGGCCCAGTGGAATGAGCACAGGCTTTGGAGACAGAGGTCACGGGTTCAAATCCCAGCTCTGCCAATTGTCAGCTGTGTGACTTTGGGCAAGTCACTTAACTTCTCTGTGCCTCGGTCACCTCATCTGGAAAATGGGGATTAAGACTGTGAGCCCCCTGTGGGGCAACCTGATCACCTTGTAACCTTTCCAGTGCTTAGAACAGTGCTTTGCACATAGTAAGCGTTTAATGCCATCATTATTATTTCCCAGTTCTAACTCTTTCTCTTCCTTGCTCTCATTCATTCAATCGTATTTATTGAGCGCTTACTGTGTGCAGAGCACCGTTCTCTCCCTTTCTCTGTCTCTCACGCTCACTGTCCCTTTCCCCGATGGGGCACCCAGTCTAAGAGGGAGAGAAAACAGGTGTTTTATCCTTATGCTACAGATTGAGGAAATGGAGGCACAGAGGGGTTAAGTGACTTGCCTAAGGTCACACAGCGGAGATGGGACTAGAAACCCGGTGTCTGGAATCCCAGTCCCCCGGGCCTGGAATTCCCTCCCTCTGCCCATCCGCCAAGCTAGCTCTCTTCCTCCCTTCAAGGCCTTGCTGAGAGCTCACCTCCTCCAGGAGGCCTTCCCAGACTGAGCCCCTTCCTTCCTCTCCCCCTCGTCCCCCTCTCCATCCCCCCGATCTTACCTCCTTCCCTTCCCCACAACACCTGTATATATGTACATATGTTTGTACATATTTATTACTCTATTTATTCATTTATTTTACTTGTACATATCTATTCTATTTATTTTATTTTGTTAGTATGTTTGGTTTTGTTCTCTGTCTCCCCGTTTTAGACTGTGAGCCCACTGTTGGGTAGGGACTGTCTCTATATGTTGCCAATTTGTACTTCCCAAGCATTTAGTACAGTGCTCTGCACATAGTAAGCACTCAATAAATACGATTGATGATGATGATGATGCTCTATCCACTAGGCCATGCTGTCTTCACAGGTATTAATGTCAGCCTCGTCTTTTAGTTAGTCAAAGCAGATGAAGGCAGGGCCCCTTTGGGCCCCAGGAAACCCAAAATGGCATCCTGCCTCTGTCTAATGTCACTCAGCACCCCTCTCTAGTTCATTCATTCAATCATATTTATTGAGCGCTTACTCTGTGCAGAGCACTGTACTAAGTGCTTGGGAAGTACAAGTCGGCAACATATAGAGATGGTCCCTACCCAACAACGGGCTCCCTAGTTGATCCCCAGGGCTCCAGAGAGACTCACCTCAGAAAACAGTGCCACGGGAGAGCCCACCTCCTCACTCAGCCACTTATAGTAATGAGGATGATGGTGGTATTTGTTAAGTGTTTACTATGTGTCAAACACTGTTCTAAGCGCTGGGGTAGATACGAGCTAATGAGGTTCGACACAGTCCCAGTCCCACACGGATCTCACCATCTTAATCCCCATTTTACGGATGAGGTTACAGGCACAGAGAAGAGAAGTGATTTGCCCAAGGTCACACAGCAGACATATAGCAGAGCCAGGGTTAGAACCCAGATTCTTCCAACTCCCAGGCCTGTGCTCTCTCCACTAGGCCAGGACGCTCCCCCATCTAGGCGTCAGGGCCTTCCAGATGGCCATCTTACCCTGGGTCCCAAGCTTCATTTGAACTCTAAGACATTTTCCACTCACACTCCAAAAACAAAGCCCAGCGTTCAGGCTACATCTAGGAATAGGATCTCAGTTTCCCCACTGCTTGGAAGGCATGTGGAAGGCAGAGAGGCAGCGTGGCTCAGTGGAAAGAGCATGGGCTCGGGAGTCAGAAGGGTTCTAATCCCAGCTCCGCCACGTGTCTGCTGGGTGACCTTGGGCAAGTCACTTAACTTCTCTGTGCCTCAGTTATCCCATCTGTAAAAAGGGAGGGGGAAAGATTGTGAGCCCCACGTGGGCCAACTTAATCACCTTTTATTCCCCCAGCACTTAGAACAGTGCTTTGCACATAGTAAGCGCTTAACAAATGCCATCATCATTATTATTATTATTATTATTATTATTATTATTGTGGATGGTCCACCAGACCATCTGGACCCATAATCCGACCGAAGGCAGCACTTGGAGGAGGGAGGGCCTCCTGCAGCTGTGCAAATACAGAGCTTCACTTAACTCTTCCAAACCCTGATGCAGCTTATTTGGAGAAGAAACCCTACCTGATAACCCACATGCTGACGTCTCACACAGTGACAGGAAAGGGGTGGTCTCCGCGCATTGCCTGGGCTGGGGTCTTGCACAGCCCCTCTCCCCGGGAGCCGGGCCCAAAGCATTTGCATTTCCCCTTTGAATGGGGGCACTGAGCTGAGGAAAGGACCCTCAGTTAGAGTGGACAAGGCTCCTTCAAATGGCTACCACTGGGGAAGGGAAGCTTCAGGGAGAAATGCTCGGAAGTGCAGGCCTCACCTGTGAATACATCTCCCAACCCAGACCAAATTCTACTTTTCCAGATCATCCATGATTTCCCTTCCTTCTTGGAGGTCTTAGAGCAGATATGAGATGCCCTCACCCCAGCTAGCTCTCTTACTTCGTTCCTGGAGACACTCTGACCCCTGACATGACACCCCTTTCTTCCCCCATTCCAACTCCTGGAAGACTGATTCAAATGGAAAAGGCATGGAATCTGTTGCTTTCAGTTTCCTTAAATCATTGTAGATTTTAAGTACTATGTAATGATGGTATTGGTTTAATAGTTACCAGGTGTTATGCTCTGAACTAAACTCTGGGGTAGATACAACATAATCAGGTCAGACACAGTCCATATCCCACGTGGGACTCAGTCAAAGTAAGAAAGAGACTTGGTATCGAATCCCTGTTTTACTGATGAGGAAACTGAGGTGCAAAGAACTGAAGTGATTTGCCTAAGGTCACAGCAGGCAAGGGACAGAGGGAACCCAGGTCCATCTCTTCCCACTAGGCCACATTGTTTCTGAATGAGCTTACTATGTTCCCATCACTAAGCTTTGGGGAACTGCAAGATAATTAGATGCAAGAAATAAGAAAATGTCTTCATTCTCCTGGAACTGAACATATCGCTATGGTCTCTCGGGCTGGTTTGTGGGAGGTAGCACATTCAAAAGAGCCTGGCTGTCTCCCAAGCCTGAGATGAGCAAAGCAGAGCTTTCCTCCCTCTCCCAGAGTAATAATAGTTTGGGTATTTATTAAGCACTTACTATGTAACAAGCATTGAGATAGTTAAAAGATAATCAATCGTATTTATTGAGCACTTACTGTGTGCACAGCACTGTACAAGTGCTTGGGAAGTACAAGTTGGCAACAAAGTTGGCAAGATAAGCAGGTCAGATACAGTCCCTGTCCCATAAAGGGCTCCTAGCCTAAGTAGGAGGGAGAGCATGTATTTAAGCCCGTCTTACAGATGGGAAAACAGAGACACAGACAAATCGAATGACTTGCCCAAGATGCGTGTCTGGCTGAACACTTGTGGGCTGGAAGCGAGGATGCTTCACCACATGGGTGTAACGCATAAATGGATTCTTCCCTGGTGGGAAGCGCTTGTTGGCGGAAACTAGGTGCTTCACCACATGTAACACATTAGTATATTCCTCCTGATAAGGAGGCTCCCATACAATCTTATTCTTCCCATAAGGGAAGTTGTCTTTGCCGTGTCCAAATTAAATAATGATATTCTTCCCAAAAGGGAAGTTGAATTTGCCGCGTGGAATAAATTTTGCATCAACTCAGCCTTTCTGTTCCAGCCTCTCTCTCCCGCCACTCCTATTCTCAAACAAACAAACCCGTCTCTGGGTGACAGTCACCCAGCAGCCAAGTGGGACAGCTGGAATTAGAACCCATGTCCTCTAATTCCCAGGTCCGTGCTCTTTCCACTGGGCCATGATGCTTCCCAAAGGAGCCATTAGTTGTCTTGATTATTTTCTTCCAATTCCTTGTCTATCCAAAACAGAACTCACCTACCCACGCAAACCCTGTCCTCCCTCTGACTTTCCCCTCACAGCAGACAGCACTACTATCCTCTCACAAGCCCATTATGTTGGTTGTAGTCAACTCATCTTTCTCTCTCAACGCACATATCAAATCTGTCACCAAATCTTGTTGGTTCTACCTTTACATCGCTAAAAGCTGCCCTTTTCTCTCCTTCCAAACTGCTGCCATGCTGATCCAATCACTGATCTTGTCCTGCCTCGGCTACTGAATCAGCCCCTCGCTGTCTCCCCGCCTCCTGTCTCTCCCCACTCTAATCCAAATTTCAGTCGGCAGCGCGGATCATTTTTCTAAAACAACATTCAGTCCCAATCTCCCCCATCCTCAAAAATCTCAGTGGTTGTCCATCCACCTCTGCATCAAACAGAAATTCTTCTTTTTTTTTGCTTTAAAGCACTCTAGATCAGCTCATTCCCAACTTCCTTAATCTCCCTGATTTCCCCAGTCTGCACATGTCACTCCTCTAAGGCCAACTTACCAACTGTAATTCCATCTCATCTATCTCACTGCCAACCCCTTGCCCATGTCTTCCCTCTTTCCTGGAGTTCCCTCCCCCTTCACACAAGATTTACTACACCTCTCCCTGACTTCAAAGCCTTACTGAAATCTCATCTCTTCTCTGAATACCCCTTCTTCCTCTCCTTTTTATGTTAGCTGTATACTTGGATCTTTACCCTTTAAACACTGATATTCACCCTGACCCTCAGCGCCATGGAACTTATGTACATATCCCTAATTTTAGTGTCTGTCTCTCCCTCTAGACAGAAAACTCCTTAAGAGCAGGGGATATGTCTACCAACTCTGTTCCTTCCCAAGCATTTAGTACAGTGCTCTGCAGACAGTAAGGACTCAATGAATACCATTGATTGATATCCTCCCATCACTGGATGATGTTCTGTCCAGGAAGACAGAATATTGCATTCTTCTGCACGCAACAACATTATTCTATCTTTCTGGACAGAATATTGCATTCTTCTGCACACAGTAAGTGCTCAATAAATACGATCTAATGAATGAACCTCTGTCACTGTTTAGAGTCTGTCAGATGCAAACTAGTACCTAGCCTCACAGTAGCCATTTAGACTATAATGCTTTGTTGATTCAGTGAAGCAGCTCTTAATCATTGGCATATTTTATTGTAAGTGGACCCCAGAGCATAGTCATCAGCACAAAGGTGAATGAGTGATTCATAGACTATTGGTGATGTTCTTTTTGGTACTTGTTAGGCACTTACTATGTGCAAAGCATGTACTCAGCACCGGACGATACAATAGAAGCAGATTGGACCTAGTTCTACATGGGGCTCACAGTCTAAGAGGGAGGGAAAATGGATTTTGAATCCCCATTTTACAGATGAGGAAACAAACACAGAGAAGTTGAGTGACTTGCCCAGGGTCACAGAGCAGGACAGTGGCAGAGCCGGAACTCAAACCCAAGTCACCAGATTTCCAGGCCCGTGTCCTATTCCCGCGACCACACAGCTCTCAGCTTGCTGAATGGAAAGAATTTTCCAGAAAATTGTATCCTAGATCTGACACCAACTTCCAGATTCCTTGTAGTGTTCTGGTTGCACAGAATACATCAAACAATCTGAACATGGTACCAAATAATAATAATAATAATAATAATAATAATAATGGCATTTATTAGGCACTGGGGAGGTTACAAGGTGATCAGGTTGTCCCACGTGGGGCTCACAGTCTTAATCCCCATTTTACAGATGAGGGAACTGAGGCCCAGAGAAGTGAAGTGACTTGCCCAAAGTCACCCAGGTGACATGTGGCGGAGCCGGCTTCGAACCCATGACCTCTGACTCCAAAGCCCGGGCTCTTTCCACTGACCCACGCTGCTTCTCTTAACATAGCCTACATAGCACTGCTTCATGGTGGTGAAAAGATCTGACAAGTCCCCTCCAATTCTGATGAAAACAAATACATCAGTGTGGCGTAATCTTAAGCTTTTGGTAATAATAATGGTATTTGTTAAGCACTTACTATGTGCCAAGCACTGAGGTAGATATGAGTTAATCAGACCGGACACAGTCCCTGTCCCACGTGAGGCTCACACTCTTATCCCCGTTTTACAGATGAAGTAACTGCGGCACAGAGAAGTGAAGTGACTTGCCCCAAATCACAGAGCAAACATGTGGCAGAGCTGGAATTAGAACCCAGGCCTTTCTGACTCACAGGCCCCATTGTTTTATCTACTAAGCCATGCTGATTCCCTGATAAATTCCCTGCCTTCTTCATAAATTGCTAAGGACACCCAAACATTTTCAGGAATTGCTAGAGCCTAATTCACTTTACCCACTATTCCCCAGCTTGCCCTCGTCATCTCTCCCAAGTTTATCTAACTACCACGTTTCTCAACAGTCCTACATCCTTGCCTCAACTGACACCATTCTCCTGGGTTTGAGATTCCCTCTCCTCATAAATCCATTAGGTCACCCAGCTCTCCCTGTTTTCAGAGTCTTTCTGAAATCCCACCTCCTCCAGGAAGAATTCCCAGAATAATTCACAGTATCCTTGTTGGACCACCCAACAACAGTCCTTGACATTTGTGGATGTTATTCCTATCCTCAGCACTTACGTATATAAGCATTTTTCTTGGGTTTTTCAGTTACATATTCAATGATTTATTCTGTTACCTTACCCTGATATGGTTGAACTATTTTCTGTTTTATCCTCTACTCACACTATTTACTAATGCATTTCTCCTGTCTGCTTTCGGGCCAAGGGAATAATAATAATAATAATGATATTTGTTAAGCACTTACTATTTGCAAAGCACTCTAAACACTGGGGTGGACATAAGTAGCATGAGAAGCAGCTTGACTTGGTGGAAAGAGAACGGGCTTGGGAGTGAGAGGACGTAGGCTCTAATCCCAGCTCTGCCACTTGTCTGCTGTGTGACCTTGAGCAAAGCACTTAATAATAATAATAATAATAATGATGGCATTTGTTAAGCGCTTACTATGTGCCAAGCACTGTTCCAAGCACTGGGGGGGAATACAAAGTGATCAGTTTGTCCCACGTGGGGCTCACAGTCTTAATTCCCATTTTACAGATGAGGTTACTGAGGCTCAGAGAAGTTAAGTGACTTGCCCAAGGTCACACAGCAGACATGTGGGGGAGCCAGAATTCAAGCCCATGACCTCTGACTCCAAAGCCTGTGCTCTTTCCACTGAGCCATGCTGCTTCTCTAGTATGAGTGGCTTGTCTGGTGACACCTGCTGGGATAAGAAATGATACAAAGTCAGGCTTTTAAATAATAATAACAATAATTATAATAATAATTGTGGTATTTGTTGAGAGCTTACTATGGACCAGGCACTCTACTAAGTGCTGGGGTGAGTACAAGCAAATAGGGTTAGATGTGGTCCCCGGCCCAGGTGGGGCTCACAGTCTCGGTCCCCATTTTCCAGATGAGGTAACCGAGGCCCAGAGAATTGAAGTGACTCGCCCAAGGTCACACAGCAGACAAGTGGCAGAGCCGGGATTAGAATCCATGAACTTCTAACTTCCAGGCCCGTGCTCTGCGTATCAGTTATCTCATCTGTAAAATGGGGATTAAGACTGTGAACCCCATATGGGACAATGTGATTATCTTATACCTTCCCCAGCACTTAGAACAGTGCTTAGCCCATAGTAAGAGCTTTACAAGTACCATAATTATTATTATTATTATTATATGAACGAATTGGGTTGGACACCATCCCTGTCCCACCAGGGGTCATAGTTTAAATCCCCATTTTACAGATGAGGTAACTGAGGCCCAGAGAAGTAAAGCGGCATGCCCCAAACACACAGCAGAAAAGGGGAGGAGCAGGGATTAGAACCCATGACCTGATTCCCAGGCCAGTGCTTCATCCATTAAGCCATTCTGCTTCTAGGTCAGTGAGGGGTCAGAGGCCAGAGAGACGGAAGCAAAGGAAATTAAAGGTGATCTTGGGGAAAGTGAAGAGTGGGAATTACGGCATACCCATCTTCCCAGAGTCCTTGAGGGATTCAGACTTTGCACACACTAACACATCACTAGCTAGTGTGATGGTTCCACATATTTCTAGCAACATCTCTTCCTAATTGCAAGTTTTTACTTATAACCCACAATGGCCCCATTTCCCAGACAAAGAGAATCACACGACTGACCAATTTTCAAGAAATTCAGACACTCTCTGGATTTTGGCTGAATTATCCAGATAGACACCTCCTTTGGCTATGTACCTCAAGCTTTTATTCAACATTTAGCCCAGAGCTGCAGCTTGGTAATGTATGCTGAGCAGAAAGGGAGGCTGTTTTTGTTCTCCTCATCCAATATCCTCCCAAGTCCTGCTCTGCTTCCTCAGCATCCTTTCACCACCTTCTCCCGTTCTTCCACCACAGTCTAATTGCCTTGGGTCGGGATTACTGTCCTTGTCCAATTGCTCTCCTCATTGTCCACTCCAAGCTATGCTACTGCAGCAGCAAGTCATCTTTCTAAAACTTTTACCTAATCGAGTCACTTCCCCTCAAAATTAATTATGGTATTTATTAAATGCTTAGTCTTTATTCACCAGCAGGGTAGATACAAGATTAGGAAATTAGACACGGTACCGTATCACAAAGGTCTTGCAATCTACCTAATCCCCATTTAATAGATGAGGAAATGGAGGCCCCTGAGAGATTAAGAAACTTGCCCAAGGTCTCACAGTTGACCAGAGGCAGAGCTGGGATTCGGGTCCCCTGAATTTCAATGTTTCCAGTGGCTCACTCCCTCCAAATCAAATAAAAATTGGGCTATGGACTTCCCTTTCCACCTGTATTTTAGCTAATATCTGCTTTACTCAAGGAAACCAGTTAGTTTTCCTCTCCGACTATTCTGTCTTAAAGATGTAGTGTAGACTTTATTCAAGTAAACCAGTTAGTTTTCCTCTCACCTCACTATCCTGTCTTAAAGATGTAGTCTAGACTTTATTCAAGGAAACCAGTTAGTTTTCCTTTCTGTCTGACTATCCTGTCTTAAAGATATTATATTCTCTGTTTTACTCAAGTAAACCAGTTAGTTTTCCTTTCCATCTGACCATGCTGCTTAAAAGACATTATATTCTCTGTTTTACACATGGAAACCAGTTAGTTTTCCTTCCACCTGACTGTCCTGTCAAAGAAATTAAACCCTTGATTTTTGCCATCAGGAATTATCTGCTTCACAAAACCCCTTCAAAATGTTTGTTTAAAAACCCCTCCTATGTGACGCCTTCCGAGATTAATAATAATAATAATAATAATAATAATAATGATAGTATTTGTTAAGCACTTACTATGTGCGAAGCACTGTTCTAAGTGCTGGGGGGATAGAAGGTAATCAGGTTGTCCCATGTGGCGCTCACACTCTTAATCCCTATTTTACAGATGAAGTAACTGAGGCTCAGAGAAGTCAAGTGACTTGCCCAAGGTCACACAACAGGCATTTGGTGGAGCCGGGATTAGAACCCATGACCTCTGACTCCCAAGCCTGTGCTCTTTCCACTGAGCCATGCTGCTTCTTCACATTCTTTTCTTTTCAGATTACATGCTGAAACCCTTGAAATTCCAAGCAAACTTCAAATAATACACAGATAATTTCTTTTATATAAAAATAAAAACTTTATTGGGCCTAATGAAGTAGGTGCAGTCACCAGGATAAAGATTCTCCAAGTGGAGGGTGCCTGAGAAAAAATCATTGATCCACAGCAGCTAAAGATCCTGTGTGACATTTTTTATTGTTTATTAAGTTTGTCTCTGGGAGTTGGTGTTGGGATGCTAGCAATCACATGATGGAGAACAGCTGTTGCAAATACTGATGAGAAATTATCTGGATCTAACTCCCTTTGTGCAGAGATTTCAAGGAAAAGCAAACATCCATTTGAAGAGTTCATCCAACTTTTGGGAACCAGTAATCAGCAAATTATTTCATTGGCATAAGTTAAATTTAGTTCTGTAATGTTGGTGAGGTGGGTGTTTCTGAGGCGAATCAGTTCAAAGCCAAATATACCCAGTCATTAAGCTCTGAAGAATACAAATAAATGCCATTGTCCTACCTTCTAGGAGCTAACATCTAAAGGCCCAAGCAGCTAGACTCAACTGGTATATATACAATAGGAGCAGATAAATTCTGAACTGTAACTCCCTCTAAACTTTTAAGCTCAGATCTGTTATATTGTACTCTCCCAAGAGCTTAGTAAAGTGCTGTACACACAGCCAGCACTCAAAGAATACCACTGATTGACTGAAACCGTAGAACATAAGGTGGGCTTTACACACACCATATAATTGCAAGCATTTTTTTAAATTTATATTAATGTCTGTCTCCCCCTCTACAGTGTAAACTCCCTATGGGCAGGGACTGTGTCTGTTTATTGTTGTATTGTACTCTCCCAAGCACTTAGTCTAGTGCTTTGCACACAGGAAGTGCTCAGTACAACTGAATTAAGGCATTTCAAATATACAATACATAAATATATCCATACTCAAATACATGGTATGTGTAAAACATACTTTATGTTCTATACACACTATATATTTGAATATATGTGGATGGATGAATATAAAATGTCATATATGCAATACATAAATATATTCATTTATTCAGTCATATTTATTGAGTGCTTACTGTGTGCAAAGCACTGTACTAAACGCTTGGGAAGTACAAGTTGGCAACATATAGAGACGGTCCGTACCCAACAATGGGCTCACAGTCTAGAAGGGATAATTTTCATATTTGTTAAGCGCTGTTCTAAGTGCTGGGGAGGATACAAGGTGATCAGGTTGTCCCATGTAGGGCTCACAATCTTAATTTCCATTTTACATATGAGGTAACTGAGGCACAGAGAAGTTAAGTGACTTGCCCAAAGTCACACAGCTGACAATTGGTGGAGCAGGATTTGAACCCATGACTTCTGACTCCCAAGCCCGTGCTCTTTCCACTGAGCCACTCTGCTTCTCTATATGAAAATGGATACAACTATGAATACAATAAACTGAGATAAGTAGTAAGGCCCGCAAAGACAATGATATATAAGGGAAGACAGGGATTGCCTCCTTGATAAGATAACTTTTCAGGAGATCTTCTACAGTTTTTGACAAAATAATTTCAGATTAACTATAAATGCTGAAAATTACATCTGGAAAATTGGCAGGGATTTTTTGACCTTCAGCTGTTACTTGGTCAGTTTCTTCTTTAGTTCTATTCCTTTTTCCACTAACAACTTCCCATCAACCACCTCAATCTGTGGGAGAAGGCTGTTTGAAAGAACTCTTTATGGCCACCTCCCTGCCATGTTTTAATTGTGGCTTTAAAGTGGAATTTTGGAGAATATGAACAATAGAAAGTTTTATATTTTGCAAATACAGTAGTACCTCAAATTAGCCTAAGTGTCCTCGCCTTCATATTAAATTTTGAAGTACTTGCACATTTTTAACTATTTTAATAAGTAGATTTATATTGTACGCCAAATGCTAGCATTACCTAAACTTGAAAGGCCTGCCTAAGAAATGAATCAAAATAGATTCTCCATGGAAGTTACTGCGATTCCAATAAAGACTGATTAAAACTCAAATGTTCTTTATTGTGTGCTGATTAGGTAATTGTTATTCAGCCAACCTTCTTGATTTTATGTATTAAATAATCATGCATGTATTTCACCTCAGTCTCAATGTTTAGTTAACCAATTAATTAAGGAAAGGGATATTCTGCATCTATTAGCATTTTAACTGGAGAATTAATTTCCAGGGGCTCAAGCATCTACATATGTTTAATGTTTCTCCTCAACTTTCCTCCTTGGAAAGTGATGATCGTGGCAAATACTACACAGTGAAAAACATGCCCTTAAAATGTTCACTCTAATTGGCCTTCACCAGATGGAAGATTTGGGGAGTTTAGGCAACTGCAAGCCATGTTAGTAGTCCACAGATCTTGCTTTTCCCCTGGCATGGAACTCCCTCAATCAATTAATAACACTTACTGAGCACTTCCAGAGCACTGTCCTAAGCACTTGGGAGAGTACATAACAATAAAGTTGATAGACACTCCTCAGCTTTCCAGCTCTTTCGCACCAGTTCCCTTTCCACATTCAAGGGACAATTAAAAAAACACAATTCCTCTAGGAGGCATTCCCTGGTTTATCCCCAGACAGACCTGCTTTCCCAGATGGACATCCACCAGGAAGTCACAGTTCTAGGCCTTTCTCATCCTGCCCTTGTTCAAGTAAATCGATCACTCAATCGTATTTATTTACTATGTGTAAGCTCTGTACTAAGCGCTTGGGCGAGTACAATATAACAGAGTTGGTAGACAATTTCCCTGCCCATAATGATGTTACAGTCTTGCATACAGAACTGCTCTCACTCTCCAGAGCCCTCTGCCTTTTCCTTCAGACCAGATACAAAGAGCTTTTCATGTATGCTGCTTAGACCCACTAGAAAAACGGCATGGCCTAGTAGAAAGAGCAAGCGTCGGAAAAATCAGAGAACCTGGGTTCTAATCCCAGCTCCACCACTTGTCTGCACTGTGACTTTGGGCAAGTATCTTACCTTCTCTCTGCCTCAGTTCCCTTATCTGCAAAATGGGAATCCAATTTCTGTTCTCCCCGCAGTGAGCCCCATACGGGACCTGATGACCTTATACGTATCCCAGTGCTTAGTACAGTGCTTGGCTCCAAACCACATTCTGGTCCTCTGCCTCATGGTCAGGACACCTAAAACGCCCAGGGGTGTTGCTAGGCATTCTGCGTCCTGAGGGCTCAACTGCAACTTACTTTCAAGGGAATCTTTATGGTATTTCATTCCCTGAATAGCATTTTGTACCTCAAGAGAAGCAGTGTTGCCTACTGGATAGAGCACAGGCCTTGGAGTCAGAAGGATGTGGGTTCTAATTCCAGCTCCTCCACTAGTCCATTAGAGAAGCAGCATGGCTCAGTGGAAAGAGCACGGGCTTTGGAGTCAGAGGAGATGGGTTCAAATCCCAGCTCCGCTAACTGTCAGCTGTGGGACTTTGGGCAAGTCACTTCACTTCTCTGTGCCCCACTTACCTCACCTGTAAAATGGGGATTAAGACTGTGAGTCCCCCTGTGGGACAACTTGATCACCTTGTAACCTCCCCAGCGCTTAGAACAGTGCTTTGCACACAGTGAGTGCTTAAATGCCATTATTATTATTATTATTATTATTATAGTAAGTGCTTAACAAATACATTAAAAAAAACCTACGAGTAATAGAAAATGGAAATGCATTCATTTCCAAGGGGCTCTTCGTTGCATGCCATGCCATATTTCTGACTTTAATCCTTTCCTTCAGGGTTATTGTTCACCTTGCTTACTTTTGCCCTAGCTGTGAGCTTGGGTTGTAATAATAATAATAATAATAATGTTGGCATTTGTTAAGCACTTACTATGTGCAAAGAACTGTTCTAAGCACTTGGGAGGGTACATGGTGATCAGGTTGTCCCATGTGGGGCTCACAGTCTTAATCCCCATTTTACAGATGAGGTAACTGAGGCTCAGAGAAATTAAGTGACTTGTAGTACACGTTCAACAATGGCGCTGGGTAAGGACTTCTTTCCCAGTCTCACAGAATGAACAAATTCAGGTATCAGTCAAGGTATCTATGACTGAAAGGGGACCCACCAGCTGAAAAATCAGACCAACAACCAGGCCTGCAGGATACAGCTATTTCATGGTATTTATTAAGTGCTTACTGCGTGCCAGGCACTCTACTAAACACTGAATTAGATGCAAGCTAATCAGGTTGAACAGTGTCCATTTCCCTCCTGGGATTCTCAGCCTTTATCCCCATTTTAGAGATAACTGAGGCACATATATTAAATGGCTTGCCCAAGGTCATACAGCAGACAAGTGAAGGAGCCGCGTTTGGAAACCAGGTTCTTCCGGCTCCCAGGCCCATTCTCTATCCACTAAGTCTGAAGTATATAAAAGAAAAAAAAAATAACAGCTTACTTTTGCTCTGAAAGAAATGAAACAGCATCTTAACTCAGCTGCTGATGAACCCTGTTAGACGACCAGGCGGTCAGCATATGGACGGTTGTCCACTGTACATTCCGCAAGGCTCCTCGAAGTGAAGTAGGCCCTTGTACTACAGGGAGAACAGCGGATGGGGAACAGTTTTGCTCTGCTTTAGGCCCGTGAAATCCCGTCATGGTTGTCTGCTTCACAAACGTAGTTCTGTCCATTGCCAAACCCCAAAATAAGATTCTCAGTAATTTTGCTCCAGCTGTTCTTTTCAGTTAGCTCATGTCAGTACAAGCCAAGGCGTTTGGGTTCAGTGATTTTCCATCAGTTTTGCAGCGCGGACTGACACAGCCTCTTTCGTTTCCCCTGAGGTCTCTGGGGCTTTCTGACTCTTCTCTTCCTTTCTACACGGTTCTAATCCCTGCTCTGTCACTTGTCTGCTGTGGGACCTTGAGCAAGTCACTTAACTTCTCTGTACCTCAGTCCTCTCATCTATAAAATGGGGAACTGAGAGCCTTTGTGTGGGACATGGAGTGTGGCCAAACTGATTAATTTGTAACTACCCCAGCACTTAATACGGTGCCTGGCACACAGTAAGCGCTTCACAAATATTACGATTATTATTAGCACCTTTTTCAAGCCCGGTGTTAGGTAGGACCGTCTCTATATGTTGCCGACTTGTACTTCCCAAGTGCTTAGTACAGTGCTCTGCACACAGTAAGCGCTCAATAAATATGATTGAATGAATACAAAGCCAACTACAGTTCTATCTGTCGCCTAGAATGAGAGGCAACCAGGATACACAACAGTAGCTAGGACTGCAGGTTCAGTACTCTTTGTGGACAACTTAAACTAAGAAAAGTAAGCTCCTGAGAAGCAGCAAGTTGTAGTGAATAGATCAAGGGACTAGGAGTCATAAAGTCATGGGTTCGAAACCCAGCTCCACCCCTTGTCTACCTTGGCAGCCTGGCTCTGTGGAAAGAGCCCGGGCTTTGGAGCCGGAGGTCGTGAGTTCTAGTCCCTGCTCCTCCACTTGTCAGCTGTGTGACTTTGGGTAAGTCACTTCACTTCTCTGGGCCTCAGTTACCTCATATGGAAAATGGGGATTAAAGACTGTGAGCCCCATGCAGGACAACCGATCTCCTTGTATCTACCTCAGAGCTTAGAACAGTGCTTGGCACGTAGTAAGCGCTTAACAAAAGCCATCATTATCTTCTAGACTGTGAGCCCGTTGTTGGGTAGGGACCGTCTCTATATGTTGCCGACTTGTAGTGATGATAATAATAATAATAATAATAATAATAGTAATGATGGCATTTATTAAGCACTTACTATGTGCAAAGCACTGTTCTAAGTGGTGGGCAGGTTATAAGGTGATCAGATTGTCCCTCATGGGGCTCACAGTCTTCACCCCCATTTTACAGATGAGGGAACTGAGGCCCAGAGAAGTTAAGTGACTTGCCCAAGGTCGCACAGCTGACAAGCGGCAGAGCTGGTATTTGAACCCATGACCTCTGATTCCAAAGCCCGGGCTCTTTCCACTGAGCCACGCAGCTTCTCTAAGGTACTTCCCAAGCACTTATTACGGTGCTCTGCGCACAGTAAGTGCTCAATAAATACGATTAAATGAATGAATTTCACTTCTCTGAGCCTCAGTTACCTCATCTGTAAAATGGGGATTGAGACTGTGTACCCCTTGTAGGACAGGGACTGTGTCCAACCTGATTTGCTTGTATTCATCCTAGCACTTAGTACAGTGCCTGGCACATAGTAAGCATTTAACAGGTGTCACAGTTATTCTCCTGAGGACTGACTAGTATTGAGCAAACTACTTGCAGGCCAAAAACCAGCCTGATCTTAATAATGGTATTTCTTAAGTGTTTACTTGGTACCAAGATCTGTACTAAGCGCTGGGGTAGGTACCAGATGAGATCAGTCACCGCCCCTGCCCAACATGGCATTGCAGTCGAGGTAAGAGGGAGAATGGGTACTTATCCGCCATATTACAGATAGGAAACTGAGGCACAGAGAAGTCAAGCGACTTGCCCAAGATCTCACAGCAGGCTTTGTGGTGGATTAGGATTAGAACCCAGGCCTTCTAACTCTCAATCCTGTGCTCTTTCCACACTGCTTCTTCTATCTTGTAATGAGCTAACCAAAGGGAAGAGGTGCTGGGTGGGTGACGTATGTGACCATCTCTGGGGTACGCGTGTGGCGGAAGTGTTTTCATTACAACAAATAAGATTTCACCAAAGATATGCCCAAAATTGCTGGGATTGCTTCTCATACCTGCAGCGTGGTTCAGTGGAAAAAGCCCGGGCTTTGGAGTCAGAGTCATGGGTTAGAATCCCGGCTCTGCCACTTGTCAGCTGTGTGATTTTGGGCAAGTCACTTCACTTCTCTGGGCCTCAATTCCCTCATCTGTAAAATGGGGATAAATATTGTGAGCCCCACCATGGGACAACCTGATCACCTTGTAACCTCCCCAGTGCTTAGAACAGTGCTTTGCCATAGTAAGCACTTAATTAATGCCATTATTATCATTATTATTATTATTATTATTATTATACTAGGCCTGATGGGAATCAGATAACCTCCTCCCAGGATGCGGAGCAAAATCCCGTGATGCTTCGCTGTGGAGGGAAGACTCCTGAGGCTGGAACCTTGTGGCATAGGGACACTTGAGTCTCTCATTTAGGGGTGGGACTGACGCTCAGCCTCTGAAACCACTCCTAGCAGTTCCCCAAGCCAGAAAACCTCAGCCCCCCATCACAGACCCCCCAGACACCTGCCTGCGACCTTATTCCCCATCCACCCCGACTTCCAGTGAAGCACAGACCTGCCAAGAGACAGGCCAGGGGTGCAGAAGGGAACCTATCCTGTTTGCTGCAAACTTCAGCACACTTGCTAGATTACTGGGTGGTCTCTGGGACCCCTCAGGTACTCTGTGACATCTTCCTGGCAGGCCTTGACATCTCCTCCACGAGCAGCCTCCCATGGTAAATTCCCCTTTTCTCAGCAGTAACCCTGAGGGACTCTTCTAGGGGCAGACCTGTGGTGAGGCCTGGGCCACCCAAGTTGTGCAGAATGTCAACAGGAGGCCTATACGTTCCCATGCTCCTCTCATAGTTAAGCAGGAGGGAGAACAGGTATTGAATCCCATTTTGTAGATGAGGAACCTGAGGCCCAAAGAAGAGACTTGTCCAAGGTCACCTAACAGGGAAGTGGAGGAGCTGGGTTTAGAACCCAGGTCCTTTGAATCCCAGGCCAGTGACTCTCTACTAAGCCATGCTGCTTCTCACTAGGTGTTTGGGAGATTCAACCTTGCTCAAGGAACATATCTACCAACTCTGTTGCATTATACTCTCCCAGGCGTTTAGTAGAGTGCTTTGTACCCAGTGAGCACTCAAACAATTAACTGATTACCACCTCAATATTGATGTGGTTTTCAGAGTGCCTTTGTACTTTCCCTCAGGATTGGGGATGGGAGGGCAGGGTATGGAAGAGAGGGGAGTTTGCTCTATGATGGAGGTGGATAGAGCATGGGCCTGAAAATCAGAATGTTTGGTATCTGATTAAGTGTATCTACCTTAGAACTTACACCTTAGGCACATGATAAGTGCTTAACAAAGACCACAATTAGTATTATCAGTACTATTACTATTGGAAAGAGCACAGACCTGGAAATCAGAGGATCTGGGTTCTAATTATGACTCCACCCACTGGACTGCTATGTGACTTTGGGCAAGTCACTTAACTTCTCTGTGCCCCAGTTTCCTCACTTGACAAATGGAGATTCAATACCTGGTCTCCCTCCTACTTAGACTAGGAGCCCCATGCAGGTCAGGACCTTGTCTGACCTGATTGTCTTGTTTCTACCCCAGAGCTTCATAGAGGGCTTGGCAAATAAGCATTTATATACCACAATTGCATTTATAATTGTGTGCTGCTCATATGATTTGCGGTATTCATCTGTTTAACAACTTGGAGGATAGGTGAGTTGGCAGCTTGGATGGATGGATTCAGGGCCTCTCTGATTCTGTTTATTCTCTCCAATTGCCTGACGCTTTGCAGAAGTCACCACCTCAACTTCCATGCACCGAACCAAGATGCATTTCAGTTCATCAAACCGAGGATCACCCCACAATTCAACCCAGATCCCCCTCTTAAAAAGTCTCCGGATTTAGGAAAGGTATTTCCTGGAAGTTTGGCCGGTGATCTACTTCCATTAAATAAATTAGCCGGGCTTCAGTTGCCCCTGAGAGTTGGTGCAATCATGAGCCCAACGATTTTCCAAGGAAACAAACTCCATTTCCCAGTATCCATTGACTTATGGGCCCCTGAGACGTAGCTAAGGTTAGGACAGGATGCTTGCAAAGTGCTCAAACCTGCTAGTTGCCCTTCCCTTCGACCCCACACTCCCCAAACTGCCACTTCTCTGTACTCTGCCTCAGCAGGAAGAAGCCGAGGCCTGTGAACAGAGCTTTTTTGGTAGCAAGAGAGGAAGGTTGGGGAATGAGAGGAAGAGGTGGAGAGAAGGAAAGGAAGAGGAGAGCAACAAAGGAAAACAGGAGAGGGGATCAGGCAGAAAGGGGAAGAATGAAGGGAGTGATTCAGGGGTGCAGGAGAAGCAGTGTGGCCTAGTGGAAAGAGCACGGCTCTGGGAGTGAGAAGGACCTGGATTCTAATCCCACCTCCACCATTTGTCCTCTGTGTGACCTTGGGAGGTCACTTCACTTTTCTGTGCCTTATCTGTAAAATCAAAACTATTTTAGTGCTTACTATGCGCTTGGGTAGGGACCATCTCTATATGTTGCCAACTTGTACTTCCCAAGTGTTTAGTACAGTGCTCTGCACACAGAAAGCGCTCAATAAATACGATTGAATGAATGAGAGTACAGTGCAAAATAATTTGTGGACATTTCCTGTCCATAACCAGGCTAAAATGGGGAAGATTAAGAGTCCCACATGGGATAGGGACTTTGTCCAACCTGATTAGCTTGTATCTACCCCAGTGCTTAATACAGTGCCTGGCGCATCGGAAGTGCTTAGCAAATACCATAAAAAATACATAAAGAGGAAAAACAAGGCAGTCACTGAGTCTAAACTTGGCCTTGCAAAACCAAGGTACTCTCACCTCCTGGGGGCAGGGTTCATTGCCTAGCAGCCATGACAGGGGATTCCCATCAAGTCTGCTGGCTCAGAGCAGCTGTCAGGACCTCACAAAGAGGAATAGTAGAACCTCAGGAGGAACCCGGCCAATATGGACAGGTTTCCCTATAAGATGGCTGCTTTCTAGACCACTGGTCACACTGGCAAAAAGATGAATGGCATAAGGAGCAAAGCCAATATAGTTTATTTATTAAAATGAAATAAAAATACCAGTCAATAAGGCATCCCCTCCCTTGGGTCTGCAACTCTTAAAAACCCTCCTAAAATCACATATCCATGAGGCCTTCCCCGATGAAGCTCTCACTTTCCCTAACTGCCCCTTCTCATCTGTGCAGATTATGCACTTGGCTGTGTACCCATTCATTCCATCATAGTGCTTACTGGGTGCAGAGCGCTGTACTAAGCGCTTGGGAGAGTACAATATGACAATAAACAGACACATTTCCTGCCCACAGCAAGCTAACAATCTAGAGGGAGAAACCTGAAGCCCTTTAATATTCACCCCAAACCCAGCACTTATGTACATATCCTTGTGTTCAACCATTTCCCCTTTCTGTCACTGAGTGTCTGTCTCCCCACAGTAGACAATTGGCGTGGCTCAGTGGAAAGAGCAAGGGCTTTGGAGTCAGAGGTCATGGGTTCAAATCCCAAATCTGCCAACTGTCAGCTGTGTGACTTTGGGCAAGTCACTTAACTTCCCTGTGCCTCAGTTACCTCTTCTGTAAAATGGGGATTAAAACTGTCAGCCCCCTGTGGGACAACTTGATCACCTTGTAACCTCTCCAGCACATAGAACAGCGCTTTGCACATAGTAAGCACTTAATACTATTATTATTATTATTATTATTATTATTACTACTCCCCTTTAGTGCATCACCTCCTTGAGTGCAGGGACTGGGCTTCTTAAACTTGGTGCAATCTCCTAAGCACTTGGTGCAACATTCCTTAGTGCATCATTCCTCAGTGCAATCAAATCCTTTTGGCGCAAATGAAATTGGGACAAAGGCGATGGGGTGCCAAAACTGAAATGAGTGGAATGGTGGTTCTTTAATTATAACACAAGGGTAAGCCAATGAGTGAAACCAATATGTCCACCAGTGGCATTTTATTGAGTCCTGACTGCTTGCAGAGCACTGTACTAAGTACTACGGAAGGTACACTACTTCACGGTTGGTAGATACAATCTCTGGCCTCATGGAATTTACAGTCTAGTAGAGAAAACAAGGGACCTGGACTGCACCGTTTGTGGAACAGAGGTGGCTCAAGATCAAAGCACTGCTCAGAGAGGGCACAGGGCACTTGAGGAAAACTGCCCAGCCAGTGGGGAAACTGACAAAAAAAAAGCCAAAATATACAAATGATTCTCCGCAGAACTCTGGTTCCACCACTTGTCTGCTGTGTGACCTTGGGCAAGTCACTTTACTTCTGTGCCTCAGTTTCATCCCAGACTGAGTCCCCTTTTTCCTTTCCTCCTCCCCATCCTCCCCACCCTACCTCCTTCCCCTCCCCACAGCACCTGTATATTTGTATAGATTTATTACTCTACTTGTATATTTACTATTCTATTTATTTTGTTAATGACATGCATATAGCTTTAATTCTAGTTCTGATGACTTTGACACCTGTTTTGTTGTCTGTCTCCCCCTTCTAGACTGTGAGCCCGTTGCTGAGTAGGGACCGTCTCTATATGTTGCCGACTTGTACTTCCCAAGTGCTTAGTACAGTGCTCTGCACACAGTAAACGTTCAATAAATACGATTGAATGAATGAATGAATCTGTAAAATGAGGATTAAGACTGTGAGCCCCATGTGGTACAGGCACTCTGTCCAACTCCATTATTTTGTGTCTACCCCAGTGCTTAGTACAGTGCTTGGCACACAGTATGTACTTTGCAACTGCCACAATTATTATTATTGTTGTTATTAGTAGTAATAGTAATAGTAGTTCTAATGCTTGAGCAGGGATGAGGTCAAGAAACATCAAGGCATAGTGAATAGAGCCCAGGCCTAGGAGTCAGGTCATGGATTCTAATCCCATTTCCACCACTTGTCTGCTGTGTGACCCTGGGCAAGTCACTTCACTGCCCTGGACCTCAGTTACCTCATCTGCAAAATGGGGGTTGAGAATGTGAGCCCCACGTGGGACAGGGACTGTGTCCAACCCAATTTACTGTATCCACCACAGTGCTTAGTACAGTGCCTAGCACATAGTAAGCACTTAAATACTACAATTATTATTACTGTGAGAAGCTTGACATAACTGGCATCTGTGAGTCCTAGAGGAGGGAAGACAACCAATAAGGTGCAGGTAACCAGGTTACAAAATCTTTTGGGAAATGGGCACATACATACTTGGGGGTAGAATTGGGGGCATTACACGATACGCAAGGAATAATCTGAACAATAACAAATAGTAAAGCCTTCGTGGAGAAGAGAAATACTGCAGAATTCTTTGGAGAGAAATTCCAACCTAAAACAAAAGTATTTGAGTGGGAATGTTCTAATATTCACCTGGCCAGGAAGAAGAAAGTCCTCAGGAGATTCATTCAATCATATTTATTGAGCGCTTACTGTGTGCACAGCACTGTACTAAGCACTTAATGTTGTGAGATGGAGGATGAGGGGAATCCAGAGCAGGGACTATTAGCAATAATGATGATAATTGCGGTATTTGTTAAGAGTCAAGAATCTTCAGTTATCCCCCAGTGGACTGGCTGAATAGCTAAGAGAATGATAAGAGGATGAACGATGTCCTGGAGAGAAGAATTGACTTCTCTAGAACCATTAATCCCAGAGTCAAGTAGGAAAGCTAGTATACCTGGATTTAACTGAGTAGTGGACAGGAACTTGGGCAGGAAGTATGTGTGGTAGAAGCACTCCATAATTCTGATAACAATTCAGTCAAAAGTTAAAATCTCTGCTCTGGGGAAAGGCCAAAAAAGAAACTAACTCAAGGAAATTTCGATTCTGAAAAGGAGAAAATGAAAAAATGCAGACTTTAGGAAGGCACTAAAAGGGGTAGCTAATCAATCAGAAATATTTACCGCGTGTCTACTAAGTGTCCTATGTTAAGCACTTGGGAGAGTACAGTAGAATGTATAAATATGAGCCCTGCACTCAATGAGCTTACAATTTGGTAAAGGAGACAGACACAGAAGTAAATTGTAGCTAGGAGGAAGTAAGAATACAAAGCCGTAGATTGTGAATTTGTTGCGAGAGGGAATGTGTCTACCAACTCTTGTGTTGTACTCTCCCAAGCACTTAGCACAGCACACAGTGAACACTCAAGTACCAGTGATTGATTGATTAGCTATGTACATAAATGCTAAAGGGGGACTTACGAATACTTAAATGCTTAGAGGGCATTGAAAGTGCTGACATGGGAGTTATGAAGTAGGAAGATGAGAAATTAATTCAGAAAAGACTCTTGGAAAAGATGTAGTTTCAGAAGGGTTTCAAAGAGTGGTGGTGTAGCAGATTTGAAGGGGGAAAACAGCATTGCTTAGTGTATAGAGCACAGGCTTAGGAGTCATGGACACCTGGGTTCTAATCCGGGCTCCGACACTGGTCTGCTCAGTGACCTCGGGCAAGTCACTTCACTTCTCTAGGGCTCAGTTACCTGATCTGTAAAATGGGGATTAATACTGCGAGCCCTACCGGAAAATAGATTTTGCTCACCCTGTATTCTGTACTAGCTATCCCAGTGTTTAATAGAGTGCCTGACGCATAGTAAGAGCTTAACAAATACCCTTAAAAAAAAAGAGAGGGAGTTTTAGGTAAAAGGAAAGATGTGAAAAAGGAGTCAGAGGCGGGAGAGGAGAGCGAGGCATAGTGAGAAGGTTATCTTGAAATGAATGAAGAATATGAGCTCTCATACAGTGAGAGAAGGGAGTGGATAGCTAAACTCATCTCTAGAGCATAAGGTCATCTCTAGACTATGCTTGTTATGGGCAGGGAATGTGTCTGCTAATTCTGTTTTATTGTATTCTCCCTAGCACTTAGTACAGTGCTCTGCACATAGTAAGTGCTCAGTTAACACGATTGATTTATAGGAAGGAGAGAGCTGATTGAGTGCCTTAGAAATAATGGTCGGGAGTTTCTGCTAGATGCAAAGAGAAAAGGACAACAGTTGGAGGTTTGTTGAAAGATGTGCAGAACAACATTTTAGAAAAATGATCCAGGCACAGAATGAAGTATGGATTGGAGTGGTAAGGTCAACTGATCCATAATACTTATTGAGAATTTATCTGTCCCAAGTACTGTACTAAGCAGAAAGAAAGCAAGCCGGGAAATCAGTTATCAGCAAGGAGGCTAACGCAATAGTCAAGTTGGGATATGTCTATCATACTTTTTGAGCACTTACTATGTGCAGAGCACCGTTAAGTATCTGGACAAACAGTGAAGTAATTTGGAGGAAAAGGAAGGGGTGGATTCTGTAGGATGTTGTATAGGAAGAACCAACAAACTGAAGATAAAGTGAAAAGAGAAAGAGGATTCAAGGATAATGTCAAGATTGCAGGCTTAATCGACAAGGAGGATTGTAGTATTGTCAAAAATGATGGGAAAGTTAGGAAGAGGAGAAGAGGATTTGGAAGGTAAGATGAGGAGTTCAGTTAGGGACATGTTGAGCTTATGCTGACAACAGGACATTTGGATAGAAATGTCCTGGAGGCAGTAGGAAAGGCAAGAATGGAGGACAAAGCCGGCAAGGTAGATTTGGGAGGAGTAGATTTGGGAGTTATAAGTCTATTTATAAACCAGGAGTGGGGCTAAACTGCCAAGGGAGTTTGTAACCTTAATTCTGCCCATCAATCAGTTATATTCATTTATGTGCATACTTACTGTGTGCAGAGCATTGTATTAAACTCCTAGGGGAGTACAATATCACAATATAACAGACACATTTCCTTCCCACAACAAGCTTACAGTCTAGAGGGGGAGACAGACATTAACAGACATAAATGGCAAACTACAAAATGTTCTCCAGCACTTTTAATGTTCTGGAGATTCCTGGAGGTCTAAGTTGGCTAATAATGGATTTACATATCTGTAATTCATTTATATTAAAATCTGACTCTCCTCTAGACTCTGAGCTCATTGTGAGTAGGGAGTGTTTGTGTTTTTGTTATATTGTACTTTCTCCAAGTACTTAGTACAATGTTCTGCACACAGTAGGCACTCAATAAGTAAATAAATATGATTGAATGAATGAATACGATTGACTGGAAAGTCTGTTGCCATTGTCAGTCAGTTCTGAGAGACGTGGGTTGTTTTTTTCCTACCTGAAAGGAACTCATTCTAGCCCTGCAGGACACACTCCAAAATTGGATTTTGGGAACTTTGGGAACTTTCCTTCTCCTAGCAGGCTCACTCTTGAGCAGAAGGGGTTGAACCAAATCCTCTGCCGCCTCTTGCTAGTGAAAGAAAAACAAACAAATATGGTCTCAGTGTCTCAGTGTCTAGGCAACTCGTGACCTTGCTGTTCTGACTTGCCGGGCTCCTGAAGAAAGGAAAAGTTCAAGTGTAGATAAATTATTTGAGGTTATTAGGGGTGGAATGTTGGTAAGTCAAGGCACTTGAGTCCAATTCTTACCACCAAGGATTGCTGGAGCCATGTGATGGCATGAGCTATGTGTGGTTCATAAGAAAAAAAAAAAAAAGAGTGTCTGGGGAAAGGAGAGAAGATCAAAGGAAAGAGGGGGATGTGGAAAAGACTGGGGGAAAAAAAAAATAACTCTCCATTCTAGGCCCAGAACCTTCCATGTGGTGTTTTAAATCTTGTTACCCAATAGAACAGAGGACGAAAATATACACCATGTGAAGAGTCAGTTCCTCCACTAGAATGTAAGCTTCTCATGGGCAAGGAAACTGTCTACCAACTCTATTGTACTCTTAAGTATTTAGTAAATTGCTCTGCCCACAGGAAGGGGCCTAGTGGAAAGAACATGGGCTTAGAAGGCAGAGGACATGGGTTCTGGTCTCAGCGGTGTGACATTGGGCAAGTCACAACTTCGCTGAACAAAATGAGGATTCAAAACCTGTTCTCACTCCTACTTAGAGTCCCTTAGGGGACTTGATTATCTCCTATCCACTCCAGTACAATGCTTGGCACAGTCAATACTTAAATACCACAATTATTAGGAGTTGCTCAAGGAACATTATTGGTTGTTGAAGTTGGGCCATTCATCTTGGCTAACTTCTCTCAGTATCTCTAATTTGCCCTCCCATCTATGAGTTGAATCCAACTCCTCTTGAACTTCTGCTCTTGAGACAGTATTTCTCAGCTCCTGATGCTGACCCTTAGGTTCATAATAATAATAATAATGATGGCATTTGTTAAGCACTTACTATGTGCCAAGCACTGTTCTAAGCACTGGGGAGGTTACTAGGTAATCAGGTTGTCCCACATGGGGCTCACAGTCTTCATCCCCATTTCACAGATGAGGTAACTGAGGCACAGAGAAGTTAAGTGACTTGCCCAAAGTCACACAGCTGACAAGTGGCAGAGCTGGGATTAGAACCCATGACCTTTGAATCCCAAGCCCGTGCTCTTTCCCCTGAGCGACGCTGCTTCTCATGTTCATGTTCTCACCAGTGTCTATAGCCAGGAAAGATCCTACCTCTCCCCAACCCTCCCTCCGCAACATTCCCAGTTTTCCAACCACTCACCCTCTGCAGTGCCAACCCTCCCTCCGCAACATTCCCAGTTTTCCAACCACTCACCATCTGCAGTGTCATTTAAAGGTTTGTTTGTTTTGAGGATTTTTTTTTAATGGTATTAGTTAAGCACTTACTATGGGCCAGATCCTATACTAAGAATAGCGTATGGGTAGACACAAGCCGATCAGATTGACTCAGTCCATAATTTACATGGGATTTACAATCTTAATCGCCTCACAGATGAGGTAAACTGAGGTAAAGAGAAGTTAAAGTGATTTGCCCAAGGTCACACAGCAGACAAGGGAGGATTAGAATCCAGGTTGGCTGATTCCCAGGCCCCTGTTTTTCCACTAGGCCACATTGCAGCTCAAGCGCGTCCATGGTCCTTGTGTTGACAGGTGGCCCAAGGAGATAAAAGTGTGGAGAGGCTTGGGTACACTGTTGGCATCCATTCCATGAATCCATCTCTCCCTAGAGCTGCCACACCCCCAAAGGAGGAGCAAAATAAAGAGCCTGTGGCCCTGACGCAGGGAGCAACCCACCCATCTTGGCCCCTCTCAGCTGCCAGGCCCCCTTATTCCATCAGGCCTGGGGGCTGTTTATTCCACTTGAAGAATGGGGCAATCCCCAGGTGGCAGGGAATCAATGGCAGGAAAACACTAATTAGTTTAATTCTGAGAACTCTTAACGGGGACAGGTTTACGAGCTCTGAAATCATCTGTGCCAATGGCCAGGGCGGCCAGACTTGAGGAGCACCGAGGCCTGTTGGGCTCTGGATTATGGCGAGCCCTGTTTCACATGCTGGTGGCTGATGGGATGTGCTCTTCCCTCTTCCTGTCTCTGCCCAGCCCCACCACTCTGCCAAAAAAGCTAGGGAAGCCAGGAAGCTTCTCCGCCTGAGGTCGGTTCATCCGTGTCTAGTTCAGCGTGGCTTTCTTTCGCTGCCAGATGGAATTTCTGAGATTGCTTCAGACGGGGTAGAGAGGGGTGGATAACATCTCAGAGCAGTGGGTAGTCCTCCTGCCTTTTGTAGTGTCAGAAGAGAACTGAGACAGAGTTGGGGGCTCTTAACAACACAAATGGCACACGGGCTCCCTGCCTGGATTGAAACAGGCAAGTCCGTTCCCTTTGCTCTTTTCCTCTCTGAAGGTTTCCCCCATTGATGAAGATCCCACCCTTTTCCCGGAATGGAGTTTACAGAGGTTGGGGGAGGAGGGCCTAGGTGGGGGGAGTCATCTGCAGAGCCAGCCAAGATGATTTCAGAGCTTGTAAAATCTATCCTATTAAGAGTTCTCAGAATTAAGCTAATTAAAGGTTTCCTGCTATTGATTCATGGCTGCCTCAGGATTGCCTTGCTTCTCAAGTGAATAAACAGACCTCCTCGTCAGGCCTGACAGAGGGAGAAGACATATGTGCGTGTGTGTAAGAAATGAGAATGTGTGCATGTGGGGTGTGTATGTGAATGAAAGTGGGTGTGTGTGTGCAGGATGAGAAAATGTGTGACAAGAATGTACATGTGTGGTTGTGAGTATGAGGAGAACGTGAATGTAGAGAAAGTGAAACAGAAAGAGAAAGAAAGTGAATGTGGAGATAAAGTTTGGGTTACCTGAGAGAAGAAAGAAAGAAGAGGGGAGAGAAAACGGAGGAAAGCGAAAAGGAGAGGAGAGAAGCGAAAAGAGACTCTATGTGTGTATATAAAAGACAGGACATGCTGGTGTGGTGAGAGATGAGAGAATGAGTGTGATGTGTGAGTGCATGTGGATGTAAGTGTGTAATTAGTCTGCGTATGTGGATGTGTGTGTGTTTGTGTGTCTGTGTATGAGTAAAAAGACCAGCAGTCCTGTATCAGCATAACAAAGATGGTTTTGAAGAATTTTAAATGGCTCAAACTCCTTCTAAAGGAAGTAGGGCAGAGAGGATTCCCTTCTGCCTCTCCTTATCAGGGCTGCCGAGACCCCCCCAGCCTCTGAGCCACAGGTTTCAGCTCAGCCAGGGAAGCAGAGTTGTGAGTTCTGGCCCCTGCCCCTGCCTTTGGTCCAGGCCCCCGGACACGGCAGTCCTCGACCCGAACCTCAAGCATAGAGGCAGCCAGGCCCGGGGCGGCCCCTGTTTAACCGGTTCCGACAGGCCCGTGGGAAGGCATGCTGCTGCAGAGATTCGAAATCCTGGGCACAGGAGGGGCAGCAGCCGGGGGAGGCAGAGCACCCCGCTCAACCAAACGGGGAACCCCAAGTGGGCAAAGGACTAGGCAATTTCTCTTTGGGCCCTTTTCTCAGAGTCTAGCCCTTCAACTCACTTCTGGCAGGTTTCTCTTGCTCCACCAGAATGCAAGCCCCAGGCTGAGGCCTCCACGAGCCCTGACTCTCCTCCTGTCAGATGAAAGGAACAAGAAGGTCTGGCCAAGGCCGGTCACTCTAGTGAGCGGCAGCAGCTCAAAGCTCTCTAAAACCCACTTCCTCCAGGATGTCTTCCCTGATTATTTCCTAACTACCACTCCTGGCATTTATGTTTTTATACCCTTACCCAACATATACATGTACATGCATTCTCAACTGCATGTTCAATTATTTATTCTGATAGTTCATCCTGGCACATTCATTCTACCACCTCTCTGATCTTTTATTCACCTGACGGTTTCTTCTAGTTGTAAAGACTCAATCTATCTCCACCACTGGATGATAAAATCCCAAACAGCAGAGAACATGTGTTTTGCTTCTGGTGTACTTTTCCAAGGACACAGTACAGTTTTTTGCACTCAAATATCTTCAACATTTATCTTCCATAACTATCATTATTCCTCCTCCTCTTTCTCCTCCTCCACCTTCTTTTCCTTCTACTACTACTACTAGGACAACAGCTTTATGCTGATGTTCCTTATATCTACCTTCCTTTCCATCTGCTTTGGGAATCATCTGTTAATCCTGAGTACTCATTATAAGAAAATACTACACTGGAAGGGATCATGCCCAAGAAGAGGTAAGGCACGTGATCTGTCTTCCCAGTGCTAACAATCCTTCTCCATCCAAACAGCTACCACATTAATGCAAGCACTTATCCTATCCTGCCTTGATTATTGTATCAACCTCCTTGACGACCTCCCTGCCTCCCATCTCTCCCTACTCCTGTCCATACTCCATTCTGTTGCCTGGATCATTTTCCTTCAAAAACGTTCAGGCCATGTTTTTCCACTCCTCAAGAAACTCCAGTAGTTGCCCATCCACCTCCTCAAACAAAAATTTCTCACCACTGGCCTTAAAAACACTCCACTGCCTTGCCACTTCATACATCACCTCTACTCTCCTACTCCAACTCAGCCCGCTCAGTTCATTCCTCTAATACTAACCTTTTCGCTGTACCTCCATTTCGTCTATCCCACTGCTGACCACTCACCCACATTCTACCTCTGGCCTGGAATGCCCTTCCTCCTCATGTCAAACAGATAATTGCTCCCACCCACCCCAACTTCAAAACCTTATTGAAGACACATCTCATCTAAGAAGCCTTCCCTGAATAAGCCCTCCTCTCCTCTTCTGCCACTCCCTTCTGAGCTTCTCACTTGCTCCTTCATTCATCCTCCCTCCCATCCCCACAGCACATATGTATATATCTTTTTATAGCTGCAATTTATTTACTTATATTAATGTCTGTCTCCCCCTCTAGTCTGTGAGCTCACTGTGGGCAGGAATGTGTCTGTTATATTGTACTCTCTGAAGCGCTTAGTACAATGCTTTGCACACAATAAGCACTCAATAAATACAATTGAATGAGTGAATGAACAAACAGGGGGCTATCATTTCTGCCTGCAAAGGGTGATGAAGAAGTGTGGCATAGTGGATAGAGCATGGGCCCAGGAGTCAGAAGGCACTGAGTTCTGACCCTGGCTCTGCCATGTGTCTACTGTGTAACTTTGGGCAAGTCACTTAATTTCTCTGTGCTTCAGTTACCTCCTCTGTAAAATATCCATAGTGGTACTTGTTAAACATTTGCTATGTGCCAAGCACTGTTCTAAGTGCAAGGTAATCAGGTTGGACACAGTCCCCGTCCCACCTGGGGCTCACAGTCTTAATCCCCACTTTACAGATGAGGTCACTGAGGCAAAGTTAAGCGACTTGCCCAAGCTCACACAGCCAACAAGCAGTGGAGCCAAGATCAGAACCCACCTCCTTTGACTTCCAAGCCCGTTTACTTGCCACCCACCTTCAGTATTAACATAGACACATATTCAATTATTCATTTGGTCACTTCACCCCAATATACTGATGTTACTAACCACTACATCCTTGTTCTTGCCTCTGTTTTACCTACTTGGTTGACATCTGCTGCTCTGCTACACTCACAGCAGGGATCATGGTTTTAGCAAATGGTTGTGCTTACCAGAACAGTAAAAATACCATCGACTGATTTGACTAAATATTAGACTCAGTACAGACCAGGGTAGCCAGTAGATCCTACCTGGTTAAAACTTTGCTTGCAAATCTAGTCTTTAAGAAGTGTGACCTAGATAACACTATAGCTTTACTTGAAGCCACAGTTGATTTTCTCTTGACCAAAGAGGGCATTTCTTTGGCACCGAATCCCCAGTTTTCTCTTCATCTAATAGTGTAGTTCAATAAAAGTTTTAAATGAACCCAAGTTCAATAGTCCTTATATTCAAAATAACATCCAAGTGATCCACCTAATGAAAACTGGAACCTCATGCGGAGACCTAGTCCTCCCATCTCTGAAGCCCACTATGTTCAGCTCTTGGATTTTATGCAGGTAGTGTTGTGGAGCCTCAGACCTGACCTAAACTCCAGATGTCTGCTGCAAAAAGCACCTCGCTTTGAAGGAGTGATTCAGCATTTGATGATGGGAGCTTTGTTTGCCAGAAACAGCCTTCCGACACGGCTGTGCAAATTCCACCACCTTTCAACTGGAGCATGACGACCTGTTGAAATAGCATACAACTGTTTTGAGGGGTCAGATCTCCGGCAGGTGAGAGCAAATCAGACACTGGGCAACCTTCTACTTGCATTGGACCCATCTTCCTTCATTTTGGAACACCTGGGGAAAGCTGAGTTGGCTTCAGAAAACGTCTTCTTCCCAAGTTCCAGTGAAACAAGGGACACCATTGAATGACCCAGGCCGGTGGCCTGACGCAGGCAGTTGATGGCCCTGGGGAGTTGGCAAGGTTCTACACCTCTCAACATATGGGTTGAAAGGTGTGTAAACCTGACCCAAAGAATTTCTCCAAAGTGCAATGTATTTGGCAGCTAGTGCAGTATTGATATTGACATACAACAGTCATTGACTCCTTTACACAACTTTATACTAACCCAAACAAAAACACAATGCAGTATTGATACTGACAAATATCAGCAGCCATTATGACTAATTTACACAGATTTACACTAAACCCAACCAAAAAACAAAATGCAACACTGATACTGACAAGAGCTTAAGCCTCATGTGGAACAGGGACTGCATCCAACCTGATTAACTTGTATCTACCCCAGTGCTTAGTAGAGTGCCTGTCCTATATAATGAGCCCTTAACAAATGCCATAATTATTATTAATGTCATATATGGGCTCTTTCTAAATCAACTGATAGCATTTATTAAGTGCCTACTATGTGTAGAAAGTTGTACTATCTGCAAGGGAGTTAGAGGATGCAAACCCCTTGTCAGCTCACTCCCACTTTGTGAAGTCCCTTCCCTCTGCTCCCTATTCAACACAGTCCCAGGCACGTGCAACCTATAGAACCCCATCTCCATCATGGGAAAACACCCCCCCCCCCCCCCCCCACCCCATCACTGCAGAAGCAGCACAGCCTAGTGGAAAGCGCAAGGTCCGGGGAGTCAGAGAACCTGGGTTCTCTGCCACATACCTACTGGGTGGCGTTGGGCAAGTCAACTAACTTCTCTGTATCTCGGTCTCCTCACCTGCACAATAGGGATTCAAAGTCTGAGTCCCATGTGGGGCTTGCTTATCTTGTTTCTATCTCAGTGCTTACTACAGAGCTTGGAACACTTAAATAGCATTATTATAGTCCCCAAAACCTGGCTTTACCCTGATGACACTGTCTCAAACGATATCTCCCGGCCTCATCATCTCCCAAACTCCAAGATTCACTGGAAAGGGAAAAGACTTGACTCCCTCTCTGCTCTCCAATGCCACTTTCATGCAACCCCACTCCCATCCCTCTCTTTTCCTTACTCTGAATCTCATGTGAGTGATTAGGTAGTAGTCCCAGTTTAATCTAAGCCCCACCTCCAATTTGCTAAATCACTGTGATCCCCTTCTCACAACCTTCTCTCCTTCCACTGATCTTTAGAAACATCAATATTCACATGAGCATTCCAATGACCCTCCCACCGCCCGCTTCTTCTCACTCCTCAGCAACCCCAAAACTCTCTAAACTGTAAACCCGTTGTGGGTAGGGATTGTCTCTATTGCTGTATTGTACTTTCCAAGTGCTCAGTATAGTGCTCTGCACATATTAGCATTCAATAAATATGACTGAATGGATGAATGAACTCCAACTTCTGATTTCCATCTCCTCTGTGGCAGTGACCTCCCTTCTCCTTTCAGTCAAGGATAGTGTTACCTGCATTCCCTCCAACATACTCAGAGACAGAATTTCCACACACACACACACACACACACACACACACACACCCTCTGAGCCCCCCAGGCAGTTCTCCTGTAATCTTATTTATTTATATTAATGTCTAGAGGGGAAGACAGACTGCCAGATCATTGTGGGCAGGGAATATGTCTGTTATATTGTACTCTCCCTGGCAGTTAGTAGTGTGCTCAGCACACAGTAAGCACTCAGTAAATACAATCAACTGACTGAATGACTTCTGGGCAGACTTCCAGAGCTTCAAGGTCACAAGCACTGGAATGGCCATTCCCCAATGACTGAGACATCATTCCTCTTTCCAGAGCGGAGACTCCATTTGGCTGTATTTTTTTTGTTGTTGGTTTTTGTGGGGGGAGTTATGGTATTTGTTGAACATTTACTATGTGCCAGGTACTGTACTAAGCACTGGGGTAGATACAAGATAATCAGGATGGCCACAGTCCCTGTCCCACATGGGCCTCACGGTCTTAATCCCCATCCCCTTTCCTGCCCACTGCTTCACCTTTCCTGGTCCTCCCTGCTCTGCCCAAGGCCGCATCCCTTCCTCATCCTAGGGCGACACATGGGTGGATGGAGGTTTGGGCTGAGTAAGCCCTGTCAACATAGCATTACAACTCCCTTCCAGGTTGCGTCCATTTGAGGCTAAAAAATGGGGGGAAAAATGCTTTGGTATGTCTGGAAGAGGGAGAGATTTCTTTCCCAACTAATGCTAAACCAGGAATTTACTTTAGAGATTAATGCTGAGAATGTAGCTCCAGCCCCTCCAGAAGTGAAGCCAAAGTACAGTAAGCAAGAAACACAATTGACCTCGACACGTGAACTAATAGATATTAATGCAACACACTCCACTAAGGGCATTTTTCCCTAAGAAAAATTTTAAAGGCTTTAGGAAGCAAAGAGGAGAGAGAAGATTGAGATCTATTTCCCAAGGAAAATGTGGGAAAGGAGTATCTGTTCCCTTTTTTTTTTTTTTTAACATTTTAAAGCCACATAGGCAGCAAAATCTATCTCCTTTTCTGATCCTTGAGCTTTAGTGATGTTCACCAAGGATAAGGTCAATCAATCAGTGCTATTTACTGAACATATGCTGTGTGCAGAGAACTGTGCTAAGTGCTTAGGAGAAGCAGTGTGGTTCAATGGAAAGAGCGCAGGCTTTGGAGTCAGATCACGGGTTCAAATCCCAGCTCTTCCAATTGTCAGCTGTGTGACTTTGGGCAAGCCACTTCACTGGGCCTCAGTTCCCTCATCTGTAAAATGGGGATTAAGACTGTGAGCCCCCTGTGGGACAACCTGATCACTTTGTAACCTCCCCAGTGCTTAGAACAGTGCTTTGCACATAGTAAGCACTTAATAAATGCCATCATTATTATTATTATTATTTGGAGAGTAAAACATGGCATCATGGATAGAGCACAGGCAGAAGGACCTGGGTTCTAATTCCAGCTCCAACACGTGTCTGCTGCGTGACCTAGGGCCAGCCACTTAACTTCTCTGGGCCTCAGTTCCCTCATTTATAAAATGGGGATTAAAACTGCGAGCACCAGGTGGGATAAAGACTGTGTCTGACCCAATTAGGTTGTACCTACCACAGTGCTTAGAACAGTGCTTGACACATAAGTGCATAACAAATACCATTATTATTATAACAGAATTAGTGGACACATCTCTGCTCATAACAGAAAGATGTCCAAGTACCAGTTCCAAGGACCACCTGTCTTTCTACCTGCTGCACTCTGCCTATCCAGTGACCTTCCCCCAAGCTCGAAACATCCAGTTTCCACTGTTTCTGGCTTGACCGTGAGACCCGATAAAAAGAACATCTCTCATTTCTCCGAGACTCCTTGTCCCTACCAGAACTGGTGCCGTGAAACATTCGGTTACTGTCTTTCCTTCAAATATGGCTGGCAAGATGGACCATCCCTACAGTTCGAGAGCCGGTGATGCACATCAAATAGGAGATATCCGGAAAGCAGAAGCAATCGGCGGTTCCCCCATCGGAAAGGTTAAAGATCAATACGACTTTCAGTTCAAACAAAGGTTTGCCCTCTCTTCTCCGTGGATACAGCTGTCCCCTAAAGGGAAGCAAGAGAGGCAACTGGCTCGGGGCTCATCGTCAAGGGGGAATCTGAGGGAAAAAATTGGAAAGTTCCCAGCCTCCCTCCACCCCAGGTTGAAAGAGATGCTCGTGCTAACAGGGAGCTGGGAGGTAAGTAGAAGGACAAATTCTTTAGGCTTGTGTGGATGGAGGTGCACTTTTGTATGCTATTAGACCGTTTCACCATCATCATAACATTATTAAGCGCCTACTGTGTGCAGAGTATTGTACTAAATTCTTGGGAGAGTAGAAAATAGAAAAAAAAATCCTGCTCTTCAAGAAGCTTACAATCTAGCCAAGGAGACAGACATTTAGCTAAATTCTATGTGCACAGCTGTCCCCTTAAGAGAAGTAGGAGAGGCCACTGGCTCAAGGGAGAATCTGAGGGAAAAAATTGGAAAGTTCCCAGCCTCCCTCCACCCCAGGTTGAAAGAGATGCTCGTGCTAACAGGGAGCTGGGAGGTAAGTAGAAGGACAAATTCTTTAGGTTTGTGTGTGGATGGAGGTGCACTTTTGTATGCTATTAGATAGTTTCACCATCATCATAACATTACTAAGCACCTACTGTGTGCAGAGTATTGTACTAAATTCTTGGGAGAGTAGAAAATAGAAAAAAAAAAATCCTGCTCTTCAAGAAGTTTACAATCTAGCCAGGGAGACAGACATTTAGCTAAATTCTAGGTGCACAAATAATAGCAAACATGAATCAGGTACGAGCAGCAAATAGAAGAAACAAACTCTGCTCTTCAAGAGTTTACAGTCTAGTTGGGGAGACAGACATTTAGCTACATTGTAGATAGACAAAGAGAGAATGTAAAACAGGTACTTAAGTGCTCTGGGGTAACACGAGCTTAAATGGCATGGAAGGCTCAAAATGGCAGCTGGGTGGTTGATACAAAGTGGAAAGATACATCAGCAAGGCCACCCCAGGGAGCAGGTGCCATTTTCCCGATTCAGGGAGGCCAAATGTCTCAAGATGGTCCTGCCTGCAGGTGGAAGTGATGCCGTGGGGGCCCAAAGAGATCATGTCTACTCACCCCACTTTTTTTAGGGTATTTTTTAAGCATTTACTATGTGCCAGGCACTGTACTAAGCACTGGGGTAAATAAAAGTGGTCAGATTGGACACAGTCCCTGTCCCACATGGGACTCATTTTATAGATGAGGTAACGGAGGCCCAGAGAAGTTAAGTGACTTGCCAAGACACACAGCAGACACGTGGTGGAGTCAGGATTAGAGCCCATGTCCGTCTGAGTCTCAGGCCTGTGCTCTATCCACTAAAATCGATATAACAGTATTAGTAGACACATTCCCTGCCCATAATGAGCTTACAATCTAGCCGGGGGATACAGGCATTTTTTAAAATGAATAACTAAATTTCCCTGCTATGGCTTGCCTTCTGCTGGCTTCTGGGAGACTTTCTCTCCTGGAATGGGTTTTCAGCTTGTGGGTTGGCCTGCCCTTCTCTAATCCCTCCCTTTGGGTAGTCTTGTTAGCTCCCTCTCTTAAACTAGTATCCGAAAGTCACATTCCCTGAGTCTTTGCATAACAATTATCAATGAGGTCCAAGCCTCAGGCCTATTCTGAACATCAGTCTTACAATGGAAAGGGAAAAAAAGGGAAAACAAGTCTAGGTCAGGGCCACGTCTAGCTGCTAGGTGTGCTATGGAATCCAGCATGTTCTCCTCCCTGCTTCTGGTGTCTGACATTAGAATAATTAGGATGCCTCTAAATAAGGCCTTCAGCTGGCTGTCTAAATCTGAATCCATACCACAGGCTTTCTGTCATGAAGGTATCACCCATTCACGCCTTCAATGTAAATAACTTGGGCCAGAAATAGGATGACTCAGAAGCTTCCATCTGGTTGCTTTTATTTCATTGCACTATATTTCCTGGTATTAGAGAAGCAGCATGACACAATGGATAGAACATGGTCCTGAGAGACAGATGCTCATGGGCTCTAATCCCAGATCCTCCGCTTGTCTGCTGTGTGGCCTTGGGCAAGTCACTTCACTGCTCTGTGCCTCAGGTACCTCATCTGCTAAATGGGATTAAGACTGTGAGTCCCATGTGGGACAAGGACTGTGTCCAACCCAAATTGCTTGTATCCAACCCAGCACTTAGTATGGTGCCTGGCTCATAAGCACTTAAATATCATTATTATTATTGACAGTTCATTCATTCAATTGTATTTATTGAGCACTTACTGTGTGTAAAGCACTGTACTAAGTGCTTGGGAAGTACAAGTCGGCAACATATAGAGACATTCCCTGTCCAACAACGGGCTCACAGTCTGGAAGGGGAAAACAGACAACAAAACGTAGACTAGTGTCAAAATCGTCAGAACAAATAGAATTATAGCTATAACAGTTGCCCTTGAAAAATGGCTGTCTTAAGATGGATGACACAATGACCCACCCAGCACAGTCACACCCAGTCATGCCAATTTATTTTTTTAAATGGTATTTGCTAAGTGCTTATTAGGTGCCTGGCACTGTACTAAAGTCCTGGGATATGAGATAATCAGGTTGGACAAATTCCATGTCCCACACGGGGCTCAGTTTTAATCTCCATTTTACTGATGCGGTAACAGGCACACAGAATTTAAGTAACTTGCCCAATTTCACTGTTCACATAAGGGACAGAGCCCGGACTGGAACTCAGGTCCTTTAACTCCCAGGCATATGTTCTTTCCACTAGGCCAAGCTGCTTTTCCCATTTGGAAAATTGGTACTGAATTGCAACTAATGCACAAATAGAGTATCTCAATACTTTTGGAGTGACAAGAAAGAGTAAGTTCTTAACTTGTGTTGTTCTTCAACCCTATAGACTATCACACACACTTCAAAAATTATTCTGTGTTTTTCAGTAGGATTTCCAAAATGTCTTCTCTAAAGTCGGTTGAAGCTTCTCATGGGTTTGGTTTGAAGCATCTCTGTGATGGCTCCAACCAGCCCATCCTAAAAAACACCCCAAAATTAATTAAGAGCCCAGACATAAATCTAGAACCATCAAAAGCAATTAGGATCCTTTGGGAAGCTACCTGGTTAATGAATCAACCCCCTAACTGTGGTGATCTCTTAAGGTTCAGTTCAGGGTCCCCCTTCTATTCTCCATTTACACCCATTCCCTTGGAGAACTCATTTGCTCCCGTGGCTTCAACTATCACCTTTTTGTGCATGATACCCAAATCTACATCTCCAGCTGTGATCTCTCCCCAGTCTCACATCTCCTCCTGCCTTCAAGCTATCTCTACTTGGATGTTCTCCCATCACCTCAAGCTTAACATGTCCAAAACAGAGCTCATCTTCCCACCCAAACCCTGTCCTCCTCCTGACTTTCCCATCACTGCAGTTGGCACCACCATCCTTCCTGTCTCAAAGCCCATAACCTTGGCATTATCCTTGACTCCTCTCTCTCATTCAACCCACATATTCAATCCGTCATTAAATCCTGTCGTTCCCACCTTCGTAACATAGTTTAGAAGGAGTGGAAAGGGTGGATTTTAGCTACCACATTAATACAATCACTCATCCTATCTCACCTGGATTACTGCATCAGCCACTCTGCCTCCCCCCACTCCAGTCCCTGATCATATTTTCTACAACAATGCTCAGGACATGTCACTCCCCTCCTCAAAAATCTCTAGTGGTTTCCCACCTACCTCCTTATCAAAAACTCCTCACCATTGGCTTAAAAGCACTCCATCACCCTGCCCCCACCCGTGACCTCACTTCTCTCCTTCTTCGGCCAAACCCGCACAATTTGCTTCTCTTGTGCCAACCTTCTCATTGTGCCTCAGTCTCACCTATCTCACCACAGACCCCTCATCCACATCCTGCCACCGGCCTGGAATGCCTTCCCTCCTAAAATCCGACAGACGATTACTCTCCCCGCCCCCTCAAAGCCTTATTGCAGGCACATCTTCTTCAAAAGGCCTTCCCAGACTAAGCCCCACCTTTCCTCATCTCCCACTCCTTTCTGCACTTCTCTGACCTGCTCCCTTTGTTCTCCCCCCCCCCCCAGCTCCACAGTACTTACGTACATATCTGTCATTTTATATTGATGTCTGTCTCCCCCCTCTAGACTGTAAGCTCATGGTGGGCAGTAAATGTATCTGTTTATTGTTGTACAGTACTCTCCAAAGTACTTAGTACAGTACTCTGCATAAGCACTCAATAAATATGATTGAATTGAATGAATGGTGGACTAATTCATTCAAGGGTATTGAGCATGTGTGTATCATTCCATCATATTTTCTGAGTGCTTACTATGTGGAGTGCACTGTACTAAACATCTAGACAAGTATAATATAAGAGTTGGTAGACACTTTCCTGTGTACAAAGCACTGTACTAGATGCTGAGAAAGAGTTCAATAAAGGATAAATAAGGCTCTGTTAGCCCTCAGGGAGCTGTTGGGTTTCCTTCACAATTGAACTCTGCAGTAAAAGTAGCCAAC
The DNA here is from genome assembly GCF_015852505.1 of Tachyglossus aculeatus. Classification (NCBI taxonomy): domain Eukaryota; kingdom Metazoa; phylum Chordata; class Mammalia; order Monotremata; family Tachyglossidae; genus Tachyglossus; species Tachyglossus aculeatus. Next base: position 42,955,184 of record NC_052101.1, read on the forward strand.
TAAAGGAAGAGAAGTACAGCAGTCAGACCAGCATGGTGCTTAGTGCTCAAGAGTTGAATTGCTTGACATGGGAAGAGGCATCATGAAGATGAGTAGAACAAAAACACAAAACTATTTTTGTCCAGTTTGAGTTTGGTTATGAGAATGGGAGAATATGGGATAGTAATTTTGCTCAATTGAATTGGTGTGGGAAACTGAGGCTGGAGGGGCAATCGATAGTCAGCTTAGTGGGGGCTGGGGCAGATTAACCACATCCCTTTAAAGCCCTCCTCCCCACTCTGATCCCCAGCTCAGGAGAGAGGGTGCTCTCCCTTAGGGACTATTGACATTTGTTGAGCACACATACTGTGGACTCCATCTCCTTTCATCTTCTGAAGCCAGTATTCTGGCTCAGAAAAGCATCCTGCCCAATCAGTAATGCAACAAGTTACGTACAACTAACACAACTCAAGGAGAGTTAATGCAACTCTCCAAGTTCCTGAGAGGCTCTGGCTTAAATAATACAGAAAAACAAGTTAGAAAACATCAAAAGGGTTCTAGATATGAGTATTTACCATTTTAGTATCCAGGATGGATGAATGCATGATGTCAGAAGAGAAGGAAATGATGTCAAAGGGTTAGGTACAAAAAAAATAATTTGCTACAAGATCAAAGAATCTGAAACTCTGAAGGGAAGAGTTATTTGGTGTTTTGACAACTAGTACCTTGCGGTTGAATAATAATGATGGCATTTGTTAAGCACTTACTACGTGCAAAGCACTGTTCTAAGCACTGGGGGGGATACAAGGTGATCAGGTTGTCCCACGTGGGGCTCACAGTCTTAATCCCCATTTTTACAGATGAGGTAACAGGCTCAGAGAAGTTAGGTGACTTGCCTGAAGTCACACAGCTGACAAGTAACAGAGACGGGATTAGGACCCACGACCTCTGACTCTAGGTTGAAGCTAGGTTAACATTGGCATCGTTCCTGTAGTCAATCATATTTGACTACAATTGCCTAAGGCATGCAGAGCACTGTACTGAGCACTTGGGAGAGTACAGTATAGAAATAAACAGATCCATTCTCTTACCACAACAAGCTTACAATCTGGACAGAAATTAATTTAAATTATAGGCTGCAAGCTCACCGTGGGCAGGGAATGTGTCTACCAGCTCTGCTATAGTGTACTCTTCCAAGCACTTAGTTCAGTGCTCTGCATACAGCAAGCATTCAATAAATACAATTGATTTATTGACCAGTTTTCCGGGCTCTCTGGAATGTTGGGACAGTAGCTGTAGTTGGTATATTCCTCAGTGGGTAGGGGAAGGTTTGATAGTCTTGGGCAGTCTTCAATGGCCAGTTCTTCCTGTCATTTGTCATTCCTTCCATAATGGGACCTGGCAGATGGAATTGGCAGCTGGCAGCTAGCACAGTGAGCCCCCAAAGCTTCCCTTGGAAACCCTCTGGAGTAAAAGAAAGGGGGAGGATTTATGGCCAAGGGAAACAACTATAATTTTGTTTGAAGTCAAAGAAAACTGCAGCATTAGTCTGCCTAAGGGGTGTCAGAGTGGGAGGCTGAGTTTATAGCTTCCTTCTAAGTCCTACTTAGCATTTAAATTTAGTTTTACCTCTGTAGACCACATTAGAGAAGGAAGATGCCCACTGAGCTAGTAGTATCACACTAAAATCCCTTCTTTCCCTCTGTTAAAACTTCCCAATTGCAAAGCTGCATCAACAGTGTCCTCAAGAACGTGGAGCTGGGTCAAATTTGAAAAGCAGCTTGGCATAATCATCATCATCAATCGTATTTATTGAGCGCTTACTGTGTGCAGAGCACTGTACTAAGAGCTTGGGAAATACAAGTTGGCAACATACAGAGACCGTCCCTACCCGACATAATGGACAGAGCACTGGCCTAGGCGTCGGAAGGTCATGTGTTCTCATTCCAGCTCCACCACTTATCTGCTGTGTGACCTTGAACAAGTCACTTCAGTTACCTCATCTGTAAAATGAGAAGCAGCGTGGCTCAGTGGAAGGAGCCTGGGCTTTGGAGTCAGAGGTCATGGGTTCAAATCCCAGCTCCACCAATTGTCAGCTGTGTGACTTTGGGCAAGTCACTTCACTTCTCTGTGCCTCAGTTCCCTGATCTGTAAAATGGGGATGAAGACTGTGAGCCCCACGTGGGACAACCTGATCACCTTGTATCCCCCAGTGCTTAGAACAGTGCTTTGCACATAGTAAGTGCTTAACAAATATCATTATTATTATTATTATTATTATTAAAATGGGGACGGAGACTGTGGGCCCCATGTGGGACAGGGACTGTCTCTCACCAGATTTGCTTGTAGCCGACCCAGTGCTTAGTACAGTTTCTGGCACACAGTAAACGCTTAAATATCACAATAATTATTATTATTATTATTACACGCTTCCCCACGCTGGAATCATGACTGTTTGTGGGGGTGGGGGGGCTCTTAAAGGGGAATGGGACAGCAACACAAAGTCATCCACCTGGGTCACAAGTCACACAACCCCAGAAGCCTGGGACCCTGCTTAACATAGTGACCCTGGCTGATCCCACGGTGGGACCAAAGAACGTCATCTTTTAGACTGTGAGCCCACTGTTGGGTAGGGATTGTCTGTATATGTTGCCAACTTGTACTTCCCAAGCGCTTAGTACAGTGCTCTGCACACAGTAAGCGCTCAATAACTATGATTGATGATGATATCTGATCATGGGTGAAATCAATGTAGTTTTGTCGGCCAGCTCCGATAATGAAGTGAAGTAGGGAAGCTGTCCCTGCTGATGTGGAACTACCTGGATCGGAGCGATGTCCCCAGAAATGAACTCTTGACCTGACTGAATGAGAATATTCAGGCTCACCATTCCTTCAGTGTACTAGTCAGAACCTTGGCTCATGTGCAGGAGATCTTTTAACGGCACTGGAGCCATTGTCTGTGTGTGATGAATTAACTTCGCTGGAAAACTTTGTTTACTTGAAACGACTGAGACGGCTTCTTAATTGCTTTCAGCATAAATGATGCAATTTTACCAGGATCAAAGTCCTCGAGGAAAATGAAGGAGAAGAGGGATGTGTTGAATGAGTCGCCGATGGTGCAGAACTATGTCGATATCCGTGTGTTAGACCACATGTCAGGAAGCGGATGCATTCACTCTCTGCATATGGCACTCTAAAGGGTAAAAACAGCCCTTGAACACTTAAGTGGTGCTGAAGAAGGCAAAGGGCTATGCCCACCACTGTGGTTGCAAAGCTTCCTCCTGTGGAGAAGGATTTCAGAGAAGAGAGCGGAGATGTTTGAAATGCAGCTTGAAAAGAATATTCCCCAGAGGGACTATGGGCTGGAGCAATGGAATGTGGGTCATCTCGTTCCTCCAGGATATTTCTCAGCATGTTGATGGCTGGAGATGACCGCAGGAAGCCAGACTCAAATGACGAGTCCAGAATCTCCATCCCAGGTAGACTCATGGAGTTAGACCTCTTCCACTTAGGACAGATGTCGGGGAGGGGAAGGGGGTGAATTGGGTGGCTGTCCTGAGCTGCCAAAGAACCCAAGCCCGGAAAGGATGCCATCTTCGGCCCAGTGTGGGGAGACAGGATAAGGTCTTTTAAGGAGGGAACCTGCTATAATATGCTTTCATTACACGATCTGACTATTACAATGATGGAAGGAGCCGGGATTCCCACCATACAACTCTCTTCTGGTTGTTGTTGTTTTTAAATGGTATTTGTTCAGTGCTTACTATGTGACCAGCACCGTATTGAGCACTGGGGTAGATACAAATTAATCAGGTTGAACACAGTCCATAATCCAGTCAGCCTCCATTTTACAGATGAGGTAACAAGCACAGAGAAGTTAAGTGACTTGCCCAAGGTCACACAGCAGGCAAGTGGATGTAATTAGATCATCAAGTTGCTGCAAGTAGATTTGGTGTAGGAAGAAAAAGTTGTAGAGGTGAGTGGTACCCAAAGTGCTAAGCTACTCTGCTTCCCAGCCTCTTCCTCAGCCTTGCTACACTATATCATAAAGCAAATTGCATTTCTTTGAGTTTTTGCCACTTGACAGCACTCAGTGTAGCAGTAAATCAATGAATGTCAAGGTTGTATAGCACACTGGTAGTGGTGGACATGACAATAATATACCAATTCTCATTCAACCAATGTTTTTCCTTTTATTGCCTTTCTAAAGTGCATGCTATGTCCTTGGCATTGTTCTGAGCACTGGGATAGATATAAGTTAATCTGGTTGGACACAGTCCCTGCCCCACATAGGCCTCACAGTCTCAATCCCCATTTTGAGGTAACTGAAGCGATTTGCCCAAGATCCCATGGCAGAAAAGTGGCAGAGCCAGAGCCGGGATTAAGACCCAGATCCTTCTGACTCCGGACCCATGCTCTATCTGCTAGGCATGCTGTTTTTAATGGTTATAATATAATTTTTCCATCACCTGAGTAGTACGACTACTGTATTTTATCTATAATTTATGTAATAAATTACATAAGTAATTTATGTCTACCCCTCTAGACTGCAAGCTCATTGCAGCCGGGGAATGTGTCTACCAGCTGTTATACTGTAATAATAATAATAATGATGGCATTTGTTAAGCACTTACTATGTGCAAAGCACTGTTCTAAGTGCTGGGGGGATACAAGGTGATCAGGTTGTCCCACATGGGGTTCACAGACTTCATCCCCACTTTACAGATGGGGTCACTGAGGCTCAGAGAAGTGAAGTGACTTGCCCAAGGTCACACAGCAGACATGTGTCGGAGCTGGGATTCGAACCCATGACCTCTGACTCCAAAGCCTGGGCTCTTTCCACTGAGCCACACTGCTTCTCTTCTTCTTCTGTACTCTACCAAGCATTTAGTACAGTGCTCTGCACATATTAAGCGCTCAATAAATATGATTAATTGATTGAACTACCACATTGCCACAGAAATAATCATGACTAGTAATTCTATTCCTTTACCACCTTTTCTCTCCATGCAGAAATGATCCTGCTTGCAATTCCCTGTTAAGAGGGACTTGGAAAAGTCCCTCAAGGCTACCTCACCCCCTTCCTCAGTGAAGAAGGTCTATAAGAGCCTGAACCCCACAGAACTACCTCACGCTTTGCTTCAAAATGTCTAGTGGTCACTGATTCCTTCACTCAGACTTGCCACGAAAATGCTTAGTACAGTGCTCTGCACACAGTTAAATTGACAGTTGATGCAGAAAGGAGGGTGGATAGGGGAACGAAAGGTTTTAGTCTGGAAGGCTTCTTGGAGGAGATGGGATTTTATACCATTAAATGATTGATTGAATCCACCCAGTACTCTGAGATGTCTTTTCTTTGGGCTACCAAGGCTCACTTGTAAACTTTCAGGCCAGTGACTGCACCGTGTGACAACGGTAAGCCTGAGAAGAGATGGGGAAAAATTTTCAAGGCTGTTCAAAAATAGATTCTGGAATCTCCCTTCCAGACTGAATTCTTTTTCCCCAAATATTAGGAAAGATGCTCAGCTTTCTTATCCAGAAAGTGATTTTGCTCTCTTAAAAATAGAGAGAGGTGGGACACTTGAGGCACCATTTCTATTGTATTGTGTGCTCCCAAGCATTTAGTACAGTGCTCAATAAATGCCAGTGATTGATTGAGGGGTAAGGAGAGATGGACAGGGAGGGCAACTAAATCATCTTGGTTCTGAGCTTCACTCCCTTCCCCTCCCAGTGACAAGCAGTGAACAAGCAAACTCTCTGCAACCTACGGTGTAGTCAGAAAAAAATTTTTTATCATCTACTCTGACTGATGTGCCTTTTGATAAAGGCTTTCTCTGAAACCCAGGATTCAATTTAGACAAAATGTCACTGGTTTCCATCCTTCATTTCCTCATCGTTGCCAATCCCCATTTTAATTTGTTTTTCCTACATAATGCATTCTCTTGACAACTCTATTATGTACCTGGACACAGAACATCCAAATCATGAAGAGAAGATTGCTTATAGATGAAAATTAAGTATGAAAATATAAACCCGGTGGGCGGCTGCTGAAGTCACTTGCCTTTCAAGAGTCGGTTATATTGGAAAAGGCAGCGATTTCCTGCCTGGACGGCAAACTGACCCTCAACTTCATGGTCATGGAGAGACAGAGCAGGATGAAGCAGCACGGCCCAGTAGATAGAACACAGGCCTTGGAGTCGGAAAGATCTGGATTCTAACCCTGGCTCTGCCACATGTCCGCTGTGGGACCTTGGGCAAGTCATCTCACTTCTCTGTGACTCAGTTGCCTTATCTGTAAAATGGGGATTAAGAGTGTGAGCCCCACGTGGGACAGGGACTGTGTCCAACCTGATTAACTTGTATCTGCACCGGCACTTAGAACAGTTCTTGGTCCATAGTAAGCACTTAATGGGTACCATTTATGTAGTTTGACAAAACCGGTAGGTGGAAGTTGTCCCAGGAAAGTAGAGTAATGCATGTGATCAGATGCAGAAGAGTAGAGAGCAGGACATTTGCTTGGGAGGAGCAGAAAACAGGAGCTTGGATGGAGAGGGAGTAAAGAGCAGATAAAAGTACTCACTTTCTTCCTACGCTTTCTTCTTAGTGACACGATTCTAGCTGCGTCTGCAAGATATTTTCCTCGTGTTTTCCGGCTGCTTTTGACATTCATTCCTCTCAGTCACCCTTAAAGACCTGCCTCCAGTTACACACTTTGGGCTGGAATCTAGTAGGACTAAGAAAGGCTGATTTCTGGTTTTGATTTTCATAAACAAATGTCTTTTCATTCCTCGCTGCATTATTTTTCTTGGAACCGTTTACTGAAAACCGACTTTAAGAGAACAGTCAACACCAAATGAGCAATGTGAAAAGGGGTTGAGGCCCCACTTGCAAGAGGCTCTCTGACCCCTCCCTCCCTGATGCTTGGCTTGAAGCCGGAAGATGCCGACTGAGTTGAGCTGCCCACGTTGGAAGGTGTCAAAGTATAGCAGAGAGGCAGCAGCTGCACTGAAGGTAGACTGGAGACCTCAGCTGCCCACACAGGTTTTTTTTTTAAAAAAATGGTATTTGTTAAGTGCTTACTCTGTGCCAGGCACTGTACTAAACATCAGGGTAGAAACAAGATAATCAGGTTGGACTCAATTCCTGTCCCGCACAGGGCTTACAGTCTCAATTCTAATTTGCCGATGAGGTAACTGAGGCTTAGAGATGTTAAGTGACTTGCCCAAGGTCACACGGCAGGGAAGTGGTGGAGTCAGGATTAGAATCCAGGGCCTTCTGACACCTGGGCCCGTGCTCTACCCACTAGGCCACCCTGCTTCTCCTTGTACTCCAATCTCTGTGTCAAACACATCCCCCCGTGCAGTTTACTTCTAATCTGGGCATCCACTCACCGCAGACCCCATTAGAGAAGCAGCGTGGCTCAGTGGAAAGAGCACGGGCTTTGGAGTCAGAGGTCATGAGTTCAGATCCAGGCTCCGCCAACTGTCAGCTGTGTGACTTTGGGCAAGTCACTTAACTTCTCTGTGCCTCAGTTATCTCATCTATAAAATAGGGATTAAAAAACTGTGAGCCCTCCATGGGACAACCTGATCACCTTGTAACCTCCCCAGAACCTAGAACAGTGCTTTGCACATAGTAAGTGCTTAACAAATACTATTATTATTATTATTATCAGGTACAACCTCATCCCAAGCACAGCTCCACTGCAGAAAAACCCCAAACCAGGTACACTCACAACCCAGCCATACTCCTTTATCAGCTTCACCTTAAACCCAGACTCCCCCAACCCCCTCTTCTAGGGACCACCCACACCTCTACCGCAAGTTCACTAAATACCCCTGGAACAGGCATGGTGCAGGGAGAGGGAAAACAGATACCGTCTCTTTCCCTTTAGGCCATTCTTCTGTATACCTGTGACAGCCTCTTCTCTCTCCATAAAATGGGAATAGTTGAGCTTAAAATGATTACGGCCCAGTGAAGAAGGAACAGGCCCAGGAGTCAGGAGACCTTGTTCCTAATGGAACGCTCCTCCCGATCTTGCCTGATGTGTGACTTCAAGGTAAGACACTTATAGAGCTTGATAAATGTTATTACTACCACTACTCTGTGCCTCAGTTTTCTCACCTGTAAAATGAGAATAACCCATTCTTTCTTCAATTAGGCTGGAAGTCCTAGGTGGGATTGGAACTACATCTGACCTGAATGCATCTGACCTAGTGCTGAGAATATAGAAAGCACTTATCAAATATTAGTTATTATTAGTAGAAAAATGATCCAGGTCTCCATTTTTTTAAACTAAATCTTTGGGTCAAGCCAAAAGATTGGAAGACAAACAAAAGCATGGATTAAAGGAATAGAAAAGTCTAACCTCAGGGCACATATCTGAGTCAGCAGGGCCTATAAAAGATGTTGTAGAGTGCTTAAGGAATTAGTGGAAGTTGGCAGAACTAGAATCAGCGTGGTCTGAGAAGCAGCATGGCATAGTGAGAGAGAGACTGTGGATGGCTTTATGCCAATGCTCACCACTACTGCAAAAACAATTTTTGCACATGGCCTGCTGCTGCTAATATATAATTTTCCCCCTCTACCAATGATGACTGAATGTTGCTTACCTGAATGGCAAGGAATCACTACTGTATTTTCGTGGGCTCTGCCTGAAAGTGTCACATGTTCCCAGTTGAAGTTTAAAGAAGGAGGATGGTGATGGAGTCTCCTATTAAGAACAGTGAATGGCCCTTAATCCCGGAACTGCAGGATTAAGAACCTGCACAATGGAATTAGCAATAGCGCCAGTGCTTTATTCAATGCCCCCCTCCTGCTCTCTTTCCACTAGGACATGGGTAACAAGCATGTGGGTGGGCAGTGGTGCCCATAGCATTCTGTAGGTGGATGAAGATTTACAATCTACAGCATCATCTTCAACCAGAAGGACAACTATTCTAGAAGAATTTAAGACACCAGGATGAGACACAGATGTATTGGGGTCTATTTCCCAGACTAAGCCCCCCTTTTTCCACAGCTCCCCCTTCCCCCCACCGACTTCACCCCAACTTGCTCCCTGTGCTCTAGCCCCACATCCCCACAGCACTTGTGTATATACATGCATACATATCTACAATTTTATTTATTTATATTAACTCCTGTCTTGTTCTGTGTATAAATCTCTCTAATTCTATTTATTTATATTGATGCTGTTGATGCCTATTTACTTGCTTTGATGTCTGTCTCCCTCCGTCTAGACTGTGAGCCCCTTGTGGGTAGGGATTGTCTCTGTTGTTGAATTGTACTTTCCAAGAGCTTGGTACAATGCCCTGCATACAGTAAGTGCTCAATAAGTAGGATTCAATGAAGGAATGAATTTCCACATTCAGAAATTCTCTTTCCCATCAGCCCCCAAAACAAAATGTCTCTGCCACAAGGTTTGTTTTGAACATGTTTCTTATTTCATCAACTGGACAGGGAGGGCAGACTGAAGGAAGTGGAGGAAGTTAAGGGTCAATGGGGAGGGTAGGGAATGGCATCGAGCGGCAAGTAGAGCAGGAGTGCTGTTGGCAGATGGATCCTGGCCTGAGATACAGAGGATGTGGAGGATAGGTCGGTGGGAAGACCACGATTTATCAATCGTATTTGAGCTCCTACTTTGTGCAGAGCACTGTACTAAGCGCTTGGGAAGTACAAGTTGGCAACATATAGAGACAGTCCCTACCCAACAGTGGGCTCACAGTCTAGAAGGGGGAGACAGAGAACAAAACCAAACATATTAACAAAATAAAATAGAATATATATGTACAAGTAAAATAAATAAAGTAATAAATATGTACAAACATATATACAGGTGCTGTGGGGAAGGGAAGAAGGTAAGACGGGGGGAATGGAGAGGGGGAGAGGAAGGAGGGGGCTCAGTCTGGGAAGGCCTCCTGGAGGAGGTGAGCTCTCAGTAGGGCCTTGAAGGGAAGAAAAGAGCTAGCTTGGTGGATGTTGGGAGGGAGGGCATTCCAGGCCAGGGCGATGATGTGGGCCGGGGGTCGACGGTGGGACAGGCGAGAACGAGGCACGGTGAGGAGATTAGCGGCAGAGGAGCGGAGGGTGTGAGCTGGGCTGTAGAAGGAGAGAAGGGAGGTGAGGTAGGAGGGGGCGAGGTGATGGAGAGCCTTGAAGCCGAGGGTGAGGAGTTTCTGCCTGATACGCAGATTGATTGGTAGCCACTGGAGATTTTTGAAGAAGAGGGGAGTAACATGCCCAGAGCGTTTCTGGACAAAGACAATCTGGGCAGCTGCATGAAATATGGATTGAAGTGGGGAGAGACACGAGGATGGGAGATCAGAGAGAAGGCTGATGCAGTAGTCCAGACGGGATAGGATGAGAGCTTGAACGAGCAGGGTAGCGGTTTGGATGGAGAGGAAAGGGCGGATCTTGGCAATGTTGCGGAGGTGAGACCGGCAGGTTTTGGTGACGGCTTGGATGTGAGGGGTGAATGAGAGAGCGGAGTCGAGGATGACACCAAGGTTGCGGGCTTGTGAGACGGGAAGGATGATAGTGTCGTCAACAGTGATGGGAAAGTTAGGGAGAGGGCAGGGTTTGGGAGGGAAGACAAGGAGTTCAGTCTTGGACTTGTTGAGTTTTAGGTGGCGGACAGACATCCAGATGGAGATGTCCTGAGACCCTAAGAATTGCTCCCAGGGAATTGCCAAAGTGCGAGCACATAGCTGCCCAAAAGAGGACATGGAGGGAGGAGATATTGAGTCGGGAAGGCCACCCCAGCCCTGTGAGCATGTGGTAGCCTGGGACTCGGAGGCCTTCTGCACTGCCCTAACAAGCTCCCTTTATTCATTCTCCCCTCCCAGCCACACAAAACCTAAGTATATACTTTCTATTCTTTTATTTACATTAGTGTCTCTTTCCCCCTGTAGACTATAAGCTCGTTGTGGTCAAGGAATGCCTGTTTATTGTTATACAGTACTCTTCCAAGCACTTAGTATAGTGGTCTGCAAACAGTAAGTGCACCGTAAATAGGACTGACTGACAATCTGGGGAAGGTGATGGTATAATAATAATAATGGCATTTGATAAGCACTTACTATGTGCAAAGCACTGTTCTAAGCGCTGGGGAGGATACAAAGTGATCAGGTTGTCCCACGTGGGGCTCAGAGTCTTAATCCCCATTTTACAGATGAGGTAACTGAGGCACAAAGAAGTTAAGTGACTTGCCCAAAGTCACACAGCTGACAATTGGTGGAGATGGGATTTGAACCCATGACCTCTGACTCCCAAGCCCGTGCTTTTTCATTGAGCCACGCTGCTTTATGCAACCACTTGAGGCAGAGACGGGGTGGTTTGTGTGCTGTTCCATCCTGAAGTCATTTCCTGCCACCCATGGAAAGAAGGAGAAGAAAGAGCAGTGTTGTCTAGTGGATAGAGCACGGGCCCAGGAGTCAGAAGGACCTGGTTTCTCTTTGCAGCTCTGCCGCTTGTCTGCTGTGTGACCTTGAGTATGTCACTTGACTTCTCTGGGCCTCAGTTTCCTCACCTGTAAGATGAGGAATCCTTATCATGGAAGGAGAGTTTGCATACGCCAATGAAGCTTAGAACTATTTTGTTGATAGTCTCACATCAGGGTTACTCAGAATGGAAAGGTCTGAGCCAAAACGCCAAAGTTGAATCACCTGTGCTGGGCAGCAGCGGCATGGGAAAGGGTCGAAGGCGGATGGATCAAGGGATCAAAATGTTAATCAAAGACAACAGAAGAGACTTCAAATTTTACTGTGGGGAAGGAGGCAATGGTAAGCCACTTCCTTTTTTTTCTTTAAACCAAGAAAACACTGTGGATGAAAGTTGCTATGAATCGGAAATGACTGACATTTGATGACAAAAATGGGCATTAAGACTGAGAGCCCCATGTGGGACATTGACTGTGTCCAACCTAGTTGTCTTGTATCTACTTTAGTGCTTAGTACAGTGCTCGGCATAGTTAGCACTTAACAAATACCATTAAAGAGAGAAAGAAGAAAGAATTTCAAGACCAGGATCCCTGAACACAAGCCAGTAGCTCAGCACCTTGTGGGCATAGCAGAGGCTGAGTCAAAAAGTCTGTCTCACTGCGTTGCAGTGGGCAGAGTGCTGTTCCCTGGGACTACCATTATCATACCCTGAGGAGTGCTCACCCTGACTCCCCTTTCCCCCATGCCGGCCACTCCCCCAGGGCCCATTGAGAAGCCAGGTAGGCTCCCCAGGCACAGATGAACTCAGCGGAGCAGAGCCTGCCTCCGTGATTTGCCATATGGAAGGAGCAAAGTGATGATTATTACAAGGTGCACCTCATTGGATTTCATAATCCGGAGTTTCCAAGTAGACTCTTGCCTCATGACACGTGGCATCCTGAAGTCACTACCTGGAGAGTAGTGAAGGAGTTAACCAGGAAATGACACCAATCAGTCTGCCTCTTTCCCCATCTCCAAAACCATCCTAAAGTCAAATCTCCTCCAAGAGGCCTTCCTGGATTGAACCCTTCATTTCCCCTGTCCGCCCATCCCTCTGTTTCAACTCTGAATATGGAGGTAAATTCATCACTTCATAACGTCTTTGAACACAGAGGATGACCAGCCAGTCAATCATATTTATTGAGTGCTTACAATGTGCAGGACACTGTACTAAGCACTTGGGAGAGAACAATAAAGCAGATACATTCCCTGCCTACAGTGAATTTATATTCTAGGGGGGAGAGACAGACACTAATATAAAATCAATAGATCACAGATATGTACATAAATACTGTGGGGGGTAAATGAATAAAGGGAGCAAGTTGGGGTTGTGCAGAAGGAGGTTGCAGAAAAAGAAAAGGCAGCTTATTCAGGGAAGGCCTCTTGGAGGAGACGGGCCTTCAATAAGGCTTTGAAGGAGGGGAAATGTTTTTCATTTCCCTTGAAAAACAGTGGTTTTAGTTAAGGAAAAAAATTGTCTGTTGGATATGAGGAGGGAGGGCATTCCAGGCCAGTGGAAGGACGTGGACGATAGATCAGTGGGAAGACCACGAGTTAAACCCTAAGAATTGCTCCCATTGAATTGCCAAAGTGAGAGCAAATAGCTGCCCAAAAGAGGAGCAGTGATGGCTGTAGAAACAGGGGTGACATGCGGAATGGCCTCTTCATTGTACAGAGATCTTTGCTGTACCCAGGTTCTTCCCTGATCCCCCGTCCACTGGAAAGGGATTCAAGGTGCATTTAAAAGCAGCAGCATTTAAGCCCTCACAAATATCGGCTTACTCGTAGACCGGTCTAGGTCAATTTTAGCATCAGCTCAGTGGAAAGAGCATGAGACTGGGAGTCTGGAGACCCAGGTTTGAGTCTTGAACTCATCATCAGCCTGCTGTGTGTCCTAGGGTAAGTCACTTAACCTCTCTGGCTCCTCATCTGCAAAATGGGGTCAAATAGATTGGGAGCCCTTTTTGGGACAGTGACTGGATCTAATCTCATAATCATGAATCTACCCTGGTGCTTAGCACATAGGAAGTGCTTAATAAATGTTACTTCTGATACTACTAATAATAATGGCTGTTACTACATAAATTGCATTTGCAATATAGATGGATCTAGATTTTCCAAATACCAGTTCATTTGAAAATTAGGGGGTCTAAATTTAGAAGTGAACTCAAAATGTCTGCACTATACGTTGTTTAGTTTTAACCAATCGAGTTCTGAGTTTTAAGTGCTGAGGGTTTGCCGGGTAATTGTTTGATTCCCCTGGTAGTCCTTGAAGGAGAGGCTGCAATTACTTTCACACAAGAATCTTCATTGTTAGCACAGCATAGACTTCCATTTAGCTGGAAAAACATGTTTTTCATTTCATTTCCCTTGAAAAACAGTGGTTTTAATTAAGGAAAAAATTCGGTGAAATTCAGAGCTTTAAGCGAGTCCTCATGGCTTGGCAGACAAAGAATCCTGCTAAGTGTCGACTATGGTAATTAGCACGTATACCCTATATGAGGCTGAGAGGCCTCCTATTCTACAAAGAGGAATCTGGTTACATCATAAAATCCGAGACCAGATTGGAGGGTTTAGCCATACAGCTCCTTATGATAACTGAATGCTGAGAATAGCTCTTGAAGAGCAGAAAACATTAAATCAATATTATTCCTGCTATATTATACTTCACTGTGACTGCTTTTGAAAACACCAGCCAACTGTGCCCAGCCAGTCTGAAGCCGGGCGATACTCCCAGAAACGGTGGAAACTGGCTGTTAGGGTGCAGAACCATCAGCTGAATGGGTCACCAGGGTTCTATAAAGGGGGAATTGGACCAGAGAGGATGACTGACTCTTGGACTTCAGATGAGAACTGGAAAGATGGTTGAGGAGAAAGCCAGGCAGGGTGCTTTCACTGCTCATCACTCCAAAATATGGGATAAAAAAAATTCTCATTAATCAGCTGCATGTGCTTGGTTTCTCTCTTTGGTGCCCGCCCTTCCCAGCCCTTGGCTTTTATACCCTGCGATCCCGGGGAAGAAGGGCACCAGGCCTAGGAGGGGAGGGTCCATTAGCCTTTCCCCCCCCCCCCCCCCAATCCCAGAAGAGCTCAGTAGAGCATTCTGGCTTCCCATGATCATCTGAAGGTTCTGACTATGGTGGGAAGGGGCAGCTGTCCTGGATCAGAGGCTTCGGGAATATTGGAGTCCAAGAGTCAGATTAGAAACAGTGACAGGTCTCCCGAGGGGGAAATGCAGAAAAGCAGCCCAGGACAAATTTTCTGGACACAAAGTGTGGAAGGGATTGTCTGGCCAGCATCCATCTTTTCTGTCACATGGAGAGGATCTCACCATTGGGAGTATTACCTCTGAACACCAAAGATCTCTCCCTGCCCAAGAGAGAGAGAGAGAGAGAGAGAGAGAGAGAGAGAGAGAGAGAGAGAGAACACATGAAAGAAGATGGGAAATTTTACCAAATGGTTGTCTGAAAGAGCAACAACAGACTGGGTAGATTCCAAACTCTGTACATGCCTTTTTTGTGGTATTTGTTAAGCGCTTACTGTGTGCCAGGAACTGACTAAGCTCTGAGGTAGATACGAGCTAATCAGATTGGACATAGTCCATGACCCATATGAGGCTCAGTCCCCATTTTACAGATGAGGTAACTGAGGCACAGAGAGGTCACGCAGCAAACAACTGGCAAGTCAGGATTAGAACCCAGGTCCTTCTGACTCTTAGGCCCATGCTCTATCCACTAGACCATGCTGCTTCTCTGCCTTGGCTGGCTTCTCGCAGGCTTTGTAAGATCTAGACTGGGGAGGCGAAGTGTGCCGTAAAGGAAATTATGTGGCTAAACTGAAGTGAGCTTGGGCCAGTCTGGTTGGAAGTCATCTGAATTTGACAGGATCTTTGGCAGCCTACATGAGGCAGAAGAAAAAATAGGTTCGTTGTCTTACTTCCTTCCCTTCCCCACGGCACCTGTATATATGTTTGTACACATTTATTACTCTATTTATTTTACTTGTACGTATCTATTCTATTTATATTATTTTGTTAGTATGTTTGGTTTTGTTCTCTGTCTCCCCCTTTTAGACTGTGAGCCCACTGTTGGGTAGGGACTGTCTCTATATGTTGCCAACTTGTACTTCCCAAGCGCTTAGTACAGTGCTCTGCACACAGTAAGCGCTCAATAAATACGATTGATGATGATGATGATAAGGATCCTGCTCAGAGAAAACGCTGAGCAGCATTTCCTTAGGGTTTGAGGGCCCAGAGATCTCACCGCCTGACCTAAATATTCATGTCCCCCATGAGAAGTCAGTCATATTTAACAAGTGCTTACTGTGTGCAGACCACTGTAAGCAGTTGGGAGAGTATTAGACACATTCTCTGCCAACAATGAGCTTACAGTCTAGAGGGATGAGGTTAATAAGGTAGAATTGGAAGGGGGTGAAACTGATGCCGACTCTCGGTAGAGCCAAAGTCTCTCCTCCAAGGTACAAGGGATGGGGGGATAGGGATCACCATCTCAGGACTCAAAATAAGAAGTGAAAATGTACTTGATCCTCAACTTAATAATAATGTTGACAGAGGACCTGCCACCTGTCTGATCTGTGACTTTTGGCAAATCACTTACCTTCCCTGTGCCTCAGATACCTCATCTGTAAAATGGGGATAAATACTTGGGACTCGGAGTAGAACCAAGATCTTCTGACTCCCCAATACCATGCTCTTCACACTAGGCCACACTGCTCTCCAAGCTGCTTCCCATCAGAACAGAAGCAATAAGAAAGGATTTGGGGGGGGTGGGGGAGGGGGAACTCACAATTGATTCCCTACCCCCAAATATTTCCCCACTACTTGCCAAGATTCCCTATGAGGGCTGAAGGTTGAATCTGAATAACTTGTTCTGCAATTCCACAGTTACCTGGGACAGTGTCTGAACTCCCCTGGAAAATGGAACGGGTGGGGAATTCATCTCTGATGTTGGGCACGCAGATTCTCAAGAGATGAGATGGCACCAAAGGAGAAAGCTTCATGGCATCAGAAAAATAAGACGAAGCCACCCAGAGGGAGGGTAATTATCTGAGAGATCAAGTTTGGTGTGTTGGCTTTTGACAAAATGGAAGCCGGCCCAAAAGTGACTTGTACACATCCCGAGAGCAGGGACATATTTGTCAAACTCAAATTCCACCTGCCAGAACAAATTTGTTCTGCAATCAAAGTGATTTTAACCGATGACTCTGCTCACATGGAAAAGTAGAAGAAATGGTTCAGGAAAAGAAGAAACGTAAAGACAAAGCCACAAAGCTTTTGAAAATGAAATGAAGGAAAAAGCCATACAGAGTGGGCCTAATTTCTCTGCCATCAAGGCCTAGAATTACAACATAAGGATTCTTTGGGAAATGTAAAGCCTTCTCACATAAAGTAGAGATATTTAAATTGAACTTACATATAGAACTTGCCCGCAACATTCAAGAGTACATTTCATCAGAGAAATCCCCAAGCCCCTACACAAAACCCTAAATCAGATGAGCTGAATCTTGGATTACAAAATTAGGCTAACTTTTCCAAAAGTCACCTTCATTCTTCAACAGAAGGGGACTAAGCCCTAAGCGTTATAACTCAAGTTGACAATCAGGAGAATTTTGTGTTAGGATCAAGGAGAAATTTAGCTCAGTGTTCTCAGACCTCACGTTTGGCCAGGAGACACTAGGCTCCACCCTACCCAAAAAATTCTCCACTCCATCCAAAGTGAGGCCTGAATGGGGGAGGAGAGCTGGAGCCTTTCCAGAAGCCCACACTGCCGCAGCTCAGGCTGCTGAGATGCCTATGATGGCATCTCCTGTTGGGCAGAGATGACAAGAGGCATGGCTTAATGGAAAAAGCCTGGGCCTGGAGGTCCGAGGACCTGGGTTCTAATCCTAGGTCCCCCCCTCCTTGTCTGCTTTGTGACTTTAGGCATGTCATTCAACCTTTTTGTGCCTCGGTTACCTTGTCTGTAAAATAGGAGACTATGAGCTCCATGTGGAACAGGGACTGTGTCCAACCTGATTATCCTGTACCTGTCCAATTCAGATCTTAGTTCAGTGCCTGGCACATAGTAAGCACAACAACAACAAAAAAGAAAACTTGCCTGAAGTTATAGGTGTGGCCTAGTGGAAAGAGCATAAACCTGGGAGTCAAAGGACCTGGGTACTAATCCTGCCTCTGCCACTTAACTGCGGTGTGACCCTGGACAAGTCACTTCACTTCTCTGGGCCTTCATACCCTCCTCTGCACAATGGGTATTCAATACTTGTTTTTCTTCCTACTTTGTGAATCCCATGTGGCACTTGATTACCTTGTACTTTCCCCAGTGCTTAATACAGTGACTGGCACATAGTAAGCACTTAAATACCACAATTGTTATTATCATGGCTCAGTGGAAAGAACACGGGCTGGGGAGCCAGAGGTCATGGGTTCAAATTCCAGCTCCGCCACTTGTCAGCTGTGTGACCTTGGGTAAGTCACTTAACTTCTCTGGGCCTCAGATCCCTCATCTGTAAAATGGGGATGAAGACTGTGAGCCCCACGTGGGATAACCTGATTACCTTGTATCTACCCCAGCGCTTAGAACAATGCTTGGCACAATGTAAGCGCTTAACAAATACCAGCATTATTAGTAGCAGGAGTAGTAGTAGAGTAGTTCAGACAGCATTATTTGCACTCTCATTCCTACCCTGGGTTACCACTGAGTTCTGGAGTGCAACAAGTGAGTAGGAGGATAGGGGCACAGCATAAAGTGTGTGGGAAAGGACTGTGTCTGTTTATTATTGTATTGTATTCTCTTAAGCTCTTAGTAAAGCTCTCTGCACACAGTAAGTGCTCAGTAAATATGTTTGAATGATTGAATGAGAAGGTTTTTAAACTTATAGGACCCACTTGTGGCAGAAGTGATCACAGCCCGGTGCCAAAGCAGGGCTGCAGCCCCATTCCCCAGCAGCCAGTTGTCTTGGTGCCACCCCCTTGATCTGGCTATCTACTGATACTCGTCGGGCCTGTCAACCTCATGGACCATCCTACAAAGCCCCAGCCGATATTCTCCTACTTGCAGGAACAGTATGGCATAATGGACAGAGTACATAACTGGTGTATGACCTCGAGCAAGTCACTTCTCTTCATCTCAGTTACTTCACCTGGAAAGTAGGGATTAAGATTGTGAGCCCCATGGGGGACAAGCACGGGGTCAAACTGGAATACCTTGTCCGTACTCAGCCACTTAGAGTAGTGCCTGGCATATAGTAAGTGCTAAACAAATACCAAAATAAATGCATAAATAATTTAAAAGGCAGGATAGGAACACAGGTCTCCTGATTCCTAGAGTTACGCTCTATCCCTCGTACCAATCAGTGTTATTTATTGAATGTTTACTGTGGACGCAGCATTGCAGAAAGTGCTTAGGAGAGTACAATACAATAGAGTTGGTAGACACTATTCCTGCCCTCAGGGAATTTAGAATCTACCCTGGGAGCTGGACGTTAAAATAAATTACAGATAGGAGGATTCAGAGTCTCCCTCAAGGTCTGAGGGCTGGTGAAATACTAGCAGTTCCGTCCTTAAGCATCCAGACATTTATAGATTTGCTGTAGAAATTCCCAGATGCTGGGTTTGATCCTTTAGAGCCTGAGGAGCATCCAATGCACATGCTGTAATACTCTGACTTTCTATCCTAAGAGCCACTGGAACATTAAGTTCTTTCCCACCCTACCAGCTCTGAAAATTCTACTTCTAGAAGGAACAGATTCAGAAGTAGAAAACCAGAGAGACCAAAAAGAATCCCAGGGTCCCACCTTACACAGTCTGGGGCCCAAACGGATGAAAACTAACCTCTGCCTGACCCATAGTGGCTTCCTGCCCATCTGGAGTTTCCTTCTCGTTGTTCCCACTCCTCGGGTGGCAGGACCAGCTGCACCAACTGCTATTGTTGGTGCCCTGGCAGCTGTGGAACCCACATAGGGGGAGTGATCTGCACCAAGCTTCCCACTGAAACTCTAAACTCTAAGTAATCTTCACAGCAATGACTTTTTCCACCCATTTCTTTCTCCGCCAGCTCCTCTCACTAGTTTCCCTTTCCTTCCCTGGTTTTTCTGGCTTTGCTCTTCCTTTTCCCACCTCTATTTCCTCTTGTTTCTCTTCCTCCTTAGGATGTCTAGTCCTGACTCCGCCATATGTCTGTTGTGATACCTTGGGCAAGTCACAACTTCTCTGAGCCTCAGTTTCCTCATCTGTCAAATGGGGATTAAGACTGTGAGCCCCATGTGGGACAACCTGACCACCTTGTATTCCCCCCACCCCCAGTGCTTAGAACAGTGCTTCACACACAGTAAGTGCTTAACAAATGCCATTATTATTATTATCATCTCAACCATTCAGTCTGGAAAGTCACAGGCTAAAGGGAACAAGATTCGAGTGTGCAAAAGTAGTAGTATTGGTAGTATCTGTTGGAGTATTATTATTATTAGAAGGAGGAGGAGGAGGAGAATTGTAGTAGTACCTTCACAACATCATTAAAATCCACCCTTTCCTCTCCATCCAAACAGCTAGCACAATCAATCTAATCACTTATCCTATCCCTCCTTGATTACTGTATCAGCCTCCTTGCTAACCTTTCAGGCTCCTGCCTCTCCCCGCTCCAGTCCATACCTCACTCTGCTGCCCAGATCATTTTTCTACAGAAACACTCAGGACACTCAAGAACTTTTGGTGGTTGCCCATCCACCTCTGCATCAAACAAAAACTCTTCACCATTGGCTTTGAAAGATTCACTTTTCCCCACCCTTCCTCACCTCGCTTCTCTCAACACCGCAGCCCATGCACTTTGCTCCTCTTCTCACTGTACCTCAATCTCATCTATCTCAACCACTCACCTCTCACCCACATCCTGCCTCTGACCTGCAACGTCCTCCCTCCACATATCCAACAGAAAATTACTCACCCCCCTTCAAAGCCTTATTGAAAGCACATCTCCACCAAGAGGCCTTCCCCAACTAATCCCTCTTCTCCTTTTCTTCAGCCCCCTTCTGCATTGCTCTAACTTGCTCCCTTTATTCATCCCCATGGCATTTATGTACATAGCTGTACTTTATTTTAATGTGTCTCCCTGTCTAGACTGTAAGCTCATTGTGGGCACTTAATGTGTCTGTTATATTGTAGTCTTCCAAGTGTTTAGTACAGTGCTCTGTATAAATATGATTGACTGACCTTCTAGAGGGGAAAAGCTCTCCTAGCAGAGGGAGGTTACAATTTTTCAACTTGTGGGTTATGGGCCCAGGATGGCTCCATTGCGGTACCAGTAGTTGCAATATTGGTATTAAAGAAGCAGCATGGCATAGTGAATACAGCACAGGCATGGGATTCAGATGGTCATGGGTTCTAATTCCGCTTCCACCACTTTTCTGCTTTGTGACCCTGGGCAAGTCACTTTACTACTGCGTGCCTCAGTTAACTCATCTGTAAAATGGGGATTGAGGCTGAGCCTCACATGGCACAGGGACTATGTCCAACCCAATTTGCTTGTATTCACTCCAGTGCTTAGTACAGTGCCTGGCACATAGGAAGTGCTTAAACAATAAAATGAGGAGGGGGAGGGAGGAGGGGGAGTAGCAGCAGCTGTAGTAGCACTTACTGAGCAGTCATTTTTTGTGGTGTACCATATTAGGCACTAGGGAAATACAGAATAATGAAATGAACAGTACTCCACCCACAAGAAGCTTACATTCTAGAGCGAGAGATAACATGAAAAGGTTTACCACAGTGAAAATAAGGACAGTGAGCAGGCATATGCACATGAGGGCTCAGGAGGATTGTTCATAAATTCATAAGAGTCCGAAGTGTGTGGAGCTTTTTTGTTGTTGGTTTTTTAAAAAAAATGGTATTTGTTAAGTGCTTACTGTGTGCCAGTCACTGTTCTAAGCTCTGGGGTAGATACAAGGTATTTAGGTTGGACACAGTCCTGTCCCGCATGGGGCTGTCTTGATTTCCACTTTACAGATGAGGTAGGCACAGAGAAGTTAAGCAACTTGCCTAAGGTCACACAGCAAATATATCAGAGCTGGGATTCAAAACCAGGTCGTACTCCCAGGCCCATGTTCTATCCACAGGCTATACTGCTTCTCAGTTGTGTTAACAGGACAGACCTGTTAGTCATGCCTCTAAATCCCACAGCACCAAGAGTCATCACTCGAAGTTTGAAGGTGTTAGATTCCAAATGAGCAAAAGGAAACCCTTCTTCACCCAACAGGTGGTGAACACATGGACTTTGTTCCCAAGGGGAAGATGTGCAGCTGGAAATATTGGATCGAGAAGGGCTCAGATAAATTCCCAGACAGAGAAGGAGTAGTTCAGCTGTGTATCCTAACCATCGGGATGGATAAGGAGGGAGACACCATCAGTTGATTCCTTCAAGCTTCCTGCTGCTCATGTGAGATCCAAGAACTGGGTTGGATAGGCTGTGGGATGCATGGTGGTTGGGTCCCTTCCGAGAAAGCCCTAATAATATTAACTGTGGTCATTGTTAAGCAGCTACTATGTACCAAGCATAGTATTAAACAGTGGGGTTGTTGTCTTATGCTGTCGAATCGTGTCTGACCCAAAGCGACGCCATGGACACATCTCTCCCAGAACGCCTCACTCTCCATCTGCAATGGTTCTGGTATTGTATCCATAGAGTTTTCTTGGAAAAAAAGGAAGCGGTTTACCATTGCCTCCTTCCATGCAGTAAAACTGAGTTTCCACCCTCGACTCTTTCTCATGCCGCTGCTGCCCAGCACAGGGGAGTTTTGACTTGTAAAAGATAGCCTGTCACTAACCACTGCGCAAGCTAGGAATGGAAATGTCTCTGCTGGACTCTCCCTCCTAAAGTCGAGACTGGTAGAGTACTGGAAACTCTCCAAGTTTGACCCTGAGAGGTGAAACAGTGGGGTAGATACAAGATAATCAGATCAGAAGCAGTCTTTCTGCCCCATGGGCCTCACAGTAAGTAGAAGAGGGAATAGACATTGAATCCCCATTTTACAAAAAAGGAATCTGAAGCACAGAGGAGTTCAGTGACTTGACAAAGGTCACACAGAAGGCAAGGGGCAGATCTGGTATTAGAACCCAGGTCCACGTTATTTCCATTAGGCCATTCCTCTTCCATTTTCTCACTTTCCCTACCTACTCTACCTGTGCTCCTTCAATGGGCTATTTCATCTTGGAGTCTGCCCTAAATCATGTACATAAGCACGAACTCATGGTCCCGGTCCCTTTCCCTTCATCCTCCTGACTTTAAATGATTGTAGTTTCTGCCTCTCTCCCTCCTTATTGAAAGGAGATAGAACAGTGGAGGGAAGGGGTAGACTTGCTTCCCTCCATCAAATCTGCTGACAATCACATGCCTGGATGCAATCTCACCCTCAGCAGCTCCCTCTTCAAACTGATGGACAACTCCATTTCCCTCCCCCCCCCCACTCAATGTATTTTCTTCATTATTTTCCCCTTGGGAATAAGCAGAGAAACAGATGCTTCCAGCCTCTGCCCCACAGAGTAGTAGTAGAAGAAGTAATCCATCATTTATTGAGCACTTACTGTGTGAGAACACTGTACTAAGCATTTGGGAGAGTAGAATATAACAGAGTTGGTAGGCATGTTCCCTGCCCACTATGAGCTCATAGTCTAGAGTGGGAGAGTATAATACTAGTATTTATAAAGTGCTTACTATGTGCAGACCACTGTGCTAAAAGCTGGGAAGAAATGCATTGTTGGGAATTAGACACAGACCCTGACCTTCAGCTTGGAGTGGTCACAATCAAAAATAAAAATTGTGGTGGGGGCTTGGGGGGAGAGATGGGGTTGGCAAAGAGATTAGAAGAGTAACCATATTGACTGGAAAGCTCCTTCAAAGTAAGGCGAACAGATACATTAAAAAGTTCCCCAGTGGTTTGTGGGGGTGGCAATGAACAAACAAAAAACCAAACCAAAAAAAAAAAAAAAGGCGGCACAGGACAAAGGGGCTTCAACCTCTGACCTCCTTTCAGTAGTCTGGCTCGTGGCCAGGCGGTAGCATATAGATCCTATTAATCAGATATGTTGAACACTTCCTGTGTGCAGAGCACTGTACTAAATGCTTGGGAAAGTACAATGTAACAATATCACAGACACATTCCCTGCCCGCATGAGCTTACAGTCTAATATGGAGGATTATGTGGAGGATACACTTACATGGAGGATGAGGGCAGGAGGGAGGAATAAACTGATCTTTCTGGAGGGCGCTTTCCCAGGTGCAGTGTAAACCCACAGCCAAATCCTGGCATCACAGGAGAAGCAGTGTGCTCTAGTGGAAAGAGCATTGGCCTGAGAGCCAGGACCTGGGTTCTAATCCTGACTCTGCCACTTGTCTGCTGTATGACCCTGGGCAAGTCAATTCACTTCTCTGGGTCTCAGTGACCTCATCTGTAAAATGGGGATTATGACTCTGAGCCCTATGTGGGACCGGGACTGTGTCCATCATGATTAACTTGCATCTACCACAACTTGTTACAGTGCCTGGCATATAGCAAACCCTTAAATACCCCCCCCCAAAAAAAAAACCCAGAGCTTTGTTATTTCTGCATTTTCACTGAAAGCCTCCAGTCACATTTCTCTGATTCTGCACCTTTCCTGGAAATCTCTTTGCCTTCTCCAAAACTCTGGTCTAGTGAACATCTCTGCACATTTCTCTCTCCCACAGCCCAGCCACCAGGAGCAGCAAAGACCCTGGACCAGAAGCAAAATAAGTAGTTTGATCTCTGCCGACGCGTGGCAGAGATCTGGGCTAACATTTACTCAGGGACATGTGGGCAGGGGTAGGTTTCTAGGCAACGATGATGTGGAAGCCTCAGTGCAAGAGAGCTACATTGTCCGGTAATTAGGGAGAGCATTGATCTGTGAACCATGACTGACTCATGGACACCTTTCTGATTTGGCAGTCGTTTTAGCACGATTAACAATTCTGGAGCAGGTAGAGGCCACCCATGTGGAAGCATCTGCATTTCCAATGCACGGTTCCTATCCTTCAGTTTCAGCTTCCTCATTCCAAGGCATCAGTGTGCAAAGGCCCTGGATTTTACCTGCCTCCCGATGTCTTTCATTCTCCTCTCGTTGAATACCAGGAGGGAGGAAGCACAAGGCTTTTGTTGTCTTCCCCAGTTTACCACTCCACTAGGATCTATCCTGGTGGAGGTGAACTTTTAAAACCTGGAATGAAAAAGTCAGAACTTTTCCAGTTCAAAGGAAGCAGGAAGGAACTGATTATGAACAGAACAATGGGCTCAGCACAGGGCTTCCTCAAATTGATGTACTCTTGTGATTCCTGACCCCATATCCCCAGACCACTGAAAGATGACTGAGTTACTCAACCCCCCAAGCCTGCCAAACTAGCTTTCTTTCTTCCTTCAAAGCCCTACAGAGAGCTCACCTCCTCCAGGAGGCCTTCCCAGACTGAGCTCCCCCTTTTCTTCTCCTCCCCATCACCCTTCTCCCTCCCTCTGCCCTACACCCTTCTCCTCCCCGCAGCACTTGTGTATATTTGTACATATTTATTAATGTGTATATAGCTATAATTCTATTTATTTTGATGGTATTCACACCATCTACTTGTTTTGTTTTATTATCTGTCTCCCCCTTTTAGACTGTGAGCCCATTGTTGGGTAGGGACTGTCTCTATATGTTCCTGATTTGTACTTCCAAGCACTTAGTACAGTTCTCTGCACACAGTAAGGGCTCAATAAATGATTGAATGAATGAATGAAGTTTCAAAGAACAACAGGTTTTGTGGAGGCCTTCAAGAGGAAAGTCCAAATGGTGAAAGTCTCTTTAAGGAAGCTAATTGTTTTCCAACTGGGACTTCTGAATGGTCAGTTGCTCTTTCTGGCTTACATTATTCCTGATCTGGGAAGCAGGAGACTTGGGTTCTAATCCCAGCTCTGCCACTAACCTGCTGGGTGATCATGTGTGAATCACTCAACCTCTCTGGGCCTTATTTTACAGATGAGACAACAGGCACAGAGAAGTGAAGCGACTTGCCCAAGGTCCCACAACAGACAAGTGGCAGAGCTGGGATTAGAACCCATGTCCTTCTGACTCCCAATCCTGAGGTCTATCCACTAGGCCATGCTACTCCATTTTCCCATCCTTTCCTTCTCTTTGCTCCTCTTTTTATTGGTAGACCTAATTATTAGATGACCCCCATGTAAGAATCCCTCACCTACTTTATATTAATCGAATTATATAAAAAACCTTGGGCAATTATGCAAGTAATTATAGTAACATTCTCCATACTTCTCAAATCCAGAGATCCTATCAAAAGAAGTTAGTGTCCTGCGCCAGGTGGATTCTCAGTAAATGCTACTACTAGCCTTTTAGTTGTATTTATTGAGAATTTATTGTGTGCAGATCACTGTACGAAGCACTTGGGATAGAATAAGAAAAATTATACACCCAGCCAAAGTCACAAATAGCCCAACAGAGGATGAAATCCCCATTTGCCACCACAACTGTAGCTTCGAGGCATTCACCATCCGTGCCCAATTAATCAATGGTATTTGAGCACTTCCTGCGTGCAGAGCTCTGTACTAAGCACTTGGGAAAATACAGTATAACAGAGTTGATAGACTCTATCCCTGCCCACAAGGAGCTTTCAGTCTAGAGTGGAAGAGACACATTAAAAAAGAAATAGGTGGGGAAAATAGTAAAGTATAAGGACATTTACATGAGTGTAATGGGAAGTGGGCTATCAAGATCCCTTCCTCCTGGACTATTCAGGCCCACCTCCTCCTAGAAGCCTGCTGGGACTAACAGAGCACAGGCCTAGGAGTCAGAAGGTCATGCGTTCTAATCTCAGCTCCACCACTTGTCTGTTGTGTGGCCTTGGGCATTCACTTCACTGTGCCTCCATCACCTAATCTTTGAAATTCATTCACTCATTCAATCGTATTTATTGAGGCCTTACTGTGTGCAGAGCGATGTGCTAAGCGCTTGGGAAGTACAAGTTGGGAACAAATAGAGACGGTCCCTACCCAAAAATGGGCTCACAGTCTAGAAAGGGGGAGACGGACAAAACAAAACACATGGACAGGTGTCAAGTCATCAGAATAAAAAGAATTAAAGCTAGATGCCCATCATTAACAAAATAAATAGAATAGTAAATATGTACAAGTGAAATAGAGTAATAAATCTGTACAAACATATATACAATCAATCGTATTTATTGAGCACTTACTGTGTGCAGAGCACTGTACTAAGCGCTTGGGAAGTACAAGTGGCAACATATAGAGACGGTCCCTACCCAACAGTGGGCTCACAGTCTAGAAGGGGGAGACAGAGAACGAAACATATTAACAAAATAAAATAGAATAGATATGTACAAGTAAAATAAATGGAGTAATAAATACGTACAAACATATATACATATATACAGGTGCTGTGGGGAAGGGAAGGAGGTAAGGCAGGGGGATGGAGAGGGAGAGGAGGGGGAGAGGAAGGAGGGGGCTCAGTCTGGGAAGGCCTCCTGGAGGAGGTATTAGTACAGGGGTTATATCCAACCCGATTTGCTGGTATCTACCCCAGCGCTTAGTACAATTCCTGGCACATAGTGAGCATTTAAATACCACAATTTTAATTACCACAATTATTAACCAAAAGCAAGGATAATAATCCTGTAGTAAGGAACTTAGACCCAAAGTGATTCAAAGAGCTCAGACTATAACAAGCACAGCAAAATCACTTAGAGATGAGTGTAAGTGTTTTTTGGGTCACGTTGATACATTTTCCATTTCAGTCTAGACCAAGACAACTGTGTGTGTTCCCATTAATGGGTATTAATGGGAATTTCAGTGGAAGCTCTGGAGAAGCACATGTTCAGTTAGGTTCCAGAAGAGCGCATGAATAAAATGTGCTATTAGTATTTCCTGACAGAGGGAAGAAGGTGGTGTAGGAGATACAAGACAACTGGGGCAGGAGAATGGAGACATGGATGCTCCTTGGGAATGTCATCATTGGCAAGGGTCATTGTGGCAATAAGCCCCTTGGCTACCATTGCTCCTTTTCCTCGCTTTGTGGTGGAGTAGGGGTAATAATAATAACAACAATGGCATTTATTAAGTGCTTACTATGTGCAAAGCACTGTTCTAAGCACTGAGGAGGTTACAAGGTGATCAGGTTGTCCCATGGGGGGCTCACAGTCTTAATCCCCATTTTATAGATGAGGTAACAGGCACAGAGAAGTTAAGTGACTTGCCCAAAGTCACACAACTGACAATTGGCAGAGCAGGGATTTGAACCCATGACCTCTGACTCCAAAGCCCGTGCTCTTTCCGCTGAGCCACGCTGCTTCTCTAAGTTACTCTTGAATAAAATGAATATCCAGGGACAAAAGGGGAGAACAGTGTTGGTGGCAGGAAGGAGGTGACATAAAATGTGAACTTAGCTATCATCACAGTCCATACGAATCAGTCTCTGCCATCTCCAGTTCATACTTTTTTTAAAAAAAATAACATTTATTAAGGGTTTACTACATGCTTAGCACTATACTTAGTGCTGGGGTAGATACAAGATAAACGAGTTGGACACAGTCTCAGTTCTACTTTCTTCTGCTACCTGGGTCATTTTATAAAATGCTGATATGCACACAACTCCCCACTTCCATATTCTGCAATAGCTACCCATCCCATTCCCTTAACAAGGAGAAACTCCTGACCATGGGTTTTAAGATACTCCACCAACTCCGTCCTCCTTACTTTTCCACTCTTCTCCCACTGCATCCCAACTCGAACTCTTTTGCTCCTCTCCAGACTAAGAGCACAGGCTTGGGAGTCAGGAGAATGCGCGTTCTAATTCCAGCTCCACCACCTGTCAGCTGTGTGACTTCGGGCAAGTTGCTTAACTTCTCTGTACCTCAATTACATCATCTGTAAAATGGGGATTAAGACTGTGAGCCCCACATGGGTCAACCTGATTACCTTGTATCTATCCCAGCACTTAGAACAGTGCTTGGCACACAGTAAGTGCCTAACAAATACCATTATTAACCACACCTGCCCCTCCTTCCTTCCACTTGCAACTTCTTGCTCTAGTTTTTCTTCTTCTGTGAAATTCCTTCCCCTTCCAAAGTTGTTAGACCATAGTTTTCCCATCTTCAAAGCTCTTCTGAAGACACACATTCTCCGGGAGGCCTTTCCAGATTAATTTTTCTTCTCCCCACATCATGTCCTCCAAATGACCACCGCAACACTTTAGCGCTGACTCTCCATTGATATGCTCAGAAGTGCTATGGCTGGTTAACACACCAACCTTTAATCTACTAGTAAAACACTTGCTCTTCCACATAGCCATCTTTCCAGTCTCCTCCTCTTCTTATCTGAAAATGACTGTGTCTCTTTCCCCAGCTTGATTATAAACACATTAGGGCAGCATTCCTGGATTCTTACTGCACACACTCAAATGCTTAGTATCGTGGTTTGCATATATTAGGTGCTCAGTAAATATTTTTGAGCAGCTTGGCCTAGTGGAAAGAACAGGAGCCTGTGAGTCAGAAGACCTGGGTTCTAATCCTGGCTTGGCCACTTGTCTGCTGTGCTACCCTGAGCGAGCCATTCAACTTCTCTGTGCCTCATTTGCTCCATCTGGAAAGTGGGGATTAATACTATGAGACCCACGTGGTACAGGGATTGTGTCCAACCTGAATATCTTGTATCTTCCCTAGCACTTAATATAGCATCTGGCACACAGGAAGCACTTAAATACCATTAACAACAACAACACCAGAAAACCTTCAATATGATTCCCCCATATTAAGGAGATCAGGACCATGAGTTTTAGAAGGGAAAACTGAATTGCAGAGAACTCTTATCCAACTCTTTGGCCTTTAACCTACGTCCACAGGGTCATATTCAAAAGAACTGAACAACAACTGAAAATTTATGAATTGGGGTCTTTTAGGCCCCAAAGCCCTACTTGAATTGCCTGGATAATTGCCCCAATTGAACATTTATCATACTCATTCTCTCTGCCTTAGGGTGAGAATCCAATTTCTTCAGTACAAAAGCACTGGGAAACATGTAGTTTTCGCATACTGTAATTTGGAAAATCCCATTACTGCCATAAACCTGCCTGATTTTAAGCAATTGAAGAGAAGGATCAGGACAGATCATAAAGAGGAAAGTAAAGGAGCACCATATACAGGGGACTCCCTCAGCCTTGAGCTCATCTTGGGCTCCTTTACTGGGTTTTGCATTTGGCCGTTATTCAGGGAAGAATGGCAGTTTGCTGGCCAAACAGTGGTGAACTCAGTTGATCCTACATGACCCAGGAAGGGATTAAAAGGGCAAGCAAGACTTAACCCCCTAGGATGTCCACCCCCAGGGTGACTGACTCCCCTCTTTCCAAGTCAATCCCAGCCAGGCATGTCCTCATTTCCAACCACCTGTTTTTCAGCCAGGTGACTTAGCCCTGATGCTACATTACGTGACTCCAACAGGCAGCCTTTGTTCAGTGAAAATGTTCCATTTACATTTTCCACAACAAAATGATTAGGAGTGATGACATTATTGCAGCTAATTAAAATCAATAAGGACTGACTTAGTGGAGAAAAACATTTCACGGGACCTTGGGTCCAGCAAATTTTCACAGAATTAAATACTTTGGTATGTTGGCATTTGAGCTTCTCTGTTGATGCTCGGTTAATAGGTTTTTAATTGTTAATCATTGCAGCAGCCAAAATGGCACCATGTCATCAGAGGGAGTCAGAGTCTGCTGATCCAACCAAGGTCAATTGGGGTCAGGCCGGTCAGCTGCGCTCAATTCCCAAGGTGGATGCCAGCCTCTCTTCATGCCTTAGTAGACCCCTAGGCAGGTTTCTAGTGCTGCCACCCTCCTGGGTACAACCCTGAGCCCCTTTCTCCCTCCATGGCTCTGGTCACCCAGCTGCCACTGAAGCATGGTGGGAGAAAGCTTCCAGCCAGTGGTTCCATGTTAGAGAGATGCAACGAGGTCCAGTGGAGAGAGCATAGGGCTGGGAGTCCAAAGGAACTGGGTTCTAGTCATGGCTCCAGCACTTTTCTGCTTTTTGACCTTGGGCAAGTGACTTCACATCTCTGGGCCTCATTTACCACATCTGCAAAATGGGGATTACGACTGTGAGCCCCATATGGGACATGGACTATGTCCAACCTGATTACCTTGTAACTACCCCAGCACCTAGAACAGGGCCTGGCACATAGTAAGTGCTTAACAAATACAATTTTAAAAAAGAAATCCACATTTGCTTACAGTTGTAATCCCCATTTTGCAGATGTGGTAAATGAGGCCCAGAGATGTGAAATCACTGGTCCTGGGTCCTAATCCTGGCTCTGCCACATGTCTGCTGCGTGACCTTGGGCAAGTCACTTCACTTCCCTGAGCCTCAGTTCCCTCATCTGGAAAATGGGCGTTAAGACTGTGAGCCCCACATGGGAAAACCTGATCACCTTGTATAACCCCCCAGTGCTTGAAACAGTGCTTCACACATAGTAAGCACTTAACAAATGCCATTATTATTATTATTATCATTATAAGTGCTTAATAAATATTATTATTATCATCACCATCACTGGGTCCAATTGGAGTAGGGACAGAACTGGTACAGGTTATGGGAGAGTAGTGGTCTGGCACAGCAGGGCAGGCAGGGGAGGAGAGGAAAGGACCACCAGAACCACAAGTGCTGCGTCTCAGGTTCAAAGGATTCATTCATTCAATTGTATTTATTGAGTGCTTACTGTGTGCAGAGCACCGTACTAAGCGCTTGATGGAGAAGGGAGTGAGAATGGAGGGAGGGAGAGGCAAAGGGAAAAAATAGAATTAGTAATGGAAAACCTGGTGATCCCTGGCAATGACTGGAATGAATGAATGAATCCTTCGAACCTGAGACGCAG
Organism: Tachyglossus aculeatus; assembly: GCF_015852505.1. Lineage (NCBI taxonomy): Eukaryota > Metazoa > Chordata > Mammalia > Monotremata > Tachyglossidae > Tachyglossus > Tachyglossus aculeatus. The sequence continues at coordinate 42,986,584 of NC_052101.1, forward strand.
ACCACTACTCTCCCATAACCTGTACCAGTTCTGTCCCTACTCCAATTGGACCCAGTGATGGTGATGATGATAATAATAATATTTATTAATCACTTATAATAATAATTATAATGGCATTTGTTAAGTGCTTACTATGTGTGAAGCACTGTTTCAAGCACTGGGGGGTTATACAAGGTGATCAGGTTTTCCCATGTGGGGCTCACAGTCTTAACCCCCATTTTCCAGATGAGGGAACTGAGGCTCAGGGAAGTGAAGTGACTTGCCCAAGGTCACACAGCAGACATGTGGCAGAGCCAGGATTAGAACCCAGGACCTCTGACTCCCAAGCCCGTGCACTTTCCACTGAGCCACGCCACTTCTCTAGTGCAAAACTCTGCACTAAACACTTGGGCTTAGATTCTAACCAGGTAGGAGACAAAGCCCCTGTCCCACATGGAGTTCGCAGTCCAAGGTGGAAGGAGAACAGGTCTTGAATCCCCATTTTACACATGTGGAAACAGGCACAGATTAATGAAATGACTTCTGAATTCATTCAATCATATTAAGCGCTTACTGTGTGCAGAGCACTGTACTGAGCACTTGGGAAAGTACAATACAACAATAAAGAATGACAATCCCTACCCACAATGAGCTCACAGTCTGGGGGCAGGGCGAGGAGACAGACATTAATACAAATACACAGCCAACAATATAAATAAATAAATGACAGATATATACGTAAGTTCTGTGGAGCAGAGAGGGTAGGGGAAAGAGCAAAGGGAGCAAGTCAGAACAATGCAGAAGGGAGTGGGAAATGAGGAGAAGTCTGGGAAGGCCTCTTGGAGGAGGTGTCTTCAATAATGAATCTTGTCATTCTGGCTACCAACCCTCACCCAGGTCTTGTCTCTGTGCTGGAACTCCCTCCTCATTCATATCCAAGAGACGATTACTCTCTCCACCTTCAAAGCCTTATTTAAATCACATCTCCTCCAAGCGGTCTTACCCAACAAAGCCCTCATTTCCCCTCTCCCTTCTGTGTTACCCTTGCACGTGGATTCGTACCCTTTAAGCACTTGCTATTCACTCCATCCTCAACCTCACTGAACATATGTACATATCTGTAATTTATTTAAATATCTGTCTACCCGTCTAGACTGGAGCATTCCTTGTGGGCTGGGAACATGTCTACCAACTCTGTTATATTGTACTCTTTCAAGCACTTAGTACATGCTTGTACTTCCCAAGTGCTTAGTACAGTGCACTGCACACAGTAAGCACTCAATACGATTGAATGAATGAAATGCTCTAAACCCAATTAGTAGTAATTAGTAGTAAATATGATTGATTTACTGAAATGACTTGTCCAAGATGACATAAAAGGCAAGTGGCATTGCTAGGATTAGAACCCAGGTCCTCTGACACCCAGGCAGCAAGGACTGGGAGGGGAATCGGTAAAGCAGGGGTGGGTGGGGACAGGTTAAGGATGGCGTGTGGAGTGATTTCAGCAACATATCAGGCAGAGATTCAATGCTGTAGATGGGAAAGAGGGGGCTGGGGAGGGAGGAGGGTTGGCCTTACCTGGGCAACAGTTGGCAGTGCCAGGAAGATTTCCAATGTCCTGCCACGCAATCAAATTCTGACATGGAAGGATGCCAAACACACCAGCTGCATTCAACTTGCAGTTGTCTACAGCCTCCATGGTTGTGCAACAGTCTTCTTTTAATGCTCTTTGCAATAGCACTATTGAGTTTTCAATAATAATAAATAATGGTATTTAAGTGCTTACTATGTGCCAAAAACTATATTAAGTGCTGGGGTGGATACAAGCAAATTCATCTGGACAGTCTCGGTCCTACAAAAGGCTCACAGTCTTTAAGCTCATTTTACAGATGAGGTAACTGAGGCACAGATAAGTGAAGTTACCTGCCCAAGGCCACACAGTAGACAAGTGGCAGAGTTGGGATTAGAACCCATTAACTTCTGACTCACAGGACCATGCTCTTTCCATTACACCATGCTGCTCCTCTAATTAATTCTATGATTACTTATAAGGCTCTCATTTCAGTATTCACTTGCAAAGTTCACCTTGACTTAAGCACTTCTCCCACCCTTTGAAGTATTTTCACTTGATAGAGTGATTAAAATGCATTAGATTTTAGCAGAGAATGGTATCTGCTTACCATAAGTCATGGTAAAACTCTAGTCTGTTAGCAGAAGGTGTCTTTCTTAATAGGCTGTGAAAGAAAACACTTGGAAATTAAGTGCTGTATTTACATATGTCAACAAAAAAGCTAATTAAAATATTTCATTATTTATATATTTACACTAGTATTTGACCAGTGTAAAACAAATATATATTGTGTTTTTAAATATATTTACATTGTTTTGGTTCATTTTAATCAATGTTGGAAATACATTATGCCCAAGTGCTTAGTATAGAGCTCTGCACAAAGAAAGCGCTCACTGCCATTGCTTGGAGGATTGGTTTAGTGAGTTTTATGTCTTTAAGGGAAACAGTAGTTCAATCAATCATATTTATTGAGTGCTTACTATGTGCAGAGCACTGTACTAAGCGCTTGGGAAGTACAAATTGGCAACACATAGAGACAGTCCCTACCCAACAGTGGGCTCACAGTCTAAAAGTTCATTCAGTGCTGTTTCATTTACATTCTATTTCCCTTGAATTAATTATGACAATTAATTGACCTGGGTAGAGCAGTATTGTGAGAAAACTCTTGGCAAAAAAAAAAAAAAAAAAGACCTCTGTCACCCCTATGAGAACAAGCCCACTCACTATGTTCATTGGTTCTATGATATTTGTTAAGTGCTTACTATGTGCCAGACACTGTATTAAGCAATGGGGTAGAAATAAGCTGATCAGTACCTGCCCCCCATGGGGCTCCCAGTCCCAGACCCCATTTTACAGATGAGAAAATGGAGGCACAGAGCAGAGAAGTTAACAGCCCCAGGTCACACAGCAAAGAAGTGGTAGAGTTGGGATTAGAACCCAGGTCCCTCTGACTCTCAGGCCACTAGGACATACTACTTGGGTTGGGTGGAGAGGGCACTGTCAGACCCCTCCAATTAGTGTGAGAGGGGAAGACAGACACACACACCTGGAGACACTCACATGGAGCATCACCTACATCCTGTTCACTCCACTTGCCCCCATGGCACATCAGTGTCAGCCCTCCAGGACCCTTGACCCCAACTCTATCAGCCACCCCAAAACCAGGCCTAACCTTTCAGGACTAAGATCATCTTACCCCAAAATCTTTCCCTATCCCCTTCCAACTTAAATATGACCCCCAACCCCAGTCAGCAAAGGCAGCTCTCAGCCTTCTGAATCTTCCCCCTCCCTCCAAACAGTATCAGAATCATAGAGTACTCAGCACAATCACCTTCTGAGACCCCTTCCAATTCCCCCCACCCCTGCAAGGTCATATGAAACATATATACACGTCATTGTCAATGCCAGAAGCCATCAGGACCCCACCCCAGGTAACCAATGCCCAATAAATGCACATACACACACCCCATCATTATTACAAACCCCTCAATATCAAATACCTTTTCCCCCATCCATCATCCCCCTCCCCAAGCCCCAGTTCAACAACATGTACATCTAAATCATTTCTGCAACCCTGACTCCCCCCATCATCTGCACCACAATACAGTAGGTGTCAGCAAACCCAAACCCACCCTAAAAAAAAGTGGGGGGGAGTAGCCAAAGCAGCCAGAGCCCCCTACTCACCAAAGCTCTGGTCAGGCCACCCTTTGTTTTCTTTCCAGGTGCAAACTCAAGTGATGAAGGCTCAGGTGTTTAATACAGGGCAGGGAAAGGCCCAGCAGCCTCTGGGGCCATAAAGAGGGAGTGCCTCCTGCCCCCTATTTAGAGGCACCTGGGTGAAGAACTGGGCTGGGGATAATAATTATAATTGAATAATTGAGTTGCTTGCTCATTCATTCAACATATTTATTGAGCGCTTACTGTGTGCAGAGCTCTGTACTAAGCGCTTGGAAAGTACAAGTTAAGCGCTTACTATAAGGCAGGCACTATTCTAAACTCTGGGGTAGAAACGAGATAATTGGGTTGGACACAGTCCCTGCCCCACAAGGGACTCACAGTCTTAATCTTAGAGAAGCAGCGTGGCTCAATGGAAAAGAGCACGGGCTTTGGAGTCAGAGGTCATGGGTTCAAATCCCAGCTCCACCAATTGTCAGCTGTGTGACTTTGGACAAGTCACTTAACTTCTCTGTGCCTCAGTTACCTCATCTGTAAAATGGGGATTAAGACTGTGAGTCCCCCGTGGGACAACCTCATCACTCTGTAACCTCCCCAGTGCTTTGCACATAGTAAGTACTTAATAAATGCCATTATTATTAATCTCCATTTTGCAGGTGAGGGAAGTGAGACCCAAAGAAGTGAAGGGACTTGCCTAAGGTCACACAACATGACAACACAGCACACTTGGGAGACTTCCTTCTAGAGCAATACATGGCTCCAGTGCTTAGTACAGTACCTGGCACGTAGTAAATGCTTAAGAAATGCCATTATTATTAGTCGTATTATGACCACACAGGGTGCTTAGAGAGGAGTCATTGTTGCCAGATCTTACTTTGTCTTGGGACATGGTCTCGTGGAAAGACCACAGGTCTGGGACTCAGAGGTCCTGGGTTCTAGTTCCAACTCTGCACTTGTCTGCTGTGTGACCATAGGCAAGTTACTTGACCTCTGCTAAAATCCATCCATTTTTCTCCTTCCAAACTGCTACTGTGTTAATCCAAGCACTTATCCTGAAAGGCTTTATTTACTGAATCTGTCTCCTTGCTGACCTCCCTGCCTCCTGTCTCTCCTCACTCCAGTCCATGCTTCACTCTGCTACATGGATCATTCTTCTAAAAAAAGTTCAGTCCATGTTTCTCCACTCCTCAAAAACCTCCAGTGGTTGCTCATCCATCTCCGAATCAAGCAGAAACTCCTATCAGCTTTAATAAATACGATTGATTGATAGACTGATTTAAATAATTCAATCAGCTTGCCCCCTCCTATCTTACCTCACTGATTTCCTATTACACTCCAGCCCACACACTTTACTGCTCTAATGCCAGCTTACTCACTGTGCCCTAATCTCATCCATCTTGCCGCTGACCCCTGTCTCTAGCTCAGAACTCCTTCCCCATCCCTGAGGGTCAGACAACTAATCTCCCCACCTTAAAGCCCTATTAAGGTCACATTTCTAAGGGGACTTCCCTGATAAAGTCCTCTTTTTCCCATCTCAGTCTCCCTTCTGTGTTACCTATGCACTTCGATTTGTGACCTTTGGGCATTTGATATTTACCCCACAGCACTTACATGCTTATCTATAAGCTATACTTATCTTTACATTATATATAAAAAATAATTTATTTATATTAAAGTCTGTTGTATTATGCTCTCCTAAGCCCTTAGTACAGTGCTCTACACATAGTAAGGGCTCAAAAATGCCATGATGATGATTCTCTGTGGCTCAGTTACCTCACTTATAAAATGGGGATGAATTCTGTGAGTCCCATGTGGGACATGGATGGATCCACCTCGAATATCTTGCATCTACCCCAGCATTTAGTACAGTGCCTGGCAAATAGTAAGCGCTTAACAAATACAATAAAAAAGTGCTTAACAAATACCACTGTTATCATTATTATCCTAATTCTGTGAGACAGGGAAAGTCAGGTAGCATAATTGCCATCATACAGCTGAGAAAGATGAGGCTCAGAGAGGTTAATTTGCACGGAAGTGAATTGCCCAAGGTCACACAGCAAGCCAGTGGCAAGACTAAAACTCAGGACTATCTGACTACTGGCTCTAGAGAAGCAGCGTGGCTCAGTGGAAAGAGCCCGGGCTTGGGAGTCAGTGGTCCTGGGTTTTAATCCTGCCTCTGCCACATGTCTGCTGTGTGACCTTGGCAAGTCACTTAACTTCTCTGAACCTCAGTTACCTCATCTGTAAAATGGGGATTAAGACTGTGACCCCCATGTGGGACAACCTGATCACCTTGTATCCTCCCCAGCGCTCACAGCAGTGCTTCGCACATAGTAAGCACTTAACAAATACCATTATCATTATTATTATTACTTTTTCTATCAGGCCACACTGCCTTCCAAGATGACCCCTGGATGGTTATTTCCTTGGAGGTTTGAGAAGTTTCCCTTTCTGCCAGCCCAGGAGAGGAAAGTACAAGCAAGTGGACTCTATTTTCCTTAAATTCTCCAGAGAGTTTGGAGGTGGTGAGAGCCTATTTTCCTCCAGTCAGGCTCTGATTGAGCATTCTTTACTTCTTGTCTTCACCAAATCCACATCTGCTGACCAAAGGGAAGCACTTGCTCTGGCAGACTGTAATGTGCCGGGGAATTAAGGCACAATAAAGCAACAGTCTATGACAAGAGTAAAGAGGTACGCCCTCCCATTAGTAATCCAACAACTTTTCCACTGAACCACTGGCATGCCAAATGGACCACTTTCTAGGTTTTAGAAAGCATTTTCCATGATGTCTTGCACATGGAAGCAGCGTGGCTCAGTGGAAAGAGCACGAGCTTTCAAGTCAGAGATCAGGGGTTTGAATTCCAGCTCCACCAATTGTCAGCTGTGTGACTCTGGGCAAGTCACTTAACTTCTCTGTGCCTCAGTTACCTCATCTGTAAAATGGGGATTAAGACTGTGAGCCCCACATGAGACAACCTGATCACCTTGTAACCTCCCCAACGCTTAGAACAGTGCTTTGCACATAGTAAGTGCTTAATAGATGCGATTACTAGTATTATTACCTGATAACCCATTTCCCAGTAGCACTGCCATAGCTCAGACTGAGTGAAGACTATCCATCTACTTTCAATATCCATCTACTTTCTCCCCCTTCCCCTCTCCTGCCTCTGATTTTCAACCTTGGGCAATTTGTTATTGACATTTCAAATGACACCCAAAGATGATGAAGGTACTTAAAGACATGAGATACCCTTGTCTTCCTTTCTTAGGTTCCTCTTTCCTTAGGTTGATGTCACCAACACCCTCCCCGGCCCCCTGAAATTATTTTTAGATTGAGCCCCTTAAGAGGCCAGGAATGGTGTCTTCATCTCATTCTAGCCTGCGAGTCCATTGTTGGGTAGGGACCTTCTCTATATGTTGCCGATTTGTACTTCCCAAGCGCTTAGTTCAGTGGTCTGCACACAGTAAGCATTCAATAAATACTATTGAATGAATGAATCAATGAACTTCTTTCACCTACCTGTTCACCCTCCCTCTTAGCCTGTGAGCCACGTATGTGATAAGTACTGTTTCTGACCTGATTATTTTGTATCTGCCCCAACGCTTAGTACAATGCTCAGCAAATAGTAAGCACTTGGCAACTATTATTGTTATCATTAGTAGCTTAATTAAAATTGTTTTTCAGCACTTAGTACAGCTTTGCACAAAGTAAGCCTTTAGTAAAGACTATGGCTAATATTACTACTCTGCTCTGACTCATTTTTCTCTCCCCAGATCTCATATTTGAACAATACAAACCTTAAAACAAAAACAAACAAACAAAAAAGAGGACGAATTTATTTTCAAAGCTGCAGTTCTTTCTTTGAACTGCTTTGTTTTCTTGACTGGGGCAGGGGAAATTTTCTGGAAACTAACATCAGCTTTAAAATGCTGAGATTAAAATACTTTTCCTCCGCCCCCCTCCTCCTCCTCTTCCTGTTTCCCTCTTCCTCCTCCTACTCCTACTCTCTTCCTTCCAAATCCTCCTTCTCCCTCTTTTCTTCTACCCCGACCTCAAACAGTGGTATCTACTGCACACCTTTAAGTCCTAGGCAGGGATAGAAGCACCATAGAAGCAGGGCACAGACATAGTCCCTGCCTTAAGGGGGGAGACAAATAGAGAGAAATGGTTTACAAATAGAACAGAAAGAAGAACAGGATCTACGGGTGAATTGTACGGATATTTTAAGATGGAATGGCTGAAGAAATCATTGACTGTTAAAATGAATAAAATTAAGCAGAGACATCTAGTGCTGTGAATAGGAATGAAATACATATCTACTAAGCATGGGGAGGCTGCGACTTAATTAAGGAAGACTTCCTAGAGTGGGTGGGATTTTAGAAGGGCTTTAAAAGCCTAAGCTCTCTATCAAAATTATTTCCAAGGACCATACATTTTTCCTTACTGCCAAGGGGCTGGAGGTGCGGATTGCATTTCCTGGGGTCAGAGTTTTCCACCTTTACAGATGCAAAAGCTTCACCTCCTCCCCTTCCAACCGTTACCCAAGGGATCCTTGCTGAATCTAGATTTGGGGGAGCAGAGCAACAGCCAAAAAGGAGGAAGAGAAACCGCTCCCTCTGCCACTGCAGCTGCTGCTCCCAGACAACTCCAAATCCTCAACCAATTCTCCGGAGTTTGGGCTTCCTGGGGAAGAGGCTGGATAGACAGTGTCCAGTTAGTCCCATCTGCCTCCTGCCCAATATGGGTATGGAACTGAATGCATATTGCTTGATTTTTTGGGTTTTTTTAATGGTATTTGTCAAGCATTTACTATGTTCCAGGCACTGTACTAAGCACTGGGGTAGATACAAGCCAATCAGGTCACCCACCCATGTCCCACATGGGGCTCACAGTCTTAATCCCCATTTTAGAGATGAGATAACTGAGGCACAGAGAAGTGAAATGCCTTGCCCAAGGTCATCCAGCAGACCCAGAATTAGAACCCACATCCTTCTGACCACCAGGCCTATGCTCTATCCATTAGGCCGGGTTACTTCTCTTCCCACAGACGTGGAGCCCTTGGGGACGACACAGCAATACCATGGTTACTACTATTATTATCAGCTATGAAACCAACAGAAGACAGACATTTGTCCGGAGTTCATTTCCAGACTGGCAGCGGAGAGCACCTGGGTAAGGGAGTGGGGCTTGGAGGACCAGTGGAATAGTTCAACATGTAATGTGTCCAGCAGCTAACATCTTGGGTGGGTTCCACAGGTGACTTCACAAACACCAACCTACGGGGCACGTCAACCATACAAGCATTTGCCGGGCACCAAAGGATGGTCAGCTTTGCTCGGATTTGGGATTCGGAATGGAAACCTCTTAAGGATACCCCCATGATCTGTGCAGATTAAGCCATTATGAATTCCAGGGGCCTACACCATAATAATAATACTAATAATAATACTGGCATTTATTAAGCACTTCCTATGTGCAAAGCACTGTTCTAAGAGCTGGGAAGGTTACAAGGTGATCAGGTTGTCCCATGTGGGGCTCACAGTCTTACTCCCCATTTAACAGATGAAGTAACTGAGACACAGAGAAGTTAAGTGACTTGCCCAAAGTCACACAGCTGACAAATGGCAGAGCCAGGATTTGAACCCATGATCTCTGACTCCAAAGCCCGTGCTCTTTCCACTAAGCCATGCTGCTCCTCTGCATGATAATCTGTATAGTAATTGTAATAATTGTGGGAATTGTGGTATTTGTGGATAATGTGCTAGCGTAGATTCACCCTCTCAGAATAAACACTTTCAGTTCCAAAAGTTTAGCATTTAGAAGCCAGCTGAGGCGGGGATATAAATCCAATGAAATCATGGCCGAACTTTACGTAAACTTGTGAACTTCAAAATGTACCTCCATTTAAACAAAGAATAATTCGCTTCTTGGTGTTTATTTATTGAGACCAAAGGATTTTTCAATCCAAACAAAAGCTCAGAAGAGGCTCCTTTGAGTGTGTATCTAGCACATCTACTGTTCAACATTTTTGGCAAGTGGATGGATTTTATCTTCTCCTGGGAACATTGTTTACCATTCACTGTCAGGTGGCCTGATATAATTTCTGTCCAGGAGATATAGGCAGATGTGGTTTGGGATTGCCTAGTGGCAAAGGTGAAGAGAAAACAGCATTTTTGCTTTGAATCCATTTAAAATATTTTAACCTCTGAATTGAAAAGAATCAGATTGTAGTTGAGAGCAAAGAGAAACAATCATGGGAGAGGTCTAAGTAGCATGTACAACAGAAATGTGGAACAAAGGATCATTCCAGGAGCAGGCGTTTGCTACCAGAAATATAAGTACTTCCTAAAGCAGGCTACTTGGAAGTGTTCAATGGCCTCCAGATCTCCCCAGCCCCTTTTGCTGATTGATTAATTGATTGATTGATTGATTGATTGATTGATTTTGCTGCAGGTCATCCTGACTTCTTGCCCCATACCCTGAGGGAGGATAGGGAAGAGGAAGGAAGGGGGCTGCCTAATTAGAATGCTGGGATTGGCTTTGCCTGGAGTGGGGGGAATCAATTGATCAATCAAATTTATTGAGTGCTTACTGTGTGCAGAGCACTGTAATAAATGGTTGGGAGAGTACAATACAACAGAATTGGTAGACACATTCCCTGCCCACAATGAGCTCACAGTCTAAAAGGGATGACCTGAAGGCCTGTCCTCCAATATGGCAATAAACTGCTATTTTCACTGATGGTGCAGGTGTCGATCTGTTTAAGTTTTCCTGTTACTTGTTCCCTGTGTGGATATCCTCCCTCCCTCCATTCCGATGGCCCAGCCCCTTTGGGCCAAGAACAATTTCTGAATCAATGCATTTGCATGTCTTTCCAGTAATAACAGTGATAATTGTGGGATTTTTTTTAAGCACTTACTATGTGGCAAGCTCTGTACTAAGTGCTGGGGTATATATAACATAATCAGTTCAGACACAGTCTGAACTGTCTGGTCTAAGTACCAGAATAAGTAGAGTTCTCAATAATGACAAAAATAATAATAATAACAATATTAATAATAATGATAATGGCATTTGTTAAGTGCTTACTATGTGTGAAGCATTGTTCTAAGCACTGGGGAGGATACAAGGTGATCAGGTTGTCCCCCATGGGGCTCACAGTCTTAATCCCCATTTTACAGATGAGATAACTAAGGCTCAGAGAAGTTAAGTGACTTGCCCAAAGTCACACAGCTGACAAGTGGCGGAGCCGGGACTAGAACCCATGACCTCTGACTCCCCAGCCTGTGCTCTTTCCACTGAGCCACGCTGCTTCCCAAAGCCAAGCTGCTTCCCAAATGACCATATTAATCACCACATTCAGCCTCTGCTCCCTGATATGTGTCACGCTGGAGTAGCGTCTCCCTCCAAAAAGTGACAAAGTCTTCTTCAAATTCACCAGATCTGCTCCAACAGCCAAAATGGGTCCTGAGGCTGAGCCATGCTGAGCCCCGAAAAACCTGAGCACAGGATTGACTAATCTAGGTGAACAAGTTTTGGGGAAAGGACTTAGTAGTGGAAAACTTTGGGTCAAACTGACCCACCGGGCAAACAAATGCTCGGTTGTGGTTGGGTCACCTAAACAAGGCAAGTATTTTGGAGTTAATTAGCCCTGTGGGTGAGAAAGCACTCAGTAAATATGATTGATTGAGTGAGGAGAAAGATGAGGAAGGGAATGAGGTATGGGTGTGGGAGAAATGTTGAAGTAGAAACTAGAGTTTTTCACTATCTCACTCTCTCCCTTCTCTGTGTTTCTTTCTACTGTGTCCCTTTATCTCTCTTAACCTGGATCTCTGTCTCCCTCTTCCCTGTCTTGTTCAGGTCTGCCTCTAGCTGTGGGTTTCAGACTGGAATATCTCTGACAGAGATATTAGTATTAATATTAGCTTAGTACAGTGCTCTGCACATAGTAAGCGCTCAATAAATACGATTGATGATGATGACAGCATCTCTGAGTCTCTGGACTCTGGCATCTGGCTGGGTCTCTCTTTCCTGCCTCTTTCATCTCTCCCCAACCCCATTACAGCCTCATTCCGCAGAATCACTCTCCTCTTCCCACAGAAGATCCACCTCAAGTCATTCCCATGCTCAGAGGAAGGTGTGTGTGTGTGTGTACTCCAACAAAGTACCAAAAGAAGAGTGGAGATTACATCATAGAGAACACTAAGAAAATAATAAACTCTCATTTGTCCAGGATAAAATAGTTATCCAGTTGACTTCTTTAAGCCCCTCCCAACTCTGGGAGTCCAGGTTCTGTGTTTTTCATACAAGTGGCTACAAGTAGAGTTGGGACTCACCAAATAGTCATCTCATCAAGCTATTTGGGACCAACTCTGGGAGTCCAGGTTCTGTGTTTTTCATACAAGTGGCTACATTTGACTTAGAATTGGGACTCACCAAATAGTCATCTCATCAAGCTATTTGGGAGTGAGTGAAACACACAGTGAGTTGGGAAAGGGACAGTGGAGAGAGGATTGCCAGTCAATCAAACAATTGATGATGTTTATTGAGCACGTACTCTGTGCAGAGGACTGTACTAAGTGCTCGTGTGATTACCATAGAGTTGGTAGAAATGATCTATTCCTGCTAGTAGCTTGTAGTCTAGGAAGGGAGACATATATTAAAATAAACTACAAGGTAGGAGACACAAAGGAGTGTAAAAATATGTTCCGAAGTGCTGTGGGGTGAGTATCCAAGTGGTGTGGAGAAAATACCTTGGTTTCGTAGTCACTTTTATTGCCAAGGCGTCTTCACGTTAGTGACCTCAATTTTGCCTTCTCATCAACATTGTGAGATAGGTAGGAAAGGCCAGAATTATCAGCCCCATTTTGGCAGATGAGGAAACCAAAATATGGGTAAGTCAAGTGACTCGCCCATCGTCACAGAGGTCAGTGGCAAAACTCAGACTTAAACCCAGGTCCACTGTCTAGCAGACAGGCACTATTCCACTACATCATGCTGCCTCCCTTCTCTATGGAGACATTACTGAGGGATCCTCAGTGGGCTCCCAGCCCCATTCAATAATAATAAAAATTGTGTTATTTGTTAAGCATTTACTATGCGCCAAGCACTGTACTAAGCTCTGAGGTAGATATAAGATAATTGGGTTGGACACAGTGCCTGTCCCACTTGGCGGTCACAATTTTAATCCCCTTTTTCCAAATGAGGTAAATGAGGCACAGAGGAAGTGAAATTACTTTCCCAAGGTCACACAACAGACAAATGGCAGAGCCAGGATAAGAACCCAAGTCCTTCTTGATTCCCAGGCCCATGCTGCATCCACTAAGCCTCACTACTTATGTTGCATTTGTGTGCCTCTTTTCCTCACATGTCCCCCCTCGCCCTCCCCTTTGAACTCCCCAACTCTCAGCCAAGCACACACAGAACTAGACTGTCCCATGATCTTTTGGCAGGAAGAAAAATACAGGAGAAGCAGTGTGGCCTAATGAATAGATCACAGGCCTGGAGGTCAGAAGGACCTGGGTTCTAATCCCTGCCCCACCACATGTCAGTTTATGTCATCTCAGGCAAGTCATTTGAATTCTCTGTTCCTCAGTTTCCTCATCTGTAAAATGGGAATTGAGACCGTGAGTCCCACGTGGAACTTGGACTGTTCCCAATCTGATACAACGTAACCCCAGTGCTTAGTTCAGTGCCTGGCACGTAGTAAGTGCTTAACAAATGCCATTACAATAAATGCAAAGCCAATAGCTAATTGTCAACCACCACTAAGATTTAACTAGCCATAAGCCCGTGTGGTTGTGCATGTCGCAGTTTGGAAATAGCTTCTGTCCTACTCCCCAAAGGTGAGTGACAGCTTAATCCGGGTGAGCCAACATGAGGCACATTCCCTTCTTTGGCTCCTAGTCAGTCATTCATTCAATCGTACTTATTGAGCGCTTAGTGTGTGTAGAGAGATACACTAAGCGCTTGGGAGAGTACAGTACAACAATATAACACATTCCCTGCTGGAGCAGGAAAACACTTCTGATCTTCCAGATGCTACATTCTTTCTCAAGACAAACAGAAAGCACGCAGAGAATACGGTACGGAGAAATTCCTAACATGGTCAACCAACAGGATTCCATGAATTCAGCTTTTCTGTCAATAGCTGGAATGGCTTGGCCGTTTGTGCTCAAAAAGGCGGAGAGGAGGTGGGCAGCCAGCTCTCGAACTGGTCCAGAGAGATGTCAGATGTTGTGATTTAGGTGGGTTGAAGGGGCCTCTAAGCAGAGACCCAAACCTGGCCTCAGATGTTGTATGAGCAGATGGGGTCCTAACGATAATTGGACAGATAATGCATGCTCCCCACTTCCATCTGTGGGCCATGAGAGGAGTCAGCGGGAGTCTGCATTCTTAGACTCCATCAAACCTCCCTTCTCTGGTTATTGACAAACTCTGTCTGTTGGGTAACCTAGAAGCCTCCAAAAATGCTTTGGGTCGGAGGGCAGGGGGACTCTCTTTCCCCGCTACTACAAGCTTCCTGTGGGCATCAGGATGGGCATCCGTCTCCTTCTCTAAAATGCAAGCCCTTTGTGGGCAGGGAATGTGTCTACTAATTCTATTGTATTGTACTCTGCAAACACTTCATTCATTCAATAGTATTTATTGAGTGCTTACTGTGTGCGGAGCACTGTATTAAGGGCTTGGAAAGTACAATTCAGCAACAAATAGAGATGATTCCTGCCCGACAATGGGTTCACAGTCTAGAAGCGGGGAGTCAGACATCAAAACAAGCACTTATAATGGTACTCTGCACACAGTAAGCACTCAGTAAATACCACTGATTGATTAATCTAAATTGTCCCTCCATTCAGCCTACGGTTGAGTCATATGAATAATTTTCCTACCTAGCTCCTTGTGAGCACGGAATGTGTCTACCAACTCTGTTATATTGCACTTTCCTAAGCACTTAGTAATGTGCTCTGCACACGGTAAGCACTCAATAAATATGAGTGATTGATTGGAATGCTGCTGGAATCAGTTAAAGGAAAGCAATCCATGGTGATGAGGACAAGTTTTTTTTGGGGGGTGCTTATGGTATTTATTCAGCACTTACTATGTGTGAGGCACTGTGCTACTAAGTACTGGGGTAGATACAAGCAAATGTTGGACACAGTCCCTGTTCCCCCCTAGAGCTCACAGTATTAATCCCCATTTTACTGATTAGGTAACTGAGGCACAGAGAACTTAAGTGATTTGCCCAAGGTCACACAGCATTTAAGTTGGAGCCAGGATTTGAACCCAGGTTCTTCTGATTGATTTATTTTATTTGTACATATTTATTCTATTTATTTTATTTTGTTAATATGTTTTGTTTTGTTCTCTGTCTCCCCCTTCTAGACTGTGAGCCCACTGTTGGGTAGAGACCATCTCTATATGTTGCCAACTTGTGCTTCCCAAGCACTTAGTACAGTGCTCTGCACACGGGAAGTTCTCAATAAATGCAATTGAATGCATGAAAATGAATGAATGGTTCCCTGGCCCGTGCTCTATCCACAAGGACACGAAGTGTCCTAGTCTTCCTCTCTCAGCTGACAGTATTGGAAGCCACGCTGTGATCATTCTCCCACTCTCAAGAGGCTGCAGAGTATCTTCAGTCTCTTTAGGATGTGGAAAAAGGGCACCATCATTAGCTGACAGCCCAGCTAAAAGCTGGAGGGAAGTCAAATTTTCTCAAGAGAGAGTGAGTCTGGGAGAACTTGGCCAAAGCCTGGGTCAGCCCACACACATCGAAGGATGAAATAATGACATACAACCGGTCGGAAACCAGAAACAAGGCAGGTCAGGAGTCAAGACTTCTTAATGTAATCAATCAATGGTTTTTATTGAGGGCTTACTGTGCACAAAGCACTAAATTAAGTACTTGGGAGAATACACTACAATTCAACAGAGTTGATAGAAACATTTCCTGCCAACATCGAGTTTACACTTTAAGCTTTCAAATGACCACGCACCACTGAACACCACCTCACTCATCGCCAAGAAGGAACACGAGGCTAATTTAGTCTTTTAAGTCTCATTCACCTTTTACTTTTATCAATTTTCCCTTTTCTCAACCTACAGGAAGAAAAAAAATACTTTTTTTTTCAAGAAGGATGTGTGTCATCCTTCCTAAGGAGACAGTTTTCTGAAGACTCAGGGCAGAGGTCTGTTTAGGCAATGACATTGAAATGGGGTCATTTCATTTAATTAATGGAGTTATTTCATTTCATCTGGACCTGAGATTAAAGTTTGGATTAAAGTTCGGATTACCATTGCCTATGGGATGGCAGTCAACACGTCCTCAAACTGATGGTGATATTGTAAAGACACAAAAGTGCAAGTTAAGTTCATTCATTCACTCAATCATATTTATTGAGTGCTTACTGTGTGCAGAGCACTGTACTGAGTGCTTGGGAAGTACAAGTCAGAAACAGATAGAGACAGCACCTATCCAACTACAGGCTCACAGTCTAGAAGGAGGAGACAGACAACGAAACAAAACAAGTAGATGGGAGTCAATACCATCAGAATAAAGGGAATTATAGCTATATACACATCATTTATAGAATAAATAGAGTAATAAATATGTACAAATATGCACAAGTGCTGTGGGGAGAACAAGGGGGTAGGGTGCTGAGAAACTCCAAAGAGCTGAAATCAAGCCCGATGTTTAGTGAACTTGTCAGTTGTGCGAATATTTTACAACTTACTTTTCCCTCCTTTCCCCTTTGAGAAAAACAGGTTTTTGAATGGAAGAAAGGAGTTGGATTAATGTGAAGTGCAAAGTTGTTCCTGGCCAGGAAAGTTCCTGTCACTGTTTTCTTCAGGGCCCATTCCCCCATGGTGCTTGCTTAATGTACGTTGGCCCCACCTGCATCATACTTCCCAGATGTTTTTGCGGCCCGAGGCAGGATTGAAGAGATCTTGGCCCAGTCAGTGATGATTTTGCAGTGTTAGCTGAATTGACTCTCACCGACTTTCAGACACACGCTGTAAATTTGCTGTTATTCTTAGTATTACTAATAGTAGTAATAATAATGATATCAGATGCTTACTGTGTGCAGTACAACATAATCATCAGTGTTATCTACTGAGCATCTATTTATCTATCTGTGGAGCACTGTACTAAGCACTTCGGAGAGAATAACCAGACTCTGGAAGACGCAGCATGGCCTATGAGAGTAAGAAGGTCCTGGGTTCTAATTCTAGCTCAGCTACTTGTCTGGTGTGTGACCTTGGACAAGTCACTTCATTACTCTGTGCCTCAGTTACCTCATCTGTCAAATGGGGATTAGGACTGTGAGTCCCATGTGGGACATGAACTGCATCCAACCTGATTAGCTTGCATCTACCCCAGTGCTTAGTACTGTGTTTGGCACATAGTAAGTGCTCAACAAATACCATCGCTACATCCCATGAGTTTGCTCTTCCACTCCTTTTCATTATAAAGCTGGAAACTCCTCCAGGGTAAGGGAACACATCTTACATTTCTTTTGTGCATTCCCCAAGACCTAATTCAGTGCTCTGCAGACATTGTGGTGCTCAGTGCATACTGTAGGTGATCAGTACAAGGCTCTGCATGCATAGGGAAGCAGTGAGGCCTAGTGGAAAGAGCACTGGGCTGGGAGTCAGAGGACTTGGGTTCTAATCCACAGCACTAATGTAATTTTATTGATGTCTGTCACCCTTGCTCTAGCTCATTGTGGACAGGGAATATCACTGTTTATTGTTGTATTGTACTTTCCCAAGTGCTTAGTACAGTGCTCTGCACACAGTAAGTGATCAATAAATTTGATTGAATGAATGAATAAATAAATAATCCCATATCCACCATATACCTGCTGTGACCTTGGGCAAGTTATTTCACTTCTCTATGCCACAGATACCTCATCTCTAAAGTGGGGATTCAGTAACTTTTCTCTCTTCTACTTTGTGAGCCCCATGTGGGAAAGGTACTATGTCCTGCCTGATTAACTTGTACCTACAGAGCTTAGTACTGTGCTTGGCACATAGTAAGCACTTAACAAATACCACAATTTTTATTATAATTTTTCAATAGGTGTTCCTCACAGAGTGCTCATTTCAAGGTTCCGTGCGTAGTGGCCTTTGAGTAATCCTCTTGAGAAGATTGATACCAATTACAGGCCATGAAGGTTAGCTCAGCAGAAATGTAAATTGAGATACTTCACATCATCTCTTTGGAAACATCTTCCATGTTGAACCTGATCTCTGCTTCTTTTCCTGACAGCCTTTTTGGCTGCAAATAAGAGAGAGGTCTAAGGAAACTATGATACTCCTTCTGTAATGCCTCTCATTGTAGATCCCAGGATCTACAGTGATTTTGTAAGCTCCTTGTGGGCAGGGAACATGTCTACTAACTCTGTTGTTCTTTCCCAAACACATAGCACAATGCTCTGCACACAGTAGGAGCTCAACAAATACCATTGGTTGATTGACTGATTGATCGGAAGCATTGGTTTACATTTATTCCTTTTTCCCGTACCCCATCTGGTAGGTGAGGATGAGCCATCTTATGGCGAATTTGGAGAGATGTGCCTCTTAAACCTGAAATGTCAAAAAATGATGCTCCCTCTCCCTGACAGCAGAACTAGCTTTTCCTGCTTCGCAGTGACAACAGCCACACAACTTACTGCAAAATCAAAGTCCCCAGAATGTTTATCTGAAGGATGGAAATGAGGAAGATGGGAGGAGGAAAGTCCGTTTGATCTTCAGTATTGGTGGGTACGGGAATTGAAACGTTCTTTTCCTGGTGTATCCATTTGTCTGATATTAATAATGTTTTCAGCATTCAGCTGTTTGGCACATATTTTCTCCAGCTGTTTACTAGGGACCCTGAGAATGTTTCAGAGTTCAAATAAATGTCATGCTCTTGAAGGTTTTCAGATGGAACTTCTAGGCATGCCCCTCTCATCTGAGATTTTTTTGTGCTTTCTAAACCAGCACACCTCCCCATCAGAAGCAGTGTGGCCTAATGGATTGAGACCACGGATCTGAGAGTCAGAAGGACCTGGGTTCTAATCCTGGCTCCGCCACTTGTCTGCCGTGTGATGTGTGGTGTAATGGATAGAGCACGGGCCTAATAGTAAGCACTTAAATATCATTGTTATTACCACTGACTTCTCTGTACCTCAGTTTCCTCATCCGTAAAATGAGGATTTAGACTGAGAGTTTCATGTGGGACATGGATTGTGTCCAACCTGCTTGCTTGTATTTACTCCAGCACTTAGTACAGTGCCTGGTACATAATAAGTACTTAACAAATACCATTAAAAAAAAGTCATGTCACCAAAGGTCTTTTCCACCCCCACAGTGTTTTACCCTCTTTGAGAGTCTTAGCATCTAATGGGAATTGGAAAGCAAAACAAGGAAAAGTGTGACCTCTTTCATTCACATTGCAACATAAACTTTATACCATGGATCTATATAAATGAATAATCTCCAATTGTTATCAGAAATCCATCAGTCTATTTCCAGCTCCTTTGCTTATAAATGTCAGACTGGCCCTCTAACTTTTCTGTGCCTCAGTTTCCCTGTTTGTCTAGTGGGTTTGGAACTGAAAGATAGAGTAGTTTAAGTCAAATGATATAAAAAGCATGGCAAGGTTTCCTGATAGGGTTACATTCTGGAAATTACATTAAATGGGTTCGAATCTGGCTCTACCACTTTCCAGCTGTGTGACCTTGGGGAAGTCACTTAACTTCCCTGTGCCTCAGTAACCTCATCTGTAAAATGGGAATGAAGACTGTGAGCCCCACATGGGACAACATGATTACCTTGTATCTAGCCCAGTGCCTAGAACAGTGCCTGGCACATAGTAAGCGCTGAACAAATACCAACATTATTACTAAAACATTCTTACAGAAAATCAGAATTTAGCCAATCCACTTCCCCTCTTAATTCTAGACTTCTTTAGGGCAGCACTGTGAGCCACTGGAAGAAGCCTGGGGCCAGGAATCAGAAGACTTATTCTAATCCCAGCTCCACCACTTGTCTGCTGTGTAACCTTGGGTGAATCACTTAACCTCTCTGTGCCCCATTCTCTGCAAAATGGGGATTCAATACCTGTGTTCCCTTCTACTTAGGATAGGAACCTCATCTGGGACCTGATTATATTATATACTAATGAAGGCATTTAGTAAGCACTTACTATGTGCAAAGCACTGTTCTAAGTGCTGACATTCTCTCCTAGCAGAGGAAGGTTATATCTATCCCAGCACTTAGTACAGCGCTTGAAACGTAGTAAGCACTTAACAAATATTACAATTATTAAATGTTTTATCCCTCGGGCCCTCTGGTCCATGGCAAACTTCAAGATCCCCTTGACCGTTATTAGTTGTCCAGTAGAGAGGATAGAAGCCCAACTATCAAATCCATCTGAGAAAAGCGGAAAATGTCTGAGGGTTCTGTGTAGATAGGACATTATTCACTCATCAGTTTGCTGGTTCCAAAACCACCCAGCAAAAACAGGAAGTGGTAAAATAGCTAAAAGTAGATACCAAAGGTCTATTTTTCTAACATGTCCAGTGCTTAGAGAAGATGCTCAGCTTCCTCTGAGCCCCAGGGACTAGGAGAGTTGCCAGAGGCGCTGAAAAATTGTCCGCTGACAAGACCACTGGTTAGAAGGGATGGTCTCTCAGGGATTAGCTTACCCAGTGTCCTGAGAGGAACAAGTCCAACTCTAAACCTGGGGTGGGTCAGAGGCTGGCTGTAAAGGAAGGCACCTTTCATGAGCAAGGAGTCGGAGAAGGAAAAGCTGAGAACGAGACACAGTGAGAAAGATCGTTTGGGAGGAATAGTGTGTGCGAGTTGGGGTGCAGTGGTGCCTTGAGACTGATACTTTGAAATGTCATCGATCAAATGGAAATAATACTACACAGTCAGAAGTGCAAACAATGCAAATAGGAATGGGCCACAAAAAGACATTGTCCTTTCTCTAATCCAGTCATGAACTTTGCTTATAGAACAAATATCGGTAGATAGGAGTGGATAGACCATGGGCCTGGGAGTTAGAGGGACCTGGGTTCTAATCCCAGCTCTGCCACATGTCTGCTGTGAACTTGAACAAGTAATTGTCTGGGCTTCAGATACCTCATCTATAAATGGGGATTAAGACTGAACCCAATGTGGGATGGGGACTGTGTCCAATATGATTAGCTTATTAGTTAACCAGATTAATTTATCTACCCCAGCACTTAGTGCTTGGCACATAGTAAGCACTTAACAATTACTATCATTATTATTTTTAAGACTGTAAGCCCTATATGGGACAGAGGCGTTATGCAACCTGATTAACTTGCATCCAATCCACCCCAGCACTTAGGACTGCCCTTGGCACTTAGTAAGCATTTAACAAGTACCATAATAAAAATAAAAATAATTGCTATTAATATCATTATTACTTTCTAGATTGACAGAAATATACTTCCCTTACTATCCAGAATCTAGAAATGATGATTATTTCCAACTGAAAGGAGAGTTCAACAAGACACTCTTGCAGAAACCCAAACAAGCAAACTGGTTTTTCATTATATGATAATTACAGAGTGCTGTGTGCCAAGCACGGTGCCAACCACTGAGGTTTGATAAGTTTCCATTCTGTAACAGGACACAATTTCTGTCTTTCCCATCGAAGCGCCCATCCGGTCAGAGTAATCTGTCTATGAGGAGAAGCAGGGGATGAGATTCTGTTACCCCAGAGCAGTTCACCTTCTGCCTGCTGAATGAGATGGCCTCAGGTCAGCTCTCCCTGGAGACCAATTTCAAATTCAATTAGCCCAGAATTTAAAAGCATGTTGCCTGGAGAGCCAACCAAGCCATGGAGGAGAGAAAAACATGTGTGAAACATTTAAAATGATAATACCTAATACTTCACAGTCCAGGGGGCTGGAGAGGAGGTTGCAGTGAGGGTATTGTTTTAAGTATCCTGATTTCAGTATTAGCATGAAGGTGGTGATTTGGATTGAATATTCACCAAGAGCAGTAGGTGCTGCAGGCCTGATACAAAAAAAAAGGCTATTCCTACATTAGAAGACTCCCCCTCCCCAAGAAAGACACACTGTTTCAAAAGAGGTTTTCTCTTTCTCTTTTATCTCTTTTTTTTTTCTTTTACTCTGCCTTCAAAATGAAAGTAAGGGAAAGATAGTTGCAGAAGGAGGGGAGAAGAAGAGAGAGGATCTTTGCATTTGGATTTGCACCCCCATTCACCCCTCTCTGGCCCCAACACTTCTGTACATATCCGTAATTCATTTATTTAAATTAATGCCTGCCTCCCCCACTAGACTGTAAGGTCATTGTGGGCAGGTTAACGTGTCTACCAACTCTGTTATATTGTACTCTCCCAAGTGCTTAGTACAGTGCTCTGCACATAGTAAATGCTCAATAAATACAATTGATTGTTGATTGATTGATCCTTGAGGCTGGGGGAGACAGGAGGTAGTTTGACCGATGAGAGGGGCCATTTCCGATCCTCCCTAAACAAACAGCGTGGTCTATTGAAAAGAGTATGGGCTTGAAAGTCAGAGGATTTGGGTTCTGAATCTGACTGCCAGTTGCCTGCTGTGCGACTTTGGACAGATCACTTAACTTTTCTGTGCCTCAGTTCCCTCAACTATAAAATGAGGATTCAAACCCTGTTCTACCTTCTGTTTAGGCAGTGAGTACCATGTGGGACAGGAATGGTGCAAGTCCTGATTAACTTGTATCTATACCGTAGTGCTTGGAAGAGTAATTGGCTCATGGTAAGTGCTTAACAAATACCATAAAAAAAACCCCGATCCAAGTCCAGGGTTTTCCCCCTCTGCCCCCATTGTATCTGTGACTGATAATAAAATAATAATAATAATGCTATTTGTTGAGCACTTAATATGTGCCCTGAGTCTCCCAGATCAACCACTCTCTCCAGTTCTCCAGGTCTTCCCCAAGACTTATCAAGATCCATCTCCTCCAAGAGGCCTTCCCCAATTATGCTCTCTTTTCCCTGGCTCCCTCTCCCTCTGCTTCATCTATGAACTTGGATCTGTACACTTTGAATACTTGATATTCACCCCACCTTCAGCCCCACAGCACTTGCACACATATCCATAATTTATATATTTATATTAATGTCTGCCTCCCCTACTAGACTGTAAGCTCCTTGTGGACAGGGAATGTGTCTACCAACTAACTCTGTTGTATTGTAGTCTCCCAAGCGCTTAGTAAAGTACTCTGCACACAGTAAGCACTCAGCAAGTACTACCGATTGATTGTGTCCTCAGAACCAGCCCAGGCTCACAGGAGGTCAATCAATCAATCATATTTATTAATCACTTACTGTCCCCAAATAGGGAACAGACCTGACTCAGATCCTCCCAAAAGAAGTTTTCCAGGCCTATACTGCTTTGGCAACTTCAGGGTACTGAGGTAATCATGGAATTTGGGGATGTCAGAGAGTCTAGGAGTGGCTGAAGACTCTCACTCTCCCAGAGACATATCCCAAAAGCATAGTGGGACCACTATCCATGGATTGCTGTAAGGGCTTAAAAAATACCCTTTGATCAATCAGTCAAACAATGGTATTTATTGAATGCTTATTGTATGTAGAGTAGTGTGCTAAGCACTTCAGGGAGTACTACAGTTCAAAAGGGTTGATAGACATAGTTCCTTTCCACAAGGAAGTTAATGTCTACACGGGGAGACAGACGTTAAAATAATTTACAGAAAGGGGAAGCAGCAGAGTATATGTACATAAGTGCTGTGGGTCTGGGGATGAAGTGAATATTAAAGTGCTTTAAAGGATATAAATTCAGGAACATTGGTAGTAAGCGCTTAACAAATACCTTTATTACTATTATTATTATTATTCTCATTATTAATAATGTGGAGGGAAGGGCAAATAGGGAGGGGAAATAAGAAGCTAGTCAGAGAAGGCCTCTTGGAGAAGACACGCTTTTAGTATGTCTTTGAAGATTGAAAGAATGGTGTTCTTTTGGATATGAAGGGGTAGAGCTATTGTACTCTCCCAAGTGCTCAGTACAGTGTTGTGCACACGGTAAGTGCTCAGTTAATATGATTGATTGATAAGCTACAAGGAGGACATGGGCAAGGAGTCAGTAGTGAGACAGACAAGATCGAGGTAGAGTGTGTGAGTTGCAGTTAGGGGAGCGAAGTAGGAAATCAGCAAGATAAGGTAGGAGGGCGAGAGCTGATCGAGTCTCTTAAAGTCAATGGTAAATTGTTCTTGGGTGATGCAGAGAAGGATGCGCAACTACTGGAGTTGTTTGAGGAGTGGGGAGATGTGAACTGAACTTTTCTGTTAGAAAAATGATCCAGACAACAGGGTGAATTATAGGTTATAGAGGGGAGACACAGGACAGTAGGATGTCTGTGAGGAGGCTGATGCAGAAGTCAGGGTGGATTATGATAAGTGCTTAAATCAGCATGGTAGCAATATGGTTGGAGAGGAAGGAGTGGATTCTACAGATATTATGTAGAATCCTCTACACAATAGAATTGAATTGTGTATTTTCCTCTCCTCCTCCCCATCCCCCCCACCCTGCCTCCTTCCCCTCCCCACAGCACTTGTATATATTTGTACAGATTTATTACTCTATTTATTTTACTTGTACATATTCACTATTCTATTTATTTTGTTAACGACATGCACCTAGCTTTAATTCTATTTGTTCTGATGATTTTGACACCTGTCTACATGTTTTGTTTTGTTGTCTATCTCCTCCTTCTAGACTGTGAGCCCGTTGTTGGGTAGGGACTGTCTCTATATGCTGCCGAATTGTACTTCCCTAGAGCTTCGTACAGTGCTCTGCACACAGTAAGAGCTCGATAAATATGATTGAATGAATGAATATTGTGAAGGTAGAAGCAGCAGGATGTGATGACACAATATCCTAGTGAATCAAGGATAATGCCAAGGTTATGGGCTTGTGAGCTAGAAAGGACAATGGTGTTGTCTACAATCATAGGAAAGATTGGGAAGGACAGGGTTTTGGGAGGGAAGATGAGGAGTTCTCTTTTGAAGTGTTAAGTTTGTGGTATCAGCAGAAGATCCTGGTAAAGAAGTCCAGAATGCAGGAGGAAATGTGAAACTGCGGAGAAGGAGAGAAGTTGGTGCTGAGGAGATAGATTTGGAAATCATCCATAAAAGGATACATTCATTTATTCATTCACTCATTTATTGATTACCTATTACTATTTGATTACCTATTAATAGGTAATACAAATATTACTCTATTTTTCTTGTACATATTTACTACTCTATTATTTTGTTAATAATGTGCATCTGGCTTTACTTCTATTTATTCTGATGACTTGAGACCTGTCCACTTGTTTTGTTTTGCTGTCTCTCTCTCCCCCTTCTAGACTGTAAGCCCGCTGTTGGGTAGGGACCTTCTCTATATGTCGCCAACTTGTACTTCCCAAGTGCTTACTACAGTGCTCTGCACATAGTAAGCACTCAATAAATACGATCGAGTGAATGAATGACTGAATTGAACACTTACCTTGTGCAGAGCACTGTATTAAGTGCTTCAGAGAGTCCAATATAACAATAATAATAAATAATAATAATGGCATTTATTAAGTTCTTACTATGTGCAAAGCACTGTTCTAAGCACTGGGGAGGTTACAAGGTGATCAGGTTGTCCCACGGGGGGCTCACAGTCTTAATTCCCATTTTACAGATGAGATAACTGAGGAACAGAGAAGTTAAATGACTTACCCAAAGTCACACAGCTGACAATTGGCAGAGCCGGGACTTGAACCCTTGACCTCTGATTCCTAAGTCCATGCTCTTTCCACGGAGCCATGCTGCTTCTCTAAGCAATAAACAATTGTTGTAGACAATTCCCTGCCTACAAAAAACTTATAGTCTAGTGGAGGAGACAGACATTAATATAAATGAATAAATTGCAAATGTTATGGTAGCTGAAGCCATAGATGCAAATGAGTTCTCCAAGGGAGCGGTGTAGGAAGCAAAGGAGTTCTCCAAAGGAATGGAGAAGTAAATGGATAGGGAATAGAATGGGACCCACAATGAACCTTATTGAACCTCAGGCAAAAACTGCTGACCCTGGGCTTCGAGGCTGTCCATCACCTCACCCCCTCCTACCTCACCTCCCTTCTCTCCTTCTACAGCCCAGCCCGCACCCACTGCTCCTCTGCCGCTAATCTCCTCACCGTGCCTTGTTCTCACCTGTCCCACCACCGACCCCTGGCCCATGTCATCCCCCTGGTCTGGAATGCCCTCCCTCCCAACATCCGCCAAGCTAGCTCTCTTCCTCCCTTCAGAGCCCTACTGAGAGCTCACCTCCTCCAGGAAGTCTTCCCAGACTAAGCCCCCTCCTTCCTCTCCCCCTCCTCATCCTTCCCACATTACCTCCTTCCCCTCCCCACAGCACCTGTATATATGTATATATGTTCGTATGTATTTATTACTCTATTTATTTTACTTGTACATATTTATTCTATTTATTTTATTTTGTTAATATGTTTTGTTTTGTTGTCTGTCTCCCCCTTCTAGACTGTGAGCCTGCTTTTGGGCAGGGACTGTCTCTATATGTTGCCAACTTGCACTTCCCAAGTACAAGTAGTACAGTGCTCTGCACACAGTAAGCGCTCAATAAATACGATTGAATGAATGAACCTTAGAGAAGCAGATCCCTCACTCTCCCCTCTCTCTCTCTTTTTCTCTTCCCCCCTCCCCACCCCTCGCAAACTCCCCCTCAAACCAGATGGGAGCTGGTTAAAAATATGTGTTTAAGGGGAGGAGCTGGCGAATAGATGTGACATCTAGCATTCTTGAGTGCCTGCAGTGACCAGCTAAGGGACAAGTGGGGAAAACAAGGTTCTTTCCCAGGTCCTCAAGGGAATTCGCTGGTTTAGGGGCAGTTCAGAAACTGGCTTTAAAGGTGTGCACACCGATCTGGCCATTCCGTTACCGACTTTCAGAGCTGTTTATGAGAAACAGATGGAACCAATGCTTGGTGGACTCAGTCCTGAGGGGGCGGGGAGAGTTATGGAGAGGAACTATGAAGTAGTTCTACACCTTTAAACCTCCCCCAACACCATGGTTGGACTTGGAAGATACACCACGCTGCCTATGTATATATGTTTGTACATATTTATTACTCTATTTATTTATTTATTTATTTTACCTGTACATATCTATTCTATTTATTTTATTTTGTTAGTATGTTTGGTTTTGTTCTCTGTCTCCCCCTTTTAGCCTGTGAGCCCACTGTTGGGTAGGGACTGTCTCTATATGTTGCCAACTTGTACTTCCCAAGCGCTGTACGACAGTGCTCTGCACACAGTAAGCGCTCAATAAGTACGATTGATTGATTGATTAGACAGACCCAGGGGGCTCGCCTACCGTCCTTCATCAGAAACCAACTCTGAGCAGAATTATCGGGAGCTTCTCACCCACCATCTTCCCTTGCCCCTGGGGAGCAAGTCAAGGGATGGTTTGCATAGCTCATAGATGAGGCGAGCGAAAGCAGAGCAGGTGTTTTCACCCCAGCGTCACTCTGACCACATGGCCCTGGTGGGGGTTGGGTACTGCCACAGACAGGGAATGTGTCCGTTTATTGCTATACTGTACTCTCCCGAGTGCTTAGTACAGTACTTTGCACTCAGTAAGCGCTCCATAGAGAAACAGCATGGTGTAGTGGATAGAGCACAGGCCTGAGAATCAGAAGGTCATGGGTTCTAATCCCAGTTCCGTCACTTGCCTGCTGAGTGACCTTGGGCAAGTCGCTTCAATTCTCTGAGCCTCAGTTCCCTCATCTGGAAAATGGGGATTAAAATGGTAAGCCCCACATGAGGCAGGGATTGTGCCCAACCCGATTTGCTTCTGACCCTCCCAGTGCTTAGTACAATGCCTGGCACACACTGCATATATGTATATATGTTTGTACATATTTATTACTCTATTTATTTATTTATTTATTTTGCACATATCTATTCTATTTATTTTATTTTGTTAGTATGTTTGGTTTTGTTCTCTGTCTCCCCCTTTTAGACTGTGAGCCCAATGTTGGGTAGGGACTGTCTCTATATGTTGCCAATTTGTACTTCCCAAGCGCTTAGTACAGTGCTCTGCACATAGTAAGCGCTCAATAAATATGATTGATGATGATGATGATGAAGTACTTGACAAATACCACAATTATTATTAGTAGTAGTAGCAATAATAATTCATGGGTTTGCATCCCGGCTCCGCCAATTGTCAGCTGTGTGACTTTGGGCAAGTCACGTCACTTCTCTGGGCCTCAGTTACCTCAACTGCAAAATGGGGATTAAGATTGTGAGCCCCCCGTGGGACAACCTGATCCCCTTGTAACCTCCCCAGCGCTTAGAACAGTGCTTTGCACATAGTAAGCGCTTAATAAATGCCATCATTATTATTAATAATAAATACAATCGAATGCCATTTGGACAGAGATGGAGACAACAAGACCACCCCCCAACCCCACCTCCAGCCATCCACAGGCCTGCTCCATTGCCCTGGATGCCCCAGGGATTCCAGATGGTGGGCAGAAGGATGGTCTTCATCCTTCTACCAGGAAAAAGAGGATTTTAGAGCTGGTCGGAGAGTGGAGGAGAATTGAGCTTATTATGTTACATAGATAATAATAATAATTCATTCATTATTGTATTTATTAAACCCTTACTATGTGTCAAGCACTATTCAAAGTTACAGGTTAATTAGGTTGTTCACAGTTCTTGTCCCATAGGGGGTTCACAGTCTAAGTAGAAGGGAGTAGGACTGAATACCCATTTTACAGTTGAGGAAACTAAGTCACAGAGCACTTAAGTGACTTGCACTAGTTTATACAGTAGACAAGTGGAAGAGCCAGAATTAGAACCCAGATCCTCTGACTCCTAGGCTCATCTTCTTTCCACTAGGCCATGCTGCCCCTCCATATTTACTAATTATGGCATCTGTTATGCACTTACTAGGGGTTAAGCACTATTCTAATTGCTGGGGTACTTACAATTTAAACACAGTCCCTGCCTCACCCGGGGCTCACAGACTAAGAAGGAAGGAGAAGACGTATTGAATCCCTGTTCTTACATTTGAGAAAACTGAAGCACAGAGGAGTCAAATGATTTGTCCAAGGTCAAACAGCAAGCAAGTGGCAGTCAGGATTAGAACTCAGGTCCCTGGATTCCCAGGCCTATGCTATTTCCACTTGGCCACACTGCTTCTCGGCTACATCTACTGCTACTTCTAACTACTACCTCTACTGGCTTCTTCTGCCAATTAGTTCCCTTTCCAATCAAGCTTTTCCTGGGCCAGAAATCAGGGGCCCAGTCCCAGCTCCACCCTGGCCAAGTACCACCTCCAAACTCAAGTCAGCGTTGGGACCAGACCAGAAGGTTATCCAGTAGGGTGGACAATTATCCAGTTTTCCAGTGTACAGTCCCTTTGTCAGTTGTCCTGTTCCCTGTCTGCTTTCAATAAGTTTTGGAGGCTTTTATGTTCTGTGTTTTTTATTATTTCCAGCACCAAATGTCATTCTGCCCCAGCTCCTACTGCTGCATCCTCTTATAATAATAATAATAATAATAATAGTAACAACTATGGCATTTGTTAAGCACTTACTGTGTGCCAGACACAGTACGAAGTGCAGGGGGGGCATACCAGCAAATTGGGTTGGACACAGTCCCTGTCCCATATGGAGCTTCGCAGCCTTAATCCCCATTTTACAGATGAGGCAACTGAGGCCTGGAGAAGTGAAAGGACTTGCCCAAGGTCACATAGCAGACAAGTAGTGGAGCCTGAATTAGAACCCATGACCTTCTGTCTCCCAGGCCCGTGGTCTATCCACTCTGCCATGCTGCTTTCCAAGTGATGGCAGAGTTCACACGAACATGAGAGAGGAAGGCAAATGCTCTGAAGCAAGTGAGGCGAGTTCAGTGGAAAAACAAGCTAAGGAGTGTAGAACAGACATAATTATGCAAGTAGTGATTATTATGTTATCTCATTGTGCTGCATGCTAAGCAAAATGCATGTGATACCCATGTGTGTCCTTGCTTGGTTTACAGGAGGGCCATCAGTGACCAGTCTAATGCCGAGGCTTGCTTTGGGCTAGACAAGGGAATAAACCAAATAAACCCCAGTAGTCAAGGAGATGAAC
This sequence comes from Tachyglossus aculeatus, assembly GCF_015852505.1. Lineage (NCBI taxonomy): Eukaryota > Metazoa > Chordata > Mammalia > Monotremata > Tachyglossidae > Tachyglossus > Tachyglossus aculeatus. The sequence continues at coordinate 43,016,489 of NC_052101.1, forward strand.
TTGCTTAGAGAGAATGACCACAGACGTGAAGGGGACTCCCAGCCTTTTTGTCACCATGCCCCCAACTCAAATCTTCCCAAATTAGAGAAGCTAAGAAATCCCCTCTCTGTGGATAACTCCCAATTATACTTTACTAACCCCGACCTCTCCCTTTCTCTCTAACCTCACACTTCCTCCAGTTTCCAGGAGGCACAACAAAGCTGAAGGATGTGATTAAAGTCATATGGCAAGCAAATGGCATGGCTGGGATTAGAACCACCATGGTTTTGTCATAAAAGCACAAAAAATATCCTTGGTTGATTGACTGATTGATTAGTCAGTCAGGGGATGAGGTCCAGGAGGTTGGTGATATCATCCAAACCAAATCAGAACTGGTTCAGGGCCAGCCAGCTCCTATCCCCCAGGTCCTCAGAGCCAGGTTCATCCCTCACAGGGCCTGGGAGACACGTGTCTGTCTCTGGACAGCTCTAGGGTCTCCTCGACAACCACGTGAAAGGGTCAGACTTGCATGAACCTAGTTTCCCATTTCCTGTCAAATAATAATAATAATAATAAAAGCATTTCTTAAATGCTTACTATGTGCTGAACTCTGAGATAGATATAAAATAAGCCGATAGGACACAATCCCTGTCCCTCACAGGGCTCACAGTAAGAAGGAGAACAGGTATTGAATCCCCATTTCCAGTCAAATATAATGATAATGATAGCATTTCTTAAATATTTACCATGTGCCAAACTCTGAGATAGATAAAAAATAAGCAGATGATCGGACACAGTCCCTGTCCCTCACAGGGCTCACAGTAAGAAGGAGAACAGGTATTGAATCCCTAATTTCCAGTCAAATATCATAATAATTACAGCATTTCTTAAATATTTACTGTGTGCCCGGCTCTGGGACAGATATAAGATAATCAGGTCAGACAGAGTCCCTGCAACATATAGAGCCCAAATTATAAGGAGGAGGGAGAACAGCTATTTAATCCCCATTTTATGGATGAGGGAACTGAGGCACACAGGAGGCAAGCAGAGGAGTCAGGAGGAGAACCCAGGTCTCTTGACTCCCCATCTTATGCTGTCTCCAGCAGGCCACACTGCTTCTTGAGATGATTTAGCATCCTTTCGGTTCTAGAGTCACACTGACCTGCTGGCATGATCAAAAAGGCACAGGACCTCTTCCAATGCCCTGAGACACAGTTCTGCTAGCCCATTTCCATCACTGCAGAGAAACTGCTCCCAACACCAACGGGTACGCCCATAAATGAGATTTGAGGCAGCTCAGCTTTGGCTAAGCCATTCGGCACAAACAGTATAATTAAACCATTTAACTTGTTCCTACGGAGATAAAATTATATGCCCAGAAATCAAATACAAGTGTACTCCAAGTTAAGTCCCAAAGTGAAGCAAAACTGAAAATGCATTCGGGGTCAAGGAGAGTTCAGTTCCCTTTTCTTTTTTTCTTTTTCAGATTCTGTTTGTGACTGTACAGGGCTGGTCTCTCGCTTGCCTCTGAAGCCGACACACCGAAACCCTCTGAAGCTCTCTTATCGCTGCTTTTCTTGCTCTGCCTCTAGATCGGAAAGGCGCAGATAACTTCAGAGGACCCTGGGTAAGCTGACATGCAAATCCAAACCGCACCTCTCCGACTGTACATGATTTTCACATGAACAGGTGTCACTGTGGTGAACAGAATGAACCACAGATTCTCTGCTGGCAGGGCCACAACCATGGAAATGATGGGGTGGTTGGGGGTGGCAGAGGGAGAGAGGAGAGACGGAACTTAAAAACTGCCAGTTGTAATGTGTGGAAACCCAGTTCGAGCTTCCTGAACAGGGTAGGCAGTAGGAAAAGGGAAAATATCTTTGGAGAACTTTGCTGGGGTTTGTAAGAAAGAGGAGTTTGTGTTTGTGTATCTGTTAGGCAGTAAAACAACCATGGTTCATAGCATGTGGGTTTTATTCATTCATTCAATCATTTTTAATAATAATAATTATTATGGTATGCACAGAGCACTTGCTAAGTGACAAGTACTGTAGTAAGCACTGGGGTAGATACAAGCTAATCAGGTTGGACACCATCCCTGTCCCACATGGGGCTCACAGTCTAAGTAAGAGGAAGGATTATTTCCTTGGGCATGGAGAAGAGCAGCTGGAGAAGCCAAGAGGAATGAACATTTATTCATTCACTCATTCGAACATATTTCCGTTCTAGACTGTGAGCCCATTGTTGGGTAGGGACTGTCTCTATATGTTGCCGAATTGTACTTTCCAAACACTTAGTAAGCGCTCAATAAATACCACTGAATGAATGAATGAATATATTGAGCACTTACTGTATGCAGAACACTGTACTAAGCGCTTGAGAGAGTACACTACAAAAATAAACAGACATATTCCCTGCTCACAACAGGATTACAGTGCAGAGATAGTATTTGTTAAGTGCTTACTATGTGCCAAGCACTGTTCTAAGTACTGGGATAGAATGCCCCCATCCCACATAGGGCTCCTAGTTTTAATCTCTGTTTAACAGATGAGGGAACTGAAGCACAGAGAAGTGAAGTGACTTGCCCAAAGTCACACAGCAGACAAGTGGTGGAGGCGGGATTAGAACCCAGGTCCTTCTGACTCCCAAGCCCTTGCTCTGTCCATTAGGCCACGCACCACAAGTCAGTGTCTCCTCCTCCGCATCCCGGTCCTCCTGGCCCAGGAGGCACTAAGGATGGGTGGACGTCCAGCTAATCACAACTCCCCACCACTGGCTCTGAAGGCCGATGGGCCGGACTCAGGCAAAACTTCCTCTTCCCAAATCTTCATCCTCCTGCCCATATTCACACTGACCTAGGGGCCCCAAGATGGTGGGTGGCTACTATATGTCCAGTCATCCTGGACATACAGGACAAAACTGGCTAATAGAGTGGCTGGGCATACAGAACTCGGTGTGCAGACCCAGTTTAGGAGAGGGTGGGGCAGGGCAGGCCCACTGAATTTGGAACACCAGGCCTTTTCTCTTTTTTTTCATGGTATCTATTAAACACTTAATTTGTGCCAGGCACTGTTCTACGAGCAGGGGTAGATGCAAAATAATCAGGTTGGACACAGTCCCTGTCCCACATGGGGGTCTTAATTCCCATTTTACAGATGATGTAACTGAGGCACAGAGAAGTTAAGTGACACGAGCAAGGTCACACAGTGGACAGGTTCATTCATTCATTCATTCATTCAATTATATTCATTGAGCACTTACGTTTTGCAGAGCACTGTACTAAGCACTAGGGAGAGTCTTGTCTTGTCTTATGCCGTCGAGTCATTTCCAATCCATAGCGTCACCATGATCACATCTCTCCCACAACACCCCACGCTCCAACTGCAATCATTTTGGTAGTGTAGCCGTAGAGTTTTCTTGGTAAAAATACGGAAGCGGTTTACCATTGCCGTCTTCCACGTAATAAACTCAAGTCCCCGCCCTTGACTCTCTCCCTTGCTGCTGCTGCCCAGCATGGGTGAGTCTTAACTTATAGCAGATTGCCTTCCACTCCCAAGCCACTGTCCAAGCCGGGAATGGAATGGATAGGCCTCTGCCTGACTCTCCCTCCTGCAGCCAACAATGATAGAGCACTGGAAACTCTCCAGGTGTGACCCTGAGAGGGGAGGGAAAATACCTACAACAACAAACAGACGTATTCCCGGCCCATAGTGAGCTTATAGTCTAGAAGAGTGTCAAAATCAGGACTAGAACCCTAGTCCTTCTGACTCCAAGGCCAGTGTTCTATCCAACAGGCCAAAATCTCTCTCAGAAGCACAGAATCTTGAAATCGGGGCATTAGAAGGAAACTTTTGAGGTCACCTGGACCTACTCCCTGCCTCTACACAAGCAACTAACCCAAAGGGACTCTGCGCTTTCCTTCCAGAATTCCAAACCCTCTTTGCTACTTTCCCAGCTGCCATCCTTCCCAGCTGTATCCTCAGATGAGATCTCCTCCCTCCTCTCAAGTGCTACTCCAGCCACCTGTGCTTCTGACCCCATTCCCTCTCATCTCATGAAATCTCTTGCTCCATCCCTCCTCCCCTCCTTAACTTCCATCTTCAACCGCTCACTCTCCACTGGTTCCTGCCCCTCTGCCTTCAAACATGCCCTTGTCTCCCCCATCCTAAAAAAACCCTCTCTTTACCCCACCTACCTTTCTAGTTACCATCCTATCTCCCTCCTACCATTCTTTTCCAAACTCCTTGAACGAGTCATCTACATGTGCTGCCTCGAATTCCTCAACACCAACTCTCTCCTCGACCCCCTCCAATCTGGCTTCCATCCCCTACATTCCACAGAAACTGCCCTCTCAAAGGTCACCAATGACCTCCTGCTTGCCAAATCCAATGGCTCATATTCTATCCTAATCCTTCTCGACATCTCAGCTGTCTTCGACACTGTGGACCACCCCCTTCTCCTCAACACGCTATCTGACCTTGGCTTCACAGACTCCGTCCTCTCCTGGTTCTCCTCTTATCTCTCTGGCCATTCATTCTCAGTCTCTTTTGAGGGCTCCTCCTCCCCCTTCCATCCCCTTACTGTAAGGGTTCCTCAAGGGTCAGTTCTTGGTCCCCTTCTGTTCTCTATCTACACTCACTCCCTTGGTGAACTCATTCCCTCCCATGGCTTCAACTATCATCTCTATGCTGATGACATCCAAATCTACATCTCTGCCCCTGCTCTCTCTCCCTCCCTTCAGGCTCGTGTCTCCTCCTGCCTTCAAGATATCTCCATCTGGATGTCTGCCCGCCATCTTAAACTCAACATGTCCAAGACTGAACTCCTTATCTACCCTCCCAAACCCTGCCCTCTCGCTGACTTTCCCATCACTGTTGATGGCACTACCATCCTTCCCATCTCACAAGCCCACAACCTTGGTGTCATCCTCGACTCTGCTCTCTCGTTCACCCCTCACATCCAATCCGTTACCAGAAATTGCCGGTCTCACCTCCGCAACATTGCCAAGGTCCACCCTTTCCTCTCCACCCAAACCGCTACCCTGCTGGTTCAATCTCTCATCCTATCCCGACTGGATTACTGCATCAACCTCCTCTCTGATCTCCCATCCCCCTGTGTCTCCCCACTTCAGTCTATACTTCATGCTGCTGCCCAGATCATCTTTGTGCAGAAACACTCTGGGCATGTTACTCCCCTCCTCAAAAATCTCCAGTGGCTACCTATCAACCTATGCATCAGGCAAAAACTCCTCACTTTCAGCTTCAAGGCTGTCCATCACCTTGCCCCCTCCTACCTCACCTCCTTTCTTTCCTTCTACAGCCCAGCTGCACCCTCCACTCCTCTGCCTCTAACCTCCTCACCGTGCCTCGTTCTCGCCTGTCCTGCCGTTGATCCCCGGCCCATGTCCTCCCCCTGGCCTGGAATGTCCTCCCTCCGCACATCCGCCAAGCTAGCTCTCTTCCTCCCTTCAAAGCCCTACTGAGAGCTCACCTCCTCCAGGAGGCCTTCCTGGATTGAGCCCCTTCCTTCCTCTCCCCCTCCTCCTCCTCCTCCTCCCAATCCCCCCCACCTCCTTCCCCACCGCACAGCACCTGCATATATGTTTGTACGGATTTATTACTCTATTTATTTTACTTGTACATATTTACTTTTCTATTTATTTTGTTAATATATGTTGTTTTGTTGTCTGTCTCCCCCTTCTAGACTGTGAGCCCACTGTTGGGTAGGGACCGTCTCTATATGTTACCAACCTGTACTTCCCAAGTGCTTAGTACAGTGCCCTGCACACAGTAAGCGCTCAATAAATCTGATTGAATGAATGAATGAATGACCCCACCCTCCTATGGGTCATGTTGGCTCTTTGCATACCCGCATGACCCTGCTGACTCATTTTCAGTATGTGGTTGACTCTGACCCCAGTTTTTCTGCTTTGTGTGTGCCCAGCTCATCTTTCCCTTTCCGCTATTTGTGCTGAACTTTGAAGACGTTCATCTCTCAATGCCTCTTGTCACATTCAACCAACAGAACCACTGAGTTCTAGGAAACGAGATATTGCTATGTGCTTCTTCCAGGCTCTGATGTTTCATGCCCACAAAAGGACAAGTGTGAGCTTTTATTATTATTATCATTTTCAATATTATTATTGTAATTGTTTATTATTGTGCTTGTTAATCACTTACTATGTACTAAGCCCTGCTTTTAGTGTTGGGTTAGATGCAAGTGAATCAGTTTGGACCCAGTTCCTGCTCCGCTTCAGCCTCCCAGTCTAAGTAGGAGGGAGAACAGGTTTTTGAATCCCCATTTTACAGTTGAGGAAACTGAGGCACCGAGAAGTTTAGTAACTTGCCCATGGTCACACAGCAAGCAATTGGCAGAGCCACGTTTAAAACCCAGGTCCTCTGACTCCCAGAATCATGCTCTCTTTCCACTAGACCATGCTGCTTCTCAATTATTATCAATCATAACAATAATAGTATTCAAAAGCTCACACTTGTTTTAAACAATAACAACAATAAGAAGAATCATGTTTTGGTTCTTTTAGAGTACCTTAATTTTTCCAAGGGCTTTTTCCTTCAGTTATTTCATTTTAGCCCCACAACGTCCCTGTCAGGAAAGAAGCAGGAATTATTGCCTCTATTTTAGAGATGAGGAAACAGTCCCAGAGTTATTAAATGATTTGCCCAAGATCACACAGCAGGCCTATATTTCATCAATTGTATTTATTGAGCTCTTACTATGCGCAGACCACTGTACTAAGCACTTGGGAGTGTAAAATACAACAGAGTTGGCAGCACGTTGGCTGCCCACAAGTGGAGAGGATGGATTTCGGCCGATCCCTAGATTGCAAATTCCTCACTATATTTTAATGTCCTTGAGGGCAGGGATCATGTCTACCAACTCGATTGCATGCTCATCTCCTCCAGGAAGCCTTCCCAGACTGATCTGCCTTTTTTCTCCCCTCCTCCCCTCCCCATCGCCAACCTGCCCTACCTCCTTCCCCTCCTCACAGCCCTTGTGCATATTTGTACATATTTATTACTCAATTTATTTTATTGATGATGTGTATATAGCTTTAATTATATTTATACTGTTGGTATTGACACCTGTCTACTTGTTTTGTTGTCTGTCTCCCCCTTCTAGGCTGTGAGCCTCTTGTTTTGTAGGGACCATCTCTATATGTTGTCGATTTTACTTCCCAAGAGCTTAGTACAGTGCTCTGCACACAGTAAGCGCTCAATAAAAACGACTGAATCAATCAATCGTATTTATTGAGTGCTTACTGTGTGCAGAGCACTGTACTAAGCACTTGGGAAGTCCAAGTTGGCAACATATAGAGACGGTCCCTACCCAACAGTGGGCTCACAGTCTGAATGAAGTGCCTAGTGTACTGTGTTTTGCACTAAGTGCTCAATAAATATCATAGAGTGATTGATCTGTCCCCTGTCTGATATTTGCCTCTGTTGAACATAATAGTCTCTCAGACCAGTAACTTTCCACTTTGGGTTCACCAGATCATATGTGGAGGAGCCAGAGGAAAGGAAGAATGGACCCCAGTGGGTCCTTCCCCTATCAATCAATCAATATTATTTAAGGTGCACTCATTCTGTACACCACACTATACTAAGCACCGCGGGAGAGCACAATAGATTTAACAGACACAGTCCCTGCCTTCAAGGAACTTACAATCTAACGGGGGAGACAGACACTGAAATAAATTAGAGATGGGGAAGTAACGGATTGTAAAGATCAATGAATCAATCATATCTATTGAGTGCTTAATATGTGCAGAATACTGTACTAAGTGCTTGGGAGAGTACAACATTACAACATAGCAGACACATTCCCTGTCCAAGATAATAATCAAGATGGCCCCAAGATGATGGGTGGTTATTGCTGTTCTCTCCTGATGATGATGCTGCTGCTAATTCAGATCTTGGTAAAGTGTATTGTCCCTAGATGACAAATTAGGAGAGGTCTCCCCCACTTCATTTACTTCGTGGCAGCCTCTGAACTCAATCCTAGGATGTGGTGGAGTGCTTATCCATTTATCAATGGGAGGGGATAGAGGGAGAATGGATGAAATGAGGAAAATCTACTCTCTCTCCCTTACTGCCCCTCTGCCCCGCAATCCCGTGAAGGGTTTGTCTTAATAAACAGCAAATTAAATGTTTCCTGGGTATCTGGGGAGGCAGAGGCAGGCCCTGACTAAAAAACACCACCGTGGAAACTTTTTTTTTTTTAATTGAGAGATCTATTACAGAAAACCCAGGCACAGCTGGAGTTTTAGAGCTGTTTGAGCTTTTTCTAAGAATGTTAAAAAAAATGGTGCAGGGAAAATCCTTGCTTGCCAACCCAGAGAGCTTTCTAAGAAAGACAAAGCAAATGTTCATCTTGTATTCCTGTGGAATCTTGTCTGGAGGGAAAAGGACTCAACTAGAAGAAAGAAGTTTGGCTTTGGTGTCTTCCTCTGATCCTGGCCCAAGACAAGACACTCAAGATCTCCTTACCCCACTTTCCCCAATTGCAGAAGATTATAACAGCCCCTGTCCATCCCTGCCCACTGAGATCTGAGAAGGAATATGGCTCCGTGTAAAGAGTGCCAGTCTGGGAGTCATAGGACCTGGGCACTAATCCTCACTCCATCGCTTGTCCACTGTATAATAATAATAATAATAATGGCATTTATTCAGTGTTTACTATGGGAAAAGCACTATTCTAAGTGCTGGGGAGGTTACAAAGTAATCAGGTTGTCCCATTGGGGGCTCACAGTCTTCATTCCCATTTTACAGATGAGGTAACCGAGGCCCAGAGAAGTTAAGTGACTTGCCCAAAGTCACACAGCTGACAGTTGGCAGAGCCGGGATTTGAACTCATGACCTCTGACTCCAAAGCCCGGGATCTTTTTACTGAGTATGACCTTGGGCAAGTCAGTAAGCACTCGCAGAGCACACAGTAAGTGCTCACAGAGCACACAGTAAGTGCTCAATAAATATGATTGAATGAATGAAACTGATTATCTTGTATCTACTCCAGCACTTAGTACAGTGACTGACACCTGGTAAGCACTTAAAAAAAACCATAAAAAATAAAGAAACAAAAAAACCCTGGTTGTCTATGTCTGCCAAAAGGAGAAGCCCCAGGAACCTAGATAGGGTACCTTGACCAAACAAATGAACTGTGCAGATCTGCTACTCTACCAATCTCCATGAAATTGGGTTGCCCCCTGGCAAATTTGCCTGTTCTAAACTGTAAACACGGTGGGAGCAGGGGAATTTATCTACCAACTCTGTCGCTGGCAGTTTAGTACAGTGCACTGCACACAGTAAGCGTTCAATAAATACCATTGATGATGACGATGCTAATTCAGATCTTGGAACAAGGTAATGCTGCATGTTTGTTACATATTGTCCTGCAAGCTGGGTGTGAGAGCCATAGAGAAGCAGTGTGGCTCAGTGGAAAGAGCCCAGGCTTTGGAGTCAGAGGTCATGAGTTCAAATACCGGCTCCACCAATTGTCAGCTGTGTGACTTTGGGCAAATCACTTCACTTCTCTGTGCTTCATTTACCTCATGTGTAAAATGGGGATGAAGACTGTGAGCCCCCCATGGGACAGCCTGATCACCTTGTAACCTCCTCAGTGCTTAGAACAGTGCTTTGCACATAGTAAGCACTTAATAAATGCCTTTATTATTATTATTATTATTATTATTATTATTATTATTATTATTATTATTATTATGTAGTTGCTCATACTTAGTCTTTGAGTGAAATAGCATTGCACATTGTAAGAGGGAAATTCCTCTTTCAAGTGCAATAAAAAGGAGGGTTTTTCCCCTTTTAAGTGGATTGTGTTGAGGAGAGACAATGCTCCATGTCTTCTTCCCTTCTCAAACCATTCCAATTTAAACTTTTCAGGCAGCCTAAGCCTCGTGGCCAACTCGCCTGGACAGTGATCACAGCAATATGTCATTAACACCTGGTCTGGCTGATGGGTGGCGGGAACTCAGACCAGATCAAAATAAACATTCTGAGGTATAATCGGGCCTAGGTGTCTTGAGCAGGGGAAGAAATGTGTGAAGAGAAGAGTAACTACAGAAGTGATCTCACAAAGAGGAGACTGTTCTCACGGCTAGAGGAGAGCAGAATGGATGGCTGAATTTCAAAAGTTTCCATCCCAGAAGTTGCACCTGAAGATGTGTGAGAATAGGATCAGCAGCAGGACCGTTCATGACCCGTCATGGCTTTATTGATGAGGGAGCATGGGCCTGGAGTCAGAGGACTTGAGTTCTAATCCTGCTCTGCCAATTGTCTGCTGTGAACTTGGGCAAGTCACTTAACTTCTCTGGGCCTCAGTTTCCTTAAATGTAAAATGGGAATTAAATACCTGCTCTCCTTCCTATTTAGTTTGTGAGCTCCTTGCAAGACGGAGTCTGTGTCCAACCTAATTAACTTGTGCCTAACCCAGCACTTAGAACAGTGTTTGACATATAGTAAGTGCTTAACAAACACCATAAAAAAGGGCATCAGTTCCCTAAAGAAAAAGATTCGGGAGCTCCTACAGATGGACACGCATTAACAGAATGTCTCGTCCTCTAGACTGAAAGCTCACTGTGGGCAGGGACCATTCCTGCTTATTGTTATATCACACTCTCCCAAGTGGTTAGCACACTGCTCTGCACACAGTAATCACTCAATAAATAACAATTGACTGAATGATTGACTAATAGAAGCGTGGCAGCGTGGCTCAGTGGAAAGAGCACGGGCTTTGGAGTCAGAGGTCATGGGTTCAAATCCCAGCTCTGCCATTTGTCAGCTGTGTGACTTCAGGCAAGTCACTTAACTTCTCTGGGCCTCAGTTACCTCATCTGTAAAATGGGGATGAAGACTGTGAGCCCCATGTGGGACAACCTGATCACCTTGTAACCTCCCCAGCGCTTAGAACAGTACTTTGCACATAGTAAGCGCTGAATAAATGCCATTATTATTATTATTAATAGATGGCTCTGCAGTCCACCTCACCTTGATTTCCATTTCCAGGAGTCCCTGGACTCTTCCTTCCAGGTCTGGTCACTTTTCCCTGGGACAGTGGGAAGTTGGATAATAACAATAATGATGATGATGGTATTTGCTAAGCGCTTACTATGTACCAAGCACTGTTCTAAGCACTGAGATAAATACAAGGTAATCAGGTTGTCCCAGGTGGGGATCACGATCTTAATCCCCATTTTACAGATGAGGTTACTGAGGCACAGCAGTTAAGTGACTTGTCTAAGTCACACAGCTGATAAGTGGCAGAGGCAGGATTAGAACCCATGACCTCTGACTCCCAAGCCCGGGATCTTTCCACTGAGCCACGCTGCCTCCCTGGATGGCCCTCTGTTCAGTTTTGTGCTGGACAGTCAGTCAGTCAGTCAGTCATATTTATTAAACACTTACTGTGAGCAGAGCGCTGTTCTAATCACTTGGGAGAGTACACTGTAACAATATAACAGATACAGTCCCTGCTCATAATGAGCTTACAGTCTAGAGGGGAGGCAGACATTAATGCAAATAGATTAAATTCCAGATAGATTACATTAATACATTTAATTTAATTAATTAATTAAATTACTAATTAGAGAAGCAGTATGGCTCCATGAAAAGAGCCCGGGCTTTGGAGTCAGAGGTCATGGGTTCAAATCCTGGCTCCGCCAATTGTCAGCTGTGTGACTTTGGGCAAGCCACTTAACTTCTCTGGGTCTCAGATATGTCATCTGTAAAAAGGGAATGAAGACTGCGAACCCCCCGTGGGACAACCTGATCACCCTGTAACCTCCCCAGTGCTTAGAACAGTGCTTTGCATATAGTAAGTGCTTAATAAATGCCATTATTATTATTATAGGTTCCTAAGTGCTGAGGGGCTGGGAAGGGGGGATGAATAAAGGAAGCAGGTCAGGGTGACACAGAAGAGAGTGGGAGAAGAGGGAAGAGGAGGCTTAACCTGGGAAGGCCTCTTGGAGGAAAGGCCTACGATAAGGCTTTGAAGGAGGAGAGAGTAATTGTCTGTCAGATAGGAGGAGGGGACATTCCAGACCTCTTCATAGCCAACAGACGATCACTTTCCACACCTTCAAATCCTTAATGAAGGCACATCTCTTTCAAGAAGCCTTCCCTGATTAAACCCTCTTTTTCTTTTCTTCAATTCCCTTCTGCGTCACCCTGACTTGCTCTCTTTTATCATTCCCCCCACCAAGTCCCTCAGCACTTAGTTACATATCTAGAATTCATTTATTTATATTATTGCCTGTCTCCCCCCTAATAATAATAATGATGATGATGGCATTTGTTAAGCACTTACTATGTGCAAAGCACTGTTCTAAACGCTGGGGAGGATACAAGGTGATCAGGTTGTCCCACGGGGGGCTCACAGTATTAATCCCCATTTTACAGATGAGGTAACTGAGACACAGAGAAGTGAAGTGACTTGCTCAAAGTCACACAGCTGGCGATTGGCAGATCCGGGATTTGAACCCATGACCTCTGACTCCCAAGCCCGTGCTCTTTCCACTGAACCACACTGCCCTCTAGACTGTGAGCTGGTTGTAGACAGGGAATGTGACTTTCATATTTTGATACCGTACTCTCCCATGCACTTAGCACAGTACTGTGCAAGCAGTGAGCACTCAATGAGTATGATTAATTGATTTGACTGATACTAAGTGCAAAAGTGAATCAGATCTCTTGCCATATTGAACCAAAGTTGCTCCATGGGTTCAATCAATAGATTGCCTTTATTTAGCATTTACTGTGTGCAGAGCACTGTACTAAGCACTTGGGAGAGTACAATATAACAGATTTGGTAGGCACTTTCCCTGACCACAAGGAGCTTACAGTCTAGAGGGATCATGGGTGGGCTTGTTATGTCTGCTGTTCTGTTGAGGGGAGAGGAGCACTAAAAGAGTGAAATCCTCCTTTATTTTCCTACTGACATCAGGCAGCAGGATTATAATAATTGTGACATTTGTTAAGCACTTAGTATGTTCCAGGCACTGTACTAAGCCCTGGGATAGACACACACCAATCAGGTCGGACACAGTCCCTGGCCCACATGGGGCTCACAGTTCTTAATCCCCATTTTACAGATGAGGTATCTGAGGCACAGAGAAATTAAGTGGCTTTCCCAGCAGACAAATGGTAGAGCCTGGATTAGAACCCAGATCGTTCTGATTCCCAGGCCCATGCTCTATCCACTAGGCCACGCTGCTTCTGATGCTGCTGATGTTTCATTCATTCAATCACATTTAATGAGTGCTTTTATGCAAAGCACTGTATTAAGTGCTTAGAAGAGTACATTATAACAATAAATAGACACATTCCCTTCCCAAAACGAGCTTAGGGTCTAGGTTACATCTCATGGTATAGCCGCTGCTGCTTCCTTCCACTCCATCTTTTCGGGTGCCATCCTCCTGTCGAGAACCTGATAATAATAATAATGATGATGGTATTTGTTAAGCGCTTACTATATGGGAAGCACTGTTCTAAGCGCTGGAGGGGGGGAATACAAGGTGATCAGGTTGTCCCCCGGGGGGCTCACAGTCTTAATCCCCATTTTACAGATGAGGGAACTGAGGCCCAGAGAAGTTAAGTGACTTGCCCAAGGTCACACAGCAGGCAAGTGGCGGAGCTGGGATTTGAACCACACTGGCGTCACCCACCTGGGTTCTCACCTGGGTTCGCCACTTCTAATGCCAACGGTCTGGTTTCCAGCTACAAAGGCTCAGCTATTGCTCTGGAGCTGGACCCTCAGTGAACTCTCAGACAAGACCTGAAAGCTTCAGAGCCTGGCTCACCCTGCTCTTCAAAGATAGTCATTCCCAAGCTTCATATATCAAGCTCAGCACCAGGAATCCTGTCCCATTATTCTCCCACACTCAGATGGAAGTGTTCCAAAGCTCAGGAGTCAGAGGATCTGTCTTCTAACCCTAGTTCCACCACTCATCTGCTGTGGTGACCTTGGGCAATCCACTTAACCTTTATGTACCTCGGTTCCCTCAACCGCAAAATGGGGATTCGATACCCATGCTCTCTCCTACTTAGACTGTGAGTCCCATGTGAGACTTGATTATCTTGTCTCTACCCCAGCACCTAGTAGTGCTTAGAACAGTGCTTTGCACATAGTAAGAGCTTAATGAAAGCCATCATTATCATTATTATTATTATTACAATGCTTGACACATAGTAACAGTGCTTGACCCATAGTAAGATCCTTTTTATGGTATTTGATAAGGGCATACCGTGGGTCAAGCACTGTTGTAAATACTGGAGTAGAATCAAGTTAATCAGGTCAGACACAGTACCTGTCCCACCTGGAGCTCACAGTCTCAGTAGGACAGAGGATGGGTATTGAATCCCCATTTTACAGCTGAGGAAACTGAGGCACAGGGAAGTTAAATGACTTGACCAAGGGGACACAGCAGGCAAGTGGTGGAGCCAATTTTAGAATCCAGGTCCTTTGGCTCCCAGGCTTGTGGCGCCACTAGTCCACACTGCTTCCCACACTGACCAACAAATATCACTATTATTATTGTTGTTATTACTACTATTAATATTAAGTCTGTTCCTCCCTGAGGCTGACCGAATTGGTACATGATATTTGCTTGCCAAAGATGCAGAACTCTCCTTATTAGGCTCATCAATTACATATACCCCATTCACAATTGCAAGCGGGCAATAGAGCCGTCCCTCCTGAGGGCTTGAGGAAACCAGAACCCTCAACACCACCAGCTCAGACTCACAATCCTCATTCCCTCTGACAGAATTCCCCCGTCGGAATCCCTCCTGTTCCCTCCCAAATCCCGAATTGGATTAATGACCCCTGTCTCACTGTCAGGGGAAGCGGAAAAAATGGTTTTAATCTGGTCGCAAGAAAGCCGCAGGAAATTCCAAAGTCCAGGAGAAATGAATCCATCAAAGATGATTAACTGAAGCAACTCATTGGGAAAAACGTCCAGGCTAACCAAACATTGATTTCAGGTTTCTTTTGACAAACCCAGCACCGTGGTGTCATGGTGTCTTCTCCATCACTGACAGGAATCTCTCTCTCTGTAACGGCAGGGTGAGCCACACCTTCTTCGGAAAAGCTGCCTTAAACAAGGCCCTGCAAACTGAAACCTGACCCACCAGAGGACCATGCTTGACATGACTTTATCTTGCCAAATGGAAAGGATCTTACTTTCTCCAGGCCAGCCTGCATGCTTGGCTCCTCTAGCACCATCTTATTTACTGTGCCTCAGTCTCATCTATCTCACCGCAAACCCCTTTCCCACATCCTCCCCCTGGAATGGAATTCCCTCCCCTTCCATATATACCAGAATATCCCTCTCCCCACCTTCAAAGCCTTATTGACATCACGTCTCCTTCAAGAAGCCTTGTAATCTGTGCACTTGAACATGGATTCTTTGGACACTTGATATTCACCCCACTTTCAGACACACAGCACATACGTATTTATTGAGAATTTCTATCTGTCTCCCTCTCTAGACTGTAAGCTTCTTGTGGGTAGGGAACGTGTCTACCAACTCTTTTGTATTGTACTCTCCCAAGTGATTAGTACAGTGCTCTGCACACAATCAATTTATTTTACTTGTACATATTTACTATTCTATTTATTTTGTTAATGATGTGCATATAGCTTTCATTATATTTGCTCTGACAATTTGGCACCTGTCTATATGTTTTGTTTTGTTGTCTGTCTCCCCCTTATAGACTGTGAGCCCGTTGCTGGGTAGGGACCGTCTCTATACGTTGCCGACTTCTACTTCCCAAGTGCTTAGTACAGTGCTCTGCACACAGTAAGCACTCAATAAATACGATTGAATGAATGAATCAATCAATTAATTATTCAATGGTATTCATTGAGCACTTACTATGTGCAGTGTACCAGACTAAGCTCTTGGGAGAGTACAACAGAATTAACAAGACATGTTCCCTGCCCATAAGGAGCTTAGAGTCAAGAGAGAGCTTACAGACTAAGCAGGAGGGAGAACAAGTATTCAATCCCCATTTTACAGTTGAGGAAACTGAAGCACAGAGAAGTTAAGTGACTTGCCTCAAGTCACACAGCAGGAAAGTAGTGGAGCACACACACAGTACATGCTAAGTAAATATCATCGATGAATTAATTAATTACCTTCTGGAACATCCTCTTTGTAAGTGTAGGGAAGCTGTATCTTGTATACGCATATATGAGTATAATAAAAGTATAATCATATCCTCACAGTTTTTGGCTTGTTACTCTACAGTTCTTTTCTGGGGTTTAAGAATGTGACGCCTTTGTCCCCATTATTTTCTTATTTCCCCAGTATTCTTTCATTCAATGGTATTTATTGAGCGCTTACTGTATGCAGAGCACTGTACTAAGAGCTTGGAAAGTACAATTCGGCAACAATAGAGACAATCCCTACCCAACAACGGGCTCACAGGCGAGGAGGGGGGAAACAGGCAACATATAATAATATTATTAATTAGTTAATTAACAGCATCTCCAACGCCCTTCCACTAAGTATTCTATTCTGGCACAAGCAAGATTGTATGAATTAGAGGACCATGCCGGCCCTTGTTTGCTAGAGGCCCACAGTGATGGATTGGTTAAGGGACACAAATAGGTCGGTCAGCAGCTGAGCAACTCTAGTGGCAGGTCCTCCAGGAAAATACCAAAAACAGTAAACGTTTTCTAGCTCAGGAATGAATCTCCCTCCCACAGCATTTCCCGGAACTCTCATCTTGAGTGATTTTGCTCTACCACCCATTTGGCCAGCTGCCATGCAGGTGATGCCATCTTTACCTGCCCTAGGTGAAAGTTTCAGCCCAGGGCCCCTGCTACAAATGAAGGTTCAATCCAGAGGGAGTCACTCTCAGGTACAGGGAAGGCGGTGAAGCGGTGGGAGGGATTAAGTTACCAAGTTGCAACTTGTCACTTGAATTGCTGAGGATATCCGTGAGAGAGAAGCAGCCTGGCTTAGTGGATAAATCACTGACCTGGGAGTTAGAAGGATCAGGGTCATCATCATCATCATCATCATCAATCGTATTTATTGAGCGCTTACTGTGTGCAGAGCACTGTACTAAGCGCTTGGGAAGTACAAGTTGGCAACATATAGAGACAGTCCCCACCCAACAGCGGGCTCACAGTCTAAAAAGGGGAGACAGAGAACAAAACCAAACATAACTAACAAAATAAGTCCCAATCCTGGCTCCACCACTTGTCTGCTGAGACACCTTGGGCACTTAACTTCCCTCTACCCCAGTTACCTCATCAGTAAAATGGGGATTGATGGTGCACCCCATGTGGGACAGCTAATCCAACCTGATAAGCTTTTATCTTCTCCAGCACATAATACAGTACTTGGCACATAGTAAGCATTTAACAAATACATAAAAAACAAAAACAATGTCAGCCCCTGCTAGCATGCAGAAGCATAATTACGCTTCTTTCACACTCTTCAATTTGAATTTCAGAGGCCACCATCTTTCGGGATCCGTTGTTCAGCAGGGCTTTCCGGCTCGCTCCAAACATTACCCCATCGATGTTGAGTGATTTCACAGTTTGTATTCATGTTCTCGGCCTCAAGCTCTCCCAAAAAATGTGGTCTGGATGAGTAAACAACTCCTTTAACGGGCTGGATTCACTCCTGTTCCCGCCGGAATTATGACAGCTCACCTTGGCTTCCGCCCCGAGGAGCAGCCTGTATGGAGAAACTGGGGGTGAGGCCATGGCAATCTCTTCCCTGTGTCCAGATGCCTTCATCACCCTTCCAAATCCTTCTTCTCCTCCCCCTTAAGGTGGGAGGAAGCTGTGCCCGGGACGATGACAGTTGAACTTTTCGAGTGACATTTCGAATCCTTCCCATAGTTGCTCGAGGGGAACAAGGAAAGCAGTCTTCCCCTGAGAGTACACAGTGGCTTGTTTGCCCAACAGAACACCGTAGGAGACAATGAGTTTAGATGGGACTGTGCCCTCTGTTCTTTCCCTAAACTGTCCCTTTTCTTTTGCTGCTGTTGCCTCGGCATGAAGCCCAGCAATGGGTGTCTGGCCTCAGAATGGCTTTGCTTCCCCAGTGAATCTTCCAGGCAGGCATCCAAGGGTGGAGTCCATTTTGAGAATCAAGCAGGCTTCATTTTCCCCAATCTGAGCTTCCTCAGTCTTTCCTCATCCAGAATCTTAGAGCTGCTCTTCTCACATCATCCGCCCTAACTCAGCTGAACTCCCATTCTTCCCTGGGTAAGTTCTTCCCACAGATCTCCGGCTGCCAGCGGTGAGGAACAGGTACCCAGAAGGTTCCTGGCACCCAGAATGTCATGGCCGGGATGGTTGTGCCCATGGAGATTCAACCAGGAGAAATAAACATTCCGATTCCGCTTTCTGCGGGCCCAAACCTTATTAATATGCTTAAAGGAATAGGAAGTTTAGGCAGCATAGATCATCAACAAGCAGATGACGCAGAATCATGTGTGACTGGAAAAAGAGTTATGAAAGTAACACCCCTCAGCCCTCTGAGGGCTTAATCCAAGAAGAAAAGGATAGAAAGTAAGAGCTTTGGGCTTGACAGCCAGAGAGTATCATGAAAATCTGGAAGTCTTTATCTTTTGCGTGAATTTCGGAGCAGGGGGAGGTATTGTTAACAGAGTTGTGTCATATTCCAATGTGTCTCTGGACCTGGAGTTAATTTCCGACTCCCCCCGACATGGCCTCTTTTCCTCAAAGTTGAGCATGACAGATGCCAATCTGCGGGCCCAAGCTTCCCTTGAGATAACGCTCCTTATGAGGCTCAGCAGGATGATGAGTTTGAAAAGGAGCCACTTTTAATAATAATAATGATGATGGTATTTGTTAAGCGCTTACTATGTGCAAAGCACTGTTCTAAGCGCTGGCCACTTTTTATACCATACCTTGTCCCCCATGAAGTTTTGGATCCTGAGAAGCAGCATGGCCTAGTAGAAAGAGCACAGGTCTTGGAGTCAGAGGATCTGGGTTTGAAGCCCGGCTCTTATCCTTGGGGCAAGTCATTTCATTTCTCTGTGACTCAGTTTCCTCATCAGTTAAGTGGGGATTAAATTCCATTGCTCCTCCCTCTTAAACTGTGAGCCCTGTCTGGGATAGAAACTGTTTCTGATCTGATTATCCTGTTTCTACCCGAGTGCTTGGACATGTAATAAGTGCTTAACAAAAGTCATTATCATTATTATTATCATATAAACTAGGATGACCATTTTTCCAGTTTTACAATAAACCTATATGTTACTAGACCCTCGGAAATCCAGTCTCCCTCCCCCATCTCCTGATCCTGGATTCTGTGAATTGGACATGGTATCTGAGTTCATGAGGACCTTTTTCAGTCATCTTTATTGAGCACTTACTGTGCGCAGAGCACTGTACTAAGCACTTGCACTTGGGAGAGTAAAAAATAACAATAAGCAAACACGTCCCCTGCCCACAGTGAGCTTACAGTCTAGAGGGAAGGGGAATGCCATTGCTCTGAAGTATAGGTAGGAAGGGTGCAAGGTCCCCTGTGGAAACACTCTGTGAGTGGCCCAGTTCTGGTCAATCAGGCAGATTTCTCCCAAATGGCAGCCATATGGTAAAGTGTCTAGATCCCAGGCCTGAGAGTCAGAAGGTCATGGGTTCTAATCCCGGCTCTGCCACTTTGCTGTGGGACCTTGGGCAAGTCCCTTAACTTCTCTAGGCCTCCGTTCCCTCATCTGCAAAATGGGGATTGGGACTGTGTGTCCCATGTGAGACAGGGACTTTATAATTATTAAGCACTTACTATGTGCAAAGCACTGTATTAAGCACTGGGGAGGTTACAAGGTGATCAGGTTGTCCCACGTGGGGCTCACAGTCTTAATCCCCATTTTACAGATGAGGTAACAGGCACAGAGAAGTGAAGTGACTTGCCCAAAGTCACACAACTGACAATTGGCAGAGCTGGGATTTGAACCCATGACCTCTGACTCCCAAGCCCATGCTCTTTCCACTGAGCCACGCTACATCTCTATCCAACCCAATTTGCTTGTATCCACCCCAGTGCTTAGTACAGTCCCTGGCACATGGAAAGCACTTAAAAATACCACAATTATTATTATTATACGACATCAGCACTTATACATGCATACATACATCTCAGAGTCTTTTTTTTTTTTCCAAATGCCATCACTGGCCTCTCTAGCAAAGGTTTTAGCCTACCTAGCAGGACTTTCTCCGAGTCTCCTCAGTAGGATGAGCAGAAGCCCCAGAAAAAGGGATGAAAATGATGCAAGATTGTGCTGATGTTGTGATGAGTGGTGGCTAGTGTTGTAACCTCTCGGAGAGCTGTGAAAGGAAACCAAACCAATACATCTCTCTTGCCCAAATTCCAACCCACGAGGACGGGCTTGCCTGGACCCCATTCAAAACGGAAGCCAGAATGCCTTTCGGGAGTGATGAAAGACTGAAATCTTACTGATCAAGAGATCCCAACAGCCAAACTTGTAAGGAGAATCTTTTAACACACTTTGGTGAGGGTCCAGGAATGCTGATTTTTTTTATCTTAATTCATCAGATAAATCCTTTCATAAGATCTGCATTTATTGTAGCTCGGCAGGAAAAAAAATATTGTGAATTAAATCCTTTCATAAGATCTGCATTTATTGTAGCTTGGCAGGAAAAAAAAAATGTGAATCTCAGAGACAAATAAAAATCAATGCCACTGTTAATTTGGAGGCCTTTAAATTTGGCAGGGATACAAATCTAGGACTAATCATTTAAAAGACTTTTGAAGTAATCTGGTTAAAAAAAAAAAGAAAAAAATGGAGCCAGCAGAAAACATTCCCCTGCAGCCTGATGGTCAAATTTGTTTTGCAACAACTGGTTAAAAAAAGTCCAAGACCGAATGTCCACTGAGTGAGCAGAACTGACATTTTGGTAACCTTGTCACTAATGCTGGGTTTATATTGCCTTCAAGTAGCAAGGCTCTTTTTCTTTGCTGCCGCCTCATTATGTTTCTATTTTCTAGTGCATTCTACTTTAGACGTGGAGAGCAACAACAAGAATCCCAAAACCTCATGTGTTAGAAATCTAAGCTCTGAGAATCGTCTTCACTACAAAGGTTCTGCATCCCATAACAGGATTATTCATCCAGGCAAAATTGATAATGGTTCATATTTTTCCATTCCATTTTCCTCCACCTAAAATCTAACCAAGTTATAGTTAGTATAACCAAGTTATGCCAAAAGAAAATCCATCAAACAATGGGATTTATTGAGGACTTACTGTGCTTTTTATGTGCCATAAACGTCCCATGTGATGCTTACACTCAGAATAGGAAAGAGAACAGGTATTAAATCCCCATTTTACAGATGAGGAAACTGAGGTGACTTGCCCACGGTCACCCAGCAGTCTCATGCTCTTTCCACCAGGCCGCACTGCTCCTCACACTGCTTAGTGTAGCTCTCTGCACCCAGCAAGTGCTTAATAAATACTATTACAAATGAAGTCCTGGGAAAAGGTAGATTTAAGAAAACTGATTCGCCTATTGCCTAAACTAAGTCAAGCAGTGTGGCCTAGTGGATAGAGCCCAGGCCTGGGAGTCGGAAGGACCTGGGTTCTAATCCCAGCTCCGCTACTTATCTTCTCTATAACCTTGGGCCAGTTACTTAGCTTCTCTGTGCCTCAGTTACCTCACCTCTAAAATGGGGATTAAGACTGTGCGCCCTATATGGGACAGGGACTTTGATCATCTGATTAACGTGTATCTACCCCAGCTCTTAGTACATAGTAAATGCTCAACAAACGCCGTAAAAAATGGTATTTATTGAATGGCTTCCTCTATGCTGAGTACTATTCCCACTGGAGCTATGCTCAGATGAGGCACAGAGGATTTAGACTTGGCCTCTCCTAGCGAAAAAATTTGTGGTGGAATTAGGATTGAGCCCAAGGTGTTTTCCTGCCAGATGGGTCCTTCATCCACTCTGCCAAATTCCAGCCCATGAAGCTCTTGGGTCAGGCTGTGTACCAAGGCTTCAGAAAAGGTCACAGTGTTTTCCTGTTCTGGATGCTACTGTAGGAGCCCAGGGGTGAATCATCATCATCATCAATCGTATTTATTGAGCGCTTACTGTGTGCAGAGCACTGTACTAAGCGCTTATGTGTAGGGCAAACTGACCCTGGGGAAGAGAAAGTGTGGAGCAGTGAAGGCATAGTGAAGAGCAGGATGACAGAGTGGATAGAGCACAGCCCTGGGCGTGGATGTGGATTCTAACCCCAGCTTCACCGTTTGTCTTGCTGTGTGACCTTGGGCAAGTCACTTCACTTCACTTCATTTTACAGAATGTAAAATGGGGATTGAGTCTGTGAGCCCCACATGGGACAGGGACTTTATCCAACTGGATTTGTTTGTATCCACCCCAGCGCTTAGTACAGTGCCTGGCACATAGTAAACACTTAAACGCCATAACTTTTATTATAATTATAACAGCAGCTTTGCCTTCACCCTGCATGTGGGATGTTCCAGTTGCTCCCTCTCAAAGTGGTTCTATGAAAATTTCCCGGATTCAAATGTTCTACAGCCCCCAGGAATCAGGGCCGGATTAAGGGCGCTGACAGCCGGGAGTGGAAGCAGATTTGGGTACCCCCTGGGAGGACTGGAAAGAAACATGAGAGTCTGAGGGGGAAAACCCCGTTCCTTCCACCACTCTGCCATCTGGTCCCAACAGCTCCTTGGCTCACAACGAGTGAGCGCAATATGGGAAGGAAGCTCCTAATCTGGCCTAATCATTCATTCATTCATTCAATCGTATTTATTGAGCGCTTACTGTGTGCAGAGCACTGTACTAAGCGCTTGGGAAGTACAAATTGGCAACATATAGAGATGGTCCCCACCTAAAAACGGGCTCACAGTCTAGAAGATCTTTCCATTTCCTGGGAACCCTAAGGACCCAGGACCTGAAGCAGTTAGCCCAGGTTAATCTGCCCCTGCTAGCATTCCATGCTGAAGGAAAGCCTGAAGATGTGAAACCTGGGAGTCTGCCTCTGTTTCAAAGTCACAGACACATGTGACATCACATGCATTTTATTTTGTCAATATGTTTTGTTTTGTTGTCTGTCTCCCCCGTCTAATCAATCAATCAATCAATCGCATTTATTGAGAGCTTACTGTGTGCAGAGCATTGTACTAAGCGCTTGGGAAGTACAAGTTGGCAACATATAGAGACAGTCCCTGCCCAACAGTGGGCTCACAGTCTAGAAGGGGGAGACAGAGAACAAAACAAAACATATTAACAAAATAAAATAAATAGAATAGATATATACAAGTAAAATGAATAAATAAATAGAGTAATAAATATGTACAAACATATGTACATATATACAGGTACTGTGGGGAAGGGAAGGAGGTAAGATGGAGGGGATGGAGATGGGGATGAGGGGGGAGAGCCCTGTAGATTGTGAGCCCGCTGTTGGGTAGGGACCGTCTCTATATGTTGTCAACTTGTACTCCCCAAGCGCTTAGGACAGTGCTCTGCACACAGTAAGCGCTCAATAAATATGATTGAATGAATGAATGAATGAATGCATTATGAATTGCATGCAGCATTGTAAGATGACATCATATACAACACTTTCCTGAGATCCACGAGAGACCAAGTGAATGCAGAGTATCTTTTCAAGCCCCAACCCCCACACTTTTCCCAAGGCTTTTGTCTTCCTTTCCAGATCCCTCTGTGCACAGGTGTCACTTCCAATTCATGAAATCCGACAGCTGGACCAAACATGGAGAGAGTCTGGGCATGTGAAATGAAAATTCCAGTTATAAAGGTGCCCCATGCTGAATTTGCTAGCGGACAAGGGAGTAACTACCTGAACGTTGGACTGTCCAGTTGCCAACTGGACAAATGGCCTTCCATTCTGTAAATTAGTGGTCAATTAGGTGCCAAGTCTATTACTAAGCAACCTAGAAACCCATGGATTTTTGCATGGAGCAGTTGTGCCACCAAGCCTAAAGATCAGTCTTGCAGGTAACATCGCTCTTTGCCCATCTTCTAAATTTTGAGTCAGAGACCTAAATCACCACCTAAGCAATGTGCAGGAAAGAGAGAAATGGACCAGGGTTGTATTCATCAGGGCAGAGCTCTGAACTTGAGTAAAGTTTTCCCAGGGTTCATCCCCCAGGCCTGGAATGCCCTCCCTCTGCCCATCCACCACGCTAGCTCTCTTCCTCCCTTCAAGGCCCTACTGAGAGCTCACCTCCTCCAGGAGGCCTTCCCAGACTGAACCCCTTCCTTCCTCTCCCTCTCGTCCCCCTCATCTTACCGCCTTCCCTTCCCCACAGCACCTTTATATATGTATATATGTTTGTACATATCTATTACTCTATTTATTTTACTTGTACATATCTATTCTATTTATTTTATTTTGTTAGTATGTTTGGTTTTGTTGTCTGTCTCCCCCTTTTAGACTGTGAGCCCACTGTTGGGTAGGGACTGTCTCTATATGTTGCCAACTTGTACTTCCCAAGTGCTTAGTACAGTGCTCTGCACACAGTAAGCGCTCAATAAATACAATTGATTGATTGATTGATTCTTACTAACAGAGGGTGGGGGTTGGGTTCTTGCTGCCCACCCACTGCCTCTGACTTTGGAAGCCCAACTCTCTGGCTACTGTCCAATCACTTCGCAATGACCTTGTTTCTTGGGGCACAGCCGGGGTCAGGATGACCCATTTGCTGGTGCCAGGGTAGTTCCCGGTGCCAGCCCCGGGATGAAGCGCTGGGAGGACTGGGAAAGGGAAACAGCTGTGAGGCTGCCTATTTATAAGCCTAGGGCATTGTTTTCCCTTCCAAAATAAAGAAGTATGAGGGCTAGAACAGAGGGAAACTTCTGGCTGTTTAGGTGACCAGAGCCCCAGGATCCGTCGTGGATTCATAACTGAGCCCAGAGATGGGTCTCCTGAAACAATCACCATCCAGGCAGGGACCACAACTCTGAAGCAGCGTGGCCTAGTTGTTAGAGCGTGGGCCTGCGAGTCAGAAGGACCTGTTCCAGTCCCGGCTCTGCCACGAGTCTGCTGTGTGACCTTGGGCGAGTCACTTAACTTCTCTGGGCCTCAGTTAGTTCATCTGTAAAATGGGGATTAAGATTGGGAGCCCCATGTAGGACAGGGACTATGTCCAACTTGATTTGCTTGTAGCCACTTTGGTACTTGGAACAGTGCCCGGCACATACTAAGCAGTTAATAAATACCACAATTATTCTTATTATTCTGATTCCAGATGGAAAAAAGCAGCAGGCAACAGTGGAAATGCAAGCCCATAATAATAATAATATTAATAATGGCATTTATTAAGCACTTACTATGTGCAAAGCACTGTTCTAAGCGCTGGGGAGGTTACAAGGTGATCAGATTGTCCCACGGGGGGCTCATAGTCAATCCCCATTTTACAGATGAGGTCACTGAGGTACAGAGAAGTGAAGTGACTTGGTCAAAGTCACACAGCTGATAACTGGCGGAGCCGGGATTGGAACCCAAGACCTCTGACTCCAAAGCCCATGCTCTTTCCACTGAACCACTGAACTTCACTGGACTACCACTGACTAGGTCATGTCCCCCACCTCACCAACCAAACACAAACACACAAACACACATGCCCCCAGAGCTCCCATAAACCTCTCCTTCTCTAACCGGGAAGGCAAAGAAACCCCATGGGCTACGTGAGGCCTCCTCTATTTTTAAAACCCTGGGAAGATAGTGGCTTGCTGCTTCTGTAACTGTGACTATAGCCACAGCCAAGACTGGCAGACTCTGAGTTGTGAAGAGCCCAGAACTGCTCCTTTAGCCACAATGTCCTATCCTCCTTGTTGTATTTATTGTTGTCCTCATCTTTAGAATTGTTGTTGTGTTTTTACTATTTCCTTTTTCCCTTCATATCTGTCTCCTGTCTCTTCTCCCCCACTATATTCCTAATAATAATAATAACTTTGGTATCTGTTCATCACTTACACTGTTCAAAGTGCTTGGGAAGATACAAGGTAATCAGGTTGACCACAGTCCCTGTCCCACACGGGGCTCACATTTTACAGATGAAGTAACTGAGGCCCAGAGAAGTGAAATGAATTGCCCCAGGTCACACAGCAGACATGTGGCAGAGCTGGGATTAGAACCCAAATCCTCTAACTCCCAGGCCCAAGCTCTTTCCATTAGGTTACACCACTTCCTAGATTATGAGCATCTTTGAGACCAGAGACCATTCCTAATTTTCACCTGTGTAATTTTTCCCAGCGCTTAGTACAGGGCCACTCTCCCCCTCCAGACTATAAGATCATGGTGGGCAGGGAACCTATCTACTACCTCTGTATTCTCCCAAGTGCTTGCCACAGTGCTCTGCACAGAGTAAGCACTCAATAAATATGATTGATTGATTGACTGGCCAGCCTAGGGAGGCCTGGGCTTGTAAATACATTGCCCCTAATATTAATTCTCTTTATGTTGCTTTATTTCCCCCTTCCATGCCATCACCCGTAGGCTCTCAACTAATTCTTTCTATCAGTAAGCATCAGCTCAAGATGGGCCCCTGTCTCTGTGAAACATTCTGCTTTCTACTCAGGAAATTATCCCTAAAGATGTCCAAAACTCAGTTTGACAATCTGTCAACTGCTGAAATGTATTCAGCAGAGATCCGGGAACTTAAAGTTTCTTATCAGCCCAGGTCCTGTTCAAGAGTCCCTTTGGTGAGTTGACCTCATTCACCTTCTCTTCCTGATTTGAGGATTTCCAAAAATTATTACCTTCATTTTTTTCTCCTCTCTTTTGAACCCTGACACTTTCTAGCTTTTCACCTCCTCCTCCTTGTCCTTCATCTCTTCTTCCTTCTCCTCCTCCGCCTCCTCATTATCATCATCATCAACATCAGTATTTATTGAACAAGAGTACAAATTGAAATGCAACTGATAAAAGCAAAAGTATACCTAAAAGTGAATGAAGAAATGGAACAAATAACCAATATATGCATGAGCACTAAGCATGAATGTTGGGCTGATATATCCAGGTATGTTGGGATTAACCAGGAAATGCCTCCTGGGGGGAGTTGAAATTTGAGAAGGGCTTTGAAGTGGATATGGAATGCTTGTCTGGATTTGACAGGGGAGGGAGTCCTATTTAGGGAATAGAGTGTATACAATGGGTCAGAACCGGAGAGTCTCTGTTTTCCTGAGCCTTGAGGCATATGTAGTCCATCTTGATGTACAAGGCAACACCATCTCCCTTTTTCCCATCTGCTATCTTGGACTACCAATGCTCTTCTATTTTAGTGACTTAATCATCTCAGTTCCATCATCACTGAAGTCCTTTGCTTAGTTCTCTAGTTCCTCCTACTCAGTTCTTCGATTCTGTTCAACCCTTCCAAGTTGCCATGGATTGTCCATTCAATCATTATGAATGGTTGTTCCCTTTGATTTTCCTCCCAGTTTTGTTGCTGTTATCCACTCCAGTGGTGTTACCTTCCATTTAGTTAGCAGTGTGACCCAGTGGAAAGAGCCCAGGCCTAGGAGTCAGAAGAACTGGATTCTAATCCCGGATTCATCAATTGGCAGCTGCATGACCTTGAGAAAGCCCCTTACCTTCTCTGGAACTCTGTTTCCTCATTCATAAAATGGGGATCCAATACCTATTCTCCCTCCTACTTAGACTGTGAGACCCACATGGGACAGGGACTGTGTCCGACCTGATTAACTTGTAACTCAATAAATACGATTGATTGATTGATTGTAACTACCCTAGAGCTTACATCAGCACTTGGCATGTAATAAGTGCTTAACAAGTACCATAATAATAATTGTTAGTACTATTATTTGAAGATACCTCACCTGAGGGGAAGATTGCATTCATGAGAGCGAGATCTGTCAAAAATCATTTGTTGCCCACTTGCACACTTTGTCCATGAAATGTGGTTGTGCACCAGGAGAAGCAGAATGCTTAGTGGATAAAGCACAGGCCTGGGAATCAGAGGGACCTGGGTTCTAATCCCTGCTCTGCCACTTACCTGCTGTTTTACCTTGGGCAAATCACCGCACTTCTCTGGGCCTCAGTTTCCTCAATCTGTCAAATGGGGATTAAGGGTTTGTCCGACCTGATTAATTTGTATCTACCCCAGCTCTTTCCCTTTCAGGGTTGCACCTGGAGAGTTTCCAGCACTCTACCAATCTCGACTTAGGGAGGGAGAATCAAGCAGAGGCCTACCCATTCCATTCCTAGCTTGGGCAGTGGCTAGCAAATGGAAAGCAACCTACTACAAGTCAAAACTTACCTGTGCTGGGAAGTAGCAGCATGGGAGATAGTCAAGGGTGGAGACTCTAGTTTATTGCGCAGAAGGAGGCAATGGTAAACCACTTCCGTATTTTGACCGAGAAAACTCTATGGATACTCTTCCAAGGCAACTGCAGCCGGAGGTGGGGCGTTCTGGAAGAGATGTGTCCATGGCAGCACAATGGGTCAGAAATGACATAACAACATCAGACAAGACAAGACCCCAGTGCTTAGAATAGTGTTTGACACATAGAAGATGCATAACAAGTACTATAATTATTATTATTATCCTAGTCCCTGGCTATTCAGGTAAGCATGGCTCAGATACCAGAGATTAAGAGGGGAAAAGAATTTTCGATCATTACTCACTCTAGAATCTCCCAGGTCTATGCTAGGAATCTCTCTGCAACACTCCCTCCGCCTCAGCTATCTGCCCAGGTCAATACAATGTAGAGATTATTTGGGGTATTATGACAGATAGAAAGTCAACAAACATACCTTTCGGAGAAAGAGGGGCCAGGCTGATGAAAGTGCCCTTCTTGGTGGTTTGGTGGGTTAGTGGTTTTCTGGTTTGGTTTTAAGTAATGAAGGAGGGAGAAAATGTGAGTAAAGTGCTTGATCTTTCTATCAGTAGTCTGCATTAATTGAGCATGCATGGTGTACAGAGCACGATATTAAGCTATTGGAAGAGTATTAGAGGAGAAGAAAGCATAGTCACTGCTTGCAAAGCATACAGTTTAAGGGAACAAATCTGAAATGAAAGTGGCAACTAAGACAGGAGAGACTAGAGACTGAGAAGCAGCATGGCTAAACACCGGACTGGGAGTCAGAAGGACCTGGATTCTAATCCTGGCCCCACCACTTGCATGCTGAATGACCTTGGGCAAGTCACTTAACTTGCCCATGCCCCAGTTTCCTCATCTGTAAAATGGGGGTTAAGACTGTGAGCCCCATGTGCGACGGGGCCTGTGTCCAACATGATTAACTTGTATGTACCACAGTGCTTAACAGTGCTTGGCACATAAGAAGTGCTTGACAAATAACATAAAAAAAGGAAGAGTCACTAAACACTAACATCTGAAGGGAAAACTTGCAGAGGAAGTAAAGTGAGCCTGTTATGGAAAGAGAGAAGCAAAAGTGGAATAAAGTCAATATAAGATCTTAATGTGTCAGGAGAAGTCTCAGCATGGATAGAGTGTGGGCCTGGATAGGAGACCTGTGTTCTAACCCCAGCTCTTTCATTTGACTGTTGTGTGACCTTGGGCAAATCAAATCACTTCTCTGAGCCTCAGTTTCCTCATCTGTAAAATGGGAATTAAGAATGTGATCCCCATGTGGGACATAGACTGTGTCCAACTTGATTATCTTGTATCTACCCCAGCATTTACAACAGTGCCTGCCATATAGCGAGCACTTATATACCATGAAAAAAAATCAATCATTCAACGATAGTTAACGAGTATGTACTATGTTCAGACCATTGTACTAAGCACTTGGGAGAGTATAATGCAACAAAGTAGGCATGCTCCCTGCCATCAGGGAGTTTACAATCTAGTGGGAGAGACAGACAAGGAAATAAATTATTGGTAAAGGAAGCAACAGAGTTAAAGGAGAGGTACATAAGTCCTGGAGAGTTGGGGGTAGGGTGCAGAGTGGAAGGATAGTTACATAAGTACATGAGAATTTAGCTGTCATGGACTCAAGTGTATAGGTGACACATTAGGGAGGGAAAATTAGGTGGGGAATTGATAGATTAGTCAGGGAAGGCTTCCTAGGGGAGATGTGATTTTAGAAGGTTTATGAAAATGGGGAGAGTGCTGATCTTTCGGATATGAATTGCTTAATACAGTGCTCTGAACACAGTAAATGTTCAGTAAATACAATTGATTAATATAAAGGGAGAGAGAGTTCCAGGCTGGAGGGAGGGTACAAGAAAGGGGTCCGTAGTGAGAGACAAGTGCAAAGTGCAGGGAGTAGCTTGATGGCATAAAGAGGAGTAAAGTGAATGGGCTGGTTTGTAGTGGGAGAGAAATTAGGAAAGGTAGGGAGAAGAAAGCTGATTGAGTTCCTTAAAGCTGATGATCAGGAGATAATAATAATTATGGCATTTGTTGAGCACTTACTATGTGCCAAGAACTGTACTAAGCACTGGGGTGGATACGAGCAAATCGGGTTGAACACTGTCCTTGTCCCACATGAGGCTCACCGTCTCAATCCTTATTTTGCAGACAAGGTAACTGAGGCCCAGAGAAGTGAAATGACTTGCCCAAGATCACACAGCAGACATGTGGCAGACCCGAGATTAGAACCCATGACCTTCTAACTCCCCTGGACGAGTAACCAGTAGGGGTTTTTGAGGCATGGGGATGTGCACCAACCATTTCTTAGAAAAAGGATCTGAGCAGCAGAGTGAAATATGTACCAGGAGAGGGGAGAAGCTGGAGGCAGGAAGGTCAGCAAGCAGGCTGATGCAGTAGTTGAGGCAGAGAAATATGACAACTACTTGGACTAATATGATGATGGTTTGAACTGGACTTTCAGATTTCTTCTAGTCCAAGTCATTCATGCCACTGCAGGTTTGCACAAAGAGCTATATTCAGAGGTAGCAATAAGCAGGTCAGTGTAGATGGAGGGTGTGCCTGTGTGTATACGTATGTCGGTGTGGGTGTGCGCTCAAATGTGCGTGCATTTGTGTGGGACCATATCTGACTACATTTTCTGCTATTTCCAATTATCAGCTTCAATGCCCCCCTCCATGAGAGCAAATAATTGAGTTTACCATGTGAGAATTTTATGCTGTAGTTTGGGAAATATGATGATTTTAAACTAAATGGTAGAAACTCAAAGCGGGATAGAATTAAGAATGGGCATATAAAAATGTTGCCTTTATATTATGAAATGTTTTCAAAGAAGGTTTATTATTAATGTACCAGTAGGCTTACTCAGGAACTTCCTTATAAACAGAAATCTTTGAGGACTGAAGCTAATTAACAGCTTCGGAGGAGAAATTCTGAGGAGTAGACAGCTGCTTGCACTCTTGTGGAGAGAGAAAATCATTCTAAGGCAGCACCAAGGATGCGCACAAAATATGTTCATTATGACTGGCTAACAGATATCCTGCCGGTGATTTCACTCATCATCTGGAAGGGCAATGCTGGTGGACAATGAATTCATGGGGTAAATATCCAAATATTCACAATCAATCAATTGTATTTATTGAGTGCTTACCATTTGCAGAGCTGTACAGAGCTTACTGTACTAAGCACTTGGGAGAGCACAATGCCACAGAGTGGGTAGACACATTCCCTTCCCACAACCAGCTTACAGTCTAGACAAACTGTAATATCCAAAGGGGCCTGGGAAACAGAAGTTCTACAGCAATGCATCTTTAGAATGCACAAGAACTAAATGGTATGATCATTGTGGCTTTATTAATAATAATTATGGTATTTGCTAAGCGCTTACTATGTGCCAGGCACTGTGTTAAGCTCTGAGTTGGACATAAGCAAATTGAGTTGGACACAGTCTCTGTCCCACATGGGGCTCATAGTCCGGGTCCCCATTTTACAGATGAGGCACAGAAAAGTGAAGCGAATTGCCCAAGGTCACACAGCAGACAAGTGGCAGAGCTAGGATTAGAACCCATGACCTCCTGACTCCCAGAGTCATGTTGTATCCACTACACCATGCTGCTTTAGCCATATGTACTTAGTACTAGGGTGAATGCAAAGTTATAAGATCAGTATTTATTAAGCACTTTCTTTGTGCCAAGCACTTTACTAAGTGATGGGGTCATTGCAACTAATCAGGTTGGACATAGCCCCTCTCCCACATACAGCTCACACCCATTTCACAGATGAGATAACTGAGGCCCAGATAAGTTGAATGCCCAATGTCACACAGCAGCCGAGTGGTGAAACGGGGATTCGAACCCAGATCTCTCTGACTCCCAGCCCTGTGCTCTATCCACAAGGCCACTCTGACTCAATTTTTTTTGTTGTTTCATTTCAGCCTCAAAAAAACAACCAGTTCAAAGACATGGTGGGCAGATTTTTTCAGACATGGCCTCTGACTCTTTGGGGCTCAGTTTCTCTCCTCCCATCTTTTGGTCCTTACAGGGTGTTCACTATGGTCTCCAGGAGGAAAGCAGCTGACCCTGGGAGAGAACCCATGTCTAAAATAATAATAATAATAATAATAATAATAATAATAATAATAATAATAATAATAATTTTTAAGCACTGTTCTAAGTGCTAGGGAGGTTACAAGGTGATCAGATTGTCCCACGGGGGGCTCACAGTTTTTTAATCCCCATTTTACAGATGAAGTAACTGAAACCCAGAGAAGTTAAGTGACTTGCCCAAAGTCACACAGCTGACAGTTGGTGGAGCCAGAATTTGAACCCTTGACCTCTGACTCCAAAGCCCAGGCTTTTTCCACTGAGCCACGCTGCTTCTAAGAGCACCAGCAACTTAGGAGAGCGAGGTGGATTCCCTCCCTCTTGGGCTCCGACACCCAGAAATCCAAGCAGGGCCTGAGGGAAAGAGGAGAAACTCCATCTGACACCTGTGTCAGAGGTGACTGAGGAGAAGAGTGGGAGGTAGGAGGAATCTTAACCTGGGCAGAGCGGAGGTCTAACTTGAAAGATGGGAAAAAATATGGCAGGTCAGAAGATAAGCTGAACATATCGGCAAGACTCACTTAGGATCTGCAGACACATAGGAATTCATCTGGCAGATGAATATCTTCTAACTGCAGGGGCTCTCCAGCCTGCCAACAGAACCAGAGGTCACCAGTAAGTCACTTTTAATTGGGTTTCTTCTCTGTGATGCTTTTCCTGACACTCCGCTATTCAGCCTAGAACAATTAGAGAGTTCATAAAACAACATAAAACTCTGGTCGGGTCTGTAAGTCATCGAGTTTGGGGTTTGTTTGAGTTTTGTTGCTTTTTTTTTTTTCCAGGCACATTCTCTGAACACAGTCCAAGTTCTTCGCTTTCATGATGAGTGGCGGGGCTGAACTCCTGCAAAGTCATTTTAATAATCTTGGGCTAGGGAGCAGCGCTTTTGCATGTTATGCTTAATGAGGTATATCTTACAGATGTGGCAAGAACGTTTCAGTATGAGTGGCTCAGGGGAGGAAGTATTGTGGGTTAACAGCCACGTCTGACGTGACACTCAAGGCTGTTGGCGACAGTTGGTTGGTGGAAGATCCCTGTTAGCCTTCAGAGCGATTCAACTTGGGGTGCTTTGGCTGGAGAGAGAGAGAGAGAGAGAGAGAGTGTGGGGGCGGGTGGGGGGGGGTGCTCGGAAGGCCGGTGTTGTCAATATCCTGCTGTGGGCTAATGCTTTTTTCAATGGTCTGCACATGTTGCATCATTTCTTTTTGTTCATAGGAGGACCGGAGTGCTCGTAAGGGATTGGAGAATCATTACCATTCCTATTTGTAAGTTACTGTGTCTATCGGAGGAAAGGGAGCCCAAGGCAAACAACTGTAAAACAATTCTCCTTCAGTCCAATAATAATAATAATAATAATAATAATAATTATGGTACTTGTTAAGTGATTACTATATGCCAAGCACTGTTCTAAGCATTGGGGTAGATACAAGGTAATGGTGTTGTCTCATGTGGGGCTCACAGTCTTCATCTCCATTTTACAGGTGAGGTAACTGAGACATGGAGAAATTAAGTGGCTTGCCCAAGGTCACACAGCATTCATTCATTCAATCGTATTTATTGAGCGCTTACTGTGTGCAGAGCACTGTACTAAGCACTTGGGAAGTACAAGTTGGCAACATATAGAGACGGTCCCTACTCAACAGTGGGCTCACAGTCTAGAAGACTGTGACTTCTGACTTCTGACTAAAGAAGGTGCAGCTAAAATAAGTGACTGCTGGAAGTCCTGAGAATAGGGAAAAAAAAAAAATAACCAGGCAACCATATGGAAACTGCATGGCTAACCAGCAAGCTAAAAGCACTGAGAACAATACTCTGCACACAGTAAGCGCTCAATAAATACAACTGAATAAATGCTAAAGGAGTCCATCAGATGAAAAAGGTCATCCTTTCCAAGACCAAGATGGACAAGCAGACAAGTGGTGGAGCCGGGATTAGAACCCACGTCCTCTGACCCCCAAGCCTGGACACTTTCCACTAAGCCATGCTGCTTCCCTATCTCTCCTTGCCTGCCTTGTTGTATCCACAAAGTCAGTTGAATTTATTGAGCTCTTACTACATGCCGGACACTGTACTAAGCACCTGGGAGAGTACAGTATAACAATAAACAGACACATTCTCTTCCCGCAATGAGTTTACAGTCTAGAGGGGGAGACAGACATCAATATGAATAAGTTACAGAGATATGCATAAGTGCTGTGAGATAGTGGTAAAAGACAGTGATAAAGCATGATTTGGCTGATGCTTTACTGCAAATGTCCAAAGGGTAGGACATGCTAAATACCCAGCCGGTGGCTGCCTTCTTGCTTTGGTCAGGAGGACATAGAAATGAACCTATAGAATAGAGCACAGGCCTGGGAATCAGAGGACCTGCATTCTATTCCCAGTTCCACCATCTGTCTCTGTGTGACCCTGGTCAAGTCACTTAACTTTTCCGTACCTCAGTTCCTTCATCTGTACAATGGGAATTAAATCCTACTTAGAGTATGAGTTTCATGTGGGACCGGAAGAGTGACCAACCTGATTATCTTATGCCTACTTCAGAACTTAGTACTGTGCTTTGCACAGAGTAAGCACTTAACAAGTACCATTATTCACAAAAAATAGAAAATGAAATAAAGAAGCTGGGTTTGTCCCAGAATTTAGGTTTTAGTTTCATTGAATTTTTTATTTATGGTATGATAGTTTGCTGGCCAGTCTACTCCAGATTCTCCCAGTGAGTAGACCTTCTCGGGTGGGATTTAACTCTCAAGCCAAAGCTGTCAAGGAGCATGATAAAGTCCTCTGAAAGTCTCACATTCCCTGTGGGAGTTTCTGCTTCTCCAGAAGGATCACAGCTCCATTAAATCACTGGCTTCCTGGGAGAATCTGACTAAAGAAGGTGCAGCTAAAATAAGTGACTGCTGGAAGTCTAGAGAATACGGAAAAAAAATAACCAGGCAACCAGATGGAAACTGCATGGTTAACCAGCAAGGTAAAAGCACTGAGAACAGTACTCTGCACACAGTAAGTGCTCAATAAATACAACTGAATGAATGCTAAAGGAGTCCATCAGATGAAAAAGGTCATCCTTTCCAAGACCAAGATGGAAAGTTCACCCCGACAAAGAAAAGAGGAAAGAACATAAAAAGTGTCAGGTTCAGTGAAAGGGATCAATGCGGGTAAAGTAAAAAATATTTCAGATTTATCAACAACTGGAAGCTGAAAGGGCATCAGAGGTACCCCTTGAAAATGGTGGGCTCAGTGGGTTCCTTAAGCCCGTGCCTTTACTGAGAAAGATGCTAGGGAGATTCCCATGCCTGATTTGTTTTTGTAGTGGACAGGTTAAAGGAACTGGATCAAATTATGGAGATACCACAGTATCCCATGAGACTAAAATTATGGACTACATGTAAGAAAACTACCAGGACCAGATGGCAATCATCAGAAAGTGCCGACAGAATTTGGAGACGATGTTGCAGGACTCCAGGGAAGAATATGTAACCTGTCTTAAAAAATCCACTGTATTGTAGATCAGTGAATTGCCTATATCTTTCTTATCTATAAAAAAGGTTTCAAGGTGATCCTGGAAAGTAGAGAATTAAAATTAATAATAGAAATAAGAGAATTATCTCCCTAAACCTGGAAAATGAGTAGAATCAACAGTTAAATGTAGGATCAGTGATCACTTGGAGAAACTAAAAAGTGAGGGGAAAGACGGCATAGTTCATAAATTGGCGTAATCCTTGGCACCTCCCTCATTTAACCCACATATTCATTCGGTAACCAAATCCTGTCTGTTCAAACTTCACAGCATTTTCTAATTTTCCCTTTTCTCTCCATCCAAACTGCTAACTTGTTAATCCAAGCAGTTGATGAGAAGCAGCGTGGCTTAGTGGAAAGACCACGGGCTTGGGAGTCCGAGCTCATGGGTTCTAATTCCAGCTCTGCCAGTTATCTGCTGTGTGACTTTGGGCAGGTCACTTAACTTCTCTGTGCCTCAGTTACCTCATCTGTAAAATGGGGATTAAAACTGTGAGCCCCACATGGGACAACCTAAATACCTTGTATCTAATCCAGCGCTTAGAACAGTGCTTGGCATGTAGTAAATACCATTAACAAATACCATCATCGTCATCATCATCCCACCTGGATTACTGCATCAGCCTCCTTCCTGGTGTCCCTACCTCCTGTCTCCCCCGACACTGATCCATGTTTCACTCTGTTGCCCGGATCATTGTTTTTTATAACCATTCAGTCAGTGTTTTTCCACTCCTCAAGAACCTCCAGTGGCTGCCCATCCACCTCCACATCAAAGAGAAACTCCTTAGCATTCTGTTTAAAGCACTCAATCACCTTGCCCCCTCCCGCCTCACCTCCCTGATTTCCTACTACAATCCAGCCCAAACCCTTCACTTCTCTAATATCAACCAACTCACCATACCTCAATCTCATTGATCTTGCCACTGACCCCTCATCCAAATCCTGCCTCTCGCCTGCAATGCCCTCCCTTTTCATTTCCAACCAACATTCACTCTCCCCACCTTCAAAGTCTTATTAAAAGCATATCTTCCCCAAAAGGCCTTCCTTGACTAAGCGCTTATTTCTTTATCTCCCACTTCCTCTGCATCACTCTTACACAAGGATTTGCACCCTTTATTCACCCCTCTCAGCCCCACAGATCTTATATTTATTTATGCCAGTGTCTGTCTCCCCCTCTAGACCGTAAGCTCAGTGTGAGAGGGGAACATATCTACCAACTCTGTTATATTGTGCTTTCCTAAATGCTTAGTATGGTGCTCTGCACACAGTAAACTTCTCACCTAAATGCCACTGGTTGGTCTGTTAATCTGCTGGAGTCCTCAGAGAGAGGAGACGCAATATCCGAGGCATAGCGTATTGAGATAGTATGGGCCTGCGAGTCAGAAGGTCATGGGTTCTAATCCCAGCGCAGCCAGCTCAGCCACTTTTCTTCTGCGTGACCTTGGGCAAGTCACTTCACTTCGCTGTGCCTTAGTTCCCTCATCTGTAAAATGGGGATTGAGAATGTGAGCCCCACGTGGGACAGAGACTGTGTCCAATCTCATCTGCTTGTCTCCACCCCAGCACTTAGTACAGTGCCTGGCAACAAAATAAGCACTTAAATAATACTATAATAATAATTATTATTATTAGAGATATTCACCCCCCGGGGGATGGGGACGGTGCTAGTGGTGAGATAATCACCCCCACAGTTGCTTGAACTGGACTCTCGGTCCTGTCCATTCCTGGTCTCTGACAACATCTGAGAGTTTCTATTAAGGACTGAAAAGGCCCAAAATGGTGACTTTCTAGCCTGTTAACTCTTTGAATATTGTTCTCTGTCAGTCCTCATCACCACTAAAATTCCCTGTTTTCACTCCCATTTAAAGTGAAAGCTAGCACCCATGACCAGTAGACATAATATATTTAGATTGTCAAAAAGTCTTTAACAAGTTTCCACAGCAAAATGTATGAATATACATATACATATATATATATATATATATATATATACATTACATATATGTATATGTTTAATCTGACTAATCATGAGTTGGAAGGAGTGTTCTGTCATGGATAGAAAACTGGCCACAAGATAGGAAACTTCTCAGAACAGAGGAATGTAAATATGGGGAATCCCCAGAGATCAGTGCTAGGACCAATTTTGTTGAACGTCTTCATAAATGATTTGGAAGAGGGAGTGTGCGAAGAAATCTCAAAGTTTCCAGATGACACTATGCCCTTCTGGGTGGCAAAATGCCATGGAAATAAAATTAGACTCCAGGATGAGCTCGTAAAGCTGAGAGAGGTCTGAAAATGATGGAAGAGTTTCCATGTAAGCCAGTGTAAATAATGCACCTTGGGAAAATTAAAGTTGCCACTATGTGATAGTAGGATCAAAGCTAATACTTGCAACACAGGGAAATGATCTTGGAGTCACTGTTGCCTGTCATTTGAAGTCAGCCAAAAAGCCTGTGTGAATTCAGGACATCATTTAGCAAAGGATAGGAAATAATACAAAAAAAATAGTTCTGTTTCTCTGCAAAACAAGAGAACAGTCCATGGTGTTCTGGTTGCCACATCATAGGAAAGAGTTGGAAAAAGATCAGAAAATGGCAGCTAGGATGATCAAAGGAATGGAAAACCTTTGAGGCGGGGAAGAAAGAGTTAGGATCACATCAATTGATACTATTTATTAAACTCTTAAGCTGTGCAGAATACTGTATGAAGATCTTGGGAGAGAACAATAGAGTCAGCTATAGCTCTGCCTTTCCTCAAGGTGCTTTACAGTCTAGCAGAGGAGAAGACCCAAGTACTTAGGGGATGAGAAATGTTGAAGGAGCAGTTGGGGGAGGGAATAATAAAGACAGGAGATTAGCGATTTAAAAGGGAAAGCCCCAGGAGGAGATGTAGGGTAGAAGATGTTTGAAGATGGGAAGAGCAGTAGTTTGCTGATTTGAAGAAGTAGGGAGTTGTAAGCAGAAGACAGGGCGTGAGCAAGAGGTCGTTGGAGAAAGAAACGAGAATGGGACAAAATGAGAAGGTTAGCTAGAGAGGAGCAAAGCATGCGAGCTGAGTTGTAGGGGGCATGAAGGGAGGATTAGTCAAAGAGAAAGACGTAGGCTGAGAGAGAACATGATTGAAGTCCAGGGTGAACACAGAATTGTGAAATACCCCAACTCCAAGATGATGGGGTATCGATTGAAGTAAGCGGTGGGTAGGTTCAAAACAAACTAAAGGAAACCCATCTTCGCAAAGTGGGTGGCAGGCACATGGAATTCATTATTACACAAAACGTTTTGAACGCTGTAAATGCCGACATGTTGAAGAGGGGTTTGAAGTAAGTTGAAGAACAATCCAAAACAGGTTATTAGTAAGGCATGTAGACAAACACAAGCTTAGCGTGTTAGAAGATCCATCCCTAACCAAAAGGCAGAATGTCCAGTAGGGCAACCATTCCTCTAGGTGTCCTATTCCCACTGTTGCTAACAGAATGCCAGGCAACATGGACCAATGTTCTTCTCCAGCAATGGCCTTGCTTATGTTATTAATTTGCCTAGATCCTTTTAATTATAAATAATGCTATATTTTGTAACAAGTGAAATAAAATGATTTTAATTTTCTTTCAGTGCTCAGAACATAATGACTCTAATGGTTTCTCTGAACTTTGAATCAATTGTTCATTGTTTCTTTCCAACTGGGCCAATACCGCCCAGATCACGATGAGCTCTTTTACTACTGCTTTGTGTCTTGAAGTGTGGAGAGTGGCTGTTGTTCCTCATTATGGCCATGTCCATCGTGTAACAATCCCAGGTTTTTGTCGAATCATTTCACAACACGCCTCCTTCAGAAGCCCTCTGCAGCACTAACAATCCCAGATTTTGGTTGAATCACTTCAGACCGTGCTTTCCTTCAGAATCCCTCTGCAAGTGCTTGTCGTATTTAAAATCCACAGAACCCAGCGGGGTCTCTTTCAGCTAAACCGTATCTCCCTTTCCTCGGTTTTCCTCCGAGCGCTCTCGGGATCCAATATCTGTGCTGTAAGAGGTGACCACCAGTGTCTGCTCAGCTTTCCGACTTTCCATCCATAATGTGGCTGACTTCTGTCTTAGTAAGTTCCTCTCCTGTGGTTGGTAGTGTTCGCATTTCCTCCAGTGCCCTGAGTCACCTCGTTTATGGAAGAATACCCGACCCAGCGTGAGGGTGGTAAACTCATATTGCATTTTCTGCAAAAGCTTTGCATCTGGGGAGAGGCTATTAGCTAAGGCACAATTCGCTTGAATGAACGAAACACTTTGATTCTTTTCACAACCTTGACATTCGAGCTGCAAACAGAAGACTCCATGTACCTAAGTAAATCTGAACTCTGCCACGATGCCACTCCTGGGTTCTCCCAGCGAGACACCTGCTGAACCTCTCCATTCCACTCCACTCCACCCCTCTCCCACAACACCTATCCTGATTCTTTGCTATTTCCCCTACCAGTAATTTATTTTAATGTCTGTCTCCCCAACTAGCTTGTAGACTCCTAGAGGGCAAGGATTATATCTATCACCTGCATTGTATTGTACTCTCCCTAGCACTTAGTACTGTGTTCTGTACACTGTAAGCACTCGGTCAATGGACCATTACTCTGATGCAATAAATGGAAATTTCTTGCATCCTTATGTTCATTCATTCATTCAATCATATTTAGTAAGTGCTTAATGTGTGCAGAGCACCGTTCTAAGCACTAGGGAAAGTACAGTACAACAATAAAGAGTGACAATCCTTGCCCACAACAAGCTCACAGTCTATATTCTTATTTAGTGCTTAGAACAGTGCTTGGCACAAAGTAAGGACTCAGCAAATACCATCACTATTATTTATGCCAGATGGACAAGTCCAATGCGCTGCAGTGAAGAAAGAACTGTTTTTGCTTTTGCTCTATTTTTTCCAAGCTTCAGCCTTCTAGAGCTTTATGACAAGAATGGGCAATACCTAAAACAAGAGTGGGCTCAGCAAACAGACATTATCATTCATTCATTCATTCAATCATATTTATTGAGCGCTTACTGTATGCAGAGCACTGTGCTATCATCAGTCCAGCCAGGGACAATCTTTGGGTGAGCACAATTTAGTGCCAATGACTGGCCCTGAATCTGTCTTTCCTTCCATTCCTGGTGTTCTTGTGCTTAGTCAATCTTTTCCCACCCACTGATGGATCCTCAGGGCACCACCTTTTGCATTTTATCCTGTTTTCATTAGTTTTCAGAGTCAGTTTGAATTTCATTCCTGTCTCTCAAAGTGTTTGCCACACCAGCAAGATGTAATTGTACACAAACTATCTACTTTTCCCCAAGAGTAGCAGCATGGCGTAGTGGAGAGAGCATGGGCCTGGACTCAGAAGGTCATGGGTTCTAATCCCAGCTCCACCACTTGTCTGCTGAATGACCTTAGGCAAGTCGCTTCACTTCTCTGGGCCTCAGTTACTTCATCCGTAAATTGAGGATTGAGACTGTGAGCCCCACATAGGACAGGGACTGTGTCCAACCCGATTTTCTTGCATCTACCCCATGCTTAGTACAGTGCCTGGCACATAGTAAGCACTTAACAAATTCCATAATAATTATTACTATTATTATTAAGGAGACCCAGAGGAGAGAATCACACTGAATATTTGTTAGGAAAACATCCCTGTCAACCACAGAGAATTCCCACAATCCACCCCAACCCTCTTCCTGCTACAAGCCCATTTTCTAGGTGGAGAGATGAAGATCTGATCATAGAATCCCAGACTGGGGCTGGGGAGTGTTCAGGAAAAACCAGGCAGCAGATCAAAATGCTGTGAACCCCAAGACTGCAGGTAGCAGGTGCAGATGCCCCCAAACCTGAAACACAGTGGAAAACAGAAGTCCCCAAACCACAATGGGAAATTCCAGGTCCCCTCTCCCCCAAATGCCTTGGGGTAAGCAGCAGAAATGAGGGCTTATGGGGCTTTAAAATGGTCTGCTCTTCATGTATTAGTCACAGGGCAAGAAGTCGAGGTAGCCATATTACACAATCTTCCCAACACAAGGCAAAAGTCAAAACTCATCTGCCAAAGTGTCTGATCCCACAACTCTCCAAAGACTGGATCCTATCCCTTTCCTCACATATCATCTTTCCTTCTGGCTGATTTTAACCCCTTTACTTCGTATCCCCCCAAACCTCCTTTTCATTCTGAATTTCCACCCCACCTCCCCCTTCCTCCATTTCATTCTGAGCTTCCATCTCCCAAGAGATTAGTTTATTGGTTATGTGTTCTTATCCCTTGCAAAAATTTCTCCTCTCTGTCCCAGTGCCAAAGAGCAGTTGATTACCGGGCCAAAAGGACACTGTGAGTGGCATTGATTTAGCAATCTGTGTCACCGTTTTTCATCATTTGGAATCATTAATCTGAGCATTTTTCATGTACTCTTCAGTCCTCAGAACAGTATTAGAGATCCAGGAATCTTTATTATTAATTTGGGGATGACTGATGAATGAAATCATTTCCAGAAAGCTTCTAGCTTAACACTTGGTCGAGACAGAGAGCAAGAAATCTTGCAGCAGTTACCTATCTGCCCGGTAATTAATAATTATCCCAGGAATATATGCAAAGGATTTCACCCCGTGGTCTTGAAACCATTCTCACATTTTTTCCCACAGTATCCCCGGCCAAGTCTGTCAGGGGGCAGCCAGAGGAAATGAGTCCCTTTTATTGTAGACATGGTGGCCACACATCTACCTGTTTACTGGACAGTACAGTGTTCAGTTAGTCTTTATGTCAGCCATCTTCCACCTCAGCTCCTCCCTCCAGGTTCTACAGCTCGAAAGAGGCATCTATGGTCAAAGGAACTTGGAAGGGAAACATGATGGCTCTGAAAAAAATGGGAAATGTAAATAATAATAATAATAATAATAATGGCATTTGTTAAGTGCTTACTATGTGCAAAGCACTGTTCTAAGCGCTGGGGGAATACAGGGTGATGAGGTCCATACTTCATGCTGCTGCCCGGATTATCTTTGTCCAGAAACGCTCTGGGCATATTACTTCCCTCCTCAAAAAT
Source organism: Tachyglossus aculeatus (assembly GCF_015852505.1). Taxonomy (NCBI): domain Eukaryota; kingdom Metazoa; phylum Chordata; class Mammalia; order Monotremata; family Tachyglossidae; genus Tachyglossus; species Tachyglossus aculeatus. The sequence continues at coordinate 43,059,524 of NC_052101.1, forward strand.
CTCCAGTGGCTACCAATCAATCTGCGCATCAGGCAGAAACTCCTCACCCTGCCTGGGCTTCAAGGCTGTCCATCACCTCGCCCCCTCCTACCTCACCTCCCTTCTCTCCTTCTACAGCCCAGCCCACACCCTCCGCTCCTCTGCCGCTAATCTCCTCACCGTACCTCGTTCTCACCTGTCCCGCCGTCGACCCCCGGCCCACGTCATCCCCCGGGCCTGGAATGCCCTCCCTCTGCCCATCCGCCAAGCTAGCTCTCTTCCTCCCTTCAAGTCCCTACTGAGAGCTCACCTCCTCCAGGAGGCCTTCCCAGACTGAGCCCCTTCCTTCCTCTCCCCCTCGTTCCCCTCTCTATCCCCCCATCTTACCTCCTTCCCTTCCCCACAGCACCTGTATATATGTATATATGTTTGTACATATTTATTACTCTATTTATTAATTTATTTATTTTACTTGTACATATCTATTCTATTTATTTTATTTTGTTAGTATGTTTGGTTTTGTTCTCTGTCTCCCCCTTTTAGACTGTGAGCCCACTGTTGGGTAGGGACTATCTGCATATGTTGCCAATTTGTACTTCCCAAACGCTTAGTACAGTGCTCTGCACATAGTAAGTGCTCAATAAATACGATTGATGATGATGATGATGATGAGGTTGTCCCACATGGGGCTCACAGTCTTACCCCATTTTACAGATGAGGTAACTTAGGCCCAGAGAAGTTAAGTGACTTGCCCAAAGTCACACAGCTGACAAGTGGCGGAGCTGGAATTAGAACCCATGACCTCTGGCTCCCAAGCCCAGGCTCTTTCCACTGAGCCACGCTAAGCCAAATGCTCCTTGTGGCCAGGAAACTCTGTTGTATTCTAAAAGCTTAGTAAAGTGCTCTGTCTGCAGTGTGTCAATAAATACCATTAATAATAATAATAATGATGATATTTGTTAAGCACTTACTATGTGCAAAGCACTGTTCTAAGCACTGGGGGGATACAAGGTTGTCCCACATGGGGCTCACAGTCTTAATCCTCATTTTACAGATGAGGGAACTGAGGCACAGAGAAGTGAAGTGACTCGTCCAAAGTCAGACAGCTGACAATTAGCAGAGCCGGGATTTGAACCCATGACCTCTCACTTCAAAGCCCATCCCCTTTCCACTGAGCCATGCTGCTTCTCTGATTGATTTAAGTTGGGGATCAGAGGTCTTCCTCACACAATGTAAGTTCTAATAATTTCTGCTTTCTAATCCTGGCTCTGTCACTTGCCAGCTGTGTGACCTATGGCAATTCGCTCAACTTCTCTGTGCCTCGGCCTTTTTACCTGCAATAATGGAGATAAGACATCTGTTCTCCTGTCCTCTTTAGACTGTGAGCCCCATGTGGGAAAGGGACTGTGTCTGACTTGATAACTTTGAATCTACCCCAGTGCTTAGAACGGTGCTCTTAGAACAGTGCTCTTAATAAAGACTATTACTGCTACTACAATCACTCCTTAAAATGTGCTGTTGGGATTAGGATGTAAGCGCTTAACAAATACCATTATTATTATTATTACACTGCTCTCTCCCCACTCTGCTGGACTATAAGCACCACGACATTAGTGAATAGAGCCCAACCCTGGGAGTCAGAAGATCGGGGGTTCTAATCCCAGTTCCGCCACATGTCTGCTGTGTGACACATGTCTGCTGTGTAGTACCACAGGTATTATTATTATTGTTATTATTAATATATACTAACTAAGCTTTAAGGCACTCAGTTCTCCCCCTCCCACCTAACATCACTCCTCTCCCACTACCTCCCAGTTCACACACTTGACTCTCCTAAAACTAATCCACTCGCTGTGCCTCAGTCTCACCTCTCTTGCTATTGACCCCTTGTTCGCACCCTCCCTACTCAGGAGATCAAGATTCTAATTCTGGCCTGGCCACTGGCCTTCTGGGTCACCCTGAGCAAGTTACATAGCCTCTCTGGGCCTCAGTTTCCTTATATTTAAAGTGGTATAAAATACATGGTCTCCTATCTCTTACATTGTGAGCCCCATTTGAGCCAGGAACTATATCTGATTTAACTTGTACCTACCCTAGCATTTAGCACAATACTTTGGCATATAACTACTACACCTACTAAAACACTTCATTCCCCCAAAGCTAATGCTAACCTCATTATGCCTCAATCTCAATTACCCAGACATCGACCCCTCCGCCCGCAATCTGCCTCTGGCCTGGAACTCCCTCCCTCCTCAAAGCTGACAATTACTCTCCCCCACTTCAAAGCCTTAGTGATGGCAAGTCTCCTCCAAGAGACCTTCCCTAACTAAGCCCCCCTTTCCTCTTCTCCCACTCCCTTCGGAGTCGCCCTGACTTGCTCCCTTTTTTCGCTCCCCCAGACCTAGCCCCACAGCACTCATGTCATGTCTGTAATTTACATATTGATATTAATGTCTTTCTTCCCCTCATCCCAAACAGTAAGCTTGTTGTGGGCATGAAATATGTCTGTTTTGGGCTGTACAGTGATCTGCACACAGTAAACGCTCAATAAATACAACTGAATTAATTTAACGAATGAATATAACTAACTATACTAATCTAATGCCTGGTGTGAGCTTGACACACGGTAAGCACTTAACAAATATCATTATTCATTCATTCAAATAACTATCCATTCATTAATTTTTCTGGAAAAATTGTTCTAAAAAGGCCAAGTCTGTGTTCTTCTTGATGTCTTAAACTCTACTAGATAGTTTGAAATCAATTCTTTGGTAGTGTGACCAGTGCATCCTGAGTATCCACTTTTAAGTTAACTGGTCTCTAATTATCAGATTCTTCCATTTCCCCACAAGATTTGCCCCTTTCCAGACCTGAGGGATTTCTCCAGTCTTCCTTGAGTTCTCAAAAATAATTGCTGGTGGCTGTGCAATAGCATCCACTAATTCCTTAAGAACCTTAGGATTTGTGCCAGAACCTGTTGATTCTAATGCATCCAGTTTTTTCTTTTAACTATTTCTTCCCTATTCTAGTTTCCAGCCCCTGAGACTTGCCCTGATCTACCACTCTTATTTATCTTTTTTTTTCTGAAGTCAGTAGTCATTTCAACAGTCAAGCAATGGCATTTCTTGAGGGCTTACTGTGTGCAGAGCGCTGAACTAAATGTTTAGTAGAGTTCAATATACAGAGTTGGTGGACATGTTCCCTGCTCAGAAGAGCTTATAATCTAGAGGGAGCTGTGAAAACACACTAAACTCCACTGCCTTTCAGCTGTTATCCACTTTACTTCCTGTTTATTTTGAGTAGGGCTTGGGGAAGGAGTCGGATTTGGAAGTCAAGGGGTATTTACCCTGGAGTTCCTATTTTAGCTTATGTAATTGAATCTTTTTTTAGTACCTTTGGCCATTCTTTCTGTAGCTTTCGCATTTGGCCTACCATAACTTTGAGAGTTGTCGATTTAGGCAGTTGTCGCCCTTGTTCTCATCATTTTCCTGCCCTGGTGGCATTCCTTTTTGAACCTGCCAGACTGTCTGTTCAGAGAACAGGCATCTTTCTGGTAGCCTAACCCTTAGGCTTCTCTAACAGTGAGTCTTCCTACAAGCATCCTAAAAGCCATTTGAAATTGAGGCCCAAGTTCATTTTCCATCTCCTTTGAAATTCTTTTCTCCCTCCTATAGGCTAAGTTTTTTTTAAAAATGGTATTTATTAAGCGCTTACTAGGTGCACTGTAAGTGCTGGGATAGATACAAGATAATCAGGTTGGACACAGTCCCTGTCCTGAATAGGGCTCCCAGTCTAAGTAGAAGGGAGAACAGTTATTGAATCCCCATTTTACAGATAACTAACAGAGGCACAGAGAGGTGAAGTGACTTGTCCAAGGTTACACAGCAGACGAGTGGCGGAGCTGGGATTAGAACCCACGACCTCTGCCTCCCAAGCCTGTGCCCTTTCCATTCAACTACACTGCTCTCGAAATTCACCATCTATTTTGATCACTTCAGTTCCACAATAGGAAAGCCAATTTCACTTCATGGGAAGTGGGAGAGTTGGGTCCAACCTCGCTGGTTACTCCGGCCTGGTGATCAAACTACTCCCCATCATCCTTTCCGGCTCCACCTCCCGCCCCCTTTTTCAGACCTTCCCCCTCCCCACACATACCCTGACACCATCACATTTATAATATTGTTTCCCTCATTGTTGGCAGGGAACTTGCCTACTAACCTGTAGTATTGTACTCCCCCAAGTGCTTAGTACCGTGTTATGCACACGCTATAAGTGCTCAGAAAATAGTATTGATTGTTGATTAATTGATTGATTGATTTTCCCATTTCTCCCAGCTCTTGCACACCATTCCCTCACCTCCTGCATCTTCAAATCCTCCCTCTCATCACCGCCTTCTTTCTTTGCCCTCTCCTACCTCAACTCGCTGCTCCCCTTCTACAACCCAGCCGGCAAACTTCATTCCACTAATGCTAGCCTTCTCACTACACTTCGATCTCATCTGTCTCACTGCTGACCTCTTGCCCTCATCCTGCTTCTATCCCAGAAAGCCCTCCCTACTCATATCTGACAGACAATTACTCTCCCCCATTTCAAAGCCTTATTGAATGCCCATCTCCACTGAGAGGCCATCCCTGACTGAGCCCTCTTATCCTTTTCTTCAGCCAACTTCTGCATCACCCTGAATTGCTCCCTTTATTCACCCCCACCCCAGTCCCATAGCACTTATGTACATATCTGTAATTCATTCATTTATATTAATGTCTGTCTCCCCCTCTAGACTATAAGCTTGTTGTGGGCAGGGAATGTGAATGTTACATGGTTATACTGTACTCTCCCAAGTTCTCAATACAGCACTCTGCAAACAATAGGTGCTCAATAAATGCGATTGACTGACTGACTTTCCCTCTGCCACAGCCTCCTTTCACCTCATCCACCCAGCATCACTTCTTGATTATTGTTTTTCTTCCTGTTTCAAGGTTGGGACAACCCATTCTCCAGCTGCATCCTCGGAATTGCCACTGCTGTGGGAATTAGGCCATCTGGGAGTGGGGAGGGGGCCTGGGATGGGACCACAGCTACCCTCCCCTTTTTCAGACATCTGATCCCCACATGGGGCCCCCAGGGAGGGTTAATATCACCTTTGCTTTTAATAAAGTAAAGGTTGAGTGCACTGTCTCACCACTAGTACCCAGAACCCTCTAGATCCTTGACTAATCATTCTTCCTTGCCACTAAGAATCAACTCAAGAAGGATCTGTCTCTCCCCACTCCAGTCCATACTTCACTCTGCTGCCCAGATCATTTTTTCTACAAAAATGTTCAGTCCATATTTCCCCACTCATCAAAAACCTCCAGTCAAACAGAAACTCCTTATGATTTTTTTATGGTATTTGTTGAGAACTTACTATGGGTCAAACACTATTCTAAACACTGGTGTAGGTACAAGTTCATTAGGTTGGATATAGTTCCTCTCCTCCACGGGCTCACAGACTACATAGGAGGGAGAAAAGGCATCTCCATTTTATAGTTTAAGAATCTGAGGCCCAGAGAAGTTTAATGACTTGCCCAAGGTCACACAGCAAGCAATTGGCAGAGTTGGGATTAGAATCCAGGTCTTTCTTACTCTCAGGCCTGTGCTCTCTACACCAAGCCTTGCTGTTTCTCTACAGTTGGCTTTAAAGCACCTCTCCTACTTTACCAATCTGATTTCCTACTGCAGCCCAGTCTGCGCACTAAGTTCCTCTCACGCCAACCTACTCATGGTACCTCGACCTCATCTAACTACTTACCTACCTACCCAAATCCTCTATCCCAACTCCTGCCTCTGACCTGAAAACCTGCCCGCTTCATATGTGACAGATGAGCACTCTCTCCATCTTCAAAGCCTTATTGAAGGCATATCTCCTCCAAGAGGCCCTCCCTAACTAAGTCCTCATTTCCTCTTCTCCCACTCCCTTCTGGGTTGCCCTGATAACTTGGATTTGCATCCTTTATTCGCCCCTCCCTCAGCCCCACATCACTTATGTACATATCCATAATTTATTTCTTCATATTAATGTCTGCTTCCTCTCTTTGTGGGCAGGGAACAAGTCTACCAACTCAGTTATATTGTTTTCTCCGAAGGGCTTAGTACAGTGCTCTGGACGTAATAAGAGTACAATAAGTATAATTGATTGTTCGATTGACCTCTGTTCTAGATATTCTCCTTCTTTCATCACTATGAGAGGTTCCTCCTCCATCCAAAGCCTGTGTGACTATCTGAGATCAACTAAGGAGAAGCTAAACCTAATGAAAAGAACATGAGTCTGGCAATCAGAAAACCAGGGTTCTAATCCCACCTCTGCCACCTGCCCATTGGGTGATCTTGAGCAAGTTATTTAACTCCTCTGTGTTTCAGTTTCTTCATCTTTAAAATGGGGATTCAACACACATTCTCACTCTCCCTTTAGACTTGGAGTCCCATATGGGGCAGGAACTCTGACTGGTCCGGTTGCTTTTACCCCAGTCCTTAATACCGTGCTTGGCACATAGTGAGTACTTAAAAAGTATCATTATGATTATCTGAAGCCCCACTGCTTTTCCAGAAGATATGTAGGTAGGTAGTTAAATCTCCCATAATAATAATAATGGTATTTGCTAAATGCTTACTATGTGCAAAGCACTGTTCTAAATGCTGAACCACCACACAGGTCTGCCTGCAACTCTCTTTCTTGAGCTAACTATAGAAGACTTCATGCACCTTCTCACCTACTCATCCTCAAAGGGCTTCTCCCTCCACCCCCAGGCTGACAGACTTGTCAGTTGATTGGGAATTTCGGATGCATTTTTATGCATTGAATGTATTGCTGTGCCCATCAATCATTTCCTTTCTTTCCACCCACTTCCGAGAATTCTTTCTGAGTGACGGTTCTGCCTGAAAAGTAAAACTCAGCAATAGGCTAAATGTTGTGGGGGCTAATTTTCTAGCTATCCAGAAATACCTCTGGAACCATTTTGGGTCCTGGAGGACTTCAGAAAATTGGGAAACTCAGACCTGGCACTAGACAGTTACAAACTGGTGATGAAGCCCAGGTGAGGGAGATGATGATGATGGCATTTGTTAAGCACTTACTATGTGCCAAGCTCTGTTCTAAGTGCTGGGATAGATACAAGGTAATCAGGTTGTCCAACGTGGGGCTCACAGCCTTAATCTCCATTTTACAGCTGAGGTAACTGAGGCACAGAGACGTTAAGTGACTTGCCCAAAGTCACACAACTGATTAGTGGCAGAGCCAGAATTAAAACCCATGACCTCTGACTCCCAAGCCCAGGCTCTTTCCATAAGCCACACTGCTTCTCTGAGTTGACCGAAAGTGTATCAATTATACTTATTGAGTGCTTAATGTGTGCAGAGCACTGTACTAAGCACTTGGGAGAGTACCATATAACAGATTTGATAGACACATTCCCTGCTCACAGAGAGCTTACAGTCTAGAGGGGGAGACAGACATGCAATAAATACATTGTTACATAGAATTTATCGATATGTATGTAAGTGCTGTGGGGCTAAGGGTGGGGCGATTACCAGATGCTCAAAAGTCACAGATCCAAGTGTGTAGGCCAAACAGAAGGGAGTAGCAGTTGGGGAAAAGGGCTTAACCGGGGAAAATCTCTTGGAAGAGATGTGACCTAAATAAGGCTTGGAAGATGGGTAGGGTGCTGCCTGGCATATTTGGAAGGGGAGGGAGTACCAGCCCAGAAGGAATCCCAGGTCTTATAGCCAATATGAATTCCTCTGCTGATACCAGCAGAAGTGTTTTATTAGGGGCTCACTAAAAAAACACATCCACTGTACTACCCATCCTGGCTAGACAGGACCACTAAGAGAAGTGAGCCGATGTAAGAAATGCTGAGCAGTATTTAATACGCTGGTTTTCCAGTGATTGCATTTTTTGATTGATCGATTCTTGGAAAATCCCCTGTTAAGGAAAACTCACTCAGTACTATTCACCATTCCAACTTCATGTGCTTGAGCCCAAGCCATTTCTTCTAACCCCGCAGCTCACTAGGTTCAACTAGAGAAGCAGTGTGGCTTAGTGGAAAGAGCACGGGCTTGGGAGTCAGAGGATGTGGTTCTAATCCCGCCTCTGCCACTTGTCTGCTGTGTGATATTGGGCAAGCCACTTAACTTCTCTCTGCTCCAATTACCTCTTCAGTAAAATGCAGATTAAAAGTGTGAGCCACACATGGCACAACCTGATTACCCTGTATCTACCCCAGTGCTTCGAACAGTGTTTGGCACATAGTAAGCGCTTAACAAATGCCATTATTATTATTCAAAAACATGCCCTGAATCCCTACCCATATTCTAGGCAAAGCGAGTAGTGGAAACACACTTTGTGGATGAATGGAGGGTTGGTTTGGAAAGATTGTCGGGGCTCACTCCCAGGAGCTTTGGGCAGAGTCCTGGGAACAAAGAAAAATCCATGAGAAGGGAAAAAAGCCATCCCAGTCTTCCCTTCCTAGGAGCCATCACAAGTCATTATATATATCATAAATGCTTTGCTTATTCACATTAATGTCTGTCTCCTCCTTTAGACTATAAACTCTCTCTGAACAGAGAACATGTCCTCTAATTCTGTTGCATTGCACTCTCCTATATTGCACTTTCCTAAGCACTTAGGACAGCACATAGTAAGTGCTCAATAAACATGATTGATCAATCGATTGATTGATTCTCAAAGGAGGAGTCTCTCAGCATCGCCCCAGCAGATGAGAAATGGTGATTAGCTCATATCTACCCCAGCTCTTTGTACAGCACTCGGTACGTAGTAAGTGTGTAACAAATACCATAATTATTATTATTACTGTTATTATTATTATTGAAAGGCCTGAGACCACACCACTCAATCGCAGAAGTATAGGGTTTGAGCTCCTAGAGAAGCAGCGTGGCTCAGTGAAAAGAGTATGGGCTTGGGAGTCAGAGGTCATGGGTTCTAGTCCCGTCTCCATCACTTGTCAGCTGTGTGACTTTGGGCAAGTCACTTAAGTTCTCTGAGCCTCATTACCTCATCTGTAAAATGGGCATTAAGACTGTGAGCCCCACATGGGACAACCTGATCTCCTTATATCCCCCCAGTGCTTAGAACAGTGCTTCACACATAGTAAGCACTTAACAAATGCCATCATTAATTAATTTTCACTGCTTCCCCAGAGTTGCAAAACATTCAGCAACTTGGCACCTTTCTGGGCACTCTTCCTCTGAGCACTTTTCATGGAAATCCTGCCCTGTCTTTATTTCCCACTTGCCATTCCTACCTCCAACCCAGGCTAGGATGTCCAAGGACTCCATTCCTAGGGGCACACGTGGCACCAGTTCCGCCTGGGCTGGTTCACAGCCCATCTATCACCTTGCGGATAAGATGACCAACAGGGACCCTCACAGACACCTGATATGGAGGTGCTCAGAACACCACACGTTTTCTGTCTCTCCCCAATCCAGATGATAATTACATTCTGCTGCCTGGATCATTTTTCTACAAAACCATTCAGTCCATGTTTTCCCACTCCGCATGAAGCTCCAGTGGTCGCCCATCCAGCTCCTCAGCAAACAGAATCTCCTTATCATCGGCTTTTAAAGCACTCAATCACCTTGCCCCTTCCTATCTCACTTTGAGGCTTTACTACTACAATCCAGCCTGTATACTTTGCTTCTCTACTGCCAACCTACTCACTGTACCTCCATCTCATCTATCTCGGCAGTGACCCCTCACCCATGTCCTTCCTCTGGCTTGGAATGTGCTTCCTTTTCATACCCAACAGACAATTACTCTCCCCTCCTTCAAAGCCTTATTGAAGGCACATCTCCAAGAGGCCTTCCCAAAATAAGTCCTCATTTCCTCTTCCCCAATCCCTTCTGTGTCACCTTTGCACTTGGATTTGCATTCTTTATTCACCCCTTCCTCAACCCCACAGTACTTATGAACATATCCATAATTTATTTGTTTATATTATTGTTTCTCTCCTCCCCTAGACTGTAAGGTTGTGGTGGGCAGGGAACAGGTCTATCAGTTCTGTTATATTGTACTTTTCCAAGCACTTAATGCAGTGCTCAGCACACAGTAAGTGCTCAATAAATACAACTGCTTGATAGCTATATGTCGGGGGAGCTGCAAACCATAATGAGGTCATAGGTAATAGTAGGTGGGAATTCTTCTGAGTCACCTTGAACCTAGATCATTTATCTGGGGGATGCCTGACCCCCCTTCCCCACTTGCTCCTGATTCCCCTCCCAGGCTTCTCTGAACATGGATGTCACTTCCAAGCTATAAGAGTAAGTTGGGAAGCTCCTTGTGGGCAGAGAATGTGTCTGTTCCCAAGCACTTAGTAGGGTGCTCTGCACACAGTAAGTGCTCAGTAAATGCAATCAAATGAATGAATGGGAAATAAAAATATGGGCGTAAAGGTGTTTGGCGCCATATCTGTCCCAAACAGAGGACAGAGCAGCTGGAAAGAGAACACAAGATATTCACCGCAAACCCACAGCACTGACGTACTTCTCCTTATACTCCACCTTTTCCCCTAACTATAACTTGGTGTCTGTCTCCTTCTGTTGAGAGTAAGCTCCTTGTGGGCAGGGAATGTGTCTACCAGCCCTTTTATACTGTACTTTGCCAAGCACTTAGTACAGTGTGCTGCTCACAGTAAGCGCTCAATAAATGCCATTGATTTACAGATTGATTGATGGCTAGGCTCATCCTGAGACTCTGCCATTACAGAATGAAGAGACCTGGACAAACCGACCCAGCAGAAGCAGCCCAGCCTAACGAGAGCATCGGCCAGAACTCAACCACAAACATCTGCTCTTTGGCTCCGAAAATAGCTATCCATTTAGATTCCAGATTCCTTGGAAGGATCATTGGTGTACCAAATTCACTCTGTGATATTTTGTAAACATTTTCTTAATGAAAAAAGTTCATCCTGTTCACCCCATAGTCATACACGTCTAGCTACAGTCAGGTTTGTTCACAAGCACTTTCGATGTTGAATCTTAACTGCAGAAAGCATGTTCACCCTTAAAGAGGCGCTCGGCATCCAAAACAAGTCTGCAGCGAACTTGTCTGGCCATCTGCCCCTCTCTGAAAGGCAGACAATCACACGGAGAGGACGGTCTTATTTGTCCAGTACACTGATCAGCCCTTCTGAAAAGCAGCCCTCTTGGCAAGCAATTTACTGATTAGCGACTTCCCCTTTGTGAGGCTTAAAGCAGGTATATCTGGATGAGCTCCAGGCCTAAGGGGCTGCAACCACATCTGTTCCAAGACCCTGCTATGTTTGTGAGGAAGGGAGAACCAGAAAATCTCTCTTGATTTAATTGTTAAAGCAAAGGGAACACGATTCCAAGTGCTAATAAAAGACCATTTGGCTTTGTAAAGACTCAAAGGGGGTGGCTTGCTGGGCAAAAGAGCCATCTCTTCCTTCTCTCTCAGCATGCAGGCCACAGCTCTTTAAGTGTATGAAGTAAGACCTACAGGTTACTCAGAATAAAAACAGGTTGGGAGCTGTGTCCTAATGAAGACTATAATTAGATTGCAGATATGATTTGGCAAAATTTTCCCAGTCACCTCCTTCCCCTCCCCAATATAAGGGATTCATTTCTGCTCCGAGACAAGGACAACCTGGCTTTCTTTCCTCCTGTCAGCCATGACCGAACAGGAAATCTGGTCAGACTCTGATCCCGGCTCTTGGGGATATAGAAAGGCCTCTGTTCTATCAGAAAGACTGGTAACTGCATTTTACAGCAACCAAACCTCAGCCTTTTGTCCGCAGGTCTCCTGAGGCATTTGAGTCAGTGGAGTCGAGCGGTCTGGAATAGGTGAAGCTAGTGTAAGAAGAACCAGAATGTCTCCCCAGGCTAAGCTGGACAGGTGTTCCATGGAGTTGGGGCTCTCTATTCTATTGGAGGGCCAATTTTGGCCTTTCTTCAAGCTGAACTTGGCCTTGATAACCCACTAGGGTGGCCATCTGTCTCGTTTTATACCGGTCAGTTCGGTTTCCAGCTGGTCTGACCCCTTCGGATACTAATCTGGCACCGAATGCTTTCGTGTCTGGTATTTTTATTTTCGGCTCCCGTTCTCCTCTGTCACGGCTCCTACCGCCAAGTTCCAGACCTGAGGAGAGGCTTCCCATCACGGAGGGACCTGGGAGAGGAACTCAAAACTCTGGAGCAAAGGAGATGGTTTCCCCCTACAGCGACATTCTCTAGGTCCAGCTGATTACCACAATGACTTTTTATCATTTCCTCATGATGTCATCGCGTTACATTACATAACCTGCATAATGTGCATAACGGAATGTCCGTCTGCTGCCTCTCGGTCAGCAATTGGGCATCCGGTATTCTCAAGGGGCCTCTCTGGCCACTGCTCCACCATCACCAACATGATCGTGAGAGAAAGACTAGATTTGGGTTTCATATGTTGCCTCAGCTGGGAGCAAAGTGGGTGAAGAAGAAGTGGGGAGGAAAAGGGAAATCTCTGTTTTTCTCATTTCAGCATGAGAGAACTTTTTTTTCTTTTGAAATAAAGTTAACTGTGGCAAAAACTGCAACTCCACACCCACTCCAGTTTGAAAAAAATAAACTGCCCCGTTTTGTCAATGCTGGATTTTTCTCCCAAAAGATTTTCCCCAATATTTTAGAATCAGAAGCCGCTAAGCATTTTGGTTTTCTTGCCAAATTTAGAGCCGAATGCAAAACATTAGTGATTTGTTTTCTCTTTCACTCAGGCCAAATATGAGCTCTGAACTGACGTATTTTTACATTTTTACATTTTTTTTCTATTTTATTCCCGGGGTAGTCCTAGAACCAGAGGCAAAAATGATTTTGACATAAAAATATCCATTGTTTGCATAGCACAGACTTCTATTTAGTTAGAAAAACATGTTTTCTTGTATTAAATTTCCCTTGAAAAGCTGTGGTTTAAGTTACAGACAAGCATGTTTCGTTAAGCCCTGCATTTTTAATCAGAAGTGTTCTGGAGGTATCAAAAAACCACAAAAGCTGTTTAGTGTCCTAGTTTGTTGGTCAAATCGTCTTCCATTTTGCCTAGGTGTCTCTTTCCCTGTGAAGAGGCAATCGGCAAAAGAGGAAAGATGACTGAAGCAGAGGTATTGCAGAAAACAGAGTTTGCCTGTTATGAGGGAAATCTATGCAGAAGAAATCTATGAGAAGCAACGTGGTTTAATGGAAAGAGCCTGTGCTTGGGAGTCAGAGGTTGTAGGTTCTAATCCACGTTCTGCCACTTGTCTGCTGTGTGACTATGGGCAAGTCACTTAACTTCTCTGTGCCTCAGTTACCTCATCTGTAAAATGGGGATTAAGACTATGAGCCCCAAGTGGGACAACTTGATAACCTTGTAACAATCCCAGCACTTAGAACAGTGCCTGGCACATAGTAAGTGCTTAATACTATTATTATTATTATTATTATTATTATTACTATTATTATTATTATGCTGTGTTTAATATGTACTGACTCAGCTGACTATGATAGAGAAGCAGCGTGGCTCAGTGGAAGGAGCACGGGCTTTGGAGTCAGAGGTCATGGGTTTGAATCCTGACTCCGCCACATGTCTGCTGTGTGATCTTGGGCAAGTCACTTAACTTCTCTGGGCCTCAGTTACCTCATCTGTAAAATGGGGATTAAGACTGTGAGCCCCACGTGGGACAACCTGATCAGCCTGTATCCTCCCCAACGCTTAGAACAGTGCTTTGCACATAGTAAGCGCTTAACAAATACCAATTATTATTATTATAACACTTCAGGTTTTCTTAAAAACCAAAGCAAGTCAGAAATGGTTAAAGAAACTCCTAGATCTTCTGGAAAACTTGTAAGAAGGGTTTCCATTAATCTACATTTATTTCTTGTCTTATAGATCTAATTACAAATGACATTTGCATGATTGAAAACAGGCTATTTCCCAGTAGTTCATTGTCTCTTGTTACATATTCCCCATCTGAGTGCATTAGCCCTCCGTTTGTGACATCTAAGTCAGGGGCTGTGGAAAGGATATAATGTCATAGAAGATTGTGGCTTCAGGGTGAGGCTGGGGGGGGGGGAATGAACAGGAGGGGCTAAACTGTAAGACACGAAGGTAAAGATGCTCATGGATATCTCATTAAGCCGGGAAGAAACCGAGCAAGAAAAATGACCCAAAATGATTTCAGAATGATTTCCTAGCTAATCCCTTTTTCCTATTCTCCCACAAGCTTTGAGCTAACACGCGTTTGCCAAGTAAACCAAAATGTGGGATCCCACAAGTCCTGGAATTGTATCAGGGGCTGCTCCTGGAGTATGAGAACTCTGGATTTAAGAGGCCTAGCAGCACAGCCTAGTGGATAAGAGCCTGAGTCCCGAAGTCATAGATCCCTCGAGACTGTAAGCTCATCCTGGGCAGGGAACGTGACTACCAACTCTGTTGCATTATGCTCTTCCAAGTTCTTAGTACAGTGCTCATCACACATTAACCACTCAGTAAATACCACTGATGACGTTGATGATGATGATGATTATTATGCTGTGTGTGATACATACTGGCCCAACTGAATAGGTTAGCACTTCTGGTTTTCTCAATAGCCAAAGCAAGTCAGAAATGGTTAAAGAAACTCCTAGATCTTCTGGAAAACTTGTAAGAAGGGTTTCCACAGGGGCACTGACGCAGACACCCGTGTGCCCAGCCAGAAGCCACGGATGTCCATTACTTGTTTGATGTCGGTTAGCTAGCAAGAAGCAGTGTGGTGCACTGCATAGAGCTCGAACCTGGGAGTCAGAAGGTCGTGGGTTCTAATCCCAGCTCTGCCACCTGTCTGCTGTGTGACCTTGGGTAAGTCACTTCACTTCTCTGTACCTCAGTTACTTCAGCTGTAAAATGGGGGTTGGAACTGTGAGCCCCACATAGAACAGGGACTGTGTCCATCCCGATTTGCTTGTCTTCACCCCACCACTTAGTTCAGTGCCTGGCACGTAGTAAGAGCTAAACCAATACCACAATTATTATTATTATATAATGTAGACGAACTTAATAGCATCAAAAAAATCACACAGAAAGCTTTTTACAGAAATCCACATATCCTAAAGTGTGTAGCTGAGGGAAATTCTCATCCCCTCCTCGTCTCCAAAGTCGTTGCTTTCCCTTCCCAAGTTCCTGTAACACGGTCACCGCTTCCCAGCCTTGGAACTTGGGAGCAGGAAGCAAGCCAGGGGGAGGTGGGCGTTGAACATTTAAAATGACAAAAGTGGACTGAAAAGGTGTCCAATGCCTCATTAATACTGGAAAGGGTGGCAGAACAGATGATTTCTGAACAAATGATCACCCAGAGTGTGAGGAAAAAAAGCCAGTCACATTAGAGTTTCCTTCTCTTGAGAAGCAGTGTGGCTCAGTAGACAGAGCATGGGCTTTGGAGTCAGAGGTCATGGGTTCAAATCCCAGCTCCGGCAATTGTCAGCTGTGTGACTTTGGTCAAGTTACCTAACTTCTCTGTGCCTCAGTTACCTCATCTGTAAAATGGGGATTAAGACTGTGAGCCCGCCGTGGGACAACCTGATCACCTGGTAACCTCCCCAGAATTTAGAACAGTGCTTTGCACGTAGTAAGCGCTTAATAAATGCCATCATTATTATTATTATCTGCTTCCCGCCATTAGTTTCTCATTGTGTGTTGACTTCTAGACTACACAGGAGTCTTCCCTCCCATATCGCCCTGCATCTTACAGAGGTAGAGGGTATGTGGAGCCATGTGGGATGGGGACTGTTCCATGTGGAGGATCCCCAGCTGTTTCCAGGCTCCCATCTCTTCTCCCAATGGTAGTGGACATTCCTGGAGTTGGGAGGCAGGGCAGGAAAGCGGGGGGGGGGGGGTGTGGGGTGTGTGTGTGTCTGTCTGTCTGTCTGTCTGTCTCAGAGGGGACAAGCCTACAAGGCAGCTTTCTACAGTCCCTTTTCCCTGCAGACTGGAGAAACTTTAACTGGAGATATTAACTGGAGAAAGTTAAAATAATAATAATCATAATGATGGTACTTGTTAAGCGCTTGCTATGTGCCAAGCACTGTTCTAAGTACTGGGGCAGATGCAGAGTAATTAGGTTGTCCCACGTGGGGCTCACAGTCTTAATCCTCACTTTCCAGATGAGGTAACTGAGGCACCGAGAAGTTAGGTGACTTGCCCAAAGTCACACATCTGATAAGTGGCAGAGCTGGGATTAGAACTCATGACCTCTGACTCTCCAGCCCGTGCTCTTTCCATTAAGCCACACTGCTTCTCTAAAGAAAGTTGTGGCCATAGCACTGCTCCACCAAGGCACTTCCTTCCCTCTTCCTTCTGAAAAGGTAACCTCTTCCAAGAGGTCTTCCCTGATTTATCTCCTACCATCCTGTCCATGCCATCCCACCAGCAATATCAATTAATCATATTTATCGAGCACTTATTATGAGCAGAAAATTACACTAAGTACTTGGGAGAGTTCAATAGTACAAAGTTGGTAGAGACATTCCCTGTCCACAACAAGCTTAAGGTCTAGAGGGGGAGACAGACATCAGTATAAATAAATGAATTATGGATATGTAGTGCTATAGTAACAGTAAGACGACTATCCATGTATCTGTTTGCTATGCATAGACTGATCTGATTATAGATTTACTTTATCACTTTCTGTATTTTTTCATCATTTCTGTCTTTGCTCTTACTCTTATCTGTTGTAAAAAGGACCATTCATGTAAACTCTTTTCCCCCATAGATAGCAAACTCGTCTATGAGAGGGCCTCATCTTTGACTTCTTCTGTATGACCCTAGGAAGGGATGGTCCCAATTCAACAGAGTTTCAAAGGGCAAACACAGTCCAAGTCCCACCCCTCCACCCCCACCCCCCCAGGGTGGCAGAGAGTAGCAGTGATCAAAGCAGAGATCAAACATGACTTAGTACTGAGCTGAATCCAATAAAGGGCAGGGGTCAGGGACTGAAGAAGACAGAGTGAGCTTGGTAGAAAAGCATGGGCCTTGGAGTTTGGAGATGACAGTTCGATCCCCAACTTAGCCATTGGCCTACTCTGGGTCCTTGGGCCTCAGCTTCCTCATCCGTAAATTGGGGATGTCTGCTCTCCCTACCTCTTAAGCTATAAATGTCGTGTGGAAAAGGGACAGCCCCACACCACTTATGAAAATATCTATGATTTATGTAGACTGTAAGCTCATCTTAGGCAGGGAAGTTGTCTGTTTATTGTATTGTACTCTCCCAAGCGCTTAGTATGGGTGTCTGCACGCAGTAAGTGCTCAATAAATACACTTGACTGACTGACTCGCATCTACCCTACCACTTGGAGCAAAATAAATGCTTAATAAATGCCATAATAGCTGTGATTACCATTACTGAAGTGTGGTTGTGTCACTTCAGGGGAAGGAGAGTTCAAGGAAGACATTATTAACTCAAGTAAGAGGAAAGAGAAACAGATGTAAAACAGAAGACATGTGTCAGAGGCCCAGTCTGCTGGCTTGGAGAGACAGATGCTAATGATCATCAAGGAGAGCCATAATGTCATTGGGCCCGGGAAGGGATGGCCAAAGGCGCAAGGACAACATAGCTCTTCCCATTCCAGGATGGTACAGCTGGACCAGAATGCTGGGAGCCCTCTCATCCAAGGAGGAGAAACTTGATGGGAGGCCTCTGTCCTTCCTGATCTCCTTCTCCCCACAGAACTCTCTTTCCCAGGCCTCCCACAGTTACTTTCTCAGACCCAAAAGGATAGCACACAATTGCATGGCAAGGCAAGTCCTTCTACAACTCCAGCTTCCGCCTCCATGGTGACAGCTCCTCTCATTCTGAGAAAGATGGAGAAGAAACATGGTGCTGGAAGTAGCATGGCCTAGTGGATAGAGCACAGGCCTGGTCATCAGAAGGACCTGGGTTCTAATCCCAGCACCGACACTCGTCTGCTGTGTGACCTTCGGCAAGTCCCTTAATTTCTTTGTGCCTCAGTTCCCTCATCTGTAAAATGGGGATTAAGACTGAGTCCCGTGTGGGGCAGTGACTGTGTCCAACCTGATTATATCTACCCCAGCAATGAGAACAGAGTAAGTCCTTCAAAAACACTACTACTTAAACATAGTAAGCACTCAATAACTGTAATTGAATGAAGGAATGAAAATGCCATTATCATTATTACTTTATAATTAATATCATTATGAAACAGGTCCTCCCTGGCTGTTGTGCCAAAATGTGGACAGGAGGACCCTCCAGCATTCCCAGCTTGTGCCTCTCCCACCTCCCAGCTCCGATGCCCGAATTCTGGGGTTCCCTCGGCTTTCTGCAGCCCCATTTCCATGAGCAGACCTGGACACCAAGCCCAGACAGTCTCAGATGCCTATTCTTCTAAAGTTCAGTAGGCAATATGTCTGGTGACATCTGAGCTAGCTGTTCCAGCTGCCAATTATTTTTAAAATGTCATGATCACCTAGAATCCCAAATCCCGTTATGAAACTGTTCATCCTCTCCTGACGACCTTTTCTCTAGAGGTTCAGATATATATGTTTATGTGTGTTTGTGTGTATATATATAATTATAGCACTTATTAAAAATATTCTACCAGTTCCGTGGGATTAAAGGAAGTTCGGGGAAAATGGTGTGCTGGGATTGGGTGATGCAATAAACACAATTGCAAAATGGCATGGAGCTGGGAGGGAGACGGGCTGGGAGAGTGCTCTCCCTACCCCTCTTTTCCTCCCCACCTCAGTGTCTCCCAGGAGCGTATCACAACCGACAAGAAGACCCTGGAGCTGGAGGTGGGATAGAGAGGGATTCCCTCTGTGTCTGCCCTCTCCAGCTCTGGGTCAGATTCCTCCAGGAAGCCAGTTCTCTTCCCTTCAGGCAGCAGGGGGGTGGGACACCAGTACTGAAACATTCTGCACAGATGACAACTCCCCTGTTATTAGAAACAGTTACCAGCCGACAACTGAGGATTGTATATTCTGCTTCACTATGGTTACACATAACTTCAGGGCTGTAACATGAGCCTCTTGGAGCAACAGGAGGCTCTACAGTGATCAGAAATACAGTAAGGAAAAATGTTCGGCTCCAAATTAGCTTTGTGGATTTGGCAACACACATTCCCACCAGGACCAGCTCTCCTGGATTCAACCCATCTTGTTCGACAAGTCCACACTCTTCTCACACGGCTGGTCAGCCCACCAAGGGGGGACTCCTTGAGAGATTGAGGGGTTTGGGGGTGCTGACATTTGAAAGGGAATTTCAAGAAGAATCGGTGTGAGATGGGGGCCGTGTCTGAATTCATTATCCTGTTTCTTCTCCAGCCCAGTGTGGTGCTTAGCACTTAGTAAACACCATAACTCTCATTGTTCTGATGCTGATTTCACTCTGATTTGCTTGGTTGGCACCGGGAATGGAATCTTGACCTCTCTAGGCTAAGGAGGCCCTCTCTGTGAAATGGTGGGGCGTAGGGGAGAAGAAAGATCTGTATCTGGGTGGGGGTGATCATCAGCCCAAGAAAAATTAATAACAACTGATGTATTTGGTAAGTGCTTACTATGTGACATGAACTGTACCAAGTACTGGGATGGAAACAAGATAATCAAGGTGGCCACAATCCCTGGCCCACACAGGCCTCACAGACTAAGTAGGAGGGAGAACGGGTGCTGAGCCACCGTTTTACAGATATAGAAACTCAGACCCTGAGAAGTTAAGGATAAGGATCTTGCCCAGGTTCACACAGCAGATAAACCTGGGATTAGAACTCAAGTCCTCTGGCTCTCAGGCCCATGCTCTTTACACTATGTCCCCTCTGATCATGCTCTCTTTCTGATGCTCTCTCTCTTTCTGCAAGGCAGGAGGCCTTCACAGACTGAACCCCCCTTTTTCCTCTCCTTCTCCCCATCCCCCCAAGCCCTACCTCCTTCCCCTCCCCACAGCACCTGTATATATGTTTGTACAGATTTATTACTCTATTATACTTGTACATATTTACTGTTCTATTTATTTTGTTAATGATGCGCGTTTAGCTTTAATTCTATTTGTTCTGATGACTTGACACCTGTCCACATGTTTTGTTTTATTGTCTGTCTCCCCCTTCTAGACTGTGAGCCCATTGTTGGCTAGGGACCCTCTCTATATGTTGCCAACTTGTACTCTCCCAAGCGCTTAGTACAGTGCTCTGCACACAGTAAGCACTCAATAAAAATGATTGAATGAATGAATGAATTCGCTGATTTTGTCTCTGGATATTGTACTGTTCTTTCAACTCTTCAGGTCTGGATTTAAGAAAATAATAATAATAATAATGGCATTTATTAAGCTCTTATTATGTGCAAGGCACTGTTCTAAGCACTGGGGAGGTTACAAGGTGATCAGGCTGTCCCACGGGGGGCTCACAGTCTTCATCCCCATTTTACAGATGAGGGAACTGAGGCCCAGAGAAGTGAAGTGACTTGCCCAAAGTCACACAGCTGACAATTGGTGGAGCCGGGATTTGAACCCATGAACTCTGACTCCAAAGCCCAGGCTCTTTCCACTGAACCACACTGCTTCTCTAAGATGAGTTTGTTGGGGGTGGTGGGTGTTTAAGTGGGGACAGGGCTGGGGGGGAAGAAAAACACACACCCAGGTCAAAACCCATAGGCCCTTGAGTGGTACTCTGGCCGTCTTAGGAAGTATGACTCTTTTGCCACCCTCCTGCACCGATCCTTTTATGGAGCAATGAAGCTGCATATCTCCCAGCTGTGATTCCAGGGATATACTGTCTCTGGGGACTTGGGGCATAGGGGGAAAAAAAAGGAAAAGAAAAAGCAGCCCAATGTGACTGACCAAACTAAATTAAAATTTGGAATCAAATAGCCAGTGAAGAGGAGGGAAAGCTGATGCGGAATGTCTTCCACTTCTGCTATATGCCCTGCCCAGCTTCTGTCAGCATGCTGGGCCCAAGCAACACTGTGCTTGTGACCTAGCTTGGCATCTCACCAACCTCCATGACGCCTGATCTCCCAGTTCTCCATTCCCTCTCATAGTTGCCAGAAGGGCACCTCGCCAGGTTGAGCTTCGGACCCTTGCGGTCCAAGGTCCGGGTGAGCCAGGATACTGCTTGCCCATAGAAAAGCCCCTGGCAACCCCAGATAGGCTCAGCTCAGGTCTGCAAAAACCCAGGGGAGATTGCACGGCCCAATTCTCAAACTCACGGTGCATCTTAAGTCGTGAACCTGGGAAGCTCTAACCCTGATTCCCCCTCCATTCCCCTTCATCCCCAGCTCTGGGGTCAGGTTACCAAGGACTCTGAGTGGAGGATATCTGGAAGCCCCTGGCTTAAGTTCTCATCCTCTTCTCCTCCCTCTCCGTCGTGTACATATCTCTAGTGTCCTGCTTCCACCTGCCTCTCCAGCTGTCCTAGACTCTTTTGAGAACAACCTGCAGTCGAGCTGATGGGGGATAGGGCTGGGTTGGCAGATAGATTATAAACTCCAGGTGAGCAGGGAATGTGTGCTTTGCTCTTGTAGTGATTTCCCAAAAATCTAGTATGATGCATTTCACTGATATTCACACCATTGTCAGCTCCATGGCACCTAATTATTTAGCCATATTTCTTTTTAAATTTCTGTCTCTCCCCCTTGATTGTAAGCTCCTTGTGGGCAGAGACTATGTCTACCAACTCCATATTTTGCTCCCCCAAGAGCCTAGTACATTGCTCTGCACACAGAAAGCACTTAATAAATACTACTGATTGATTAATTACTGCAGCATTAGTGGGCTCTACTAGATGCTCAACCCAGATATCAGCCAGTCTCCAAAGGGTCCACATGAGAACCAGCTCATCAGGATTACCCAGTCTGGAAGGTGAGGAAAGGGGACAGAGTGAAGGAAGCTGAAGGAAGTCATCGGGAAGGGTAGTGTGCTTATCCATTCATTTGAACAAGATTTCCTCTCCCCACCCCAGGCTGAGTGATGTACACCTGTCAGGTGAAAGGACCCAAGGAATTTCCTCTCCCCCTTCACCTGCCCTATCCAATCAAGCAGCATGGCCTAGTGCCTGGGAGTCAGAAGGACCTGGGTTCTAATCCTGGCTTCACCACAAGTCTGCTATGTGACCTTTGGCAAGTCAATTTACTTCTCTGTGCCTCAGTTACCTCCTCTGTAAAATCGGGCTTAAAACTCTAAGCCCCACGTGGGACAGAGATTGGGTCCAACCTGATTAGATCATATCTACTCTAGCGCTTAGTACAGTGTTTGGCACATAGTAAATGCTTAACATATACCATAACAAAGGGCTGTTCCAGAAGCCGGGCAACTCTATGGGCTCAGGACCCCCTGAGCTGCCTGACGACCTAGAGGGTCTTTGCATGAGGGAATTCCCCCACGCAATCAAAGAGCCCCTGATGGCAGGAACCCTGACAGTGGGCTAGGAGGACTGGCCATTAGTGGGCTGTAATTAATAGCTATATTATCTGAGAAAAAACATGGAGATAGAATCAGTCAGGTGGCCATTTAGACCAGAGGTGGGCAAGGAAGTAGATCTGAGGGAACACCTAGGTCCTAAGCCCTGTATGGGCAGGGATTGTCTCTCTTTACTGCTGAATTGTACTTTCCAAGTGCTTTTTACAGTGCTTTCCACACAGTAAGTGCTCGATAAATACGATTGAATGAATCTAGGTCCTAGGCCGTGTGTGATGTGTGTGTGTGTGTGTGTGTGTGTGTGTGTGTGTGTGTGTGTGTGTGTGTGTGTAAGGGACTGCCATAAACCTCCTTATTGGCTGACAAGGCCTTTCAATCAGTCCAACAATCAATCACGTTTATTGGCTGCCTACTGTGGGCATTCATTCAATTGTACTTATTGAGCACTTACTGTGTGCAGAGCACTGTACTAAGCTCTTGGGAGTATAACAGAGTATACACAGATATAGTATAACACAGTACAACAGAGTTGGTACACATGTTCCCTGCACCCAGCAAGCATACAGTCTGCCTCGTGAGTATTGTGTCAGAGGGAACTGTGCAATCCAGTGCCTGAGACAGTACCCAAAGTGACAAAGCTCCAACCTCAGCTTGAAGAACCTCTTGGGCATGATAATAGTGACCTGAAATAAGACAGATACCTTAGAGTTTTGACCCTCCATGTCGAGGAAGAAATTTGATTTCCACTTGGCCCAAAGAAAATCTGAATTACCTACCTGCAGGAATAGTTCAGTTGCCAATTCATTCATTCAATCGTATTTATTGAGCACTTACTGTGTGCAGAGCACTGTACTAAGTGCTTGGGAGAGTACAAGTTGGAAACATATAGAGGCGATCCCTACCCAACAGTGGGCTCACAATCCAGAGAAGGCTTTGGTGTGCAACACTGGGGATGGATAAATCAGTCAGTCAGTCAATCATATTTCCTGAGCACTTACTCTGTGCACTGTACTAAGCACTTGGGAGAGTACAATATAACAGACACATTAGTGAAGCTGCATGGCTCAATGGAAAGAGCACAGGCTTGGGAGTCAGAGATCATGGGTTCAAATCCTGGCTCTGCCAAATGTCAGCTGTGTGACTTTGGGCAAGTCACTTAACATCTCTGTGCCCCAGTTACCTCATCTGTAAAATGGGGATGAAGACTGTGAGCCCCACATGGGACAATCTGATCACCTTGTATCCTCCCCAGCATTTAGAACAGTGATTTACACATAGTAAGCCCTTAACAAATGCCATCATTATCATTATTACATTCCCAAATGGTATCTGGGTCCCTTCAATGGCCCGGGCCCTCATGCTATAGGGGCTGCAGAACAGGAACCCCATTTCATTGGATTCTTGTAGCATGATGACCTATTGTCAAGGAAGCTGAGCTCTTATTAGCCTCCACAGTGTCCACCAGATGGGATTAAGGATTTTCAAGTCCCATCGGCGCAGCACTAATCTACACGAAGCCCCATTAATTAGTGCAGTTTGTGAAAGTTTCTTAAGGGCACGTGATCGATCGGCGGATGGTTTCTGAAGGGAATCGACTCCATTGGTGGGGAAAATTGTACAAGAAATCTCAAGTCGCGAGTCCCATTTGGACAAGTCTGACAAGGATGATGCTAATGTTCCACCCAAGACCGACAGGAAGGGGCTGTGAAGTAGAGGAGGAAGTGAAGGACAAATAGTGAGAACACTGATTCCAGAGCCAGCTTCTTCATAAGCAGCATAGCCTAATGGATAGATTGCTGACTTGGGAGTCAGAAGGACCTGGGTTCTAATCTCTGCTCCACCACTTCTCTGCTGTGTGACCTTGGTCAATTCACTTCACTTCTCTGTGCCTCAGTTACCTCATCTGTGAAGTGGTTACCTAATCTATAAAATGGGTTTGAACACTGTGAGCCCCATGTGAGACATGGATTGGGTCCAACCTGACTAGTTTGTATCTACCTCAGAACTTAGTACAAAGCCTGGCACATAGTAAGGGCTTAACAAATCCCAGAGGGAAAAAAAAGCAGATATCCAAGCGGGAGGGAGGTGAAGGGAGTAAGTAGGCACTCAGGAATCTTTCTTTGGGGCCGCTCGTTTGGGCAGGGAATGACTCTATCAACTCTTATTATTTTATTCTACTCTCCCAAGTGCTTAGTACAGTGCTCTGCACACAGTAAGTGCTCAGTAAGTACAATTAGTTGATTGATCGATTAGTTGTTCTTCGGTTATGTGGGATTGAAGCATCAATACGTTAACCGTGTCAGGAAAACATTAAGGATCTCTAGCAGCCACTTTCTCAGAAATTAACTCCTGGTGTGATGGAGTTTAGCACAGTTGGCAACCAAAAGAGGTTTGAGATTAATCAAACGAGTTGATTAATTGAGTTGAGGGCAACTAGAGGAAAACACCTCTAGGTGGAAACCTCTTGAATGACATCACCACAGGTTCAGTCCTGACATCATCACTGCTGTCATAATCATCAGTGGTATTTACTGAGCTCCTATTGAGGGCAAGAACTGCTCTAAGCCCTTGGGAAAAGACAAAAGAAGCAAGATATTTATTCCATGTCTTCCAGGATCTTTCAATATAACAGAGGAGACAATGAGATAATATATAGGGAAAGGTGGGGAGAAGGGCAGGCTGGGGTGGGTAAATCCTAGACAGAGCCTCAGTTATTTTTTTTGGAATTGCACCCTCCATGCAAGTCATTCTGTGAGGTGGAAGTAGGATGAAAGTGGAGGCAGCTAGAGGAATAGAGATCTACCTGCCACTGGGGATGGGCAAGACTTCTATCTAAATGTCAATGGCAATGAGCTCTGGGGCCCAGGGAGGGTCACTGGATAACAATTTGACCTCTCAGGCCAATTTGGTTTGGGGATGTGATCCAAAAGGTTCAGAATTTTCTACTTTTGACTCCCCCCCTTCTCAGTTATCACTGTGGGCAGGGAATGTGTCTACCAACTCTGTTATATTGTACTTAGTACACTGTTCTGCACACGGTAAGCACTCAATAATTATGATTGATTGATTGATTTTCTAGGGAAATATCTTCTGGGGTTATGCTGTTGATGGTGATTGTTTCTGAGTGGAGGCTGACTTAGAGCTACTTGTAAGGTGGTCTTCCCTGATTAAGGTCTCGTTTTATAATTCAGTTTGCCTCTCCTTACCCTTCAAAGCCACTTCAGATCTTCCATATCACCTAAGTACTTGGAGATTCACCTCCCCCCCCCACCCCCAGGTAGCTCTTTAATGCATATTTTTAAACCACACTGTTTCTTGATTATATTGTCTGTCTCTTCAGCTAGATTATGACCTCCTGGGGAGCAGGAATCATGTCTATTAACTCTGGTAGGCACTTAAGTGCTAAAAACAATGCATAAGGTAAGTGCTTAGTAAATACTATCTAAGGATCCACTGATTGGACAAACCCAGACCCAGCAGGAATCCTGAAAAGAAGCTAACAAGGACAGCAAATGTGATGGCAGCTATTCAGTTACCCTGGAAACATCTACCGGAGTGAAGTTGTAGTAATAACAGTCATCTTCCTAGTAGTAGTAGTAGTAGTAATAATAATGATGATGATGGTATTTGTTAAGCGCTTACTATATGCCAAGCACTGTTCTAAGCACTGAAGTAGATACAGGGTAATCAAATTGTCCCATGTGGGGCTCACAATCAATCCCCATTTTACAGATGAGAAAACTGAGGCACAGAGAAGTTAACTGATTTGCCCAAAGTCACACAGCTGGTAAGTGACGGAGCCAGGATTAGAATCCATGACCTCTGACTCCCAAGCTTCTAGTAGTGTAGAAGCAGCATGGCTTAGTGGATAGCGCATGGGCCTAGGAGTTAGAAGGACCTAGGTTCTAATCCCTGCTCCTCCATTTGTCTGCTGTGTGATTTTGGGCAAGTCACTTCACTTCTCTGGGCCTCAGTTACCTCATTTGTAAGATGGGGATAAGAGTGTGAGCCCTATGCAGGGACTGTGTCCAACCTGATTAACTTGTATTTTCTCCAGTGCTTAGAACAGTGCTTGGCACCTAGTAAGCCCTTAACAAGTACCATCATTAGTATTAGTAACAGTGGTAGTACTAATAATAATAATAATGGTAGTAGTAGAAAATGTAATAGTAGTAGTAGTAATTAGTAATGGAGATAGTAAGACAGAGTAGTAGTAATAGTAGTACTAATCGTAATAATGGCATTTATTAAGTGCTTAATATGTGCAAAGCACTGTTCTAAGCACTGGGGAAGTTACAAGGTGATCAGGTTGACCCATGGGGGGCTCACAGTCTTAATCCCCATTTTACAGATGAGGTAACTGAGGCACAGAGAAGTGAAGTGATTTACCCAAAGTCACACAGCTGACAATTGGCAGAGCCAGGATTTGAACCCATGACCTCTAACTCCAAAGCCCGTGCTCTTTTCCACTGCACCAGTGAAGTGCTCAGCACACGATAAACACTCAACAAATACCACCGATTGATTGAAGGAAGGATTAATAGGAAAAATGAGGGTTTAGTTAGAGAAGACCTCTTGGGGTAGGTGTGATTTTTAGTAGGGGTTTGAAGGTGTGGGTGTCGCGGGGAGGAAAGGATGGTGGTAGGGGGCTGAGCATTAAGTTTTACCATAAGGCTTGCTTTCACTACCTGTTTTGGTGAGGGCACTATTAGGCGATGTTTTCCAACAATGGGAACGTTTTGGGATCGGGAATGACATACCGTCGGAATGAACGGTTGTGCCCATGGGCTTGTGTTTTTGAATGTCAGACGTGGGAAAGTACCACAGTGGGACTCGTGGTCAGGGAATGTGTCGGTTCATTGTTATATTGAACTCTGCCAAGTGCTTAGTACAGTGCTTGGCACACAGCGCTCAGTAAATACGATTGAATAAATGACATTCCTTCAACATGGAGTTTTGCAAGAACACTAGCTCTCTATAGGAGAACTGAGAATAGTACTAATTCTCAATATTAGATTACAAGAGAAGCAGCGTGGCTCAGTGGAAAGAGCATGGGCTTGAGAGTCAGAGGTCATGGGTTTGAATCCTGGCTCCACCACTTGTCAGCTGTGTGACCTTGGGCAAGCCACTTAACTTCTCTGGGCCTCAGTTACCTCATCTGTAAAATGGGGATTAAGACTGTGAGCCCCACATTGGACAACCTGATCACCTTGTATCCCCCAGTGCTTTGAACAGTGCTTTGCACACAGTAAGTGCTTAACAAATATCATCATTATTATTTATTATTATTATATGACACATTAGTTGATCCTAGTTAGAAGTACCTCACAGATGAGAAGCAGCATGGCGAAGTGAACAGAGCACAGCCCTGGGAGGTGGAAGGTCATGGGTTCTAATCCCAGTTCTGCCACGTGTCTGCTATGTGACCTTGGGCAAGTCACTTCACTGTGCCTCAGTTCCCTCTTATGTAAAATGGGGGTTGAGACTGTGAGCCCCACATGGGACAGGGACTGTCCAACCCAATCTGCTTGTATTCACCCCAGCGCTTAGTACAGTGTTTGGCACATAGTAAGTGCTTAACAAATATTATTATTAATTCAAACAATTCCAAGGATTACCTGTATATATGTATATATGTTTGTACATATTTATTACTCTATTTATTTATTTTACTTGTACATATTTATTCTATTTATTTTATTTTGTTAATATGTTTTGTTTTGTTATCTGTCTCCCCCTTCTAGACTGTGAGCCCACTGTTGGGTAGGGACCATCTTTACATGTTGCCAACTTGTACTTCCCAAGCGCTTAGTACACTGCTCTGCACACAGTAAGTGCTCAATAAATATGATTGAATGAATGAATGAATAGTAGTGGGAGGAGGAGGAGAAATAATAGTAGTAGTAAAGTGTCTAGCACACAGTAAGCACTTAACAAATACCACAATTATTATTTGTAGTAGTAGTAACAATAGAAGGATTAATGGTGTTTATCGAGTGTCCAGTGGGTGCAATGCACTCAACTAAGCATTTAGGGAAGTATAACACAAAGAAAGGATACACTTTCCTGCCTACAAGATGCTTCAAGAAGGTACATTCCAGGGTACTATGACATTACAGAGTGGTCGCTTTGGCCACAAATAAGTTTTGGAAGTAAAATTCCTATTTATCCTTTGAAACATGCTGCATCCCTGTCCACTCATTCTTTCAATCATATTTATTGAGCACTTACTGTGCACAGAGCCCTGTACAAAGTGATTGGGAAGGACAAATCGGTAACATATAGAGACGGTCCCTACCCAACAACCGGCTCACAGTCTAGAAGATCATCATTGCACCCACTGCCCCAGTGGGACACCGGCAGGCAGAGAGTGTGCAGAGTGTGTTAAACATCCGAACCACTAGCACTATAATCCATCCTTACATGCATGTTCTTGGTTCTGAAATCTTTGTGACTGGATGAGATCTCATTTCATTCATTCATTCGATCATATTTATTGAGCACTTACTGTGTGCAGAGCACTATACTAAGCCCTTGGGAAGTACAAATCGGCAACATATAGAGACGGTCTCTACCCAACAATGGGCTCTCAGTCTAGATGGGAGAGACAGACAACAAAACAAAACATGTGGACAGGTGTCAAGTCGTCAGAATAAATAGAAGTAAAGCTAGATGCACATCATTAACAAAATAAATAGAATAGTAAATATGTACAAGTAAAATAGAGTAATAAATCTGTACAAACATACATACAGGTGGTGTGGGGAGGGGAAGGAGGTAGGGTGGGGGGATGGGGAGGAGGAGAGGAAAAAGGGGGCTCAGTTTGGGAAGGCCTCTTGGAGGAGGTGAGCTCTCAGTAGGGCTTTGAAGGGAGGAAGAGAGCTTAGCTTGGCTGATGTTTTGGAGGGAGGGCATTCCAGGCCAAGGGGAGGATGTGGGTCGGGGGTCGACGGCAGGACAGGCAAGAGCGAGGTACAGTGAAAAGGTTGGCGGCAGAGGAGCAGAGGGTGCCGGCTGGGCTGGAGAAGGAGAGAAGGGAGGTGAGGTAGGAGGGGGTGAGGTGATGGACAGCCTTGAAGCCGAGAGTGAGGAGTTTTTGCTCGATGGGTAGGTTGATGATTTATGATGGCACACTACATCATATTCTCTCTCTCTCTCTCTCTCTCTCTCTCTCTCTCTCTTTCTCTCTCTCTCTCTCTCTCTCTCTCTCCCACCCCCCCAGCCTTTTGCCTCCAGAGACAGCACCACAGCTCCCGTTTGTCCTTGTCATTTGTTTGAACAATTGGTGGCTATCCATGCGGACACTTTTATTATCCTGAATGGTCTCATTTTCTGAACGGGTGGCCTGGGGCAATTTGACGAGGGAAGCAATTGTAAAAATCAAAACAAATGAATACATGAAAGTGACAGTCTAAATAAATGCAAAAGCTGATAATTAAATTGAGAGAGATGTCCAATAGCAGGAGCAGCAGCAATGGTCTACTCAGCCTTTAGCCAGTAAAAATAACATCCTTAGGTCCCCATTCTCTCTGTGGAAGCAGCATGGCATAGTGGATAGAGCATGGGCCTGGGAATCTGAAGGTCATGAGTTCCAATCCCAGCTCCACCACTTGTCAGCTGTGTGACTTTGGGCAAGTCACTTTACTTCTCTGGGCCTCAGTTACCTCATCTGTAAAATGGGGATTGAGACTGTGATCCCCAGTTGGGACAGGGACTGTGTCCAACTTGACTTAACTGTATCTACCTCAGCTCTTAGTACAGTGCCTAGTACATAGTAAGGATTTAACAAATACCATAATTATAATTATTAGGTTTTCTCCCATATCCTGGTCAACCCTGACTCCAGTTCATTCTCAACTCACTGAGTTGGGTCAGTCCAATAGCCCCCTCTAGCATTTAGGCATTTATCCCCCTCCTCAGTATGTCTGTGTGTGTGTGTATGTGTGTGTGTGCATGCATATTTTTAGTTAGGTGGCTCTATATATGGAACTTATTCATGGCATATTTAATTATCTATTTGGCTTCTGCTATGTGTAAATATTTTATGTCTGTCTGCCCATTAGAATCTAAGCTCCTTGTGGGCGGGGAATGTGTCACGTGATTCTGCTGTACTTTCCTATGTGCTGAGAGAAAGGCAATGCTCTCAATAGGCACTCAATAAACATTTCTACTACTGACTAATCCAGGCTGAGAAATCAAAAAGGGGTGCCTTCCAGGGAAGAGGTTTGGCTTTGACTCTCCATATTCTGAGTAATAAATGATTCCATGTTTTCCCTTCCTTTCACGGGCATTTACTCCCACAAATACACACATTCCCTCCTACCTCTGCACCATACCCCCATCCCTTTTTCTCACTCAATTAAGTGTTTCTTGAGAACAAAGTCGTCTGCCTGGAAAAAGCAATGCACCCAGAATGGCCCATCTTTAATGAGTTGGACATGCCAGGTCCATTACAAAGGAAAATGTTCCTTCCCTTAATATTTCTGATTTGGAACATCCAAACTTTCATGACTCTAGGTTTTGTCAAGATCTGTGAGGTGAAATGGGGTTTCTGAAAGGCCCCTTTTCAAGCCTGCCCTGTTTTGGTCGGGTTCAGCAGTAGTAATGGTACTGATTACCTGTATTTTCCTCAGAGTTTAGAACATAGTAAGTGCCTAGCAAATACAATAAAGAAAAAAGTGGCAAAGCAGAGATTAAGACCTAGGACCTGGGCCACACTGTGCTGCTTCTCATTTATAACATTATTATTATCATTATTATTATTACTTATTATTTATGGTTGAAGTGACAGTGGCCCAGCATCAAATCTGTTCTAGAGTTCCAGGCCCAAGGGGCAGTGTCCTTGAACGCTGCTGTGGTTTTCACCGCCCCTGTTAGCCAGCTACTTGTCAGGATTCCCCAGTCCTACCCTTAGAACTCCCTTGGTGGTTCTTTGATCAGAAACTTATTCGTTCATTCATTCAATCATATTTATTGAGTGCTTACTGTGTGCAGAGCACTGTACCAAGCACTTGGGAAGTACAAGTTGGCAACATATAGAGACGGTCCCTACCCAACAGTGGACTCACAGTCTATTGCACTGATGACATAGCTCCAGGAGTCATTCCCCTAGTAATCAATTAATTAATCAATCTATCAATCAATGGTATTTCATTTATTCAATCGTATTTATTGAGCGCTTACTGTGTGCAGAGCACTGTACTAAGCACTTGGGAAGTACAAGTCGGCAACATATAGAGACGGTCCCTACCCAACAGCGGGCTTACAGTCTAGAAGGGGGAGACAGACAACAAAGCAAAACATATTAACAAAATAAAATAAATAGAATAAATATGTACAAATAAAATAGAGTAATAAATACATACAAACATATATATATATATACATATACAGGTGCTGTGAGGAGGGGAAGGAGGTAAGGCGGGGGGATGGGGAGGGAGAGGAGGGATTTGCTGTTGATTGCTTACTGTGTGCAGAGTACTGCAATAAGCACTTGGGAAAATGCAATACGATAAAATTAATAATAATAATTCTTTTGGTATTTGTTAAGCGCTTACTATGTGTAAAGCACTGTTCCAAGCATTGGGGAGGATACAGGGTGATCAGGTTGTCCCATGTGGGGCTCACAATAAAAATCCACATTTTAAAGATGTGGTAACTGAGGCACAGAGAAGTGAAGTGACTTGTCCAAAGTCACACAGCTGACAAGCGGTGGAGCTGGGATTTGAACCCATGACTTCTAACTCCAAAGCCTGGGCTCTTTCCACTGAGCCACGCTGCTTCCCCAACCTTAGCATCATTACCAGTGGTATTTATTGAGCACCTAATGTGTGCCGAACACTTTAACAAGTGCATGGGAGAAAATAAAAAAATCAGTCAATCAACTGTATTTATTAAGCACTTACTATGTTGAGAGCACTGAACTAAGCTCTTAGGCAAATACAATATAACAATACAACAGAGTGTGTTCCCTGTCCAAAATGAGCTCACAGTCTAGAGGAGACAGACATTAATATAAATAAATAAATGACAGATATGTACATAAGGGCCACAGAGCTGATGGAGGGGTGAATAAAGGGAGCAAATCCAGTGCAAGGGCAGTGCAGAAGGGAGTGAAATAAGATGAAATGAGGGGTTAGTCAGAGAAGGCTTCTTGAATATGGCTTTGAAGGTGGGGAGGGTGATTATCTGTCGGATATAAAGAGGGAGGATGTTCCAGGCTAGAGGCAGGACATGGGTGAGAGGTTTGCGGTGAGATAAATAAGACAGAGGTACAGTGAGAAGATTGACATTAGAGGAGTGAAGTGTGTCAGCTGGGTTGTAGTAGGAGAGCAGCAAGATGAGGGAAGAGGGGGCAAGGCGATGGAGTGATTGATTGTTTGAGAACACAAACCAAACGCTGCCCAAAAGGAGCTTAAGCTTTCCTGGGGAGAGAGAGACGTTAAAATAAATTACAGGTAGGAGAAATAATAAAGCATGAGGATATGAACACAAATGCTGTGGGACTGGGGTGATTATCAAAGTGTTTCAGGGGTACAGAGTCAAGTCCACAGTTGATGCAGAGGGGAGGGCTGATAGGGGTAATGAGGGCTTGGTCAGGCAAAACCAGAGCTAGAACCCATTTGTCCAGAACCCAGCTCTTTCCATATGTTGCCAACTTGTACTTCCCAAGCACTTAGTACAGTGCTCTGCACACAGTAAGTGCTCAATAAATACGATTGATTGATTGATTGATTTCCATGGACCAAACAATGGGGCTGAGCCAAGAAGAAAAGCAGTGAGGCGTAGTGGTTAATGCATGGGCCTGAGAGTCTGAAGGACTTGGGTTCTAATCCCGTCTCTCCCAAGGGTCTGCTGAGAGACCTGTACAAGTCACTTAACTTCCCTATGCTTCAGCTACCTCATCTGTAAAACGGGGATTCAAACTGTGAGCCCCACGTGGGACAGTGACTGTATCCAACCTGATTACCTTGTACCCACCCCGGTGCTTACTAGGATGACTGGTACTTAGTGGGCACTTAGAGAAGCAGTGTGGCCTAGTGGATAGGTCATGAGCCCAGTAGTCAGAAGGTCATGGGTTCTAGTCTCAGATTGGCCTCTTATCTACTGTGTGACCTTGGGCAAGTCACTTAACTTCTCTGTGCCTCAGTTACCTCATCTGTACAGTGGGGATTAAGACTGTGGGCCCCATGTGGGACGTGGACAGTGTCCATCCTGATTAGCTTGTATCTACCCCAGCGCTTAGAACAGTGCCTGACACATAGTATCCTCATAACAAATACCACAATTATTATTATGATGATTAACAAATACCACAATCATTATTATTATTATTACAAGGACTGCTGAAATGTCACGCTAAAATTCATTTGTACGACAGTTATGTCCCCAAATTCATGGGAATTTTTCTCCTTAATTCATTATCCTACCATCCTACTGTCAACATGCCCATTTAGAGCTTCTTAGATTATTACCAGATAACAATTCAGAATGAAAAGTCTGTAACTTTTCTATAAAATCCTATAACTAGAAAATTCAGCATTTCTTTGTTCAGTTGCTCACTTTTGGTAGCTGAATTGAAGAGAAGAACATTTTCTGCTCTCTCAGTAGTCTCCCCACTCATTTCTCAGTATTGACTAAGATCAGTTTGCTTTATCGCCTTACAGGCTATGCGGTGCTTAACACGGCCTGGGTATTGACATAAGTGGCAGGTTTCTTGTTTCCATTTAACGTTGCTTGCTGTCCCCTTTTTGTATCTTTCTGGTTGGAGATGATTCAGGCATGATGGTTATTCTTACAACAATCACCCTGTATTCTTGGCTACGCTAAAAGGGAATCTATTTTGTCTCAGAGATTTTTGCTTCTTGCTAACCTGAAGCTTGCACAATTCATTCAGTTGTATTTATTAAGCATTTACCAGGTGCAGAGCACTGTACTAAGCGCTTGGGAAAGTACAAGACAACAATAAAGAGTGTCAACCCCTGTCCGCAATGAGTTCGCAGTTTAATTCATAAATAATTCACACTGATGGTGGCATTGTTAGTGGAACAGCATCCTCTACAATGTTATTGTGAAAGTAGGAAGATTAGCATGCATAACAATTTTGTTGAAGATTCTTTAAAACTCCGCACACACACACACACACACACACACACACACACATGCTCTCTCTCTCTCTCTCTCCTTCCCTCCCTGTCTCTTTCTCATCCACTTCACTTCTCCCAGACCGAATAATTGGGTAGTCTGGCTTATTAACAAAAGTCATCATTATGTTTCCTGTTGCTTCTTTTTTAGGAAATACAGAATTTAAGTCTGTTTGGAAACAGCATAGGAAAGAGTGTAACCTGTTCCTTGGGGACAGAGTCCAATGTGTTACGGCTTTCCTCCACCCAAACAGTGAAGAAGTTCTCCAACGCAGGGCAAACTGGGGCATCACCAACTTCAATTGGTCTGAATTACTTAGAAATGCTTTGTGTTTGGGGTTTTTTGTTTGTTTCTTTTTTTCTTCCTGAGAGGCTACGTGGTAGCTGTAAGATGCTTCCACATGCCGGTTGCTGAGTAAAAGGAGATTTTAGAACAATATACTAAATTGAAGGCAGGGGTTTGATCCTGCCAAACGCTCAATGGTAATCTCAAAACTCAGCCAACATCCATGCAATCTGATTCAGCTTCAAAATATCCCTCTGAGGAAAGCAGAAAGCTGGTACTTTACCAACACATTGGCGAAGTTGGGGCCGGGGGTGGGGGGTGGGGGGTGGAATTTAAAGTCAGGTAGATGACTAATCAAGCATTCAAGTAGCAAATAAACCAAAATGAGAGAAGCAGTAAGGCGTAGAGTGTAGACCATGGGCTGGGAGTCAAAACGATGTGGTTTCTAATTCCGACTCCACCACGTATCTGCTGAGTAACCTTGGTCAAGTCATTTCTCTGGGCCTTAGTTACCTCATCTGTGAAACAGGGATTAAAACTGTGAGTCCCCTATGGGATATGGCCTGTGTTCAAGCTGATTAGCTTGCATCTACTGCAGAGGTTAGGACAGAAACTGTCATAGAGTATAAGTGCTTAAATACTTTCAAAATAATTACAATCCCTTGTAATTTTAGAGTGCTTTTATTTTTTCCAAAACTCTTTCATTAAATTCATTCATTCATTCAATTGTATTTATTGAGTGCTTACTGTGTGTAGAGCACTGTACTAAGCACTTGGGAAGTACAAGTTGGCAACACACAGAGATGGTCCCTCCCCAACAGTGGGCTCACAGTCTAGAAGGGGGAGACAGAGAACAAAACATATTAACAAAATAAAATAAATAGAATAAATATGTACAAATAGAGAATCTGTGGTATTTATTAAGCACTTACAGTGTGCAGGGCACTATCTTAAGCAGTTGGGAGAGTGCAGTAGAGCTTGTGGACAATCCCTGCCTTCAAGAAGCTAACAATCTAATGGGGGACACAGATATTAAAATTAATTACAGGTATGGGAAACAGCAGAGTCTAAGGATATATTTGCAAGTGCTCTGGGGCAATGAAGTGCTTATTCCATGAGGCTAAGTGCATGGATGAGGCAGTGGGGAAGGAAACAAGGGGATAAGATGAGAATTTTAATCAGAGAAGGCATCCTAGAGGTGGTGTGATTTCAGTAGGGCTTTGAATATGGTTAAAGTGCTGATCTATCAGATAGGTAGTGGGAGAGAGTTCCAGGCAGGAGGGAGGGTGTGAGAAAAGTCACCTCACTTTGTTCTCACAGCATTAGAATCTGGGTTCTAATCCCGGCTCTGCTACTTGTCTGCTGTGTGACCTTGGGCAAGTGACTTACCTTCCTTGTACCCCAGTTACCACATCTGTAAAATGGGGGTTAAGACTGTAAGCCCTCTGTGGGACAAGGTCCGTGTGCAACCTGACAACTTTCAGTCAGTCAATCATATTTATAGAGTGCTTACTGTGTGCAGAGCTCTGTACTAAGCACTGGGGAGAGTACAGAGATGCAGCAGGGCTCAGTGGAAAGATCTGGGGCTTAGGAGTCAGAGGTCATGTGTTCTAATCCCGGCTCTGCCACTTGTCAGCTGTGTGACTTTGGGCAAGTCACTCAACTTCTCTGTGCCTCAGTGACCTCATCTGTAAAATGGGGATTGAGACTGTGAGCCCCCCCTTGGGACAACCTGATCACCTTGTAACCTCTCCAGTGCTTAGAACAGTGCTTTGCACACAGTAAGTGCTTAATAAATGCCATAATTATTATTATTATTATTATCCACGGGGTCCAGCCCAGGCCCAGGAGACCCTCTGCCTCACCCCCCTTCCAAAGGTCCCTGAAGGAACCATTGCTACAGATGTTCCTGGGAGGACTGAAGTAGGTGCTTCAGGATTGTGTTCCAGAGCATATTTCACCATCCGCACCCTTTGCCCCTCCAAAACAAAACTCAATCCCTCCCAGAACAGCCCAGGATTTCCCCAAAGAGAAGAGGAGAGGGATTGTGGATTTATAGCAGAACTGAATCCTTTCTCCCACTCCAGAGAGAGGTTCAGCCTAACATCCTTCAGCCCCCTATTTCCAGTCCCCAAACACTGCCAATGGGTGACTTCGATTGACAGGATCTTCCTTTCGACCGGATGGACAAGTAGCCCATCTAAAGTAGCCTCCGGGTCTAAATGAAATCAGGCTGGGTCCAAAAAAAATTAGGCAGTGGGTCTTTCTCTGCCCTCTAGGACATTTCTCTCTGACTTCAGTGGGAATTTGTGCCTTGCCTGGTTTTGCTGTGCTTTGGCAGATACAAAGGAGCTTTTGTAAGCTGAAAGCAGCTTTGCAGACACAAGACTTTGACAGGCCTGCAAACATGTTCACTGGTTTGTAAAACATGCCTGGACCTTACCCACCCTGAGCAATTATTAGTATTTATAATCGCTAACATAATATCGTATGAGCCCCAACTTTGTGTGTCACACTATATTGGAGTGATATAGTGATATATCTAGAGTGAGCTAGAAAACCTTTAAAGTCAGTTTCTGCCCAGTGGATTTTTCAGTCTATGACTGGATGAGATGATAAACCCAGAAAAATAATGTTTTAGCCCCAAATCTCCCCTTGCCCATCTCAGTCCAGTAATAGCAAAGCCTCCGATGTCCTAAAGAATTACAAAGTCTCCATCTTCAAGTTACCCAATCTCTCTGTTCCCAAGTCTTATCATCTGTAAAGAGAGGATTAGATGCCTGCTCTCCCTCCCCTTTAGATTATGATCCCCGTATGGGGCAGGGACTGTGTCTGATAGTTTATCGTATCTACTCCAGGACTTAGTACCGTACTTGTAAGCACTTATAAGTGCTTATCTAATACCATAATTATTACAATTATTGTTCCCCCACACTCTGCACCAGCAGAGGAGTGGGACTTGGGCCCTGCAGTGATGGACAGAATTCCCGCCCAGTCAATCAATTGTATTTATTGAGCACTTGTGTGCTCAATAAATACAATTGAGAAGCAGTGTGGCTCAGTGGAAAGAGCACAGGCTTTGGAGTCGTACATCAGGGATTCAAATCTCGGCTCCACCAATTGTCAGTTGTGTGACTTTGGGCAAGTTACTTAACTTCTCTGTGCCTCAGTTACCTCATCTGTAAAATGGGGATTAAGACTGTGAGCCCCCCATTGGACAACCTGGTTACCTTGTAACCTCCCCAGGGCTTAGAACAGTGCTTTGCACATAGTAAGCACTTAATAAATGCCATTATTATTATTATTATTATGTGCAGAGTACTGAACTAAGTGCTTGGGGGAGTAAAATGCAACAAATTTATCAGACATGTTCCCAGGGCCATAAACTCCTGGCCCCAGTGGTGCGTCTTGGGGGTGATGGAGGCTTCAAAAGCTCCCTCTGCTTCTCCCATCAATCATTCAATCAACCAACCAATCAATGGTATTTATTGAGGGTTTACTGTGTGCAGGGCACGATACTAAGTGCTATCCAAAGTACTAAGTACTGGCTGATAAATATAATAGTGTAAGTAGATGGGGAGCTGACAATCAGCCTTACCATTCTGTCTCTGTCTGCTAGTCCTGCCCACCTTTTCCTCAAACCAGGAGGACCAGGCACACCAAAAGGACAACTCTCCAAAGTCAAGAAGAGGGTGGCAAAAACCTGTATTGCTCACACAAAAATCTTGAAAAGCAGCATGGCCTAGTGGAAAGAGCACAAGCTTTCGAGCCAGAGGGCTTGCATTCTCATCCTGGCTCCACCACTTGCCTGCTGTGTAACCTCGGGCAAGTCACTTAGCTTCTCTGCCTCAGTTCCCTCATTTGTAAAATGAGGATTCAATTCCTGTTCTCCCTCATATTTAGACTGTGGGACCTGATTATCTTTTATCTACCCCAGCACTTAGTACAGTGCTTGGAACATAGTAAGTATTTAACAAATACCACAGTTTTCATTGTTACTGAGACTTGGGAAAGCAGGAGAGCAATTATCCACTTTAATGAGCAAATGGTTGATTCTGCCCTAGTGCAACAATAAGACCACTGCAACTGAGTTTTTTAGAAAAATTCACCAGTGATAATTTATTGAGCGCTTACTGTTTGCAGATTACTGTACTAAGCATTTGGTGGAATACAATACAACAGAGTGATATCACCTCCGCAAAGTAGGCAGCCTTATAGGCCAGGTAGCCCTAAATGAGTACCACTTCAACTCGATCTTCCAAGGAAATGGTATTCTGAACTTTGGGACATTCTTTCAACAGGTATAGGAGAAAACTAGTCTTCGAGGATCATAATAGATCATTCTGCAGAATTTCTGAGAGAGTAAATGATATCGAAATATCTTCTACATCCTTAGGCAGGCATGAATGAAAAGATAGGACCATTGTTTTAGAAACTACAACCATTTTGTCTCTAAAGCATATTAAGAGACAGAGAACTCAGAATGTAGTCCCAAAACAAAAAGTCTGATCTTCAAGTTATTGGATTTGTCATGTGCTAGAAGGTTGTGACCATTGTGGAAGATGAGATTTCACTTCCCCCTACCATGCTGGGCCGGATTCAATAAGAGAAGCCAGCAGCAAGCAGCTCAGTACTTCAGGTAACCGGAGTTGACCTAAGTAAAATGCTCGATGTAACCAACCATTGCACCCAGTGCTTAGAAGAAATCAGATAGGTCTGATGAAAATCAAGGAGCAGATCTCAAGGTTAACACAATACCCGCTGCCTCTCCTTTCCATTTCTTTGTAGTTGGTTCTCATAGGATCCTAGATACATATGGTCAAACTGTTGTCGATCCACTGGAAAAGCACTGTCAAGCAAATCAGGAGACCTATTCTGAGATGACGCCATCAGAGGGAACCATTTCTGACCAAAGCATCCAGCCAGATGTTTCCTTGAGACAGAGAGGCACGGCAGGCATCCTGAGATATTGCTGATTAACGCGAGCCTACTAAGACGGTTGCTATTGAGACACCCATCTGGAGGACGTAACACAACATCAACAAGACACTATGATCATTTCCACTGCAAATGGTTATGTATGTTAAAATTCTTTGTGTGTGCTTCAAAATGTGCTACATCCCTGCCTGCCTACTCTCTTGTGGCACTCTGCACCTCAGTGGGAGCATTCATTCATTCGATCATATTTACTGAGGGCTTACTGTGTGCAGAGGAATGTACTAAGCACTTGAGAGAGTACAAAATAACAATAAATAGACACATTCCCTGCCAACAACAAACTGACAGGGGTGAAAAAGTGTGAGGAGCCCTGCACAAGTCACTAACACTAGAATCAATTCCTCCATAGAGGGTTTCTCAGAGAAGCAGTGTGGCTCAGTGGAAAGAGCACGGGCTTGGGAGTCAGGGGTCGTGGATTCTAATCCCAGCTCCGTCACTTGTCAGTTGTGTGACTTGGGCAAATCATTCCCTTCACTGTTCCTCAGTTTCCTCATCTTTAACATGGGGATTAAGATTGTGAGCCCCACTTGGGACAATCTGATAAACTTGTATCTCCCCCAGCACTTAGAACAGGGCTTGGCACGTAGTAAGCACTTAACAAATACCATTATTATTATTATTATTATTATTCTGAAATCCCAGGATCAAGGTTCATCTGTCATTCCCAAAGGGAGGCTCCATCATATCTTTGGGGAGCTTTGAGATTGCCCCTGAAGCTGGTTGCTCTTCGTATATTTCCACGAGGAGCCAGAAATGGTGGAGGTGCCCAGGCAGGGCCACTGGTTAAGGTCAGGTTGACAAAGTGGGCACATCTCAGGGCTACCAATTTGTAGGTGCCTTACTTTCCAGGGGTCAGCCCTCATGAGATGCAGAATTCTGAAGGGAAGAAGCCCTGGTTTAAATGAGCGTCCTTCCTATGCAGCCTGCCCCTTACTGAGAAGTGAAAAGTGCATGGACCTGTCTGGAGTCTGGAGAACTGGATTCATTCATTCAATCATATTTATTAAGCGCTTATGTGTGCATACTGTACTGAGCATCTGGGAAAGTACAATACAACAATAAACAATGACAGTCCCTGCCCACAACTGGGTCACAGCTTAGAGAGAGGGAGACATACATTGATACAGATAAACAGATGCCAATACAAACAAATAAAGTGGCAGATACATACGTAAGCGCTGTGGGGCTGGAAGCAGGGGGAAGAGCAAAGGGAGCAAGTCAGAGTGACACAGATGGGAGTGTGAGATGAGGAAAAGTGGGGCTTAGTCTAGGAAGGCCTCTTGGAGGAGATGTGCCTTCAATAATGCTTTCAAGGGGCGGGAGAGTAATAAGTGGGTTGAAACCCCAGCTGTGAAACTTGCCAGTGTGACAAAAAAAAAAGTCCCTTTACTTCTCTGTGTCCCTGGAGGGGAAAAGCACAGCATTTGCAGCAGCTCTTCTCTTCTCCCACTCCCTTCTGTGTCAACCTGACTCACTGCCTTCATTCATCTCCCCTCCCAGCCCCTCAGCGCTTTTGTACATATCTGTAATGTATTGATTTATAGTCATGCCTGTCTCCCCCTCTAGACTGTAAGCTCATTGTGGGCAGGGAATGTGTCTTTTATATTGTTACACTGTACTCTCCAAAGCCTTAGTAAAGTGTTCTGCACACAGTAAGCACTCAATAAAAATGAATGAATGAATGAATGAATGAATACTCATATAGCCAGAGGAAAGCTAGTGGCTCTGACTCTGTGGACACTGAATCGTGAGGAGAAATTCTGCTCCTCTTGCCACCTTGCTCCTACTGACTTGTTTTTTATTTTGTTTATTGCATATTTGTACTTGTCCTTTATGCTGTTTTAAGGTTTTAGTATTTCATTGCTCATGAGGGGTTTGTATCCAGTCCCCTATAACACACCTGTGAGTCGCTCAAGGGACAGTGTCCATGTCGAATTCCCACCTGTGGACTCTGTCCCCACACTTAGTACAGTGTTCTGCACACAGTTATTGCCTAATAATAGGCTGGCTTATTAATAGCGTGGCTTAGAGGAAAGATCCTGGGTTGGGAGTCAGAGGTCGTAGGTTCTAATTCCAGCTCCGTCACTTATCAGCTATGTGACTTCGGGCAAGTCACTTAACTTCTCTGTGTTTCAGTTCCCTCATCTGTAAAATGGGGATTAAGACTGTGAGCCCCATGTGGGACAATCTGATTACCTTGTATCTCCCCCAGCACTTAGAACAGTGCTTGGCTCATAGTAAGCACTTAACAAATACCATTATTATTATTATTATTATGATCATTAATAACCACTATTACTTCTACTTCTCAGGTGCCTCATCTATAAAAT
Source organism: Tachyglossus aculeatus (assembly GCF_015852505.1). Classification (NCBI taxonomy): domain Eukaryota; kingdom Metazoa; phylum Chordata; class Mammalia; order Monotremata; family Tachyglossidae; genus Tachyglossus; species Tachyglossus aculeatus. The sequence goes on from NC_052101.1 coordinate 43,101,675, forward strand.
GGGGCTCAATACCTGACTATCTTATTTCTATCTCAGAGATTAGTAGAGTGCTTGGCATATAGAAGGCTCTTTCCAAATACCGCAATTAAGTTTTCAATCTCCCATTATCCAAGAGAACACCGAGGTGTGAGATGAGGACACATAATTTGATGACAGAAGTGTCAAATACAGGAGCAGAGGACAGGCCAGTAACCCATATTCTTTCTCTTAACTGAAGTGTACCTGCCTCACACTTTAACAAAGGATGGGACTTTAATAAATACCATAATTATTATTACTTTAGAGGTATTTGAGACTAAAGCTGCCTCCCCGTTCCTTCCTTCCTTTCACTACATCATCACTGTTAGTTGTAGTATTATGGTGTTTGTTAAATAAAGGCTTACTGTTTGTCAAACACTGCTCTAAGCATTGCAGCAGAAACAGGCTAATCAGGTTGGCCATAGTGCCTGTCCCATATGGACCTCACAGTCTAAGTCGGAGGGAAAATAACACTTTAATCCTCAATTTACAAGTGAGGAAACTGAGGCACAGAGAATTAAAGTGACTTGCCCAAGGTCATACAACAAGCAGTTGGCAGAGTGGGGATTAGTACCCAGGTTCTCTGACTCCTAGGCCCAAGCTCTTTCCACTAGGTTATGTGGCTTCTCCCTTTACTAAGAGAAGGGGAATTTGGTCATTGACATAATTTGAATATGCAGCAATCAAGTGTCTAGCTCATTACAAGCGGAGTATTCCCAACAGATCTGCTTCCCTGGAAGGATTTGTCATGAGTATCTTAATTCAAATGCAGTCTGAAGGCACTAATCTTCCTTTTTCTAGTACTTTGTCTTGGTAGAAAAGTGGAAGTATAACAATTATTATTATGGTATTTATTAAGTGCTTACTATGTGTCAGGCAGTGTTCTAAACGCTGGGCTAGATACAAAGTGATAAGTTGGACTGTGTCCAACCTACTTGGGGCTCACAGTCTTATTCCCCATTTTCAGATGAGGTAATTGAAGCACAGAGATGTTAAGTGATTTGCCCCAGGTCACACAGCAGTCAAGTGGCAGAGTACGAATTAGAACTCAGGTCCTCTAACTCCCAGGCCCATGATCTTTCCACTAGGCCATATTGCTTCACAACTTCCATCTAATCTATCAATAATCAATCAATCATATTTATTGAGTACTTACCGTGTGCACAGTACTATACTTGAGAGAGTACAATGCAACAGTGTTGGTAGACTCATTTTCTGGTAATGCGAACTTCCTTTTCTTAAAGTATGTTACAGAAGGTGTGCTTGCCAAGGAAGAGGAATGCTGGCTTAGTAATGGAGATAGCAAAACTCTGGCAAGTGCTAATTTGCTAATTGTTCACACAAGCATACTAATGGAAACAAGTGGTAAACACCAAGTCAAATTCCCTGCATTTTTAACTGGAGTGTTAACACAGTTTGAAGCTCTCATAAGGGGGTGTGTCAGAGAGAGGATAAACTACTGGCATGTGGATTTCTATTTCTCTGCTCTAGGAAACGTTGGAGTGCTTCTCATGGGCTTTAAGGCATAATTAACTTCCCCTGTAATCCTCTTCTTGAAACTAGATATGCAAAATGGGTCTGCTAGAAGCGTTTATGCTTGCTCCAAAAGCAACTTCTGCTCTAGGGGAGGAAAAACCTCTGCAGAATTTTGGGAAAGAGAGAAATCATTCTTGAGCTTGGAAATTTTATCCTTGGAACACGAACCCCAAGAAAAACAATGTTAAAAACTGACAGGGAAAGGGGGGAGGGAAGCTGTCTGCGTTGAGTAGACAGAAATAGATCGAGTTAATGACATTAACCTAATAAAGCAAATGAAAAACCAGTGAGAAGGGAGAATGATCAGTCTACAAATAGCCTCCCTTTGTTCCTATTGAAATCCAATCGTCTTCCACTCCTGCGGGTCCGGGTCATACCCTGTGGAGCCAAGGGCAAATTCTAGAAATAGGGGAAGCTGGTGGGAAGTGACTTGAAATGTTATTCCTCAGTTTTGAGTTCAAGCCCAGCCCCATTTTTGCCTCAGATCCCTTCTTCCAATTGGTTTTTGAAGGAAAAAAAATGCACATTCAGAAGCAACCTAAATTGCAGGTTTTTGATTCCCCTCCCAAAGCACCAACAACACTTGGTAAAAACAAATTTGTTGTCTAAGCAACAGCTGGGCTTTTGGAGAAACTCTGACATAATGATAGTATATGTTAAATGCTTTTTTGTGCTTAGTACTATATTAAGCACCGAGATAGATAAGAAACCCTCAGGTCAGACACAGTCCCTGTCCCACTTGGGGCTCACAGTTTAAGTAGGAGGGAGAACAGATATTGGTTCCCCATTTTACAGATGAGGAAACTGAGACCGAGATATGTTTAGTGACTCACTCAAGGTCATGCAGCAGAGAGGCGGCAGAGTTGAGATCAGAACTTTTGACTCCCGGTTCTGTGCTCTTTCCACTTCACCACACGGCTTCTCAATAAGGAACAGCTTGTGTAGAAAGGACATCTGTTAAAACCAAGGCTTCTTCACTCCAGCACTCTGCATCTCACTGGGGTTGGTCAGTCAGTCAGACAGTCATATTTATTGAGTGCTTACTGTGTGCAAAACACTGTACTTTGGAGAGTACAATAACAATAATAATAATAATGACATTTGTTAAATGATTACTATGTGCCAGGCACTGTTCTAAGCGCTGGGGGTAGATACAAGATAATTGGATTGGACACAGTCCCTGTCCCACAAGAGGCTCACCGTCTTCATCCCCATTTTACAGATGAGGGAACTGAGGCTAACTAAAGAAGTTAAGTGACTTACCCAAGGTCACACAGACAAGTGGCAGAGCTGGGATTAGAACCCATGACTTTTTGACTCTCAGGCCAGTGCTCTGTCCACTAGGCCAGGCTACTTCAACAGACAGACACATTTCCTGCCCACAACAAGTGAGCTCCATCTTGGACAGGGACTGTGTCCAACCTGATTAACTTGTTCTACCCCAGTTCTTAGTGCAGTACCTGGCACATAGTAAGCACTTAACAAATATAATTTAAAAAGCCCTTATTTCCCCAGCTCCCTTACTCTTCTGCATCACCCTTGCATTAAGATTTGTACCCTTTATTCATCCCACCCTCAGTCCCACAAAACTTATGTATGAATGGGAACATGTCTACTAACTCTGTTATACTGTACTCTCCCAGACACACAGTAAGCACTCCATAAATATGATTGATTGATTGATATCCATAATTTATTTTAATGTCCATTTCCCTCTCTAGACTGAAAGCTCCTTTGGACAGAGAAAATGTCTACCAACTCTGTTACATTGTACTCTCCCAATCTGTTCTTACATTGCTCTGCCCCTAATAAGTACTTAATAAATATGATTGATTGATTGATGCATCTAGTTGTCTTTCACAGTCGAAGATGACACCAGCGTCAGTGGAGTCCTGGCTATGCATGAGGATGTGGCTGAAAGGGTGGATTCAGGGTCAACACCCCTTCTCACTCTGTTTAATAAGGAGAGAGCCTTGTTGCACTAATAATAATAATTGTGGTATTTGTTAAGCACTTACTATGTGCCAAGCACTGTTCAAAGCGCTGAGGTAGATACAAGATAATCAGGTTGTCCCACATGGGACTCTCAGTCTTAATCCTCATTTTGCAGATGAGGTAAATGCGGCACAGAGAAGCTAAGTGACTTTGCCCACAGTTGCACAGCAGACAAGTGGCGGAGCTGGGATTAGAGTCCACGTACTCTGACTCCCAAACCCATGTTCTTTCCACTAAACTACACTGCTTCATCTAGTGCGTATGAAGTGGAGGAAGTTCCAGAGCAGGGTAGTGAGAAAGACCTGGGTTCTAATCCTACCTCTGCTGCTTATCTGCTGTGTGGCCTTGGGCAAGTCACTTCACTTCTCTGTGTCTCAGTTACCTCATCCATCCAATGTGTCCCACCTGCTTATCTTATATCTACCCCAGTGCTTAGAACAGTCCCTGACATAGAGTAAGTGCTTAATAAATACCATCATTATTATGACAGAGGGCCACAATGAGACAGCGGTGTTCCAGGAGAAGAGCTGGGCTGGGCTAGACACACTAAGCCCCAGATGAAACCTGGGCCCATTTGGAATTTTACACTTATAACTTGGGATTGCCCTGGAGAGGAAATGTTAGCTACAGGGGAAGGTTAAGTTCCAGAATCCTTTGTCATGCTGGGGCTATTTGCCCCACTTTTAGTCTTTGTCAGTCTGATATGGATATAGCACAGGGATATAACTGCCATCCCTGGCCACCCCAAGCCAGGCTCGGATGAAATCTCCATGTGCAGCAGCGTATAAACGTGCAGACATAGACAGGGAAATTCACGGATTTCAAGGGGATGGTCTGATGCCTTTGTTTCTCTTTCAGGATTCTTGTTGAGATTTTTCTGACTCATTCAGGGCAATGCACACCCTCCCAGATCCTCTGCTCAGTTTCCGTCAGACATTCAACAGGAAATGCAGGAGTTCTCTTGTCCACGAGCCAACCCCAAACCTAAATTCAGGGGGGCTGGTGTGTGAAACGTTTGGGTCCCTGGGATCCAGTGAAGATAAGCAGCCCTACCTTGGGTAACTGGTGGCAATGAACAGGAGAGTTCAGAATAATGGAGATCTTCAAGAGAAAGTTAAGATTTCCTAAATCCATAGCTTCCAGTGAAATATAGATGCAAGACCAATTTATCACCTAAGTCCCACCCACAGTGAAATTGGTTAGATGACTGGGTCTTCAAGCTCAAAGGCCTGATGAATCATTATTTCTATGTTGAGACCTCCAGAATCACCCAAAGCACAACCTATTATTTCCATCTGCCTCTCATATTGCCCTTAGCTTAATAAGATAACTGCCTCTCTGAAGAATTCCGGCTTTGTGTAAGATAGCAGTAACAGTTTAATTATTTTGCCAAGTGTTTTGAGGGGTGGTTTCTTCAGTTAGTCCTGTATTTACTGTCAATGATATTTTGTCAACAAATGTGGTTAAGAATTGCCCTCTGACCTCTTGGCAAACAATACCACCAGTGAAGTATGGCTAGGACTTTTTTCTAAAACACATTCCATCACAGGAAGTTGTATTCAAATTTCTATTCACATATGTAAAATTGACTGTCTTGAAGAGTGGAGAATGACCCATATCAGACCCCTGGAAGTCCAGAAATGTGATGATTTTGAAGGAAACTAAATGTTTTGCATTGATTTCAATTAAAACCTTAAACTGCACTTGACTCATCCCCCAATTAACTTAATTATAATAATAATTATTATTATTATGATGGCATTTGTTAAGCGCTTACTATGTGCAAAGCACTGTTCTAAGCGCTGGGGAGGGGAAACAAGGTAATGAGGTTGTCCCATGTGGGGCTCACAGTCTTCATCCCCATTTCACAGATGAGGTAACTGAGGCTCAGAGAAGTTAAGTGACTTACCCAAGGTCACACAGCAGACTTGTGGTGGAGTCGGGATTCGAACCCACGACCTCTGACTCCAAAGCCCGGGCTCTTTCCGCTAAGCCACGCTGCTTCTGTAAACATTAACTTAAACATTATGAATTCTAGTTCCTAGGTAGTTACAGTTCATGGCAGGGAGGGGAGAGTCCTTGAGTGACTCCATACAGACCACTGGAATGAATGGACTTTGGATTTGATTTAGAAAAAGCTTTTTCAGGCCCTAAGTTCTAACTCATCTCCATTTAACAGACAGGGAACATTCCACACAATGAAGGATTCAACTTTCCAAATATTCATTCAACCAACCAATTAATCAACAGTATTTATTTAGCACTTACTGTGTGCAGAGCACTATATTAAGCACTTCAGAGAGTACAGTCAGTCAAAGATATCTATTTCGCACTTACTGTGTCTTTCTGTGGGCTAACACTGTACTAAACACTGTAAGAGTAGAATTAATCAATCAACCGATCAATCAGTGGTATGTATTGAGCATTTACTGTGTGTAGGGCACTGTACTAAGTGCTTGGGAGAGTGCATCACAATTGGTAGGCACAAGGAACTTAAAGTCTAGAGAGGAGTATGGACATTAAAATAAATTATGGTTATGTACATAAGTGCTGAGATGCCGAAGGTGGGGGTGAATATCAAGGTTTAAATCATACAGATCCAAATACTTAGGTGATTCAAGAGGGTGAGGAAATAGAGGAAATGAGGGCTTATTCAGAGAAGACCTCTTGAATCAGATGTGATTTTAATAAGGCTTTGAAGGTGGGGAGAGCGATGGTCTGTTGGGTGTGAAGGGGGAGAGCATTTCAAGCCAGAAGGGAGGAAGCCGATGGCAGGAGTTTCTGTTTGATGTGGAGGTGCATGAACAACCACTGAAGGTGCTTGAGGAGTGGGGAGGCATGGACTGAATGTTTTTTTAGAAAATAATTCAGGCAGCTGAGTGAAGTATGGACTGGAAAAGCAGCATGACCTATTGGATAAAGCACGCGACTGGGAGTCAGAGAACCAGAATTCTAATCCCTGCTCTATCACTTGTCTGCTGTGTGACCATGGGTGAGTCACTAAACTTCTCTGTGCCTCAATTTCTTCAACTGTAAAATGGGCATTCAATACTTGTTCTCCTTCCTACTTGACTGTAAGTCCCATATGGGACAGGGACTGTGTCCCACCTGATTAACTTGTATATACCACAGCTCTTAGAACAGTGCTTGACACACAGCAGTGTGGCTCAGTGGAAAGAGCATGGGCTTGGGAGTCAGAGGTCACAGGTTCTAGTCCCGGCTCTGCCACTTGTCAGCTGCATGACTTTGGGCAAGTCACTTAACTTCTCTGGGTTTCAGTTACCTCATCTGTAAAATGGGGATTAAGACTGTGAGCCCCATTAGGACAACCTGATTACCTTGTATCCCCCCCAGCGCTTAGAACAGTGCTTGGCACATAGTAAGTGCTTAACAAATGCCATCATCATCATCATCATCATAGTAAGCACATAACAAATACCAAAACATAAAACAAACAAAAAAGGAGTGTCACTTCAGTCTTACAACTCCACCAATGGTGATGGGCTTTTTTTAAAAAATAATGGTATTTGTTATGTGCTTATTATGTGCCAGGCACTGTACTAAGCTCTGGAGTAGATTCATTCATTCAATCATATTTATTGAGCGCTTACTGTGTGTACAGCACTGTACTAAGTGCTTGGGAAGTACAAGTTGGCAACATATAGAGATAGTCCCTACCCAACAACGGGACAGTCTAGAGGGAGGAGACAGACAACAAAAAAAAACATGTGGACAGGTGTCAAGTCGTAAGAATAAATAGAAGTAAAGCTAGATGCACATCATTAAGAAAATAAATAGAATAGTAAATATGTACAAGTAAAATAAATAGAGTAATAGATGCACGGTTGACACAGACCATGCCCCACAGGGAGCTCAGAGTCTTAATCCCCATTTTACAGATGAGGTAACTGAGGCACAGAGAGGTACAGAGAAATTAAGCTACTTGCCCAAGGTCACATAGCACAAGTGGGAGAGGTAGGATTAGAACCCAGATCCTTTCGACTCCCAGAACTGTGCTCTATCCACTAGGTGGCATCTAGAGAAACCTCTTTCTCTCTCTCTGGAAATGAATTCCCCAAGACCAAAGGTCTAACATCGAAAAACTCATGAAAGTATGGAACTAGGTGGATCTGGGCCAGGTGCTCTTACTGAATCGACTCCAAAGTAATAAGATATGACTGGAAAAGCAAATAGCCTCTACCTAGCCGTACCTGGTGAGCTTCAGGGAATTACCTCCTTATCTGTGAGCTGCAGTCACTAGATCAAAATAATTACCCGAGGAGTCCCAGTTAAATGTGCTTGTGCAGTCAGAGCCTGGCTCCAGACCCAGGAGTGAAAGAATCCAAAAGGGCTTTATTCTTGGCGACTGGAGTATTAAATAGGAGCACCGCAACTAGAATAGTATCAGGTCTGGTTATCTGATTTAGAAAATAAATACATGCCTCACACAAAATAGCAAGCAATTACCAGATGGTCGGTAAATAAGAGCCGTGTCAGGCTGCATTTCCGCTCCCTCAAATCAAGCCCGCCTTGGAAACCAGAAAAAGCAAGATGGTGGGATTTTTCCATGGTGACTGAGCAAAGAGTTGTTTTGCTGGATTTGAGTGGTGCTATTTTCCTAACTTCTCACATGTGGTTTTCATAGCTGTCCCAACTAACTCTTCATGATTGTCTTTGCCCATAGCTGAGTCATATCAATATACCGATTCATCATCCCTCACCGGCTCTTATTAAATCTGCTGGAGAGGCCTGCCAAGAGATAGCATAGCCAATAAAGAACAGCATAGGGGCATTTAGTTATTTGTGTTTATTATTTTTCAAGACTCCCATCGCCTGGGATCTGGCCTGGGTCACTGAAATGAAAATAGTAATCAAATCAGGACTGGACGCAAGCCTCCAGGAAATGAATCTGCTCCAGAATCGTGACCAAAAAGAAATGTACCCCACAGGAATGATGGCCATGAGGCTCAAAGACACCCCCAACCTGAGAGCTAGGCAGGGACCACTGACAGCATTGACACCCATGTGAATTCATGTGTGTTCCTCTGGGTACAAACACTAAAATGTTGAGAACATGCACAACACTCTGCGGTAGTATGCCAGAGTCCCCCAAAACTAGGGTGCACCACTGGAAGAGCCCCAAACCTCTCACCACCTGGACACATGCACTGCTTCTAAACCACAGAAAACAGGGGCAGAATCTGCAGCGGACGGAGGCTAGACACTCAAAGTAAGCAGGCAGACCAGAAAGACGTTTGGTGCCATTGCCTTACTATTCATTCATTTATTCATTTGAATTTATTGAGCTCTTACTGTGTGCAGGGTACTATACTAAGCACTTGGGAGCGTACAATAATAAACAGACACATTGTCTGTCCACAATAAGCTAGACAGTTTGTTGACTGTCCATTATAAAGCCAGATGACTGTCCTCCCTTAATAATAATATTTGTATATAGAGATATTATATATCTCTATATGCTGAGAGCTGAAGTGGATACAAGATAATCAGGTCGGACACAGTCCCTGATATGAGGCATTCAGTTTAAGTATGAGGAAGAGCATGTAGTGAATCCCCATTTCATATGAGGAAACAGAGGCACAGAGAATCAGAATGACTTACCCAAGATGACTTACCTATCTTAGGTAAGCATGCAAGAAGATGATCCAGGATTAGAATCAGGGTCCTCTGACTCCCAAGCCTGTGCTCTTTCCACAGAAAGTTCTGCTGCGCAGCACCTGGGTCACGCTAATTCTGGATCTACTTCCCAGGCATGTCCTGCTAGAGAAGGATTTCAGATCTGAGCAAACTAAGAGGTGAACATGTTTTTCACAATCACCAGTCTGTGAGAGGGAGAATTTGGCCTTTCTCACTTTCACACTTAGATTCCCAATTTGCTTCAGATGGGTACATGCTCAGTGATGTAATGTTTTTGAGAGAATCCTGAAATGGATGGTTGGATGAGATGGTAGATTTTTTTTTTTTTGTTCTTGCAAGAGCACAGATACCATTAGCATCACCTTCCTCTCAGAGACAAATGACTTCCTCCCAGTATCTACTTCTAATCCAAGAGGATTTGGCATCAGACTGGATATGGAGGTTGAGAGAGAGTGAAGAGTCAAGGATAATGCCGCAGTGTGGGTTCAAGAGATGGGGAATATGGTGCTGTTGTCAACTACAATGGGAACATGAAATGGAGGAGTGGTTCAGCTTTAGACATTGAACTTGAGGTGTGTTCACATATTTCATTCTGTACTTTTGGTTCATGGAAACAGCATGGGCCTGTGTGTCAGAGGAACTTGGTTCTAATTCCACCTCTGCCACTTGCATGCTGTGTGACCTAGGGCCAGTCATTTAGAGAACCCCAGATAAAGCCCTTGCATAGATAATGGACTCAGTATTTATCGTGCTGTGCATGCCCTATACTTACAGTATGTGAGTGTGTGGGTGCCGTGCTGTGCTGCTTCAGAAATACCAATCCCCAGAGGACAGGGCCCCACATTGTACTGCTGCCCTATGGCAGGAGCTCAGTAAACACTCAGGAAATAATTGGCACCAGCAATGCCAATTTTGAAATTTGAAAAATTGCTGCCTCCACTGAAATAAGGGATGTTGTGTGTTTTCCACAGCTGTCCTACCCCGGAGGGCTTCCAGGCATTCTTCAGTATCCTGGGGTCTACGCTTCTCCCAGAAATTAGAGCAGGAGGGGTGGAGAAGAGATAGGAGATGGGAGAGGGGATTGAGAGAATAGCGGTGGTGGGCCAAACACCAATACTCGCTGTGACTCTCCTGTTGCTTTGCCTTGAGTGAGGCCCCAGGAATCATCACTAAGCCCTGAAGTTCTGTCCCGTATTCCATAGTCATGGTAATTTGACCGCCGTCCTGGGCAGAGAGCTGGTCAAGCCTGCTAAAACACTCTTGTCGATTTTTGGAAAAATCTGTATTTGGTGTAACCATTCTGTTGAGTAGTATTGGAATTTGGAGTAAAAGTGCTCAGGAACTGTGAGCCCACTGTTGGGTAGGGACCGTCTCTATGTGTTGCCAACTTGTACTTCCCAAGCACTTGGTGCAGTGCTCTGCACACAGTAAGCGCTCAATGAATACGATTGATTGATTGATTGATGAAGACTGTGAGCCCCGCGAGGGGCAACCTTGTAACCCCCCAACGTTTAGAACAGTGCTTCATTCATTCATTCCATCATATTTGTCGAGCGCTTGCTGTGTGCAGAGCACTGTACTAAGCGCTTGGGAAGTAGGGAAGCAGCGTGGCTCAGGGGAAAGAGCCCAGGCTTTGAAGTCAGAGGTCATCGGGTCAAATCCCGGCTCTGCCAATTGTCAGCTGTGTGACTTTGGGCAAGTCATTTCACTTCTCTGGGCCTCAGTTACCACCTCTGTAAAATGGGGATTAAGACTGTGAGCCCCACGTGGGACAACCTGATCACCTTGTAAATTCCCCAGCGCTTAGAACAGTGCTTTGCACATAGTAAGCGCTTAATAAATGCCATCATTATTATTATTATTACTCAGAAAATCACAAGTTTTTAGGTGCGTAAATGTTATACTAGAGTATTTACTGAGGTCTGGTCTCCTAGGCAATTTTATCCCAAATTGACAAGCTGTGTGTGTATATATATATATGTATACATATATATATATATATATATATATATATATATATATATATGGAATGCTCCTAAAATCTTGTTATTTTCTGAATAATCCTGGTTTCTCAGCACTGTATATGTGAATATATACAAAATTTTCCTAAACACACACATGGGGACACACACACACTCTTGTATATCTATCCATACAGATATATATATATAGATACATAAATATCTATATATAGATAAATATCTATATATAGAGATAGATAGATAAATAGAGAGACAGAATATGTAATTCTATTTCTAATCTATGTCTATGGACTTGCATAGTGTTTTAATGGAATTTACTGAGCACCTTCTCTGCAGAGAACAGCTCTTAGTATACTAAAAGCATGGAAAGTACAATACAGCACAATATAATACTTTCAATCAGTCAGTAGTATTTATTGAATGCTTACTCCCTATTAAGTGCTTGGGAGAGTAAAATATTGTTAGTAGGCAAGATCCTTAGCTTCAAAGAGCTTACAATCTAGTGAGGGAGACAGGTAGCAAAGTAAATTACAGGTAGGAGGAAATAACAGAGTATGTAAGATGTGAACAAAAGTGCTGTGGAGGGTGGTGAGTGCTTATGTGCTAGATTTTAAGCTCCTTGAGCACCGGAATCTACCAACTCTATCTTATTGCACCCTATCAAGTATTTAGTACAATTCTTTGCACCCAGTAAGTACACAGTGATTAGTGAGAAGGTTAGAAATTAATCAGGAAAAGCCTCATGGAGATGTGATTTCATAATGGAGAGAGCAGTTTTTCTGCTGGATGTGAAGGAAAAGGAAATTCCAGACAGAATGAAAGGTGTGAGCGAGAGGTCAGTGGAAGAAGAGAAAAGAACAAGGCAGTGAATAGCTTAGCTTTTAGGAATGAAGAGTCTGTGTTGTGGTGTAGTGGGAGAAAAGCAGCAGAGTAGGAGGAAGTGAACTGCTTGAGTGCCTTAAAAGCAATTGTCTGGAGTTTCTATCTGATGTAGAGAGGAATGGGCAACCTTTTGGAAGTTTTTGAGGAGTGTGTAGACTCTGGCAGAAGGATGTTGTAGAAAAATGATCTAGGCATCAGAGTGAAGTATGCACTGGAGAGGGGAGAGACAGGAAACAGGGATGACAAGTGCCTCAAACACCATGGAGGTCATTTTGATGAAGAGGAAGGGACAGATCCTGTAATGTTGTGGAGGGAGAACTAACAGGATTTGGTGACAAACTGAGTAAGAGGGTCGTAAAAGAGAGAGGGATCAAGGACAATGCCAGGGTTCAAAGCTTGAGAGGCAAGGAAGATGGTAGTGTTGTCGATTGTGATGGAGAAGTTAGAGTGGAGGTGTGGATTTGGGAGGGAAGATGAGGAGACATTTTGAGCTTGAGGTGCTGATGGTAAACAGTGGAAATAGCATTTATTAAGTACTTGCTAAATCCGCAGCACTGTTTTAAGTTAAGGGAAAAATAAATGGGTGAGGATTAGACCCAGGCCCTGGCCCTCAGGAAGACTGGGCTGGCGACAGATGCGTAAGCAAAGATCACATACAGCTGTCTTGCAGTCTTTTTTGTACATGAGGGCTATTAAAGACTAATTCAGCAGTCCAGTTTTAGACCAGTCTTACTCCTTGTAAAGATGTCCTGGAGGCAAGAGGAAATGCAAAATTGCCAAGGAGAGAGGACAGGGTTAGAGACGTAGATTTGATCATCATCCACATAGAGGAAGAAGCTGAAGCTGATGCTCTGTTTTTCTAGCTTTTCTGCCATTCACTGTGCCTCTTAGGGTCTCCTAGTGTCTCTGTGTACTTTTGTGTGGATTTGGGACTGCTTTTGGGGGTAGGGCTGTCTCTAAATCAGTGGGTGTATTTCCTGTGTGGTTGTCTGTGTTTGCTAGTGTGCTTGAATTTCTGTGAGTATGCATGTGCTTCAGTATGTGTGTGTGTGTGTGTGTGTGTTTTCACTGCTACCATACTCAAATTGCTCTCTACCTTCTGTTCCAGAGTCTGACTTCCCAAGGCTCAGCGTCTTCTTCTAATGACCAGGGAGGTTGCAGGGTTCACTCTGCCTTTTTTTTAACCACAATTAAAGCAAATTGAAAGGTAAAATGGGAAACCTACATTAATCAGGGAAGATCTGGTTGAATCCTCATAAAAGAGGATGAGGAAAAACATGAGTATGTAGAACAAATTAAGAAAACTTAGAGATAGAAAGAAGACATAAAAGGTAATAAAAAAATGTTTCAATTAGGTTAGGCAGATGAGGAAGACAAGTGATAACACCCTCTCCCACCCCACAATACAGGAAAAGCTGAATGAGACTATGAAAAAGCAGTTTAATTTTATTTTCACTTCTCACTTTGTAAAACCATCAAAAGTGAACATTGGGCTTGCAAAATATGAGTGTGAAGGGAGGTTGGAAAGCCAAACTAGGGTAGAGAAAGAAAAATTTGAAGAGTATTTTTAATAACTGGATGCATCTACGTCAGCTGAGCTGGTGCCATGCAGTCTCGAGTAGTTGAAGAATTGGGGGGTGTTATTTGCAGAATCACCAGCCATTAATTTAAAGACCTGATGAAGAACTGGAGACGCCCTTGAGGATCTGAAAAGGGCAAAAGATTTTTCCATCGTCAAAAAGGAGAAACTGGATGACCCTGATGCTTAGGGGCCGGTCAGTTCAGCACTGATAGCTGGGAAGAAACTGACAGTTCTGCCATTGCGGGGAACTTTCTTCCAACAGCAGGAACCTGTTTGGACTTGTCATGTGTGTTGTCAGAGGAAACTGCTTGTGACCATTCATGCAGCATGAGAATGGGGGAATGCTACATGGTGCATCTCTATAGAGAGAAGTTCGCAAGAATGTCACCGTCGTGTTACGGAAGAACTGAGAAGCAGTGTGGCTTACTGGAAAGAGCACCAGACAGGGTGTCAGAGGATCTGCCTTCTAATCCCTGTTCTGCCAAATGCTTGCTGTGTGACCTTGGGCAAGTCTTTTATCTACTCTGTGCCTCAGTTTCCTCAACTGTAAAATGGGGATTAAATCCCTCTTCTCCCTCCTACTTAGACTGTGAGGCCCATGCGGGATGGGGCTGTGTCCAACATAATTAACCTGTACCTTTACCAGTGCTTAGAACAGTGGTTGACATGTAGTAAGCGCTTAACAAATACCATAAAAGAATCTGTGGGTACTTGTACAGATGCAATCCCCTAGAAGAACTCTAGAAAGATAACAGGAAGCAACCAGCATGGCCTGGTGACGAGTAAATGAGATTGGAATAATTTAATTTTTTCTCTAAGTCAGAGCCTTGAATCATGTGAGAGACTGCTGGGAAGATGGGAGAGCTGAAGAAGGGGAAGATATAATTAACTAGATGTAAGCAAGACTCATGTCTACCAACTCTGTTGGACTGTACTCTCCCAACTGCTCAGTACAGTGCTCTGCATGCAATAAGTGCTCAATAAACACCACTAATTGATTGTTGTTTCCTTGAGGGCAAAGAAACTCGCTTCTTTTGCGTTCTCCAGCGCACTTGGTCTGTGCTTTGTGTTCAATAGATGCACGATAAATATCACTGATGAATGATTTTGGTTGTACCCCAGATGATATCTTCATTGACAAGGCTGAGAAAGGACAGGATCTTCACTTCCGTGCTATCAGGTGGGTGCACTGCTGATTGGAGGGTCACACTCCAAAGATAATTGTCAGTGGCTCAGCATCAATCTAACACAATGAATTCAGAGAATTTGACACTAGATTGGGCTGGCTCTGAAAATCCTGGGGAGTGGGGAGGAGCAAGGAGAAAATAAGAACAGCAGCAGCCTCCTTGATGACCTCCCTGTCTCCTATCTCTCCCTGGCCTGAAACACCCTCCCTCTTCATATCCAACAGATGATTACTCTCCCCACCTTTAAGTCCTTATTAAAAGCACATCTCCTCCAGGAGGCCTTCCCCAGCTAAGCCCTGGTTTCTTCTTCTCCCACTCCCCTCTACATCACCCTTGAATTTGGATTTTCCACCCTTTGTTCACTCCTCCCTCTAGACTGTAAGTGTGTTGTGGGCAATGCTCTTATCTACCAATTATATTGTACCCTCTCAAGCATTTAGTGCAATGCTCTGCACACAGTTAGTGCTCGCTGCATACAACTGATTGATTGAAGGAAACCCAAAGTGATCTAGTGGAAAGAGCATGAACCTGGGAGTCGGAAGACCTGTGTTCTAATTCTGTCTCCACCAAATGTCTACTGTGTGATCTTGTGCAAGTTACTTAACTTCTCTCTGCTTCAGTTAACTCATCAGGAAAATGGTGATTAAGACCGTGAGCCCCATGTAGGACCTGGACTATGTCCAACCTGATTAGCTTATATCTACCCCAGCACTTAGTATAGTGCCTGACATAAATATCATTAAAACAACAAAAAAAAAAACAGGTATTGAATACTCCTTTTACAGTTGAGGAAACTGAGGCAGAGAGAAGTTAAGTAACTTGCCTAAGGTCACAATAACAGACAACTGACAGAGCCAGGATTAGAACCCATGTCCTCTGATTCCCAGGCCCGTGCTCTCTCTACTAGGCTATGGTGCACAGCTTGGACAAATTGGATAAGGGTCAATAATAGGGACAAGAACACAGCAAAACTTAGAAATGAAGCACGAAGACAAATGCAAATAAACCGGGCACAAGAACAGCAGCAGAAAGACGCCTGGGGGTCAGAGTTGATCAAAAACCGAATACGATTTGGTAATATCAGACTGTTATTTAAGATGTCGCCATGCCCCTGGCCTATACTAACTGCATCAGCAGCAAGGACAGTTAAGTTGTCTTCAGCTCTACACTACCCTACCCCAGCTAGACTACAGTCAGCGCCAGGGCTAGGATTCAGGTGTTCCTATTCCCAGAGTAGTGCTCTTTGCACTAGCCTAGACCAAGAGTTTTAAAAGTCATGCTATGCTGAGGGCTCTTCAGCAAATAATAATACACTAGAATGCCTATAACACGGGAGTCACATTCTCACGGGAGTCACATTCTTGCAAAAATCCACTTTTAGGGAAACTCATGCTATAAGTACTTAGCAGTTTCAACCGGACAAACTTGCATGGAAGAGTTTCTTCTTCTTATGTGACATGAGGAGCCAAGAAGGATCATGCAGTCCAAAGATCATTCCCTCATTTCCAAACAGCACTCTAGCCAAAATAGGTAGAGAAAGCGTACGTTAGGGCAGAACCAAGTGTACGATGAATTCCTATACTGCTTTTAAAAACATTTCCAAAGCACTTTCACATTGATTGGCTCATTTCCTCCTCCCACCATCCTTGAGATAGGCATCATTACCTCCATTTTCCAGATGAGGTTGCCAAGCCCAGGACCAGGCTGAGGGTCAGCCTTCATTTAGGAAGCCCAGATGTGGCATGTCCTAGTGGAAAGAGCACAGGCCTGGGAGTTAGAGGACCTGGGTTCTGATCCCAGCTCTTTTTTTTAAAGATATTTGTTAAGCACTTACTATGTGCCTGGCACTGTACTAAGCAACGGGGTAGAAACAAGCTAATCAGGTTTGACATAGTCCATATCCCATATGGAGCTCACAGTCTTAATCACCATTTTAAGATGTGGAGACAGCGGCACAAAGAACTTAAGTCACCTACCCAGGGTTATACAGCAGACAAGTGGCAGAGCCAGTATTAGAACCCATATTCATTCATTCATTCATTCAATCAGTCGTATTTATTGAGCACTTACTGATATCCTCTTCCTCCCAGGCCCGTGTTCAATGCACGAGACTCCACTGCCTCTCAACTGGCTCTTCCAATTACTTGCAGTGTGATCACAGGCAAATCACTTAACTTCCCTGTACCTCGGTTTCCTCACTATAAAATAGGAATTCAGTACCCATTTTCCCTCCTACTTGGACTGTGTCCAACCTGATACACTTGTATGTAATCACATTTCATTCAATTGCATTCATTGAGCACTTACCATATTTGGATCACTGTACTAAGCATTTAGAAGAGTACAATACAACAATAAACAGACATATTCCCTGCCCATATCTAGCCCAGAGCTTAGAACAGTGCTTGACATATAGTAAGCACTTAAATACAATAATAATGATAATAACAACAATAATAATAATAAAGAGAAGTTAGTTGACCTGCACATGATCAAATAGTAAGATAGTGGAAGAGGTAGAATTAGAATCCATTTCTTTTCACCCAGACCAATGCTTTTTCCACTAACCCAACTCACTTAATCAATCATATTTATCAATCAACAATATTTATTGAGCACTTATTTTATGCAGACCACTGTACTAAGTGCTTGGGAGAATACAGAGTTGGTAGACACATCCCTCCTGCAAGGAGCTTACAGTCTAGATGGGGGGATAAATATATGAATTACAGGTATTCATTCAATCGTATTTACTGAGCGCTTACTGTGTGCAATGCACTGTACTAAATGCTTGCACTTTATGTACATACGTGTTATGGGGCTAACAAAACAATCTAAGTACAGGGTGGCAGGGAAGCTCTTTTGCTTGACTTTATCAGAATCCAATCAACGTTCCCTCCTCCTTCCACCATCAGCCTCAAGTGGGATCTAACATCTAACCAACAGCCACAAGTACAATTTCGCCCTCATTTCCACTGGAAAGTGTGATCAGTCTCCTCCAATCAACTAGATGCTCCAAAGTCAATCGGTTTCAGGGGAAAAGACGTTGGATGAACAGCCCGTTATCCACATGCCCTACATTTGGTTGGGGTCCTAATTTGGGGTTCTCAAGAAAACTGGAGGTTTGCTTTTGAATCATTTTTCATTACCAGTTGGCATCTGAATTTCATGCATGACAGAAGACCCGCTATTCTCCTGCCACTTATCGAGGCCAACTTCAAACATCTGGTCATTATTATGAGGCCTTATAGAGACTGTATTTGTGGCCAGAAATTCCATGCCCAGAATTGGAAGAGAAAGGTTCAGACTCTCTCAATCCGTCAGTTTGGGAGCAAATCGATGTGTTGGAAAGTCACTGCATATTGAACGTCTCGACACGTACGCTTTAGCGGCATCTTGCTTGGACTCTGGAACATAAGGCAAAGAACTCAAACCCCAAACGATCTTAAACTAAGATTTCACGATAATCATACACTAATGCAGTGTTCACATCACTTCAACAAAGGAGATGAAGACAGTATCAGAAAAGAAATGGATGGACCCTCCCTTTAAAACCAAACTTGTTTTGGCCCAATTCACGTTGAGCTCTGTCTTTGGCCTCTGAAATCTATTTCCCTCTTTCCAACCCCCCCCCCCCCCACACACAATGTTTAACCATTTCCAAGAGGAGTGTTGTCACTGAATCCCACTCACTTCTTGAAACTTAGTACTGTGAGCACGAAAGTTTTAAAGATTTCCTTTTTTTTTTTGGTTTCTTTTTTTAAATAATTTTACTGAAAACAGAAAGTTAATAGCTCCCTCTGTGCAACTGCTTGGAAAGCAACCATCTATGACCCAACATCTTCTGGCATCCCCAGTTTAGCCTGCAGGAGATTTTTTGCCTCGAAGAGATCAATCTGCATCAGTACTAAGCATTTGGGAGAGTATATTACAACAGAATTAACAGACATATTCCCTGCCCAAAACGAGCTTAGAGGATAGCAGGGCAGACAGACACTGAATAAATAAGCAATCAATCATATTCATTGTGCACTTACTATGTGCACAGCACTCTACAAAGCCCTTGGGAGAGTACAATACAAGAGAATTAGCATACACTTGCCCTATCCACAACAAGCTTATGGTCTAGAGGGGGAGACTGCAATTAATATGTATAAAGCAGTAATTTATATTCTAATTTAAAGATATATTCATAAATGCTGTGGGGTTGGAGGTGGAACAAATATCAAATGCCCAAAGGCCACAGATCCATGTGTATAAATGACATACAATACCATAATTATCATCATCAGTACCGCAATTATCATCATTACTGCTATTATTGCCGGTTTCCAGGAGATCTGTCTCTCTACACTGCCCTTCCTCTTTTATGTTTGTTTCTCTTAATGGCATTTGCTAAATACTTACTATGTGCCAGGCACTGTACTAAGTGATGGGGTAAGATACAGTGTAATCAGGTTGGACACCATCCATGACCCTCATGGGGCTTACTGTCTTTAATCTCCATTTTACAGATGAGGTAGCCGTGGCACAGAGAAGTGAAGTATCTTGACAAAGTCACAGCAGACAAGTGTCAGAGTCGGGATTAGAATGCAGGCCTGTGCTCTTAGCACTAGGCCATGCTGTTTTTCTATTTGTCTTCTGGATACCAACTTTTCTCCCCTGCTTCTTCCCCGGGTCTAGAACCGTTGTCAATCAATGGATTGTATTTACTGAGCGCAGAGCACTGAACTAAGTGCTCGGGAGAATACAACACAATAATGTAACAGATACATTCCCTGCCCACACCAAGCTTCAATCAAATCAATCAGTGCTATTTATTGAGCACTTAACATGTGCAGACCACTCTACTGAGCACTTGGAAGGGTCTGACCGAGTTGTAACCTACATTCCCTTTCGTTCCTTTTTCCCATCCACATTCCCTTTCGTTCCTTCTTCCCTCCCACCCCTCATCTCCTCAGGCAGAACAAATCACTACCAACCAGGAGTAAGACAATGTTCCTGGTTGAGGCCTAGTTTTTAATACTTTTCTGGGACTCAACAAGCCACCCTGTCCTGATTGTTGCTGATGCTTGGCTACCATCAAGTTGGGACCGGTGAAGGGCGTGCAGGGGATCTGGGCTTCAGGCTAGAAAGATCTCTCTCAATTTTTCTGCACTTCCTAATCAAACTGCCCTAGTTCAGCTGCTGCTGGCTAATCAGAATGAACCAGATTTTTCACTCTAAGGTTCTCCTCTCTTCTTCAGAAACCAAAGCTCAGTACATTTGGAGGGAGAATCAGCTCCAGTGAGGGGAGCTTTCAACAGCAAAATAGTCATTTCTTACAATACTAGCTGTGTTTTGCCCAGCTGTATCTACAAGAAGTCTCGGCCCAAATTTGGGAAATGGGAACAAGGGATAGAGGAGCCTAAGATCGTGGACTGGAGGAGAGTGTGAGCAGAGGAAAGAAATCAATCAATCAATAGTGTTTACTGAGTGCTTCCTGTAGGAAGAGCATGGTACTTAGCGCTTGGGAGCATGGCCTCAAAGGGAAGCAGCATGGCCTGGGAATCAGAAGGACCTGGGTTCTAATCCCTGCTAGGCCACTTGTTTGCTGTGTGACCTTGGGCAAATGATTTAACTTCTCTGTGACCTGGTTCTCTCATCTGTAAAATGAGGATTACGGCTGTGAACCCCATGTGGGACAGGGACTGTGTCCAACCTGATTTGCTTGTATCTACCCCAATGCTTAGAATAGTGCTTGATATATAGTAAATATTTAACAAATACCATCATTATTATTATTATTATTGTCGTTATTATTATTAATAATGAAACAGAGTTGGTAAACATCTCCTGCCCACTATGAGCTTGCCATCTAGAGAGGGAGATAGACATTAACATAAATGAATATTTTATAAGTATGTACATAAGTGCTTTGGGGCTGAGGGTGAGGTGGAATAATAAATGCCCTGGGGTAAAAAAAAATCCACGTTCATAGGTGTTGCAGGAGGGAGAGGGAGTGGGGAAAAGAGGGCTTAATCAGGGAAGGCCTCTTGGAGGAGGTGTGACCTTAATGAGGCTATGAGGGTGGGGAGAGTGGTCGAAAGAGTTCCAGGCCAGGGGGAGGAAGGGAACAGAAGTCCATTGATCATAGACCACTGAAAACCATGGATTATCCCCCTTCTCTTGAACCCAGAACATGGGCAGGCAGAAAGCAGACAGAGCGAGGAAGGCAGGCAGAACGCCTGACAATGCTCCTGGGCCTGCGAGAAATGAGCATGGAAGAGAAAGCAAGAAGAAATGCATTGTCTAAACTTCAAGCTTCAATGGGTGCCTCCTCTTCCTGTTGTGGGCTTGGGTGAACCACAGTTTAATGCTTGCCCTGCCCACATTCTTCATAATTCTGTAAACTTCAATCATGTCCCCTTAGCCTGTGTCTTTCGAGATGAAAGTCATAACTCTTTCAGTACATCCTCCACAAAAAGTGTTTCCTTCCTATGATGTGAAAAAAAGACAGGGATACTCACCTGGTTTAATCTAGTGGCAACCTAAGCCTTTTAACTTTGTTTCCTAGCCTCTCCCTTATGTTTTCCCAGCATCCCCTTGATCTCTTTTGGAGGCTACCACATATCAGACTGAACAGCCAGCAGTAGCTCTGAGTTCTCTTTCCTGGCGCATAACTGAAAACTCCACATCATAAACCTGTTTATGTTTGCCTCTTTCTTTACTGTGAACTCCTTGGGGGCAGGTAATGTACCACTTCTTTACTCTATAATTTTCAAGCTCCTAATATTCATTGAATTGTATTTATTGAGCACTTACTGTGTGCAAAGCACCGTACTAAATGCTTGGGAGAGTATACTATAACAGTGGACGCATTCCCTGCCCAGAACGAACTTACAGTGCACTGCACCAAGTGGAAGCTCAATAATCAATCAATCAATCACAAATTTATTGAGTGCTTACCGTGGGCAGAGGACTATACTAAGCATTTGGGCAAGTTCAATAGTGCTTGGGAGAGTATAGTAGTAACAGCAAGAAGAAGATTAAGAAGAGTAACAGTGCTACTTAAAAGCTTACTAGGTACCAAGCGTTGACATAGATACTGGATAATCTGGTCCCACATGGGGCTCAAGGTTAAAGTATTCCCATCGAATCCCCATTTTGCGGATGAGGGAAGTGAAGCACAGAGAAGTTAAGTGACTTGCCCAAGGTCACACAGCAGACAAATAGGGGGGTCAGGATTAGAACCCAGGTCCTCTGACTCCTTGGCCATTGCTCTTCCATAAATTACTATGAATCAATCAATCAAATCGTATTAAGTCCAGAGCACTATACTAAGTGCTTAGGAAAGGACAATACAACAGGGTCAATAGACACATTCCTTGCCCACAACAGGCTCACAGCCTAGAGGAATTAAATTAATTACTATTAGATAAATGAAATTACTATTACTCTTTGTCCATTATTAAATAGTTGCATTTTGGGTCATTTTTTCCTAGGTACACTTCCTTACATTTGATCCCAATCCCTTTTACTGCCAACATAATCTCAAAGTAAATCAAACATTACAAGCTACATTCTAGCAGGGAGATTCAGCCTTCAGATTTCCTCCTCATCAACACTTGGGCTAGTGGAAAGAGCATGGGATTGGGAGTCAGAGGAACTGGGTTCAAATCCCTGCTCTGCCATGTGCCTGCTGTGTGACCTTGGGAAATTCACTTAACTTCATGCCTCAGTTATTTCATCTGTAAAATAGGGATTCAATCCATTTCCCCCCCTACTAAAGATTCTGAGCCCTCTGTTGGATAGGGATTTTAATCTGATTATCTCGTCTCTTCTCCAGCACTTAGAATAGTACTTGATACATAGTAGTCACTTAAATATTACTGCTATTATTATGATTCTCAATAATAATAATAGTAATAATAACAATTTCCCTTTCACCCTCTCTTTTCCCTTCCTCCCCACTCCATTTTTAGGCGTGGGACCATGACACGCTACAAAAATCACTGTAGTATTTGTGAACCATTTTCTAGGAGCAAAGCACTGTACTAAGCCCTTGGGTACATACAATACAATTAGATCAATCAATCAATCATATTTATTGAGCACTTACTGTGTGCAGAGCACTGTACTAAGCGCTTGAGAAGTACAAGTTGGCAACATATAGAGACTGTGGGCTCACAGTCTAGAAGGGGGATCAGATCAGATCAGACATGGTCCTTGTACCACATGGGACTTATAGTTTAAGGAAGGGAGAGAGAACAGATATTCAATCCTCATTTTGTAGGTGAGGAAACCAAGCACAGAGAAGCTGAGTTTCCCGAGATCACACAGCAGGTAAGTGGAGGAGTCAGAATTAGAACCCAAGTCTCCTGACTCCCAGGGCTCTTTCCATTAGACCATGCTGTTTCGATAAAAGCCGATCCTACACGTAGCCAATTTTATAACATGGGGACTGTATTGCCGAAGAACCTGGTATTTCAGAAAACTTGGATATTGTAGCACAAGTAACAGTTACAGTACTTATTAAGAACTTACTTGTAAGCTCACTGTGGGCAGGGATTGTGTCTACCAACTCTGTTGTATTTACCATCCTAAATGCTGAGAATAATAATAATGATGGCATTTGTTAAGCGCTTACTCTGTGCAAAGCACTGTTCTAAGCGCTGGGAGGGATACAAGGTGATCAGGTTGTCCCACATGGGGCTCACAGTCTTAATCCCCATTTTACAGATGGGGGAACTGAGGCTCATAGAAGTGCAGTGACTTGCCCAAAGTCACACAGCTGACAAGTGGTGGAGCTGGGATTAGAACCTAAGACCTCTGACTCCCAATCCCATGCTCTTAACACTGAGCCACGCTGCTTCTCTGCATAGGTCTAGGTCCTGTAGAGTATAGGTCTCTACACATTGTAAGTGCTCAGTAAACATCATTGATTGATGGAGTTGTAATGAACACCATAGTAAGTGCTGGGAAAGAATACACAGGTAGGAATTATACATGGTCCCTGTCCCTTAAGTCTTCATACCTTAGCTGTGCGCACATGCTAAACCATTTTATTCAATACTGCATCACAGTCTATCCAGACAAGCGTTGTTGCAAGAACATAAGAAGCAGAGTGCCTAGTGGATAGAGAACGTTCAGGCCTGGGGGTCAGAAGGACCTGGGTTCTAATCCCAGTTCTGCCACTTGTCTGCTGTGTGACCTTGGGCAAGTCGCTTCACTTCTCTCTGCCTCAGTTACCCCAGAGTTTAGAACAGTGCCTGGCACATAGTAAGCACTTAACAAATGCAATTAGAAAAAATTCCTTAATTCAGCAGGCACATTCTTTCCAAAAAAATACACAATGAAAACCCATCGACTGTACTTGAAAGCTGAAAACCTTCTTGTGCCAGACTATTTGAAATCCCAAGTTTTTGTAACGTACCCCACTGGAAGGGGAAGTGAGAAGCATAAACAGACCTTTTGGTCAATGAAACTACTTGAGTTTCTCTGTAAAGCAACAGGAAGCCAATCCTCATCTGGGAAGTGATCCTGTCTAGCTGGTTAGTTAGAGTCTGAAACCCAATAGCAGGCACTGAGGCCAAAGGATGATTATTTACCCAAGAAAGATTGGGAACCAGATGGAATTCATAAGAGAAATCTTGTCTCTAAAACCTATAACTTGGAAAAATCATCTCTTATTCATCCACTGAAACTTTAGGCTGATTGGCTTACCCAAGGAGCCTGAGAAATCAGTTAATCTGAAAAACAGCATGGCCTAGTGGATAGAGCACAGCCTTGGAAATCAGAAGGACCTGGGTTCTAAATCTGATCCACTACCTGTCTGCTGGGTGACCTGAGCAAGTCTCTTAATTTCTCTGTGTCTCAGTTACCTCATCTGTAAAATAGGGATTAAGACTGTGAGCCCCATGTGTAACAGGGACTGCGTCCAACCTGATTAACTTGTCTTTACCCCAGTGCTTAGTACAGTGCCTGGCACATAGTAAGTGCATAACAGATACCATAAAAAAGCCTTTTAAAACCAGGAGAAACATTAATGGTCCACAACAGGTCATCATCAATCGTATTTATTGAGTGCTTACTGTGTGCAGAGCACCGTACTAAGTGCTTGGGAAGTACAAGTTGGCAACATATAGAGACAGTCCCTACCCAATAGTGGGCTCACAGTCTAAAAGATCCCATTAGGTCTTGTTAGTATAATTCAGGGTGATTATGAAATGATCTTTAATCCCTAGGATTTGATGGTCACTTAATTTCTCTGTACCTCAGTTACCTCATCGGTAAAATGGGGATAAGAGTGTGAGCCTCTTGCCGGACAGGGAATGTTTCCAAACTGATTAACTTGTATCTAGCGCAGTTCTTAGAACAGTGCTTGATACATAGTAAACGCTTAACAAGTACCATTATTATTATTATCATTATGATCAAGTCGAGATAAACTGAAATGTCAGTTTAAAAAAATCTGAGAGATCCACATGCTTCCTAAAACCTCTAGAATATGGAAGTGGTTGACCACTGCCTGCTTCCCTGCCATAAACTTGAGTCTCCACCCTTGATTCTCTCCCATGCTGCTGCTGCCCAATACATGGGAGTAGCCACGGTGATGGAAGGAGCAGTGCCATTATGATTAAAGTTTGAAAAAAGAAAGAAAATAGATGTTGTGAGGGAACATGGGAGAGAGAGGAGAGAGACAGAGAGAGGGGAAGTGACAGGAACAGGAAAGCGGCTGGGAGCAGGGAGAGATGAATGGGATGGAGGAGGAGAGAAGGGAAGGTGGGAATGTGGTGACCTGAAGTCATTGGAGCCGACAACAATCAGGCTTGAGTGCACAAATCCCAGGGCAAGCCAGCAACTAGAATAAGTCATATCCCTAGGGTGAGTGTACTACAGTCAGTCAAGTAATCAACGGTATTTATTGAGTGCTTACTGTGTGCAGATCACTGTATTAAGCACTCAGGAAAGTACAATACAATAGAGATGGTAGACATGCTTCCTGACCAGAAGGAGCTTACAGCTTAGAGGGGGAGTCAGACATTAATATAAATAAATGAATTAGGATACATACGTAAGAGCTGTTGGACTGAGGGTGGGGTGAATATCAAGTGCTTAAAGGATACAGATCCAACTGCACAGGTGATGCAGAAAGGAGAGAGAGTAAGGAGAAAATGGGATGTACTTAGGGAAGGCTTTTTGGAAGAGAAGCAACATGGTCAGAACTTGGGGTATTCCTGAGTACCAAATGGTTCTGCTTCTAGAGGGTGCTGAGAAAAGAAATTAAAGAGGCTAGTTTGCAAACCACCTCCCCCTCCCACACATCTTCTCCTCCCCTAATTCCCTTCCCATCCCCCCTTAAATTTGCACAGCTGCCGAGTCACCTTGACAAATGCTCCCTCTCACCTCAAAATAGCACTGCCTTTCCCTGAACGTCACTCTCACTTCCCACCACTGTCTATTCTCTACAAGTTACCCCATTCCAGGTTCCAATTATGCCACATGGAATCCAATTCGTTTTGTATCAAGCCATTTAGTTGGTCCATAGCAAGGGTCAACAGGCTGAGGGTGGAGCAAGAGGGGTAAGATTCTCGGGCTGAATAGGGCGCCATAGTCAAAGGAGAAACAGCAGCTCCTGCACAAGGTAATTTTGTATCAGTAGTTGTTGAGAATCCTCTTAACTATCATTCATTCATTCCATTGCATTTATTGAGTGCTTACTGTGTGCAGAGCACTGTACTAAGTGCTTGGGAGAGTGCAATATAACAATAAACAGATATGTCCCCTGCCTGTAACGAACTTACAATCTAGAGGGGAGACAGGCATAATATAAATAAATAAATTACGGATGTGTACATAAGTGCTGCGGGGCTCGTGGTGTTGGGGGGAGGGGGGATGAATTAAAGAGAGCAAGTCAGGGCAACGCCAACTCCAGCGATTCCTCCCTCTTGGGTTCCCATGCTGATCTGATGGTTAACTTCCAAGTTATTGGAAACCACTGCATGGTTTCCCTGTCATTACTCATTTTTTAAAGTTATTTGTTAAGTGTTTGCTATGTGCCAGGCACTGTATTAAGAACTGGGTTAGATACAAGCTGATCACGTTGGACACAGTCTATGTCCCACATGGAGCTCCCAGTCTTAATCCCCATTTTACAACTGGGTAACTGAGGCACAGAGAAGTTAAATGATTTGCCCAGGGTCACACAGCAGACAAGTGGAGGAGAGAGGGTTAGAACCCAGGTCCTTCTGACTGCCAGGGCTGTGCTCTATCCACTAATAATAATAATGGCATTTGTTAAGTGCTTACTATGTGCAAAGCACTGTTCTAAGCGCTGGGGGGATACAAGGTGATCAAGTCCCACGTGGGGCTCACAGTCTTAATCCCCATTTTACAGATGAGGTAACTGAGACTCAGAGAAGTTAAGTGACTTGCCCAAGGTCACACAGCAGATATGTGGCAGAGTCGGGACTCAAACCCATGACCTCTGACTTCAAAGCCCGTGCTCTTTCCACTGAGCCATGCTGCTTCTCCATGGGACCTCTATGTTCACCAAAACTCCCTTTTTTCTTCCCAACTTTCCAGTGCTTGATTCCCCCTGGGCCTTTCTTAACTTATCCGTTAGCAGTTTGAACAGCTTAGCAGTTTATTTGGGCCAATTCCCACGAGTTCTTCTCTCCAAACATATAATACTCCAATTACTTCGGCTCTCCAGTTGAAAATCCTATTTCATATTAAATCTAATCTATGGTTTGGTATTCCTGATTTAATAGATTGGAGCATACTTAAGGAAATCAGATCAAAATACCAGCTTATTAGGTTTCACATCATCAACTCTCTTTTAGCCAGTAATGTGGCAATTAATTCTCCTGAATAAATGAATAGATTATTTGATAGCTTTTGTGCAATACTAACTCTCTCCTCAGGTAGTCTCGGCCATGAACTCTAGTGAAGGTTCCTAGCTCTTCTTCTCTCAAACTCCATGTTTGTGTGCAAGCCTGGAGATGTTAGGCACGGATCCCAGTTTGCTTACTAATTCTTCCCGCAAAGGCCTGGGTATAACGCTCTGACATGGGAGAAAGAGGAATCAGGAAATGCCCTGATTCTGCCTGTTGACTCTCTCCCATCTAAGTCTAATCTTCCCTCAACACCATACTTTTCCTTTCCCATGGTCCGTAGCCTTCCTTTCATTAATCAATCAATCAATGGTATTTACTGAGTGCTTACTATGTGCAGAACACTGTACTAAGTGGTTGGGAGAGTACAACAGAATTAGCAGACACGTTTCCAGCCCACAAGGAGTTTACAGTCTAGAGACTCTGTAGAGATCAAATAAGGATTGGAATGCGAAGCATGGACACAAAGGAAAAAGTTACTGAAAGGGGAAGATGTGTAATCATCAATCGTATTTATTGAGCACTTACTATGTGCAGAGCACTGTACTAAGCGCTTAGCACTGTAATGCTAAACAAGTTGAGTAACATAAAATTTACAAACTAGCAAAAAACAGAGTTAAGGTTATAATTATTATGGTATTTGTTCAGCACTTACTATGCATCAAGCACTGTTCTAAGTGCTAGGGTAAATACATAACATAATAATGGCATTTGTTAAACACTTACTATGTGCCAAGCACTGTTCTAAGCCCCGGGGGAGATACAAGGTAAGCAGGTTGTCCCATTTGGGGCTCACAGTCTTCATCCCCATTGTACAGATGAGGGAACTGAGGCTCAGAGAAGGTAAGTGACTTGCCCAAGGTCACACAGCAGACGTGTGGCGGAGTAGGGATTAGAACCCATGACCTCTGACTCCCAAACCTGTGCTCTTTCCACTGAGCCATGCTACTTTTCCGTGGTAATCATATGGTACATGGTAAATACATGGTAATCAGGTCAGACACAGTCCTTGTTCCATTTGGGGCTCATAGTCTTAATCCCCATTTTACAGACCTTTTCCTGCAGACGACCTTAGCCTGACTGGAGCACTGGCCTCATGCAAATAAGTAATCTCTATCTAGACTGTCAGCTTCCCTCTAGACTGTAAGATCATTGTAGGTAGAAACATGTCTACTCTCTAGACTGTAAACTCCCACTAGATGGTAAATTTGTTGCAGGTAGGGAATGTGTCAACCAACTCTGTTATTTTGCAGGTAAGTACATTGCTCTGCACACAACAAGCACTCAATAAATAAATAGATTATCAACTTTATTATATTGTACTCTTCCAAATGCTTAATACAGTGCTCTGCACACGGTAAGTACTCAATATACACAGTTGATTGACTGAATCATAGCCTGGGCTTGGGAGTCAGAGGTCATGGGTTCTAATCCTAGCTTCGCCACTTATCAACTGTGTGACTTTGGGCAAGTCACTTAACTTCTCTTTGCCTCTGTGACCTCATCTGTAAAATGGGGATTAAGACTGTGAGCTCTACGTGGGACAACCTGATTACCTTGTATCTATACTAGCAGTTAGACCAGTGCTTGGTACATAGTAAGCACTTAAATGCCATCATCATCAGGTCGTTACTGCTAGACAGCAAAATTCCCCAACCCTCTCATTGCCAAGTAGCAGAACAGTCCCCCCTATCATTTAATCGATCATAGATAACATTAATTAAGCGCATAACTAGGGCAGAAGAACCACAAAGATCTAAACCCCCCTCAAAAAAACAACAACCAATGTGGCAGGGGTTTGGCTAGCAAAAGAGAATAGCAGCACACAGCCCAGATAGGCATACAGAAATTAGAGAAGGGATGACTCTTTAGAACAGTCTTCTAGATGACCGTGAGACCAAGCGATAGGATCAAAGACAGGACCAGACTCTATAGGAAATAATTAGATTAGTGTAATAAGGGTCTGTCTCACCACACACGATATGTGGGACTGTCAGTCATACATTGCTCTTATCAGGCACACCTCATCATCGGCAGAACCATCTTTGAACCTCAAAAGACAGTTAAGTTGTTATGCTGCTCTTTGCAGTCCAGGCCATTAAAGCTGGTATTGTTTATAATTAAAGCGAGTGAAGATTTTGAATTTGAATGACGTGATAAAGATATATAATAGCTTTACATGTGTGTATATATATATATATATATATATATATACACACATGTAAAGCTATTATATATATATAATCAAACAGGGGAATGCCTGTAACAAAGGCAGACTTCCCCAGTGGCCAATCCTTCCCAGAGAGAAACAAGCATTGGTGTGAGATGAAAAATAGCATAATCCAGATGTTTTATAATGGTAGTAGTATTAGCAGTCCAACGGAATTTGCACCTCACAGAACCAGCTATCAATCAACTAGACCCCCTTGACCAGTCAGGAGACTTGGTAAAGATGACCCACAGAAAAACAAAAGAGCCTATTTCTATTTCACCTCACCATTATTGTATTTTGGTCATAAATGTGGCCTTGGGGCTTGAAGACGATGCTACCAACAGTAATATTTTGACTGACACACGGCGGACAATATCACCACATCAAACACATTTAAAGATTATTTTGTGGATTGTGCACTTGCTAACCACAGTGCTGGAACCATTTTTAATTCTGCTTTTGGTATTCTGATCACCTTTAAGCCTCTACTCTAATTGCTGAACCCCGGGCTGGCTGCCTTCTGCTTTTGTTTCAGTCGTCCATTGCTATGACGCATTATTTCAGATTTTGCCAAACTACACATTTGTAATATTTCTCCTGCTTTCACAATTCAGGGTTTCACCATTTCAGTTTGGAGGGTTTTTTGTATTTTTTAAAATGGTATTTGTTAAGCACTTACTATGTGCCAGGCACTGTACTAAGCACCTGGGTAGATACAAGCTAATCAGATTGGACAGAATCCCTGTTCCACGTGGTGCTCACAGTCTTAATCCCCATTTCACAGATGAGGTAACTGAGGCACCAAGTATTTAAGTGACTTGCCCAAGATCAGAAAGCAGGCAAGAGGCAGAGCTGAGATTAGAACCCAGGTCCTTCTGACTCCACTAGGCCACACTGCTTCTCTATAACCACTGAGAGGATGTCCTTCTCTACTCCATTTCCCCTCATGTGTCACTCCCTCCTCCCCAGGGTAGATGGGATGTTAATGAGCACTGCTTTGATTCATTCATTTCATTCATTCGATCATATTTATTGAGCGCTTACTGTGTGCAGAGCACTGTACTAAGCGCTTGGGAAGTACAAGTCAGCAGCATATAGAGACGGTCCCTACCCAACAACGTGCTCACAGTCTAGAAGGGGGAGACAGACAGCAAAACAAAATATGTGGACAAGTGTCAAGTCATCAGAATGAATAGAAATAAAGCTGGATGTACATCATTAAGAAAATAAATAGATACTAGATACAGAATGCATTCCGAAGCCTCACTGGTCAATCATTATATATTAAGGGCTTAAACCAGCCGAGGCCTACATTAAGCACAGGAAAGAATATTTGGTTCTCAATTCTAACACAGCCGCTGGCCACAGGGGCTTATAATAATAATAATAATATTATTATTTATGCACATTTATTAAGTGCTTACTATGTGCAATGCACTGTTCTAAGCACTGGGGAGGTTACAGGGTGAGCAGGTTGTCCCACGGGGGGCTCACAGTCTTTATCCCCATTTTACAGATGAGGTAACTGAGGCATAAAGAAGTTAAGTGATGACACAAGAGGGGTGAGGACAGAAAAATTGAAATAGATTTCACAAACAGTAATG
The DNA here is from genome assembly GCF_015852505.1 of Tachyglossus aculeatus. Classification (NCBI taxonomy): domain Eukaryota; kingdom Metazoa; phylum Chordata; class Mammalia; order Monotremata; family Tachyglossidae; genus Tachyglossus; species Tachyglossus aculeatus. Next base: position 43,133,209 of record NC_052101.1, read on the forward strand.
AATAACAGTTTATAGAGAGGGGCTGGTCCTTTATGAGAGCGTGGAGGAAGTTATGGTCTGATACCATCCCTTAACCCAGGAGCCTGATGGAGTGGAGTTCGGGGCTGGCTGTGCCTTGGCTTCTCCCATTCACCAATCCTGCTTCTCCATATGATGTTAAATATTGTGTCAAGGTGTCACTGGTGGAGCAGTGTGGTAGATCCAAATCTCACAGACATATCAAAGTTAGTGTTTACGATTTCTTTGTCAACTCTCAGTTGTGTTTATTTTTTTTTGTTTTTCAACAGCATTTAATAATAACAACTATGGTATTTGTTAAATGCTTATTATGTGCCAGGCACTGTAATAAGCACTGGGATGGATACAAGCAAATTGGGTTGTACACGGTCCCTGTCCCACATGGGGCTCACAGTCTCAATCCCCATTTTACAGATGAGGGAACTGAGGCCCAGAGAAGTGAAGTGACTTTCCCAAGGTCACACAGCAGACAAGTGGTGGAGCTGGGAACAGAACCCATTATCTTCTGACTCCCAGGCCTGTGTGTTTTCTCTGAGCCAGGCTGTAAGATCCTTTTGGGCAGAGAATGTGTCTCGTTATTACTGTATTGTACTCTCCCAAGTACAGTGCTCTGCACACAGTAAGCTGTCAAAAAATACAATTGACTGATTAAAGCAAGTGGGTTTGTGGGTTCTCTGATGCTAAACGTTTGTAAGATATTGTTTGGAGACCCTCCCCTGGCTGGCTAGCAATGGGCTAGGGCAATACTATTCCTGCCCAAAGACCCCTTAGAGTAAGCTCATACACCAGATCCCAACTTGAGCCAACAGGAAGGAAAGCAAGACACTGTGACACTCCCTTGTGAAGTGTCATTTGGAGGAAAAATGTGGCCAGAATTCATGATTGCTCATTAGGTAATGAGCGGTGGAAACGAACCTTGTTAATAGTTCAGTGCTTTTCCCAGGGAGAGAGGGAAAAAAATGGTCCCCATATGATTCAACCTGGCTGATCCCTCCTAAGGACAATTATAGAATGCAAATATTTATAAATCCCACATTTCATGTGCACTCTTCAAAATGCTGAAAACAAATACCTCATTCTCCACCCAAGACCAACAAAATACTGACCCTTAATTCCACCACCACCACCTCCTATTTAAAATGAGGAGAGGGAGGGCTAGGGAAGCTGGATGAATTTCTCACTGATAACTATTTCCATCTGAGGAGGCAGGGTTTCCTAGTGGAAAGAGCATTTCACCGAGCACTATGCCATCCAAACTCTGTTACTGATCACTCATGTGAACTTCAGCAAATCATTTAATTTCTCTGGGCCTCGAAGTCCTCATCTCTAGTATTGGAATAAGATACCTGCTCTGTACGGGACAGGGACTGTGTCCGACTTGATTTATCTTGTATTTGCCCCATCGCTCGGTGTTTAGTAAGCACTTGATAAATATTATGTCAATCAAATTAGATTCCTCCCCCACTCTTAATATTAATTGTAAAATAACTTTGTGTTTTTGTCTCTGAACCACTGTGAAAAGTGTATTGGTACTATGTCATTGGAGGATTTGGGTGCTGGAATGCAAACCCTTCAGTCCCTTGATTCCCTTCTCCTCCCAGGCTCTCATGTTGTGACGACTGGCTGGTGTTTGCCCCACTAGAATAAGCCTGCAGAGATTATCTCTTTTTTTAAAAAAAAATGGCATTTGTTAAGCACTTAGTATGCACCAGGCACTGTACTAAGCACTATCGTAGATACAAACTAATCAGGTTGGACACAGTCCATGCCCCATGTGGGGTGGCAGACTGAAGTATGGATTGGAGTAGGGAGAGTCAGAAGGCAAGGACATCAGCAAGGAGGCCGATAGAGTAATCAAGGTGGTTTAGGATAAATGCTTGGATTGACGTAGTAACAGTTTGGATGGAGAAGAAAGGGCAGATTTTAGTGATGTCGTGAAGGTTGTAATAATAATAATAATAATGGTAGCATTTATTAAGCGCTTACTATGTGCAAAGCACTGTTCTAAGCACTGGGGAAGTTAACAAGGTGATCAGGTTGTCCCACGGAGGGCTCACAGTCTTCATCCCCATTTTACAGATGAGGTAACTGAGGCCCAGAGAAGTTAAGTGACTTGCCCAAAGTCACACAGCTGACAAGTGGTGGAGCCGGGATTTGTATCCATGACCTCTGACTCCAAAGCCCGGGCTCTTTCCACTAAGCCATGCGGCTTCTTCACCGAGAAGATTTAGTGACCGATTAAATATATGGGTTGAATGAGAGAGATGAGTCAAGGATAATGCCAAAGGCTTGTAAGACAGGAAGGATGATGGTTTTTACTGTGATGGGAAAGTCAGGGGAAGAACAGGAGTTCTGTTTTAAGCATGTTAAGCTTGAGGTGTCAGCAATAGAGCTATCTTGAAGAAACTCTGTTTCATGCTTTTGGAATATAAGCAACTCGAGGGTAGGGATGGCGACTTTCACTTCTACTGCAGATTGACTAATGCGGAGGCTGGCAAGAGGAGAGTAGCGAAACATGAGGGCTTGTTATCTGACCTGGAGGAAGAGGAGAGGAGGAAGAAAAGGGAAAGGGGAGGAGGGGAGGAAGAGGAGGATGGGGAGGCAGTGGAAGGGAGAAAGAGGAGGAGAAGGGGGAAGGAGAAGGACAGAGAGGAGGAGGAGGTGATGGAAACTTTTACCATTTTAGCGGGCTTCAGGCTGAGTCGTTCAATCTCAGTTCTGGATGAATCTGTAAGCTGTTGGGTCATCTCTGACCCATAGCAACTCCAAGAACACATCTCTCCCATAATGCCCCACCTCCATCTGCACTCATACTGGTAGTATATTCAAAGAGTTTTTTTGGTAAAAATATGCAAGTGGCTTACCACTGTCCTTCTTCTGTGCAGTAAAATTGAGTCTCCACCCTTGACTTTCTCCCACACCGCTGCTGCCCAGCACAAGTGAGCATTGACTTGTAACAGAACACCTTCCACTTGCTAGTCACTGCTAGGAATGGAATGGGTATGCCTCTGCTTGATTCTCCCTCCTGTAGCTGAGACTGGTAGAGTACTAGAAACTCTCCAGGTGCATGCTGAGTGGGTAAGAAGCATGCATACCTGCAAGCAATTGCTGAGTCTTCACTGAATCAGGGGAGAAAATGGGGTTGTCACTCCTCCCCCCCATCCCCCATCGAAAACTGGAGATAATTTAACAGAAAGCCTCTGGAGATGCAAATGCCCATTAAGTCAAAATAATAATAATAATGGCATTTGTTAAGTGCTTACTATGTGCCGAGCACTGTTCTAAGCACTGGGGTAATTACAAGGTCATCAGGTTGTCCCATGTGGAGCTCACAGTCTTCATCCCCATTTTACAGATGAGGTAACTGAAGCACAGAGAAGTCAAATGACTTGCCCAAAGTCACACAGCAGACAAGTGGCGGAGCCAAGATTAGAACCCACGACCTCGGACTCCCAAGCCCGGGCTCTTTCTACTTAGAAGTATTTCCTATACTTAGGAAACTGGCCCAGGTACAGGAATTGATGCTACCTTCAAATTCAAGTGCAGTCTTCAGAAACCTAAAGAAATAGGTGTCAAGAGTTGCAACGTTTGATCTGAAATCAAATTTGCGGTGAGAGAGGTGATTGGGGGGCAGGGCTGAAATACGGTTGGCATAACAGAGGTACCTTTAGGGGCTGGAAAGATAATGATAATGATGGCATTTGTTAAGCACTTACTATGTGCACAGCACTCTTCTAAGCACTGGGGGGGTACAAGATGATCAGGTTGTCCCACGTGGGGCTCACAGTCTTAATTCCCCTTTATAGATGAGATAACTGAGGCTCAGAGAAGTTAAGTGACTTGCCCAAGGTCACACAGCAGACATGTGGCAGAGCTAGGATTAGAACCCATGACCTCTGACTCCCAAGCCCGGGCTCTTTCCACTGAGCCATGCTGCTTCTCAAAAGATGGGAGAAGCAGCATGGCTCAGTAGAAATAGCCCAGGCTTGGGAGTCAGACGTCATGGGTTCTAATCCCAACTCTGCTGCTTGTTAGCTGTGTGACTTTGGGCAAGTCACTTAACTTCTCTGTGCCTGTTTCCTCATCTGTAAAATGGGGATTAAGACTGTGAACCCCACATAGGACAACCTTCATTACCTTGTATCCCCTCAGCTCTTAGAACAGTGCTTGGCACATAGTAAGCGCTTAACAAATACCAACATTATTATTATTATTACTGAATAATTATTATTATTATTACTGACTCAGGGAGATTATCCAGTTGGTGAGAGTCCAGGCAACAATGGGAGGCCATGGGAGACTTGTGAGTGAAGCAACTAACCAACAAGATCTCCCCTGGTCAGGAACCACAGCCCATTGGAAGGAGCACAGGCCCGTGAGTCAGACGACCTGAGTTCTAATCCCAGCTCTGCCACTTGTTGGCTGTGTGACCTTGGGCAAATCACTTAACTTCTATGTGCCTCAGTCTCTTCATCTATACTTCTAATTCTTCCTACCCAGACTGTGAGCCCCATGTGGAATAGGGACTGTGTCCAACCTTGCATCTACCCCAGGCTTATTATAGTGCTTGACACAAAATAAGTGCTTAATAAATTCCACAATTATTTTATTAGTAATAATGGCATTTGTTAAGTGCTTACTATGTGCCGAACGAGGAGCAATGTGGTCTAGTGGAGACAGCATGGGCCTGAGAGTCAGAAGGACCTGGGTTCTAATTCTGACTCCATCACTTGTCTGCTGTGTGATGTTGGGCAACTCACTTAATGTCTCTGTGCCTCTGTAAAATGGGGATTAAGACTGTGAGCCCCATGTGGGACAGGGACTGTGTCCACCCTGATGAGCTTGTAATAATAATAATAATAATAATAATAATAATAATAATAGTATTAAGCACTTAACTATGTGCCAGGCACTATACTAAGCGCTGGAGTGGATACAAGCAGATCAGGTTGGACACAGTTCCTGTCCCACATGGGGCTCACAGTCAATCTCCATTTTACAGATGATGATGATGATGATGGTATTTATTAAGCACTTACTATGTGCAAAGCACAGTTCTAAGTGCTGGGGAGGTTACAAGGGGATCAGGTTGTCTCATGGGGGGCTCACGGTCTTAATCCCCATTTTACAGATGAGGTCACTGAGACCCAGAGAAGTGAAGTGCCTTGACCAGGGTCGCACAGCTGACAAGCGGCAGAGGCAGGATTAGAACCCATGACCTTCTGACTCCCAGGCTCAGGCTCTATCCTCTACACGATGCTGCTTCTCATGCTGCTTGTGTCTATCCCAGTGCGTAGTACAGTGTTCGGCACAGAATAAAGTGCTTAACAAATATCATTTTTAAAAAGCACTATAGTATATTATAATTATGATAGCATTTATTAAGAGCTTACTATGTGCAAAGCACTGTTCTAAGCGCTGGGGAGGTTACAAGGTGATCAGGTTGTCCCACTGGGGGCTCACAGTCTTAATCCCCATTTTACAGATGAGGGAACTGAGGCACAGAGAAATGAAGTGACTTGCCTAAAGTCACACAGCTGGCAATTGGCAGAGCTGGGATTTGAACCCATGACCTCTGACTCCCAAGCCCGGGCTCTTTCCACTGAGCCACGCTGCTTCTCAGTAGTAGATACAACAGCCCCTGTAAGCCATGGGGCTTAGAGTGTATGGGGAAGGGAGAACAGGTACTTCATCCCCATTTTTCAGGGGACGTGACTGAGGCACAGAGAGGTTATGTGACTTGTCCAAGATCACACAACAGGCAAATGACAAAGTCAGGATTAGAGCTCGGATCTTCTGACTACCAGGCTGTGCTCTTTCTGTGTTCTTTCTACACTGCTTCTGGTGCCTGTTTCAAGACCCCCAGAGAAGTAGCATGGCCTAGTGGATAGAGCCCACGCCTGGGAATCAGAAGATCATGAGTTCCAATCCCTGCTCTGCCACTTGTCTGCAGTGCGACCTTGGGCAAGTCAATTCACTTCTCTGTGCCTCAGTTAACACATCTGTAAAATGAGGATTGAGACTGTGAGCCCCACATGGGACAGGGACTGTATCCAACCCATTTTGTTTGTATCCATCCCAGTGCTTGGTTCTGTGCCTGGCACATAGTAAACACTTAACAAAAACCACAATTATTATTGTTTTTATTAAATAGTGTTCTCCCACATTAGACAAAGGAGATGCTTGAGGGTCAAGAAAGCATTAAAACATGCAATATAAATACAGTGTATAAGCATGTGATCACTTGAAATGAAAGAGTAATGTTGCATACGGAGTCCGGCCTCTCGAAGTCTCTGGCTGTCAAAGAGACAGGGGAAAGAGAGCAACAAAAGCAGCCAATTGAGACCCTGGAAGGAGTTGCCTTTCCAAGGAAATCCATGGCCAAGCTGCTTCAGATCTTGCCAGGCTGTGACGGAGGGTCTGATTGGCTCTACGGGTCAAGTGCAAATATATCAATAACCCATATGGAAGAACTTATATCAATCAATCACATTTATTGAGCACTTGCTGTGTGCAGACCACAGTACAAAGCACTTGGTAGAGTAATAATGCAGTATACCAGAGTTGATAATTAATCAACCACTCAATCAATCCATTTGTTGAGAGCTTACTATGTGCAGAGCACTGTACTAAGTGCTTGGAAGATTACTACATAACAGGGAGATAGTCCAGAAATCCTGATGGAACTTGTGGGCTGAGGTAATGAGGATAGTGGTAATAAAGAAAGACATAGTCAAAGCTGGAGGAAGAATCATTTTGGCAGGGCCTTTTTAGTTTGATTAGAGGGGAAAAAAGACTAAATCAGTTAGAGAAACCGGGCATCCACCACGCCCAGCAAAACACCCATTATTTTTGTTACATCCAAGGAAGCTACACTTTAAAATTACCTCCAGAATCAGCATCTCCACACGCTGTGTCTTTTCATGTTACTTGGTCTTGCAGACTCTGAATCCCTTTCAGAATAGGCAGTTTCATTTCTGAAACATTAAAGCAATCTCATGTTTTGCATTTGTTTGTTTTTCACCAAAAACACTCCATAAATCACCCTCTACTTTCTACTCCATTACTATGGAGCTGACACTTAATAAACATAGCTTGCTATGTTATTTTCCTCTCCCATTATTCATCCATCTCTTCTCTATGTATTTTTCTTGCACACAGACCAGAGGGCTAAAAATACGCAGCAGCTGTAGGTGCTGCCAAAATGCTTTCAGGATGACTAATCCAGCTTGCCTGGGACCCAAAGAAGTGTGAAGATCCTGAAATAATTTCCTCTGAAATGAATGAACTAATTCATATGAGAAAAGAGAAGGAAGGCAGGGAGGAGGGTAGAAAGGGGCAGAGGGGGAGATTTTCCTGCACATGCCTGAAGGTGCTGAGGAAGACCACTGATATAAATCCAACCCCAAGGAAGGTGACATGTGATCATGCAGGAACTAACGTCATTGTCCAATTGTTCAAAGTCCTCAAACTGAACACACTCGCTTCTCATCACCCAAGTGTGGGACGTTTTTCCCCAAGGTAGATACCCCATCAATCAATTGGTCAATCAATGGTACTTCTTGAGCATTTTTTGTGTGCAGAGCACTGAATTAAGTACTTGGGAGTATGTAATGTGGTAGAGTTGATAGATATAATCCTTGCCCACAGGAGCTTATAGACAAGAGTCATCATTTGCAGTAGTATTTTTTGAGCCCTGAGTGTGAGGTAGTTAACTAAACGTTGGGTCGCATGAAGCAAAACACATTATTATTATTATTATTTTATTTGTTAAGCACTTACTATGTGCCAAGCACTGTTCTAAACACTGGGGTAGATACAAGGTAATCCAGTTGTCCCATACTGGGCTCACACTTTAATCCCCATTTTACAGATGAGGTAACTGAGGCCCGGAGATGTTAAGTGACTTGCCCAAGGTCACATAGCAGACAAGTAGCGGAGCCGGGATTAGAACCTATGTCCTCTGACTCCCTCCAGGAGCCTACGTCTAATAGGGTGGACTGACTCACAAAAATGATTTATTAATAATAATGATACTAATGATCGTATTTGTTAAGCGCTTACTTTGTGCCAAGCACTGTTCTAAGCACTGGTTTACGAACAGTGGAAGTAGGATGAAGAACAAGAAAACAACAATAATGATGGTATTTGTTAAGTACTTACTATGTGCCAAGCACTGTTTAAGCCCTGGTAGTTACAAGCTAATCACATTGGACCCAGCCTCTGTCCCACATGGGGCTCATAATCATAATCCCCATTTTGCAGATGAGGTGACTGAGGCATAGAGAAATTAAATGACTTGACCAAGGTCACACAGCAGACAAGTGGCAGAGCCAGGATTAGAAACCAGGTCCTTCTGACTCACAGGACTGTGCTCTATCTGTTAGGCCACACTGCTTTCCAGTACATCCATGGGTTTCTTTAGTTCTTTGAATGGTAGTTGCCAAGACCAAGCTAGAACTTCCTCCAGGCCATCTACAGTCTGCTGCTTTCCGGGCAGGCAGAGATTGACTCACTGGCTGCTTTAGGGTGTCCTAGGTTCCCCAGAATCATTCACAAGAAAATAATTTTCTTCAGTGATTCAGTGGGGCAGGGGGCTGCTTGAATGTCTCTCAACCCAATGCTTCCAAACGTAAATGTTTGAGAAGCATCGTGGGTTAGTTGATAAAGCACAAGCCTGGGAGTCAGAAAGACCTGGGTTCTAATCCCAGCTCTGCCACGTGTCTGCTATGTGACCTTGGGCAAGTCACTTAACTTCTCTGGGCCTCAGTTACCTCATCTGTAAAATGGGGATTAAGAATCTGAGTCCTGTGTGGAATAGGGACTATGTCCAACCTGATTAACTTCTATCCACCCCAGTGCTTGACACATAGTGAGCATTTATCAAGTACCACTATTATTATTATTAATATGTTCGGGCCTCATGCCCTGTCCTACCAAGGCCTCCTCAATCAGCTCCAGGCTTATCAGCCCCATTCCCACTCTCCCTCCACACCGGATTTCTCAAGGCCCCTCAAGTGTTTGATCGCCTGGGTCAAGAATGAGAAACTCTCCTTAGAAAAACAGAGGGAGGGAAGGGCCTTCTCTCTATGTTTGCTCTGCCAAACAGAGGGCCTTTCTTCTCTCTGGGGACTCCTGCCGCAGCCTTTGAAGGTTTCTACCTCCCTCCACTGCCCACTTCTGCTTCTTTCCATCTCTTCCCAGTGAGAGAAAAGTTACTGGGGGTGCAGTAACTAATAGGTGCAGGCTACCAGGCTTACAAATGTGCTTGAAATGTATCTCACTCCAATTCCAAGTCCCTTCCTAGCAGGACCAAAAAGTTGGTTGAGGGTGGAATGGTGCACTGCTGGGAATTGTGGACATGGAATTTCGAAGGGAGCAAACTCACTCTCTACTGAAAGTCAAACCCTCATTTCTGGTTCCTTGTAGAATACCTTTTGGAACCACCATCACTTGAGTGATTGATTGATTAATTGATAGGTCACCAGTTTCTGCAGCAGTGAGACTGTGCATAGGACAATAATTGCCTTCCATAGAACCCAAGACCATCAACAGGACTATTTCTGGGTCCAACCAATAGTCTATCAGAATTCACTCTTCCACAGTGCTAACAGGACACTTGGGGGATGGGTTTGGATTTATCCAAACCCTACAGATATTTCAATCTCCACAACGAAACCCACAGCGGAGGGTGCTTTACCCCACAATGATGGTGGAGATAAGTTTCCACTGAATCCCAGAGTGGACAGTGACCTTGGGCACCTTACTTAGCTTCGCTGTGCCTCAGTTACCTCATCCATAAAATGGAGATTAAGACTGTGATCCCCTTGTGGGGCAGGGACTGTGTCCAACCTGATTATTTTGTATCTGTCCCAAAGGATGCCTGGCACATAGTAAGCCCTTAACAAATACCATTAAAAAAAAAGATATAGACTTAAAGATGGTACTGAAATGTCTGTTTTAACCATTATTATTCCTTTTTGTTAGAGCACCAAGAGGTATATTACTGTTCTGGCACATTAGACAACCCAGGAAAACTAATCCATCCACTTGAGGAGTTGACTTCCTGTCTCCAGGACTGAGCAAGAGAAAACACTGGAATCAGAAAACGTGTCTTGGCCCTGAAGCTAACAGACAGATCTCAGGGGCCACAGTGAAATCCAGCATCTGAACACTTGAAGGGACCTTATGAAGACTGACAAGAAGGCCAGAGTCAGTGGGGTTTAGTGGAGAGGCCTGCCTGGTGCCTAAGTCTTCTAGACTGTGAGCCCACTCTTCTAGACTGTGAGCCCACTGTTGGGTAGGGACCGTCTCTATATGTTGCCAACTTGTACTTCCCAAGTGCTTAGTACAGTGCTCTGCACACAGTAAATGCTCAATAAATACGATTGATTGATTGATTGAGGAAGCAGCGTTCCCTACTGGATAAAGCCCAGACCTGAGAGTTAGAAGACCTAGGTTCTAATCCAGGCTCTGCCGCTTGCCTGTTGTGGGACCTTGGTTAAGTCACTTCATTCATTCATTCATTCATTCAATCATATTTATTGAGTACTTATTGTGTGCAGAGCACTTTACTAAGCGCTTGGAAAGTACAATTCGGCAACAAATAGAGACAATCTCTGCCCACAACCGGGTCCACTTCTCTGGGCCTCGGTTTCCTCAACTGCAAAATGGGGATTCAATACCTGTTCTCCCTTCTACTTAGACTGTGAGCCCCTTGTGGGACAAGAACTATATCCAGCCTGATTAACTTGCATCTACCCCAGTGCTTAGAACTGTTCTTGACATACAACAAGTGCTGAACAAATACCATATAAAAAAAAAAATTACAAAGTGTTGGTTCTGCTTATCAGGGAACCTGGCTTCTAGTCTTAGTTCTGCCATTGGATTGCTGTGTGACCCTGTACAGGAGGCTTAACCTATCTGGGCCTATTCTATATAATGGGAAAAATTATACCCAACTCTCCCTATTGGGTTGGGATCTTGCAGAGGTAAAACGAGATGACTAATCTGAAAGAATTATACAGATTTATAGTACCATCAGTCAGGATCTCCTGTACTGAGAAGCCCATTCTCCTCCAAGGGCAGTGGCTACAGCCTTGCCGAGCCCCATATTAAGGACAATCTCTGCTCTAAGATATCCACTTTAAGCCACTTGATGGGAACGTTTGGAACTGTTCCTCCCGCTATCGTAATCTCCTATTACCCAAGGCAGGATCGCAGTGTCAACAGAACATTCCCAAATTCCCTAATGGTGGTCTATCCCAAATGTACGCTTTATGGGAGAACTGATTAGACAGGGAAAACCATACTTGCAAAAGGACTGAGTGAGACCAATATTCACAACAACACCCACATACAAAGACACTTGGATTCGTGCCCTTTGAGCATTTGGTACTTGCCCCACCCTGAGCCTCCAGCACTTATATATGTATCTATAAATTATTTATTTATATCAACGTCTGCTTTCTGCTCTAGACTGTAAACTCATTATGATCAGAGCACGTTTGCCAACTCGAACTCTCCCAAATGCTTAGTTTTTTTTATAATAGCATTTATTAAGCACTTACTATGTGCAAAGCACTGTTCTAAGCGCTGGGGAAGTTACAAGGTGCTCAGGTTGTCCCACGGGGGTCTCACAGTCTTAATCCCCCCCCCCATTTTACAGATGAGGGAACTGAGGCACAGAGAAGTTAAGTGACTTGCCCAAGGTCACACAGCAGACAACTGGCGGAGCCAGGGTTTGAACCCATGACCTCTGACTTCACAGCCCGTGCTCTTTCCACTGAGCCACGCTGCTTCTCTGTTCCAATGAACTTCTAGTTTAGTGATCTGCCTGCAGCAGGTGCTCAATAAATATCACTGATTGATTGATTGACTGGCAAATGATTTGACTTCTCTTAGAGTTTCAGAATAAAAAAACGACTGGCTATTTATTGTAATGCTAGATTTTTGAGACGTAAAAGACAAAATCATAAAAGGTCTGAAAGATTGTACACCAAGCAATTGAGGTAACAAGAAATCTCCAAGACCTAGAACATATAGAAAGTGAGAAAATATTTTAAATCTCAGTCCTATCCCTTCCGGCCCCTTAATGTCAAAAGCGTTTGAGTGCACAGGATGCTGTCTTGCTGTCTGCCTGACATTCCTTATTCACTGAGGAATAGGTATGCCAAAGGTCATTCCATCTCTTCCACATGGAAAATGAAGATTCCAAGTATAGACTCAGGGCCTGTTCACTAGGACAAAATTGAGTTTTTTTAAGAGCATAGAGTAGTAATAGTAAGGTTGTTAATAATGAGCAGACCACAGTTCTCCCCATCTTTGAAGCCCTCAAATCATATTTATTGAGTGCTTACTGTGTGCAGAGGACTGTACTAAGTGCTTGGGAAGTACAAGTTGGCAACATATAGAGACAGTCCCTACCCAACAGTGGGCTCACAGTCTAGAAGGGGGAGACAGACAACAAAACAAAATATATTAACAAAATAAAGTAAATAGAATAGTAAATATGTACAGATATCACATCTTCTCCAGAAGGCTTTCCGCTACTCATTTTTCTTTTTCCTACATCATATCTCACAAACACCTCAGCACTCCTATGCCAACTAAACATTAAGGCCCTCAAATCCACCTGTGACTCTACATATCAACTTACATGGGACACTATGTAAACACTTGTCTCGTCTTATACTGTCAACTTGTCTCCAACCCATAGCAATGCCATGGACACATTTCTCCCAGAACACCCGACCTCCATCTGCAATTGTTCTGGTAGTGGATCCATGGAGGTTTCTTGGTAAAAATACAGAAGTGGTTTACCATTGCCTCCTTCCACACAGTAAACTTAAGTATCCACCCTTGACTCTTTCCCATTCCACTGCTGTCCAGCACAGGTGAGTTTTGATTAGTAGCAGATTGCCTTCCATGTGCTAGCCACTACCCAATCAAGGAATGTAATGGGTAGGCCTCTGCTTGATTCTCCCTCCCAAAGTCAAGACTGGTAGAGTACTGGAAACTCTCCAGGTGTGAACCTGAGAGGGGGATGAAAGTACCACTTATCTATTAATCCACTTTTCTTCTGCCTGCTGATTATTTTTTGTCTGTCTCCCCCGCTAGATTGTTAACAATTTGAAGTCCAGGATGGTATTTTTAACTCAATTTTACTCTCCCAAATAATGATAACAATAGTATTTGTTGTGCTTACTATGTGCTAAACACTATACTAAATGCTAGGGTTGATGGAAGTTAATCAGGTTGGACACAGTGACTTTCCCATATGGGGCTCACAGTCTAAGTGGGAGGGAGAACAAGTTTTAAATCCTCATTTTACAGATGAGGAAAATGAGGTAAGGTCACATAGTAGGTAAGTAGAGGAGCCAGGATTAGAACACAGGTCCTCTGACCCCAAAGCCTGTGCTCTTTCCTCTAGGCCACACTGCTTCTTATATTTTTATCCAAGTATATCAGAGAGAGAGAGAGAGAGAGAGAGACAGACAGAGAGAGAGAGAGACAGAGAGACAGAGAGACGGGAAGAGAGAGAGGGAGAGGGAGAGAGAAAGAGAGAAAGATACACAAGTGTGGATATATGCTCAAGAAGTTTCCAGTCAACATTTTCACATTGAAATCTGCCTCTTCCAGACTAGAAACCATTTTGGGAAATGTATCCCCTGTGAAAGTTTCAGTTACTCTGGGAATCCCCGCAACATTCCTGCTTTTGAAGCCACTCAGGAACTTTCACATCAGGAACTCCAGGTGCCCGAAGAGTGTGGTTTTTGTAACCTTTCCCCACCTCCACTGGAACCAACTCAGCTTATCTTGAATAATTTAGATGCCATTCTCACCTTCCTTTTATCCTTCCTTACTTGAATCCTCAGGGACTATACTATCCAAGTGGTTGTTTCCAATTACCTGTGTCACCTTCCCACTCCTCTCAGACTTCCTGTTCAACTCCACCTCAGCCATTGACTAATTTCTCCCACTCCCCCCAGCCAGCATTCACTTTTCATTCTTCTCGAGATAATCATACTGACTGAGTCTTGTTCTCATCTTTCCAACCATCAACTTCTTGATCCTCCTTCCACCCTGGAACTTCTTCTCCAGGGTGCAGTGGATAGAGTACCGGCCCAGGAGTCAGAAGGTCATGGGTTCTAATCCCAGCCACTTATCTGCTGTGTGACCTTGGGCAAATCACTTTACCTCTCTGGGCCTCAGTTACCTCATCTGAAAAATGAAGATTGAGTCTGTGAGCCCCACGTGGTACGGGGACTGTGTCCAACCTGATCGCCTTGTATCCACCCCAGTGCTTAAAACAGTGTATGGCACATAGTAAGCACTTGATAAATACCATTATGGAAATGGTATACCATTCTCTTCCACCCTTCAAGGTCCTACTGAGAGCTCACCTCCTCCAGGAGGCCTTCCCAGACTGAGCCCCCTCCTTCCTTTCCCCCTCCTCCCCCTCCCCATCCCCCCGCCATACCTCCTTCCCCTCCCCACAGCACCTGTATAGATGTATATATGTTTGTAAGTATTTATTACTCTATTTACTTATTTATTTTATTTGTACGGTTATTCTATTTATTTTATTTTGTTGATATGTTTTGTTTTGTTCTCTGTCTCCCCCTTCTAGACTGTGAGCCCATTGTTGAGTAGGGACCGTCTCTATACGTTGCCAACTTGTACTTCCCAAGCGCTTAGTACACTGCTCTGCACACAGTAAGCGCTCAATAAATATGATTGAATGAATGAATGAAAAGCAGTGTGGTTTAGTGTCAAGAGCACAGGCTTGGGAGTCAGAGGATGTCGGTACTAATCCTGGCTCTACCACTTGTCTGCTGTGTGACCTTGGGCAAGTCATTTTACTTCTCTGGACCTCAGTTACCTCATCCGTAAAATGGGGATAAAGACTGTTAGCCCCATGTGGGACAGGGACTGTGTCCAACCTGATTACCTTATATCTACTCCAGGGCTTAAGACAATGCTTGGCACACAGTATGCACTTAACAAATATCATAATTATTATTTTTGTTATCTAACATACTTCTACTCTACCCAGTTTCAAAGCCCTTCTGAAATCACATATCCTCCAAGAATCATTCTCTGATTAAATAATTAAATAATTCCCTACCTTATATCCACCAACTGCCCCTTCAGCTTCACTGCATACCTAAGCATTTACGTTCCTCCAAAGCCCACAGTCCTCAGACCACCTATGCACCCAGATTATATACTCTATTACAGCCCCTATCTGTAATTTACTTAAGTGTCTGTCTCTCCGGCTAGATTGAGACAACTCTACTGTACTCTTCCAAGCACTTAATACAGTATTCCATGCTCTGTTGGTGCTCAATAAATTCTGTTGATTGATTGTGGGATCTTGTAGGGCAACTGATCAGGGCAGGTTTTGGCTTTCGCTGTGATTAATGTTCAATTTGCATTGTTCAGCCACCAAGGAGACCCATTAAACTATGAGCTATGTCACCCTAGCTCTGTAAACCTTCCAAAAAGACTAGCCTCCCCAGAGGGCATTTGGGAAAGTAATCTAATGACCACCCACGTGGACATCTGTCCTCCTGGTTAGGGTTGGATCCTCTAACATCCTTGACTTTCCAACTAGTTAGCAAAAAATGTATCCAACCCGCTCTCTGACTCTACTGATTATTTTAATCCGGCAAAGTTTTCAGCGGGAACAAATTCCATTTGCTTCCCCATCAGCTGAGTGACGAAGTGTTTTCTTTGGCTGTTTTGAATTCACCTACCCATTTCAAAATGACCCATTTTCCTAGAGGGTGGGTTCCGGGACACAACAATTCTGCAATTTGCCCTGCCTATATCTTTCATGATTTTGAAGACGCCGATCCCATCCCATTCTCAGCCTGAAACTTTTCAGGCTTTTTGATTGTCAGGCTCTCCTTAGACAGAATTGGCTCCATCCCCCAATCATTTTATTTGCCCTACTCTGTACCCTGTGGCCAGAGAGGATAAAGTAGCCATCTGTTCAGTTTAATACTGAACAGTCTGCTTTTCTAGTTCATTCATTCATTCATATTTATTGAGTGCTTACTGTGTGCAGAGCACCGTACTAAGCACTTGGGAAGTACAAGTCGGCAACATATAGAGATGGTCCCTACCCAACAACGGCTCACAGTCTAGAAGGGGGAGACAGACAACAAAACAAAACATGTAGACAGGTGTCTAAATCATCAGAACAAATAGAATTATAGCTATATGCATATCATCAACAAAATAAATAGAATAGTAAATATGTACAAGTAAAATAAATAGAGTAATAAATAGTTCTGCAGCTCAGAAGCAATGCCCTTGTTCAAAGGACCCTGGGAAGGGAACTCAAAGGTGTAAGTAGCGGGGTCTTGGGGCCCCTCCAGAGAAACAATCTCGGTTTATTTACTTAAGACAGAAGGGTGCATATGACCATTCATACACTGGGCTGTGTCCAGCTTAATGCAAGGGATATCACTTGCATCTGTGCTCTGTGAGAGCAAACTCCAATGATGGTGCAGAACTGAAGCAGGTAACAGTTCTTACCTCTTTTCTCTGCCATTACATAACAGCCTTCTGAATAGAGAACAAATAACAGAAGCAGGTGGATTCTAACTAAATAACCATATTTTTACCAACACACTGGTCACAGGAAGAGAGGAGCCCAGTCTTATCCAGGATATGTCTTCCCAATGCATCAGCTGCTCAGCTCTTTGAAGAGAGTAGAGATGCAGAGGACTTGTGGGAAATGAGTATTCATCCCAGATCTTTCATAAGGGGACTAGAAAGAGGCCAGGAAATTTTAGACTTGAGAAATTTGCCTTTGAAGGAAAACAAGGAACATAAATGAATAAGGGGTGAGATCACCAAACATCTGGGGATGTCTGAAATATTCCCATTTCGCCAGAATCGCTTCAGAAATGCCAAATCTTGGCAGAAAACTAAAGACGAGCTTTGTGACAGGGATGAGGAACAAAAGGAAACGGCCAAGGCAATGGACGATTGAGAAAGGACTCAGCCCCAGAAGATTTGAGGTCTGAGGGCCCCATCTTGGAGTGAGAGAGAGCTGATGAGTTGAGTGAGGACTATGTGGTGAAGCCAGAGTCTAAGAGATCAGACTCTGTGTATTTCCCATCTACCAGAAGCCAGTTACAAGATGCAGTGGAAGGAGTACAGGCCTGCAATTCAGAGGACTTGGGTTCTAATCCTGACTCTGTACTTGCTGTGTGACCTGGGACAAGTGATTTAACTTTTCTGTGCCTCAGTTTCCTCATTTGTACAATGGAGATTCAATATATGCCCCTTTATACTGGGAGCCCTGTGTGGGACGGGCCAGGTGTCTGACCTGTTTATCTTGTATCGACCCCAGCACTTGGTATCATGCTTGGCTTCTAGAAAGCTCTTAATGATAAATACCACTGCTTTTATTTTTATTTCTCCAGAGTTTCAAAATGTACAGAGAAACCATTTAAAATCCGTTAACATACATCACTGACACAACCATGTTTGATTTGTTTCTCTCTGACTCAAACCATTTTCCATGGTGCTTTACCCCAATTCTTTCCTCATCCTGCAATCTCTAGAGGAAGCAGTGACTATTGATTTTGGTAACAGGGTAAACAAACAACCTTTAGTGGACAGTTGTAGGGGAATCCCAGCTTTGCTTTCCTCCTCTCAACCCAGCAAGTGAACATGAATTTCACATGCTGAGACCTGAGAGAAATGTGCTTTCTAAAGAAGCCAAAAACCATGGGAGGCATGTTGTCTAATGAAAGATGGTTTAAAGTCTTAGATGTCTAAAGCTAGGTGCAAATTGATTGAAAAAAACCCCCTGCAGATTCTGAGGGTAATTATCTATAAGAGCAACAATTTGAAGCAAGGTTTTGGGCAAAATGTTGTGTTCATCCATCGTGAGTTTGGATAACAGTAGAAAGTTGACCGGTGGCAACACTGGAAAATGTGGTCCCAGAGAACCTCCTCAAAGTCCCAAGCACAAATGTGCCCAAGAAGCATCTTGGCCTAGTGGCTAAAACACAGGCCTAGGAGTCAAAAGGACTTGGGTTCTAATCCCAGCTCTGCCACTTGTCTGCTATGTGATCTTGGGCCAGTCACTTCACCTCTATGTGCCTCAGTTGCCTCATCTGCAAATTGGGGATTAATGCTGTGAGTTCCATATGGAACATGGACTGTGTCCAATCTAATTACTCCATATCTACCCTAGTGCTTAGAACAGTACCTGGCACAAACTAAGCACTCTAAAAGATACCACAAAAAACAAAAAATGTTCCCAAGTGCTTACTACAGTGCTCTACATTAAGTAGATGCTCAGATGATGTTGACGCTAATGGTGGTGATGATGATGATGATGATGACAATGATGAAGAAAAACTGACATGAAAATTTGAGCTTCAGATTCCATTGCAAGTCTATTTTTGATTTATATATATGATTATATATATGTGTATATATGTATATATCTATACGTGTGTGTGTTTGTGTGTATATGTATATATGTGTATATACATTTTTGCGGTATTTGTTAAACACTATGTGTCAAGCACTGTTCTAACTGCTGGGGTAGATACAAGATAATCAGTTAAGTGTTCTAACATTTAAAGTATTTACGTCTTTTCAGATGTTTTATGGGAACTTTGGAGACATCCAAATCTCTGAATAGTTGAGGTAATTAATAGTAATAGTGTTCACTGAAAGCCTACTGAGGCCATTGCACTGTGGAATACTAGTAGTATGTGGCTTAGTGAAGCTGATGAGAAAAGGCAAACATAGACTGAAAAAATGACCCCTTTTTTTTCCAAGAGGAGGAATTGATTGGGCCCAGTGGAGAATTTGAAAATAACTGGGCTTAAGTTCCTGTGAAGTAAAATTTTATGACTCTTACCACACCCCTCCTTCACAATGACCCAGCAATCAACAACCCTTCCATTTCCCTATCCAGATCTTTTTTTGTTGTTGTTAAATGTGTGCAATGTTTCAGGAGCTGTTCTTAGCGCTGGGGTAGATGCAGGGTAATCAGCTTGGGCACAGTCCAGGTCCCACATGGGGCACACAGTCTAAATCCCCGTTTTACAGATGAGGTAACTGAGGCCCAGAGAAGCAAAGTGATTTGCCCAACGTCACACAGCAGACAAACGCCAGAGCCGGGGATTAGAGCCGAGGTCCTTCTGACTCTTAGGCCCGTGCTCTATCCACTAGGCCATGCTCTGTCCCCGCCTTCCAGCCTATGTGTGCACAGCTCCACATCCCCCAAGGAAGGAGACAAGTTGACTCTGCCCTTTGACCTGCAGCACCCGCTGCTCCACTGTGACTAACAAGTGTTGCATTTGCACAGCAGTGACAAGGAACAAAGAGAGGGAGGCAGGGGCCCATGAAAGGAAAAGGCATCAGTGTGCGAGGACATAAGGAGGCTAGGAGCGTGAGCCAACAGATAGGTTTCACCATGGAGACTAGGTGGCCCGTGCTTAATCTCTTTGCCCTCCTGGAGGACTGAGCTCATTTGTAAATTGTTTCATCCTGGCCCTCTAGTTCATTCAGAGAATGGGATCAGAGTGCCGGGATGCCCCTGGAGCATTATCCGGAGGAAATTCATTCTTTTAACACTGTTTCCTCTGTGAATAAGCCCCCCTAGGGGGGCGAGGTTACTGAAACAACACTTTGCCCACAGTCATGTTTTCATCCATGGAGTTTCTTTCTTTCTCTCGTTTCTTTTGAACAGTGTGTCGCCTGGTAAAATGAGAGCCAGGTGGATGAAAAGGTTAGGGGCCATTATGTTATAATAATAATAATAATAATAATAATGGTACTTGTTAAGTACTTACTACATGCCATGCATGCTCTTGAAGGAGAAGAGAGGAGGGTGACGAGCTCCTTCCCTGATTGGCCAGTAGCCGGGCATCTTTCCAGGTCAGGAAGAAGCCCACTCTCCCCTCGGCCAGCCTCACCTAGGCAGTAGAGACCTCCTTAAGCCCCAGGGTAATAGCAGAGTGGAGGGAACGGACCAAGATGAGTGGGTAGGCTTGAAATGTGCTGTCATATCAAACAGCCAAGTGGGTTAGAGGTTAGTGGATTAGAGGTGGGAACTAAGCTGTGTGGGACTTCCAAATCCCAATACCAGAACCAGATTTGTATTTTTGCCATTGCATTATGATTTCTAACTGGCACACTGCCCGTTTCCTTTCAGGCCCCGCCTAATTTCTCTCAAACCCTTATCCAAAGGGCTCATGCTAAATTGCATGAATGAATTACTTCTGCCCTCTCCTCCTGGAGGACCCTTTCATTGATAGCTTACAGATAACTGTCATTTCCCAAGTAGTTGTATTTTTTTTTGCTTTCCAATTCTTTCTCCCTGTTGTTCTTCAAGAGTTGATTGATTTTCAGACAGGAACGATCCTGATCCAGTTTAGAACAGTCTGGAAAATGTAGCTGACTGGCTCAACTGAGGTAGGTGGACTGTGAGGAA
This sequence comes from Tachyglossus aculeatus, assembly GCF_015852505.1. NCBI lineage: Eukaryota > Metazoa > Chordata > Mammalia > Monotremata > Tachyglossidae > Tachyglossus > Tachyglossus aculeatus. The sequence continues at coordinate 43,153,706 of NC_052101.1, forward strand.
GAAATTTTCCTATAGGGCCCAAAGTTGCAAGGCAGAAATAGAAATTACAAAAATGTGTAAATAATTTTAGTCTGTCCTCCTTTCCCCATTAGGTTGTAAACTCCTTAAGGGTGTGGGTGTCTTGCTTCTGTAGCACTCCCAAACAGTGTGATTTATTAAGTAGGCTTTTAATAAATTCCATTGATAAGAATAATAATAGTATTTGTTAAGCACTCACTATGTGCCCGGCACTATACCAAGTCCTGGGTTGGATACAAGCAAATTGAGTTGGACACAGTCCCTGTCCCACATCGGGCTCACAGTCTTAATCCCCAGTTTACAGATAAAGTAACTGAGGCCCAGAGAAGTGAAGTGACTTGCCCAAGACCACAAACAGACAAGTGGCAGAGTCGGGATTAGAAATCATATCCTTCTGACTCTCAGATCCTTGCTCCATTAATCTGGCCATGCTGCTTCTCATGATAGCTTGCCTGAGAGCAGCCAGCACAAGTTAAAGTGGGTGGGAATTATATCGAGTAACCAAAAGGAAAGTGAACTCTGGTCCAGAATTAAAAGCAGAGAGAGAAGACTGCTTATAGTCCACCCGGTTAAAGAAATCACCACAAAGACCATGGGGACCCAGCTTGTTCTATACTTTTGATAACTGAGGCCAACCATTCAACCATTTCACCCAGGAACCTGCATTTCTGGCACAGCTACTGCTCTTTGCAGAGTCATCTGCTGGATCCCCTTAGTGAAATTGAAACTTCTGGCCATCACTATGGAAACAGAGAATTATTCTGAGCATCGACATTACAGCAGTCTTTTAGAGAAGGTGGTGGGAAGGGAATGCTTCTACTAGCATTTTGTTTTGTTCATTATTTTTTTCACGTCTACACTGTGCATTGTGCACTGTCATCATCATCATCATCAATGGTATTTGTTGAGCTCTTACTGTATGTATAGATGAGAAGCAGTGTGGCTCAATGGAAAGAGCATAGGCTTGGGAGTCAGAGGTCATAGGTTCTAATCCGGACTCCACCACTTGTCAGCTGTGTGACTTTGGGCAAGTCACTTAACTTTTCTGGGCCTCCATTACCTCATCTGTAAAATGCCGATTAACACTGTGAGCCCCATGTGGGACAACCTGGCTATTTTGTAAACACCCCCCCAGCACTTAGAACGTTGCTTGGCATGTAGTAAGCGCTTAACAAATGCCATCATTATTATTATAACTGTACAAAATGCTTGGGAGAGCCCAATACAAGACAGTTGGTGGAAACATTCATGTGTCGCTCCCTCTTTACTGTGAGCTCATTGTGGGCAGCAAATGTGTCTGTTTGTCATAGTGTACTCTCCCAAGCGCTTAGTATAGTGTTTTGCACACAGTAAGTGCTTAATAAATATGATTGAATGAATGATTGAATGAGTTTACAGTCTAGAGGGGAATAGATTCAGGATAAAGCTCTTTAAGGAGACCCTTCCATTCGGGCAAAATAGGCCCTCATTAGATTTTCAGGCTGATGTCACCAGAAATGTCAGCCCATGTGGGAGAGGGACTGTGTCCAACCAGATGTTGCTTGTGTTCACCCCAGTGCTTAGTACAACACTTGGCACACAGTAAGCACTTAGACAAATACCAGAAAAGCAAACTAGGTGGCCAACTCCTGCAGACATCCCAGACCCCTCCCTGGGGAGTGGAGAGTATGGAAGGAGCATTCCTTTAAATACCCTGTCATTAGAGGAGCCTCTCACCTGATCCCATCAGCAGGGACCCAGCCAATCCAAAGGAAGGAATTAAGTCACAAGAAAAGCCTTACTCCAAAGGTCAAAAAGGCCCTGCAGACATCATCAGCAGCACCATCAATGGTGTTTACTGAGTGCTCTCTATGTACACAGCATTGTACTAAGTGCTTGAGGGAGTACAATACAACAGAATTACCAGACATGTTCCCTGCTCATAACTAAGTGGTCTCTCTTCACTTCTGCCAGGAGAAACAAGCAGGGCCTCAGCCAGGATCGTGAGAAAGGAGGGCCCAGGAAGAGAAAAAAAGAAGTGGGCTTTTAATAGTAGACTGTCAGCTCTTTGTGGGCAGAGATCATGTCTACAAGTTATATTATAGACTGGTAAAAGTGATAACTGGGTTGACAGGGGTGAGTTTGGCACAGAGCCAATGGAGCGGGGTGGGGAAATTGGAACTTAAAAAACCCCAGCTGTGCCCCAGACAACCCAAGAAGTGGGGAGCAGGAGCTTTGACCCCCAGTACATCCCCTACAGTGGCTTTAAGCACTGCATGCATAGAATCCCAGGATCAAACCTGAAGAGATCAGAAATACCACAGGACAGAATGGCCCCAACTCAATCCCCAAGGCCATTCCTGAAGCTCAGTCTATCCTTGTTGCCTTTGGGGGTTATTCTGTGCCCATGAAGTCACAAGGAGAACTAGTAAGAGGGAGAATGGCAATGTGGCCCAGTGGAAATAGCACAGGCCTGGGAATCAGAGGACTTGGATTCTAATTCCGACTCTACCATTTGCTTGTTATGTGACATTTGGTAAGTTATTTAATTACTCTGTACCTCGGTTTCTTCATCTATAAAATTGGGATTCAATAGCTGTCCTCCATCCTACTTAGACTGTGGATCCCATGTGAGACAGGAACTTTATCTGACCTGATTATCTTGTCTCAACCCAGCACATAGCATGCTGCTTGGCACATACTGTTTTAACAAATACCGCAATTACAAAAAAGTGGGCCTCCAGCAGGGTGGGCTGACTAGGACCTCATGCAGTCTTGCAGATGATCAATCTGCTTACATACGCTTATTGCGTGCAGAGCACTGTACTAAGCACTTGGAAAAATACAATAGAAATGAATACCCATTTTGAAAAATGTTTTCCAACCCTTGACTTCACCCCCAAACCCCCATCCAGTCTTCAGAGCCTGAGTGGCAGATCTTAAAATAAATCAAATTCTTGAGCCCGACTTTCCCCTCCAGTCCCCCAAGGATGCAGCAAAATACCCCTGGGCATTATTCTGGCACCAGCCCTAGCTGGCTCTCTACTGGGAGTGGGTGTGCATCTATTTAAGGGCAACATCACTGCCTGGGCACACTTGCCAACTCCTCCCCTGACCGATTGGATTCCAGAGTCTGAATTGAAGGCGTATCTCCTCCAAGAGGCCTTCCCTGACTAAGCCGGCCTTTCCTCTTTTCCCATTCCTAAATGCACCGCCCCGACATGCTCCCTTTATTCATCCCTCTCCCAGCCCCACAGCATTTATGTACATATCTGTAACATTTATTTATATTAATTTCTGTCTCTCCCTCTAAACTGTAAACTCGTTGTAGGTAGGGAATGTGTCTGTTGTTATATAGCACTCTCCCAAGCACTTAGTACAGTGCTCTGTACATAGTAAGTGCACAAGAAATCCTATCAACTGACTACATGGAGAAGAGAACCAAAGGCGTGGAGTCACGATGACCCTGATGAAGGCCGAATCGCCGGTGCCCACTGCCATGCTTGGGCAGGTCCTTTGTTCGTTCATTTGATCGTATTTATTGTGTGCTTACTATGTGCAGAGCACTGTACTAAGCACTTGGGAGAGTAAAATATAACAATAAACAGACACGTTTCCTGCCCACAATGAGCTTACCATCTAGAGGACGAGCTTACAGTCTAGAGGGTCCCAAACAACGTCTCCCTCCTTGAGGCATACCACCTTGTAGTCTCTGTAGGAAGGATATTCTTGGCCCCCAGTGGGATCACAATCTCACCATTTCAGAGAGAGAGAGGGGGACACACACCAGGAAAGAAACAGCAAGGTAAATACAGCCAGACTCTCTCTTCCCCCTCCTCAGGGAACAGAATCAAGCTCCCCAGTAAGACCCATTTCCCCCTATCCTGGGCAGCTAGCAACTGTGAAATTAAAAATTACAACACATCTAATGCTACACAGGCTTCCCCTGAATTTCCAAGCTTGCATGCACCAGATCATAAGTGTACTGTCAGCCTGGAGAGAACTGCTTTATTGGTTCTGTGCCTGTCACACATTCAGCTTTGGAGAAGAGGCACTAAAGCCCCTGTAGCAATGTTGAACACACCTTGCTGGCAAAACCTTAGGAGTCAGAAGGATCAGGGTTCTAAACCCAGCTCGGTCACTTTTCTGCTGTGTGACCTTGGGTAAGTCACTTAACTTCTCTATGCCTCAATTGCCTCATCTGTAAAATGGGGATTAAGACTGTGAGTCTCATGTAGGACATGAACTGGGTCCAATCTGATTACCTCATATCGAGTCCAGCACTTAGTACAGTGCCTGGCACAAAGTAAGTGCTTAACAAATGTCGTTTTTTTTAAAAAAAAAAGCATATAGGAGATGTGTTCAGCTAGCTAGTACCCAGCAAAAGAAAAGTCATTTCTTAGTTCATGCATTGATGAGGTGGAAAGATGCACTAAGCTTTCATTTCCTTTTCTCCCACTGCCTTTTGCATCGCCCTAACTTGTTCACTTTATTCGCCCCCACATACCCAGCCCCATAGCACTTATGTCCATACCCGTAATTAATTAGATTAATGTCTGTCTCCCCCTCTAGACTGTAAGCTTGTTACGGGCAGGGAATGTGTCTGTTATATTGTTACGTGGTCCTCTCCCAAGCACTTACTCTGTGCACAGTAAGTGCTCAATACCATAGATTGATTGACTGATAGATTCAGAGAGTCAGTCACAGTGGCAAGGTAAGAGTGGTGAGCTACCTGCTCCCAAAGATAGAGTTGAGTGAGTTCTCCGCAGGGTGCCATCCTTCCTCCAGAACTGACCCCAACAGCCTCAGTGTGGTAGTCTAGTAATTCTGACCATGGTCATGACACCTCAGCGCAAGTATTTCCTCCCCCAGGAAGGGGGAGAATTTCCTGAATATAAACTCTTCGGGTGACAATCAGCAAAAACGCCCAATTGTTTGTTGAAACATCCTTCACTCATGGGGCTTTCTGAGAAGTGTGTATGGTTTGGAAACACTTTCAGCTGTAGAGGAGCATTTACTGTAAGTAGCTTCTTCATCCTCCACCAACCACAGAAAAGAGTTGGTAAAGGTCACCCCTCCCCTCCCGGATAATTGCTAGATCTGGGGCGGGAGATCGTGACCCACGAGTTTATGGTGGGTCTTCCCCTCTGAATTTCTCCCTTTGTGAAATGTGGTGACTTTCAAAGGATGAGGCCTGGCCACTTCTCCATAAAGCTGGCTAAAAATACCCAAGTGCAAGGTAAGAGGAAACAAAGATGTAGTTTCTGTTTCTTCCTGTGGCCACAAAGACCTGAGTTCCTCCACCTGATCAGATGAGGAAAAGGTCAGAAAGACTGAATAGCAGAGGATTGAAATTAGCTCTCAGAATCACTTCTGCCTTGTGAGGTACTGGATTGAAAGTTTCTAAAGTTGGGGTTGGCCACTGAACTGCTAGGCCAAAGGGGGTTTTAGCCCAGAAAATGGAGATGGGAGTGGAATCTCACCTCTGGGGATTTTTTAATGGTATTTTTAAGTGCTTAGTCTGTGCCAGGCACTGTACTAAACAGGTTGGGCCCAGTTCATGTCCCACTTGGGGCTCACTGTCTTAATTCCCACTTCACAGATGTGGGAATTAAGTCACAGATAAGTTAAGTGACTTTCACAAGGTCCCACAGCTGACAAGTGGCAGAACCAGAATTAGAACCCGGACCCTTCTGACTCTTAGGCCTGTGCTCTAGCCACTAGGTCATGCTGCTTCACTAAAAATAATTCTCTGAGAATTTAAAAAAATAGGATCCATCAATTGTCTGTCCTGGAAATTTAGGTAGTCTCTTGCCTCAATCAATCAATCAATCAATCAATGGTATTTATTGAGCCAGGTGTCTGAAGTCAGGCGGCTGGACTGGATGACCCCTACAGCTTCCTCCCAGGTCTGTTTTTTTCTAGAATTCCACGAAATCATTAGGCAGAACTCTCTGAGAGCTTCCAGCTGGCCTGATGGATCAATGTTGGCCAGGGTCAGGGAAGGAATCAATACAAATGGGCTCCCTGGTGCAGGGTCCCCTGGTTCTTTCTCCACTCCTCTGCAATGCAATTCACCTCAGAGTCTTCCTCCTCTGGGGTCCGATTTCCTAGTGGGGACAAAGAATTCCAAAATGTCAGGATGGGAGAAACCCCAGACCAAGACTCATAGATTCAGATGCTTGAACCTTGCCTTGGGGAACATTGTGGGGATGGGGCAGATTTGTGGCAGAGTGGAAAGAGTACAGGTTTGGGAGTCAGAGGACCTGCATTCTAATCCCAGCTCTGCCACTTGTCTGCTGCCTTGAGCAAGTCACTTAACTTATCTGGGCTTCAGTTTCCTCATCTGTCAAATGCGAATGAAATACCTGTTCTCCCTCCTTAAACTGTGAGCCCCCGTGGGACAAGGAATTTGTCTGAACTTTCTGTAATGTATCAACCCCAGAGTTAAGTAGAGTAAGACTTTATTAAGTACAACAATTATTATTCCTGACAGCTGCCAAGGGGAGAGGACACCCCAACTAAATACTGTCAATAGATAGGGGAGTGGGGCAAGTCAGAGGGCCAGAGACACCCCCTCCTCTTGAGACGCTTTCCCTCTTATCAAACTCTTTCCACTAAAGAGACTGGTCTCTTGGATCAGTTCTCAGTGACATTTTCTGATTAGCCAACTTTCCTGAGGGTGAGTCATTTCTGTGGTTTTTTGAAAAGCGAACCGAGAGCTCAAAACTCTGCAAAACCAGGGCTCACAGATGTGAAACTGACCTGGGATCATGGCCAGAGATTTGCTAGGAGTTAGTCAGCCAGCAGATGCATGGCAACCAGAGGCCAGAGATACCTGTATGCATCAACTTACCAGGTTCCCTCTCCCGCCTTTCAGAATCAGCTGGAGGCACTGTGGGCTCGGGGAAAGAGAATGAGTCCAGGAATCAGGAGGCCTGGCTTCTTATCCCAGTTTTGCCACTGACTGCTTTGTGTCCATGGGCAAGTCATTTCATCTCTTGAAGCCTCAGCTTTCCCATCTGTAAAATGGGGGTTTCTATGTACCTCTCTGGGAGTGTGGTGTGGAACAGGGACTGTGTCTGAAGTGATTAACTTTATCTATCTCAGTCCTTGCATCAAATAAGCTCTTAATAAATACCATAATTATAGCCTGACAGAACCTCTCCTGTCGGAATCACCAGGTGGCTTTTCTGACCGGATAGTTCTTCAAAAACAAAACACAGGTATTTTATTTGTAAATCAGACTGAAATTTGCATCTGTGGACTTTTCTCTGGGCTTCTCTACCCCTCTTTAGCTGGAGAGACCCTTGTGGGCCAGAGACTTGTCATGATTGCCAGAACAGCATTTTTGATTCTTTCCCCTTCTGTATGAGCTACAAACAGGTCCAGAAGCCCAAATGGGGGCTGGTATGGAAGCAGGACGGAGAGTGGTCTGAGACCCAGTAGAAAGCTTGATTTTCAGCTCCAGTCCACCATGTGCAGGCACAAAGGTTGGCTTCTCCCTTTCTAGCACAAAGTCTACATTTGTGTACTCAACCGTGTTTCCTCAGCATAAAGGAGGGACACTGCGGACAGAACCTCTGAGCTCGGCTGGAGAGGACCAGACATATCTCTGAGCCCTGGAACTGGGAATTCGAACTGTCCGGGGCAAGGGAAGGGACAAATCTCTCTCAGGTAAGAAGCAGGTTGACAAAATGGAGTCAGAGGAGTAGCCTGGTTGCCTTTTCACAGAGTCACGATTTCTCCGTTGCTCCCTTGGCCCACAGACTGACTCTGGTCTCTTCCCCCTCCATTTTTCTGACATTTAAAGAACCAAAACAAGGCCTGTGGTCTATCCAGCCCAGGGGTCTCTTCCCTCCAGACTCCTGGAGAAAGGATGAGAGCCGTCCTCAAGGGCACCAGTTATCACATCTGTGATGGGCCACTTAATCTCCCTCACATTTCCCCTCTCCATCTCTAACTTTCCCTCTAGTGAGGAGACAGGGAACATGTCTACCAACTCTGTTACACTGTACTTTCCCAAGTGTTTTGTTCTATGCTCTCCATGCAGTAAGCGCTCAGTAAATACAATTGATTGACTGAGACTAATTGGAAAACCTGTAGCATTGAAGTCTGACAAATGAATAGCAACAGCCTAGAGATTTATTATTTTTTAATGGTACTTAAGCCCTTACTAGGTCCCAGGCACTGTATTAAGCACTGGAGTAGATACAAGCTAATCAGGTTGGATACAGTTCCTGACCCACATAGGGCTCACAGTCTTAATCCCCAGTTTGTAGATGAGGTAACTGAGGAACAGAGGAGTGAAGTGACTTACCCAAGGTCACACAAAAGACAAGTGGCACAGTCAGGATTAGAACCCAGGACCTCTGAGTCCCAGGACCGTGCTCTATTCGCTAGACCACACTGCTACCTGAGGAGTACCCCGTCAGTATGCGTTGTCCATTGCAATGCATCACGAGGCTTTCCATTTTGCAGCTAATGTCTCTGTATATGGGTAGTCTATTAATAATTTCAGAGGTTCCAGGGTCCACGCACTGACCCTATGCTTTTCTGGTCGCTTCCTTTTATAGTTTTCTTTACGACGGGCCAAAGGGAACCTTTGAACTTCCCAAGCATTCTACCAGTTGGAACACTGACCTTCACATGTTGCTTAACCTAACAAGTAAAATTACACAATCATTTACAGTTAGAACCTTATCTCGGCTAGCCCAACGGACAACCTCAGGAATTGCCCTTCTGTGAAAATGCCCAGATCTCCCTGCAGCACCCCTATACAGCTGTCAAAGATCCATGGGAGGAGAAATTCTATCAGGACTCCCCCTCCGCACCCTTGTCGCTCGCAGCCTCCTTTCCCATCACCAGCCCCCGCCCCACTACTTATTTTTTCCAGAATGCTAAGGCTTCAGGGTGTTTCAGGAAAGCTGCTGTTTCTTCTCAAGAATGGTCCATGAGGGTGGATTCGGCAAGGCTGAAGAAAACAGCATGGCATAGTGGATAGAACACTGGCCTCGGAGTCATAAGGTCATGGGTTCTAATTTGCCATGTCAATTTAGGTAAATCACTTCACTTCTCTGTGCCTCATTTACCTCATTTGGAAAATGGGTATTAAGAGTGTGAGCCCCATGTGGGACAGGGAATGTGTAGTAATAATAATAACGACGGTATTTCTTAAGCACTTACTATGTGCAAAGCATTGTTCTAAGCGCTGGGGGGATACAAGGTGATCAGGTTGTCTCACATGGGGCTCATAGTCTTAATCCTCATTTTATAGGTGAGGTAACTGAGGCATAGAGAAGTTAAGTGGCTTGCCCAAGGTCACAAAGCTGACAAGTAACTGAGCAGGGATTCGAACCCATTACCTCTGACCCCCAAACCTGTGCTCTTTCCACTTAGCTGCCCTCCTGAGCCATGCTGCCCTCCTGATTAACTCGTATCTACCCCAGAGCTTAGAACAGTGCTTGGCACATAGTAAATGCTTAACAAATATCATAGTAATAATGATAAGGCCATCTTCCTAATGAGAAGGGAGCCTAACTTTCCCATCAAAGGTCAGAGGTGCTGTCTGCACAGCTAGCCCAGGAATCAATCAATCAATGGTATTTATTGAGCACTTACTATATGTAGAGCACTGTGCTTGGGAGAGAAAGGTGAGAGGACAGGGACTAGAACTCTTTCCTGGCTCCACCTCTCAATTCTGCAAATTTTGCTCTTCCCAGGTTCACCTTCAACCCATAACTTACCCTTCCCTCTCCTGTCCCTGATCCCCAGCTCACACTGTTGCCATGGTGATTTCCCTCTGGTGAGAACACGAGAAGCAACGTGACCCCGTGGAAAGAGTACAGGATTGGGAGTCAGAAGAGTCTGTTTTCTAATCCCAGCTCTGCTTTCTAATCCCGGCTCCATCTTTAGTCTGCTTGAGACCTTAGGCAAGTCTTCTCCGTGCCTCAGTTACCACATCTGTAAAATGGAGTTAAGACTGTGAGCCCCATGTGGGACAATCTGATTACCTTGTATCTACTCCAGAGCTTAGAGGTCACACATTCTAACACAGTGGGTGAGGTAGCCAGTTGCCCCAGGAGAACCTGGGAATTAGCATCCTAAGACCTACAGAGACAGCAGAACTGGACCAGAATTTCATTCATTCATTCATTCAATCATATCTATTGAGCGCTTACTGTGTGCAAAGCACTGTATTAAGCACTTGGGAGAGGACGATATAACAACAGACACATTCCTGCCCACAATGAGCTCACAGTCTAGAGGGGGAGGCAGACATTAATATGAATAAATAGATAAATAAATAATACATATGTCCTGTGGGATGTACAGATTTATTACTCTATTTTACTTGCACATATTTACTGTTCTACTTAATTTGTTAATGATGTGCATTTAGCTTTAATTCTATTTGTTCTGACGACTTGACACCTGTCTACATGTTTTGTTTTGTTGTCTGTCTCCCTTTCTAGACTGTGAGCCCATTGTTGGGTAGGGACCGTCTCTGTTGCCGACTTGTACTTCTCAAGTGCTTAGTCCAGTGTTCTGCACACAGCAAGTGCTCAATAAATGCGATTGAATGAATGAATGAATGATGGGAGGGAGGATGAATGAAGGAGCAAGTAAGAGCAGAAGGGAGTAGGAGTAGAAGGTGAACTTAAAACCACCTTTGACACATTCTGAAGCTGTTGCCTTCATGTCTTCTCCTAGCATTGCCAAACGGCACTCTGGGGCTGGGTGAAGCTGCCATAGCAAACCTTCCCCAGCCTATTATGGGATGTGTCAGTGGAGAGGGGTAGGGTAGAGACATGAAATGGTACTATAAAATTTTATGACATGGTAGTCTTTGCCTGGAACTCTACAGAAACCATGGAGAGGCCCTGTGAGGGCCGTGAAGGAACCCATCCGGGGAATGGAACAATAACAATAACACTTGGCATTTATTTCATGACTCATCTTCTCGGGGCTCTGGCCACTCTGTACTAACCCGCACAGCACTCCTCCAGGACTAGTAGGCAATAATATACCAGTTTTAAAAGAGGATGAGACCAGGACAGGGACATAGAAGCTGAGCTTGAATAGAATAAAACTACTGTCAGTGTGAAAATATTTTCCACAGCTCACAAGTTTGTTCAAGGTCACAGAAAATTCTGCCCTAAAGTCAGTTAATTAATTATTACTGGCACTTTTTTGTCACAGTTCAGCATTGAAGGATTATTAAGGTTCAGTCTGAGGACCTGAAGACAAGTTCATTTTCTTTTTTTTTTTATGAAGATAGAGTTCTCATCCATGACTCCTGATTAAGCCAATAGCCTCTCTGATTGACAGTTGCTGCCTAAGGATACTGGCAACTGTGCACATCTTTTCACTTCCCCTAAAGGCTAGGGACTCTGAGGTCATAGCAGGAATTAGAAGAGATAGGTCTAGACTGAGAGCTCTTTGTAGGCAGGGAATGTGTCTGTTTATTGCTGTATTGTACTTTCCCAAGCAGTTAGTACAGTGCTGTGCACACAGTAAACATTCAATAAATACGATAGAATGAATAAAAGCTGGAAAAGTCTCAATCAACATTTACAGACATATCTGGAATTTGTGTATATTAATGTCTGTCTCCCCTTCTAGACTTTAAGCTCATTATGGGCGGGGAATGTGTATATTCATTGATGTAGTGTACTCTCCCAAGTGCTTAGTGCAGTGCTCTGCACACAGTAAGTGCTCAATAAATACGATTGACTGATGGACTGAATGATTGAGGTCTGAGAATCTCTGAAAGTTTCTGGGTTTCTGAGAGACTTTGAGGCAGGATGTATGCTGTGTGGCTCCAACTTGTACTTCCCAAGCGCTTAGTACAGTGCTCTGCACACAGTAAGTGCTCAATAAATACGATTGAATGAATGAATGAAAGTACAACCCTGACAGCTGAAGGCCACACATATATGCTAACTGGGATTCTTAAACTTATGAGAAGCAGCATGGAAAGAGCATTAATCAGTGATCAGAAGTTCCAGATTCTATTCCAAAGCTGTCCTTAGCATTCATGATCAACTTGTACTCTCCTCGGTACTAAAGTATAGATTGGTACTCAGTGATTTGTTCTGATGACTCTAATTGTAAATATCCTTCTGTATGTCTTCCCTTTCAGAGGGTAAGCTAAAGCATAGCTACCATTACTATTCATATTACTACTGCTACTACTGTTTCTGATGTTTGTGTGTGAACATGTATGAAATTTAACCTTTTCATGCCTCAGTTTCCCATCTGTAAAACGAGAATAATAATATCCGTTCTTTCAATCTTATTTATTAAGTGTCTTATTTATCTGTGTGCAGATCACTGTAAGCTCTTGGGAAAGTATGATACAACAATAAATAGTGGCAATCCCTGCACACAATGAGTTCACAAATGGCCTATCCCTACTTCACAGGGAGGTTTTGAAAATAAAGTCAGGTAATTAGTATGAAAGTGCTTTTGAAAAAGGAAAGCACTGTGCTATGCTAAAATGTTATTAATATTAAATCTGCCCCAGGCAGGCCTTACATTAATCAGAGAGGTGGGAAGTAATCCAAATTTCCTCAGTCTGTCTCTGACTCAGGATGCCATCCAGGTCAAACAGATTGGACTCCACCTGAAGTCCACAAGACTCTTCAGCTATGCTACTCAGGTGTCACTGAAGTCCCCACCTGTCCAAGGACAAAATCCAGGAAAATCCATAGAGAAGAATGAACCATTCATAAATATAGTCATTCAGATGGAGAATGGAAAGTAAGACACAGCATGGCTTGGTGGACAGAGCAACTGGTTTGGGAATCAGAAGGACCTGGCTTCTAATCACACCTCTGTCACTTACCTCATGTTTCACTTAACTTCACTGTGCCACAGTTTCCTCAGATATTAAAACGGGGATTAATATCGGGAGCCCCATGTGGATCACAGACTGTGTCCAACCTGATCAGCTTGCATCTACCCCAGTACTTAGAACAATGCCTGGCACATAGTAAGTGCTTAGCAAGTACCATTAAAAAATTTGAAATATTGATTGTAATTACACTGGACTGTAAAGTCCTGGTGGATAAGGGCTCTTTGACTCTCTTCTGACTCTTCATTTTTTTTTTGGTCTGTCTTAGTGGTCCTCACTAAGCACTTCCACTTTACTGAGCACTGAGGTAAATACAAGATAACCAGATCGGACATAGTCCCTGTCCCACTTGGGGTTCACAGTCTAGGAGGGAATATTCTCTCCCAAGCACTTAATACAGTGCTCTACCCACAGTATAATAATAATAATGATGGTTTTTGCTAAGCACTTACTATGTGCAAAGCACTGTTCTAAGCTCTGGGGAGGTTACAAGGTGATCAGGTTGTCCCACAGGGGGCTCACAGTTTTAATCCCCATTTTACAGATGAGGTAACTGAGGCACAGAGAAGTTGTGACTTGCCCAGAGTCACACAGCTGACAGTTGGCAGAGTGGGATTTGAACCCATGACCTCTGACTCCAAAGCCCGGGATCTTTCCACTGAGCCACGCTGTTTCTCAGTAGGATCTCAATAAATACTGATCAGTTAATGAGAAGCACTATGGTCAAGTGGAAGGAGCACAGTCCTGGGAGTTCAGAAGAACCTGGGTTTGAATCCAGGCTCTGCCACTTGTCTCCTATGTGACAGTGAGCAAGTCACTTAATTCTCTGTGCCTCAGTTATGTCATCGGTAAAATGGGGATTAATACTATGATCCCCATGTGGGACACTGACTGTGTCCAACCTGATTATATTGTATCTAACCCAGCACTTAGTGCCTGGCACATAATAAACCCTTAACAAATACCATAAAATGAAAAAAACATTGGTTGATTAATACCTAACATTTTATTTCTACTTGATGGGAATGAAAAGCCACCACGAACCCACTGTTGGGTAGGGACCGTCTCTATATGTTGCCAACTTGTACTTCCCAAACGCTTAGTACAGTGCTCTGCACACAGTAAGTGCTCAATAAATACGATTGAATGAATGAATAACATAACTTTTACTCACTGTTAGAAGAGGCTTTCTGTTGATCATCTTTCCAGAAACACTAATGATATTTTTTAATGGTATATGGTAAGCACTTACTATGTGCCAGGCAGAGTAAGTGCTTAACAAATAGAATTAAAAAGTCCATGCCAGACACCGCACTAAGCATTTGGGTAGATACAAGATAATCAGGTTGGACACAGTCCATGCACCACATAATAATAATAACTGTGGTATTTGTTAAGCAATTACCATGTTCCAGGCACCGTATTAAGTGCTAAGGTAGATATAAGATACTCAGGTTGGACACCGTCTCTTTATCTCATGATGCTCACAGTCTTAATCTCCATTTTACAGGTGAGGTAACTGAGGTACAGAGAAGTGAAGCGATCTGCCCAAGGTCACACAGGAGACAAGTGGGAGCCAGAATTAGAACCCAGATCCTCTGACTCCCATGTCCACATTCTAGCCACTAGGCCACACTGCTTGGCTCACCATTTTAATCCCCATTTTACAGACAAGGTAACAAACAGAGAGAAGTTAAGGGACTTGTCTAAGGCCACCCAGCAGACAAGTGGTGGGGCTGGAATTAGAACCCACGTCCTGACTCCCAGATCTGTTATCTTCACTAGGCCATAATGCTTCCCTAATGGCAGCAGCCTCCTTCCTCTCTCTTCTCTCCCATTTTCTTCCCATCTATTAGCCCTTTCCTTTTCTCCATCACCTGAGATACACCTATATCTGAAACAACCATATTTTTACATTTGGAGGTGGGGGTGAGGTATAAAATTCATGGGCTGACCCATCTAAATCAGGACATTTGGTCACCTTAGTCTAAGTCATCCTGGAGAAGATTCATCCATAGAGAAAGCCACTCTGAAGTCAATTTCTTCTCCTGAGTCTAATTCCCAGCTCAACCAATCAGCCTGGCAATACTATGGGAATTATCTAAGCCTTTCGATGTCTGTTACCTGAACTGTCCCACCAGGGCCCTGGTAGCAGCTTGCTAATTCTTTCCGAGAACAGGGACTTAAGACCTTTCACTTTGCCAAAGGAGGTTCTGACTCCAATGAGAAGAACATTTTTAATGTCTCACTGCCAGGACAAAAGAACATGTCTATGGAATAGGATTTAGAGGGTCACCCCTCGGAGACTGACAGTGAAGAGCAGATTGGTCAGCCAGAAGAAAGTGCAATTCATTGTAATTATTTGGAGTGAGGCAAACTCTCTCAAACAGGGGCATAGTCTACTGTTCATGAATCCAAATTCCCACCCAGGTATTAGGCAGCAACTGTGAATAGATATTGTTATAGAAACACCCTTGGGAAGTTCTTTAGTTTAGAGGTAGGACTTTAAATAGAAACCAATGGATTTCCCAATTTGAACACTTACATAATCTCCCCAAATTCCCTCTTCCTAAAACCCAGAAATCCCTTTGCCATTAGATTGTAAACTCCTTGAGGGTAAGCAACATGTCTTTCACTTCTTGATGTTCTTCAAACACCTAGCACACTGCTCTGCACATAGCAGGTGCTCGATAAATCCTGATGATGATGTAATTTTATTTATTTATATTAGTGTCTGTCTCCCCCTCTAGACTGTAAGCTCCTTGTGGGAGGGGAATATTTCTGTTATATTATAATATACTCTCCCAAGTACTTAGTTCAGTGTTATGAACACAAGTGCTCAATAAATACAACTGACTGACCAACTAATGGGGATGATGATGACGGTTATGCCCAAGTGAGCTGCTCAACTTGGGCTTCTTCCACATTTTTAGCGTCTATGCAGTTATAGATTTAACTCTTTCTGTTCATAGGCTAACCCCCTAGAAGATCACCTTGTGATCTACCCACATTCTTTAACCATCATCATCATCAAATTTATTGAGCACCTTCAGTATTCAGATCTCTGTTGAGGTGCCTTGGGAATGTCAAAAAGCTCAATGCATTGGGGAAGACAGACAGACCCAAATTGCAAATATGCAAAAGGAATGAGAGTTTTGACCTCAAGAATGATCAGGAAACATGTCCAACTCTGTTATACTGTATTCATTCATTCATTCATTCAATCATATTTATTGAGCACCTACTGTGTGCACAGCACTGTACTAAACACTTGGAAAGTACAATTCAGCAACAGATAGAGATAATCCCTACCCAACAACTGGCTCATGGTCTAAGCTATTGTATTCTCCCGAGCACTTAGTACAGTGCCCTGTAAGTAGTAAGTTCTCAACAAATGGAATGAACTGATTAATTGATTGAAAATGCGGTAATTCAATGTATCAATAAATCCAAATACAAGTGCTAAGGCTGTTAGAGTTAATAACATGAACAAGGAGGTGGAGATTGTAGCTGAAAACATATGTCCTCTGGAAGAGTGAATTTTAAAGAGGCTTTTGAAGGTGGGGAAGGATCTGGTCTGGTGGATTTGTCGGAAAAGCATGTTCCATGCAGGGAAGTCAGGACAGAAGTACAATTAGAAGATTAACATGGGAGGAGTGAAGAGTGCCTACTGGGATCGGGTGAAGCAGGAGAAAAGAACAGTTAGGTAAGAAGGAGATCATTGTTAATGACCCTTAAATCCAATGATCAGGAGAAGCAGAGTGGTCTAGTGAGAAGCAGTGTGGCCTAGTGGATAGAGCGCAGGCCTCGGAGTCGGAAGGACCTGTGTTCCAATTCCACCCCACCACTTGTCTGCTGTGTGACCTTGGGCAAGTCACTTCACTTCCCTTTGCCTCAGTTACCTCATCTGTAAAATGGGGTGAGCCCCTTGTTGACATGGACTCTGTCCAACCTGATTAGCTTACATCTACCCCAGTGCTTAGTACAGAGTCTGGCACATAGGAAGCACTTAACAAATACCACTGTTATTATTATTTGATGATGAGAGAAACAGAGAACCACTGGAAATTTTGAGGAGGGGAGTAATGATCTCTGATCCACTTTGTAAGAAGACAATCTGAGCAGATGCATATAGGCTAGACTGTAGAAGGGTGAGGCTAGAGGCAGGGAGACCAGAAAGGAGGCTGGTGCAATAATCCAGCTGGAAGATAACAAGGGCTTGACCAGAGTAATGTTTTGTAAGGGTGGAGAGGAAGGGGCCTGTGTGGGAATTACTGTGGAGGAAGGATGGGCCGAAAAGCAGTGTGGCCTAGTGGAAATAGCAAGGGGCTGGAAGTCAGAGAACTTGGGTTCTGATTCCCACTCCACCTCTTACCCACTATGTGCCCTGTGGTAAGTCACTTAATTTCTCCATGCCTCAGTTCCCTCATCTGCCAAATGAGGATTCAATACCTGTTCTCCCTCCTACTTAGACTGTGAGTACCATGTAAGACCGAATTGTCTTATATGATGATGATGGTATTTGTTAAGCGCTTACTATGTGCAAAGCACAGTTCTAAGTGCTGCAATGCTTCATACAGAGCTTGGCACATAGGAAGCACTTAAACACCACATTATTATTATTAGGATTTAGAAACCAAACAATATGAGAGGTGAAAGACGGAGAGACATCAAAGCTGACAACAAGGTTGCAAGCCTCTAGGGCACAAGGAATATGGAGTACTAAGAGGGGGAATCATTTTGGGAGTGAAAAGATGAGTTCAGTTTTTTTAAACATACTGAGTTTAAGAACTACTCAGTGTTGCACCTGGAGAGTTTCCAGTACTCTAGCTGTCACGATTACAGGAGGGAGAGTCAAAGCAGAGGCATATCCATTCCGTTCTTAGCTTGGGCAGTGGCTAGCGAGTGGAAGGCAATCTGCTACAAGTCAAAACTCACCTGTGCTGGGCAGCAGCGGCATGGGAGAGAGTCGAGGCGAGAGACTCATTTAGTGTACGGAAGGAGGCAATGGTAAACCACTTCCGGATTTTTACCAAGAAGATTCTATGGATCCACTACCAGAACGATTGCAGATGGAAGAGGGGCGTTCAGGGAGAGACGTTTCTATGGCGTCTCTATGGGTCGGACACAACTAACAACATAAGATGACAACAACAACAATGAGTTTAAGAATCTGGGAGATTAGCCACATAGAAAGGGCCTAAAGGCTGAAGGAAATGCAAAACTATAAAACATAGCTGATGAGGGAGATGTGGGAGTAATTCACATTGGGTTGAAGTCACAATACTCACTCCACCCTCAGCCCCACAGCACTTTCATGTGTAGCCACAGTTTATCCAGCTTTAATAATGATTGTCTCACCCTCTAGTCTATAAGCTCCTTGTGGACAGGGAACATGATTACCAATTCTGTTGGACTCTATTCTCCCAAGCACTCGGTATAGTGGTCTGCACACAGTAAGCACCAAGTAAATATTAACTGATCAATGTAAATGGCTAGGTTTCTCAAGAAAATGAGTGGAAAGAGAAAACATAAGAGTCAGGGTCCAGAAAGGAACCTTTGGGGACACCCACAATTGAAAGTTGAGGGGACAAAGAACTAGCAGCAGATAAATCAGGTGTTTATAAGTAGCCCATTCAAGTAACTGGCTAGGAATGGGGGCGGGGAGGTGGGATGATTCATTTATTCATTCAATTGTATTTATTGAGCACTTACTGTATGCAGAGTACTGTACTAAGCGCAGCATTCGGCAAGAGAGCTTTTTTTAATCTAGGAGAGGCTTGAGCAATTAATCAACCAATCTATCAATCATTCAATCAGATTTATTGAGCACTCACTGTGTGAAGAGTACTGTACTAAGTGCTTGGGGAAGTACAATACAACAGAATTAGCAAACACGTTCCCCACCCATAACGAATTTATAGTCTAGAGGGGGAGACAGACATCAGTATGACTAAATAAGCAATTTATAATATATTACTCAAAGATATGTACATGAGTGCTGTGGGGTTAGGCATGGAGGGAATATCAAGTGTCCAAAGAGCATGTGCTGGTCAGGGAGACTCGGGTCAATGACACAGATGGAGGGCGAGATTTTAGAAGCACTCTGGAGAATGCCTCTTGCAAGAAAGCTGGGAAAGAGGAAATTGTGCAGGTGAGGAGATTTATAGGAATGGTTGGGAGTGATGGGAGCTTATAGTCCCTCTAGACTGTAAGCTTATCGTGGGCAGGGAATGTATCTGTTATATCGTTGTGTTTTACTCTCCCAGGTGCTTATACAATGCTGTGCACAGAGTAAGCACTCAATAAACACTACTGATTGATTGAGGGGATGAGGTGTCAGTGACAGATGGAAGGTGAAATCTTAAAATCAGACTTGAGAATGCCTCTTGTGAGACAGCTGGGAAAGAGCAAATTGTGGGTGAGAGGGCTGGAGAGGTTTGAGGAGGCCAGGGTATCAAGCTCATGTCTCTTGCCTGCAAAGTATTAACTGGGTCATCAGGAATGGAGAAGGGAGGGGCCTGGCTGGGAAACTATTTCAACTCATTTTTCTGACCACAGGAAACAAAAGATCTTTAGAGACAGGCCAGATCACTGACCTTTCATTTAGGTGGCTCACAGGACGGTGTCCACGAGGAGACAAAAATACCCTGGCAGTTGAAGACGTAGCCTATGTAACCCATATTCATGGATCTGTTTGTTGCTCCTTGGTCTTGATGAGATAGGGGCATGGGGTAACAAACAGCATTCCAGTGCCTTTGAGCAGCAGAATAAAATGCCCCAAAAGAAACCACGCCAATCTCTCTGCCAACCTACTCACTGTAACTCAATCTCATCTATCTTGCTGCCAACCTCCGGCCCACATCCTGCCTCTGGCCTGAAATGCCCTCCCTCTTCATATCTGACAAATGATCACTCTTCCCACCTTCAAAACTTAATTAAAAGCACATCTCCAGGAGACCTTCGCTGATTAAGCCCTCATTTTCTCTTCTCCCGCTCTCTCCTGTGTCGCCCTCGTGCTTGGATTTTCAGCCTTTATTTATGCATTTATTCATTCAATCATATTTATTGAGCACTTACCATGTGCAGAGCACTGTACTAAGTGCTTGGAAAGTACAGTTCATCAATAAAGAGAGACAATCGCTGCCCACAGTGGGCTTACAGTCCATAAGGGGGGAGACAGACATCAAAACAAGTAAACAGGCATCAATATAAGTAAATAGAATTATAGATATGTACACATCAAAACAAGTAAACAGGCATTAATGTAAATAAATAGAACTATAGATACTTATATACACAAGTGCTGTGGGGCGGGGAGGTGGGTAGAGAAAAGGGAGCAAGTCAGGACAATGAGGAGGGAAGGGGGAACTGAGAAAAAGGAGGACTTAGTCCCTACCCAGTCCCACAGCACTCATGAAAATAGCTGTAATTTATTTACTTATTTATTTAGATTAATATTTGCCTCTCCCTATATTCTGCAAGCTCACCGTGGACAGGGAACGTGTCTACAAGCCTGGCAGAGGTTTCACTGAAATCACAGATTTCTTGACTTCTGGGGTGGGCTCCCTCTGTCCCTGTGTCCCAATTGTGTCCCCAACATCCTATGAGGTAGGTTTTGATTGGTAGGGTGCTGCCCATCCTGTCCCTAATACATCTTCAGTTTTTCATCCTTCTCCTCCCAGTGTCTCCAATTTAGTTTGTGTCCACCTCCCCTGCTAGATGAAAGTATGCTATCAGCATACGGTAATATCGTTCTCCTCAACCTGGAAGTATCTTTAAGTCCTGCCTCTCTCTTTTTTTTTAGTGGTATTTGTTAAGTGCTTACTACATGCCCAACACTGTACTGAGTATTGGGGTAGATACAAGCTAATCAGTTAACCCATGGACACAGCCCATGTTCCACATGGGGTTCACAGTCAATCCCCATTTTGCAGATGAGGGAACTGAGGCACAGAGAAGTGAAGTGACTTTCCCAGGGTCACACCACAGATAAGTGGCAAAACAGGCATTAGAACCCATGACCTTCTGATTCCCAGGCCCATGCTCTTATCCCCTATGCCACACTGGCATTATTCCCCTACAAGAGAACCTGGCTCCCAGGAATATGAAAAAGGCCAGATTCTATAGCCTAGTGTGAACAGGCTAAGTGGGTGAGGATGCAGTCCAGACTGGCAGATCCTTGCCAAAATCCATCACCTTTTACATATTCCAGGTGGAAGGCAAATCCCCTTGGAATGTCTGAATCCCCGTCTTTCCAAGCAGTCAGTTTGCAGGGAAAATATCCATTTGCCCCTTAGAGGAGCAGCATGGTCTAATGGATAGAGCAGAGGCCTGGGAGCCAGAAGGACCTGGATTCTTACCCCAGCTCTGCCACTCATCTGCTGAGTGACCTTGGGCAAGTCACTTCACCTCTCTGTGCTTCAGTTCCCTCAACCGTAAAATGAGGATTTAGAGTGTGAGCCCTACATGGTACAGGGACTGTGTCTAATGTGATTACCTTGCATCCACCCCAGCACTTAGAACGGAGGTTGGCACATAGTAAATGTTGTTGTCTGTCTCCCCCTTCTAGACTGTGAGCCCGTTGTTGGGTAGGGACCATCTCTATATGTTGCCAACTTGTACTTCCCGAGCACTTAGTATGGTGATCTGCACACAGTAAGCACTCAATAAATAGGATTGAATGAATGAATGAATGAAAGTGCCTAACAAATACCACAATTATTACTGTGGACACGATGCAGTTCATTGGTTTTCTGACACGGGCCCAGAGCAGAGGCAGCAGAGGATGGTTCACTGAAGCTGGATCACTGAACCAGACACATCTAATTCAATAGGCAGCTGCTCCGGCTGGGAGAATTCTGCCCCACCATGGGAGTCAGGGGGCCTCTTCCAGGAGATTGTCCTGATAGCATCATTTCAGCTCCCAGCCTCCAGCCTTCAAAGCCTGAGTGGAACCACAATTGGAGCCTTTCAAAGAGTTATTTGAATAAACAGACTGTCAGTTCTGAGCTATAAATAAACAAACTGCTATCAACTGTCTGGAAAAGACAGAATAAATGCAGTGGGCAGAAAGGCAGGGGGCTGCAAGCCTTGAAGCCAGAGTTAGCCAGAACAGCTGCCAACCTCAGGGCACGCACTGCAGAGAGCCACTTAGGCCATTGGGCTTGTTATCTTGAGTGGAGAAGCGCAATCGGACATCGCTCGGGGCACCTGAGGGGGCCGTCTGCAAGGAGAAAATGGGAAGGGGAGAGTGAGAGTCATGGGGGAATACTGTTTAGCTGGAAATTAGAGCAACACTCATTGACATGGTGTTTGGAGAGACTGGGGAGGAGAGGAGTCCAGGGAGAGGAGAGTGGTCAGCGGGGAGCTTAGGGAGGAGGAGAAGCCAGAGAGGAAGGAAGAATGGGCGGGAGGGGAGGCCAAGTAGAACTGGAGGCTGGGTAGGAGGGGAGGCTGAGAGAGAGGAGAAAAGCCAGAGAAGAAGGAAGACTGGGCAGGCTGGGGAGAAAGAGATGCCCAGTAGGAAGGGGATGTTGGAAAGAGCGGAGTGTAGGCAGGAGGAAATACCAAGTAGAAGTGGAGGCTGGGTAGAAGGGGAAGTTGGGTAGGAGGGAGGTTATGGAGGAGGAGAAGCCAGAGGGGAAGGGAGATTGAGCAGGAGGGGATGCTGAGGAGGAGGAGAGGCTGGATAGAGGGGAATGCTGGGAGTAGCAGAGGATGGTCAGGAGGAAAGACAAAATAGAAGTAGAGACTGGGTAGGCGGGGAGGCAGAGCAGTAAGTGAATCAGAGAGCAGGGGAGACTAGACATGAGTAGAGGCCAAGTAGAAGCAGAGCAGGAAAAAGAGGCCAAACTGAAGCAACCCTTCTGGATTCCTTGTCTTTGTTTCCCCACAGCCCAAACCCTCTATAACTCAGGTGGCTACCCCTGGCTCACTTTCATCCACATGCCTGGGAGAGCAAGCAAGAGACCAAGCAATTATTCAGGCCCATCTTCAACTCAAAGACCCTGCATAGGGCTCATGGTCTAAGTAGGAGGGAGAGCAGGTATTGAATCCCCATTTATAGATGATGAAACTAAGGCACAAAGAAGTTAGATGGGAAGAAAAGCAATTCCCATTCCCTAAAGGTTCAGAGGGAGGGGCCTCCCCTCATCAGCCCAGAAAAAAAGGGTGCAAAAATGCACTTTTTGGTAAATCCTTTAAACTTGCATATTTGCCCAACTCCACAATGGAGTAGGTTATCATTAGAAGCCTTGAAGGCCTTTCTACACTCCCATTTAGAAGAATCAATTGAGGAATTGATTGAGTTATTGAGCACCCTCTACAGAGCACTGTACCAAGGGCTTGGGAGAGAACAGTAGAGTTAGAAGAGGTGATCCTTGCCTTTATGAAGCTTGCCATCTAAGTGGGAAGACGGACACTAGAATAAATTCCAGATTAAAGGAAAATGAGAATAGAAAAATGAATATGTGAATGGGTAATTGTTTAAATAATGATGGTATTTGTTAAGCACTTACTATGTGCCAAGCACTGTTCTAAGTGCTGGGGTAGATACAAGTTAATCAGTCCCTGTCCCACATGGGGCTCACAGTCTTAATCCCCATTCTACAGATGAGGTAACTGAAGTCCAGAGGAGTTAAGTGACTTGCCCAAAGTCACAGAACTGATAAGTGGCAGAGCCAGGATTGGAACCCATGACCTCTGACTCCCAAGCCCATGCTCTTCCACCAAGCCATGCTGCTTCAGTGAGAAGCAGTGTGGCTTAGTGGAAAGAGCACAGACCTGGTTGTCATAGGACCTGGGTTATAATCTCGGTTCTGCCAGTTCCTTGCTGTGTGACTTTGGACAGGTCACTGAACTTCTCTATGCCTCAGTACTCCTGCTCTCTGGCTGTGAGCCCCATGTGGGGTAGGGACAATATCCAACCTAATTGCCTTACATCTACCTCAGCTCTTAGAACACTGTTTGGTACATAGTAAGTGCTTAATAAATACCATAAAACAAACAAACGGTAAAGCTGGAAGGGCAAGGGAGAAAGGAGAAAGTGGAGGTGGGTCTTATTAGCCCTTCCTAATAGAGAAAAGCCTTCCCCAATAGAGCTGTGAAGATTATGCCATCCCACATCTCTTACAGTGGAGCAGGGGACTAGGTGTGCCCCTTCCTCTTGAGAAAAACCTTCCTCCTACCAACTGTTAAGCAGTTTGTTGCTTGTGATATTTATTAAGTACTTACTATGTGCTAAGCACTTACTGTGTGCTAAAGCCTTACACTGTGCTGTTGAGCTGAAGAAATTATCCCGTAAACAGATTAATTAATGATGGCATTTGTTAAGCATTTACTCTGTGCCAAACATTTTTCTAAGCGCTGGGGGAGATACAAGGTAATCAGGTTGTCCCACATGAGGCTCACAGTCGTAATCCCCATTTTACAGATGAGGTAACTGAGGCACAGAGGAGTTAAGTGACTTGCCCAAAGTCACACAGCTGACAAGTGGTGGAGCTGGGATTCACACCCAGGAACTCAAGCCTGTGCTCTTTCCACTAAGCTACGCTGCTTCTCTATTAGACACAGCCTTGTCCTATCTGGGCTTACTATCTAGATGGGAATGAAAAGATTCAGTAGCAGAGGAATGTAAAACAATAATAAATGGCACATGCAACCATCCAAGATAACAAATTAGCTAAACACTGTTTTGGAGAGGGAATTCCTGAAGTGCCTCAAGGCTTCATACAACTGTGTTTTCTAACAAACCACTGTTCAAATATTGTTGTTTTTTCTTGCACTGGTCCAGGGGAGGCAGGGAGGCTAGAATGACAGTGGGCAGCTGCAGGATCCCAGAATTCCCTCTTATAGGGGGTCCGACCAATATGGATCTCCTCTTGAGGGCCACCCTCATTTCTGAAGGGGTTGGAATGCCACAACAGCAGCTTGGATGAGAGTTGAGGTTAGAGCTACCCAGCCCAGCATTCTCTTCCCTAGCCAGAAAACTCCTTCCTGGAGGGGAGAACCCTGGGAGCAGGAGTTGTGCAGATCACTCTCCCCACCTGGGACAAAGAAGACTATAGAGCATCAGTCCTCAGTGGAGGAAAAAGAGGTTAAACTCTCTCCTCTCCCACTACAGCCAGCCTGCACACTTTACTCGGCTAACACCAACCTACTTACTATGCCTCCATCTCAACTCTGAAGCCATCAACCTCTTGTTCACGTCCTTCCTCCTGCCTGGAGCCTCCTCCCCATTTTTATCCAACAGAGCACCACTCTCCCCACTTCGCAGCCCTATTAAAATCGTATCTACTCCAGGAAGCCTTCCTTGATTAACCTCTTGTCTCCCCACTATTCTCCTTCCCTTCTACTTATACATTTGGCTCCATATCCCCTAAGCACTTTGATATTTGCTTCACTCCCACAGCACTTACAAAATCCTTATATTCAGTTGCTTCCCCTCTATGTCATTCATTTTAATTTCTATCCCCAGCTCTATACTATAAACTCCTTGAGAGCAGCGATCATGTCTACCAACTCTATTATATTGTACTCTCCGAAGCAACTACTACAGTGCTCAGTACACAACCCTCATTTCCTTTTTTCCCACTCCCTTCCAAGTTGCTCTTGCACTGGGATTGGCACTCTTTATTCACCCTTCATCAGGTCCATAGCCATATTACCCATATCCAAAATTTTATTTAGTTATATTAATGTCTGTATCCCCCTCTCGACTCCAAGCTCGTAGGCAGTTGTTTACCAATTTATTGTACTAGTTTATTGTACTAGTTTATTGTACTCTTCAAGTGCTTAGTACAGTGCTCTGCACACAGTGAGCACTCAATAAATGCAGTTGATTGATTGTCTTAATATTGATTGATGATTGACTGAAGGAGGAAAATGACAAGCATTGTCATTGTCATCGTTTGTCTGGTCGAGTGACTGAGTTACAGGACCACTTGCAACTTCAGGAAACAAGGACAAGGACAAGGACCACGGGGCCAGAAAACTCAGAGTAGGAGCATTACCATCCTTCCCGTCTCACAAGCCCGCAACCTTAGTGTCATCCTTGACTCCACTCTCATTCAGCCCACATGTCCAATCCATCACCAAAACCTGCCAGTCTCACCTTCAACACATCACCAAGATCCGCTCTTTCCTCTCCATCCAAACCACTACCTTGTTGGTACAATCTCTCATCCTATCCCATCTGGATTACTGCATCAACCTCCTTTCTGATTTCCCATCCTCCGGCCTCTCCCCACTTCAGTCTATACTTCACTCTGTTGCCCGGATTATCTTTTTACAGAAATGCTCTGGACATGTCACTCCCCTCCTCAAAACTCTCCAGTGGTTGCTTATCAACCTTCAGATGAAGCAAAAACTCCTCACTATTGGCTTCAAAGCTCTCCAACACCTTGCCCCCTCCTACCTCACCTCCCTTCTCTCCTTCTATAGCCCAGCCCACTCACTCTGCTCCTCTGCCACTAACCTCCTCACTGGGCCTTGTTCTCGCCTGTCCCGTTGTCAACCCCCGGCCCACATCCTACCTCTGGCCTGGAATGCCCTCTGTCCTCACATCTGCCAAACTAGCTCTCTTCCCTTTTTCAAAGCCCTACTGAGAGCTCACCTCCTCCAGGAGGCCTTCCCAGACTGAGCCCCCCTTTTCCTCTGCTCCTCCTCCCATATCCATCGCCCCTTCTCCCTCCCTCTGCTCTACCCCCTTCCCCTCCCCACAGCATTTGTGTATATTTGTACATATTTATTACAATATTTATTTTATTAATGATGTATATAGCTATAATTCTATTTATTTTGATGGCATTGACACCTGTCTACTTGTTTTGTTTTGTTGTCTGCCTCCCCCTTCTAGACTGTGAGCCCATAGGGATTTTCTCCATCTGTTGCTGAATTGTAATTTCCAAACGCTTGGTACAGTGCTCTGCACACAGTAAGTGCTCAATAAATACAATTTGAATGAAGGAAGCAAGGAGAAGACAAGCTGGTATACAATCAGAAACTCCACATCCTTAAATCGCTATAGATGGTTTTATCGCTCTCATACATGGCAAACCAGTAAATGCCCCTGCTGTCAGGTGAAGTCATTCTAAGAAGAACTATTTATCCAGGAAATATCTTTACGAGTGAAATTGCAGATTGAAATTCTTGCACTATGGGAGGGTCAGTTGTCTGGACTCTCAGGAGCATGCACAGCTTTGTCAATATTTCCCCAGATCCTCCAAACCAGAAAGCAGTGTTATCCTGATGTTTACAGGATGGACAAATCCTCCAATGGAAGAACTCATGTGTGGCAGGTTGAAAGGCAGAATTTTCAGGTGACAGAAGGCCAGTGCATCTTCAGAGTGGGAGGGCAGAGTTCACAAGTCTCCTTATTCATACTTCCCCTAAAACTGACAGTCAAAGAATTTAAGAAAAAAAATAAAAGTATCTCCTTATCTGGTTAATGCAGAAACATGCTGAGTCTATACTGACCAAGTAAAGAGGACAGCTAAGATCATTTTTCCACATAACCACTGGACTCTAAATTCCTTGAGGGCAGGGATCATGTTTACTGACTATTGAATTCTAGTTTCCCAAGCACTGGGTAATTTGCTTACATTAAGGGCTCAAAAAATAGACTGATTGACTGACAATTACAGCCCAAAAAACCTTCTCTTGAGGAGAGAACACTTGCCCTCTGACTCCCAAGCCCTCCCTCCCCCTTTTAGACTGCGAGCCCACTGTTGGGTAGGGACTGTCTCTATATGTTGCCAACTTGTACTTCCCAAGCGCTTAGTACAGTGCTCTGCACACAGTAAGCGCTCAATAAATACGATTGATTGATTGATTGATTGATTGTCCTAGTCCGTTTGTTCAGATAGGTTAAAAATGAAAGTGACGAGAGCAATTTGTTCCCTCTAGACCTTAGTACAATCCAATGCAACTTTTGGGGTCCAGAGTGGGTGATGTTCCCTAGAAAAGCCTCACCCATGCCTTTCTGCCCCCCAAGTTCCCAATACCTTCCTGGGAGTTACCCCAGTTCTCCCCCCAGCTCTCCCTCCAGCAGGGAATGGTGGGAGGGGAGAGGGACTGGATTTTCCCTCAATCCTCCTCAGTCTCAAGAGGTGGGAAGGCCCAGGTTTGTTGACTTTGGATGGTACAGAACTACTGCTCTTGGACCTCTGAATTTCCTGTGGCTGGAAAAATGTAATGAGATAGCACCAGCTCAGAGTGGAAATGGGCTGGGCAATCTCCCGGTGCGGGGAGGGGGAGAAATACCTATTCAACCCTGCCGGACAGCACATATATATTCAGAGCTTTTCGTTCTGGAACTCTGACCTTCTCTGCCCCCTGTCCCAGCTGGAGAACTCCTGGCTTTCAATCCTGCCAATGTAGTTGCATTAATATAAGTAGTAGGAATGGTATTTAATAATAATAATAATAATGGCATTTGTTAAGCACTTTCTATGTGCAAAGCACTGTTCTAAGCACTGGGGAGGAGACAAGGTGATCAGGTTGTCCAACATGGGGCTCACAGTCTTAATCCCCATTTTACAGATGAGGTAACTGAGGCACAGAGAAGTTAAGTGACTATCCCAAAGTCACACAGCTGACAATTGGAGGAGCTGGGATTTGAACCCATGACCTCTGACTCCCAAGCCCATGCTCTTTCCACTGAGCCACGTTTTTTTTTATTAAATACCTATGCTGTGCAGAGCACTGTACTTGTCTTATGCTGTCGATTCATCTCCAACTCATAGCGATGCCATGGACACATCTCTCCCAGAACATCCCACCTCTATCTGCAATCGTTCTGGTGATGTATCCATGGAGTTTTCTTGGTAAAAAGACGGAAGTGGTTTACCATTGCCTCCTTCCACGCAGTAAACTTAAGTCTTCACTCTCAGCTCTCTCCCATGCTGCTGCTGCCCAGCATGGGTGAGTTTTGACTTGTAGCATGTTGCCTTCCACTTGCTAGCCACTGCCCAATCTAGGAAGAGAATGGATATGCCTCCGCTTCCCTCTCCCTTCCGAAGTCAAGACTGGTAGAGTATTGGATACTCTCCAGGTGTGACTCTGAGAAGGTGGAGCACTGTACTAGAACCTGGGAAAATACAATGGTGAGAATCATACATTATCTCTGACAGCCTCGGGAGTACACAACCTAAGAAAAAAGAGGGAAGGGAGGATTGGTAACAGACACATAAGAAAAGAAGAAACTATGAAAATATGGCCACGATATACACCGCAGAGACAAAAGCAGTTCCAAGAGCAGTAGCGGCATAGGAGAAGAAGCGTGGCTCAGTGGAAAGAGCCCGGGAGGTCATGGGTTCAAATCCCAGCTCTGCCAATTGTCAGCTGTGTGACTTTGGGCAAGTCATTTAACTTCTCTGTGCCTCAGTTCCCTCAACTATAAAATAGGGATGAAGACTGTGAGCCCCACGTGGGACAACCTGATCACCTTGTATCCTCCCAGCACTTAGAACAGTGCTTTGCACATAGTAAGTGCTTAACAAACGCCATCATTATTTATTATTTATAAGGACAGAGGGCAGAGATTAAAGGGCCGTGTTCCAGGTTTCTCACGGCTCTCTGACAATCAATTGGAGACAGTGAGATCCTGGGCCCGTCAGTCAACTTCTCTGTGCCTCTCAACTATAAATTGGGAATTCAATACCTGCCCTCCTACTTAAACTGTGAGCCCCATATGGAATAGGGACCTGTCTGACCTGATTAGCTTGTATCTATTCCAGCACTTACAACAGTGCTTGTTAAATAGTAACCGCTTAACAAATACCATTTAAAAAAAACAGTTAATCGGTGGTAATTATTGAGTGCTCACTGCATGCAAAGCACCATATTTATTGTGTCTGTTGGGAACAACCTATGAGCCCCAATCCTGGGGCTTCGGGAAAGAGAAGCAGCACGGAGAAATTGATTATAATACCATGGCTTACACATCTTAATTTGCACACTCTCAAGTCTGCCTGTCTTATTCTTGCTGAGACGCAGAATTTGGTGGGCTGCTGAGAAGCAGCATTGCCTAGTGGTTACAGTACGGGCCTTGGAGTCAAAAGGACCTGGGATCTAATCCCTGCTCCACCACTTGTCGGCTGTGTGAACTTGGGCAAGTCACTTCACTTCTCTGTGCCTCAGTTACCTCATCTGTAAAATGGAGATTAAAGCCGCGGGCCCCATGTGAAACAAGGACTGTGTCCAGCCTGATTAGCTTGTATCTACCCCAGCGCTTAGTACAGTGTCTGACACTTAGTAAGCACTTAACAAATACTAAACAAAAATGTATACGAGCAGGCTGGCAGAGGTGTGGCACACTGAGCAGTGGAGGTGCAGTCGTTGCCTATGTTAGCCAGACAAAGAACTGGGACCCGGTTTCCTGATTCCCACTGCTCTTTCCATTGAGAAGCAACATTCTCTGTCCTCCAGGAACTGACAATCTAATGTCTGGATCACCAGATCTGATCCTGGGTGTCGGCATTCTTTTCCATAACTGCCTTTGGGAATGCACCCTGAGAGAGAATATTCCTCTTATGAGGAATCCTAGTGGAAAGAGCACAGGCCTAGGAGTCAGAAGACCTGGGTTCTATTCCTGGCTCCTCCACTTATGTGCTAGGTGACCTGGAGGAACTAATTTCACTTCTCTGGGCCTCAGTTCCCTCATCTGCAAAATGGGGATTCAATACCTGTTCTCCCTCCTACTCAGACTGTGAGTACCATGTGGGACCTGATTATTTTGTATCTACCCCAGGGCTTCGTACAGTGCTTGGCACATAGTAAGCGCTTAACAAATAACACAGATAGTATTCTGACCATCACCCAAAAGAATCAGAATCAGACCCCGTGGGATCAGAAGTGGGCTGCCCTTGAGAAAGGTAATCGCAACGCACAGTGTGGCATGCATTTGGGATCAAGACGTGACCTCAACCGAGAGCTGCGTCTTCTCTCCTTCACCCACCCTCGTGCCCAGCTTTAACATGAAGACGCCATCGTGTCCGTGAATAGGAATATTCAGGAATGAGTTGTGTTTACCGCGACTGCACCGTTTACTTTAATTGTTTGTTAGAACAATCTGTGCTCTGGAGGCATACACGTTGCATAATCACCAGCCAGGAAAAGAAAATGGCATAAATTTGCCTTCTCCTGAAGTAGCAATCAGTGCAGGTGCAGCCATTAACCCGAGCCATTCAGTGAGCCCCACGGTGGGTGTTCCCAAGCCAATCTTCCCTCTCTGGCCTTATCTTTTCCTTGCCATGACAGGCAGGACCCAGGACAGATACAAGACACACAGGTTCACTCATATGTCAGATTATTCATGGTCCCAGGGATGAAATGGGCATTGGGGATAGTATAATTCAGATTTAAGTGCCATGTAGTAGACACTTGAGAAGTACAGAATAAAGAAGTGGATAGACCATGGCTTAGAACAGTGCTTTGCACATAGTAAGCACTTAACAAATGCCATTATTACATTACATACTGTAATGTACATTATTACATTACCTCCCAGACTGAGCCCCTTCCTTCCTCTCCCCCTCGTCCCCCTCTCCATCCCCCCCATCTTACCTCCTTCCCTTCCCCACAGCATCTGTATATATGTATATATGTTTGTACATATTTATTACTCTATTTATTTATTTATTTTACTTGTACATATCTATTCTATTTATTTTATTTTGTTAGTATGTTTGGTTTTGTTCTCTGTCTCCCCCTTTTAGACTGTGAGCCCAATGTTGGGTAGGGACTGTCTCTATATGTTGCCAACTTGTACTTCCCAAGCGCTTAGTACAGTGCTCTGCACACAGTAAGCGCTCAATAAATACGATTGATGATGATGATTGCATTACATGGGCCTGGGAGTCAGAAGGACCTGAGCTTTTTTGTTTTTTCTTTTTTGTGGTATTTGTTAAGCACTTACTACAAACCAAGCTCTGTTCTAAACTTTGGGGGAGATACAAGATAATCAGGTTGTTCCACATGGGGCTCACAGTCTTAATCCCCATTTTACAGATGAGGTAACTGAAGCACAGAGAAGTGAAGTGGCTTGCCCAAGGTCACACAGCAGACAAGTGGCAGAGCGGGGATTAGAACCCAGGTCCTTCAGACTCCAGGGCCCTGCTCTTTCCGCTAAGCCATGCTGCTTCTAATCCCAGCTCAGCTACTTGTCTGCTGTGTGATCTTAAGCAAATCACTTCACTTCTCTGGGCCTCAGTTACCTCATCTGTTAAATGGGGATTAAGACTGGAAGTCCTATGGTGAGCAGGGACTGTATCCAACCTTTTTAGCTTGTATCTACCCCCGTACTATGTACAGTGCCTGGCACATAGTAAAAGCTTAACAGATACTATTTAAAAAAAGAAGTCAGAGACAGATCCTCTCACTTGAGAAAACTGGAAGGTCAGCCTGCTTTCTTGGGGACAAGAAAGGGAATCTGCATTAAAATGGCAAGTTATTGGATAAAAAGTTCTGGACCATTGCAGATGGCCTGTTTTATACAACCAACTGGTGTGTTTGGAGAAGCAAGCCCTTCACTTTCAGTTTCAATGGATACAAAAATGCTCTGGTTCTGTGAAGCATAGCAAAGTCACTGAAGATTTTGGCATTCAGGTCTGGTGTCGAGAAGCACCACCTTCACCCTCATTCTCACCGTCATCCTCACCTTCACCCCTGTCACCCTCACCCTGATCCTCATCCTCACCCTCAGTGACTAAGCACCTACAGCTTGATAAGTGCTGGAGTAGTAGTAGAGTGTGACTTCTACTGAGAGCTCACCTCCTCCAGGAGGCCTTCCCAGACTGAGCCCCCTCCTTCCTCTCCCCCTCCCCATCCCCCCGCCTTACCTCCTTCCCCTCTCCACTGCACCTGTATATATGTTTGTATGTATTTATTACTCTATTTTATTTGTACATATTTATTCTATTTATTTTATTTTGTTAATATGTTTTGTTTTGTTGTCTGTATTCCCCCTTCTAGACTGTGAGCCTGCTGTTGGGTAGGGACCATCTCTATATGTTGCCAACTTGTACTTCCCAAGTGCTTAGTACAGTGCTCTGCACACAGTAAGCGCTCAATAAATACGATTGAATGAATATAAATCGATGCCTAGACTATAATTAACAGAAGGTGGGAGTAAATGATAAAGTCTGAGGGGACCCATGGTCAGTCACCTCAACCTTCATTTCAGTCACTCTGCTCCTCCAACGCCAACCTACTCATTGTACCTCAATCTCATCTCTCTCACTTCCAACCCCTCGCTCCATTGGACATTCACTCTCCCCACCTTCAAAGCCTCATTAGAAGCTCTTCTCCTCCAAGACACCTTCCCCAACTAACCCTCATTTCCTCCTCTCCCACTCTCTTCTGCATTTTGCACTAGGATTCACAGCCTTTATTCACCCCTCCCTCATTCATTCAATTGTATTTATTGAGTGCTTACTGTGTGCAGAGCACTGTACTAAGCATGGGGGCGGGGGGTAAAGGAGGTCAAGCCACCCTGATGGGAAAGGAAGGAAGGAGTGCATCCTTTGAACATGAATTTGATCCAGGTGCAAGGGAGTCGGAAGGGTCTTGTCTCTCCTCAGGGAATAATAATAATAGTAATGGTAGTATTTGTTAAACGCTTACTATGTGCCAAGTGTATTAAGCACTGGGGTGGAGACCAGCAAATCAGGTTGGATGCCTCACTTATGTACAACTCCTTAACTGAATTTATTCGTTTATATTATTATCTGTCTCCCCCTCTAGACTCCAAGCTTGTTGTTGAAACGGGAACATGTCTACCAACTCTGTCATACTGTAGTCTCCCAAGCACTTAGTACAGTGGTCTGCACACAGTAAGTGCTCAATGAATATGATTGATTGACTGATGACCTTTGTCATCAGGGGAACAGAGAAGCTTCTTTTGTGAGAATTGAACTGAAAGATTTAGGACTCGAGTCTGGAAAGATGCAGGCTGAGAGAGGCATAAATGAGGTCTACAAAACCATGAAGGTTGTGGATGGAGAAAACACAGATGATCATTCACTAAATCCCTCAGCACCAGAAAGAAGGGGCACCCATTGAAGCTTGAAAGAGAGAGGTTCGTAACAAAGGGAAGCATTTATTCCCAGAATGTCTAGCAAGCATATGGAATGTATTACCACAGGAAGTTGTGCCGGCCAAAACTATCAGCAGGTTCAAGAGCGGTTTGATTAAATTCATGGGCGAGCTGTCAATAACAGGCTTTGAGAGGGAAAGCGAATAGTCTAGAAGGTAAAGACTGGAGGTGCTAGTCGGGTCATCCACAACCATTAGGGGAACAATCATCGTACAGTTCCTCTAAACATCTGATTGTTACTGTCGGAGACAGAAAATTGGATTGGATGGCCCAGTGGACTGACTCTATGATTGTGTTTCCTATGTTCTTATAGTTTTATTTATGTGAATAATGGACAAGGAAGCAGCATGGCCTATGGGGAAACAACATGGCCTATTGGGAAGAGCACAGGTCTGGGACTCAGAGGACCTGGATTCTAATCCTGATTCAGCCACTTAATAATAATAATAGTATTTGTTAAGTGCTTACTATGTACCAAGCACTGTTCTAAGTGCTGGGGGGGGGGGATACAAGGTAACAAGGTTGTTCCACGTGGGGCTCACAGTCTTCATCCTCATTTTACAGATGAGGGAACTGACGCACAGAGAACTGAAGTGACTTGCCCAAACTCACACAGCTGACAAGTGGCAGAGCCGGGATCAGAACCCATGACTTCTGACTCCCAAGCCCGGGCTCTTTCCACTGAGCCACGTTGCTTCTCTGTCTACTCGTCTTCTATGTAACCTTGGGCAAGTCACTTAACTTCTCCGTGCCTCAGGGATTAAGTCCTCCACCCTCCTACCTCGACTGTGAGCCCCATGCTGCACAGGAACTGTTTCCAACCTGATTACTTTGTATCTACCCCAGCACTTTGTAAAGTGATTAGCACATGGTACGCACTTAACAAAAACCATAAACAAAAAGGTGCCTGTCAGTGTGGAAGTGACCTTTGAAGAAGATGTATAGCTCATCCCCTCTCTACACAGCTTTGGGAAGTTGTCCGACTTCTCAGGATCCTCATTTGTCAAAGAGCGATGAGATAGTTCCCCTTGCCAGAGTGGGGTCTAACTCTTGGGTTAATGCTCGCAGAAGACCATTTTCCCAGCATTGATTTGTCTGAGAAGAACTGTGGCAGCTCCCCTTTTTTTATGGTACTTGTTAAGCGCTTGCTACATGCCAGGCACTGTACTAAGCACTGGTGTACAGACAAAGTAATCAGGTTGGACACAGTCACTGTCCCATGCAGTGCTCACAGTCTTAATCCCCATTTTACAGAGGAGGTAACTGGGGCACAGAGAAGTGAATGACTTTCCTAAGGTCACATAGCAGACAAGTGACAGAAGTGGAATTAGAACTCAGGTACTTTTGACTCCCAGGCCAGTGCTCTCAGCTTTCAGAGCCTGTAGGACCCTTCTAGTACCAATGTATGGGAGAATCCCTGATTCTCTCTCCCCCAAAGAATCAATTCTCTTCCCTGCAGTGGGTGCCATCTCCCAACTTCCCTGGCCACCTCTAAAGTGGGATTTATTGTCATTTCTGTCTCTCCAGCACGGATCACAGAGGCTGAACGGCAGACTCTGGGTGGGGCCATGGTTCCCCAGAACCCAGGTGATTGCTCTGTGGGAGAACTAGGCTTTCAAAAAGCAGCCTAGTGGATAGAGCACAGGCCTGAGAGTCAGAAGGACCTGGGTTCTAATCCCGGCTTCACCATTTGTCTGCTGTGTGACCGTGGACAAGTCACTTCATTTCCCGATTCCTCACTTCCCTCATCTGTAAAATGGGGATTAAGACTGTGAGCCCCATGTGGGACATGGACTGTGTCCAACTTTATTACCTTGTCTCTACCTCAGTGTTTAGAACAGTGCCTGCACAAAGTGCTTAACAAATGACTGTTTATTGCTGTATTGTACTCTCCCAAGCACTTAATACAGTGCTCTGCACACAGTAACCGCTCAGTAATATGACTGGATGGATGAATGAATGAATGAAATGCCATAAAATACATCTATATCTCCTTTTCATGGCCATCGCTAAAGGGATGCAGATGGGCTTTGTGTTCAAGTCGGTGTTTCCCCAAGCTAGGGTTCTTTGCTCCCCTGGGGCATGCTCTCTTCACAGAGAGAGGACACAGTCACCAGCAGAGAACACCAAGAATGTGAGCTGGAAGCCCCTCTACCCCGCAATCTATCATGGCCTCTGTTGCTCGCCAAGCCAATACAAAGGCCACAGTGCAGAGCAGGGAAACAACCACCGCCCACAATCTAACTCCTAAAAGGTTCTTTCCTCTGTGCTTTAACTCTGACTCTACCGATCAGCACCAAAAGCCCCCAGACAACTCAGCCATGGGTCAGGATAAACAGCCATCTTGACCCAAATGCGCCTCTTCGCTGACACCCCCGAAGACAGAGCCAACATTCATTCGGGCCCAGAAACACCATGAATGATTCACACGCCTCCTGTTAGCGTTCAAGGCCAAGAACCCATTTATTCACTACAAGAATATTACCTAAATACCCCATCCCGCTAACCAGGCATCTGTGTTCATTTCAGCTTAATCTCGGGAACAGCAATTATTCCTCTCCAGCACCGTTCTGCTTAACAACCTCCTAATGTGCCAGAGATAAATTACTCAATAAACAAATGTTTCAATCCACTGGCAGAGACCAATAAAGTGTTGCATTACACTCTGGCCCTTCTACAAGCCCCACATGAAGCAGCTAGTGGAATCTGGCCGGCACCCAACAGCCTAGGACAAAAAAAGCAGTAAATACAGTAAAATTTAAACCGAAATGATACAGATAGGTCTGGTCCCCCACCACTGACTGGTACAATGCAGCTAGGAATGCATTTTTGATCAAGAACCAGATAACTTGAATAGCTCCAGAATGGAGAAGGGTTGATAAAAGGCACGTGGGGAATAGAGAACTTAAAATAGCCCGAGATCACATACCGAGGCCAGATTTGAGTTCTAGCTTCACTGGGCCTTCTGTTTATCAAACTGGGTCTTGGGGGGAAATGGTCAGAGCGTGCTACCATGCTCAACCAAGCACTGGGTTCGGGGGCAACTTGGTCTTTGCAGAATTGCCTTTTGTTCCTGTGACGCTGGGGACTCCCGGTTGGACTCTTCGAAGCGCTTGATGTAGTGTTTAGTACTCAGTAGGTGCTCCAGAAATATCACCAAATGATGGATCGAGGGAAAACGGATGGGCAGATCCTTCAGAAAATAACAATAGTAATCCTGGTGTTTGTTAAGCACTTACTGTATGCCAGGCACTTTAACAAACACAGGGCTGGATACAAGAGAAGCAGGCTGGAAACCATCCCAGTTCCACATGGGGCTCCCAATCTTAATCTCCATTTTACAGATGAGGCAACTGAGGCACAGCAAAGTGAAGTGACTTGCCCAAGATCACACAGCAGTCAAGCACCAGAATTAGAATCCATGGCCTTCTGACTCCCAAGCCTATGCTCTCTCCACTAGGCCATGCTGCTCCCCATCTGTTTTTACCTGATAGCTCATTCTTTAGCCGCCCAGAACCTCCACTGGAAGGACGAGTCTTTCAACAGCTGTACACAGGAGCCATCCTACGCACACAGGAGGCGTAGTTTTCGATGAAAGTTCTCACTCGCCCTCAACTGGATTTCTGGTGGGGAGGGGGTGCTAATTTCCAGGTATTCCTTCAGGCAAACTTCCTCTCCCGTCAGCTCATCCAAAGCAGCTTGCCAACCCACCCAGTGTTCCCGGGGAGAGAGGAGAAAGCCGTCCCTGCTGTGGGGGGCTGTAGAAATGCCCCCCCTGCTCCACCCAACCCCCATGGCCCCTACAATGGCACCAGAGCCTAGTCGATAATCCAGCGTTCCACTAATGGATGACCCAAGCCAGCACTCCAGTCTACCCTCAGTCTCGTTATTGCCTCTGACATCTTTGCCTTGGCAGTAATCTTCCTTAACCTCATTGAGCTCTGAGTGTTTGACAGCCCCCAGTAAACGCAGGGCTAGTGCAGTGCTTCTGGTATTTCCTGTATATACACAGAGAGAG
The DNA here is from genome assembly GCF_015852505.1 of Tachyglossus aculeatus. NCBI lineage: Eukaryota > Metazoa > Chordata > Mammalia > Monotremata > Tachyglossidae > Tachyglossus > Tachyglossus aculeatus. Next base: position 43,191,677 of record NC_052101.1, read on the forward strand.
TGTGTGAGGGAAAGAGCTGACCTTCCTGCCTGCAGATGATACTGTCACATGGGTGTGCGCTTGGGCTGAACAGACAGAGGGGAGTCAGATGCCCCCCCACCCACGGAACAGCCTGGCACAGTGGAAAAGCACGGGCCTGGGCATCAGAACATTGTAGGTTCTAGTTCCCACTCCATCACTTGCCTGTTGTGTGACCTTGGGCAAGTCACCCAGCGCTTAGAACAGTGCTTTGAACACAGTAAGGGCTTAACAAATACCATCATTATTACTTCACTTCTCTGGGCCCTAGTTACCTCATCTGTAAAATGGGAATTGAGACTGAGAGCCCCATGTGGGACAGGGACTGTATCCACCCCAGTGCTTAGTACAGTGACTGACACACAGTAAGTGCTTAAATACCACAATTATTATTATTATAGTAAGCATAAATAAATATAAATGTAATAATATATATATATATATAAATATAAAAATGCATATAAATCCCATTGACGGACTGACTGTTGTGTTGGTAGTTTGCCTTGTGTTGTTTCCATACTTATCCAACTCAGTTCTTCCCTAACAGGGGCTTGCTAAGCCTCTCCGTCTCCTGTGGTTGATTCCCGGCAGTCTTCCATTCCTGAATGAAGACGGAAGTCCTTCACTTTCCCCTGCAGCAATGGCGAGGCCCACTCAGGTGTATGTCTTTGAACACCTAGGGATGTGCTCTGCAGCACTTATGCATTCTTTACTGCCCTAATTCACCCACCCACCTTTAAAGTGTTTTGGTACTATCTCCCCTTCTGCAATGCAAGTTCCTTGAGGGTAGGAATGTATTTTGTGTTTCTGTTTGTGCATTTCACCCAGGGGTGCTCAATAAATATCATTACTATTACTACTACTAGAAGCAGCGAGGTCTAGTGGAAAGAACATGGGCCTAGGAGTCGGACGATGTGGGTTCTAATCCTGGCCCTGCCACATGTCTGCTGGGGGCCTTGGGCCAATCACTTCACTTCTCTGTGCCTCAGTTACCTCATCTGTAAAATGGAGATTAAGACTGTAAGCCGCATGTGGGACAGGGACTAGGTCCAATTTGAGTACTTTGTGTCTACCCCAGAGCTTAGAATAGTGTTTGGCACTTAGTAAGCCCTTAACAAATACCACAATTAAATGCTCCACGCACAGTTAAGCACTTAAATATTATTATTCATTATGATTATTATCGCCACTATCACCATCATCACTGCTGTTACTACTACTACTCTTTCCTACAGACTTCTCACTGTTTTTCTGATGTAAAAACCAGAAGGGTGTCGGGTTTACATATTTAACACCAAGCAAACTTTCCCAACCTCCATTAGCCTCCAGGAGCCATAGATAATAAAATGTCAGGAGCTCTCTCCGAGTTTGCCTGTGTTTATCTGAAAGAGCAGCTGACTGGGAACAGTAATTAAATTATCACTGAGGCTCATTGTGGGATTAGATCACTTTAAGGGGCCTCGTTGGAAAGCCGGAGTTCTGCGAACAGAACATGCCGGCGGTTGTCGCACCATCCTCACTGGGGACAGAACAATCAGGCATCGAGGTTGGTGCGGGGGCAAGAACCACTTTGAGAGGGTCTTTTTGTTCCAAGTGGTGGACACCAAACTCAGCCTACCTGAGGCCTCCTCTGACTGAAGTTCAGTAACTTGGGCAGAAAGCCTCTGTCACAGGTGGCATACAATAGAGTCACTCAGAGATGTCAGGCACTGAGGCCCCACCAGATCGACATCTGGAAACACCCAGAAGGGGCCATAGTCAGCTCTGCTGACCCAGATAACTGCAAGGACATGGGAAACTCCCCAACTGAAGAAGCCGAGAAGCCACATGGGTCTTTGAAATAAACAAGAGAGAGAGAGAGAGAGAGAGAGAGAGAGAGAGAGAGAGTGTTGAACCTGTAGTGGGCAGGGATTGTCCCTTTTTGTTGCTGAATTGTACTTTCCAAGCACTTAATACAGTGCTCTGCACACAGTAAGTGTTCAGTAAATATGAATGAATGAATGTTTACACATGGAAGAACCTATTAGTTCTGCTTCGCACACACCCAGCTCCCACCTCTACCCAGGGCCCTGGACAGGCCAGGTCAGCCCAACCCCACCAAGTGCTCAGGTGGAAGGGGAGTCCCTCTGTCTCTTCATTCTATCATTCATTCAACTGTATTTATTGAGTGCCTTCTGTGTGCAGAGCACTGTACTAAGTGTTTAAGAGAGTACGCTATAACGGTGAGCAGAAACATTCCCTGCCCACAACGAGCTTACAGCCTAGAAAGGGAGAGAGATATTAATATAAATCAATACATTACAGATGTGGACATAAATGACGTGGGGTTGCGAGGGGGCATAGACTAAAGGGAGCAAGTCAGGGTGACGCAGAAGGGGGTGGGAGAAGAGGAAAGGAGGACTTAGGGAAGGCCTCTTGTGCCTTCAGTAAGAGAATGGACCCTGGTCCCCAAGGGTGACCCCTTCCTCAACCATTGGCTCAGTCAGAGGGCAGGTATCTCCAGGACAAAGTTGTCTGGGACTCAAATTGGTTCCTTGTACTGGGATTTGTACCTTTATTCACCCCCTTCCTCAGCCCCACAGCGCTTATGTACATATCTATAATTTATTTATTTCTATTAATGTCTGTCTCCTCCTCCAGACTGAAAGCTCCTTGTGGGTGGGGAACGTATCCACCAACACTCGTATATTGTACTCCTCCAAGTGTTTCGTATGGTGCTCTGCACACGGTAAATGCTCAATAAATACAATTGACTGATTGATTGATTAGGGTGTGCGGAGTATTGCTGGGGATCTAGGCTATCACAAAGCCAAATTCACTTGTGAGGGAGAACCAAAATGCCGAGACTCTTAGCTTGGACTCCCCAAGGTTAATTATGTATGGTGTTTAGGAAGGGCTTATTTGAAGGCAAATATCATGCTAAGCACTGGGGAAGATATAAGATGATCTGGCCAGTCAGAACCGCTGCCCCATCCAGGACTGTCATTCTACAAGGTAGGGAAAGGTACCTACCTTATCCCCATTTTATTGATGCAGAAATGTCCACACTCCACAGATTCATTCACAGGGTACAGATCTGAACAAGGACCTTCATCTTCTTTTTTATGGCATTTGTTAGGTGCTTACTATGTGCCAGAAGCTGTACTAAGTGCTGGAATGGACACAAGCTAATCAGGTTGGACATAGTCCCTGTCTCACACGGGGCTTGCAGTCTAAATTCCTATTTTATAGATGAGTAACTGAGGCACAGAGAAGTTAAGTGACTTGCCAAGAGAGGTTCAGTGATGGCTGTGGAGTCTCTCCCATGCTTCTGCTGCCCAGTACAGGGGCATTTTGACTTGTAGCAGATTGTCTTCCATTGCTAGCCACTTCCCAAGCTAGGAATGGAATGGGTATGCCTCTGCTTGACTCTCCATCCTATAGCTGAGACTGGCAACTCTCTGGATACAATAATGAGAGGGGAACTAAGAGCTTAAGAGGGCACAATACAGTGGAGTTGGTAGATGTGATACCTGCACCCACAGAGTAATAATAGTAATAATGGTATTGGTTAAGTGCTTACTACATGCCGTGACAATCAGGTTGTCCCATGTGGGGCTCACAGTCTTAATCCCCATTCTGAGTAGCAGTTGAAGCAGCAGCAGAATCTCAATACAAGCAGGCCACACTATGCAGATAATAATAGTAATAATAATAACAATAAGTGTGGTATTTGTTAAGTGCTTACTATGTTCCAGGCACTGTACTAAGCGCTGGGGTGAATACACGGAAATTGGGTTTGACACAGCCTCTGTGCTGCTTGGGAATCACAGTCTTAATCCCCATTTTACAGATGAGGAAGCTGAGGGAAGAGAAGTAGCAGACAAGTGGTGGAGGCAGGATTAGGTTCTGATCCCAGCTCTGCCACTTGTCTGCTGCATGACCTTGGGCAAGGCACTCAACTTCTCTGTACCTCAGTTACTTCATCTTTAAAATGAGGATTAAGACTATGAGCCCCATGCGGGACATGGACCATCTACCCTGATTACTTTGTATCTAGCCTAGTGCTTAGTACAGTGCCGGGCATATTATTATTATTACAGTATTTGTTAAGCACTTACTCTGTGACAAGTACTGTTCTAAGCACTGGGGTAGATACAAGGTAATCAGGTAGTCCCACATAGGGCTCACAGTATTAATCCCCATTTTAAAGATGAGGTAACAGGCAAAGAGAAGTTAAGCGGCTTGCTCAAAGTCACACAACAGATAATTTGCAGAGCCGGAATTAGAACCCACGTCCTCTGACTCCCAAGGTCATGCTCTTTCCACTAAGCCATGCTGCTTCTCCCGTAAGCACGTAACAAATACTATTAGTAGTATTAGTAGCAATAATAAAAACTATAATATCATTTTTAAAAAAAAAGAAACCAGAAAAGACTCAGTTCCTGCCCTAAAGGAGCTTGAGTAAAAAGACATTTAACAGGTACAAAAGCAATCTGTCTTGACTGGAGTAACATGAATGAATGAATCAATCAGTCATATTTACTGAGCACTGTATTAAGCACTTGGAAGGGTACAATACAACAGTGTTGGTTGCCCACACTGAGCTCACAGCTAAACCTTCCCCTGAGGTGTTGCGGGAGATTGTTCAAGCACTCCCCAAAAGTAAAATGGCTGAGACTCACAGCTTCTCTGCTCTCATTCATTCATTCAATCATATTTATTGGGTGCTTACTGAGTGCAGAGCACTGTACTAAGTGCTTGGAAAGTACAGTTCAGCAATAGAGAGAAAATCCCCACCCACACCGAGTTTACAGTCTCCTGGCTTCATACTTTGAGAGGAGCAGGGATCAAACACAGCACAGTAATTAATACACTCAATAACTACCCCCTTCCTCCCTAACCTCACTCCCCTCCCACAGCAACCCAGCCTGCACACTTGGCTCCTTGAACACCAATCTACTCACCGTACCTGGATCTTGTCACCACCGATCCCTTAGCCACTTCCTCCCTCAGGCTTGGAACTCTACCCTCCTTCGTATCTAACAGACCACCACTCTCCCCATCTTCAAAGCCCTTCTGAGATCATATGTCCTTCAAGAAGGCTTCCCTGACTAACCTCTCAATTCCCTCTCCTTTCTACATCACCTGAACCCTCAGGTCTGGACCCCTTAAACGCTTTGTTATTCACCCCACCTCCAACCCACGGTGCTTATGTGCTTATCCTTACACTTTGCTCCTTCCCCTATCCATAATTTATTTTAATGCCTGTCTTCTCAACTAGACTGTCAACTCCATGAGGGCAGAAATCATGTCTACCAACTCTATACTATTAGAAAGTGTACCATGGACCGATGTGGTACCCCTTTCTTCATTGTGGTACTTTCCACTGTTTAGAACAGTGCATGATGCATAGTTAAGTACTTAACAAATACCATCATTATTATTAAGTGGAAGAGGAACAAGCCAGAAAGGAATACAGTGGTTTTGAAGGATTTTTGCTAATTTGGAAGGAAAATTGGTTCTGTTTACAAGATCAACCAGAAAGGAGAGAAAAGGAGTCACCATTTGACTTGAAGAAAGCAGTTGGTTTTATTACCTCTAGACTGTAAGTTCGTTATGGGCAGGGAACGTGTCCACTGATTCTAATAATAATAATAATTATGGTATTTGTAATTCTATGTGTGAGGCATTACTGTATTTTACTCTCCCAAGCACTTAGTACAATGCTCTGCACATAGAAAATGCTCAATAAAGACCATTGATTGACTGATTGATTGATTGCCATGAATTCAGGAGATGGCAAGCCTGTGTGACAGATTTAGGTGGCCAACAGTGTCCATATTAATCCAGTGACACTTATCCAGAAGTCCAAAAAGTCTCTCACAGAGGAGGCTAGAGACCAGTTATTCAGGCTGGCCATCCATAGTGCAATTGAGGACCCAAAGCAATGTGTCTTAGTGGAGAGAGCACAGGCCTGGGGGTCAGAGGACCTGGGTTCTAATCCTAGCTCTGCCATTTACCTGCTGTGTGATCCTAACCAAGTCACTTAAACTCTCTGTACCTCAGGTTCCTCAACTGTAAATTGGGGATTAAATACCTGTTTTCCCTCCTTCTTAGGCTGTGAGCCCCATGCGGGACAGGGATTGTGTCAGACCTAATTAACTTGTTCCAGGACTTAGAAGAGTGTTTGACAATAGTAAGTGCTTAACATATACCCTGAAAAAAAGAGATAAAAATGGCAAAGGAGGTCTCTCAGTCCTGTATTATTTCGAGACCCTGGGGTGTGGTATACTAGGAAAGGAATGTATTGCTCTGAAATAAGGAGTTTGTTCAGCGGAGAGGCCAGGCTTCAGTTTCCTAACTCCCATTATGTGACAAATACCATTCACCAGGTGTTATGTAATGCATGTGACCTGCAATGGTGCAGGCTTATTGCAGATCCCAATCAGTGGGTGAATCTCGAGTTTCAGGAAGACTTTTGGCAACACTGATCTGGACTTGGTCCAGAACCTGGTACAGGAACACTGCAGCATGGCCCAGTGGAAAGAGCACAGCCTGGGAGTCAGAGAACCTGAGTTCTAAGCTGACTCTGCCACTTTCCTTCTCTGTGACCTTGGACAAGTCACTTTACGTCTTTGTGACTGTGAGCCCCAGGTGGGAAAGTGAATGTGTCTGACCTGATGAACTTGTATCTCTCCCAGCTCTTAGTACAGTGCTTGGCACATAGTAAGTGCTTAACAAATACCACTATTACTATTTTTATTACAATCAGTGTGGCCTGCGAGCCTGTTGTTGGGTAGGGACCGTCTCTATAGGTTACCAACTTGTACTTCCCAAGTGCTTAGTAATAATAACAATAATAATAATAATAATAATGGCATTAATTAAGAGCTTACTATTTGCTAAGCACTGTTCTAAGCGCTGGGGAGTTTACAAGGTGATCAGGTTGTTCCACGGGGGGCTTACAGTCTTAATCCCCATTTTACAGATGAGGTAACTGAGGCACAGAGAAGTTAAGTGACTTGCCCAAAGTCACACAGCTGACAAGTGGCAGAGCAGGGATTTGAACCGATGACCTCTGACTCCAAAGCCCGTGCTCTTTCCACTGAGCCATGCTGCTTCTCCAGTACTTAGTACAGTGCTCTGCACACAGTAAGCGCTCAATAAATATGATTGAATGAATGAATGAATGAAAGAGCACAGGTCAGAGAGTCAGAAGACCTAAATTCTAATCCTGACTTTTCCAGTTACCTGCTCTGTGACCTGGACAAGTCACTTAACTTCATTGTGCCTCATTTTTCTCACCTGTAGAATGGGGATACAGTACCTGTTGTCAATTCAATTCAATTCACTTGGGAGAGTATAACAATGAAGTCACATTTCCTGCCCACGACAAGCTTACAGTCTGTCCGCCCTCCTTAGGCTAATGGGACAGGGACTGTGTCTTACCTGATTATCTCATATCTACTCTAGTTCACAGTAAAATTCTTGGCACATGGTAAGCATTTAACAAATGCTACAACCATTTATCTTTTTTTTATTTTGGCCAACTGAACATAGAAAAACTGTGTCATCATCATCATCTATTGAACCTAGTTCTCCTATGAAGGGAGGGCTGCTTTATTTCAAAACCACACATTAAGAAAAATTCAGGCAATACCATCTGCCCATTTGGATGCTAGGCGCTTACGTGTAAGTCACTGCTTCCTCAGCACATAGTACCCAAACAAGTTCACATTATTGGATGAATATTTCCTAATTTCCTAACAATGTTCTAGCTAAAATGCATGGGGAAAAGACATTAGAGCCAGAATGAATGTGTTTTTGTGTGCACGCGAGCACACTCATGGTTATAACGCAACATCAGGTCTCTTTATGGTGTTGAGAACTGCAGTCGAAAGATAAAGACACCCCTTGTTGAATGTGAGCTAATCAGATATGGAGTCAACGTTGTAACAGTGAGCAAAACAAGTCTTCTTGATGAGGGGAACTCCCAGAAATGGGTGCCAGTTACTTTTCTTTTTTTTCCTGAGTGAAAGCTCTCTGGTGTAGGCTTTCTTCAAGATTTCACAGCTCTCAAGGCTTTCAAATCTTCTCAGAGGTATTGGCAAGCATCTAATGACCCTTGGCTTACTCATGAGGACATCTCTGAGAACCTGGGCCTCTTCTACTTGGCTGCTGTGTGACTTTAGGCACATCACTTCTCTATGCCTCACTTTCCTCATCTGTATAATGGGGATTAAATCCTCCTCCCTCCTATTTAGACTGTGGACCCCAAGTGGGACAGGGACTACCTCCAAACCAAAAATTTTGCATCTACCCCAGGGCTTGGTATAGTGCTCAGCAAATAGTAAGCGCCTAACCAGTATCATCATTATTATATGCGATCAGCCCCTGTCTCTGGCTGCCAACATAAGTGGTAGGGAGATCAGCTGTCTCAAGGCCATTTTCCAGAGGAGAGGAGTGAAGCAGAGAGGTTACCTTTGACTTCTAAAGCAATTCCACCATTGCCACCTCAGTGCAATGCTTAAAATCAACTGACAAGGATCAAGTCACCCTGGAACTCAGGTGACTATTGTCGATCAAAAGCTTTCCTCTTTAGTCTCCTAGGTTTGCCCTCTTAGCAAGGGTATAGGGAGAGGGTTGGCAAGCAGGTACAGCTGAATCCAAATAAAGGACCCTGGTTAACCCTTGCTGATCTACCCCGCTGCTGGCCCCATTTTCCATTTCCATTCAAGACATATTCTTATTTTGACTCTGGAGGAGGTTTCCTATTTTTAAGGCCTCACTCTGGCAGAGTTCCCCAAGGTGGTTGTCTGACACACTTACCACCTGAAGCTGGCCCTGCTCACCAGTGTGACTGAGTACCTAGAATCTGCTTCCTTTAGTACCTAGGACATGAGTTCTCTATGAATGTCTTTCTTAGGTGCTTCAATGAATCAATCAACCTATGACATTAATTGAGAGCTTACTATGTACAGAGAACTGTACTAAGTGCTTGGGAGAGTACAATATTTAATCAATCAATGGTGTTTGCTGAGGGCTTACTATGTGCTGAGCACTGCACTAAACACTTGGAAGAGTACAATGTAATATCAATCAATCAGTGGTATTTATTGAGTGCTTACTATGTGCAGAAAACTGTTCTTAGTGCTTGGGAGAGTACAGTGCAACAGAATTAGTGGACATTTTCCCTAAGCATTGTTGTGTTGTGATTCTGCGCCAATCTGCCACTTTGGAGTTTGCCTAAAAACCATTTCACCACTTTTCAAGTGACATCTCCTGAATCTTCTACCTTGACTCATTTGTAATAAACCTTGTCAAAAGACTGTAAACTGGTTATGGGCTGGGAATGTGTCTATTAATTCCTTTGTGTTGTACTCTCCCAAGCATTTAATACAGTGCTCTCCACACAATAAGCACTCAGAGACTCAATTATGATTGATTGATAACAAGTTTACAGTCTTGAGTTGACTACAAGAGTTGATAGACATGTTCCCTGTTATATTTTACTCTCCCAAGGGCTTCGAATAGTGCTTTGCACACAGTAAGTGCTCAGTAAATATGATTGAATGAATGACAACGAGCTTATAGTCTGGAGGGAGAGGTGCTTCTTAGCAGGTGGAATTCAGCTTATGTTTGGTCTTCAGTCCTGGTTCTGTGTGAGCCCCAGGGGCTTAATTAGCCAACTTATTTTTTCTTTATTTTGACAAGCCAAGAAGATGCCCAAATTAAACCTTTTGATGGATTGGATGGGCTGAACGAGTTCATCCAGTTCATCAAAGAGACGAGCCTGGGTGTCTCACAAGCTTCCCTCTCACCAGAGACTTTAGCTCTCCCGAAAAAGTTGTTCAACAAAAAAAGCTTTTCTAACTCTCAATTGTCTTTTAAAAAAAAGTTTTATGTTTTTTGTTAAGCACTTACTATGTGTCACTGTTTTAAGCACTGGAGTACATACATGTTAATTTGGTCAGTCACAGTTTTTTTTCCCACATGGGCCTCACAGGCTAAGAAGGAGAGAACAGGTGTTGAATCCCCATTTTACAGTTGAGGAAATGGAGGCACAGAGAATTGAAGTGACTTGCCCAAGGTCACACAGCATGCAGGTGGCAGACTCAGGATTAGAACCCAGGTCCCCTGATTCCCAGGCCCATATGCTTTCCATTAGGTCACACTGCTTCGCTACCCTCCACCCCAAAGTAGAATTTTCCCCCTTCCTCTTCACTGGGGCCTCAATCCCCTGTCCCAGAAGCTTTTCTAGATGGATCCTGCCTGGCTCCAATCCCTCCAGCCTCCTCAGTGACTCTCCTCCACCCCCAACTAGAGAGAGGATGCTCAAGATTTCTGAGTTGGTGGGTGCCCTAGTCTCGCATTAATAAGAACTGTGGTATTTGTTAAGCATTTACCATGTGCCAGGCACTGTACTAAGCACTGGGGTGGATATAAGCAAAATTGGGTTGGTTACGGTATCTGTCCCACATGGGGCTACCGGTCTCAATCCGCATTTTACAGATGAGGTAACTGAGGCACAGAGACGTGAAGTGACTTGCCTAAGGTCACACAGCGGACAAGTGGAAGAGCCCAGATTAGAACCCATGACCTTCTGATCCCAGGCCTGTGCTCTATCCACTATGCCACGCTGCTTTTCAACTACAACAACCAGGGTCTCAGTCCACTAAGGTGGGAATTCTCAATTCTCCCCAACCTGTATGTAGGAGGCAGAGGGGCAGGGGGAAAGAATGGCTTCCCAGTCCAACTCCATAGCTGTGGGAGAAGGCCATTTTCTTGTCCCTCCTGGCCAGCCACTCAATCATATTGAGTGCTTACTACATACAGGGCACTGTACTAAGCACTTGGGAGAGTACAATACAACAATATAACAGACACATTCACTGCCCACAACGAGTTTACAGGCTCAGCAGCTTTTCTTAGTCCCTATCCCTCCTCCTTCTCCATCCCCTTCACCTCCCCACCCTCTCACATCTCCAGCACACTGAAATCAGTCCTCAGCATGGGGACCACCTCCACTCTTGCCCACAACCTCTGATGGGCTCTCCTTTAAGAGGCTTTCCCTGACTAAGCCCTCCTTTACCTCTTCTCCCTCTCCCTTCTGCATCACCCTCATTTGCTCCTTTCATTCATTCCCCTGTCCCAGCCCCACAGTCCACTCTTGCCCACAACCTCTGATGGGCTCTCCTTTAAGAGGCTTTCCCTGACTAAGCCCTCCTTTACCTCTTCTCCCTCTCCCTTCTGCATCACCCTCATTTGCTCCTTTCATTCATTCCCCTGTCCCAGCCCCACAGGACTTTACCACGTATCTATAATGCATTTATTTAGATTCACGTCTGTCTCCCCCCTAGACTGTAAGCTTCTTGTGGGCAGGGAATGCATGGCACATAGTAAGCCCTTCACAAATACCATCATTATATCACTACATTGTATTCTCCCAAGAGCTTAGTATACTGTCCTGAACACATTACACACTCAGTAAATACGACGTACCTGGTAGCTCCCAACCTAGCTAAGCCTGTCACAGCGTGTGTCCCCCAGCATTCCCAGCTGCTGGAGACACAGCCTGGAACAGTGGATGCAACTGAAGATGGAGCAGGAATGCTGTACGTGGGGAGGTGTGATGTGGGTGGAAGGACTGCTTTTGGTGCCTAAATCCCAGGGCCGTGCCTTCTCATCTTGCATCGTCATCATAAATCCTATTTATTGAGCATTTACTATGTGCAGAGCACTGTAATAATATTAATAATTATGGTATTTGTTACGGGCTTACTATGTGCTAAGCACTGCTCTAAGCGCTGGGGTAGATACAGGCTCACATTTTTAATCCCCATTCTACAGATGAGGTAACTGAGGCACATAGAAATTAAATGGCATGCCCAAGGCCACACCACAGACAAGTGGCAGAGCCGGGATTAGAACTCACATCCTCTGATTCCTGTACTAAGCTCTTGGGAGAGTACAACACAACAGATTGTTAGACAAGTTCCCTACCTATATAACAATCAATCAGTGGTATTAACTGAGCATTTATTGGGTGCAGAGCATTGTACTTAGCCCTTGGGAGAGTACTATTCATCAAAGTTGGCAAATACATACCCAGCCTGAGGCACCCAACACCCACACTTCCTCCAATAGGGTGTCAAACCGGCTTTAATGCCCCAATTTTGAATATGAAATCCTTTGTTCTGCAGGGTTTTGAGCTAGTGACAAACACTGAGCTTGAAATTGCTGTCTTCAGTCAAAAAGTATGTGCATGAGCATGCGTGAGTGAGAGAGAGAGAGAAAGAGAGAGAGAGAGCACCAACGGACCACAAGCTGGAAGGAGACCAAAGGTATATACTAATCCATGCCAAGGAAACCCTCTTTCTCCATAAACCAAAGGTTTTAATAACCATGGTATGTGGTAAGTGCTTATTGTGTGCCAAGCACTGTACTCACCAGTGGAAAACTCAGCCTCCCAGGCACAATTCCTCAAGTCTTCAGTAGGCAAAGCCACTTCATTTCACAACATGCAGAGGCTAGAATCGTGTGTGTGTGTGTGTGTGTGTGTGTGTGTGTGTGTGAGTGCTCAGAGAAAAGAAAGCCTGCATTTGGGGGTGCAGCTTTCAAAGACTATAAGCTCCTTGAGGATCCTATCAACCCTATTGTAGTGTGCTCTCACAAATGCTTAGTATAATGTTTGATGCAAAGTAAGCACTCAAAAAGAGACTACTTGAGTGCACTCAAGTGCTAGAGAAGCAGTGTGATCTAGTGACTAGAACACTAACCTGAGAATCAAAAGGTCCTGGGTGCTAATCCCAGCTCTAGCACTTGTCTGCTGTGTGACCTTGAGTACAACACTTCACTTCTCTGTGCCTCAATTACCTCATCTGTAAAATGGGGATTAAGACAGCGGCACCCTCCCCCCATTTGGGACATGGGCTGTGCCCAAACTAATTAGTTTGTATCTACCTCAGTGCTTACAGCAGTGCCTGGCATATTATTATAAATTATACACCTCTTCCTATCATGAGGATGGTGGACACCTGGCATTTGCCTGTATGACTCATCTGGCATTAATCGATGCATATCTCTACAGTTTCTGGGAAGTGACGATTCTTCCCCCCAAGGGCCCTGTCAAGTGGTGGAGGCAGAAGCCCTGAAAGGGGGAGGGCAGCTGTCACACCCAGAAAAGGTGTCAGCTCCAGCCCAGGGCACTTGGGAAAGGCAAGGCATCAGCTCCTGAAGAGACAACCAGTTGTCAGTCAATCAAATTTATTGAGCACTTACTGTGTACGGAGCACTGTATGAAGTGCTTGGGAAAATACAATACAGCAATAAACAGACACATTCCCTGCCCACAACAAGCTCACAGTCAAGAGTGTTGGGCCAGTCTCTGCCCACCATAGTGCTTTAGCCTGGGAGAAATTGGCAATGAGGAATCACACCCCTGGCCTCCCTCTAGTCCCCTCCAACAGGTCTCCCGTGCCAGCAATCCCCTAGGAGGGTCTCCCCCTGGTATTTCCCTTGGAAGGTCTCCCCTCTGTGCTTCCCTAAAATGGTCTGCTGCCGGTGCTTTTCTAGACTGCAAGGTTTTTGCAGGTAGGGGAAGTGGCTATCAACTCAGTTGTACTGAATTCTCCCAAGTGTTTAGTACATAATAAGTCCTCAAAAAATACCGTTGATTGATTGACTGATTGATTCTCTAGGATGGTGTCCCCTGGTGCTTTGAGGACGGTCTCTCCCCCGCACTTCCTTAGGATGGTCTCCCTCCAACTGTTCCCTAGGAAGACCATCTCCCCAACCTATCTGCTGCTCCATGGCACAGTGGATAGAGCCTGGGCCTAAGCATCAGAGGTCATGCATTCTAATCCCAGCTCTGCCACTTGTCTGCTGTGTGGCCTTGGGCTGGGCAAGCCACTTCAGTTCTCTCTGTCTCAGTTACCTCATCTGTAAAATGGGGATGAAGACTGTGTGTCCTGTGAGGAACAGGGGACTGTGTCCAACTTGATTTGCTTGCATTCATTCATTCAATCGTAGTTATTGAGCACTTACTTTGTGCACAGCACTATACTAAGCACTTGGAAAGTACAAATCGGCATCCACCCCAGCGCTTAATACAGTGCCTGGCATATGGTAAGCACTTACATACCATAATTATTATTATTATCTCCTGGCATGTGCATTCATTCCTTGCTGCAGTACTTATTTATTCATATTAATGTCTGTCTTCCCCACTAGACTATAATTCATTACGGACAGGGAATGTGTCTGCTAATTCTGTTGTACTGTACTCTCCCGAGTGCTTATTACAGTGCTCTCTGCCCACAGCAAGTGCTCAATAAATGCCATTGATTGATTAGTGTATCAACAAGTCCACTGGTAACTCAAGGTGAAATAAAGTGAAGGCAATTATCCACTTAGTTCAGTCAACAAAATTCCTGTGTTACCCAGAGGAAGGATTTTTTTCCTTCACCATGATTCCTTTGAGTAATCCTGAGCTTCTGTCTCCCTTGAACTTTGTCCAAAATGCCACTCTGCCAGGAGTTTGAGCCAGCCAGGATGGGATGATGCCCATAGTAAGTTCCTGGAAATGTGGCAGCTTTGGGGGTCCCTAAAGTCCAGGGTGTGAGGAGCGCTCAAAAATCTAATCCTTGGAAGGACCTAAGACTGTCCTCATTCTTCCACTAAAACACCCACCTGGGTGCAACCGAGACACATTCCGACATCAGATTTCTAGTCTTGCTAATAATCGATCAACAGTATTTCCTGAGCATTTACTGTGTGCAGAGCACTATACTAAGCACTTGGGAGAGCACAATACAACTGAGTTGGCAGAAACATTCCTTGCCTGCAACAAGCTAATAGTCTAGAGGGTGAGTCAGACATAAATAAATAAGGTATAATATATAATTTAAAAATATGTACATAAGTGTTGTGGGGTTGAAGGCGGGATGAATAAAGGTCATTATTCTAGTGGTCTGAGTTGTATTACTGGCCCAAGTCCTGGGAGAGTCATGCATACCATCTGAGGAGCATTTTTCTTTTGTTTATTGACAACAGAGTTCAATAAAATTGAATTACATGTACTTATTAAACAACTTGCATAGAATTTAAACTGCTCGTTAGTTGGGATCTATTGAACCTGAAACATTTAACAGTTGGATCTGGGCTCAGGTGACCCTTTGCTAATGCTAGAGATTCAACGGGCCATTAGAAACCTGTCCCCCCACACACCCCCTCCCCCTCTCCCACTTACAGGTCAGGCAATTTAAGCTCCCCAGCCTCTGTGAGAACAGTGGGAAGAACACTCACCCCAAGTTCCAAGGTGAAGGGTTATTCAATCAATCAATTGATCAATGGTATTTATTGAGCATACTGTACACATTAAGGGCTTGGAAGAGTGCAGTTGAATAAGCCACATTTCACTACATGCTCCAGAACACTTGGTTTGAACCCTAGAGGCAGTAATGCAGGGGATTTAAAGGTGTATTGTCCTCCCTGCCCCCCACAAATCCCTTTTCCCTAATGACCTGGTTATGTAATTTGTTGAAAAAATTGCAACCAAGCATGATCTCTCTAAACTATCCCCTGCTCCTCTCCAACCCCTCTTTCCTCCTGCCCCTTCTTCAACTCTCCCATTTGTCTCAGCAGGATCTCAAGAAATCTCCCACCACGTCTCAAGAGCTTCCAGCTTCATCTCAGACCCCACTGCTTTACACCTTATCAAAACTTGTTCCTTCCTTCCTTCCCTTTCTAATCACCATCTTCAACTATTCACTTTCCAAAGGCTTTCAAACATACTCCCCCTTCCCTAAAAAAACTTCTTGACACCATACTTCCCTCCAATTATCACCCCATCTCCCTCCTCTCCAAATTCTTTGAACATGTCGTCTACACCCCCTGCCTCCACTTTCTCTCCTCAGATTCTCTCCTTGATCCCCTCCAATCTGGTTTATGCCCCTTTCAACTCCATGGAAACTGCCCTCTCTAAATTCTCCAATAACCATCTTCTTGCCACATGGAATGGCCTCTACAGTATCCTAATCCTCCCAGGTCTATCAACTGCCTTTAATACTGTGCCCCACCCACTTCTGGAAACATTATCCAACCAACTGCAGTATGCCCAGGGAAACCTTCTCAGATTTCCAAGTATTCTGAGTGAAGAATTATCTAACTAGCAGACCCCAGTGGTTTCAGGAAGCTACCCTAGTTAACAACAGCCATTTCTGGACCCCAGAAATCATGAGGGAGAGGTGCAAAGCTGCTAAGCCTCCTTGGCTCCCTAAAGTTAAGAACTGGGCTGGGCCTCAAGCTGACCATTTGGAATGAGTGATCCTAATGGTAGGAAAAATGGATTTGAGACCAAAGGAATTTTTTAATGGTAGGAATTTGATATTCGCAGCTTCCACTCATTTGGTTGGAGTGTCCTTGCGTGACTTTTTGCGGGGGGTAGCTAGGAGGGCTCCTGTATCCTCTGGAGCAGGAGTGAAAGATGGGGTCAGGAGACAGTATAGGGAAAGAGAGGGCGGGGCCCTGAGGTGATAAGAATAATAGTAATGGTACTTAAGCACTTACAATGTGCCAAGCACTGTGCTAAGCACTGGGGTAATACAAGTTAATCAGGTTGGACATAGTCCCTGTCCCACATGGGGCTCACAGTCTTAATCCCCATTTTACAGATGAGGAAATTGAGGCTCAGAGAAGTTAAGTGATTTGACCAAGGTCACACAGCAGACATGTGGCAGAACTGGGATTAGAACCAGAACCATGCTGTACCCACTAAGCCGCACTGATCCTACCAGGAGCAGGTTGGGAGCCAGGATGGGGCAAAGAATGCTTGAAGGGAGATTCCTAGGGGCAGTAATAAGGCTGATTCTCTTGTGTTCTCAGCCTCCTCCTTCCCGGTTTGGTTCATCCTCCCTGAGAGGCCATGAGAGATAGATAAGGCTCATCAAGGGAAAATCCTAGGCAGCCATTTCCTTAGTCCTTTAATTAGTCTCAGTCTTCCCCTCAGCATTGAATTGATATCCAGGTGCACATCAAAAGAGATTTCAGACTCTGAAGAGAAATGAAACTAATAAACTTCTAGTCCTAACAAGGTGCAAAAATTATTCTAATAAAAGGGGGTAGTTTATTATATTAAGAAGGACCTGGCTGGAGAAATGGAATTCATGTGGTGGGAAACATTCCATCCCAGACAGAAAACTATCGGATAGTGAAATAACATTCAAGTACAATTCCCATTGCTTGCAGAACGGAAAACTCTTCAGCTCAATTCTCTCCTTGGAGAGCTTGTAAGCATTCTAGGATTGTGTTTCTACAGGGAGGAGTGACACTGCAGGACCTGACAAGGAGGGGTCTGGGAAAATATTTTCTAGCATCCTCAGCTCAGGTTTAGACTGAGTTGAGTTCTTTTTGGGAAGGGAATGTGCCTGTTATTGTACTCTCCCAAGCCCTTAGTACAGTGTTTTGCACATGATAAGCATTCAATAACTACAATTGAATGAATTAAATGAAAGATTTAGGCCCATCCTCCCCATTTTGCCACTCACCAGTCTCACTGCAGAATTTTCCCCTCCTTCCACCAGGTCTGCTTGAGTAGCTCAGGGCCATTTGGGGCCTGAAAGTGGGCTATTACTCCTTTAATTTTGTTGTATCATATTCTCGCAAGTTCTTAGTACCCTGCTCTGTACATAGTAAGTACTTAAAAATACAATCGATTGACTGCATCAGTCAGTAAAAATCTACCCTTCAGCAAGGCTATCCTCTACAGAGGTGCGAGATGAAAGATTCAAATGGCTCCTCTTTTGCCACCCATCTAGCTCCACCCCTTCCCCAAGGGCAACAGGTGTAAACTCCACCTGTTCCACCCGTCAGAACCCAGCCTAAAAGAACTCCAACAACTGGAGTTCAGAGAAAAATCTTTAAGCAGGTGATCATTAATGAAAACACACTCCCTAACTCCCTAATGTTGTACTAGACAAAATGCATAGTAAAAACATGTGTTATGGGAAACTTGACTATGTTTTCATGGGATCTCAAAGAAGCAGCAAGCATCTGGGGCCCGGTCACCTGTTTTGCTTTGTGTTTGTCCCACAATCAATAAATTTATCAATCAATAGCATTTATTGAGTGCTTACTGTGTGTGGAGCACTATCCTAAGAAGTTGGGAGAGTATGATATAGCAGAATGGGTGGACACATTCCCTGTCCACAAGGAACTTACAGTCAAGAGAAGATATCAATCAATCAGTCAATGGAATTTATTGAGCATTTACTATGTGTAGAGCACTATACTTAGTGCTTGGGAGAGTATACTACAATGGAATTAACTGACACTTTCCCTATAAATAGTGATCTTACAGTCTGGACTGAAGGTAATGGTTCCATGAAGGTGAGAGAGTCTTGGTTGGAAACATGCTATCAGATATAATAAGTCAAATTCTCTATTTCCACTAGGATGGGGGCTAGGGAGAAGCCGCATGGCTTAATGGAAAGACTGTGGGCATGGTAGTCAAATAACCTGGATTCTAGTCTCTGCTCTGCCACTTGCCTGCTATGTAACTTTAGGCAAGTCGTTTAATTTATCTGGGCTTCAGTTTCCTCATCTGTAAAATGGGGGTGCAATACCTGGTCTTCCTCCTACTTAGAAAGTGAGGCAGGGTCTGTATCCAGCCTAATTACCTTGTATCTACCCCAGTGTTTAATACAGTGCTTGGTGCATAGTAAGCACTTAACTAATATTATTACTGTTATTATTTTTGGACACCCAACCCTCCCTGCAACTTGATGGAAGAAGCAGGCTCCAAGACTTAGTCCTAGAACTTCTACTGTTCTCTCTCTACACTCAAGCTGTTGGGGTGCTCAATCATTAAATTCATTCAATCCTAGTTATCGAGCACTTACTGTGTGCAGAACAGTGTACTAAGTGCTTGGGAAGTACAAGTCGGCAACATATAGGGATGGTCCCTCCCCAACAACGGGCTCAATCAATCAATCATCAGTATCAATTAAGCACTTACTGTATGCAGAGCACTGTACTAAGTACTTGGGAGAATCTCCCCTCCTACAAACCGAATCTGTGCCAAGGCAGGTCTCCAACAGCTTAATAATAATAATAATAATGGTATTTGTTAAGCGCTTCCTATGTGTCAAGCACTATTCTAAGAGCTGGGAAAGATACAAGTTTATCAGGTTAGACCCAGTCCCTGTCGCACATGGGGCTCACAGTTTTAATCTCCCTTTTACAGTTGAGGTAACTAAGGCACTGAGAAGTGAAGTGAGTTGCCCAAAGTCACAGAGCAGACAAGTGGTAGAGCTGGGATTAGAACCCAGGTCCTTCTGACGCCCAGACCCATGAACTATCCACTTGGCTATGTTGCTCCTTGCCCTGCCACCAGGAAAAGCAGAGACAAGCTGCAGTCCCCAAGTCCCACGCACCTGGAATGGAACAGATTCCATCAAAGCCGCAAACCCAACTTGAACTCCTTGGGTGTTAAATTTCAAACTGAACTTATACCTTTGGCGATTCAAGTTCCCTCCTCTCTGAACAAATCAGAAGATCTTCGTTCAAAGAAAATAAGCTTCCAGGGGCTTTTTAGAGCAACTCACATGGCGTGCCGGACCTCAAGTAGTTCTACCAAAACAGAGAGCTGATGAGTTAACTGCAATTGAATCTACCATATGGCTTGCATTTCCCCTGAAGTACATATGGGTGTATTTAAGGGCAGAAGTGCTTGGGGCGAAATACAGTTTGGTCTTTTCAAACCCCACATGTTTGCAAAAATAAAATCACTTGAATCATTTTACTGAATCCAAAGCACAGCCACTTGGGTTCATTTCTAGAGAAAGGTGGGGCCATCTACACTTCCAAGCTCCAGTCTTTCCCAGAACTACTGGGAGAGTACAAGAATAATAATAATAATAAATGTGATATTTGTTAAGTGCTTACTATGTGTCAATCACTGAATCAAACGCTGAGGTGGATACAAGCAAATCGGGTTAGACACAGTCCCTGTCCCTTATAAGGGCTCACAGTCTTAATCCCCATTTTATAGATGAGGTAACTGAGTCCCAGAGAAGTAAAGTGACTTACCCAAAGTTATACAGCAGAAAAGTGGCAAAGCCAGGTTTAGAAACCAGGTTCTTCTGACACCTACAAGCAATGTAAGGGAGGAGTGTCACCCTATCTTCACCCTATCTCCCTCCCAGTTTCCCAGGTCAGAGGGAGGTCACATCCCAGGAGCTAGTGATCCTCACAATATTGACCGGCAAGTGCCCAGGGGCCAGTCAGATAAGGAGCAGCATGGCATAGTGGATAAAGCGTGGGCCTTGGAGTCAGAAGGTCATGGGTTCTAATCCTGGCTCTGCCACTTGTCTGCTGTGTGACCTTGGGCAAGTCACTTAACTTCTCTAGGCCTCAGTTACCTTGTCTCTAAAATGGGGAGTGAGACTATGAGCCCCACATGGGACAAGGACTGTGTCCATCTGGATTTGATTGTATCCATCCCAGTGTTTAGTACAGTGCCTGGTACATAATAAGCACTGAACAAATACCACAGTTATTATTATTATTATTATTATCATTATTATTATTATTATTATTATTATTATTATTATTATTACCAGAACAGCAGCAGCAGAGACTGGGAGGGACCTTGGCAGCCAAGAGACTCCCAGTTATTCCCAATCTTGACCTCTCTCCAACATCCCATTCACGAAACCCACGGCCATGTCAGGCCAAGGGAATGCCACCCCTTTGCTAAAGCACCCGGCTGGGCTGATTCCTGTATCACCCACCTCGTGGGGCCGAGTTCGAGGATCGGCCCTGTGAGAGGGGAAGCTTGGAGTCAGAAAGGCTGAGCCATGCAAAATTTATTCTACGTGGAAAATTGAACTTCCCTTTCAAGCTGCGAAGCCAAGAGACTTACCCAATTATTCCCTGTCTTGACCCCTCTCCCACACCCCATTCCAGAAATCCACGCTGTGTCAGGTCAAGGGAATGCCAGCCCTCTTTTGCGGAACCCGGCTGGGAGGATTCCTGTCAATGAGAAGATTAGGAGAGGGGAGTATGGTGGGCAGACTGGGCCCAGAGGGTAAGTTGGAAGAGGAATCTCTATTGCATTATACTGTACCAAGTGCTTAGTGCAGTGTTCTCTACACATAGAAACCACTCAATAAATACCACTGATGGACTGATTGATCTTAATAACCACAGAGGGAATCAATCAGTAAATGGTATTTGTTGAATGCTTCCTATGTGCTGAGTACTGTACTAAGCATTTGGAAGAATACAATGCCTCATAGTTGGCATTCATGTTCCCTGCCCACATTGAACTGACAGTCTAGATAGGGTGACAGAAATTAATGGAAATATATAATTTATGATATATCATTTAAGGATATGTACCTAAATACTGTGCAGTTGAGGGTGAGGTGAATGCCAAAAGTCACAGATCCAAAGTGCCTAGACATCTCAGAAGAGAGAGGAGCTGGCACCAAGAGGGGTTAATCAGGGAAAGCCTCTTGGAGGAGATGAGAATACCAGAATTACAAAGGATTTCTTTTGGTTATGTTCCTCATCCAATGATTTGCCTTATTGGTACTCTTCCTTTAAGGGCACAGTTGTCTTGGGGTACTTTCTCAAGTGTTTCGCATATTGCTGTATGCATGGTAAGCACCTAATAAATACTATTGACTGATTTCAAGAAGAAAGCAACCAGGAGCATTGTTTCCTTATTTCACACGTAAAGTATCTCCACTTTTCATCATTCTGGAATTTCAATCAAGATGCAAAGGAGTTTCTACAATCCTGGAATAGGGAGGAGTGGGGAAGGAAGAGAAGAAGGATGAGAAGCAGCATGGCCTGGTGGATAGAGTACGATTCTGGAAGTCAGAAGGACCTGTTCTAATCCCAGCTTGTCTGTGGTGTCACCTTGGGCAAGTCACTTCATTTCTCTGGGCCTCAGTTACCTCATCTGTAAAACAGGGATTAAGACTGTGAGCCCCAAGTGGGACCTGGACTGCGTTCAACCTGATTAGTTTATCTCTACCGCAAGACTTAATACAATGCCTGGAACATAGTAAACGCTTAACAAATACCATAAAAAAGCACTTTCCCTCAGATAGTCTCCCTTCCCCATTATTTACCAGTGAATCACTCCTGCTGTTTTAGAATACTGCAAAATAATGGTTTACAAAGTTTCTGCCCTTGTTCTTGCTAGAGTGCTCTCTGCCCATTTCTATTTCCTAATAATAGTTGCATTTTTAAGTATTTACTGTATGACAAGCACTGTACTAAGAATAGGATAGATGCAATATAATCAGGTTCTACATGGGGGTCACAGTCTTAGTTGGAAGGCGATCAGTTATAGAATCCCCATTTTGTAGATGAGGGAACTGAGGCATAGAAAAGTTAAGTAACTAGCCCAAGGCCACACAGCAGATTAGTGGCAGAGCCAGGTGCAAAACCCAGGTCTCTAACTCCCAGATCTGTGCTTTTTCCACTAGGCCACGCAGCTTCTCAGCAGAACAATTTCCTGATTGTCCTTTGACAGACACAGGGCTATATACAGGCTGGAGTACTTCTCAGTTAGGATTCTATTTTTATCCCCTCCATGAGAGTTGTGCAGCATTATCTAACCTCCTTGTGGCTTCTCCCAAGAACCCTTTCTGTCTCCCTGACAACACTTGCCATTGCCTTGGCCATCCTGAGTTTTCCATTTATAAAAAATAATATGTCTCCCTGGGGTCATCTCTCTGGAGTTAATTCTGCAGGGTTGTCTCTCCCAGGTCATCTCTCCAGGGACAGCTCTCCTGAATGATCTCTCCCAAGTTATCCCTCCTGAGTCTTCTCTCCCAAAGCATTCTGTATTCTTCCTGCTTGCTCTGACTGGGAGCCTCTGCATCTGTCAGTAGAACAGCAAAGCTTCAACAAACACTGTGCATGGTTTGGAGTTTTTCAAGAGGGCAAATATTCATCAATCAATCAATCAACAAACTGATATTTTTTGAGAGCTTCCTCTTTGCAGAATACTGTATTAAGCTAGTGGCAAAGTTGGCAATATAACATCCATATACATATACGTGTGTATATATAGATATATATACGCATTGTGTGTGTGTGTGTGTGTGTGTGTGTGTGTGTGTGTGTGTAAATTGTATATATAATGGAGAAGCAGCATTGCCCAATGGAAAGAACATGTGCCTGGGAGTCAGAGGATCTGAGTTCTAATGCTGACTCTGCCACATGCTTGCTCTGTGACCTTGGGCAAATCACTTGACTTCTTCATGCCTCAGTTCTCCTGCTCTCCCACCTATGTAGTCATTCACTCATTCATTCAATCAAATTGAATGACCATTTACCATGTGCAGAGCACTGCACTAAGTACTTGGGGAAATACAATGGAACAATAATCAGATGCATTTTGTGCCCACAATGATCTTTCAGTCTAGAGAGGGAGACAGACATTAATATAAGTAAATAAATTACAAACACATATATAGTGCTGTGGGGCTGGGAGTCTGGGATGAATGAATGAAGGGAGCAAGTCTGGGCAACGTGGAAGGGAGAAGGAAGAGAGAGGAGAGGAAAGGAGGGTTTAGTCAGGGAAGGCCTCTTGGAGGAGTTAGGCCTTTATTAAGGCTCTGAAGAGGGAGAGAGTAATTGTCAGATTCAAGGAGGGAGATAGATTGTGAGCCCCATGTGGGACAGGGACTGTGTCCAAACTAATTCACTTTTACCCACCCCAGCACTTAGAAAAGTGTTTGAAATATAGTAAGGGCTTAACAAATACCATAAAAAAAACAGTCGGTTGACATATTCCCTGCCCACAGCAAGCATCTAGAGATGATAGAGATGATTAGTTCGTTGGCAGGGAGGTGTCAATACTAGAATAGGTGGAGTGGGGCTAGAATCAAAAGGTAACAGGAAAGAATATGGACAGAATTTGGTGGTGAGGGGAGTTGGGGTGAGGTGGCAGGTCATAAGGTTGTGGTTGAACAGTGAGAGCTTAGAGTTGGTGAGATTAGATGTGGAGTATTGCCTAGAGATGATATCTACTGTATGTCCATGCTGATGCATGGCTCAAGTGGGGTGAAAAAAGAGGTCAGCAAAGGGAGATCGAGGTACAGAGAGTTGGCATTAGAGGAGTGAAATATATGGGCTGGGATGTAGTAGAAAGTCAGTGAGGTAATGTAGGAGGAGGACTGCTGATTGAGAGCTTTAAAGCTGATGGTAAAGAGTTCCTGCTTGATGGGGAACAGAGTGAGTTACCAGTGGAATTTTTTGAGGAACAGGGAGGTGTGTAAAGAACTATTTTTTAGAAAAATGATCCAAACAACAGAGTGAAAAACGGACAGGAGTGGGAAGAGACAGGAGGTAGGGTGGTCAGTGAGGAGGCTAATGTGGTAGTAGAGGCAGGATATAAGTGCTTGAACCAGCATGGTAGCAATTTAGATGGGGAGGAAGGAGTGGATTTTAGAGATGTTGTGAAGAAAGAACTGACAGGATTTGGTGAAAAATTGAATGAGAGATATGAGTCAAGGATAATGCAAAAGTTACTGCCTTGAAAGATAGGAAGGATGGTGGTGGTAGTGTCTACAGAAGGTTAGCAAGTGACTCATGCCCAAGATCATTCAGCAGGAAAGTGGTGGACCAGGGATTAGAAACCAGGTCTCGTGACTCCCAGTGTTGGGTCTTTCCATTAAACCAAGCTTCTTCCTCAAAATTAAGTCACTGGGGACAATATTGTAGGTAGCTCCTAAAGGGTGAACAGGACCAAAGTCAGATCGCAAAGAGAGAGGAGAGAACCGATAGAGAAGAAATGGAGGCAGAGAGTATCTGCACCCCATCACAGGAGTTTTGGCCAGGAACAGAGAGAGAAAATTCAAAGGAGAGTGAGTGATTAAGCATAGAAACAACCTAGGTTTAAGCTTATTGTGGGCAGGGAATGTACGAGAAACAGTGTGGCCTACTGAATAGAACACAGACCTGGGAGTCCAAAGTATCTGGGGTCTAACCCTGGCTCTGTCACTTGTCTGCTGTGTGACCTTGGACAAGTCACTTCACTTCTTTGTGCTTCAGTTACCTCATCTATAAAATGGGAATTAAGAATGTGAGCCCCACGTGGGACTGAACTGGGTCCATCCTGATTAGTTTGTATCTACCCCAGTGCTTAGTGCAGGGTCTGGCATATAGTAAGCACTAAACAAATACTCTGAAAAAAGTGTCTACTAATTCTGTTGTACTGTACTCTCCTAAGTGCTTAGTACAGTGCTAATATACACACAGTAAATGCTCAATAAATACCATTAATGATGAAAGAAGAGAAGTGAAGGTGGGAAGGAGCAAGTATTTTTTAAGAGGTGAAAAGGGATGAGCTCATGAGCCAGTTAGAGGGATTTGACTTGAAGAACAGATGGGCTATCTCTTGATGGGAGAAAGCTGGGAAGGAGACTAGTATGAATATGCTGGAAAAAAAAAAACCACTATGGAGGAGAAGGGGATCCTTAGGGAAGTTTGGGGTTTTTTTATGGCATTTGTTAAGCATTTACTATGTGCCAAATGCTGTTTTAGGCAGTGGGGTAGATACAAGCTAATCAGGTTGGACATAGTCCATGCCCCCAGTCTTAATCCCCATTTTAGAAATGGAGTTTGAATCTGAGCGCCTCTAACTTGTCGACAAATTAGTCTGCGAGGTCATGAGAGGCTAGAGGGGGAGAAGTAGGGGCACTTGAGGCTTCGGGAGGGAGTTAAAGGTCTAAAATAATTGTTGGGGGGTGTGGGCGATGGAGATAATGAGGGAGGAATAGTAGAGTTGTTGTGCAGAGGAAAGGGCAGAGCTAGAGTATGACAGGGTAAATTTGAAGTGACAGAGGCCAAGATCTCTTTTGCAGTCACACCAACATCCCTCAGCTGCATGAGGGCAGAAGCGGAGGAAATAGACTGAGGGGGTCAACAAGAGTTGGGGTTCGGCAGGGCAACAGAGACAGAGAGAAAAGGGCAAGAGAGAATAAAGTTTACAGCAGAGGGGGGTGTTAAAGAGAAGCAGCGTGGCTCAATGGAAAGAGCATGGGTTTGGGAGTCAGAAGCCATGGGTTCAAATTCTGGCTCTGTCAATTGTCGCCTGTGTGACTTTGAGCAAGTCACTTAAATTCTCTGTGCCTCAGTTACCTCATCTGTAAAATGGGGAGTAAGACTGTGAGCCCCAAGTGGGACAATCTGATCACCTTATATCCCCCCAAGCGGTTTGCACATAGTAAGCGCTTAACAAATGCTATTATTATTAAAGGTGTGAAAGAAAGGGCTTTTAGTGAGACCAGGAGAGACACAATAGTTTGAGAAAGACTGAGAGGGCCCAGAGACCAGATTTCAGAGATCTCTCTGGGAACCGAGGGTCATTTAGGAGCGGAAGACCATACCTTGAAGTGACAGGTTATAAAGGTACGCTAATTACGGCTTTTATTCCGTTCTTGCTAGCTGTCGAACAGTGGGGTAAATCAGACACAGTCCTAGGCCCACACAGGGCTCACAATCTAATAGGTAGGAATAAAATGAACCTTTTCCCCAGTTAGTAGATGAAGAAACTGAGATACAGAAAAGGTAAGTGAGTTGCTTTCAGTAGGCCAGACAGCAGGTCACAGGCAGAACTGGGACTTGAGTTAAGACATCTCAAGTTATAGTGAATGCTATTAATGACTTTTCTAAATGTAAGTGCCATTTCAGCTTTTCATAGAGACTTGAGAATAATAATAACTATGGTATTTGTGAAGCACTTACTATGTGCCAGGCACTATTCTAAACCCTGGGGTGGATACAAGCAAATCGGGGTGGACACAGTTCCTGTCCCATACACTAAACTTGAAGTCACTAGCTCTGAGGTTGCGGGTAGTAGAAGCAGCATATTTGAGCCACAGGGAAATGAGGAAATTATTGCAAAACCTGTGATGTGGGGGGAGGGAGAGAAAATTGAAAATGAGCCCAAGGGAGAGTCAGAGTGGTTTCCTGATTGCCAGTCAGAGTCAGCAGAAAGGATCAACATGCTCATTTTTCTTCTGAAAAAGTAAAAATCAGCTACTTTGTCATGGAACTTCTCTGGCTCAATATAAACATATTAATTTAGCCACATTACCATCTACAGTTGATCTAATAGAAGGTCTTGGGTAATTGTGGTAAAAATAGGGTCTCCGATTTGGGCTTGGGGATCAAGTCTCCTTTTATAACCTTATTCCTGTGAGAAAATCAGTTCTGCTTACTATGGTATTTGTTAAGTGCTTACTTTGTGTCAAACACTGTCCTAAGGGCTGGGGTAGGTATGAGTTGATTCAATTGTCCCGCAGAGGGCTTATGGTCTAAGTAGGAGGGAGAACAGATATCTAATCCCCAATTTACAGTTGAGGAACCTGAGACACAGAGAGGTCAAGTGACCTGCCCAAGAGCACATGGCAGCAATTTGGCAGAGCCAGGATTAGGACCCAGGTGATCTGACTCCCAGACTCATGCTTTTCTCCACTAGGCTATGTTGCTTCTCTACAAAGTTTCAATTGAAAATCCGATTTTTCAGGAACCAGGGACTGTCCTGAAGAACCCAGACCTCTTGGATCCCAGTTCCCCATGTCCTTTCAACTGAACCCTGAGGTCTCTCTGGGCAGAAAGCAGTCATTCAGAGTTGAAGGTGGTGGAGACGGGGTTTGTAACAGAAGATGTGGTACAGGAGCTGATAATGAAGAGAACCAGAGGTGGTCCTGTTTCCCGGGTCGCCAATGGGGAGTGGAATGGAGGCCAGCAGAGTTATGTCACAGGCAGAAGCAGGAAGACAGGGGAGGGCCACGGGATCATCAGTGTGGATGACTCCAAGATAACGGCCAAGACGGAATTAATACTAATAATGGTAATTATTAAGCACTTACTATGTGCTAAGCACTGAACTATGCACTGGGATAGATACAGGATAATTAGGTGAGACACAGCCCTACATGGAGCTCACAGTGTAAGGGGGAGGGAGAATATTTATCCACATTTAACAGATGAGGAAACTGAGGCACAGAGAAGCCAAATGACCTGCCCAAGGTCACACAGTAGGTAAATGGCAAAGGCAGGATTAGAACCCAGGTCCTCTGACTCCCAGGCCCGAGCTCTTTCCATTAGGCTACACTGCTTTTTGAGAGGAGATACGAGGAAAAGGTGTCAAACCCAACCAGAAATACAGGGTTGAGTTTTGGTGATCTGGGATACGAGAAGATAAGAAGCAGAGTGGCCCTGTGGAAAGTGCATTGGCCTGGGCATCAGAAGTACCTGGGTTCTAGTTCCAGCTCCGTCACTTGTCTGCTGTGTGACCTTGGGCACGTCACTTACTTCTCAGTGCCTGTTTTCTCATCTGCAAAATGGAAATTAAATTCTATTCCTTCCTACCTTGACTGTAAGCCCCAAACAGGACAGGGACTGTGTCCAAACTGATAACCCTATCTCCACCCCAGGGCTTAGAATGATTCTTGGCACATAGGAAGTGCTTCACAAATAGCATTATTATTATAATCATGACAAACAAATGCTCAATAAATACCATTGATTGATTGACCACAGTAGTGGGTGGTAGAGGGAGATGGTGTGGAGTTGGAACAACATTAAAGTGGCAGGATGGTCCAGAAATGAAATTGGGAAGTGAAGAGTAGGCTGCCTCTACCTTTCCTCATGACTTGTGGGGATGAAATAAAGGGATGCAGTGCCAAAAGAGAGCCAGCTCTCAGTAAGGGCAAGAAGGGCGAGGGAGTGGGTTAGGAACAGTACCAAAATGAAGGAGTGTTTGCCTTTTTTTTGGACCAGGTGCTCCTCACGGACAGGAAACAGTGTTGTGGATGGGGGGATAGTGGTGAAGCAGTGCACTGGGGAGTAAGGCACAGGATGGAAATGACATGTCAGTGGGTAGGGTTGGAGACAGGGGTTTAGGACAGGGGTGGTGAGAGAGGAGACTGAGGCTATAGAAAGCAGAGGGTTGGGTTGGTAGGCCATGCCTATTGGACAGAATGCAGTATGATGCAGAATGTAAAGACCATGCAGGACTTGAGCAAAATAGACCACCACTCTTCCCATCTTCAAAGCCCCACGAAAAATCACACCTCCTCCAGGACCCTTTCCCTGACTAACCTCTCATCTCCCACCCTGTCCTCCCTCCCTTCTGCATTCCTAGATCCCTAAGCACTTTTCTACTGCCTCCCAGCACCCCTCCACCCCCGCCCTGGCCTCCGTTAGCACAGCACTTAAACTCCTTGCAGTTTATGGCTTTCCCTGTTTGTAATTGATTTTAATGTCTGTCTCTCCCACTAGACAATAAGCTCCATGATGGTCTCTGCCAACTCTTAGATTTGTCCTCTCCTAAGTGCTTAGCACAGTGCTCTGGACACAGTAAGTGCTCAGTAAATACCTTGATTGATTAATGAACGAGTCTGTTATATGGCCAGAGGTGGTCAAGGAAGCCCTTGTGAATGACCAATGTAGGAGACACAGTACACATTTGTCGGGGACAGGGACATGGACACAAAAATTAATAGTTGCCCCAGGGGAGGTTAATTTGATGGAAATTCTGGAGACATCATCTGAGGTGAGGAGACAGAGCACATCCACAGAAGCGTCATATCACCAAGACAACGACCTTTCAGAGAAATTGGACTGTACACCCAGACAGATCTGTAATTCTAATTTCTCTGCACTGGAACCAAAACAAAAATGTCATTGTAGGAGCTGAGAGAGGGAGCTGGTGAGGACTTGGAGGAAATGGGTTGAGGAGTTAGTGCATTACAATGCTCCCTCACCCAAAGAGATCATTTCCCCCTGTGCTGGGTAAGGATAATATTTCTGACAGTGCAGGCTATGGAACAACCTGAAACAATTCTCAGATCTGCAGAAGCTGCACAGGAGCCCCATGGTTGAAGTGTTCAAACTTCCCCAAATGTATATTACTGACAGCAGATTGCATTCAGAATCTGAGAAACTGCATTTTAGATTTATGAATGTCTTTTTGGAACTTCTGACTACCCTCTGCACAGTTTAAAAAAAAAGTTTAAGTTCCTTGGCCAAACCAGAGCTCCTAAAGAATCCGCCATATTTAAAAGGAATACCCTGAATGGAAGCTTTTTTTGGTAATATCTTAGATATGTTTGGGGGTTTTTGTTTCTCTAAGGTGCTTTCCATCAATTATCCCATTCCATCTTTGCAACATCCCTGGGATGTATTGAGGGGTAAGAATTATACATCCCACTTCACAGATGAGGCCCAGAGAGGTCAAGTGACTTGCTCAAGGTCACCAGAAGGCCAGTGGCTGAGCTAGGATTATAATTTAGGCATTCTGACTTCCGGAACTGTGTTGTTCCATTATGACTCAGTGTCCTGGAAGCAAAGAGGTGACTTTGTGTTTTAAAACTAAAATCTGGTAAAAACAAAACAAAACAAAACAAACTTTGCTTGATTGTAAACTCCTTTTATTAATGGTATTTGTTAAGTGCTTATCAGGCACTACACTAAATTCTGAGGTAGAAACAAGGTTAGACACAGTCCATGTTCAACATGGGGTTCACAGTCTTAATCCCCATTTTACAGATGAGGGAACTGAGGCACAGAGAAGTGAAGTGAGTTGCCCAGGGTCACACAGCAGACGAGTGGCAGAGTCGGGATTAGAACTCAGGTCCTTCTGAGTCCCAGACCTGTGCTCTATCCACTAGGCCATGCTGCTTCTCCTTTGCCACATTCCCTGGAATGTAACTAATCACTGACCACACTCTCTTAGGGCAAGGAGCCCCAACTTTAAGATGGATGAATAGATTTGTGGGGGAACATAGCCTGTTATTCAAGGCTATGAGAAAACTCAAG
Source organism: Tachyglossus aculeatus (assembly GCF_015852505.1). NCBI lineage: Eukaryota > Metazoa > Chordata > Mammalia > Monotremata > Tachyglossidae > Tachyglossus > Tachyglossus aculeatus. Next base: position 43,222,532 of record NC_052101.1, read on the forward strand.
GCTTGGAGAAAACTCTGACTCTCCCCTCAGCCTCAAGGCCTCTATCAGAGGCAAAAACTCACAGGATCCCTAGGTCTGTCCGACATAATCATGAGTCCATCCAAACCTGGGACGTCAGCCACTGACTGGAATGGTAAAAATGGCAATTAGAAAAGATATGCTCCGAAGAAGAGAAGTACTATTTTGCCTCCCTCTTTGCATTCACTTAGCACGTGGAAGCTTGTTGTTCCATTTAACAATGCTTAATTTGCTGCATACCTGCTGAAGGCACTCTGGGCTGAATGAATGGAAGGCAATCAATTGACAATGGGATTATTGAGCTGTCAGTGGGAAGGCAAAGCCTCCTTTCAGTCAGCCTCTTCTCTCGACTTCAGCCATGGGGAGAGGGGAATTGGATTCACACAGCATGTTAGTTTGTCCAAAATGCCTGCAAGACAGCAAGACTCTGCCTGGAAACTAACAATGAGCCCATCGGAAACCAAAGGACATGGACAGGGGGTGCCCAGTTCAGAGTGGAGAGGGAAAAAGCACCTGGGGTGAGAGGGTGCAGCAGGGAGGAGGGCAGGAAGCCGGCAATGTGTGGCTGATCCCATTCTGACCTCCCACTTTTTGACAAAAATTGACACTGAATGTCATGTGGATGGGACTGCAATTCCCCAACCATGGCCTAGTGGCAAGAGAATGGGCTTGGGAGTCAGAGGATGTGGGTTCTAATCTGGACTCTACCACTTGTCTGCTGTATGACCTAGGGCAAGTCACTCAACTTCTCTGTGCCTCAGTTTCCTCATCTGAAAATGGAGATTGAGCTGTGAGCCCCACATGGGGCAACCTGATTACCTTGTATCTACCCAAGGGCTTAGAACAGTCCTTGGCACATAGTAAGCATTTAACAAATACCAATATTATTATTATCATTATTCCTCTCTGAGCCCCCATTCAAGATGGGTCCCTGAAGAAGAATGGGTAAACTCACTATGGGCAGAGAACTTGTGTACAAACTCTTGTATTGTACTCTCCCACGTGCTCAATAAATATGATTAATTGACTAACTCAGGGCCCAGTCATTCCTATAACTTGGAACAAATTCTTCCCCTTCATCACTGAGAAGCAGTGTGGCCCAGGAAAAAGAGCATGGGCCTGGGAATCAAGCAACCTGAATTCTAATCCCAGCTTCACCACTGGCCTGATGTGTGACATTAGGCAAGTTTCTTTTCTTTTCTGTGCCTCAGTTTCCTCACCTGAAAATGGGGATTCAATAATAATAATGATGATGGCATTTATTAAGTGCTTACTATGTGCAAAGCACTGTTCTAAGCACTGGGGATGTTACAAGGTGATCGGTTGTCCCAGGTAGGGCTCACAATCTTAATCCCCATTTTACAGATGAGGTAACTGAGGCACAGAGAAGTTAAGTGATTTGCCCAAAGTCACACAGCTGACAACTGGCAGAGCCGAGATTTGAACCCGTGACCTCTGACTCCAAAGCCCATGCTCTTTCCACTGAGCCACGCTGCTTCTCTCCACCCCCCACCACCCTTAGACTAAACTCCTTGTGGGACAGGGACTCTATCTGACCTGATGATCTTGTATCTACCCTAGTGCTAAGATCAGTGCTTGGCACATAATAAGAGCTTTACAAATACCATTATCATCATCATTCTCATCCTCATTGCTGCTCACGTCCCAACCATGGCTCTTTGCTCTGCTACTAGGCACATCTCTCTGGCCTGATCGTAATGCCTCTCCCAAAATTCCCTACCCACCCAGCATATCTCTTCATCCATACCCTTCTCCCTCCTCCTGACGCCCCAGTGATGTGACACAGGTGCTGGGAACCGTCCGCTGCCCCCAGCCCGGGGTGTCCAGCCTCCGGTGTCCCCCGAGTTAATCACCCACCCAGCACTGCACTCCTGAGCTTTGTGCGATAGGATGGAGAGGGCTGCCAAAATCATTCCTATAATCAGTTGTCTATAATGAGCAGTTACTGTGTGTAGATCATTGTACTAAGTGCTTGGGAGAGTACAGTACAACAGAGTTGGTAGACACGATCCCTGCCCACAGTGAACTTTCAGTCTAGAGAGGGAGGAAAGTCAGTAATACAAATAAATACATTAAGGATCTGTATATAAGTGCTGTGGGGCTGAGGGAGGGGTGAATAAAGAGTGTAAATCCAAGTGCAAGGGGGATGCAGAAGGGAGTGGGAGAAGAGGAATTGATTGTCTTTCCCATTCTACCATAAGCTCCTTGAGGGCAGGGTCCATTTCTCATACTTCTTTTGAATGCTTTTGAATGCTGGGGAAAGCCTCTTGGATGAGCTGTGCTTTGAAGAAGGGGAGAGTGATCGTCTATCAGATATGAAGTGGGAGGAAGTTCCAGGCCAGAGGGAGGATGTGGGTGAGGGGACGGCAGCCAGATTCACAAGATTGAGCTACAGTGAGTAAATTAGCATTAGAGGAGTGAAGTGTGCAGGCTGAGTTGTAGTTGGGGAATCAGGTAAGGCAGGAGAGGACAAAGTGATTGAGTGCTTTAAAAGCAATGGTAAAGAAATAAAGAGACCAGGTCTCTTCAGAAATGAATAAAAACAGTTTTGTCCTCATTATGCTGTGCCTCTTTCTGTGCTACAAACACATCATTGGTTATTGTAAGCACAATGACTTTATTTGAAAAACAAGAAAGAAGAGTTATTTTTATCTAAATGATTGGCTAAATTGGTTTATAGAATTCAAAATGCACATCTCTTAAAATAAAGTGGAAATAGTCCTACTGGCTGTAAACTAGGCTACTATTATTAACAATAATGACTTGTATCGGTAAGGCAACCAATTCCAAGAAGCTCAAAACTCTGGCACTAGGCACAGAGGCTGGCAGAGACATTCCCAAACCAGAGATGACCAGATATGCAAACCATCAAACCTCTCCCTTACCTCTGAGCAATGTCCGAAATGTCCAATTTTTTTTTTTTTTGGTGTTTGTTAAGTGCTTATTATGTGCCAAGCACTGTTCTATGTGCTGGGGTAGATACAACATAATCAGGTAGTCCCACATAGGGCTCACAGTCTTAATCCCCATTTTACAGATGAGGTAACTGAGGCACGAAAAAGTTAAGTAGCTTGCCCAAGGTCACCCAGCAGACAAGAGGTAAAGTAGGGATTAGAGCCCATGACCTCTGACTCCCAAGCCCATGCTCTTTCCACTAAGCCATGCTACTTCTTATAACGTCTCATTAATGTCTGTCACTCCCTCTAGACTATGAGTACATTGTGAGCAGGGAGTGTGACTACCTACTCTATTATATTGTCCTTTCCTGAGCACTTAGTACAGTGTTCTGAACAGGATTGATTGTCTTCCCCATTCAACCATAAGCTCCTTGAGGGCAGGGTCCATTTCTCATACTTCTTTTGAATGCTCCCATGCCCCTCTGCATGCAGAAGATGACAGAGATGAAAAGCCTTAATCCCCATTTTATGGATGAGGTACCTGAGGCCCAGGGAAGTGAAGTGACTTTTCCAAGGTCACACAGCAGGCAAGTGGCAGAGCCAGGATTAGAATCCAAGTCCTTCTGACTCCCGGATTCACGCTCTATCCACTAGCCCATACTGATTATCTCACATTTTGTTTGAAAGAGAGAGACCCTGTAATTGAGGAAAGTCCTTTTAAAAAAGCCCTCCTTCACCTGGTGTTGGGACAGTATAGTTCCCTACGATCCTTCTGCAGCTGTCTTCCATTTTATGAATGCCTCTATCCATTCTGGGCTCCTTCCAGAGCTGAGATTCTCTGAATCCTCATTACCGGGTGAGCCGTGTTCAAATAGTCTACCTGCCCATAGATCAGGAACTGAGATTTCTCTCCTGACTTTCCCTCTAGCAGTCATTCTAATGACCTTATTTATGTGGAATTTCAGGGAATAAATATGAAGGAGGAGAAATGCACTTCTGAATTTTGAACAGAACATTATGTGTGTATTTGTATATTTTGTTCCATTTGTGCTTGTTGAAGAGCCCTGGTTAAGCTAAGTGGTGACTGAAATAATTGTAATGTTTTCCATTTATAAGGCGTAGCTGCCGTAGCCTGCTCTATAATAACATTTCTGTTCTTTACCATTGAATGCCACTCAGCTTCATTCCAGAGCCCAAGTTAGCTCTAGAGATGGTTCTATTGGTTCTGCCCCAGCTGTCATAGCTACAGAAGACTATTTTTATTTTCTCAATTTAAAAAAAACTCTTCTTATTCCTAAGAGATCATAAACAACTCAGACCCCACCACCCTGAGTGAGGGGGTATTAATTAATTAATCAATTAATTAATTTTGGTACTTTTTAAGCACTTACTATTCTTGGCTCAGTGGAAAGAGCACGGGCTTTGGAGTCAGAGATCATGGGTTCAAATCCCAGCTCCACCAACTGTCAGCTGGGACAAGTCACTTAACTTTTCTGTGACTCAGTTACCTCATCTGGAAAATGGGGATTGACTGTGAGCCCCCCATGGGACAAGCTGATAACCATGTAGCCTTCCCCAGCGCTTAGAACAGTGCTTTGAACATAATAAGTACTTAATAAATGCTATTATTATTATTATTATTATTATTATTATTATTATGTACCAAGCACTGTTCTAAGTGCTGGGGTAGATACAAGGTAATCAGGTTGGACACAGTTCCTTCCCACAGGGGGCTTACAATCTTAATCCCCATTTTATAGATGACATAACTGAAGCCCAGGAAAGTTAAATGACTTGCCCAAGGTCAGAAAGCAGGCATGTGACGGACCTGGGATTAGAACCCAGGACCTCTGGCCTAACAACTATGACAAAGATCACCAGAATGCCAAAAGGAGGAGCTTCTACAAGAGCATCTTGGCAAAATTTCATCTTTTATGACACCATAATAATAATTATGGTATTTGTTAAGTACTTACTATGTGTCAAGCACTGTACTAAGTGTTGGGTTAGGTACAAGATAATCATGTTGGGCACAGTCCTGGTCTCACATGGGGCTCACACTCTAAAGATGAGTGGAATTTAATCCTCATTTTACAGATGAGGTATCTAAACCCCGGGGAAGGTAAGTGACTTCCCCAAATAACATACATTTTATTTGCCAGGAACAGAATGCTGTAAATCTGCCTTAGTGAACAAATGAGGGCTAGGAAGCCAGTGGATGGCATAGTATCCAGTGCAACAGTGCTTAGTATACAGAGAAAGAGAGGGGCTCCTAATGAGCATTAAACAACTAGAAGAAATTGCAAGGGAGTAATTACATGAGGCTCAGAGAAGATGGAGCAAGCTCTCCCTTCTCACTAATCAGGAGTCCCGCCGCCAAGGCACACAAGACGCCCACATGAGCGAGAAGCCCAAATGACTAAATTTCAGATTCCAGTAGCTAGAAATGGGAGTGGGTGGCCCATTGCATTCTAGTACAGAGCCAGGGCCTCCTCTCTGACAATACCGCTGACCCTATCTCTTGGATCGTTCTAGAGTGTATTACTGCTTAGCTATCTGCTAACGTTCTGTGAGGGAAGTGCCCAGGTGAACCTAAATTTTTGTCAGCCTCATTCAATCCCAGTCAATTAATTGTACTTATTGAGCACCTACTCTGTGCAGAGCACTGTGCTAAGCTTTGGGGAAAGTGCCAAATAGATCAAAGATAGAATTCCTTCCCTCAAGACTACAATCTAACAGGGGAGAGAGAGTCACAAAATGATTTTCAGAGAGGAGGAATATAAGATTCTAGGAGAAGAAAAATTAATCAGTGATCACCTTCTAGTAAAGGACTTTAGGAGAATTTTGAAGATGAGGAGAGCTATGGCCTAGTAAATTTGAAAAGGTAGGGAGGTCCAGGCAGAAGCCCAAAAAGTTAAGAATGAGGCATGGAAAGAAGGCGAGTTTGAGAAAATCTTAGATGGTGAGCTGGGATACAGTGGGAGAAGAGAGGAGAGTGGATAATCTAGTGGGAGAGAGTAATCGAGAGGTAAGTAATTGGATAGACTATTTGGTAGACTCAATCCCTGCAGTTGCCTGAAGGAAAGATTCTTATTCTAGAAACATTAGGACCTAAGTCTAAAATTGCTGATCTCCTGTCTGAGTCAGGTGTGACACTTCTTTGCAGAGTTTTGTAGAGTAGACTCTTAAAAATATATGGGAATATATGTATTTATGTGGTGTTCAGTAAGTTATTCATCCAGCTACTTCATTCATTCATTCATTTAATGGTATTTATTGAGCGCTTACTGTGTGCAGAGCACTGTACTAAGCTCTTGGGAAGTACAAATCGACAACATATAGAGACAGTCCCTACCCTACAACGGGCTCACAGTCTAGAAGGGGGAGACAGACAACAAAACAGAACATAGTAACAAAATAAAATAAATAGAATAGTAGATATGTACAAGTAAAATAGAGTAATAAATCTGTACAAACATATATACAGGTGCTGTGAGGAGGGGAAGGAGGTAGGGTGGGGGGGTGGGGAGGGGGAGAGGAAGGAGGGGGCTCAGTGTGGGAAGGCCTCCTGGAGGAGGTGATTGCCGCTATCCGTTGCCCCCTCGGGGTCTGATTTATTCACACTGCTTTCTACAATTCCCTTGTTCTTTTGCTCCTGTTCCAACTATCTGTTGTGAACTTGGGCCTGGGCTGTAAGGTCAGGTTTGAATTTTATTTTACTTTTATTTTATAGTGTTTGTTAAATGCTTACTATGAGTCATTTGCAAGAAGTAAATGTCCATCAATCAGTCAATACAGTATGTTAAGAGCTTGCTTTGTGCAGAGCACCATACTAAGAACTTGGGTGAGGACGAGAGGTAGTAAATACAATTATTTATGAGAAGCAGCATGGCTCAGTGGAAACAGCATGGGTTTGGGAGTCAGAGGATGTGGGTTCAAATCCCGGCTCTGCCACTTGTCAGCTGCGTGACTTTGGGCAAGTCACTTAACTTCTCTGGGTCTCAGTTACCTCATCTGTAAAATGGGGATGAAGACTATGAGCCCCATGTGGGACAACCTGATCACCTTGTATCCTCCCCAGTGCCTAGAACAATGCTTTACACATAGTAAGTGCTTAACAAATGCCATTATTATTATTATTATTATATTCATTCAATCATATTTATTGAGCACTTACTGTGTGCAGAGCACTGTACTAAGCGCTTGGGAAGTATAAGTTGGCAACATATAGAGATGGTCCCTACCCAACAGTGGGCTCACAGTCTAGAAGGGGGAGACAGAGAACAAAACAAAACATATTCACAAAATAACATAAATAGAATATGTACAAGTCAAATAAATAAATAGAGTAATAAATCCGTACAAACATATATACATATATACAGGTGCTGTGGGGAAGGGAAGGAGGTAAGGCCGGGGGGATGGAGAGGGAGAGGAGGGGGAGAGGAAGGAGGGAGGAGTACTGTGTGCAGAGCACTGTACTAAGCACTTGGGAAGTACAAGTCGGCAACATATAGAGACGGTCTCTACCCAACAACGGGCTCACAGTCTAGAAGGGGGAGACAGACAACAGAACAAAACATGGAGACGGGTCAAAATCATCAGAATCATCCTCCTCTCCCCACTCCTCTTCCCCCTGCCACAATAAACCACCAATCCCGACACCGGAGCAGGACAAACTCCCGCCAGCTTTTCCCGGCCCCGACACCCGCAGTCAGGACCTACTTGGTTCTGAGGTTCATTCATTCATTCACTCAACCGTATTTATCAAGCGCTTACTGTGTGCAGAGCACTGTACTAAGCGCTTGGGAAGTACAAGTTGGGAGTACAAGTCAGGAGCCCCGGCCAGCCGAAAGCAAACCCCGACCCGGGGGAGCGTCTCTCCCCCACCAGATTGTAAACTCACTATGAGCAGGGAATATGTCTGCTAATTTTGTTGTATTGTACTCTTCCAAGTGCTTAGTACACTACTCTGAATATAGTAAGTGTTTAATGAATACTACTGATTGATTGATTAATTAATTGAATCATTTCTCTCCAAGATGAGTTTACAATCTACTGGGAGGGGTGGGGTGATCAGGACCAAAATAATTTACAGGTGTCTAAATAGTATGAAAATTGAAGTGTTCCTGGTTGTTGTGACTGTATAAATTCAGAGGTAGCACCAAAGGTGGTCAGTGGGAGAAGATGATGTAGGGAGAAGAAAAATGAATCTGGAAAACTTTGGAGGAGGTGGGATGTAAGAAATTTGAAACAGAATTTTAAATAGCAGTATTAAAAGTGAAGCAGCAGGGTGCAGTGGAGAAAGCTTGGGACTGGGAGTCAAAGACCTGAGTTCTAATCCCAGCTCCGCCATTTGTGTGCTGTGTGTCCTTAGGCAAGTCATTTCACTTCTCTGTCTGTTTATTGCTGTATTGTACTCTCCTCAGCGCTTAATACTGTGCTCTATGCACAGTAAGCGCTCAATAAACATGATTGACTGGCTGACTTCTCTGTGCCTGAGTTACCTCATGGAGATTGATTGTGAGCCCCATTTGAGCCCTCTCAAAGGTCACCAATGACCTCCTGCTTGCCAAATCCAACGGCTCATACTCTATCCTAATCCTCCTTGACCTCTCAGCTGCCTTCGACACTGTGGACCACCCCCTTCTCCTCAACACGCTATCCAACCTTGGCTTCACAGGCTCCATCCTCTCCTGGTTCTCCTCTTATCTCTCCAGTCATTCATTCTCAGTCTATTTTGCAGGCTCCTCCTCCCCCTCCCATCCCCTTACTGTGGGGGTTCCCCAAGGTTCAGTTCTTGGTACCCTTCTGTTCTCGATCTACACTCACTCCCTTGGTGACCTCATTCGCTCCCATGGCTTCAACTATCATCTCTACGCTGATGACACCCAAATCTACATCTCTGCCCCTGCTCTCTCCCCCTCCCTCCAGGCTTGTATCTCCTCCTGCCTTCAGGACATCTCTGTCTGGATGTCTGCCCGCCACCTAAAACTCAACATGTCCAAGACTGAACTCCTTGTCTTCCCTCCCAAACCCTGCCCTCTCCCGGACTTTCCCATCTCTGTTGACGGCACTACTATCCTTCCTGTCTCACAAGCCCACAACCTTGGTGTCATCCTCGACTCCGCTCTCTCATTCACCCCTCACATTCAAGCCGTCACCAAAACCTGCCAGTCTCAGCTCCGCAACATTGCCAAGATCCACCCTTTCCTCTCCATCCATACCGCTACCCTGCTCGTTCAAGCTCTCATCCTATCCCGTCTGGACTACTGCATCGGCCTTCTCTCTGATCTCCCATCCTCGTGTCTCTCCCCACTTCAATCCATACTTCATGCTGCTGCCCGGATTGTCTTTGTCCAGAAATGCTCTGGGCATGTTACTCCCCTCGTCAAAAATCTCCAGTGGCTACCAATCAATCTGCGCATCAGGCAGAAACTCCTCACCCTGGGCTTCAAGGCTGTCCATCACCTTGCCCCCTCCTACCTCACCTCCCTTCTCTCCTTCTCCAGCTCAGCCTGCACCCTCCGCTCTTCTGCTGCTAATCTCCTCATCGTCCCTTGTTCTCTCCTGTCCCGCTGTCAACCCCCGGCCCACGTCATCCCCCGGGCCTGGAATGCCCTCCCGCTGCCCATCCACCAAGCTAGTTCTCTTCCTCCCTTCAAGGCCCTACTGAGAGCTCACCTCCTCCAGGAGGCCTTCCCAGACTGAGCCCCCTCCCTCCTCTCCCCCTCATCCCCCTCTCCATCCCCCGTCTTACCTCCTTTCCTTCCCCACAGCACCTGTATATATGTATATATGTTTGTACATATTTATTACTCTATTTATTTTACTTGCACATATCTATTCTATTTATTTTATTTTGTTAATATGTTTGGTTTTGTTCGCTGTCTCCCCCTTCTAGACTGTGAGCCCACTGTTGGGTAGGGACTGTCTCTATATGTTGCCAACTTGTACTTCCCAAGCGCTTAGTACAGTGCTCTGCACACAGTAAGCGCTCAATAAATACGATTAATTGATTGAACAAAACATTTTCTAATTGTATCTCAGCTTCTGAATAGACATAAGAGCCTCAGAGGTCAGAAATATGGGACAAGTCTTCGAACCCTGCTTGGTAGCCAAGATCCCGGTTCCCTAAATTTGGAATATTAGTTTCTCCTGTTTCTCCCAAAGGAACGGCAGTGAGACAACTAGAAAGGCAGATTGCTCTGACATTGAAAGAGCCTGTAAATCCAATCTTTCAGAGGTCTAGATTGCCTACCTTTCAAGCGCCATTCCTCCCCACACCCACTCACTCATGCACGCACACACACACACAGTAATTTAAGTTAAAATGCAAGAAAAGAGTTGACTATGTATCGATTGAATTTAGTATGGCTTTCAACTTCATGTAAAGGAATGACTCTGGCAGACTTCCACACTGTAGGTATTTCACTCTTTGACAAAGCCAGGTTACATAACTCAGTTAGCGATTAAATTACCCATGAAGTAGCTATTTGGGAAGGGTTGGTTCAAGGTTGTTTCTTGTACCTGAACTTTTGTTTAAACTGATTTGAAGCCTATTCTTCTTTAACCCTCCGAGATAAAAGTAGAACAAAAAATCATGTTAGATCTTCATTAGCCAATGTTAAAAGCACCAGGTAAACTATATTCATTAACCAGCTGCCTCCATGGCCACCTTTGTCAAGAGAGACGCTTTAGAACTGTGAAATCATTATCAGTTCCATTCCCCTCTGTTATTAAATTTAAGGAGGCCTCCTTTAAATTAAATTTTATCCATTTATCTAATTCAAACAAATTTCTAACTGCAGGCTAGAATGTACTTGATGAAATCTTATTGTTGGTACAGTAATGGAGATAATCTCATTGTTTTGATTCCCTAATAGAATTGTGCGTTGATTACATGGGCCTGTAATAGTCTCCATCTGCACCAACATTTTCCTGAATCAGTCAATATTCAAGCTTCTTTCCTTCCTAAAAATGTTTCTGGTTTATGTTGACCTGACTGGTTCAATTTACACCTGTCCTGGGATTGAGCCTGATTCTGCCACCTGTGTATGGTAAGAGAACTCACTGCCTTTGGTGAAACTTGGGACCCCTGATTCGATTTATGTGGGAATGGGGGTGAAGAAGCAGGGGCAGGACTATTTTGGAGCAACAGGGAGAGAGTCCAAGAAGCACAGCCTAGTGGAATGAGCACAGGTCTGGGAATCAGAGGATCTGAGTTCTAATCCCAACTGCTGTGTGACCTTGGGCAAGTCATTCACTTCTCTGTGCCTGTTTCCTCATCTGTAAAATGGGGATTAAGACTGTGAGCCCCATGTGGGGCAGGGACTGTGTCTGATCCAATTATCTTATATCTACCCCACCACTTAGTAATAATAATTATGCCATTTCTTAAGCGCTTACTATGTGCCAAGCACAAAACTAAGTGCTACAGTGTCTGCCACATAGTAAGCACTTAAGAAATACCATAATTACTATTATTAGTGCCCAGAGTCTCAGCAAACTGGCATCCAAGGGAAGGAGGTGGCCCCCAAAATACCCTGTCAGAAGCTATCAATCAGGCCAGTGTCTGGGCCAATTACAACACACAAACACCCACACACACACACACATGCACATGCATGTGTGATCTCAACCTAATGGTTTTCAGCATGTCAATGCTAATTTGTGACAAAGAGAACTTTGGATCCTACCTTTGATGCCGTGTTATACCAAGTAGGGGGTAAAAGGAGAAGCTCTTGAATTCTTGGGAGTTGTAGTTCTGGAGGAGCTCGGAACATTCATGCCTGGACTCCAACTCTACCACTGTGCCCTATTCTCTGAACATGGAAACCCGGAATTTCTGGAGCCATTCTATATCCGATGGTATCTGGAAACGGAAATCCTGGTGGAGTCAGGATTGGAACCCACGACCTTCTAACTTCTGGGTCTGTGCTCTTTCCACTAGACCACACTGCTTCTCTGTTCTGAATCACTCCAAAGTGGGCAATGGAGAAGGCATAGATTGGAGTCTAGAAAGCCCAAAAGGAATCTAGCGACCAGGTAAAGGTGCTGATTTGAGGGAGCCCAGTGCCAGATAAAAGACAGGACCGAAGAGCCTGCACCCCCATTCATGTTGATTGGGTACTCAGCATGGGGTTTGCAAAAATGGGCACAAAATGGACTTCTCTACAGGAAATCTCTTCACAAAATGCCTTTGATGGACACAGATATGATTAGAGTAAGCCATCTGTGCCATTTACCCATCCACCTCATTGTCGGTGCAAGGACTCCCAGGAGATAATAATAAGGCTTAATAATTCAATAGTTACACATCCCCTATTGAGCTTCAGACATCAGGTATTTATTGTTTTAAATATGCAGACAGTATCCCTGGTTTGCTGTAGGCTGATCCAGGCAATGATAGAAAAGCATTCCAGGAATTGGAACTCCCCAAGCAAACCCCGTCAGCCAAACTGCCAGCACCAACTACTCTCGGCTCTTTAAAAAAGAAAAAGGTATTAGTTAAGTGCTTGTTCTGTGCCAAGCGCTGTTCTAAGCTCTGGGATAGGTACAAGGTAATCAGGTTGGACACAGCCACTGTCCCACAAGGGGCTCACAACCTTAATCCATTTTACGGATGAGGTAACTAAGACACAGAGAAGTGAAGTGACTTGCCCAAGGTCACACAGCAGTGAAGCGATGGAGCCTGAATTAGAACCTAGGTCCTTCTGTCTCCCAGGTCCATGCTCTGTCCATTAGGCCACACTGCTTCTCTGAGGAAGGCTCTTGCTCCCTCTAAATGCTTGGATATGCATGACTAGGCTGAAGCTCTCTGCTCCTTTCAGGCCCCTCTACATTCTGACACTGATAATGCAGACACCTGAAAGTGCTGGGGGTGTCTCACCCCACAATCCTTTCTCTCCTTCCCCATCATCCCTCATTTTCCCAACTTCAGGAAAGAAGGGGAAAGTGCCCAACCTCATTCATGCATTCATTCTTTCAATCATATTTATTGAGCGCTTTCTGTGTGCAGAGCACTGTACTAAGCACTTGGAAAGTAAATTCGGCAACAGATGGAGACAATCCCTTCCCAACAATGGGCTCACAGTCTGAGAGCTGTCTATTTAGGGGGCCCAGATTTAGTTAATGTTGGAGCAGAAAGCATGTAGCCAGCATGACTTACCTTAGGCAACCTTGCCGCAGCCCTTCTTGAGAACCTGTCCTGTTTTCAGACCATGGAAAAGATTACTTCTGAAATCAATGGAAGTCAGGTCTGCTTAAGGAGAATTAAATGGGGCCTTTCAAATGGTGCTTTTTCCTTGGGTTGGGATCTAGGGAGGCAGTAGAGAAAATATGCTCTGGTAGTCTCAGGGGGCCAGGTTCAACCCAGGCAGAGGCGGCAAACAGGCTAGGGGAAAATTGCTGAGGGAAGGATCAGCTAACCCCAGCCATTTACCTGGGATGACTGAATGCTTGCTCTCCTGCGCTGCAGCCATAGGGTCGTACAGCTTGGCCTTGAGAATGTACATTCATTATGGGCAGGGAAACTTTCTACTAATTCTGTTGTAGTACACTCTCCCAGGTGCTGTTAGTACAGGGCTCTGCATACAGTAAACGTTCAATAAATACAATCGATGGATCGATTGAGACCTTAGTAGGACTCCTAGCACAGAGCATGACTTTTGTACCACCTGAGGGGCATGGCAGAGGATGGGGCGATCTCCCCTGGAATTGGAAAGATTGTGTACATTATATTGTGCACCATATAACTTTTTTAATGGTATTTGTTAAGCGCTTACTAGGTGCCAGGCACTGTACTAAGTGCCAGGATAGATATTCATTTATTCAGTCAGTCATATTTATTGAGTCCTTATTGTGGGCAGAGCACTGTGCTAAGCTCTTGGAAAGTACAATACAGCAATAAAGAAACCTTCCCTGCCCACAATGGTCTCACAGTCTAGCGGGGGGAGACAAACAGCAACACAACTAAACAGGCATCAATATAAGTAACTGAAGCACAGAGAAGCTAAGGGACTTTCCCAAGGTCACACAGCAGACAAGTGGCAAGCCAGGATTAGAACCCAGGTCCTTCTGGCTCCCAGACCCAAACTCTATCCACTAAGCCATGTTGCTTCTATACTTCTATGCTTCAGAACTTCTATTTATGTACTTCTAAATTCTCTAATTTCTATGCTTCTATAACAAATGCATATCTAACTTCTAACTTCTACAACCTCTATAACTGTTATATGCTACTCTCCCATGCACTTAATACTTGGGTTGGGCACAGTAAGCACTAAATAAATATGACTGATTTATTAATTGGATGACTGTAGGGTTACAGGGGCAACGATTCTTTCTCAGGATGGGGCAAATGTCTGAACCAGGTAGAGATTAGAGAGGGCAGAGTGTTCAGAGGGAGTTGGCTAGAGTCACTGCCATAAGACCTACACAGAGCAAGGGCCCACATTTTGGAAATGCGGGAGCCAATCAGTCAACCACATTTTCCTCTCTCTCTCTCTCTCTCTCTCTCTCTCACACACACACACACACACACACACAGACGTACACGTGCATCTATCTCTTCACAACCATTGCTCTGGGCCTGAAAATATCCCTATACCTATCCAGAAAAGACAAGGTAGGCAAGAGGAAATCAGCTAATGGAGATTTCAAAAGCTGAAGAAGCTGCCCTTCCCCCCACATAACATGGATCATTCCATAAAAGATCAAACTCCAGGAATAATTTTCTGGCTCTTCCTGATGAGAATTTCTGATGGCTTCCTACAGCCTTCCCCTCCTGGCGTATTCCAACCCTGCTTCATCAGGAAATCTTCTCCAGATGGTCCGGTTTCATAGCCATTATTCAAATGTTACTGTGTCATGCTTGGCAATTAACTGTACTCCCCCTGTTTGGGGAAAGTCTTTCACCGACTTCCTACAGATGCTCTAGGAATGTGGAAAGTTCATTTTTTTCATGACAATCGCAGCTCCTGTAATCAGGACCATTTGATTCCCATTGCTCCAAAGTGGTCCCTAGCATTCTTCTGGTCTCTGAGCTAAGGAGTTTAACAGACTTCTGTGAGTCACACATTTCCAGCTCTTTTTCTTGGAAATTTGGAGATGGAAAAGTGCCACCCGACCACCGAGGCCCTCCGAGTGTGCGGAGTGGCCACAGAATGCAGGGTCCTCCAGTGGTGCTGCCTGGAGCTGAGTTAAACCAGCTGGAGCTCAGAAATTTTTGCCGCTGGCTGGGCTGCAAGTTAACAACTGCTGAAGCCCTTTCCCTGCTGCAAGAATAGCACACGGCCAAAGGAAAGGAGAGAGATATTTTGTTAATGTGTTTTGTTTTGTTGTATGTCTCCCCCTTCTAGACCGTGAGCCCGCTGTTGGGTAGGAACCATCTCTATATGTTGCCAACTTGTACTCCCCAAGAGCTTAGTACAGTGGTCTGCACACAGTAAGCGCTCAATAAATACGATTGAATGAATGAATGAATAAAGGACTTCCTTTTGAAAAACAGGGCCAGGGGATGACCTGCACCTGGAGCCGATGATGGAATTCCCACAGAGTGTTCAGAACTCAGGCCGAGATGGCCCCTAAAGATGGTAGCCAGGATCTTACCAAGGAAGACCAATTCCAGGTAGTCACTAGGGCTAGTGGGAAGGAAAGCAGCAAAACAGTCAGAGCCGGAAGTTCCTCCAGGTTGAAATTTTGCAGAGCCTGAGAAAAGCTGCCTCAACTCTTTCAGATCAATATGGAAAGGTTTAGGGATCTGAAGTTTCAATTCGCCACCATGAACTGTAGTCTTCAATATTCTGGTTTAGAAATGGAACTTCTGCCAAAGGAGATGTTGGCTTAAAGATATGTTAGGCATGTCTTTTTTTTTCTTTTATATTTTTAATGGTATTTTTTTTCCACATTAAGCTGAGCATTTGGTCTTCAGTGAGACATGTGTGAAGTATATCTGGGAGGATGTCGCCTTAGAAGAAAATGAAAGAGGAAATAGGGGTGACAGAGAGAACAGAAATAGCATCATTAACAAATATTCTACAAGTGCCTTCTGGGTACAAGGCATTTATTCAGTTCCACAGGAAATGTAGCAAGGGGAAAGATGACTCGGGCCTCAGTCTGATAGAGAAGAAGGGGAGATGTCGATGAACATAATATGTATATATCGAAATGAACATGTCTCTGAGCACATAGTTCAATCATGGTATGCACATATTCACTCCTCAAAACATGGAGAGCTTAGACCACAGACCAATATCTTTTCTCCCTTCTACCTAGTCTGTAATCTCCATGTGGGACAGGGACTGTGTGCGATCTGCCCAGACTGCATTTAACCCGGCGCTCAGCACAGTGCTTGGCACAAAGTAAGGGCTTAACAAGTACCACAATCATTAGTAAAATTATCATGACATACACATAGGAGCATAGATAAATGTCAGAGGGGAAAACTGGTGATGAAGGCAGACCTTTCTTTAGGATGATGTGGGAGCAGCATGGCCTCAATAAAAGAGCATGGGAATGAGAGACAGACTGTTTCCTCAACTGCAAAATGGGGATAAATGGCAATAATAGGGGTATTTGTGAAGTGCTTATTATGTGCCAAGCACTTGATAGAAGAAAATCAGGATGGAAACAGTCTCTGTCCCACTTGGGACTATGTAGGATAGAGAACAGGTAATGAATTCCCATTTTACAAATGAGCAAACTGAGGTACATAGAAGTTAAGTGATTTGCCCAAGGTCACATAGCAAGCAAGTGCAGAGCCAGAATTAGAACCCAGATGTTCTGACTTCCAGGCTTATGCTCCTTCCACTAGGCCATGATGCTAAGATACCTCTTCAATCAATCAATCATATTTAGTGAGCACTTACTGCGTGCAGAGCACTTAATAGCTTAATAGCTTAATACTAAGCACTTAATAGCATTACTTTTCATTTATTTAAAGTTCATGTATTTATTTATCTAAAGTTATCATGACTATTATTACTTTCCAACTTTTTACTGACAGATCAAAAGAAGTGGAGAGCTGGCATTGGGCAGGATGGTGGCGTGGCATGGCAGCTTTACACATGAGAGCAGCCAGGTAGACTCACAACAAACTCCACATCCAAGCACACACCGCTCTAAACGAATATCTGCAAACTGGCGAAAAGGAGGCAATGGCACCTCCAAGATTTCTCCCTGCCATTACCTCAGAGAGGGGGCCACCTATACTTACAGATATTTTTACTGACAATTGTGGATGGGGCCAATTTTAGCTCATTTTTATGACCCACCTGTAAACGTACAGTCAGCAACTCTGCTACTCTCCTTTTCTCTTAGGCTGTGAGCCTCATGTGGGACAGGAACTATATCCAAGCTGATTATCTTGTCTCTAACCCAGTACTTAAAATGGCTCTTGGAACATATTAAGTACTTACTAAATGCTATTATCACTATAATTATTATTGCTGTTATGGTTATGTGTTTAGCCAGATTTTAAATTGTGAAATGTACACAAATTTGCATGGCATGAGACAGTTCTGCTTAAAGGAATCCTAAGACCCGCCCCCAGTCCTTAACAAGAAATATTGCCCTGGAGTCTCTAACAGATAAGAAAAATGGGCTGAATGGAGATTTTCCTCCTGTGCCCAAAGGCAGAGAGTAGGAATAAGAAGGGAGAGGAGGGGATGCCCTGGGGAATCTAGAAACTGGGTCATCAGAGGTTGGCAGATAATGTGGAAAGAGCCTTGGCCTGGGCATCAGGAGAGCTGGCTTCTAAGTATGGCTCTGCCACTTTCTGCTGTGTGACTTTAGGCATGTTTTGGGGGGTATTTTCTGGTGTTTGTTAAGTGCTCGCTATGTGTTAAGCAGTGTTTTAAGTGCTGGGGTAGATACAAGTTAATCAGGCCAATCAATGGTATTTATTGAGTGCTTACTGTGTGGAGTGTACTAACTGCTTGGGAGAGAACAATACAACAGAGGTGGTACACATATTCCCTGCCCACAACAAGCTTACAGTCTGAACCTCAGTTTCCTCACCTGTAAAATGAGGATTTAAATATCCCTTCTCCCTCCCCGTTAAACTGTGAGCCCTGTGTGGGACAGGGACCGTGTCCTTTCTGCTTATAATGTAGCTTCCCCACCACAGTGATTGAATCATAGTAAGCACTTGAGAAATTCCACCATAATTATTATTAAAATGTAGTTGATAGCTGCACAGCTGCACTTCGGGGCTTGCACTGATTGTCTTCTGGCTTAACCTCCTTTCTAGACCCAAGTCAATTTACCCCCCTATCCAAGTAGATCCCACACAGTTCCATCACAGTAGTAAATTTAGTAGCAACCAACCTGTTTTCTGTCAAAATTGGTTTTGTCAACCTTTGTATCAAAAATATAAGGATTAGGCATCTCAGGGCCCCAGTGTGAGAACACAATTGAGTCTGTGTTGAGATCAATAATTTACAGACCATAGACTGAAAGTTCAAGCTTATTCTTATCAAAGCTGAAGGAATTATCTCAGTTCCTTGGACAAAATTCCTTTTATCCTTGATTTTATAGTGAGGTGGCCTTGTAGGAAATCTGAACAGGAAGTCTTCAACTTAAGACATTTTGAGTTGTCAGAAAGTCCTTGCAAGAGACCCTTATTGAATTCATACTGTTTCAGCTTTACAACATGATGGTTTTGACCTGACAACAAAAGTCTCTTTAATGATAATGACTGTGGTGTTTGTTGAGCACTTACTATGTTCCAGGCACTGTACTAAGTGCTTCAGTAGGTTCATTCATTCATTCGTTCATTCAGTCGTATTTATTGAGCACTTACTGTGTGCAGAGTACTGTACTAAGCGCTTGGGAAGTACAAGTCAGCAACATATAGACACAGTCGCTACCCAACAACAGGCTCACAGTCACAGTTCCTGTCCCACCAAGGGCTCCCAGTCTCCATCGCCATTGTACAGATGAGGTAACTGAGGCACAAAGAAGCCCAAGGTCACACAGCAGACAAGTGGCAGAGCCGGGATTAGAACCCAGGTCCTTCTGACTCCCAGGCCTGAGCTCTAACCACTAGGCAACACTGCCTAGTCTTCAATGATATTGACTTTTGGGACCGAGGAAGAGGTCAATGGGCTGTGTGGGAGATTCAAGAAAATAGGGAAAAAAACTTAAGAATTTTGATGGTGTGGGGAAAGGGGGAGGGAAACTATAAAAGAGGTCAGGGATAGGCCCAAAGAAGAATGGCTTGGGGATGTTAGCTAATGGGGAGGGATGTGTTACCTGTTTGTCGACACAGAGTAGGAGCAGATGGCCCGGGGCCAGGGGACCGAGTGTTGGGCGGATGGTGGGCAACAGTCGGGGACCGGCCGGGGACATGCTGCCCTTGTCAGTGAAGGCGTCCGGGCCTGGGGATTGGGGGGCTCGGGAGATCCGGGGGGTCCGGAGGATCCGGGGCTGCGGGCCTCATTGGTACAGATGATCCCAGCGGTGGCAGGATCCCCAGGAAAGCTCCTTCCGGGCTGCCGGACAAGGGGTGGCCACTGCGGGAGTGCCAGGCCCTGCACGGGCCTAACCACCAACAGGACCATTGTATGGCCACGCTGCGAGACAAGAAGACACAGAATGTCCTGATCGTGATCAGGATTTTGTTCCTGACCATCATCTTGACTTTGCAGTTACAGAAAAATCCCAGCCCGTGCACTGCGCTCTTCTGCCGCTAACCTCCTCACTGTGCCTCGTTCTCACCTGTCCAGCTGTCAACCCCCGGCCCACATCCTTCCCCTGGCGTGGAATGCCCTCCCTCCGTACATCCACCAAGCTGGCTCTCTTCCTCCCTTCAAAGCCCTACCTCCTCCAGGAGGCCTTCCCAGACTGAGCCCCCTTTTTCCTCTCCTTCTCCCCTCCCCATCGCCCCCCTCCCTCCCTCTTCCCTACCCTCTTCCCCTCCCCACAGCACTTGTATATATTTGTACATATTTATGACTCTATTTTATTGATCATATGTATTTATCTAGAATTTTATTTATCTATTTTGATGATATTGACACCTGTCTATTTGTTTTGTTTTGTTGTCTGTCTCCCCCTTCTAGACCATGAGCCTGTTGTTAGGTAGGGACTTTACCTGTTGCCGAATTGTACTTTCCAAGCGCTTAGTACAGTGCTCTGCACACAGTAAGCGCTCAATAAATATGATTGAATGAATGAATGTCAAGTGGACTATCCAGGGAGAGTCGACCTAACCATGGAACCTTTCTGATGCAATAGAAATCAATCAATCAACCAATCAATAGCATTTTTCAAGCACTTACTATCTGCAGAGCACCATCCTAAGCTCTTGGGAGAGTACAATACAACAAAATGAGCCAAAGTGTTCCCTGCCCATAATGAGTTTACAGTCTAGAGATGAGCTTACAGTCTAGAAACAAGCTCCCAGTTAGTCTAGAGATGTAGTAATGTAGTATGGATAATTGGCTGAGTATGCAATACTAGGTATTTTTGATAAAAGTAGAATATACTATTTTGGTTCCCCAATCTACAGCACTGCCCCATGAGAAAAGTGGTTCAGACCTCCATTTCAACTTCAGGTGGGGTTTTCAGAATCCAGTCATGTCAGAAGGGTGAGATCTGCCTGCAGTCTGAAGTTCTCCTTTTTCAGGTGGACAGTTCTGGAAAATTTGTCTCATTCTTATCAGTTTGGGCCACCAGAATCTGGCCTGTCCAAATTCATCCCTAGCCTCAGGGACAGTAGGGAAACTGGGTGAGCTCTGCCCCTCACTATCTCTGACAAGATATGGGTCAGAGGCCCAGGCATCCAATGTGGTCCACAATCCCCAGAACCACCAATGAATCAGGGACAGGAACCCAAGCCCTGAAGTGACGATGATGATGGTATTTGTTAAGCGCTTACTATGTGTCAAGCACTATTCTAAGCCTTAAAGTAGGTCAAGGAAGGATGGACAGGAAAACCCAGGAAACTTCAAAATTCCCAGGGGCAAGTTTTTTAATGGTATGTATTAAGCATTTATTATGTGCCCAACACTGTATTAAGCCCTGGGGTAGATACAAGATAATCAGGTTGGACACAGTCCATGTCCCACATGGGGCTCACAGTCTTAATCCCCATTTTACAGATGAGATAAGTGAGGCCCAAAGAAGTAAAGTGACTTACCCAAGGTCACCCAAAAGAAAAGTGGCACAGTCAGGATTAGAACCCAGATCCTTTTGACTTCCAGTCTTATGCTCTATCTTCTAGGCTGCTCTGCTTCCTGGCTTTAGAACCAGTCCAGGTCCTCCCAACCCCTTACTAGTCCAGATTCCACAGAGCTGCCAACAAGGAGCGCTGAATCTTGGGAAGCCCCAGACTACACGGGTCAGCCTGTGAAGCAGAGGGTGCTTGGCTGGAAGTGGATGGTACTCAAGAATGCTGGGAGTAGAACAGTTATTTGACTCTGTCAGTTTGAGGTTCTATTTTGGTGGGGAGAGGAGGAGGAGAGAGATAGGATGGGGGAGGAAAGAAGAGATGAGTGAAACCAAGGACCACAGGGACACCAGGTGGGATGGGGGAGGGGAGGTTAAAAAGCATCAGTTGCCAGCACACCAGCCCTTTAGCTTTAAAGACATAAGTTCCTACTGGGATCTTTGAACTTTGATTATTCCAGTTGCAAAATTGCTTCTATCTATAGGCTGCCCAAAGTCAGAGGGGGTGAATTGCACTAATTTGAATTTTCTGTGAGGGCAGAAGGGAGGAATGTAAAACCCAGGATGATTCACTGTGATGCCGTTACCTAATGTAATGCTCGGTTCCTTCCAGGAAGGCTCTCTAACATCCTCTTCCTCCTCCACAGCTCCTCTCTCAAATGGCTGCTTCCAACTCTGTTGTATTGTATTCTCCCAAGTGTTTCACACAGTGCTCTGCACACAGTAGGCACTCAATAAACACAATTGATTGATTGATTGATTGATTGATTGATTGATTGATTGAAGCAATGGAATCCACAAACACTTTCTGACACATTCCTCGTGTCCAGAATGGGCTGAAGACCCTTTGAATGCCTGTCTCTGGGAATCAGGGGATGGGCAGGATGGAGAGGAGCAGAGGAAGAGGAAATTGGATGATGGAAATATTTGTTTCTTCTGGATATGATATTAATCTGGGGTGTTCTTCTCCGAGAAGGGCAGAGTTGGGGGAAATCTCATTTCTGGGTTGAGGGGAGCATCCGGGGAGGGATGCGAGTTGAGGTTGGATTTCTGACAGAGTCATCCCCCTAGACACACAGTCTCCTTGCCTGCCCCCACCCTGCTGCTCTCCCATGGCACTAGCTCTACAGCTCGTCGAGGTGATCAGTCACCAAGGTGGATTTCTGGGCTCAGTTTTAAGCCACTTGAAATTGCTGTGGATTCAGAAATTCTGTCCAAAGCTTGGACTCCAAGAGCCAGAATGGCTCTGCTAATTCTGAAATGGTCACAATATAGTACCAGAAAGACAATACCAGGAAGAGGCAGCAGCGTGGCTCAGTGGAAAGAGCATTGGCTTTGGAGTCAGAGGTCATGGGTTCAAATCCAGGCTCCGCCACTTGCCTGCTGTGTGACTTTGGGCAAGTCACTTAACTCCTCTGGGCCTCAGTTCCCCCATCTGTAAAATGGGGATTAAGACTGTGAACACCCTGTGGGACAACCTGATCACCTTGTAACCTCCCCAGTGCTTAGAACAGTGCTTTACACATAGTAAGCACTTAATAAATGCTATCATTATTATTATTATTGTTATTATAACACAACTAGCTGTTGTGCCCAGAACACTGGGAATCTCCCTGTCACTGCCAGCTGTCAACCAGAGAAACCAATTCAATCCTTTTTTTTGTTCTCACCCTCCCTTTCCACACCTGTCTTTAAACTTGTACCTTTACTCCACTGTCCTCTCAGCCCCTCTTCACCAAATTTTGAGCTTACCCCAATTAATTAATGAATTAATTAATGTCATTTGTTAAGAGCTTACTACACGTCAAGCACTGTGCTAAGCGCTGGGATAGGTACAAGTTAATCAGGTTTTGTTTTGTTGCCTGTCTTCCCCTTCTAGACTCTGAGCCCGTTGTTGGGTAGGGACCGTTTCTATATGTTGCCAACTTGTACTTCCCAAGCACTTAGTACAGTGCTCTGCACACAGTAAGCGCTCAATAAATACGATTGAATGAATGAATGAATGAGGTCGGGCACAGTTCCTGTCCTATATGAGCCTCCTTTGGCCTGGTGGATAGAGCACGGGTCTGGGAATCAGAAGGACCTAGGTTCTAATCCTGACTCTACCACTTGTCTGCTGTGTGACCTTGGCCAAGGAACTTAACTTTTCTGTGCCTCTAGTTCTCTCATCTGCAAAACGAGTGTTAAGACTGGGAGCCTTATGTGGAACAGGGACTGTGTTCAACCAGATTTGCTTGGATCCACCCTGGCTTGAAAAGCAGCCAGGGTTAGCGGGGATGGAAACAGCGAGGGCAGAGAAGGGGAGGGCAAGTAAAGAAATGAAAACCTTAAGACTTCTTCTGGGCAGCAGCTGGTATTGACAGGAAAATGTTTAATTTTTTGGCAGAGATAACTAGTGGGTATGGGCTTCCGACACGTTTCCTAATGAGCTTCCCCCAGCCCCACAGCATTTATGGACACATCTATAATTTCTTTATTTATATTGATGTCTGTCTCCCCCTCTAGACTGTAAACTCATTTTGATCTGGGAATATATCTGTGATATTGTTACATTTTACTCTCCCAAGCGCTCAGTACAGTGCTCTGCACACAGTCAATGCACAATAAATATGATTGACTGACTGAGGCAGAAGAAAGGAAGAGAAAAGAGGACAGGAGGCAAGAGATGAAGGGGAGTTAGAAGGGGAGAGGGATGGGATGGAAAGCGTACCAGAAGGGAAGAGAGAGAAAGGTAGGAGTATTTGTATCCCCACACTAGAGATGGGGAAACTGACACACATAGAGAAGCATTGAGGCCTAGTGGATAGAACACAGGCCAGGGAATCAGAAGGACCAGTTGTCTGCTGCGTGACTCTGACACTTAATTTCTCTGTGCCTCAGTTACCTCATCTGTAAAAATGGGGATTAAGACTATATGTTCCATGTATGGCATGGACTGTACCTAACCTGATTAGCTTGTATCTGCCCCAGCCCCTTATACGGTGCCTGACACATAGTAAGCACCTAACAACTACAATAAAAAAGGGGTTAAGTGCCTTGCCCAAGATTAAGCCTTGAGTATGTTCTTCCCTGCGGCAATTCCAAAACAGGTATAGAGCCTGGCAAAACAGCTAATCTGGGCAGTCTGAACATCAGACTGAACATTATAAGTGGCCACCCTACCTCCATCAGCTTGGACCTGTTGCAGGATAAATGAGTTCTGAAACCTCCTGAGGCTAAAACACACCTTTTCCCATCTCAAATTCGACCCTGTGCCCATGTGGCCCTGGTAATCATTCGATCAATGGTATTTACTGCGTGCTTACTCTTTGCACACCACTGAACTAATTGCTCAGGTGAGGACAATTTAATAGAGTTGGTAGGCACAATCCCAGCCCACAAGGAGATTAAACTCTAGAGAAGGAGCTTTGAGAAGCAGTTTAGAGAAGCAGAATGGCATTGTGGATAAAGCACGGGCCTGGAAGATCGTGGGTTCTAATTCCAGCTCTGCCACATAATAATAATAATAACAATAATAATGGTATTTGTTAAGTGCTTACCATGTACCAAGCACTGTTCTAAGTGCTGGATAGATACAAGATAATCAGGTTGTCCCACGTTGGGCTCACAGTCTTATTTTCCATTTTACAGATGAGGTAACTGAGGCCCAGAGAAGGTAAGTGGCTTGCCCATCCCACAGCAGAGTAGTGACAGAGGTGGGATTGGAACCCATGTCCTCTGACTCCCAAACCCGTGCTCTTTCCACTAAGCCACACTGCTTGTCTGCTGTGTGACCCTGGGCAAGTCACTTCATTCCTCTGTGCCTCAGTTACTTCATCTGTAAAATGGGATTAAGGCTGTGAGCCTCATGTGAGACAGGGAATGAGTCCAACCCAATTTGCTGGCAGCCACCCCAGCACTTAAAGGAACAGTGCCTGACACATAGTAAATTACCCAAATATCATTATTATTATTATTATTATTATCATTAGCTTCGGTAAGATGAGCCTTGATTTTAACAAAAAATAAAGCCATCCTAAGTAGACAGAACCATGCTCTGAAAGGCATGTGAAAAAAGAAGAAGTTTGCCATAGTCAGCCTGATGTCCTTCACAGAGAAACCGTTGGCAACCATTGGTGGGGTGGGATGAATGTGAGCTTTTCTACCCCTGAGGTTCATTACATCAGTCATTTCCCTTAAAGCCCTTTGGAGTTACATAACTTCTCACGTGAACAAGGAAGGGCCCGGCCTCTTATTCCATTCAAATGATCTGACTTTTCACCATAACGCCTGAAAAGAGGAACAAGGCTTTGGTGGTTTTCATTCAACTATCCTGTGTAGAGAAGGAAAAGTTGATCGCAGTGACACTCTGAGTCACCACCTGTGTCCCTCGAGGCTAATGGGTTGGACAGACCTAAATGGGTTCCTGAGCCCTCCATTGTACAGTAGCTGTCAGGAGGCAAAGTATTCCCCGAGTGGAGAATTTAGTGGCTGGAAGGACAAGATTTGTTGGCACCAGTAGAGCTGGTTCGGTGGGTTCTTTCTGGGTAGATCCTGGGAACTAATATGATCAGTAGCTATTTGTCATCACAAAAGAGCCTCATAAAGCGCAATGGAGGGGAATGCAGAAGCAGCAATTTAGGCTGAAATTCAGCAAGAAAAGTAGTAATAGCATGTACTGAGCACCCACTGGGTACAATGTGCTGTGCTAAGTGTTCTGGAAAGTACCAAAATAGCAGAAGACACAATCCCTGCCCACAAGGAGCTTATACTCTAATAGGGATAGGCAGAAAAAAAAATCACAAATATTATGATCAAAGTTAGTAACTGAGAAATCTATTGAACATGTTTATGTACACACAATTGCTAAGAAATACCTCTAGCTAGCTAGAGGTGGCTGTTGGTTTGAATCACTTGGGTTCCACTGACCGTTGAGCTCATGGCTTTGAAGTGCTTCAGAGAAAAACTCTGTGCAAAACCCCAGTGTTATTACCATGGTTTTTTTACGGTATTTGTTAAGCGTTTACTATGTGCAAAGCACTGTTCTAAGCGCTGGACATTGGTCTTGCAAAGGGCTGCTGAAAAAACTCCCAAGGAGGATTTTCACCCCATCCAGTTTCAGACACCTGGCTAAAACCCTCCTTGGGAATCTTAAGTTCTGAAAGGAACTCAGCATGTTCCTCCCATCTAAGATTTCTCATTCCCCAAAGACCTCGCTGGCTCATGCTCTAAACCAAGAGAGCACAACAGGGTCCAACTCTCTGCCTCCAAGTTCTTTGTAGTTCCTCCGTTATGTCTCTTAAACATTTGCTGCGTTAAACACTGGAGGACAAGCTCAGGGAAATGACCCAAGCACAGTGGCCTAATGTTAAGACCACAGACCCAGGATTCAGAGGACCGGGGCTCTAATCCCGGCTCTGCTGGGATTGTCAGTTTTTTAACCTCCAGCAACTCACCTAACTTCTCTGTGCCTCATTTCCACAACTGTAAAATGGGGATTAAATCCTACTCCCTCCTATCCAGAATGCCTGGAAGTAGGAGCTCAATTTGGAAGTGAATTCTTTACCACTAGGACCTGGCTGTAGCCAATACTCAAGGGAACACCATAATAACAAATCGATATATCCTTACTGCTTCTTCCTTTTGCCCCTCCTGACCCCTGCCTCTCACCTTTCCCAACCTAGAAGGCCCTTCCCTCTTCCGCTTAGCTAAATCGTGTCCTTCCCTTCCTTCAAAGACCTTCTAAAAAGCAACCTCCTCCAGGAAGTATTCCCTGATTAATCACCTCCATTGACGTAGACCAGCCATGTTGAAAGCCACCTCTATACTCATGTGACACCTATTATTTATTTTTATTTATCCACTTGTATGTGTGTATGGGCGAAGGAATGTAGAAGAACATGAGATCCAGAGATGAGAAAATTTGGCCCATCTAGTTTAGAAAGAGAAAGATCCTCAGAGAGGAGGATGGTCCTCTTTCCCACGAATCTGTGTGCATGCACTCCTGTTAACTTTAGTTCTCCACCTCCTCTCTGGCTCAGGCCAGTTCAGTATAGTTGGGGTTCCTGACCTCTAGGAGGGAGCTTCCAAAAAGTGGTAGCCCCTCAGCTCTGTGTTTAGCACTACAAGTCTCTTACCGCATAGTAATAGTAATGATGGTACTTGTTAAGTGCTTATCATATGCCAAGCACCATTCTAAGTGCTGGGGTAGATACAAGTTAATCGGGTTGGACACAGTCCCTGTCCCACATTCATTCATTCAGTTGTATTTATTGAGCGCTTACTCTGTGCAGAGCACTGTACTAAGTGTTTAGAAAGTACAATTCTGCAACAAATAATGAACAGGAGATGGCTCTGCAAGAAACTAATTTCTCCCTTCTTTGACCCTCAGATACTCTCTTTTGAGGCCTTGAAGATCTTAGGTGGCCAAATAAACAGTAGAGTTTTTGCAGGAAGCAAAATTATTTATTTGTCCACCCCACATATTATCTTCTTTTGTTCTTGAAGGCTTTAGGTACAGAACATAGAGCATGGGGGTCTCATTCTTAATCCCTATTTGAGGCCCAGAGAAGTGAAGTGACTTGTCCAAGGTCACATAGCAGATATATGGAGGAGGTGATATTAGAACCCAGGTTCTGGGTCTCCCAGATCCATGATTCTAAGTCATACAACAGAGTAAGCCACTTTTGATTCTAAAGCAGAATAATGAGTTAGCTGGTTCTGTCTTTATAGGGAGACAGCATGGCATAGTGAATAGAGAACGGGCCTGGGGGTCAGAAGGTCATGGGTTCTATGCCTGACTCCACCACTTGTCTGCTGTGTGACCTTGAGCAATTCACTTCACTTCTCTGGGCCTCAGTTACCTCATCTGTAAAATGGGGATGGAGACTGTGAGTCCCAAATGTGACAAGGACTGTGTCCAACTCGATTGGTTTGTATCCACCCCAGCACTTAGTTCAATGCCTGGCACATAGTGAAAGCTTAACAAATATCATCATTATTTCTTTATGTCTTTATTTAGTAAGAGGTAGGGCAGAGGGGACTGTTCCAAACCTGGCTTGGGCACTCCGCTGGTCTAGGCTCACGTACTGTTCCGAAGGAGCAAAGGCTGGGCCAGGGATGAAGCAGGGCCAGAAAGAGCTCATTGTGGGCAGGGAATATGTCTGTTTTTTGTTTCATTGTACTTTCCCAAATGCTTAACACCATGCTCTGCACATAGTAAGAGTTCAATAAATATAATCGAAAGAAAGAGCCAGGGCCTGCTGGTCCACCCTGCACTGGAGCAGCCATTTTGGTGGGCAAAGCAGGAGGTCAGTAGAGTTTCCTGGGGTGGGGAATAGATCAGAGAAGAAAGGGAAGCTGGGTGATGGAAGGTGGGAAGACTAGAAAACTGGAACAGGAAAGGGGGAGAAAGAGAGTGAGTTATGATTTCCGTCCCTTCCCCCTCCTCATACCCCAAACAAGATTACCCCTCCTAGATCACACACCCTGAAAGTCACTCAAGGGAACACACCCATGCTTTGGAACACACTCTCCTCTCCCACCTGCCAGATTTCACTCTCCCACACCCTCAGCTTTCCTTTCTATTTTGCCACATGACAATTAAAGAGGCTGCAGTCTTCTAGAGGAAGACCAGAGCAGAGAATCCAGGGGACCAGGATTTTAGTTCCATCTCTGTCACCGACTGTGTGACCTTGAGCAAGTCACTTAACTTCTCTGGGCCTCAGTTTCCTCACCTGTAAAAGGGAGAGAATCCTAACCCTTCTCTGACTCCTGGAGATAGTGAGAGGATAAGGAATCCCAATTCTCCAGTCATTTTTATTCCCCTCACCCCAGGGGCAGGGAGCAAGTCTACAAAAAGACATGCTGAGACACCATCAGCATCATAAAATGATGGATTGGGCCATGTCTCCCCTACCTCCGCCCCGCTGCAATTCCCTCACTGTGAATTGTCCTGGATATCAGAAGAGGGAAGGGTTGGGGGAAATGGCCTGGGGGGTGGGAGAGGTGTGGCATGTAGCTGGCATGTACATGCAGGCTGGAATTCTGCCACCCACACAGCCAGTTTTGTCTAAATCCAACCTTCATCTCCCTGGGAGGGAATCCTTAAGAGCCTAAGATCATGAGCAATCCTGTTTCTGGATCAGACCCATGTTCTACCAAGTCCCGTGCTCTTCTTTCCATCCTGAGATGTTCGGAAGAACCATGTGATATCTGTAGTACTGGTCAACCAGCTTCACAGTAAGGGTGGACTGCTCAACATACCTAACTTTATACCCTTCTAATTTCTCCTTAGTTTCACCCATTATGAACTTCTTGTCCCCTGGCTTTCATAAGAACAAAGAAATATGCCTATAGTATGTCAGACTCCTGGGCCTGACTCCTAGCATAAGGACCAGGAAACCCTGATTCCAGACTAGAAGAACTAAAATGCATGGAAATAGGCTCCCATAGTTTTTCCCTCTGCCTTTCCCCACCCTTCTGGGTAGGATTTTAAGCCGGATAATACCTGAGACAGGGACCAGTATTCAGAAATCAGTCCAGAGGATTCTGTTCTTGTCACGCGGGATTATATCCCCAAACAGCTTCATATACTATTTCACCAAGTTGGGAATAAATATGTAAGTGAACTAGCAGATGGGCTCAAGCTGGGGATAAATGAATGAAAACGCTTCTAATAAACACAAAACTTTCCTAAAATGATTTCTATCTTCCCCCAGAAGGAAGTTAGCTCCAAATGATTGATCTAAAATTGATTTTTTGAACATTTACAAGAGAGATTCTTTTGGGCAGTTTTTCCTCATCATTTTCCAAAAGATCCCCTGTGCTCTGGTCCAAAAGATGTGCTTTGTCTCAACAGAACTTTGCTTCATTCAGTTTAATTCATTTAATTTCTACTTGATGACGTCCTTCTGTCTTTTCCTCTCCAACAGCTTAAGCTTCCTGGCAATTTCATAGAGAAAATTAAAGTAATATTCTTTGTGAACTGAAATTGATTTTCCCCAGTTCTCTGTTGTGGAGGAAATAATAGCGAAGAGAAATAATAGGCACGGAGGCCTTGGATTTCACAGATTCCCTCCTGCTGTCTGGTTTTAAGCCAGTGTTTGCCCCTGTCAATCTCCAGCCTCTGAACAATAATCACTTATCTCCTGTCACTAGTTTGTACAACTTTCCGTTATTGTGGCTGAAAATAGATAGGTTCAAGGGCTGGTAATTAAATCATCCACTTGTCTTGTCTTCCCTTAAAAATTACTAAGAACCAGAAAACATTTGTACTCCCTGGAAAAATATTACCTGCTACATTTGTCCAAGTCCACACTTGTTTATAGAGTGGAGAAGAGAGGCAACTACGCAGGCAGTTCGGATGTTTAAAAAAAATCATATTTTCACCTGTAACATCCAGATAGTTGAAAAACTAGGAATAGGTGGAAAACTGGGCCTAAATTCCCCACTTCCCCTTGATAATATATATCTGACCTATATGTCTTGGGACTACTCTGTGAGCCCCACGTGACACAACCTGATTACCTTGTATCTACCCCAGCGTTTAGAACAGTGCTTGGCACATAGTAAGCACTTAACAAATGCCATCATCATTATTATTATTATTATTGTTCTGATAATCAAGTTTGGACCTGATCCCAAATGAGTGTGATGTGCATAATGTTCCCATCCAGATGCATTTACTCTTCACTCTGGTTTTTGGTTCTTCCTGTTCTTGAGAATTCTTTCAGGATTCAGATGACAACGATGGAAAATACGACTCTTTTAAGGTGACCTGCTTTTCTTTCCACACCACACTCTTTTTTCTCTAGTTCATTCTCCTAAAGTGGTGTGTCTGTATGTTACAATTACCAGACAAACACTTCTAATTAGCAAGGGGAACAGTGAAACTGAAGGGGAAAAAAAAGGAAGTTTCTGCCATCATAGTTCCCAAACTACAGGGTTCAATGAACCAGCAGGCACTATATATTTGTTCTCATTCTGTAGCCTTCTATTTTTTAATGGTATTCGTTAAGCATTTACTATGTGCCAGGCACTGAACTAAACGCTGGGTAAATACAATATCAGTTTGGACACAGTCTGTGTCCCACATAGGGCTCACAATCTTAATCCCATTTTACATACGAAGTAACCGAGGCACAGAGAAGTTAAATTACTTGCCCAAGGTCACACAGCAGGCAAGTGATGGAACTGGGATTAGATTAGACGTACTATGCACACATAGAGTGATGGTATTTGTTAAGCGCTTTCTATGCGTCAGGCTCTATATTAAGGACCGGGGTGGATACAAGCAAATCAAGTTGGATACAGTCCTTGACCCATTGGGGCTCAGAGTCTCAGTCCCCACTTTACAGACGAGGTAACTGAGGCGCAGAGAAGTGAAGCGACTTGCCCAAGGCCACACAGCAGACAAGTGGTGGAGTCAGGATTAGAACCCGTGACCTTCTGACTCCCAGGGCCAAGCTCTATCAACTAAGCCATGCTGCTACACACTTCCCCCAAGAACACGCTCCCCCCCATATCCCCACATAATGCCTTCCTTCTCTTCTTTTCTTCAGAAATGATAGACAAGACTTCAGAAGATAGAATCTGTGCAGAGGAACTGATGATAGTGCCAGTGGCTTGTGTAGTACCACATGCTCTCCCACTCTTCCCTCCCCATCATGTTCCCACTGGGGCAGGGTGTATATGGTGCAGTTGTGTAGTGGCTAGAGCGCTTACTATGTGCAGAGCACTGTTCTAAGCACTTGAGAAGGGAAGACAGACTAGGTTAGTGGGGTGGACCTACTGAGCTTCTGACAGCCTCATCCTAAATCTGAGTTCCAGAGGCCCAGGGCATTCAGCTGCTCCCATGTGGAAATGTAGCCAAAAGGGATGAATTGACTGGAAAGTTCATCACCAAGTCCCCATTCCCTCTGGTGAATGAATTAGAATAGCCAGAAGCTTGAAATAACAAATCCATCTCGGTCCCCTCTGCAGAAGTACCAGTAATACCTCTTTTCACCCCTTCATTCCATCCTTGCTCTTGGATGTTGCTTTAATTGCTTGATTTATGCTTTCCCAAGCAGGGCACAATGATCATTGCCATGAACCTTTGATTCCTGTTTCCTGAAGTTTGTTTGTTTTGTTTTTATGGTATTTGTTAACCGCCTACTATGTGCCAGGCACAGTACTAAGTGTTGGGTTGTATACAAGCAAATTAGGTTAGACCCAGCCCCTGTCCCATGTGGAGCTCACAGTCTCAATCCCCATTTTACAGATGAGGTAACTGAGGTCCAGAGACATAAAGTGACTTGCCCAAGGTCACACAGCAGGCAAGTGGCAGAGCCAGGAATAGAACCCACGACCTTCTGACTCCCAGGGCTCTGCTCTATCCACTACACCACACTGCTAGATCTGGAGCTATTGTCCCGCTTAATCTTATTCTAAAGACAATCCTAACAACACACCTAAGGCTAGTCTGAGGAGTAGACTAATCTTGTCATTACAAAAGACAAGCCATCACAAGTTTCCTGAATCTTGTGCCATATTGTGGTTAAATCTACAGCCTTGTAATAATAATAATCATTATTATTAGTGGCTACCATTGCTGCAATACCATACAGTTGTAATACTTCCTCCCTGAAATGCTATCTTTATTACACCTGTGCTCTTGTACTCCCTTAACCAGTGCATAAATTATCCATACCAGTATACATATATTTCTATATACTGAGATGCCTTGAGATTATTTGATTTTCATTAATAAATTAATGGAATTTATGGAGCACCTACCCCGTCCAAAGTACTGTACCTGGTGCTTGAAGGTGTAGAACAGGAGCTAAATACACAGTCCTTGCCTTCCAGAAGCTTACAATCGAATGAGGGAGACAAGCAAATTGTCTGAACAGTGGGAACAGGTGGAAGAACAGGGCTATACCAAGTAGTAGTGAATTCATTAGTCAAAATTTAAGACAAATGGTGGGAAGGGAATGAGGAATCTTGTGGTAGTTCAGCCAGTTTTACAGAGAACCCTTTGTCCCATGGGCCAGTACTCATAATGATTTAAAGAACACAGGTTCTATTGCAAGGGCCAAAGAGCAGTTCTAATTCATATCTATGTGCTCTTTCCCAGTGTTTAGTACAGTGCTTTGCACACAGTGAGGGCTTAATAAATACTATTACTACTACTATCATACTACTGTTACAAAAGTAACTCATTTGAGAAAAGCAGCTAGTAAAAAAAAAAGTGGCTCTAGAAATCTTTTGTTCTTATTTGCAATCCTAATAGTTAAGTAGTGTTGACTTCTATTCAGGTAAAAATGTTCCATTTCCATTAGAAGAGGTATAATCCTCTTTTAAATTCACCCAACCTTTCTTTCCCCTACACGTTTGGATATAGACTTACAAAGAGGCATGCTTTATATCAAGAGGCATTCATATGAATGCTGAAAAACATGTTTCCTTCCAAAACCTTGCCCAATCTATCATGTATGTAATTAAAATGGAAAAACGTTTCTATCATAGGAATTACTCTCTTCTGTGGCTCTTTTGCTATGAAATAGATTTAGATGCTGATATGAAAATGACGGCTTGTGCATATTTAGAATACAAACACCTCTCTTCCCCCACCCGCCCAATCTTGGCAGTCAAAATGAATGAGAGCTCAAGAGTGGTATAGCAAGTTTTCGCCTAGGAATGAGGTTATTGCTGGGTTATTTGAAACTCCCTACAAAAGCGGGTTGATTCTCAAAACGAAAAGAAAAAAATTGTTTTCTCAGCATGCAAAGTTTCAACCTTAATGGATTATTATTTTGCTTGAGTTATGCCTGGTTGAAAATGTCGAATTTGCTGAGGGAAATAGATTTTCTTCACATTAACTGTAACTCTGCTGGAACTATGCTAAAGGGATTTGGTTACCAAACAAATAGCAATGCCCAGAACTCATTTATGTTCCCCCAGAGGAAACAGGGCAGGGTTTTTGTTCTCCAAAATTCTCCAAAATATCTCACTCATTTTAGAAACATATTTTATTTGGCATCCAGATGAGTCCCCACCAAAAGTACTCTCTGTTAGCAGTTAGCACCCACTTTGATAGTAGTAGTAATAGTATTGATTAAATACCTACTGTGTACAAAGCACTGTACTAAGCACTG
This sequence comes from Tachyglossus aculeatus, assembly GCF_015852505.1. Classification (NCBI taxonomy): domain Eukaryota; kingdom Metazoa; phylum Chordata; class Mammalia; order Monotremata; family Tachyglossidae; genus Tachyglossus; species Tachyglossus aculeatus. The sequence goes on from NC_052101.1 coordinate 43,256,760, forward strand.
GGAAACAGTAACCAGATGAGAATTAGACCTGGTCCCTGGCCTTCAAGGGGCTCACAGTCAAGGTAACAGACACATAAAGAAGGATAAAACAAGACAAAAAAAGAACAAGGATAAATACAAAAAAAAGAAGCAGAAGGAAACTATGATTAGAGAAGGAGAGTTTCAGGCACCTCTGGTTTGCTCTAAACACAGTTCCAGTTAGTGGAATTTGAGGAGCAAGAAATTCTGCTTTCTAGCTATAGAAAGATGTACCTTGCAGCCTCATAAATAGTTGCAGAATTCATGGCTAGAAAAGGGGGGCTTATAACGGAGCAGCCGTATCCTCTTTAGTGTCCTCTACCTTAGGGAAGGTTGGCTTGGAATAGTTACAATCCCCACGGTGGCTGGTTAAGATTCCAGTTCAGTGAACTCATCCTTTTGTATTCCGAGATGGATACAATGGACACAGTGCAGTTTACTGTGAGTGAGGAGGTGGAAGTACTGAAAAATGAAAACTTGACAGCTGAGGCTTCCCTGGGCTCCACGGGGGCCTTAATTTATTATTCCAGAACTGGTTTAATCCTGTTTAACCTTGCAAGAAATTAGTATGTGAGACCCTCCGGAACAGTTACGCTGATTTTCCAATCATGGGACTGTTCTCTTCACTACTCCTGCCATCATTCCAGGAATCCATCTTTGGACGTGAGTTCCAAAGCCTTACCCAACTAAGAATGTGTGATTTCTCTGGACTGCCTTGAATGCTGAGGGATATTGTTCAGGTCGTTTCAGGGAGATGTTTACAAACTGGGTGTTCTGAAGCATTGAAATTCATCAACCCTTAGTAATTACAGTACTTGTTAAGCGCTCACTATGTGGCAAGCACTGTTCTATATACAAGATAATCAGGTTGGACAAAGTCCCTGTCCTACATGGACTTCACAGTCTAAGTAGTATTTAATCCCAATTTTTGCAATTGAGGAAACTGAGGCACAGAGAAACTAAGTGATTGCCCAAGGTCACACAGCAGGCAAGTGATGGAGCTGAGATTTGAATCCAGGTCCTCTGACTCCCAGGCCAATGCTCATTCCACTAAGCCAGGCTGCTTCCCCTTCTGAGGGATAAAAGCTGGGAACATCCCACCCAAAGCCCTCCATCTCTGGGGGTGAATCCCAGGAGATGGATGGACACCATTGATCCTCTGAATGGACACCTTGGAGGTAGAGGGGTGGAGAGGATGTGATGGGGTAGATCTCCCATACAGAACACAGTTAGGCTCCCCCAGAAATGCCCTGGACCCTTTCAGGGATGGGACCATTCCTTGGAATTATGAGCCAATGCCAAGGTGCCCTAGTTTCCTGTTCCTCAGAGCACTACAATCCTCATCTCCACCTGCCTCTCCTTGACAAACGTCTTGGCTTCTCCCATTGGGAGCAGATGACTGGGGTATAGGATGGGCAGACAGATTATGTGTATAAAGGGCGGGAGGGACAGAAATGGAGGGTATTTACCTTCATGCCCACCCCTTGCCAATCGTGCACCAGATTCCCCAGCCTCAAATCCTGGCTTCCACCCAGGGTAGGCGAGACCTAGTAGAAAGAGGCTCTGCCATTTACCTGCTGTGTGACCTTGGGCCAGTCATTAAAATTCTCTTCACCTCAGTTCCCTCATCTGCAAAAATGGGGATTTAATGTTTGTTCTCCTTCCTACTCAGACTGTGAACCCTTGAGAAGCAGTGTGGCTCAGTGGAAAGAGCATGGGCTTTGGAGTCAGAGGTCATGGGTTCAAATCCTGGCTATGCCAGTTGTCAGCTGTGTGACTTTGGGTAAGTCACTTAACTTCTCTGTGCCTCAGTTAACTCATCTGTAAAATGGGGATTAAGACTGTGAGCCCCCTGTGGGACAACCTGATCACTTTGTAACCTCCCCAGTGCTTAGAACAGTGTTTTCAAATAGTAAGCACTTAATAAATGCCATCATTATTATTATTGTGGGACCTGATTATCTTGTATCTACCCCTGAGCGTAGCACTGTGCTAGGCACATAAGCACTTAACAAATACCATTATTATTATTATTACTATTATTATTACCCATCACTCCCTGCCTAGCCAGGGGGAGACTCGGAGATCAGATCCCTAGATTTTTTTTTCTTTTTTCTCCAGTAAGAAATGGATTAATGAGCTTCTAGTTTGAGTATACAAATAAGCCCTGATTGAGAAGTGTAAACAGTAAAGCCTCATAAACTTTGAGCTGACTTATCTAAACTGTGTTTCTAGATCCTTCCAAGTCACTCTTCCAGAGATCATCATCATCATCATCAATCGTATTTATTGAGCGCTTACTATGTGCAGAGCACTGTACTAAGTGCTTGGGAAGTACAAATTGGCAACATATAGAGACAGTCCCTACCCAACAGTGGGCTCACAGTCTAAAAGGGGGAGACAGAGAACAAAACCAAACATACTAACAAAATAAAATAAATAGAATAGATATGTACAAGTAAAATAAATAAATAAATAGAGTAATAAATGCGTACAAACATATATACATATATACAGGTGCTGTGGGGAAGGGAAGGAGGTAAGATGGGGGGGATGGAGAGGGGGACGAGGGGGAGAGGAAGGAAGGGGCTCAGTCTGGGAAGGCCTCCTGGAGGAGGTGAGCTCTCAGCAGGGCCTTGAAGGGAGGAAGAGAGCTAGCTTGGCGGATGGGCAGAGGGAGGGCATTCCAGGCCCGGGGGATGACGTGGGCCGGGGGTCGATGGCGGGACAGGCGAGAACGAGGTACGGTGAGGAGATTAGCGGTGGAGGAGCAGAGGGTGCGGGCTGGGCTATAGAAGGAGAGAAGGGAGGTGAGGTAGGAGGGGGCGAGGTGATGGACAGCCTTGAAGCCCAGGGTGAGGAGTTTCTGCCTGATGTGCAGATTGATTGGTAGCCACTGGAGATTTTTGAGGAGGGGGTAATATGCCCAGAGCATTTCTGGACAAAGATAATCCGGGCAGCAGCATGAAGTATGGATTGAAGTGGAGAGAGACACGAGGATGGGAGATCAGAGAGAAGGCTGGTGCAGTAGTCCAGACGGGATAGGATGAGAGCTTGAATGAGCAGGGTAGCGGTAGAGATCCAGGTTTGTCTGTGCCAACCCACCTCGGTCTTGTGAATGTCTGCCAAGGAGAGGGGTAAATCAGTCTCGGTGAAGGGCCAGACTGATTTTCCCCCTTTGCTAGAGAAGGTGAGAAGCAGTTTGCTGGCCATGGGTGCGGGGAGACTGTAGCCTACTTACAGGCCAAACCACATTTCTGGAGAACTTCTGTGTCTGGGACTTCTCTTTATTTCATGAAGGCATATACAAGGATGTTCCTGGGTCCAGCTGCCTTCTAGGTTCTGAGAACAGCCAGAGATGTCTTAAAGAATTTAAAAGCATTGATGTGGTCCACTCACCCCAGAGCTGCACCGTCAAGACCCCGAGAGCCTCCATTACACTAATCACTGGTACCCCTCCTGGAAGTGAAATGCCAACCAAGCTGCTTAGCTCCTTGTAAGCAACTCCTGAGAGGCAGCGTGGCCTAGTGGATAGTACACAGGCCTGGGAGTCAGAAGGACCTGGGTTCTAATCCCAGCTCTGCCAGTTGTTTGCTGTGTGACCTTGGGTAAATCACTTTACCTCTCTAATTCTCAGTTACCTCATCTTTAAAATGGGGAGTAAGACTGTGAGCACCATGTAGAAGCAGTGTGGCTCAGTGGAAAGAGCATGGGCTTGGGAGTCAGAGGTCATGGGTTCTAATCCCAGCTCTGCCACTTGTCAGCTGTGTGACTTTGGGCAAGTCACTTAACTTCTCTGTGCCTCAATTCCCTCATCTGAAAAATGGGGATTAAGACTGTGAGCCCCCCATGGGACAACCTTGGTTAACTTGTATCCCCCCCCCCAGCACTTAGAACAGTGCTTGGCACATAGTAAGCACTTAACAACTACCATCATTATTATGTAGGACAAGAACTATGTCCAACCTGATTGGCTTGTATCTTCTCCAGAGTTTAGTACAGTGCCTTACATAGAAAGAGTTTTACCAATACCATAAAAAAAAATCTCAAGTGAGGGTGGGGGAGAACAGAGGTGAAAACTCCTGGGTTTGCCAGTTAATTTCAATGACAGAATGTCATTGAAATTACATGTTACCTGTCTACATGTTTTGTTTTTTTGTCTGCCTCCCCCTTCTAGACTGTGAGCCTGTTGTTGGGTAGGGACCATCTCTATATGTTGCTGACTTGTACTTCCCAAGCGCTTAGTACAGTGCTCTGCACACAGTAAGCGCTCAACAAATATGACTGAATGAATGAAGGAATGAGTGCTTTCTGGGACCCATCATCATAGCTGTCTATTTGCTATTTTCTCATCTCTGCCAAAAGAGACAACCTTAAGGACCCTTATGATGGGGAAGAGCCTCATCTCTATCCCACAGGAAACATGCTCTGGAAATCCAATCAATCGATCAATGAAAGTACAGGCTGGCCTTGGATTTATGATACAATTGGCTTCTGAAAGCTAGGTTTTTAAGTCGCACCCTTCTAAATCGGCACCAATTTTCTCAAGGGAACAATACTATAAATAGAGATCGGTTCCTGAATCAAGGTTGGACACCCTATTCTGAGCAAAATTACACAGAATTATGTACTCAGTCCATTTTAGATGAGTAATATAACAACTATTTTGTTTTTTTTTTTTTGAAGAGGCAGATGTATTTTTAAGAATCAGAGAGGTCCCGCAATAGGGTAGGCAAATTTTACATCAGAAGTGGAACAGTAGTGTTGGTGCTCCCTAGTGAGCCCCCGGGGGAATCAGGTAAACTCCTGCCCCCCACCCCGGCTTCTCCCTATCCCTTCTTTCCCCTCTTCAAACCTTATCCCCACCTGCTATATGCTTTTAAAATGGTTTAAAATTGTTCCTCTAGACTGTATGCTCCTGTGGGCAAGAAATACGTCTGCCCATGCATACTCTAAGTGCTTAGTACAGTGCTCTGAGCATATAAGTGCTCCATAAATACCATTGATTGATTGTTTGTTTAATCTATTTCCTGGAGGCTCCAATATACACACCGCTACTAATGCCATCAAGGAAGCAGCATAACCTAATGGAAAGAGTGCAAGCTTGGGAGTCAGAAAACCTGAATTCTAATCCCAGCTCTGCCATTTGTCTGCTGTGTGACCTTGGGCAAGTCATTTCCCTTCTCTGTCCCTCAGTTCCCTCAGCTGCAAAATGGTGATTCACTAACTGTTCCCCCTCCTACTTAGACTCTGAGCCCCATGTGGAACCTGATTATCTTGTATGTACCCTAGCACTTAGTACAATGCTTGGCACTTAACAAATTCTTTCATTCAATCATATTTATTGAGCACTTACTGTGTGCAGAGCACTGTACTAAGCACTTGGGAAGTACAAGTTGGTAACATATAGAGACGGTCCCTACCCAATAGCGGGCTCACAGTTTAGAAGGGGCAGACAGACAACAAAACAACACATATTAACAAAATAAAATAAATAGAATAGTAAAAATATACAAGGTCAGCAGTGAGATAGACGAGATTGAGGTATGGTGAGAAGGTTGACGTTAGAGGAGTGAAGTGTGCGGGCTGGGTTGTAGTAGGAGAGTAGTGACGTGAGGTAGGAGGGGACAAGGCGATTGAGTGCTTTATAGCCAATGGTGAGAAGTTTCTGTTGGATGCAGAGGTGCATGGGCAACCACTGGAAATGCCACACTTATTAGATTGCTAGTGCACGGTGGAAATGACGTTATGTACAGCTAGAACAGGGAATACATTTAGAAGCAGTCATCTTAACTTGAAACGTCTTAAGTCAAGGTCTGCCACTATTAAATAACTCTTTAGAAACCTGTTGTGCTGGCCTGAACCACAGGCAATCAATCAAAGAATCAGTCAGTCAATAGTATTTATTGGGTGCTTACTGTGTGCAGAGCACTGTATTAAGTACTTGGGTGAGTACGACACAACAACAAATGGACACGTTCCCTGCCCACAACGAGCTTAGAGTCTAGAGTCAATCAAAGGATCATTTTTATTGAGGGCTTACTATGTGCAGAGCACTGTACTAAGCACTTCGGAGAGTACAATACATGCAAAGCACCTCAGCTGTAGCCACTCAGATGCCTATTGTCATTTTCCAGAGCTCTCCCCCTTCCCAACTCTCAAACTCGGGCTCTCTCCTGGCAGATCTAATGATCTTGAACTTTCCAGCCAGGCCAATGGAGTAAGGTGAGTGGGGAGGGATAGGGACATGGCTGATCAAAAGGAAGGTCACAGGGCTCTTTCCATGCACTTCTATATATGTTTATTGGTTTCTGGCACCATGTTGGGGACAGACTAAAGCCAGAGATACTCTTGGTTTGCTCTTGAACTTTTGAAACACAACATGTTTTCTTTTGCCCCTCTTGAGAGGTTTCTGGAGTTGATGTTCTTTTGTCCTTTCTGGAAAAATTTAGGCCTTTGTATGAAAACAAGATCATTGTTGCTGGAGAGCCCATTCCTCTTTCTTCTTATTTTCCTCCCTGGGACATAGTAATTATTTCTGTAACCACCCATTGTTTGGGCACAAAGAGATGCTCAAAAGTAGGCATGGCCCTGAAGGTTCAGACGGGAGATGGGCGGGAATCAAGAACAAAGGACTAAACTTGTGGATGCTTTTGTGGGTAGCCTTAGGCAAGTTACCTGCTGTTTCTGGCCCTCTGGGTGAAAGGAATCCCTAAGACTGGACTATACAGGATCATATTGTTTAAAACATTTTACATCTGCTACATGGTAAAACACAACAAATAGATCTGAGGAAAGATCCCCTCAATGCAGGGAACTACTGAGGTTAACAGGGGAGGATTTTTCAAGTTGCCAGTGAGTAACAGCCTGGTACCTGATCTGCGGCAGGTGAGACAGGCGAGGTTCCCACCTAGTTTCACTCCCGCCACATCACTTCCTTGCTTCTTCTCTGACTATGAGATGGACTAAATTGAGTCCATCCATTTGTCTGGCAAGAGCCTGTCACTGGCCCAGTCTCACTCTGGTTCACTTTTCCATACTTTGTTGGGGGACAGCCTAGAGATTGATCCCTTGTGCCCTTCTGAGGGAAGACCAACCACTCTCAGAGGTCACTGGAGGACACTGAGGGGTTTGAATTTGAACCTGGGTCAGCTGTAGACCCTATTAGGGTTTTATTGTTTCATCGCTCCTGATGTGTCTGTCTCTTTTCCTCTCCCTCACTAACATCTGTAGATTGCGAACTCCTCTAGGGATGAGATCCATGTCTAATTTTCATTTCTGTACTCTTTCCCAGTGCTTAGTACAATACTCCACACAGTAAATGCTTAAAAAATACTAAGGCTATTAATAAGCATAATAATTGTGGTATTTGTTAAGTGCTTATTGTATGCCAGGCACTGTACTAAGTGCTGGGGTGCATACAGGCAAATCAGGTGGGACACAGTCCCTGTCCCATATGGGGTTCACAGTCTCAATCCCCATTTTACAGATGAGGTAACTGAGGCCCAGAGATGTGAAGTGACTTGCCCAAAGTCACACAGCAGACAAGTGGCAGAACTGGGATTAGAACACATGACTTTCTGACTCTCAGGCCCTGCTTTATCCAGAACACCATGCTGCTGCTCTATGAAACTTCCACCACCACTACTACTAGTAGTACTACTACTATCTCAGACAAGGAGATAGACACAATTTAGCCTAACCAATGGACCAGTGTGGCAGGAGATAGTTTAGCACAGGGTGTGGGGAGGAGCAGGGAAAAGAGGGGCTTCACCTGTCCTACCTGTCATAGATGGTCCCCTTCTGTTCTCGATCTACACGCACTCCCTTGGTGACCTCATTCGCTCCCACAGCTTCAACTATCATCTCTACACTGATGACACTCAAATCTACATCTCTGCCCCTGCTCTCTCCCCCTCCCTCCAGGCTCGCATCTCTTCCTGCCTTCAGGACATCTCCATCTGGATGTCTGCCCGCCACTAAAGCTCAACATGTCCAAGACTGAACTCCTTGTCCCAAACCCTGCCCTCTCCCTGACTTTCCCATCACTGTTGACGGCACTACCATCCTTCCCATCTCACAAGCCTGCAACCTTGGTGTCATCCTCGACTCCACTCTCTCATTCACCCCTCACATCCAAGCCGTCACCAAAACCTGCCGGTCTCAGCTCCACAACATTGCCAAGATCTGCCCTTTCCTCTCCATCCAAACCACTACCCTGCTCGTTCAAGCTCTCATCCTATCCCGTCTGTATTACTGTATCAGCCTCCTCTCCGATCTCCCATCCTCCTGTCTCTCCCCTCTTCAATCCATACTTCACACCGCTGCCTGGATTGTCTTTGTCCAGAAACACTCTGGGCATGTTACTCCCCTCCTCAAAAATCTCCAGTGGCTACCAATCAACCTACGCATTAGGAAGAAACTCCTCACCATCGGCTTCAAGGCTGTCCATCACCTCGCCCCCTCCTACCTCACCTCCCTTCTCTCCTTCTATAGCCCAGCCCTCACCCTGCACTCCTCTGCCACTAATCTCCTCACCATGCCTCGTTCTCGCCTGTCCCGCCATCGACCCCCGGCCCACGTCATCCCCCTGGCCTGGAATGCCCTCCCTCTGCACATCCGCCAAGCTAGCTCTCTTCCTCCCTTCAAAACCCTACTGAGAGCTCACCTCCTCCAGGAGGCCTTCCTAGACTGAGCCCCCTCCTTCCTCTCCCCCTTCTCCCCCTCTCCATCCCCCCTGTCTTACCTCCTTCCCCTCCCCACAGCACCTGTATATATGTATATATGTTTGTATGTATTTATTACTCTATTTTATTTGTACGTATTTAGTCTATTTATCTTATTTTGTTAATATGTTCTGTTTTGTTCTCTGTCTCCCCCTTCTAGACTGTGAGCCCACTGTTGGGTAGGGACCGTCTCTATATGTTGCCAACTTGTACTTACCAACCACTTAGTACAGTGCTCTGCACACAGTAAGCGCTGAATAAATACGATTGAATGAATGAATGAATGAATGAATGATCAAGGCTCCAACCCATGAACATGCCTCTGTCGTGTCATGCTTACTCTGATGATAAATTGGGCAGGTTGATAGTCCAGGAAATTCTATCTAAAATGAGTTGGTTCTGTTCCATCAAACTCCTGGGTTATCAAAAGGCTGTCACAACAGGAAAGAAGAGGTTGGGAGAAGGGGTACACAAACCATTGAAATGGTTGTAGAAAATGAAAAACCCTTATTAAGCATGCTTCAAGTTGTCTGAACTTTTCTCTGACACTTATCTGACACTTATCAGTGGCCATTAGTAGCACGCAAGGAGCCAATCTGTAATGGCTTAAACAGCTTCCAGCAAACAAGGAATTTTAAATATTTGCAACTGGTTCCATTCGTATTAATAATGAACTATCAGGTTTGCCATATGATACTGTCATCTGTTTGAAGCAGCATTTCTGGCAGAGCAGCATTGGCTAAAACCAAATCACAGCTGCATTATGGTAACTAGGTCCCTTTTATTCTTCATTACATTCTAGTCCAATCACACTCTAATAATAATAATTATGGTATTTAAGTGCTTACTGTGTGTCAGGCACTGTACTAAGTGCTGGGGTAATGTAAGGTAATCGGTTTGGACATGGTCCCTGTCCCACATAGGGCTCACAGTCTTAATCCCCATTTTACAGATGAGGGAACTAAGGCACAGAGAAGTGAAGCGACTTACCCAAGGTCCCACAGCAGACAAGTGGCAGGGCCCCAGGTAAGTCACATTCTGGCAGGAATGCATGTAGTCGAAACCAGGGCAGCTGAATCAAGGGCACTAACCAAATTTCTGGAGGTGAAATGGCACAGCTACTTCGTGGTGTAACAGCAGGAGGGGAGCTTCCTCCCCCATCTTTGTGGCTGTCTTGCTGCCTCTTACTGGTGCTGCAGCTGGGATCTCTCTGGGCTGTGGTAAGAATGGTCACTGCTGCTAGCAAAGACAGAACCCCACCTAGCAGTAATATTAAGCAGATTTGGATGAGGGTAATGGGGATGTGTTGTCTACCCAAAGGTGTGGGCACAAGGATCGAACAGATACTCCTCACTATTGACTTTAAAAGCGTTCAATCTCCTTGTCCTCTCCTATCTCATCTCACAGCTCTCCTACTCCAACCCAGCCCACCCACTTAGCTCCTGTATTATCAACGTACTCACTGTTACCCTCATCTCCTTGATCTCGCCGCTGACCTCTCACCCACGTCCTGCCTGTGCCCTGGAATGCCCTCCCTTTTCATACCTGACAGATATCACTCTCCCTCCCTTCAAAGCCTTACTGGAGGCACACCTCCTCCAAGAGACCTTCCCCAACTAGGCTCTCATTTTCTCTTCTCCCACTCCCTTCTGGGTCACCCTTGCACTTGGATTTATTCACCTCTCCCTCAGCCCCACCGCCCTTATAATAATGATAGCATTTATTAAGCGCTTACTATGTGCAAAGCACTGTTCTAATAATAATAATAATAATAATAATGGCATTTATTAAGCCCTTACTATGTGCAAAGCAGTGTTCTAAGTGCTGGGGAGGTTACAAGGTGATCAGGTTGTCCCACAGGGGCTCACAGTCTTAATACCCATTTTGCAAATGAGGTAACTGAGGCACAGAGAAGTGAAGTGAGTTGCCCAAAGTCACACAGCTGGCAATTGGTGGAGCCTGGATTTGAACCCATGACCTCTGACTCCAAAGCCTGTGCTCTTTCCACTGAGCCATGCTGCTTCTCTATGTACATAACCATAATTTATTTATTTATATGAATATCTGTCCCCCCTTCTAGACTGTAAGCCCACTATGACCAGGGATTGTCTACCAACTCTATTGTATTATACTCTCCCAAGTGCTTGTTACAGCACTCTGCACACAGTAAATGTTCAATAAATACGATTGATCGATGATCGATTGAAGGAGGGGCAAACTAAGAAGGGTAGGAAGTGGTAAGGAAGTGTCTTCACCTCTGGAGTCTTTGCAAAAGATGATGATGATGGAGCTGCCTACTACTACTAGTAATAATAATAATGGTGGTATTTGTTAAGCGCTTACTATGTGACAAGCACTGTTCTAAACACTGAAGGGATACAAGGTAATCAGGTTGTCCCACCTGGGGCTCACAGTCTTAATCCCCATTTTACAGATGAGGTAACTGAGGCCCAGAGAAGTGAAGTGACTTGCCCAAAGTCACACAGCTGACAAGCGACGGAGCCGGGATTAGAACCCATGACCTCTGACTCCCAAGCCCAGGCTCTTTCCACTGAGCCACGCTGTTTCTCTAATTGAGAACAGCTGATGAGCCTTGGTCCAAACTGAAACTTTAGGACTGAGAACCTGGCTAAAGGAACTGAGGCAGTGTGACCCAGAGGAAGCAGCGCAGGACTGAGAGTCAGGAGACCCAGGTTCGAGTCTCAGATCTGCCACAGGCCCGCTGTGTGACCTTGTACAAGTCACTTAACTCCTCTGGGCCTCCCTTTCCTCATCTGTAAAATGGGGATGAGATAGATTGTGTGCCCAGTTTAGGACCGGAATTGTGTCCAATCTCCTAACCTCCTATCTACCCCAGAGCTTGGCACATAGTAAGCATTTAATCAATGTGATGGTTATTGTTTTTCCAGTAGTGTTTTTTGCCCAGCACCATCCTCACTCTCTCATTCCCTCCCTTCTTGTTCCTACTAGGTTATAGAGCCCAGCAGGCATGGGTGCAGTACATTACAAAGAGCACCGAGAGGTATTTTTAAAATTAATAATAATTGCAGTATTTGTTAGAGATTACGTGGCAAGCACTGTACTAAGCCATGAAGTTGATACAAGACAGTCAGATCCCTGGCCCACATGGGGTTCACAATCAAAGAAGAGGGAGTACAGGTGTTGATTCACCAAGAGATGAAGAAAATGAGTCCCAGAGAAGTGAAATGACTTGTCCAAGATCACACAGCAGGAAAGCAGCAGGGTCATGATTTGAACCCAGGTCCTCTGACTCCTAGGCTCTTGGCTCTTTCCACTAGGCCGGGAGACACCCATTTATGGCTGAAACACCCACAGTGCTGTGCCACAGCTCCGTCACCCAGCTGATGTTCTCCTTGTTGGCCACTTCACCATTCACCTTAGCCAGCTATTTTTCAGTATTCCATCTGGACCTGTCCAACTGGCAGAATACTTTAGGTGGTTCTTTGTCAGAACATCTTCACTACGGATGGTATAATATCAACAGACGTATCCTCCTATTTGTGAAACTAGAACTAGAATTCCAGTCTAGTTCTGGAAAGCAGATCGGCCTAATGGAAAAAGCACAGGCCTAGGAATCAGAAGACCTGGGTTCTAATCCCAGCTGTGCCACTTCCAAGCTGTGTGACCTTGGGCAAGTTACTTAACTTCTCTGGGCCTCAGTTCACTCATCTGCCAAATGGGGATTCAATACCTTCCCCCCCTCCATCTTAGAATGTGACTCCCATGTAAGGACCTCATTATCTTGTATCTCACCCAGCACTTCGTATACCAAGTGTGCCATATAGTAGATGCTTAACAAATAGCACAGTAATTATTATTATTAGGTCTCCAGGGTCCCATAATCTTTTTCTCTTTACTGGACTGACCAACAGCAGAGCTCTTTAAAAATAATTCACTGATTTTTCCAGTCCAGAAACAGCTTACCATGAGTCAATCTCCAGGTCTCCCATGTCTCAGTTCCCAGAATGCATCTAGATGAACAAGAGGCAAGAAAGAAAAGGGCAAAGTCTTCCTCTCCCACATGGGCCCAAAAATAAACATTGGGGAAAATGAAATACAGAATATGTACCCTATAAGCTGAATTGTCTCTAAATGGAATGTTTTTCAAAGCTTTCTAAAAAGAGTTAGTGAATTAAAAGGTTTATATTAAACTCATGTCATACTTCTTTTTGTTTACAGGAAATTGTTCTAATTTTCCGTGCCCATCTGTTTGATGTTTACTTCACTGTCTGAATTAAAGCTTCGCTCTATCATTCTGTTTTAGTCTTGGTTGCTTGAACAGATAAAAGATTTCTCTATTGATAGTTTATTAGCAGAACTACAATACAATATTTTCAAAACTGGATTTCTTTTCATTTAAAGATGTGATTCCCTATTTGTGAGAGAGAAAAATATGTTTTAAAAAGAACATCCTGTTCAAAATACATCCTCATCAAAACATTTCTCTCTGTCCTTGTACTGTCCCACACATCTTCGTCGGTTGTCTAAATATAGATGGGCTGCCATGTTGAATTGCCAGTGGCTTTTCAATAGCACACAAATGGGCCTTCCCCTGCTGATGGAAGCCAGTTCTGGAGAGTCTCCTGGAAACAAGGCTGGTTTGGAAACTCCAACATCTGCTACAGGAATGAGACAAGATCCTAGGAAGGGTTAGGAGCTAGAGGCTAGAACCGAGACCTCCTTTCCAATTCTCTCCCTGGTGTCAATCAATCAATCAATGGGTCGCATTTGTTGAGCACTTATCACATGCAGAGTACTGTACTAAGCGCTTGGTAGGGTACAACATAACAGAGTTGATAGACACGTTCCCTGCTCATAACACGCTTACAGTCTAGAGGGGGAGACAGACATTAGTATAAATAAATAAATGACAGACATAATAAATAAATTACTGACAGACCACCAGCTTCTCTGCCAACAGCTTCCGCTCCTCACTCAGAGCCATGAAGGAGGTAGGCCGCAGCTGGGCCAGACATCCTGGGGAATTTGGCCGAAACTCGGGCTGTGACTTATCCATCCGTCAGCTGGACTCCCAGCCCACACAGCAGCTCAGTGTGATATATTGAAATCAGGGTTGCGAAAAATAAATGCCCTTTAAAGGGGCCTTACATTTGGAAACCTAATATGTAGCTCAGTCATATCTGAACATAAGAGCCCCTTTCATTCAGCTGGGTCTTTGGGAAGCCTGAAGAAAAGTCTCCCTCAAGGTGACTCCATGCATCCCATTCCAAAGGAGGAGGCCAGTGGAAACGCCTGCCAGGATGAGAATCCAATCCTGCCCGAATGGGTAATTGTTTGCAGGCCTTGCTGGCAGGAGGGGAAAGAGGTTTACTGTATCTACTACCTGCTTTACAGTGGGAATAGCAACTTCATCCATCCCTCCACTGTGAAAGATTGTGGGTAGAAGATGCAGGGGAGGACTGCAGGAAAATGGAAAAGAAAGAACCTGGGCCAGGAATAAGAAGAAAGGACAGGGCTTTTGCGAGAACGGCAGGGGCCAGGGCAGATTTCTCAACCTGTTTCTTCCCACCTTCCAATCTCTGAAGCACCCCTCCGTCATGAAAGTTCTACCACTGGGAAGAATGTAGGTCTCAGGAGCTCTGAACTGTGAGGAACCCCGTCTAGGGACTGTTGCTTCAGATCAGGCCAGTTTAAACTGCTTGGGACTTTCCATCCTCTAGCTGTTGTAGAAGATTTGTTGATTCCGCCCCGCCCCCCGTAGTTCTCCTTCCTATGATTGAAATGCCTGAAAGGGCAGGGACCAAATGTGTAGATTGATGCCAAGGTACTCTCTGCTGCACCTAGAACAGTGCTCTGCAGTCGAAAGGATTTGGAATAATGATGGCTTGGAGAATCCCTGACAGCCCTCACAAACACTGGATGAAGACAAGGAGACCATGTCGTGAAGCAGCATCTCCTAGTGGAAAGAGCACAGGCTTGGGAGTCAGAGGACCTGGATTATAATCCCAGTTCTGCCACCTTCCTGCTGTGTGACCTCAGCAAGTCACATAATTTCTGTGCTTCAGTTTCCTCATCTGCAAAATGGGGATTCAATACCTGTTCTCCTTCTCCCTTAGACCGTGAACCCCATGTTGAACAGGGACTGCGTGTGACATTGTATTGCAACTAACCCAGCACTGAGCACAGTGCTTTGGCATTAGTAAGCACTGAACTAACAGGACAATTTTTACTGTCATGCACAGGCATGCAGTGTAACATGATGATGGCATACATGGCATTTTGCCAAAGTACTGTTATTGCCCCCAGACCTAGAGCATCTTTATGGGTGGCTCCTCCGATGCTTCAATTTGCTCCAGAATCATTGTATACCCTTCTCACTTTGATACGGACTCAGGCACCAGGTTCGAGCTGAAGAGTTTAGCCTCAGGAACTGCAGCCTGGGGAGACTGGAGGCTGAAAATGAAAACACCCAACACCCAGTACCATATCTGAGGACAGGTGACAGGCCAGTACAAAACCAGATGATAAAACAGCATAGTTTAGTGGATAGAGCATGAGATGGGGAGTCAGAAGATTGGGGGTTCTAATCCCAGCTCCACCACTTGCATGCTGTGTGACGTTGGGCAAGTCACATACCTTCTCTGTGCCTCAGTTACCTCAACTGTAAAATAGGTATGAAGACTGGAAGCCCCATGTGGGATAGGGACTGTGTCCAAACTGAATAAGTTCCCTCATCTGTAAAATGAGGATTAAGCCTGTGAGCCCCACGTGGGACAACCTGACCACCTTGTATCCCCCCAGTGCTTAGAACAGTGTTTTGCACATAGTAAGTGCTTAACAAATGCCATCATTACTGCTATTACTATCTACCCGAGCACTTAGAACAGTGCTTGGAGCATAGTAAGCACTTAACAAGTACCATAATTGCTATTATTATGAACATCCCCGTGATGGACAAAGATGATAATGATTAAGATGATGAGGAGGATCACGATGATCATGATCTTGATGAAGAACGGGCACAGTGACTTCCAAAATGCAGATTATTTGGGAGGTTTAGGCAACAGATTGGAACTTTGGCCAGATCGACAACAATACTGTTCATGTAAACTGGGAAAATTTGCTAGTGTATTTCCATTTTGAGAGATGTGGGAATTGCAGTGTTTTCACTTTTGGCAAATGATATGCTGTTTTTATGAACGTTGTGGCAGGTCATTGCAGCAGTTAGGCATGTAGCACATTGTATTCCACTCCAAACTGACTTCCTCAAACACTCCGGTGCTTTTATATTGGGCATCCTAGCAAAGCTGGGTTCTGAAGCTTAAAGATAGCCCATTCTCTGGCAAACACAGACATCCTGTAATTAACTAAAGTTTTCATCTCTTCACAGCAAGATTCTGCCGCTCGAAACAGAAAAGTTTCCTTTTCTCCACATGTTGTGGCCAGATGTTTCCATAAAATGCAAAGACAAAGTTATTTGTGTGCCCTGGTGAATGTGACTTCATCCTTAATGACTGTCTCCAAATGCCACTGCCCCTTAAATTAAACCAATTAGCTCTTCTCCAGTTTCTTTATCAAGAATCCTTATTGTCTCCCTTTTCCATCCCTAAGCATTTCAACCATTTGTGCTGGTACCACTTCTCACGAGTCTAAGATTCTTCTCTGGGCAACCATTGAACTCAATTTGGTTATTGTGCATTTCCTGCTAAGCACACCTAAAAAAGCATTCAAATTACGTTCTGACAAAGGAAAACTCAGTTATTTTCAGATCAATGGGTGATCCTGTGGCAGCTTTTCTAATTTTCCCTGAATTTTGCTTGATCAAACTGATTATTTTGTGACTGAGTATTGACACCTTGTGACAAACTTGAAGCCCTCTTAGCAATAAAGATCCATACTCTTTGATAAAGCTTCAAGATAGTAATACCTTCAATTCGTCCAGCACACATTTTCCTGTTTCTGAAACTCTGTATCCTTTCTGGTGATCTCACATTCTCTGCATCTCTGGTTTAGCATTGCAATAGCTGTATAATCTCCATCACCCTCTTACCCCACCGTCAACCTCCTAGTCATACATTCTTCCTTATCAGATCCTCATCCCCCCACTCCATCTCAGTATAGCCATTCTTACCATGATTAAACATTTTCTTTTATCATATGTTGATTTTCCCCAAATGTACCCCTGACCTAACCAGTCTCGAGAGCGGGTGCATAAAAGAACATAGATACCAAAATGCTCCAATCGTGAATTTTAAGGGAGCCAGAGTTTTCTGAGAACAGGGACAGAGCCTCACTACTTTTCAAGAATTGATCATCCTTGGCCAGTATGATAGAGATAGGCAAATGAGTTGACTGTGATCCACACCTGCACACTTGGCTCCTCTACTCACTGTAATCTTGCCAATCTACTCACTGTACCTCAATCTCATCTATCTCACTGCTGACCCTTTGCCCTTGGTCCTCCCTCTGGCCTGGTACTCTCTCACCCTTCACAATCGACAGGCCACCATTTTCTCACCCTCAAAGTCTCATTAAAATCACGTGTCCTCCAAGAGGCCTTCACTAACTAATCCCTCATTTCCCCTACTTCCTCTCCTTCTCGTGTCACCAGTGCACTTGTATCCATACCCTTGAAGCACTTGATAATAATAATAATAATGATGGCATTTGTTAAGTGTTTACTATGTGCAGAGCACTGTTCTAAGTGCTGGGGAGGATACAAGGTGATCAGGTTGTCCCACGTGGGGCTCACAGTCTTAAATCCCAATTTTACAGATGAGGTAACTGAGGCACAGAGAAATTAAATGAGTTGTCCAAAGTCACGCAGCTGACAAGTGGCAGAGCCGGGATTTGAACCCATGACCTCTGACTCCCAAGCCTGTGCTCTTTCCATTGAGCCACACTACTTCGCTTTGATAGTCACCCCACCCTCAGCTCCACAGCACTTATGTTTATACCCACAATTTTTTATTGCCTGTCTTCCCTCTAGACTGCAAGCTCCTTGTGGGCAGAGAATGTGTCTACCAACTCTCTCTATTGTACTTTAACAAACGAGATTCCCATTATACAGATGAGGTAACAAAGGAACAGAGAAATGAAGTGACTTGCCCAAGGTCTCACAGCAGACATGTGGCGGAGCCAGGATTAAAAGCCATGACCTTCTGAATCCCAGGGCCATGCTCTATCCACTAAGATATGCAAGGCCACTGACCCGTTTGAAAATACCAGACATTGAGATTCACCTGCTATTCCATTCTTTGTGCTGGACATGCAGAATAATGCGATGACATTGAACGTTCCATTTTGTGGAAGTCTTCTGAGGTAACAGCCTGAACTTAGAACATTTCTCTGGGAGGGCCCCCACTGTACCTTCTTGCTCCCTAGTGCACCATTCCTAGGTCTCTTTGAACATTGACATTGCTTATAACCTCTCAGAGTCGCACCTGGTTAGTTTCCAGTACTCTACCATTCTCGACTATGGGAGGGAGAGTCAAGCAGAGGCATCCCCACATCCGCCAAACTAGCTCTCTTCCCCCCTTAAACGATTGAATGAATCAATGAATACCCATTCCATTCCTAGATTAGGCAATGGCTAGCGAGTGGCAGGCAATCTGCTGCAAGTCAAAACTCACCTGTGTTGGGCAACAGTGGCACAGGAGAGAGTCAAGGGGGGAGACTCAGGTTTACTGTGCAGAAAGAGGCAATGGTAAACCACTTCCATAGTTTTACCAAGAAAAGTCTATGGATACACTACCAGAACGACTGCAGATGGAGATAGGGAGTTCTGGGAGAGATGTGTCCATGGCGCCGCTATGGGTTGGACACGACAACGGCATAAGACAACAACAACAACTGCTTATAAACTGTGGACCTCTGAGGCAGGAGCCGAGGCAGGAGCCAAGGCAGAGGGAGGCTGAGCACTTCAAAACAATGGACATAAACATGTTGAGTGCAATATCTGTACCAGATAAGAGCAGACCAGCTGAAAACTGGACAATTAACCACCCTTGCTCAAAAACAAATGCCAATGATAATTCATTAAAAGACAAAGGCTGCTAATATCAGGATTGAGAGAAGGGCACTGATTTTATAGGGAACTTCCTTTCAGAGCCCTCATCAGTCAGGTTGTCAAGGTAACCTCTCATCATCCTTGGAATAGTATTATATTGACCTATATTGTCTCAAAATAAAACATGAAGCCTGATGAAAGCTTTCATCCCCCACCGTGACTCTCTTTTCCAATCTAAGTGTTCTGTTTCTGCATTACAGTACTTCAGTCAGGGAAGAGTTTTGCTGTAAAACGATTGACAAGAGTATCGTCCGATTTTGATCTTGGGTTCTGAAAAGTTCAGAGCAGCTTTGCCTGAAACCATGGGTCAGGTTTTGAGTTCCTGCATGTTATTCCAAGATTTACCATGGGGAGATGGAATGGCCTCTTCTGAACCTAGTCTGAGAATGCTTTATTGCTCTCTTTAATAGGACAGCTTCGAGAAATCCATCTTCAGCTAAAGCCTTGTGTCCCAGGAAAAATCATTTCCTATCGAATTACCTTCATTTGGTTCTTACTTTCCACCTCCACATCCTCTCAGACAGGTCTCTGACTGGGAGTGAGGTCAGAATCTGTGATAGAAGTCAATAAGGAAACTATTCCTTTGAACTTCAGCTTTCAGAATCATAGGACACAGGACTGGAAGAAAGCTGATCGTACACTTCGGTATAGTCGGGAAAGTCTGACTAAAGAGAAGCAGTGTGGCCTAGTGGATAGATCATGGGCCCGGGAGTCTGAAGGACCTGGGTTCTAATCCTGGCTCTGCCACTTGGCAGCAGCAGGAATAACATGGTAAGAGCAGTAGCAAGGTAAGAAAGCAGGGCTGGTGGAGGGTGAAAATGCAGAAATGCACCTTGTCACTCAAACAATTGTCCTCTAGACCGTGAGCTCATTGTGGGCAGGAATGTGTCTGTTTGTTCTTATACTGTATTCTCCCAAGCACTTAGTACAATGCTTTGCACACAGTAAGTGTTTAATAAATATGAATGAATGAATAATTAGATTTGTAAGGTCCTTAAAGACAATGAATGTAACTTGCTCCTATCATATTTGCCCAAACGCTTAGGGTAGTGTTCTCCCTTGGTAGGCATCCAACAAATACTACTGATCAATTGATCTGAATGTGTCCCGTAGCTTTACAATCTGTATGAATGCTGCTAGCGTCTTTGCTGATGTTTGACATCTGATGTTTGGTCCATCACCAGTTAAAATGGTTATTTCCCCCAGAAAAAAACCTCCCCCGGGGAAAGGGGATCTTATCTTGGAGCAAGTTTTCAGTTCCCCAGTGGTAGAAGGAGAGCTGAAGATGAGAGACAAAGATCGAGCCTCAGGAATTGTGGCCAGCCCAGTGGCTAGTTGGTTCTGGCACCAGGCAGGTGCCAGGAAGAGGATGTTTTTGTTTTTGCCCTTTTAACAGCTGGGTATTTTTTTTCTCTTGCACAACAGGATTTACAACAAATCCTCCATTTACCATAAATTTGAAGAGCTGTGAAATATCAGCTTACTCAAGTTTTTCTTCCAGCTGAGAAATGAAATTACGGGTGGCTCATTGTCCTGATCCGACTCAGTTTGGAAGCATCCAGGTTGAACATGAGTTTGCTGTAAACACATTGGTGCTCAGTAGGACAAATGAAAGCTGTGTTCTATGACCATAAAGATATCCATTACCGAAAGTCCCACACTGGGCCAATGCAAGACGTCTAATCAGAAGAAATGTCTAGGGAGCTGAAACAGAGCAGACGCTCTGCTTTTTTGGCTCCAGCATCAAGAGTGCTACCTACTGTACTCTGTTCTAATTACAGTAGAACCTTCATTTTATTCCAAGACCTGAAAACTTGTTTGACCTGCCGACCAGAATAATGTCACTGTTGCATAGACAATGTCTGTGGAAATGATACCTGGGCAGTCTAGCAGCTTCCCTGTCCTTCTTACTGGGAAAGTAAAAGATAGATTAGGGAAAAAACAAAACAAAACATGTCAGATCATACTTTTTATTGCTCTGAGAAATTTGGGACACTGAGCTACTGGAAACCCTAGCGAGTTCAGGGTGATCCCCTGCCAAAACCAGAAAACTAGTGTTGCTTTTTACTATAGCCAGAGACCTTTTCGATAATAATTTATCATTTTTAATCTTTTGTCTTCCACTTCGGGATATCAGGATTCTTTTTTTTTTCTGGATGAAGCTAGCTCATATTTATTTTTGAAGCAATCACGTGAACTGGAATATCTGGGGAAATCAGCTAGCCCTTGACTCTTGGGAAAAAATGTGGATTGGCAACTTCATTCTCTATGAGTTTATCTAAAATCATGTCATCCAACTGAGGCTAGGTCTTTATTGTCAAAGTGAAGCAGAGAATTGAGGATAATAACAACAATAATAATAACAACAATAATAACAATAATAATGATGTTATTTGTTAAGCACTTACTATAGGCCAAGCACTGACCTAAGAACTGGAATAGAAACAAGATAAAGCTCTTTGCGCATTGTAGCATCTCAAAAAATGTGACAAAGAATAATTAGATTTACAAATACTTTTGAGATAAGGGAACAAAAGACTCATTAGTACACTTATCTATTTCAAAGAATCCAGCTTCTTGTTGAAACTTTCAACATCTACTAATTCTATTATACTCTCCCAAGTCCTTAGTTGCTTTTCACATAGTGGATGCTCAGTTATCAATCATATTTATTGCATACATACTATACACTTTGGAGAGTACAATAGAATTGGTAGACAAGACCCCTGCCTACAAGGAGTTTACAGTCTAAAAGAGGAGATGGACATTAAAATAAATTGCAGGAAAAGAAAATGGCAGAGTATAAGGATATAAGCATAAGAGCTGTGGGGCTGAGAGCTGGATGAATAGCAAATGCTTACGGTGTAAGGATCCAAATTCATAGATGACACAGATGGGAGAGAGAGTAGGAGAAATGAGGACTTAGTCAGTGAAGCCCACTTGGAGGACATGTGATTTTAGGATGGCTTTGAAGGTGGGAATAGTGCTGGTCTGTTGGGCATGAAGAGGGAGAGAGTTCAGGCCACGGGGTGGATGTGGGCAAAGGGTCGGAGGTACAGTGAGTAGGATGGTGTTAGAGGAGCGAAGTGTGCGGGCTGGACTGCGATAAGAAATTAGCGAGGTAAAGTAGGAGAGGTAGAGCTGATTGCATGCCTTGAAGAGCATGGTAAGAAGTTTCTGTTCGATGCTAATGATGGACTGAAACTCCACCCCCTAACAAAAGAGATCTCTGGTTATCACCATACACTTGAGCAGCAGCTGCCAATCTGACCAATCAGGAGAGATTGGTCAAGACGATAATAATAATAATAATGATGACATTTATTAAGCGCTTACTATGTGCAAAGCACTGTTCTCAGCACTGGGGGTGGTTACAAGGTGATCAGGTTGTCCGGGTGGGGGGGAGGCTCACAGTTTTAATCCCCATTTTACAGATGAGGGAACTGAGGCACGGAGAAGTGAAGTGACTTGCCCAAAGTCACACAGCTGACAAGTGGCGGAGCCAGGATTTGAACCCCTGACCTTTGACTCCAAAGCCCGGGCTCTTTCCACGGAGCCATGCTGCTTCTCTAAGATACAAAATTGCAGTTACAAAAACCCTGACCATTCAACCTCCTCCAGAGGTATTGCAGCTGAACTGCATAACTTGAATCAGAAACCACGATGCAAGTCCTTATTTGCATTTTAAAATAAGGTTGAAAATTTGTGGGTTGTGGTGGTCAGTTTTTTTTTTCTTCAAATACTTATTTTGCCTCTTGCAGATTAGGTGAATCACTCTATGTGAGAACAATTTGATTTAATAACTTTCTTTCTGGTGCTTAACAAATATCATTATTACTATTATCCTTACCTAACAAGCTTATATGTTCCTCGAGTAACCAATAGTAGGTCTATCAAGCATTACTATCCAAATCCTTCTTGAGGCTTCCAGCATCTAGAATATTTCCTTCCAACCACCCTAATTTTCCCCCCAGTTAACTGACCGAACACCCCTCCCTTGTGCAAACCTTTCTTGAGTCTCTGGCAATGTTCAGTCTGCACAATTACCAGTGGAAAGGAATTCCCTTTTGAGAGCAATAATTTTTCTTGACCCTTCCAACCTCAAGCTTTTGTCAGGATGGCTTCTTTGGGGGGCGGGAGGGGTGTGGACTCCACGGGATTCCCTTCACAGGGGCTGGGTACTTCTCTTTACAGCATCCACAGCCTCGCTCGGAAGGCAGGGAAATTCGACTATTAAATAGCTGTGGGGACATGTGGTGGGGCCTTTCTACTTACAGAGGTATTTTAACTATTAGTTATATAACAAGGTCTTTCAATTATGGTGTATCTTCTCCCAAGGAGCTCAAAGGACTTTACAGACACTGTCTCATTAAGCCACACAACATGCCTGTCAGGTAGGGTGGGGAGGTGCTATTACCTCGGTTGTACAGATGGGTAAATTGCATCACAGAGAGGTTAAGTAACTTGCCCAAGGTCACTTAATGGCCATGTCTTCACTAGCAAAGCAAAGCAAACCAGACGATGAGGCAATTAGCCATTAATCTGGGCAAAAACTTGCTTTCCTGTGTTCATATCCATACAGGTTTCTAACCTGGATGAAGTAAATCATTGTTTCATCTCTGAACGCATCCTTAGCTCCTGGAGACACAGACCAAAAGAACTGCCAGAATCAGAAATAGAATACAGTTTCCTGCGCTCCAATCCAATGAACTAACTACTCCCTGCTGACTCAAGGCAATGCCCTGCAAGCTTCAGTATAAAAGCAACTTCAAAGATATCTTCTACATCGTGATTTTCTTTCACCATGAAAACACAACGCTGGCATCATTTGCTATAAAAAACGAAGTCTTGAAATATCTAGTTCCAGCTTCAGCTAGCTCCACCATGGCCCCATTTGACTAAATGAATGGGGATTTTTATATATTAGCAAGAAAATGGGAATTAATGACCTCCTGGGACCAATGTTTACTCAGCTTGTATTGTTAAGCAGAGTCCTGAAGAAACACTTTTATCTTCCAGTCAATTCACTATCTGGAATTCTGAGCCATTCCTTATCGTGTTGTTACATATTTGAGCAGCTATTAATAAGCATGCTAGCTTGGATCATAATGCAGTGCTGTTAAACCCGCACTTAATCGCCTTAGTGTTTAGTATTTCCCAACCATAGGGAATGCTAAAGTCCACTTCTCCTTTCAATCAATCAATCAATGGCATTTATTGTGCTAAGCACTTGGGAGAGTTGGGACAACAGAATCAGCAGACACATTTCACACCATCAAGAAAAATAACAACATAGGCCACTGTGGTGGGACTTGGGCCCATAAATAGAACTAAATTTATTTTTCCAGTTCGTTCACAAAGTTTTCACCACAGGCCTGAAGCAGAGTCTGGGGGGCAAGGGAGCTTGGCCAATGAAGGCAATCGCTCACAGCAATCATTGAGATACACATAACAAGGCATGTGTTATGTTATGTATACCATGTGCACATTCAAATGGTGAGCCCCATGTAGAACAGTGACTATTAACTGATTAACTTGTAGCTACCCCGATTCTTAGAGCAGTGCTGGACACAGAGCAAGTGCTTAAGAAATATCATTAAAAGAAAATGGGCACCATTTTGTATAAGCTTTTCCAAGTCCATTCATTCATTCATTCGTTCAATCATATTTATCGAGCTCTTACTGTACACAAAGCACTGTACTAAGTGCTTGGGAGAGTACAGTGAAACAACAAACAGACATATTCCTTGCCCATAACAAGCTCATAGTCTAGAGGGAAAGACATTAATTTATATAAATAAATAAATTAAGGATATATATTTGTGCTATGGGGATGGGAGGAAGGATGAATGAGGGAGCAAGTTGGGGCAAAGCAGAAGGGAGTGGGAGAAGAGGAGAGAAGGGCTTAGTCAGGGAAGGCTTCTTGGAGGGGATGTGCCTTCAATAATGCTTTGAAGTGGGGGAGAGCAATTATCCTTCTCATAAATCTACCCAAACCTACAGTGTTTTCCCAGGAAGATCGCTGATCTCCTGCACTCTTGCTTTGGAGCTGAAACGTTCCCTTTCCAGGTCTCTGTGATACAGGTGCTGTTTCTGAGCTGCAGAACTTGTGGCAAAGAAAGACTGGGCCACTAAAATAAAAGTACGAAAGGCACTGGGATTGTATCGGCATGGGGCTGGGGACCGACTATCTGAAAATTGGACTGTCTGATATATATCAAGACAAATGGCCACCCTAGAAGAAGGCAAAGAAGCAGTCGGCACTTAGAATGGGATTAAAGATCAAGGAGAAAAAGATCCCACCTGAGAGAGGGCTTCTGCACAAAAATGGTTAAGTTGCCTGGGTGGTTCAAGTTAGGATCAGTATGACTGGGAAAAAAGCTGAATGGGAAGGTTCAATCAATCCATCAGTGGTATTTATTGTGTGCCTACCTGCGTGCAATCAATCTATCAATGGCATTTATTGAGTGCTTATTGTGTGCAGAGCACCATACTAAGCTCTTTAGAGAGTACAGTATAGCAGAGTTGATAGACATGGTCCCTGCCCCTTACAGTCTAGAGAGGAAGACAGACATTAATATGAATAAATTGTGGATATGTAAATAACAGAGCATTGTACTAAGCTCTTGGGAGAGTACAACTGAGCTGGTAAACACATTTCCTGCCACAGTGAGTTTATTTGTCTAAAGATTCAACCACTCCCCTTTCTCTTTCTCTCTTCTTCCTCTTCTTTCTTCTCCTCCTCCTTAATTTCCTCTTTCTCCTCTTCCTCCTTCTTTCTTTCTTTATTCTCCTCCTCCTCTCTTCTTTTCCTTGTCCTCTTCCTCCTCCTCCTCCTCTTCCTCACACCTTACCTTCTTCCCCTCCTTTTTCTCCTCTTCCCCCATCTCCTTCTCCTTTCCCTTCTCTCCTTCTTCTCCGCCATCTCCCACCCCATCCTCTCCCAGGCGCTGATCAATGCCCCAAAGCTGGGTCCTGGAAGCTACTCATCTCTGGGATTCCAGAAGAGACAACATTTTAGTTGAGCCTGAGGATTGTTGCCCTGAGGTTGATATCCTTGTGCTGACCACAATGTCCATTCAGTCATACAGGAGACCATCTGAACCACTGACCCCTTCTCTACCAGCCCCAGCTCCATCGTCATTTCTGTTGGAGGAAATAGGTCAGATCAGTGGGTACAGATCTAAGCCCCACCACCATTCCTCTGCCTCCTTGCAAATTTGTCTGCTAATTCTCTTGTATGGTACTCTCCCAAGTGCTTAGTACAGTGCTCTGCACAAAGTAAGCACTCAATAAATACGATTGATTAATTGCAAATGAATGGGAGGATAGGATATCACCTTTCCAAAGCTTCAGGGTGGATCCTGTCCAGGAAAAAAGAACCTCCTCCCAGATTCACATATGGCCTCTGAAATTCACATTACTCTTTGCCCTCCCCACCCCATGGAGATTCAGACTGTGAGCCTCATGTGGGACAGGGAAGGTGCCAAATTTGATTACTCCTCACTCCTCACTCTCTTGGCTTCAAGACTCTCCATCACCTCGCCCCCTCCTACCTCACCTCCCTTCTTTCCTTCTACAGTCCAGCCCACACCCTCCCCTCCTCTGCCGCTAACCTCCTCACTCCTCGTTCTCACCTTTCCTGCTGCCGACCCCCAGCCCATGTCCTCCCCCGGACTGGAATGCCCTCCCTCCGCACATCCGCCAAGCTAGCTGTCTTCCTCCCTTCAAAGCCCTACAGAGAGCTCACCTCCTCCAGGAGGCCTTCCCAGACTGAGCCCCCTTCTTCCTCTCCCCCCTCCCCATCCCCCCCCACCCTACCTCCTTCCCCTACCCACAGCACCTGTATATATGTTTGTACAGATTTTTTACTCTATTTATTTTACTTGTACATATTTACTATTCTATTTATTTTACTTTGTTAATATGTTTCATTTTGTTGTCTGTCTCCCCCTTCTAGACTGTGAGCCCGTTGTTGGGTAGAGACCATCTCTATATGTTGCCAACTTGTACTTCCCAAGCGCTTAGTACAGTGCTCTACACACAGTAAGCACTCAATAAATACGATTGAATGAATGATTGAAAGAATTAGCTTTTATCTATCCTGCTGCTTAGAACAGTGCTTGTTACATAATAAGCGCTAACAAATACCATCATCCTCATCATCATCAGAGAATTGAGTGCCAAACATTTTAAAAAGATGATCCAGGTGACAGAGTGTAGTCCCAACTGAATCCTTCACTCCTCAATCAATGGTATTCATTAATTGCTTACTGTGTGTGGACCACTGTACTATATGTTTAGGAGAGTACAATAGAGTAGGTAGACATGAACCCTGCCCCCAAGGAGCTTACACTCTAGCAGGACTGAAGGGACAGACTTGCAGAAGAGAGATCAGTGATGAAGGTGAGGCAAAAATCTAATCATGAGAAGCAGCTTGGCCTAGTAGAAAAAGGATGGGCCTGGAAGTCCCTCCTTAAAAATCTCCAGTGGCTACCAGTCAACCTATGCATCAGACAAAAACTCCTCACTCTCGGCTTCAAGGCTCTCCATCACCTCGCCCCCTCCTACCTCACCTCCCTTCTTTCCTTCTCCAGCCCAGCCCGCACCCTCCACTCCTCTGCCACTAACCTCCTCACTGGGCCTTGTTCTCGCCTGTCCCGCCATCGACCCCCAGCCCACGTCCTCCCCCTGGTCTGGAATGCCCTCCCTCCGCACATCCACCTAGCTAGCTCTCTTCCTTCCTTCAAAGCCCTACTGAGATCTCACCTCCTCCAGGAGGCCTTCCCAGACTCAGCCCCCCTCCTTCCTCTCCCCCTCCCCATTCCCCGGCCCTACCTCCTTCCCCTCCCCACAGCACCTGTATATATGTTTGTACAGATTTATTACCCTATTTATTTTACTTGTACATATTTACTATTCTATTTATTTTGTTAATGATGTGCATCTAACCTTACTTCTATTTATTCTGATGACTTGACACCAGCCCACATGTTTTGTTTTGTTGTCTGTCTCCCCCTTCTAGACTGTGAGCCCATTGTTGGGTAGGGACCATCTCTATATGTTGCCAACTTGTACTTCCCAAGTGCTTAGTACAGTGCTCTGCACACAGTAAGAGCTTAATAAATATGATTGAATTAATTAATTAACCTGGATTCAAATCTTGATTCTGCCACTTGCCTGATGTGACCTTAAGCAAACCGCATAAATTCTCCAAGACTCAGTTTCCTCATCTGTAAGATGAGGATTAAAAACCCATTCTTCCTCCCTCCAATCTGCTTATAATGTATCAACCTCAGCATTAAGTATAATCTTCAAAATAGAGTGCTTCTTAACAAATGCTACAATTATTAACCATGATATGATGGGAGCTTGATTCTGGGATGGGGTCACCATTTGGATGAATAGCAAGGGGTAAATCTAGGCAAAATTTGGAGGAAGAACTGGAAACCTTGAACAATACGAATATGAGGGTTAAAAGACAGCGAGGAGTCGAAGGTGTTACGAAGGTTGCAAACTTCTAGGATGAGAAAACAAAAATAACAGTATTTGCTAAGCATTTACCATGTGCCAGGCACTGTACTAAGCACTGGGGTGGATGCAAGCAAATTGGGTTGGACACAGTCCCTGTCCCACATGGCACTCACAGTCCCAATCCCCATTTTACAGATGAGGTAACTGAGGCCTAGAGAAATGAAGTGACTTGCCCAAGGTCACACAGTAGACAAGTGGCCAAGCTGGGATTAGAACTCATGGCCTTCTGACTCCCAGGCTCTTGCTCTAGTCACTACTCCACATGCTGGTGATGTTGTCCACATTGATAGGAACGTGCAGGGAAGGAGTAGGTTTAGGAAGGAAGATAAGGAGTTCAGTTTATATCACGTGGATTTTGAAGTGATTGCACAGAATATCAATGGGGAGGTGTCCTGGAGGCAAGATGAAATATGTAATAGATTATCAGAGGTGATAAGATAGGTTTGGGAGCCATCCACATAGAGGTTGTAGCTGCAACTATGTGAGAAAATGTGCTGAGCAAATGAGTATACAGTGAGAGGAGTAGAGAGCCCAAGAGAGACCCATGCAGGACACACACATTTAAGAAACAAAAGGCTGTAGATAAATCAGGGAAGGAGATAACAGAAAAAAAGTAGTCCCAAATGTATAGGAATAACTGGGTAAGTACAATGTCAGTGAGGTCAGAGTTGGATATCCTTTCAAGGAATACAGACTCCTCTAGACTGTAAGCTCACTGTGGTCAGGGAACGTTTCTACCAACTCTGTTATATTGCATTCTCCCAGTAAGTGTTCAATAAATACCACTAATTGATAGTAGTAGGAAGTGGTCAGCAGTGCTGAAGGCAGCTGAAAGTTCAAAGAGGTAAAGGACAGAATAACAATAATAGCATTATTAAGCATTTCTAATGTACTAATAAAAGGTAATCATTTCAGACTGTCTCTGTTCCACACAGGGTGCCCAATCTGAGAGGAAAGAGAAGCAGAGAAATTAAATGATTTACCCAAAGTCACACAGCAGGCCAGAGGCAGAATCAGGGGTAGAACCCAAGTCTCCTGATTCCCAGACCCATGTGCTTTCCACCAGGCTATGAAGCCCAAGGGAGTTGGCTAAAGAATCGTTATGTGCAGTCTCAGTGGCACAAAGCAGGGCGAAAAACACATTTTAGTTGATTAAAAAGAGAAGTAGAGGAGAGGAAGTAAAGTCAGCTGGGGCATACTTGGACTGTGTCCAGCCTGATTTGCTTGTATCCACCCCAGCATTTAATACAGTGCCTGGCATATAGTAAGTGCTTAGCAAATGCCAAATGCCACAACTATTATACTTCCCACTCCAGGAGTTTGGACAGGAATGAAAGGAGGGATTTGGGGTGGTAACTAGAGGATGTGGTAGATTCCAAAGAAGACATTTTTTTTTATTATAGGAGAAACTAAAGTACACTTGAAGATGAAGGGGAAGGAGCCATCAAAGGGTGAGAGGTTGAACATGGCTGCAAGGGAGGGAAGAAGGATGGGAACAAGTGTTTTTAAGAAAAGATAGAGGAAGGAATCTAGTTTCCAGTTAGGAGGGAGTGGGAGACTTTCTCTTGAATATCAGCAGGGAAGGAGAAGAAAGAGGAAATGGTGGTAGGAGCACATTGAGGAGATGTGGGAGATGTTTGGAGAAAGGTTTTGTTGTTGTTTTTAGTATTTTGTGGCACCTGTTAAATGCTCACTCTGTGCCAGGCCCTGCTGTAAGCACTGGGGTAGATATAAGATGATCAGATTGGACACAGTTCCTGTCCCCATGGGACTCACAGACCAAGTTGGTGGGAGGGAGAATTAATCTCCATTTTACAGATGATGCAACTGAGGCACAGATAAGTGAAGTGATTTGCCCAAGGTCACACAGCAGTCAAGTGGCAGAGCCTGAATTAGAACCCAGGTCCTTCGACTCCCAGGCCCATGCTTTTTCCACTAGACTATGCTGCTTCTCCAGTTCATGCCAGAGGGTTTCTATTTTGCCAATGATAATAATGATGATGGTATTTGTTATGCGCTTACTATGTGCCGAGCAACAGTGGCTGGCCAATTCAACAATGGTTACAGAGGGAGGAGGTGGGGGCACTGAGAGCTCTGAAGCCCCCAAGTGCATCCACCTTCCAAATCATTTGGAAAAAAAAGCTGGGCTTCATTGTGTCTCCCAAGGACGATTGCAAACAAGTAGGAATGGGTTTACTCAAATGGAAATGTTGGAAGTGATGAAACTTCTAAGAGCTGTTCAGGGAGACTCATACCATGTCTGTTTCTCTTGGTGTTTCAGACCCCGAGGTGATTTATATCATAAATAAAAGTCTCATGAATAAATTAACTCTATATGAGAGATACTGGCGGCCCTTAATTTGTATTTGGAAATGTGCTGGGAAATGGCAAATTGAAAAACAGTCAAACTGTACCCTCTCCCAGCCACTTGGGAAGCTTAGTGGATAGAGCAAGGGCCTGGGAGTTAGAAGGACCTGGGTTCTAATTCTGGCTCCATCACTTGTCTGCTGCGGGTGACCTTGGGCAAATCACTTCACTACTCTGTGCCTCAGTTATTTCATCTGTAAAATGGAGATTAAGATGGCGAGCCCCGTGTGGGACATGGAGTGTGTCCAATCTTTTATCTACCCCAGCACTTAGGACAATTCCTGGCACATAGTAAGTGCTCAACAAATGCCATTTAAACCAAACCAAATAAAAAACCTATACTACCTTCTCCTGATTCAGGAGGTTTGGGAGCAGGGTGGGTGGGAGGTTTGAGTCAGACAGCTGCTCCATCTCCCAGGACTATAAAAGTGTCTACAACTCTGTACATAAGGTCTGAACAGACTATTTCCTGAACTCTGGTACAAATGTTAGCACTGTATTCTAGGAAAGGAAGTCCAGTCCATTCCCCAGAAAGTTTGGAGTTTGGGAAAGAAGGGGGACAACAAGGAATGAAAGGGATGGGAGAAGGAAAGCAGCATGGCCTAGTGGATAAAGCATGGGCCTGGGACTCAGAGGACCTGGGTTCTGATTCTGGTTCCACCGCCTGCATGCTGTGTGATCTTGGGCAAGTCACTTGACTTCTCTGTGCTTCAGTTTCCTCAACTGCAAAATGCGGATTAATAATGTGAGTCCATGTGGGACAGAAACTGTGTCCAACCTGATTAACTTGTATCTACACAGCGCTTAGAATAGGGCTCGACACATAGTAAGAGCTCAACAAATGCCATAAAAAAGAGAAAGAAAAGTAAATTGGCCACCCAACACCAGGGGTGCTGACATTGGATTCTTCTCCTTCTCCCCCTACTAAAATCCCAGGAAGAAAGCCACTCAACTCTGCTGAACTTTTTGGAGAGGTAGGGGTGAGTGCAAGAGGAACAATCATGAATCTCCCACCTCCAAACCCTTGCTTACACCTTTCTCAGTGGAAAGAGCATGAGCTTTGGAGTCAGAGCTCATGGGTTCAAACCCCGGCTCCGCCAATTGTCAGCTGTGTGACTTTGGGCAAGTCACTTAACTTCTCTGTGCCTCAGTTCCCTCATCTGTAAAATGGGGATTAAGACTGTGGGCCCCCCGTGGGACAACCTGATCACCTTGTAACCTCTCCAGCGCTTAGAACAGTGCTTTGCAAACAGTAAGCACTTAATAAATGTCATCATTATTATCTGGAAATCACTTCGCATTCAGATTTGCCATACCACAGCTCTCCCCATCTTCAAAGTCCTCATGAAATCTCACTTCTTCCAGGAGGATTTCCCCCAATATATTTGTCTTCTCCCCAAGCTATACCCTCCCAACCATCACACCAGCACTTAGGAATCCACACCGACCCAAAGAACCACTTTTGTTTTTATCGATTTAGGTACTCTGTGACATATACACACATTTATCCACCACTGATCCATCTTTGTGTCTTCCTTTTCTTCTTATTTGTAATCATTTTGCCTCATTTTCTCCCCCATTATATTGTAAGCTACTTGAGGGCTGGGATTGTCTTCAATCTCTGTTGTGACTCTCTGAACTACATAGTACAGTGCTATGCACTCGGTAAGTAATCAATGAATGTTGTTGATTGATGGTGCAGTCACTAGCTGGAACACCTTGAGGGCCAGTTTAAATTTACACACCATCACTGCCTTCCCTTGTGGGCTCAATCCCATCATGTCCTAGGCTTCTCAGAACAGTCAAGTCTGTGTAGTGCAAGGTTGATTTTTTAAAGAATTTTTCCATTGGGAAAAAAATCTGTTTTATGGACTATCTGAGGCTCACCTAACTCAGCTCCAGCCCAGTATTGTAGAGAGCAGCCATATAGTCAGGGGTAGTAATAGTAATAACATCTATTAGGTCAGTCAGTCAGTCAGTCAATCATATTTATTAAGCATTTACTTTGTGCAGAGTACTATACTCAGCGCTTGGGAGAGTACAATACAACAATAAACAAACACATTCCCTGCCCACACGAGCTCACAGTCTAAAGGTACTTACTGTATGCAGAGGATTGAATTAAGTGCTGGAAAAAGACCCAGGGAGAGTTAGCCATCTTCCCTGGCCCCGTAATATCTCACAGGCTAAAAGTAAAGTGAGAAAGGGTTTGGCAACAGATGCCAGAGGAAGATGAAATGATATAAATACAAAACAGAAATGAAAACATCCAAGTGAGGAGTTCATCAAACCTGGTGGTAAAGGGGATCTGTAGGGGCCTTCTAAAATTTGTGGAGGCTTCAGGCTACCACTGCTTAAAATCCACTTGAGAGTCCTGGGGGAAGAGGCCAAAGGGCAAGGCCAAAGGTAACTCTGCTGCATCTTAAATCCCCCAAGGCCCAGCATGCACAGGGGAAAGCTTGGATTGGGGACCCTGAACGTCATGGTGGGAAGGCAGGGAAGCAGGGACTTAAAGGAAAGAGCACGGGTTCTAATCCCAACTCCACTATTTGCTGTGTGACCTTGGGTAAGTCATTTCTTGAGAGAGTACCATAAAGGTAATTGACATAACCCCTGTCCTCAAGGACCTTTAAGTCTAACTGGGGAAGACTGAGAGACAGGGATGTGTAATACTCACCCCTCTTGCACTAACGTCCACTCCGATAAAAATAATAATAATAATGATGGCATTTGTTCAGCAGTTACTATGTACCGAGCACTGTTCTAAGCG
Organism: Tachyglossus aculeatus; assembly: GCF_015852505.1. Taxonomy (NCBI): domain Eukaryota; kingdom Metazoa; phylum Chordata; class Mammalia; order Monotremata; family Tachyglossidae; genus Tachyglossus; species Tachyglossus aculeatus. Next base: position 43,290,226 of record NC_052101.1, read on the forward strand.
CTGGGGTAGATACAAAGTAATCAGGTTGGCCCATGTGGGGCTCACAGTCTTAATCCCCATTTTACAGATGAGGTAACTGAGGCACAGAGAAGTTAAGTGGCTTGCTCAAAGCCACACAGCTGACAAGTGGTGGAGCTGGGATTAGAACCCACATCCTCTGATTCCCAAGCCCGTGCTCTTTCCACTGAGCTATGCCTCTTCTCATGAGAATCATCCGAGAATCAGATGAGAATCATATGAAAGTCATTAGCTTAAGGACTACAAGGTCCACTTTCTTGACTGGAAAAACACTTGAAGTTGGACTACCCAGAAATGAAATCAACCCAGGACAGCTCCTCCTAAAATCAGGTGATTCAAAAGGGGAAAAAAAAATATCCCTCCATTCCCTTTCTCACAGTGATCTCTGGATTTCATCACTGGTCTTCTCTTTTCTGCCATCTCACTGGCCACCTATCTCTTTATCTTTTCCCCTTTTATTTCTCTTCTGCTCACATCTTACATCTCTTTTGCTTTTTGACTCACTTGTTTACAGCAATCAGAGTAAGGGGTGGGTGGAGGCTCAGCTTGCAGAAGATTCAGGAAGTGAGACCCACACAGATGAGAGAGAGACACACACACTCCAAGAGAAACAAAAATTGATATGGCAAGGCAGAGAGGGTCAGTTAGTGTTGGAGAGGAGAAAAACATGGACACAGTTGCAGAAAGAAAAAGAAAGAAGAAAAGTCAATACTTTGTTCTTTTTCTAGCACTTTATTCAAGGAAACGGAAGTCCTAGAAAAATCTCTTGGACCTTTTTCTTGGTACCAGATGGCTGGAATCATTACTGTGGCCTAATGAGAGGGGCACAGAAATTGTCATCATCATCATAATGGCATTTATTGAGCACTTACTTACCTGCCACTGTATTAAGTGCTTGGGAGAGTACAATAAAACAGAGTTGGTAGATATATTCCCTGCCCACAACGAGCTTTTAGTCTAGAGGGGAATTTACAGTGAGAGTCAAAACACCTTGGTTCTAATCCTGGCTCTGCTACTTGTCTGCTGAATGAGTTTAGGCAAGTCACTTCCCAATGGCTCTTCCCCACTGTTTTAAAATATGTTCATGTGTCTTTTATTCTAAATTACCCTCCCTTGACCTTATGGCTCCTTCCAGTATAGCCTAATCTCCATCTTATTCCTCTTCAAACTTTTTAAGTGAGTTGTCTACACCTGCTGACTCTGTTTCCTCTCCTCCAACTCTCTCCTTGACTGCTTCCAACCTGGCTTCCATCCCCTTCACTCCACGGAAGCTGCCCTCTCTAAGGTCATCAATGGCCTCCTTCTTGAAAAATTCAATACTCCATCCGTATCCTCCTCAACCTTTCAGTTGCCTTTGACACTGTGGACCACCATTGTTCCTGGAAACATTCTCTAACTTTGGTTTCACTGACACTGTCCTCTCCTTGTTCTCCTCTATGTCTCTGGCAACTCTTTATAGTATTTGTTAAGCGCTTCCTATGTGCCAGGCTCTGTTCTAAGCACTGGGGTAGATACAAGCTAATCAGGTTGGATTCAATCCATGTCCTACATGAGGCATGCTGTTTTAATCCCCATTTTACAGATGAAGTAACTGAGGCACAGATAAGATAATTAACTTGCCCAAATGTTACACCTTGGCCAGACTAATGAGCTTAGTTCACTAACACTAGAGAGACAAGAGTGAGCGAAAGAAAGACCTCCTGGTGTCTATTAATTCATTCATTCATTCAATCATATTTATTGAGCGCTTACTGTGTGCACAGCACTGTATTAAGCACTTGGAAGAGTACAATACGACAATAAACAGACACATTCTCTGCCCACAATGATCTTACGATCAATCAATCAATCAATCATATTTATTGAGTGCTTACTGTGTGCAGAGCGCTGTACTAAGTGCTTGGGAAGTACAAGTTGGCAACATATAGAGACGATCCCTACCCAACAGTGGACTCAGTCTACTGACCCCAGAGTGTTGGGCGAGAAATAAGTAAATAAGTAAATTATGATAGGTCTTGTCACACAATCCTTTCCCCCTGACCAAATATAGCCAACTGAAGGGAAGAGGATCAGGAATTAGCAGGGTGTATCTGGGGAGGAGTCTCCACGAACTCCTAGTAGTAGGTTGGAACTCTGTTGCTACCATGTGGACAGTCGCCGCTAACCAGAGTTGGGGATGCCCATTCTGTCATACCTCCTCACTGGAACAAGGAGAAGTGAGTGTTCCCACAAAGGATCTTGACCCCCAGGTGATTTGCAAGGTAGCCCGGGCCAAGGGTGACTTGAAAGCTAGCTAGTGCAAAGGTAACCCCAAGGTGATTTGAAAGGTAACCTTGGAGAGGAGTGGTGTCTCCTCTCCACTTGTGTAGTCTGTTGAGTGGGGGATCAGAATTGCCAGTGTACTCACTGCTTCTTTTGTGGGGATTGCCTCATGGGAGTTCTTTGTCTTGTAAATCTCAATAAGCCTACTTCTTTCTGCTGCCTATAAGCCTAGAATCTGTGAGTCCAATTCCAACCTCTGATCCACAAACTCACAAGCTACCCTGAGGCTAGCTCCAGCCGGTGACACCAAGGTCACCCAGCAGACAAGTGGCTGAACTGGGATTAGAACCCAGGTCCTTCTGACTCCCAAGACTGTGCTCTATCCATTAGGTGGTGCTGCTTCTCATTCTCATTCACGGTCTTTTTCACAGTCTCTTCCTCTGCCTCTCACCCTTTAACTGTGGGAGTCCCTCAAGGCTCAGTCCTGAATTCCCTTCTATTGCCCATCCCCATCCACCCCCTTGGAGAACTCATCCACTCTCATGGCTTCAACTACCAGCTCTACATGGTTGACTCCCAAATCTACCTCTTCAGCCCTGACCTCTCTCCTTCTCTGCAGTCTTGCTTTTCCTCCTGCCTTCACAACATCTCTACTTGATTGTCCCACCAACACCTCCAACTTAACATGTCCAAAACTGAACTCCTCATCTTCGCACCCATCTTCCTCCCCCAGTCTTTCCCATCCCTGTAGACAATACCACTATTCTCTTTGTCTCACAAGCTGGTATCCTTGGCATTATCCTCAAATCATCTCATTCGCACAACCCATGTATTCAATGTGGCACCAAATACTGTTGTTTCTACCCTCACATCATCACTAAAATCCTCCCACTCCTCAACAGCCAAATTGCTGCTACACCGATTCAAGTACTTATCGTATCTTGCCTTCACTACTGCAACAGCCTCCTCACTGACCTCTCTGCCTTCTGTCTCTCCTCACTCCAAGTCCATGCTTCACTTTGCTGCCCAGATCATTTTTCAAACAAAAAACATTCAGTCCATGTCCCACAACAACTCAAGAATTTCCAGTAGTTGCCCATCCACATCCACATCAAACAGAATGCCTTATTATTGGCTTTAAAGCACTTAATCCCTTCCCCTCCTACTTTATCTTTCTGATCTCCTTCTACTGCTCAGACCTCACGGTTGGCTCCCCTAAAGCCAATTAATTCACTATACCCCAATTTCATGGATCTTACCATGACCCCTTACCCCTGTTCTCCTTCTGGCCGGCAACTTCCTCTCCCTTCATATAAGACAGACCCCCCAGAACCCTCTCTCCCATCTTCAAAGCTTTATTAAAACCACACTTCCTCCAAAAGGCCTTCCCCAACTTTGCCCTCATCTCTCCTTTTCCTTTGCCCTAATCTCCCCTTTTCCTTTGCCCTTCTGTGTTTCTTATACACTTGGACTGGTACCTTTGAAGAACTTGATATGCATCCCATCCTCAGACTCACAGCACTTATGTATATATCCATAATTTATTTTAATTCCTGTCTCCCCTTCTAGACTGTAGGATTCTTATGGGCAGGGAACCTGTCATACAACTCTGCTGCATTGCATTCTCCCAAGAACTCAGTACAATGCTCAGCCCACAACAAACACTCAATAGTCACCATTAATAGGTTGATTGATTCTCTGGGTCTCAGGTTCCTCCTCTGTAAAATCGGCTTTAAATACCATTCTCCCTCCCTCATACAATGTGAGCCCCTGGTGTGACAGAGACTGTGTTTGATCTGATTGCATTGTTCTACCTCAGTGTTTATTACAGTGCTTGACACACAGTAAGCACTTAATACCACAGTTATTGCTATTAAGTTCTAATACCACTGTTGATTATCAGGATTAATCTGTTCAGTGCTTAAGTCTGGCTTTACTCTTTATTCCAGCTTCTCACCTCCTTGCTCCTGATTCACCTTCCATCCTAGATCTTCCTCCTCTTCCAGGTTTTGTTCCATTAGAGGAGGGAGGCAGAGAACAGGAGGAAAGGAGGAGAAAGTGGCTTCAGTTGTCATTTTGGATGAGTTTAGCTTTTCACTGCCAAAGTGATCAGAACAAAACTATTCATGTTGGTTTCATTCACTCATTCATTCAATCATAGAGAAGCAGCATGGTTCAGTGGAAAGAGCATGGGCTTTGGACTCAGAGGTCATGGGTTCAAATCCCAACTCCACCAATTGTCAGCTGTGTGACTTTGGACAAGTCACTTAACTTCTCTGTGCCTCAGTTACCTCATCTGTAAAATGGAGATTAAGACTGTGAGCCCCCCGTGGAACAACCTGATCATCACCTTGTAACCGCCCCAGCGCTTAGAACAGTGCTTTGCACACAGTAAGCACTTCATAAGTGCCAGTATTATTATTTTTATTATTATTACTTCCCCAAGGCCACACAGCAGACAAATGGTGAAGTATAATAATATTGGATGAGGCAAATCCAGAGGAGGTGCATGGACAATCAGGCCTCCTTAGGCCGAAACTAAAAACATTTATAAAACTAAATTGCAGTTTTTTTTATCAAAGAACAGTATTTCTTGGGTAGGAGTTTCAGTCACAGCTTAAATTGTGTCACATTTGAGATTTGAATCTTTTTTCTATTTCAAGGAATTAGCCATTAGTTAAAAAATTAACTCAATTTTTCCCTAGGTTGGAGGATATAGCAAATCATTTTTGTCTGCCTCTCCTATTAGATTATAAGCTCCTTGAGGAATAGAATGTGCATTTTACTTCTGCTGTATTCTTCCAAGAGTTCAGTACAGTGCTCAGCACTCAGCAAATCCTCAGTAACTACCAGTGATTGACTTTAAGATTGCATGAGTTAAAGGGATTGAAAACACAAAGATTCACTGTGTTTTAGTTGCTAGCACCTTTGCTCTAAACAACCCCTGCCTTGTCTTGTCGTATGCCATCGAGTCGTTTCCGACCCATAGCAACACCACAGACACATCTACCCCAGAACAGCCCACTCTCCATCTGCAATCCTTCTCGTGGTGTATCCATAGAGTTGTCTTGGTGAAAATACAGAAGTGGCTTACCACTGCCGCCTTCCGCGCAGTAAACTCTAGTCTCCGCCCTTGACTCTCTCCCACACCTCTGTTGTCCAGCATGGGTGAGTTTTGATTGTAGCAGATTGCCTTCCACTCGCTAACGACTGGCCAAGGTAGGAATGGAATGGATATGTCTCTGCTTGACTCGCCCTTCGATAGCTGAGCCCGGAAGAGTACTGGAAACCCTCCAGGTGCAACCCTGAGAGGGGAAATAACCACTCACAGGTCTGCAACAGAGTGGTAAATTTGGACTGACTGATGTTACAACCAAGAAAGAATGGGGCTACAGGATAGGAAAAAGAAGAGTAGGCACAAGGAACACAAGATAGGAAAATAGCCAAGCCGCTTGCACAAGTAATCCCTATAAGTATGTCAGCAAGCAAAAGGTCATCATTAACTGGCAAAATTCCAACAACTAGAAAATTTAAGTAAAGTGGGGAAGCATTATTGAGTTCACAGATACATCAGAACAAAATGCAGAAGAATAAGAGCTAAAAATAATGGAAAATGTATCCATATTTATTCGAAACACAATGAAAAGACTCAGAAGATTCTTGAATTGGTCTTGCACTTAGTACAATCAACTGGGATCCTTTTTTATAAACCTCTTGGTCACCCTTTGAAATGAAGCATTTGCCTTTTAATGGAAAATCAATATATAGTTATCCTTTGTATTTGAAGAAGACGCTACTGATGGTAATGTTCATCTTTCATCATCATCATCAATCGTATTTATTGAGCACTTACTATGTGCAAAGCACTGTACTAAGCGCTTGGGAAGTACAAATTGGCAACATATAGAGACAGTCCCTACCCAACAGTGGGCTCACAGTCTAAAAGGGGGAGACAGAGAACAAAACCAAACGTACTAACAAAATAAAATAAATAGAATAGATATGTACAAATAAAATAAATAAATAAATAGAGTAATAAATATGTCCAAACATATATACATATATACAGGTGCTGTGGGGAAGGGAAGGAGGTAAGATGGGGGGGATGGAGAGGGGGACGAGGGGGAGAGGAAGGAAGGGGCTCAGTCTGGGAAGGCCTCCTGGAGGAGGTGAGCTCTCAGCAGGGGCCTTGAAGGGAGGAAGAGAGCTATCTTTGCGGACATTTGTGGCAAAGAACAATAAGTGATACACAGGCTCTGCCTCATTGGACACCCAAAAGTTTGTCTCTTGCTGTATTGTTGTGCTTAATGTTTGTAGAGCCCGGCATTGTTTTCTCTTTTGCTTCTTCTGGGTGAAGGTTTCATTCAAAGAGAGCTTCTCCCTTCTTGCACACACTAAGCGTGCAATAAATACCATTGATTGATTGATGGCTATGAGACATAACTGCAATTTTATGCATTTATATTACCATCTGTCTCCTCGTCTAGACTGTAAGCTCACTGTGAGCAGGGAATGTCTCTGTTGTATTGTCATATTGTACTTCCCCAAATGCTTAGTACAGTGCTCTGCACAAAGTGCTCAATAAATACAATTGACCAAGTCACTGACTCTTAATTTTCAGCTGGGATGAAATGTTGTTTGAGGTTTTGACTCTGTCCTTAAAACCCTTCTTCTGCCCTCTTTGCTTGCAGTCTCCCAATTTCAGCTCTCCTGTTGCCGCTCTTTCTCTTTGCATGTCCCGCTCAAGGAAGCCAAGTTAAGGTGAGCATAGTTTTGATGTTAAAAGACTGACTGCATTCCAGAACTTCACTGTCCATAATAATAATAATAATGATAGCATTTATAAAGCACTTACTATGTGCAAAGCACTGTTCTAAGCACTGGGGAGGTTACCAGGTGATCAGGTTGTCCCAAAGGGGACTCACAGTCTTAATCCCCATTTTACAGATGAGGTAACTGAGGCACAGAGAAGTTAAGTGACTTGCCCAAAGTCACAGAGCTGACAATTGGTGGAGCTGGGATTTGAACTCCTGACCTCTGACTCCAAAGACCATGCTCTCTCCACTGAGCCACGCAGCTTCTCATAACCTTGTTCATGACCTTGTCTTGCTATTTCATATTGAGTATGGAGTGTGAGAGGTTGCTGGGGGAACTCTTCAAGAAAGTCAGATGCAGTGTTAGTGTGGGACCCAGATCTCACAGCCATAAAGGAGGCTGGACAACACAGAAGCTCTGTGAACCTTTAATTTGGTCTAGAAGCTGCTATCCAGTGGCACCACACTCTGTTTATCATTATTACTATCATCACTGGGTAGGGACTGTCTCTACATGTTGCCAACTTGTACTTCCCAAGCGCTTAGTACAGTGCTCTGCACACAGTAAGCGCTCAATAAATATGATTGATTGATTGATCACTATTAATAATAATGATAAGTATAATAATAATAATGGTATTTATTATGTGCCAAGTACAGTACTAAGTGCTGGGGTAGATACGAGAGGATCAGATCCCACATGGGACTCACAGTTTAAGTAGGAGGGTGAACAGGTATTAAGTCCCCATTTTACAGATGAGGGAACTGAGGCCCAGAGGAGATAAGTGAATTGTCCAAGGTCACACAGCAGGTAAGAGGTAGAGCCAAGATTAGGACCCATGTCCTCTGACTCCCAGGCCTGTGCTCTTTCCACTAGGCCAAGCTGCTTCTCAGTCTCCCAAAGGATATGCTGGTCGCTGTGATGGTGGGGGTTTTTGCATTATTTGTGAGTGTGTTGCCTAGGAAGCAGAATTCTTTAACAGTTTTTATATCTGTATCACCAATACTGAGCCTCAGTTCCCTCATCGGTAAAATGGGGATTAAGACTGTGAGCCCCACATGGGACAACCTGATCACCTTGTATCCCCCGCCCCCAGCACTTAGAACAGTGCTTTGCTATTAGTAAGCACTTAACAAATGCCATCATTATTATTACCAATAAAAAAATGGAGTTACATGCGTGACTTGCTGATACATCACCTAAGTTTTCTTTACACTTATTGCCAGCCCCTAGCATCTGGCTGATTCTGTGAAGCAGTTTAGAATCATTTGCAAATCATCTTATCAATCAATTAATCAATCAATCACATTTACGGAGCGCTTACTGTTTGCAGGGCACTGTACAAAGCACTTAGGAGAACAAAATAGAACAGAATTGTTCCTAGGTGTGGGCCTCTAAGGCAAAGCCATCTGCATACAGGAGTCCTGGTATAACTGTTTCCAGAACTTTGGATGATGCTTTAAGTTTGTTGAGATTGAAGAGTTTCCCAGGGCGGTGGAAATATATTCTAACACTTACATCCAGGACTTTTGCTGCATCCTCCAACATGGCTGCATAGAACCAGTTGAACAGGACTGGGCCCAGTATACCTTCCTATTTTACTCAATCAATCAACAGTATTTATTGAGCTCTTACTGTTTGCAGAGCACTGTACTAAGCACTTGGGAGAATAGACTACAACAATAAACAGACACATGCCCTGACCACAACGAGCTTACTGTCTAGAGGACTGTACTAAGCACTTAGAGTACAATATAACAATGTAACAGAGTTGAGAGACACATTCTGGTAGACAGGGAGACAGACATTAATATAAGTAAATGAATTATGAATATATACATAAGTGCTGTGGGACTGAGGGGGGGTATAAAGGGAGCAAATTGGGGTATACAGAAGGGAGTGGGAGAAGAGGGAATGAGGGCTTAGTCAGCGAAGACTTCTTGAAGACGTGTCTCCAATAAAGCTTTGAAGGTGGGGAGAGTAATTGCCTGTTGGATTTGAAGAGGAAGGGCGTTCAGTGTCAGAGGCAGGACGTGGGAGAGAGGTCGGTGGTGAGATGGATGAGATTGAGGTACAGTGAGTAGGTTTGCACTAGAGGAGCGAAGTCTGTGGGCTGGGTTGTAGTAATAATAATAATGATGATGATGGTGTTTGTTAAGTGCTTACTATGTGTCAAGCACTGTTCTATGCGCTGGGGTAGATACAAGGTAATCAGGTTGTCCTACGTGGGGCTCACAGTCTTAATCCCCATTTTACAGAGGAGGGAACTGAGGTACGGAGAAGTTAAGTGACTTGCCCAAGGTCACATGGCAGACAAGTGGCGGAGCTGGGATTAGAACCCATGACCTCTGACTCCCAAGCCCACGCTCTTCCAACTAAGCCACACTGCTTCAAGGAGGAGGAGAGTAGCGAGGTGAGGGATGTCAGGGTAAGGTGATTGAATGTTTTAAAGCCGATGGTAAGGAGTTTCTGTTCGGTGTGGAGGTGGATGGACAACCACTGGAGGTGCTTGAGGAGTGCAGGAACATGGACTAAATATTTTTGTAAAATAATAACAGGGAAGCGTTCAGACCAGGCAAATTGTCCCAGCCAGTGTTATCATCACGAAACAATCTCAGAATCTTGGTGAACATTTTAGAGCAGCCAACTGTATTTGCTAGCTCCTAGAGAACTGATCTGCTGATTGTACTAAATGGTAAGGTCTAAGATGAAAACTCTGTGGAGAATGTGCTAGCTGTTCCATGCGCTTCAGCTGTACCTAACACAGCAAAGTTCACATTCCCCATGCGACACTGTCATCAAAAGCCACTCTGGGAGCTTCTGACAATATTCTTTAGCAACTGATTGAGGAGGACTCTTGCTAGCAGTGATGGAGAACAGTGAGGCATCTCAGTAATTGCTGAAATCTTATCCCTAATGGAAAAATCTATATTTCATACTAAGGGCAGAAAAAAAAATCCGTGGCTTAATTATTTTCCATGGAAGCAGAATGTGTGTGTGTGTGTGTGTGTGTGTGTGTGTGTGTGTGTGTGTGTGTGTGTCTTTGTATTGAATACCGAGTATATTGTAAAATCATGCATTTCACGGCCTGGAAAGATTGGAGGCACACATTCATATAGACCGGGGTGGGCAGTTATTGAACTGGAGGGACACTTCAGTTTTAGCAAGCTAGTTGAGAGAGAGGTCTGTGTAAAATGCTACCTCTGAGCCCAGTGCTCTGAATTGGACCATATAAAATCCATGGGAGGTGACTTCAAAGAATACATGATTCACAAACAAAAGATGAGCAGATGGAACAAGTCAGGAATAAAGTTGTAGTCATTTAGGTAAATGAGTGATTGACAGGACAAAATGCATTGGTAAAGAAAGGCTCCATTACCAAGGTGTGAATGAGTCAATAGTAAGTTGATTAAACACTGTGTTATGGGGTGTTAGGTGAATAAACTCAATGAAGAGTTTGAATGTGAAATGGTGGATTGAATGGAATCTCCCATTGTTCTATGTTGGCAGTAATTCATTCATTCAATCATGTTTATTGAGTACTTACTGTGTGCAAAGCACTGTACTAGGCTCTTGGAAAGTACAATTCAGCAATAAAGAGAGACATCCCTGCCAAAACTGGGCTTACTGTCTAGAATGAACCAGTTTTGGTTCAGTCACGAAAACTTAGGGACCAAGATCCTGCTCGAGGGAATTGATCAAGCAATCAGTGCTATCAAGAAATTATTTTGTGCAAAGCATTGTGCTAAGTGCTTGGGAAAGTACAACAGAGTTGACTGCTGTGATCCCTGCCCACAAGGAGCTTTCAGTTTACAGGGATGAAAATAGAGCTAGTAGTTTTACAGTGCTACTTACCCTCTCTCATCCCGTCGGTAATGTTCTGAATAGGACAGTGGGTATACAACAAGTCACTCGGCAGTCAGGGTTGCAAAGTGCCAGAATTTTATGCACAGATCTCATTTATACCCAAAGGGACCATAACATAGCATTGATGCTGAGCTACAGCCCCACGGATGTGGTAGAACAAACAAAAGAAGTGGAGGAAGAATCAGCCAATCAAAGGTATTTATTGAGCATTTGCTGAGGGCAGGTCACTATACTAAGCGTTTGGGAGAGTTGGTAGACACAGTCTCTGCCCACAAGAAGTTTACAGTCTAGCAGAGTAGAGAGTCAATAAAAAGAATTCAGGTAGAGGAAATAGTATAGTGTGAGAGTAAGGATGTAAGTGCTGTGGGGCTGAGGTTTGGTGAATTTTAGTGGTTAAGGGGCACAGAACCACATGCATAGGCGATGCAGATGGATGGTCGAATAGGAGAAATGAGACCTTAGTCAGGGAAGGCCTCGAGGTGAAGATGTGATTTTAGGAAGGCTCTGAAGGTGGGGCATGTGGTGGTCTCTCAGATTTGAAGGAGGGGGGAGTTCCAGCCTGGAGAGGGGATGTGAGCAAAGGGTTAGTGGTGAGATAGACAAGATCGAGTTTCAGTGAGTGGGTTGATGTTAGAGGAGTAAAGTGTGTGGGCTAGGTTTTAATTTGCTCTAGCACATCTCTGGGGCCATAGCACAGCATCGTGGTCCCTTTCCCTATAAATGGGATCTGTACACAAAATTCCTGAGCTTTGCGATCCTGACTGCAGAGTGACTTGCTGTACCCACTGACCTAATCAGAACATGCCACCCCGCACACTTCACTCTTCTAATGTTAACCTTCTCTCTGTTCCTCGAGCTCATCTATCTGGCAGCTGACCTCTCGCCCATGTCCTGCCTCTGGCCTGAAACACTCTCCCTCCTCATATCCAACAGACAATTAGTCTCCTCCTCTTCAAAGCCTTATCTCCTCCAAGAGGCCTCCCCCACCTAAGCCCTCCTTTCATCTTCTCCCACTCCCTTCTGCGTCACACCAACTTGCTCCCTTTATTCATCGCCCCTCTCACCGCCATAGCATTTATGTACATATCTGTAAGTTATTTATTTCTATTAATGCCTGTCTCCCCCTCTAGACTTTAAGCTCACTGTGGGCAGGGAATGCATCACCTTATTGTTGTACTCTCCCAAGTGCTTAGTACAGTTCTCGGCACACAGTAAGTGCTCAATAAATATGATTGAGTGAATTGAATGAAAGAATGAACATAACTGGCAACGGATGAGAGTGTGAGTTGTGCTGTAAAAACTACCAGCACTATAATCATCCCCAGTGTTTGGCACACAGTAAGTGTTTGATATTAGTGACTGATAGATTGATCAACTTCGTCAAGATCAATCTTGATTCCTAACTTTTGGTGATTCAACCAAGGTTGATCTGTCACTGGGACAAGCATAGAATAATGGGAGATTCCTTTCAATCTACAATTTGTATGCAGACTGTTCCTTGATTTTTTCACATTTTTCCAAATTTGAGAAGCCCACCATAGTGGAGGAGAAGTGTTTGCGGGAAGTATATTCTGTGGCATAACTATGGTGAGGCTAGAATGGGGTCCAGAAAGTGGTTCTTACTGATTTTGCTCCGGGCCATGGGCAGAAAACTTGTGTGGAGTGTAAAAACATCAGTGGTTTTCTGTAGCTTATTAAGAAGGTTATCGAAGATGATGTTAACATAGACGGCAGAGTTTTCATTTAAGTGGAAATGACTCAAGATCAAAGCATAACTAATACTTGTTCATCAGTACTTAGAGTTAGATAAGAAGTCTGTTAAATGCATCTGATTATGTCAGTCACGGTCAAGAAAAATTTGTGGCAAAGTTTCATGAAAATTTTTAGGAGAAGTAGAGTGAGTTAGTGGAAAGAGCACAGGCCTGGGATTCAGAAGACCTGGGTTCTAATCTCAGTTCTGCCACATAGCTGCTGTGTGTCTTTGGGAAAGTCACAACTTCTCTGTGTCTCAGTTACCTCATCTGCAAAGTGGGGATTAAATCCTACTCCCTCAGACTTAGACTGAGAGCCCTATTTGAGGCAGGGACTATGTCCAACCTGATTGTCTTGGAACTATTCCAGCACTTAGAACAGTGCTCGTCATTAGCAAGCACTTAATGAACACCATAAAATAAGATAAAAAAATTAAAACCTCCTTAGGTTATTTAACTGATGAAGCATCCAACGTGGAAGGTCAGTAGAATAGATTTGGTTTGTGGTTAAAGGCAAGAATAATCCAGGAAAATGGATGGAATGGGATTATCCATGTATCCCATTCCATCCGTTTTCCTGGATCCAGTATAAACAGATGTAACACAGGTGTCTGAAGGGGCTTTTTCACTATTTGGATGCATTCCTTTCTGTGCTGCATAACTCACTGAGTCACACCAGAGAACTGAAATTTGACAAAAATACTAAAATGACTGTCACATTCTCTTTTTCTGGGGAAAAAAAAAGGTACAATGGCAGTCTGAAGAAAAGTTTAGAGAAAACTGCTCGGGTGTTTTCATAAAACCACTTTATTTATTATTTTGTGATGATAATTGAAACATTTATCCGTCCAACCCAGAGGATTCTGATAGAAACATCAGATACTAGAGTAGGATGATTAAACAGTTTCAGAACAAATGTAATTTTAAATTTTAAGCCTGATTGAATGCTCAATTGTTTTTTAAAAAATTAGCTCAACTACAATACACTAAAGCATAAGCAAATAAGTAAAATGGCTCTAAAGAATGATTTGAAAAATAATCAACCATTGCATTCCATGCCAAGGATTTTTAGAGTTTTACTTGAGAGAGCACAAATTTTCATGTCATCACCCATGCACTTCACTGCACGAACACCTGGGAGAGCAAAATAGAATTAGAAGGCATGCTCCCTGCCCTCAAGGTTTGTACATTCATGGGGGAGACAGACACAAAATAATTTATAGAGAGGAGGATGAGGAGATTGGAAGAGTAGCTATGTAGAGAAGCAGCATGGCTCAGTGGAAAGATCACAGGTTTGGTCATGGGTTCTAATCCTGACCCTGGCACTTGTCAGCTGTGTGACTTTGGGCAAGTCACTTAACTTCTCTGCACCTCAGTTACCTCCCCTGTAAAATGGGGATTAAGAATGTGAGCCCCATGTGGGACAACCTGATTACCTTGTATCTCCCCCAGTGCTTAGAACAGTGCTTGGTACATAGTAAGTGCTTAACAAATGCCATTATTATTATTAGTATTATTACTGGTATGTAGAGAGGTGTTTAAATAGTAAGCATATGTAAATTAATATGTAGAAAATGTGCCAGGTGGTTGCACAATGCTGAACTGGTCCAAAAGTACTATGGTGGTAAGTTGGGTGGTTAGAACCTGAAAAGTAGAAAAATTTATTGGGAAAAACCTCACGGGGTGGTGGAATTTCAGGAGGGCTTTGGAGATCAAAAAAGCTGTGGCCTGGAAGATTTGAACAAGGAAGGAAATCCAGAAAAGCGGGAAAGTACATGAGATAAGCTGATTTTGTACAAGAAGAACAGGATTCATGCCTTTTTTGGAGCAGGAGCTCAAAAAAAAATTGTGAAACAAGAAATCAGAAGCAAAAACAATACTTGGTGCTACAAACAACAAACATAACAACAGAAGGAGATAGTCTTTGTGTTATGTGTATGCAGTGTGGTCTAGACTGTGGGTTCCATAATACTCTTCTCAGCCATAACTGCAACCGAAGAGGAATTTCACCAACAGTAGGGACTTCAAGAATGAAGAACAATTTATATATATAACAATATATATATAATTGTTGTTATATATGCAATATATAACAACAATAAATATGATTGAATGAATACGTATATGTGTATATAGTTGGCATTGTAATATGCATATGATATGTAAGTTCAAATATTATGAACTTACATATACATATATGCACATAAGATCTCTAAATTATGAGAGAAGCACTGAAGGTAGCAGTGCAAGAAGCAACAATTTAACATTCCCAGTTCACATGGGAATGTGAATTCCTGTCAACCAAAGAGAATTACAGAAATGCAGACAATGTGTCTGTTATTACATTGCACTCTCCCAAACGTTTAGTAAAGTGTTCTGCACTCAGTAAGCACTTAATAAATAAAATTGATTGATTGATTGATCATTAGGTTTAAGACCCTGAAGGAGTATGGACAATGAAATGTTTATTATTGGCTAGTTGTACAGTACAGTAGCCTATGCAAAAATCAGTCTCTATATCACCATTTTTGCACCTTGACCGATTTACTTTTTGAAACCAAAGATTCTCAGATACTGTGGAGAATTCACACGTGAGTGGTTTAAGAAAAAAAAAAAAACATGCTGTAAATCAAAAAGCTAATCTGCTGCTTGGTTAAGTAATCCTCCAAGAAATGCTCAAGTGTATGTGTAGGAGGCTGGGGACTTTGGGGAGTGGAGGGAGAAGAAAGAAATAACATTGGTTTCTGCCCACCTCTTCTTTGAGATCGTAAATATTCCCTGAAATACCTCCTGGATTTCAGAGTCATAAAGAAGTTACACTTTACTTGGACTGTGTTACAGTCTTTTTTATTTTTTTGGTGAAAGGAAAACTGTTTCTCTGAGTCCGGCTGGTGGGTTGGAGGAGGAACACTTTTTCTTTGTTTTCAGGTAATGTGTTGTCTAAATGAATGTTTTCTCTTCTTCTGCCATCTGGAAGCAGGGGAGTAAAGAAAGGACAAGGGGAGGGGAGAGGCAGGAGTGCTAGAGAAGTCTAACTCTTCAAATATTTATTCATTCAAGAGTTTTTATTGTGCACTTACTGAGTGCCAAGTACTATACTAAGCACTTAGGAGAAAACAATATAACAATAAACAGACACATTCCCTGCCCACAATGAGCTTACAGTCTAGAGGGACTGTGCTTATCAAGGC
The DNA here is from genome assembly GCF_015852505.1 of Tachyglossus aculeatus. Lineage (NCBI taxonomy): Eukaryota > Metazoa > Chordata > Mammalia > Monotremata > Tachyglossidae > Tachyglossus > Tachyglossus aculeatus. The sequence continues at coordinate 43,306,130 of NC_052101.1, forward strand.
ACTTTCAACTGGTTATCAAAGCATCTTTTGTTGGTCACTTCCAGGGTCCCAAAGTTGAATCCTCTTAACCAGAAAAAGGAAAAAAGTAAAACTGGCAGAAAAGGGCCAGAGATGGAAGTGAGCAAGGGAAAAGAGAAGCAGCATAGCATAGTGAATTGACCAGGTCCCTGAAGAGCCAAAAGGACCTGCGTTCTAATCCTGACTCCCCCACTTGTCTTCTAAGTGACCTTGGGCAAGTCACTTAGCTTCTCTGTGCCTCAGTTACCTCATCTGTAAAATGAGGCTTAAGACTGTGAGCCCCATGTGGGACAGGGATTGTGTCCAACCAGATTACTGCGTGTCTACCCCAGTGCTTAGTTCAGTGCCTGGCACATAATAAGTGCTTAATAAATAGTATTTTATAAAGAGAGAGAGAGGCCAAGCCAGATTGAGACATAGGTGGCCCCTAGGTGTGGATGGTTGCTGCCCCTTCAGCTGAATGGACACAGGGAGATCTGGGGCCCACAGAGAGATGGGAAGGAGCAGTAGCTTCAGATCCAGAGGATTTTAATTCCATGCATTTCGCTCAAAACTGGACTGTGGCTTCAAGAAGGTATGGGGGAAATAGGCATTTTGGAAAACAATCCCCTTTCTCCCCACATTAGCGTAGCCTGATGGATAGAGCACAGGCCTGGGAGTCAGAAGGACTTGGGTTCTAATCCCGACTCTGCCACTTGTCTGCCATGTGACCTTGGACAAGTCACTTGACTTCTCTGGTCCCGTTACCTCATCTGTAAAATGGGGATAAAGACTGTGAGCCCTATGGGGGGGGACAGGGACTGTGTCCAACCTGATTTCCTTGTATCCACACAACTGCTTGGTACCTGGCACACAGTAAGCACTTAACAAATGCCATAACTATCATTATCATCATCATCATCATTATTATTATATGCCAGGACTTTATATCTCTTTTAGAAGTGCCTCTGAAGACATTATGCCACATAAACACTGGATAATTATCACAGCACTGTGTGTTGGGTTTACAGCTGAATATGTTGACTCACAACCATAGGATATTGTTATAGAGTAACATCTAAGTTTATCTTACTAGGGCAGCAGTAGTCACTTCAGACAATGTCATATTCAATATCAAATGGCAAGTTAAGATTACCAAAAATGAGGTCGTAAGACACCTTCAGTTCACGGGGGTTGAAGAAATGCTCCCAGGTTCACAGAATCTCCTGGGTGGGACATATGAGGAGGATGGTTGACAGCAGGATTCCCAAGCAGCTGCAATATGTGGGGAACTAAGCGGGGGTATATATAACCCTGGCCTGCTTGCGCCTCAGAGATTTAGAGCCCAATTTTTTGTGAAGTAGGACGCATCCCTGCTTGTCCAGATAACATGAAAATCTTTCCATAGCCTCCGAGGAGGTGGCCTGAGCCTGCTGATTGCTCTAATGCAGCTTAATTATCTTGATTCGTTTGGAGATTAAAGTAGCATTGTTAAACCCAATAGCTATGTTATAAATATATAAATTAGAACGTTTCGCAACAACCATTCAACACAATAGTGGGGCTTTATTTATTCAGTTAGGCCTGGCCAGAAAAACTATGCAACTGACATTCACCTTTAAGTTAAAAGCCTTTTTTCATTCATTTTTAAATTGCTAGTTATTTGGTTCATTTTATTTCAACTCTCAGATTGTTTGCTCATTGTTCAATTTATCTCTTCCTGTCTATCATTGTAATTAATAATATTCTCATATCTTGTATTATAATATGACCATTACCCATTACAATGTAATGGGAAGCAGAATGGTATAATGGATAGAGCACGGGTGGGGAAATCAGAAGATCATGGGTTCTAATGACCCATGGGTTCTAATACATTACATATCTGTAATGTATTTCATTCATTCATTCATTCATTCAATCATATTTATTGAGCGATTGCTGTGTGCAGAGCACCATACTAAGCACTTGGGAAGTACAAGTCGTACTTGTATTTGTCTGTCTCCCCCCTCTAGACTGTAAGCTCCTTGTGGGCAGGGAATGTGCCCATTTATTATTGTATTGTACTTTCCCAAGCACTTAGTACAGTGCTCTGCACAGAGTAAGTGCTCAATAAATATGATTGAATGAATGACTGAAAGAATGAATGAATGAATCCCGGCTCCGGCACTTGTCTGCTGTGCTACGTAGGGCAAGTCATTTCACTTCTCTGGGCCTCAGTTACCTCATCTGTAAAATGGGGATTGAGAGTGTGAGCCACACTTGGGACAGGGACTATGTCCAACATGATTTGCTTGTATTCACCCCAGCATTTAGTGCAGTGCCTGGTACATAGTAAGCACTTAAGAAATACCACATTTTAAAAAATATAGAAACATCAGACAATACACTGGATTCTCTATAGGTAAGATAAAAGAATATTCTGGATATGGAACAGGTACCTGATGTGCAGCTATGTCCTTTCATTGTCATTATTGAATATTTATAATAGTAATAATAAATAATAATAATAACAATAGTAATAGTAATAATAATGAGCCTTTCAGCAGATGAAAAGGGTTGTGTCTAATAACAATAATACTAATAATAATGGTATTTGTTAAGCACTTATTATGTGCCAGACACTGTTTACTATCCCTTTAACCTTCTTTGAAATTCTATTTCCTCTTGTAGATTACTTAATTAGATTTTTATTATACTTTTAGTCTGAAGAATTTAAAGCACACTACTGAAGACTCCACTTTCGCATTTCACCTTATAAAGTTGAAGATGGGGGAAGAAGTAAGAGAGCAATGAAAAGAGAAAAAATGGAGGAGGATTAACCAGGAGGGGGTTAGGGTTAGTGGTGGGCACAAAATGAAGCCCTAAACTTGTAATTTCTTTTAAACTTGTAATAAATTTCTTGACCACAGGCACTTTATATCTACTTTCTACTTCGCTAGCATTCCTTATCATGCCTCCATCATTCAATATAATTCAAAAGTTATATTACACCAAATATTCCCTGGCTAGACTGTATAACCCTAAGGGCAACAGTTCATGTCTACCGATTTTATTGTACTCTCTTAAACATATAGTACAGTGTTCTGCAAACAGTAAATGCTCAGTAAAATCACTGATTGACTGATATGCTTTCAGTTTGAGCTGTTCTGAATAAATACCAGCTTTTTTATCACTCCAAATGAATTTCAATTAAAGTTCAAGTGGCCCATTTAAGATTGTTATCATAGCATTTCAAAAATCCAATTAGTTAAAACAAACACTCATTTGCAATAAAGACAAAAAAAAATAACCTTTCTTACAGAAAACGAGGGAAGGGTAGCGATTTATAGGTGTCTTTAAACTAGACTGTCCTAATGTGTCAATTCTCTATAACCCTTCCTTAAAGAGGGGGAAAATATTGCCTTTCTGGACAAGGAAAAGGAGTGTCAATGTTGGTTTTTTTCATGATATTTGTTAAGCACTCACTATGTACCAGGCACCATACTAAGCGCTAGGGGAAGATACAAGGTAAATCAGGTTGCACACAGTCTAGGTCCCGCATGGAACTAACAGTCTTAATCTCCATTTTACAGATGAGATAACTGGGGCACAGAGAAGACAAGTGACTTGCCTAAGGTCACACAGCAAACAAGTGGCAGAGTCAGATTTAGAACTCAGGTCCTCTCACTCCCTGATCCATGGCTCTTTTCACTGTGCCACTCTGCCACAGAGGTGCTACAAGAACATTTTAGAGCAGGAGGAAGAGAGATAGAACAGTGTTGAGCCACATATAAAACCTTTTTGCTAAAATGTCTTAGCTGTGTTCACTTGGATAAGCCCAATGACACCCTGTTTGAGAATCAATCAAAGTATCTGAAAGTCATTGCTGAAGCCAATGTGCTTTGAAGTGAAATACGCTGAACAAAATAAAGCAATGTCATGGCTTTCCACAAAATTTAACCCTCTGAAAAACCATTGTTAAAGTCAGGTTGGAGGGAGGGGATGGTGAGAGAAGCAGCGTGGCTTTGTGGAAAGAGCATGGACTTGGGAGTCAGAGGAGTTGGGTTCTAATCCCAGCCCTGCCACTTGTCTGCTGTCTGACCTTGGGCAAGCCGCTTAACTTCTCTGTGCCTCAGTTGCCTCCTCTGTAAAATGGAGATTATGACTGTGAGCCCCACGTGGGACAACCTGATTACCTTGTATGTACTCCAGTGCTTAGAACAGTGCTTGGTACATAGTAAATGCTTAACAAATATCATAATTATTAAATAGTTGAAGGTCTAGCCTCAAAGTTGATTTTGGGATCAAAATATCAACAAGTACCTCCTACTGTCATTAGTTCTGCTTGAAGTCTCTTGGGCACTTACATCTCTTTCACCTGTGATCCCTGTTTAGTATACTTCACCCCCCATGACTTGAATTCATATTTTAATTGCTCTCTGATTTAGTGTTTATGCTCACGTATTAGAAAACAGCTAGAATGTAGTCCCAGAAGTTTGAACTGCACCCTCCAGAACAGTATTTTAACTGTAGCACTTTTCACAGGACTAGGAGTGAAGGGTCCTGCATAGATATTATCTACTGATGTTAAGGAGGCAAAGTCCATAGCAGAAATCCTCCTCTTCTCATCCCAATCCTATCCTCCCCCTACACCTTTCCCATCACTGTAGAAAACACCGCTATCCTCCCCGTCTCAGAAGCCTATAACCTTGGCATTATCCTTGACTCAATGTTCTTATTCCACCCATTTATTCAATCTGCCACCAAATCCTGTTCTACCTTCACATCACTAAAATCTGCTCTTTCTTCTCCATTCAAATTGCTACTAGGCGGATCCAAGCACTTATCACATCCTGCCTTGATTAACACATTATCCTCCTCTCCGACCTCCCTGCCTTCTGTCTCTTCCCACTCCAATACTTACCTCGCTCTGGTTCCTGGATCATTTTTTTTCTTAAAAAAAGTGCTCAGTCCAGGTTTCCCCCATCCTCAAGAACATCCAGGGGTTGCCCATCCAACTCCATATCAAAGAGACATTCTTTACCATAGGTTTTATGGTAAAGAACTCAGTCAGTTCTCCCCCTCCTACCTTACTTCACTGATTTCCTCCTATAACCTAGTCTACATGCTTTGTTCCTTTAACACCACCTTACCTGACTCTCTGTTCCTCGCCACTGATCCATTTCTGGCCTGGAACTCCCTCCCCCTTCATAAACGATAGATTTCCCCACTTTCCCCACCTATAATGCCTTATTAAAATCACACCTCCTCCAAGAAGTCTTCCCTGACTAAGCCCTCATCTCCGTTACTCCCTCTCCCTTTTGGGTCACCTTTGCCTTTTCGATCTGTACTCTTTAAGCATTTGATATTCACCCCACCACACTTTCGTACAACTCTGCCATTTAATATTTGTCACCCCTTCTCGACTGTAAGCGCCTCGTGGGCAGGGAATGTGACTGCTAACTCTGTTGTACTCTCCCAAGCATATAGTACAGTGCTCTCATACACAGTAAATGCTCAATAAACACCACTGATTGATTGATTGATGAAATCCTGAGTAGTGAACAGGGAAAGCCTCTGTAGTAATGCCGATTTTCTGGATATGTGATGGGAAAATATGTCCTAAACAACAGAATTAGGATATGGTTTCTATCCATCCAGCTCCCGGCCTGCCTCTTCCGCGTTTTCCCTGGATTTTTCCTAGCATTACTGTCTTCTCCAGAGAATCAGTCCTACTGATGACGTGTCCAAAATATGCTCATAAGTAGAGTCATTTGGCCTTCCAAAGACCACTTTGGTTTAATTTGCTCCAAAATTTATTCATTCATTCACTCATTCAATCACATTTATTGAGCGCTTACTGTGTGCAGAGCACTGTACTAAGTGCTTGGAAAGTACAATTTGGCAAGAGAAAATCCCTACCCAACAACGGGCTTACAGTCTAGAAGGGGGGGACAGGCAACAAAACAAAACAAGTAGATAGGTGTTAATATCAAAATAGATCAATAGAATAATAATAATAATAATAATGGCATTTATTAAGCACTTACTACATGCAAAGCACTGTTCTAAGCACTGGGGAGGTTACAAGGTGATCAGGTTGTCCCACGGGGGGCTCACAGTCACATAGTAAGTGCTAAACAAATTGAGAAGCAGCGTGGCTTAGTGGCAAGAGCTCAGGCATGGGAGTCAGAGGTCATGAGTTCTAATCCCGACTCTGCCACTTGTCAGCTGTATGAGTTCTGGTGAGTTACTTAACTTCTCTGTGCCTCAGTTCCCTCATCTGCCAAATGAAGATTAAGACTGTAAGCCCCACATGGGACAACCTGATGAGATTTAGCAAGGCGTAGTGGATAAAGCACGGGCCCAGGAGTCAGAAGGTCATGGATTCTAATCCCGGCACTGCCACTTGTCTGCTGTGTGAACTTGGGCAAGTCATTTCACTTCTCTGGGCCTCGGCTACCTCAACTGTAAAATGGGAATGGAGACTGTGAGCCCCATGTGGGACAGGGACTGTGTCCAAACTGATTTGCTTGTATCCACTCCAGCACTTAGTATAGTGCCTGACACATAGTTAGGCGCTTAAGAATCATAATAATAATAACAAATACCATCATTATTATTATTATTAAAACCAAGGTCCAGCTGCAGCGACCCCAGGGGCCACCCCCCCTTTCCACCCTCCCCTCCCCATCGCCCCAACTCCCTCCCTCTACTATACCCCCACATCCCCACCCCCCAACACTGGTCTATATATTAGGACATGAGTTCTAATCCTGCCTCCACCACCACGTGTCTGCTATGTGACCTAGGGCAAGACACTTCACTTCTCTAGAGAAGCAGCATGGCCTTGGGGCACGAGCCCAGGCTGGGGAGTCAGAGGTTGTGGGTTCTAATCCCAACTTTGCCACATCTCCTGTGGGACCGTAGGCAAGTCACTTCACTTCTCTGGGCCTCAGTGACCTCATCTGTAAAATGGGGATTAAAAAATGTGAGCCCCACGTGGGACAATCTGATTACCCTGTATATACCCCAGCGCTTAATGGCACATAGTGCTTAACAAATATCATAATTATTATTATGTACATTATTATTCTATTTATTTTATTCATGATGTGTATATGAGCACGTGTTTGGGAGTCATAGGTCACGGGTTCTAACTCTGCTCCACAATTTGTCAGCTGTGTGACTTTGGGCAAGTCAGTTCACTTCTCTGGGCCTCAGTTCCCTCATCTGGAAAATGGGGATTAAGACTGTGATCCCCATGTGGGACAACCCGATTACCTTGTATGTACCCCAGCGCTTAGAACAGTGCTTGGCACATAGTAAGTGCTTAACAAATACCTTTATTATTCTTATCTATAATTATATATATATATATATATATATATATATATATATATATATATATATATATGCTGTTGACACCTGTCTACCTGTTTTGTTTTGTTGTCTGTCTCCCTCTTCTAGACTGTGAGCCCGTGGTTGGGTAGGGGTTGTCTCTATCTGTTGCCGACTTGTACTTCCCAAGTGCTTAGTCCAGTGCTCTGCTCACAGTAAGCACTCAGTAAATATGATTGAATGAATGAATAAAATGGGGGTGAAGACTGTGAGCCCAAGGTGAGACAACCTGATGACCTGTATCTCCCCCAGCACTTACAACAGTGCTTGGCGCATAGTAATAATAATAATAATAACAATAATGATGGCATTTATTAAGCATTTACTATGTGCAAAGCACTGTTCTAAGCACTGGGGAGGTTACAAGGTGATCAGGTTGTCCCACGGAGGGCTCACAGTCTTAATCCCCATTTTACAGATGAGGAAACTGAGGCACAGAGAAGTTAAGCGACTTGCCCAAAGTCACACAGCTGACAACTGGCAGAGCTGGGATTTGAACCCCTGAACCCCTGAGCCCTGTTAGTAAGCGCTTAACATATACCACAATGTGAGCCCGTTGTTGGATAGGGACCGTCTCTATCTGTTGCCGACTTGTACCTCCCAAGCGCTTAATCCAGTGCTCTGCACACAGTAAGCGCTCAATAAATACGATCGAATGAATGAATAAATGATGATGATGATGATTGCAGTAGGGGCCAAGCAGGGCCCAGGCTGCAGTGCCCATGTAGGCTGACAAGGGCCGCGCCAATGCTCTCACTGCGCGCAACGCTCTCACTGCGCGCAACGTTGACACTGCGCACAACGCTGGCACTGCGCGCGTGTGCGGGAGACTGCGAGCGACGTCGGAAATTTGCACACGGCGGCGACATGGCACATGCCAGCGTGTGCACATGCCAGTGTGTGCATATGCCAGCGTGTGCATATGCCAGCGTGTGCGTTTGGCCTCGCCGGGGGACCGCGCTCCTGGGCATCAGCGGGACACTGCGCGACACGTTGTGACTCGGTGTGACACTGGGAGACACGCTGAGGTCACCCATCCCCGACAAAATGCGCCCGCGGAGCTCCCCGAGAGGTAGTATCTGGGCGGGACATTCATTCCAGGGTATTTATTCAGCCCTTAATTAGGGCCAAGCGCTGTAATAATAAGAAGAATAATAGTTTAAGAGCTTATTATGTGCCAGGCACTGTGCTAAGCGCCGGGGAGGATACAAGCAAATCAGGTAGGACACAGTCCCTGTCCCCCGTGGGGCTCGCAGTCTCAATCCCCATTTTACAGATGAGGAAACTGAGACCTAAAGAATAATTAATAATAATAATGATAATAGTGTTTGTTAAGAGCTTATTATGTGCCAGGCACTGTACTAAGCACTGAGATGGATCCAAGCAAATCGGGTTGGACACAGTCCCTGTGCCACGTGGGGCTCGCAGTCTCAATCTCCATTTTACAGATGAGGGAACTGAGACAATAATAATAATAATAATAATAATAATAATAATAATAATAATAGTTTGTTAAGAGCTTATTATGTGCCAGGCTCTGTGCTAAGAGCTGGGATGGATACAAGCAAATCGAGTAGGACACAGTCCTTGTCCCCTACGGGGTTCGCAGTCTCAATCCCCATTTTACAGATGAGGGAACTGAGACCCAAAGAATAATTAATAATAATAATAATAGTGTTTGTTAAGAGCTTACTATGTGCCAAGCACTGTACTAAGCACTGAGATGGATCCAAGCAAATCGGGTTGGACGCAGTCCCTGTCCCACGTGGGGCTCGCAGTCTCAATCTCCATTTTACAGATGAAGTGAGACCATAATGATAATAATAATGATAATAATAATAATAGTAATAGTTTGTTAAGAGGTTATTATGTGCCAGGCTCTGTGTTAAGAGCTGGGATGGATACAAGCAAATCGGGTAGGACACAGTCCTTGTTCCCCATGGGGCTCGCAGTCTCAATCCCCATTTTACAGATGAGGGAACTGAGACCCAAAGAATAATAATTATTATTAATAATAATAATAATAATAATAGTGTTTGTTAAGAGCTTATTATGTGCCAGACACTGTACTAAGCACTGAGATGGATCCAAGCAAATAGGTTTGGACACAGTCCCTGTGCCACGTGGGGCTCGCAGTCTCAATCTCCATTTTACAGATGAGGGAACTGAGACCATAATAATGATAATGATAATAATAATAATAGTTTGTTAAGAGCTTATTATGTGCCAGGCTCTGTGCTAAGAGCTGGGATGGATACAAGCAAATCGGGTAGGACACAGTCCTTGTCCCCCATGGGGCTCGCACTCTCAATCCCCATTTTACAGATGAGGGAACTGAGACCCAGAGAATAATAATAGTAATTATGGCATAAGTTAAGCGCTATGTGCCAGACACTGTACTAAGCGCTAGGGTGGATCCAAGCAAATCGGGTTGGACACAGCCTCTGTCCCACGTGGGGCTCACAGTCTTCATCCCATTTTACAGATGAGGGTACTGAGGACCAGAGAAGAATATTAATAACCATAATGGTATTATGTTAATAATAATAATGGCACTTATTAAGCTCTTACTATGTACATAGCACTGTTCTAAGCACTGGGGAGGTTACCAGGTGATCAGGTTGTCCCACGTGGGGCTCACTGCCTTCATCCCCATTTTACCGATGAGGTAACTGAGGCACAGAGAAGTTAAGTGACTTGTCCAAAGTCACACAGCTAATTGGCAGAGCCGATATTTGAACCTATGACCTCTGACTCCAAAGCCCGTGCTCTTTCCATTGAGCCACTCTGCTTCGTGCCAGGCACTGTACTAAGCGCTGGGGTGGTTCGACACAGCCACTGTCCCACGTGGAGCTCACATTTTCAATCCCCATTTTACAGATGAGGAAACTGAATCCCACAGATTAATAATAATGATGGTATTTGTTAAGCACTTCCTGGGTGCCAGGCACTGTACTAAGCGCTGCGGTAGATACAAACAGATCGGGTTGGACACAGTCCCTGTCGCACGTGGAGCTCACAGTCCCCATCTCCATTCTACAGATGAGGGAACTGAGACCCAGCAAATAATAATTATTATTATAGTATTTGTTAAGCGCTTACTCTGTGCCAGATACTGTCCTAAGCGCTGGGGTGGATCCAAGAAAATCGGGTTGGACACAGTCCCTGTCCTACGTGGGGCTCACAGTCTCGATCCCCATTTTACAGATGAAGGAGCTGAGGCCCAGAGAAGGGAAGTGACTTCCCCAAGGTCTCCTAGCAGACGAGTGGCAGAGGCAGGATTAGAACCCAGGACCTTCAGCCTCCCAGAACCGGGCTGTATCCACTTTGTCATACTGTTTCTCTGAGCCTGCTGTGCTAAGCAGCACGCTCTCCACAGCGTGAGAGTGTGCCCAAGAGCGGCCCCGGGACGCAATGCTGAGTGCTCACTGTAATAATAATAATAATAATAATAATAATAATAATAATGATAGCACTTGTTAAGCGCTTACTATGTGCCAAGCACTGTTCTAAGCGCTGTGGGGGGATACAAGGTCTTTAGGTAGTCCCCCGTGGGGCTCGCCGTCTTCATCCCCATTTGACAGGTCAGGGAACTGAGGCTCAGAGAATAAAATCATAATAATGATGGCATTTGTTAAGTATTTACTATGTGCCAAGCACTGTTTTAAACGCTGGGGTAGTTACAAAGTAATCAGTTTGTCCCACGTGGGGCTCGCAGTCTTCATCCCCATTTGACAGATGAGGGAACTGAGGCTCAGAGAATAAAATCATAATAATGATGGCATTTGTTAAGCGCTTACTATGTGCCAAACTATTCTAAGCGCTGGGGGACATACAAGGTAATCAGGTTGGCCCACGTGGGGCTCGCAGCCTTCATCCCCATTTTACAGATGAGGAATCTGAGGCTCAGAGAATAAAATCATAGTAATGATGGCATTCGTTAAGCGCTTACTATGTGCCAAGCACTGTTCTAAACGCTGGGGGACATACAAGGTAATCAGGTTGTCCCACGTGGGGCTCGCAGTCTTCATCCCCATTTTACAGATGAGGGATCTGAGGCTTAGAGAATAAAATCATAGTAATGATGGCATTCGTTAAGCGCTCACTATGTGCCAAGCACTGTTCTAAACGCTGGGGGACATACAAGGTAATCAGGTTGTCCCACATGGGACTCGCAGTCTTCATCCCCATTTGACAGACGAACTGAGGCCCGGAGAAGTGAGGTGATTTGCCCAAGGTCACCCAGGGGACAAGTGGCGGGGCCGGGATTAGAACCCAGGACCTTCTGACTCCCGGCCCCACGCTGTGCGCCAAGCACTGCGCCCTTCTTTAGGCGGCCTCGCCGTTGACCCCCGCCCGGTGCGGCGCACGTGGGGGGCAATGTGCCAACCGCCGGGTGGGGGGCGGGGACCGCTAGGGCACGTGTGTGTACGTGTGTGTGTGTGTGTGTGTTTGTGTGCACGAATGTGTGCACGTGCGTGTGTGCGTGTCTGATAAATAATAATAATAATGATGGCATTTTTATTAAGCGCTTACTATGTGCAAAGCACTGTTCTAAGCCCTGGGGGGAATAATAATAATAATAATTATGGCACTTATTATGTGCAAAGCACTGTTCTAAGCGCTGGGGCGGTTACAAGGTGATCAGGTTGTCCCCACAGGGGGCTCACAGTCTTAATCCCCATTTTACAGATGAGGTAACTGAGGCCCAGAGAAGTGAAGTGACTTGCCCAAAGTCACACAGCTGACAATTGGAGGAGCTGGGATTTGAACCCATGACCTCTGACTCCAAAGCCACGCTGCTTCTCTTAGGTGATCAGGTTGTCCCACGTGGGGCTCACAGTCTTAATCCCCATTTTACAGATGAGGTCACTGAGGCTCAGAGAATAATAATAATAATAATGGTGGTATTTGTTAAGCGCTTACTATGTGCCAAGCACTGTTCTAAGCACTGGGGGGGCTACAAGGTGATCAGGTTGCCCCACTTGGGGCTCACAGTCTTAAGCCCCATTTTACAGATGAGGCAACTGAGGCACAGAGAAGTTAAGTGGCTTGCCCTAGGTCACACAGCTGACAAATGGCAGAGCAGGGATTCGAACCCATGACCTCTGACTCCCAAGCCCTCGCTCTTTCCACTGAGCCACACTGCTTCCCCGAGAAGTTAATAATAATAATGATGATGGTATTTGTTAAGCGCTTACTATGTAAACCTTACCTCCTTCCCCTCCCCACAGCGCCTGTATATATGTATATATGTTTGTACGTATTTATTACTCTATTTATTTATTTTATTTGTACATATTTATTCTATTTATTTTATTTTGTTAATACGTTTTGTTTTGTTGCCTGTCTCCTCCTTCTAGACTGTGAGCCCGCTATTGGTTAGGGACCGTCTCTATATGTTGCCAACTTGTACTTCCCAAGCGCTTAGTACAGTGCCCTGCACACAGTAAGCGCTCAATAAATACGATTGATTGAATGAATGAATGAATGTGCAAAGCAGCACTGTTCTAAGTTAAGTGACTTGCCTAAGGTCACACATTAGACATTGTTGGGTAGGGACCGTCTCTGTATGTTGCCAACTTGTACTTCCCAAGCGCTTAGTACAGTGTTCTGCACACAGTAAGCACTCAATAAATACAATTGAACGAATGAATGAATGTAGCGGAGTCCTGATTAGAACCCATGACTTCTGACTCCCAAGCCCGAAGCTGCGTGGCTCAGTGGAAAGAGCACGGGCTCTGGAGTCAGAGGTCATGGGTTCGAATCCCGACTCCGCCAATTGCCAGCCGTGTGACTGTAGGCAAGTCACTTAACTTCTGTGGGCCTCAGTGACCTCATCTGGAAAATGGGGATGAAGACTGTGAGCCCCCCGTGGGACAACCTGATCACCTTGTAACCTCCCCAGCGCTTAGACCAGTGCTTTGCACATAGTAAGCGCTTAATAAATATCATCATTATTATTATTATTAAGCCCGGGCTCTTTCCATGGAGCCACCTGATGCTGCACGTGTGTAGCTGGGCGGGAGCAGGAGACACCCACCCCCACCATGTGCATGCCTGTGTGTGCACACGTGTGTTTGTGCGTATGTGTCCGATCCCGTCGGTGCAGGTGTGTAGCTGCGTGAGAGCCGGAGCCCCCCACCGTGTGCATGCCTGCGTGTGCACGTGTGTGCATGAGATCCCCACGGTGCACGCGTGTAGTTGAGCGTGAGCCGCAGACTCCCCCCAACCATGTGCATGCCTATGTTTCCACGCAGCTACACGCGTGCACCGACAGGATCAGACACGTACACACAAACACACGTGCACACACATAGGCATGCACACGGTGGGGGGGTGATGCTGACGATGGCATTTGTTAAGCGCTTACTATGTGCAAAGCACTGTTCTAAGCTCTGGGGAGGATACAAGGTCATCAGGTTGCCCCCCGTGGGGCTCACAGTCTTAATCCCCATTTTACAGATGAGGTAACTGAGGCACAGAGAAGTTAAGTGACTTGCCCAAGTCACACAGCTGACAAGTGGAGGAGTCGCGATGGGGGTCTCCAGCTCCCGCTCAGCTACACGTGTGCACCGACAGGATCAGACACGCACACATAAACGTGTGTGTGTGTGCCTGCATGTGCACATACGTGTGTGTGTGAGCCCGTTGTTGGATTAGGGGCCGTCTCTATATGTTGCCAACGTGTACTTGCAGCTGTGTGACCTTGGGCAAGTCACTTAACTTCTCTGGGCCTCATCTGTAAAACGGGGATGAAGACTGCGAGCCCCACGTGGGACAACCTGATGACCTTGTATCTCCCCCAGCGCTTAGAACAGTGCTTAGCACATAGTAAGCGCTTAACAAATACCAGCATTATTATTACTTTCCAAGCGCTTAGTACAGTGCTCTGCACACAGTAAGCGCCCGATAAATACGATTGAATGAACGAATGTGAGCTCCTGTGCGGGAGCCGGAGACACCCCGCGTGCATGCGTGTGCGTGCATGCCCGCGTGTGCACGCGTGTAGCTGCGCGGGAGCCGGACACCCCGCGTGGATGCACGCCCGCGTGTACATGCGTGTAGCTGGGCGGGAACCGGAGACACCCCGCGTGCCTGCGTGTGCACGTGGGTCTGTGTGTTAACCTCTGGCAGTGCACGCGTGTAGCGGCGCGGGAGCCGGACTCCCCGCGTGTACTTGCGCCTGCGTGTACACGCGTGCAGCTGCGCAGGAGCCGGACACCCCGCGTGCACGTGCACGCCCGCGTGTGCACGCGTGTAGCGACGCTGCAGCCGGGCACCCCGCGTGTACTTGCGCCCGCGTGTAGCTGCGCGGGAGCCGGACAACCCGCGTGTATGCGTGTGCGTGCACGCCCGCGTGTGCAAGCGGGTAGCGGCTCGGGAGCCGGACACCCCGCGTGTATTTGCGCCCGCGTGTGCACGCGTGTACCGGCGCTGGAGCCGGACACGCCGCGTGCATGAGTGTAGCGGCGCGGGAGCCGGAGACACCCCGTGTGCATGCGTGTGCGTGTACGCCCGCGTGTAGAGGCGCGGGAGCCGGACACCCGGAGTGTACTTGCGCCCGCGTGTGCACGTGTGTAGAGGCGCGGGAGCCGGACACGCCGCGTGCATGCGTGTGCGTGCACGCCCGCGTGTGCACGCGTGTAGCGGCGCGGGAGCCGGACACCCGGCGTGTACTTGCGCCCGCGTGTGCACGTGTGTAGAGGCGCGGGAGCCGGAGACACCCCGCGTGCATGCGTGTGCATGTACGCCCGCGTGTGCACGCGTGTAGCGGCGCGCGAGCCGCACACCCCGCGTGCGTTTGCGTCCGCGTGTGCACGCGTGTAGCGGCGCGGGAGCCGTGCACCCCGCGTGTATTTGCGCCCGCGTGTGCACGCGTGCAGCGGCGCGGGAGCCGGACACGCCGCGTGCATGCGTGTGCGTGCACGCCCGCGTGTGCACGCGTGTAGAGGCGCGGGAGCCGGACACCCGGCGTGTACTTGCGCCCGCGTTTGCAGGTGTGTAGAGGCGCGGGAGCCGGACCCCCCCCCTTGTGCATACGTGTGCGTGCACGCCCGCGTGTGCACGCGTGTAGCGGCGCGGGAGCCGGAGACACCCCGCGTACATGCGTGTGCGTGCAGGCCCGCGTGTGCACGCGTGTAGCGGCGCGGGAGCCGGGCACCCCGCGTGTATTTGCGCCCGCGTGTGCACGCGTGCAGCGGCGCGGGAGCCGGACACGCCGCGTGCATGCGTGTGCGTTCACGCCCGCGTGTGCACGCGTGTAGAGGCGCGGGAGCCGGACACCCGGCGTGTACTTGCGCCCGCGTTTGCAGGTGTGTAGAGGCGCGGGAGCCGGACCCCCCCCCTTGTGCATACGTGTGCGTGCAGGCCCGCGTGTGCACGCGTGTAGCGGCGCGGGAGCCGGAGACACCCCGCGTGCATGCGTGTGCGTGCAGGCCCGCGTGTGCACGCGTGTAGCGGCGCGGGAGCCGGACACCCCGCGTGCATTTGCGCCCGCGTGTGCACGCGTGTAGCGGCGCGGGAGCCGGACACCCCGCGTGCCCGCGTGTGCACGTGCGTGTGTGTGTGTGTGTGTGTGCCTGCGTGTGCGTGTTTGGGGGTAAGCCCCGCCCCCTCGGCCTTCCTCCTCCTCCTCCTCCTCCTCCCCTTTCTCCATTTTGCGCGTGTAGCGCGGGTGCCGGTCCCGCGGAGCCCAGGCGCAGCCCGGAGGGCGGCGGGGAGGAGGCGGCGGCGGCGGCCCGGGACAGGGACGGAAGGAGGGAGGGAGGGAGGGAGGGAGTCGCCGCCCGTGCAGGGGGGTGACGACGGCGGCGGCGGCGGGGAGGGGGCGGCTGTTTACTTCCCTTTCCCCTCCTCCTCCTCCTCCTCCTCCTCTCCCTGCTCCTCCTTCTCCTCCTCCCGCTCGTCGTCGTCGCCCCGCCGCTCGGTGCGGTGCCCGTCCGGTGCCCTCCGCCGAGCTGGGGGGCCGGGGCGGGACCGGCCGTGCCCTGGACGAGGTAAGCGGGGGGACCGTGGGGGGGGCGGGGGCGAGGCCGGGCAGCGCGGAAACTTGGGGAGCCCCGGGGAGGACCCCCTGACCGGGCAACAGCCCCCCGCTTCTCCTCCCACTCCCCGCAACATTTAGGAAAAGGACTGTCCTAACGCTAGCAATCAATCAGTCGTATTGATTGAGCGCTTACTGTGTGCAGAGCGCTTGGGAAGTACAAGTTGGCAACATAGTCCCTACCCAACCGTGGGCTCACAGTCTAGAAGACTGTACGATGGTACTCGTTAGGCGCCTACTCCGTGCCAACCTCTCGGCAGCTTCACTTTTTACTTCATCATTTTTAGGCCCCTTCACTTTTTACCGGATCATTTTAAGGCCCCCTTCATTTTTTTCTTTAATCACTTTTAGGCCCCTTCATTTTTTTTATTGGATCACTTTTAGTCCCCCTTCATTTTTTACTTAATCACTTTTAGCCCCCTTCCCGTTTTATTTAATCAGTTTTAGGCTCCCTTTCAGTTTTTATTTAATCATTTTTAGACACCTTCATTATTTAGTTAATCACCTTTAGGTCCCTTCATTTTGTATTTAATCACTTTTAGGCCCCTTCCCTTTTTATTTAACCATTTTTAGGCTCCTTCCCTTTTTATTTAACCATTTTTAGGCCCCTTCCCTTTTAATCATTTTTAGACCCCTTTCCTTTTTATTTAATCATTTTTAGGCCCCTTCCCTTTTTATTTAATCATTTTTAGACCCCTTCCCTTTATATTTAATCATTTTTCGACCCCCTTTCCTTTTTATTTAATCATTTTTAGACCCCCTTCCCTTTTTATTTAATCATTTTTAGACCCCTTTCCTTTTTATTTAACCATTTTTAGGCCCCTTCATTATTCATTTATTTTTTTCCTCAGGCCCCTCATTTCTTATTTTACTTTCTCTAGGCGGCTTCATTTTTTTATTTAATTTTTTTTAAGGCGGGTTCATTTTTTATTTAATTTTTTTTAAGGCGGCTTCGTTTTTTATTTTCTATCTTGGGACGGCTTCGTTTTTTTCTATCTTTTTGGGCGGCTTCGGTTTTTATTTTCTATCTTTTGGGGCGGCTCCGTTTTTTATTTTCTATCTTCGGGGGCGGCTCCGTTTTTTATTTGCTACTTTTTTAGGCGGCTTCGGTTTTTTAGCTTATGTTTGGGGCGGCTTCGGTTTTTATTTTGTATTTTGGTTAGTTGGCTTGGGTTTCTCTTATTTATTTATTTTGTATTTTTTTAAAAAAGGCAGAGCAGCCAAACGGTGTCCCAACTCTTGTTTTCCACGACAAGTAGTTTCCCTGCTCCGGATCGATTAAAATTCCCGGCGAGGTTACAACGTGTCTGCATTCTCGGGGCTGGGTGGGTCTTTTTTCTTTTTCCTTTTTTTTTTTCTTTACCCTTTTTTTTTTTTCCTCCCCCGCCCCCCCTTCTCCGCCTTCCCGGGGAGAAGGGGGCTGTGACAGCCTGAAAGTTGCAGACTTCTCAAGGGGGCTGGTGTTATCTTGCAAAAGTGGGCGTGTCGAGCTCAACAGGTCTCGGCACATTTCGCCATTTAAAAAAAAAAAAACCCAAAAAACGCAATGGTGAAGGTTTCTTCAGGGCAATGTACACTTTGCATTTGCGGGAGGTTCGCTTTGGGGTGTGTGTGTGTGCTTACTTTAAACTGAAACAGACGCCTGAGTGGAGGACTCTTGCAGTAGTTTGGACGCCCATGCTTTCCGATGATTGTGTTGCTGTTGGGGTTTTCGATGCGGGTTGAAATACGGCAACAATTCTAGCTTAAATCCTTCCCCCCTGTCGTTTTTGGTGACTACGGATCCCCCCCCCCCCCCCCCCCGACTGACCGAAAATCGTGACATTATTGGTTTGCAACTTTGGAAAAGGGAGGATGTTGCTCTCCGACCCGTTTCGTTTTTGCTGGGGATTGTTTTGGTTTCGGGTTTGAAGGCAGCTGTCAGGAAAGCGGCGTGCAAATTAATTAGACCCCCACCCATTTGATATTTTCCCCGTGTTTGGAGAACACTGTCAAGTAAACAGCAGTGAAACGGGGAGGTAAGCTCTATCCGTTGACGTTTTTTGTTATATATATTTTATATATGATTTATATATGTAATAAAATACGTATTTTATTATATATATCTGTGTGTGTGTATATATATATACACATATATATAGCGGCTTTTTCTCGACCCGCTCTCATTTGGGTGCCTTAAAAAAGTTCATGATTTTTAACTTCTTCCCTCAGGAAGATTTCCATCTGTTGTGATGGGATTTAATTAAAATAGTTCGACTATGAATGTCAAACTCTCGCATCTTTCAAAAAGGCTTGATTTTAAAAAAATCTAATCTTAGCTTGGAGCTGTGCAGATGTCTTCGTAGACGGCCGTAACATGGTTTCTCTGCTGAAGAGTGGGTTGGGTGAAGGTTTAAAATCCAATGACTGCTGAGTTTGTCGTGGCCATTTTAGTGGACGCTCCTCTTAATTTTTTTCAGTCTTCATGTTTGAGTGTATTTTCTGATGCCCTTTGCAATATCGGATCGTTATTTTGGTACTTGTTTAAGGGGAAGAAGTTTGAATCCTTTGCTCGTACCTAATATACTGTTAGATGCATTTCTGCAAGTTGCGTGCAGTCCAGATTGAAGCTAAATAGATCAATATGAATCCCAGAAAGGACACCCACCGAGTGACAATTCAAATAAGACACTAAAACAGAAGAACCAGTTGCATTCTTGAAATGTAGTGTCTCCTTGAAACTTAGTGTGGTAAGGCCCTTCAAATTAGATTATTTTTGGCTCTCATCAGTGTTTTTCAAGATGTGAGACAACCTAGACTTTTATATTCAGCTTCCACAGAGAGAATCTTTTCTCTTAAACTTTGCCCATCAGGCAGTTGAGCGGAAGGCAAACGTGCAGTATTACTTATTTTTCAAGCAAAAGAGTTGCAGAGTTACACCGGTAAGTAGTAGTCGGATGTTTTAATGTGTGACCAGCCAGTTGGGTGGGGGATTTGTGAGGAATTATCTTCGAGAATTGTGGCACTGAATTTTCCCAATCTCCTAACGTGCTTTGGATGTCCATAAAGTAAAAAGCACTGTAGACTGTAAGCTCATTGTGGCCAGGGAACGTGTCTACCAATTCTGTTGTTTTGGCCTCTCCCAAGTCCTTAGTACAGTGCTCGGCACCCGCTAAGCGCTTAATAGAGGTCACTGATGGAGCAAAGTGGCCTGTCAAAATTGAAAAGTAGTGGGGTTCCAGTGATTACCTTGCCTGTTTTTTCTCTTTTAAAATGCTTGTACTGGCAGCTACGTAAAACTCCCTGAATTTGCAACTTCTTGAAGCTCAGCGGTTATCATGAGACTTATTTTTATTTTTGATTTTTTGGTATGCAGCCAGGTGACTACCTAACGGTGGACTGTTAGCATTTGACCGGGAGGCTGGGCCGCTGGGCCGCTTGGCTGGGTCGTTCGTTCATTGTGTGCTTCATTAGCAAAAGTAAAGGAAATGACACTTTATCTTCTGTTGAAAAGCTACTCTTCTGATTATGAGGAAACAGATTAGTAGTTCCCTAAAGTGTTATTGATGTTTTGCTATATAGAACAATCGGTCTCACTTCCCTGCGACCTAATCAGATCACCGGAGAGTTGTTTGGGGTTTGCAGTTGATTGTTGACTGTTTGTGCAAGTTATGGTGCTTTGTTTTTGTTTTTTTTGTAGCTTTGTTAGCTAATGGACTCCAAAGAATCATTAAACCCCCCTGGTGGAGAAGAAACCACAAAAAGCGTGCATTGTCGGCCCGGAGGAGGAGGAGGAAATGTCATGAACTTCTATACAACCTTAAGGGGTGGAGCTATCGTGAAGGTTTCTGCATCTTCGTCCCCACTGGCTGCCCCATCTCAGTCAGAGACCAAGCAGCAGCCTGTTTTGGGTGATTTTCCAAAAGGCTCAGTAAGTAATGCACCACCCCAGCCGGATCTTTCTAAGGCCGTTTCTCTCTCCATGGGACTCTATATGGGAGAAACAGATACGAAAGTGATGGGAAATGACCTGGGATTTCCACAGCAGGGCCAAATTGGGGTTTCTTCTGGGGAAACAGACTTCAGACTCCTTGAAGAAAGCATCGCCAGCCTCAATAAGACATCCAGTGTTCCGGAGCGCTCTAAGGGTACGGCGCCCGCTGGACCCGACCAGGAGTTTCCAACGACGACGGATTGTGATCTCGCTCTACAGCAGCAGACTTTAACTCAAGGCCAGACTGGCCCAAACGGTGGCAACGTGAAGCTGTATACCGAAGACCAAAGTACCTTTGATATTCTGCAAGATTTAGAGTTGCCCACCGGGTCGCCAGGCAGGGAGGCCAACGACAGCCCCTGGAGATTAGACCCCCTGTTAGATGAGGGTGGTTTGCTTTCTCCTTTGGGAGCAGATGATCCATTTCTTTTAGAAGGAAGTACGAGCGAAGACTGCAAGCCTTTTCTTTTACCGGACACTAAGCCTAAAATTACCGAGCATGGAGAGCTGCTTCTCCCCAGTCCCAGCGTGCAGATGCCTCAAGTGAAAATGGAGAAAGAAGACTTTATCGAACTCTGTACCCCTGGGGTGATAAAACAAGAGAAAGTGGGCACTGTTTACTGCCAAGCCAGCTTTCCTGGGGCAAATCTTCTCGGTAACAAAGTATCTGCCATTTCCGTTCATGGTGTCAGTACCTCTGGAGGACAGATGTACCACTATGATTTGAATACTGCATCCCTTTCTCAGGAGCAGGATCAGAAGCCTATTTTTAATGTCATTCCACCTCTTCCTGTGAGTTCAGAAAATTGGAATAGATGCCAGGGATCTGGGGATGACAGTGTGACTTCCTTGGGAACTTTAAACTTTGCCGGCCGACCTGTGTTTTCCAACGGCTATTCAAGGTAAGAACAGTGGCTTTAATTTCTTAAGGCTGGTGGCTCACTATTGTGAGATTCATTTATTCATTCAGTCGTATTTATTGAGCGCTTACTGTGTGCAGAGCACTGTACTAAACGCTTGGGAAGTACAAGTCGGCAACATATAGAGACGCGGTCCTTACCCAGCAACGGGCTCACAGTCTAGAATGAACTCCTTCTTCTCCATTGTGTCCCCAAGGGGCAGTATCGTAATTTTGGTAAATCGGATTGTGATCATTGTGATACTGACTTATCAAGCAGATCATTTTGTTCCTTAGATGATGGTAGAATTGTTGAGAAGCAGCGTGGCTCAGTGGAAGGAGTATGGGCTTGGGAGTCAGAGGTCATGGGTTCTAATTCTGACTCCGCCGCTTGTCAGCTGTGTGAATTTGGGCAAGTCACTTCCATGTGCCTCAATGACCTCATCTGTAAAATGGGGATTAAGATTGTGAGCCCCACGTGGGACAACCTGATCACCGTGTATCTCCCCAGCACTTAGAACAGTGCTTTGCACATAGTAAGCACTTAGCACATACCGTCATTATTATTACTATTCTTCAGTGAGAGAACCGCCCCCGGCACCCATCCCCTACCGAGTCGCCTCCCTTCTCTCCAGCCCCTATTTTACTTATTAAATGGGTGAACAGCACCCCAAGTGAAGTCACTGAAAAGCAGAATATCAGGGTGCCCAGCAACGAGATGGTGTCCAAACTGCATTGTGGCCCATAAATTTTTTTTGAAGTTTGGCATTTTTTGTACATCAGTTGCATTCCAGTCGCAATACAGAATGAGACACAGTTCCTGCTCACTGGAATCCTCACCATCCATATTAGACAAGAAGGTGGTTCAGAGAAGGACTGTGTTGGTATGAGGCAAAGTGAAATGTTTAAGTTAAAAGAAACTGTAAATTTTAGAAGTTATGGTTAATAACTCCGTCCGTGGAGTTTAGAGTCTGTCAGACCAGTTAGTTGATTGATCTTTTTTGGATCAATGGATTGGGTTTGACCTGAACCTGAAATTTGGGGTTTGCTGAAAATGAATAACAAAAAATAGTTCTGTTAAGACCAGCACGTATTCAGGTAGGGGGATGGATTCTTTTTCTTAGTAACTAAATGCAGAAATTTAGAAAATGCTTGGGTTTATTTTTTAAGGCAAGAAGAAAAGTTGTGGTTGTTAATTGGAAAGAGAAATCATTAGCTGTGCCTGTGGTAGGAATAAAGAAAGACCACCTAAATGTTACGTTGATTTTTTTGAAAGCAGGTGTCAAACTCCTTTCTTAATTTTTTTTTCATTTTGGTCAGAATTCATTTATTTCAAGTAATTTAAGCTTTATCCTTTTAAAGACGTATTTTACTCTGCATGAATCATTGGCCTTCTTGGGATGAGGCCTCTGGAAAAAATTAGACTTTTATATTTGTATTCAAATAAGACTTCTTAAAGGGTTAGATTTTACTTATTACAAAATGGAGCCTCTGCACCCCTCGGTTGACTCTTCAAATCCTCTGTTTTAGAGGGATTAAATATTCTTCTTCTTTAAAAGAAAACAAACCTTGTTTTTGTTGACCTTTGTGCCCTCTAGGATCTTACAATGTTTGTTTACCCTAAGTACTGCATTTAGTTCTGATGATACAATTGCAATCTGTGTTATCTAGCAAGTAGTTTTGTTTTGAAGTAAGATTAAGTTGTTCATTTTTACCTAGATTGTTTTTGTAATTTTTAATTGCATATGCTTGGTTCTCAGAAGCTGAAAATTTGTGGACTAAAGCATTTCTAGGAAACTATTAGATTGTTTGGGGGAAGCTTTAATATATGCACTGGAAAAATAAGGGACTCTGTAAAACCTAGGAATTTTTAAAACTTTTGGGGTTGATGTGTCAGCTTTTTGTTTTCTGTTTCCTTGGTTAGGAAAAAATGTGTTGAACTAAATTTTTTCATTCAAAATTGGAAGGAAAACTCTATACAAACTAAGTTTTAAAGAACACACAAGCTCCGATCTAGGTAGTAATTCTGACCTTAAATAATTGAACATCTGTGTTTCCTTAGCAGAATGTTTCTCGCTGGGATGATCTATACTTGTGTTTATATTCCGTGATGAAAATTAGGATATTTTAGGGCAGTTCTATTTCAGAACCCATTTGATCCTTTTGTAGGAAGATTTTGGTAATTTTGTATCCATCCTACCAGCTTAGTGGAATTCAGTCCAATATTTATCTGGAATAAATTTCCCTCAAAGAGTTGAAACAACGTTTTCTTTCCCCTGAGTTGAATTAGTTTATTGTTTTCAAATGAGCAACGTTGAAATGACTTCAGTTTGTGGCTTACAACTCTCCTGCTGTATAGGTTTCTAGCAGCTCTCCCTCTGTAGCTGTAATAGGATTCTAGCCAAATATTAGCCCTGATCGTTGACCCTTATAAAACAACCAGTCCTACATAATTATTGAGGTGACAGCTGGGTTATTTGAGGACTGATTTTTCCCACCTAATGTCACATTATCAAAAGTCAATAATGCCTATGAGGCCCAGGCGGGATGGATTTTACTAAAATAGTACAAGTTATAGACATAGCTGAAGAAAAAACGGGGGATGGTCAGTGAATGGGTAATGTTTCTCTGAGTAAAAACACACAGCTAGATTAAAAGACTCATCCAAATATTATTATTGTTAATAATAATAGTAATGGTATTTGCTAAGTGCTGTGTGCCAGGCACTGTACTAAGCACCGGGGTGGATACAAGCAAATTGGGTTGGACACAGTCCCCAACCCCCTTGGGGCTCACAGGCTCAATCCCTATGTTACAGGTGAGGTAACTGAGGCACAGAGAAGTGAAGTGACTTGTCCAAGGTCACACAGCAGACAGGTGGCAGAGTCCGGATTAGAACCCATGACCTGCTGACTCCCAGGCCCCGTGCTCTATCCACTATGCCATGCTGCTTCTCTACAAATCATTTGCAATCAAAATAGTGTTTAATGGGGATTATAAATCCTCTGATTAAAGGTACAGCATCTCATTTGAGTGCAAAATATTAATTGCTTTGCTTTGTAACAGTTGAATTGCTTCTGTTTATTTTGGCATAGGAATCTCAAATTATTGTTATTGGGAGGGCTGCTAATGATAGAAATTCTGAAATGCAATTAAGAATACCTCCAAAGCTGGCCCGATTGAGTATCAGTTCAAAGATGTGAAACCACCTGCATGTCCTTGCTTCATTAATCCGTTGTTTGATTTAGAAATTGTTTTGCTCTTGCACAGTTGGTAAGAAAAACTTTAAAAAGAAGGAAATATGGTTTTTAACTTTGAGCCCATTTAGGCTAGTGATATTGCACCTCAGATGGGAACTGTTAATTTTGAGAAGGAAGAAAGTGTGGGAAGGAAAAGTCATCTCTCTAGCCCTGTCTGATAATGCTTTCTCTTAGTTTTTTTTTGGAGGCAAGGGAGTGATTGAGACTCACTAATAATGCTAATCCCAGAGATGCACCGTGACCTAGTGGAAAGAATATGGCTCTGGGAGTTAGAGGACATGAGTTTTAATCTCAGCTCTGCCCCATGTCTGCTGGATGACCTTGGGCAAGTCACTTAACTGCTCTTTGCCTCAGTTACCTCATCTGTAAAATGGGGACTGTGACTATAAGCCCCATGTGGAGCGTGGTCTGTGTTCAACCTGAATAACGTATCTACTCCAGCACTTTAGTACAGTGCTTGGCACGTGGTAAGTGCTTGACAAATGCCATAAAAAAAAGCATAGTGATTTGTTAGTTTGGTAGTATTTCTACTGGTTGTTCCTTTGTCTGATCTTAAAAGAGGAAGGAGATGTGGAAGAAATACACACAAAGGAAAGTAGTTCCTGTCAATATGCTTGCATCTCATTAGGCAAGTAGAAGGCTTCTGCAAATCCTCTTTAGGTTTGGCAGCCATGAGGTGAAAAGGAAGGGAGGTGGGTTAAGTAGAAAATTAGCCTATTCGGTGCCTCTAAATGCATGAAAATAATATATTGCAATTCTTTCATCATGAAATTTATCACAATTTGTTTTGACTTTTTTTAATACTCCCTCTAAAGTTTGCTATTGGATGCCTTTATCATTAGAGATTTGTTTTGTGAATCTGCTGATTAGGTAGGTAAAAGGGGTGTGTGAGCACAAGAAGGAGATTTGTTTGGTTTTTTGGTTATTTTCATGACAAGTAAATCTCAAGAGAACTCCCAAGAAGATGGGGTGGGAATATTTTAATGTAGATTTTCTTTTATTTCCTACCTAGGCAATGACATCTAAAGTAAATTTCCAACACGATTCGACTTTAATCTGCCATTTGGGTTGTTGGGATATCATGATTATAAGAAATCTTTTAGGATACAAGTTTGTGACGTGGTTATTGGAGAGTGTACAGATGGTATTCCTGCTTGTGTGGCTCCTGCTATCCATTGGCTTCAAGGTTTCCATTGGTTCCTTATCTATTCAGTTGATCTGTCATACTTATTCTGTGAAGTATACTGGGCTAAGCACTTGGGCTAGTAGAATTATTGGACATAATCTTAGCCCACAGGCAAATTACAGTCTAGCCAGGGAGAGAGAGAGACAGAAATAAATTGCAGGTAAGAAGAAGCAACAGAATATATATTCTTACATAATAATAATACTAATGATAGAATTTATTAAGCGCTTACTGTGTGCAAAGCACTGTTCTAAGGGCTGGAAGTGATGTGTGTATTTGTGTATGGGGAAGCTTGGGAAGAGTGCTTAAGGAGTGAGGATTCAAGTGCTTAGATGATGCAGTAGGGGGAAAAGGAGGTGAGAAATTAGTCAAAGCAGGCTTCCTAGTGGAGGGGGGATTTGATTTCAGTAGGGCTTTGATGGTGAGGAGACTGCTGAATTTGAAGTCGATGGCAAGAGAGATAAGAGCCAGGCACAGTGTGCAGGTTGGAATTAGAAGAACAAAGCGTAGGTTGGATTGTAGTAGAAGAGCAAGGAAATGTAGGGGTGAAAGACTTGAAAGAGTGCCATAATTTCTTTCTCTGCATCTCCCACTGGGGCTCTTTCCAAGCAAATCTAACTGCACCTTATTTAAGACTCTCCCACCTCCCATCCGTTTCTAACACATTTCGCCTTTCCTTATCAGGTCTGCCAAGCCACGTCCTTTTCCTCCATCAGTAAAAGAATCATATTTATTAAGCACTTACTGTGTGCAGAGCACTGTACTAAGTGCTTGGGAGAGTACAATATGACGGAGTTGGTAACATGTTCCCTGCCTACAACAGGCTTTAAAATCCTCCTAAAAGACACTGCTAAAAGGCCTTGCTTGATTAATCCCCACTGTCCTGATGCCATCCCATTAGCCTCCTAAGTTCTTGTCGCTGGACATATGGGTATGTATGTATGTGTGACTAAGGTATCCCACCATCAGGATGTACCCTTACATTGCTGATGATTCTCATAATTAATCAATCAATATGTAGTATTTATTGGGCACTTATTTGGGGGGCTTTCAAATGTGCCCATGTCTCATCTATCTTAAAAAAAACAAAAAACTCCCTTGACCCCACAGCTCCCTCCAGTTATCTCCTCATCTCTCTCCTACCATTCCTCTCCAAACTCCTTGAGTGAGTTGTCTAGACCCACCATCTCAAGTTCCTTTCCAATTATTTTCTTGACTCTCTCCAATCTAGCTTCTGTCCCCTTCACTCCATAAAAACCACCCTCTTGGAGGTCTTAAATGATGTCCTTCTTTGACAATGCAAAGTTTTATAAATCATGCTGACTTCTCTCACTCTTATGGATAGTCATCCAAGTTTTGTTTAGAAGGCAGGTTATGTCAACACCCATCATTGTTTGCATTCCCTTTGGACCTGATATATTATACTGAATTTCTCTTTTACTTTGGGGATGATTTTTAAAGTATCAGTTAATTGTCTTGCCTGTTTTATAAAACCAGTTTTAAAAGGAGATAATTGAAAATATTCATCAAATTATAAGCAAAACCTAAATAAAACAAGTAAAGGTTTATGAGACCCTCGTTATTATAAGAAAAAACAGAGACAATCAATTTGATACCGTATAAGTAGGGGGGAAAAAAGCCAGGTTACAGTGACAGTTGTTTTGATTACAACTTGATTATAATGAGGGAAAATACATACTCTGAACTTCCCCCTTTCCCAGCTGGTGTAATTCTAGGCAGTTCACAGTGGCAGATTGTCCTGTTTACTGGGGTGTTATCTCTGCAGCTACTCCCATCCAAGCAACCAATCAATCTTAATTAAGGAGCCCTTACTGAGTGCAGAGCAGTGTACAAAGTGCTTGGGAGAGTAGAATATAACAGAGTTGGTAGACATGTTCCCTGCCCATAATGATGTAGTCGCCTTTCTCCCAACTTTCTGTGCTCCTGTATTGCTGCTGTTTTGAAAGTTCCCTTCCTTCACTCACCAGACCCTAGATATTTTTCTCGATCCCTGCAGAGAAAACCTGAACTGTTCGTTGCCTGGTGGGGGCGGGGGAAAGGGTTGGGAGAGAGACTGCTCTGTCTAGTAAAGGACCCTCTAGCCAGGGGTAATTCCCCAGTACTCAGTTTCAACAGGTAGTTGTCCTAGAGGGGGTTCAGTAAGGTGAATTTGCTATCTATTGGGAACCCACGTTTCGGGAAGCTCCCAAAATGACAGCAAACTCATCATCTGTGTCCCTCACTCCAGCTTGTACACCCAATCAGTTCTTAGCCACACGCGGTATCCCTTCCAGGTTTCTTTGTTCCCTGCAGAATCCCAAAGAACACAAGCACTTTTGCCTTCCTACTACCTATCTCCGCTAAGTGCAGATGGCCCTGGGCCAATCTCAATCAATCAATCAATCGTATTTATTGAGCACTTACTGTGTGCAGAGCACTGTACTAAGCGCTTAGGAAGTACAAGTTGGCAACATATAGAGACAGTCCCTACCCAACAGTGGGCTCACAGTCTAGAAAGGGGAGACAGAGAACAAAACCAAACATATTAACAAAATAAAATGAATAGAATAGATATGTGCAAGTAAAATAAATAAATAAATAGAGTAATAAATATGTACAAACATATATACATATATACAGGTGCTGTGGGGAAGGGAAGGAGGTAAGACGGTGGGGATGGAGAAGGGAACGAGGGGGAGAGGAAGGAGGGGGCTCTGTCTGGGAAGGCCTCCTGGAGGAGGTGAGCTCTCAGTAGGGCCTTGAAGGGAGGAAGAGAGCTAGCTTGGCAGATGTTGGGAGGGAGGGCATTCCAGGCCAGGGGGATGACGTGGGCCAGGGGTCGACGGCGGGACAGGCGAGAACGAGGCACGGTGAGGAGATTAGTGGCAGAGGAGTGGAGGGTGCGGGCTGGGCTGTAGAAGGAGAGGAGGGAGGTGAGGTAGGAGGGGGGCGAGGTGATGGAGGGCCTTGAAGCCGAGGGTGAGGAGTTTCTGCCTGATGCGCAGGTTGATTGGTAGCCACTGGAGATTTTTGAGGAGGGGAGTAACATGCCCAGAGTGTTTCTGGACAAAGACAATCCGGGCAGCGGCATGAAGTATGATCTCCTGTGGGTTGGGTCCTGACAAGGAACCCTTGGCCTTCATGGAACATATTCTGGAGGTAATTGAGTCCTCACCTTCCTGAAGACTGCCAGGTCCTCTTGGATCCTGCTCCTTAAAGCTCCCAAGACTCTGGGCTGGCCTTCCCTTGATCTTGCCCAGGGGTAAACGAGGCTTCTCTCCATTTGTTGTCTTGGTTTCAGCATGCCTGAAACTCATCCGTGCTCATATCCTTTTGCCATTGAGATGGGGTAGTCCATGAGGCTGAGAACCTGTTCAGACTGTATCTCAGGGTCAGCCCCCACTCACTCCAAGAACTCAGTACAGTGCTCTGCACACAGTCATTGCTCAGTAAATATGATTGACTGACTTGACTATTAGAGCCCTGTTTGTGAGGGAGATGCAGTCTGTGGCCCGAGGCTGGGATTTTGATGAGCTCTTCTGAGGCCCTTTGTGGTGGTGACACATGGTGATATAGGCAGTCCAGAGTATTAATAATAATAATAATATATGGTATCTGCTAAGTGATGTGTGCCAGGCACCGTACTAAGTACTGCGGTAGATAATAGCAAATCGGGTTGGACATGGTCCTTATCCAACATGAGGCTCACAATCTCATTCCCTGTTTTACAGATGAATTAACTTAAGCCCAGAGAAGTGAAGTGACTTGCCCAAGGTCACACAGACAAGTGGAGAAAGTGGGATTAGAACCCATGACCTTCTGACATCCAGGCCCATGCTCTAACTGTTAAGCACAGTAGATGTTAGGGACACAGTCAGTGGTCTTTATTGAGGACTTATTATATGCAGAGCGCCATGCATACATACCCTTGGGAGAGCACACATTCCCTGCCTATAATGAGTTTACAGTCTAGAGGGGACACAGTCTCAAGTGCCCTTTTCCCATCCTCTCCTTCGTCCCCTCTTTTTTCTTCCCTTTTTCCCTTTCTCTCCCCATTCTTCTTTTCTCTTGCCTTTTCTCACCCTTTTTATGTGCCTCTATTTCCCCCCCTCATTTAGTCCCACACTCCCTTCAAAATCCCATCCCCTCAGTGCTCCTGTTTTAAAGAAAATGTTGGGTTACCATCTTGGTCCTCAGCATGTGTGTAGCCCTGGATTTCCAGGCTCCATAATCCCTCTCACTGGCTTTTGGAATTCCCCACATCCCTGGGCTTTTTAACAGGAGTAAATTGGGATAGGAATTATTTCCCTGAAAACCACAAGTTTGAGAGTGGGCCGACCGAATCAGAGTATACGATCACCAGGGTAGAATAATACATATTTGTGGAACATTTCAGTAAACTCTTATTTTAACACATCTCAGGGAATTCTAGAATTGCATCAGTTAGGCTGAAACTTCGTTATCGAACCTGACAGTTTTACTGAAATTTAGTTTAGGTATACATACCAGCAATTTGCTCTTTAAAATGTTCTTGAAAATACTTTTTTTATTATGGTGGTAAAATGAGAGTTGACAGAATGGAAGATTTGTCCAGAAAAATGTATTAATGCATTGGAAAATATCACTTAGTTATTGACCTTTGGGGGCAAGTTTGAAAATCAGATTTACTATTAATGATTTAGTGATGTCTGTATGGGGCACCATGTAACATGGAAGTTAAACCCTTTTTTATTGACTTTTTATTCATCTTAATGGTTACCCATACCTTCTTCCTTAGCCAGTTAGCAAGAGATAACTAACTACATAGTACTTTAGATTGTAACTAGGAATAGGAGGATTTGGTGGATTAATATTGTATCTCCTCCAGCCTTTAGTACAGTGTCTTGCACACACTAAGTATCAGTGATTAGAACAGTGCTTGGCACATAGTAAGCGCTTAAAACAAATACCATCATTATTTAATAAATACCATTTGAAAGTGTTAGGTTGAGGTTGTACAGTTGAAATGGAGGCAGCATGGTTTTGTGCAAAAAGCCTGGGTCTTTGAGAGAGGAGACCTGATCTGGATTCTAGTTCCAGTTTTGTAATTGGCCTACTGTGGGACCATGGACAAATCTTTTAACTAATCTGGGCCTCAGTTTCCTCATCCGCACCTCTCCTTTCTTTCCGAAGATACTGAGAGGATAAAATGACACAGTTAATGTGTAAGCACTTTGGAAATACAAAAGTATTGTGAAATAAAAGGAGGTTATGCAGAGTTTATTTTGTGGGA
The DNA here is from genome assembly GCF_015852505.1 of Tachyglossus aculeatus. Taxonomy (NCBI): domain Eukaryota; kingdom Metazoa; phylum Chordata; class Mammalia; order Monotremata; family Tachyglossidae; genus Tachyglossus; species Tachyglossus aculeatus. The sequence goes on from NC_052101.1 coordinate 43,337,145, forward strand.
TATTGCATCCCAAGCCAAGCCTCCTTAATTGGCTTACCAGTCTGCCTACTTGAAGTTCTTGCTTGGAAGGGTCCAATCACCAGCATGCTTGGATTCTGGGGGCTGACTTCCCGAGTTTCACCAAGATAACAGCTAGATTTGCACTTGGGGTTGTTCCCTTTATTCACCTCTCCCTCAACCCCACAGCACTTAAGTCCATATCCATAATTTATTTATTTATAGTAATGTCTGTGTCCCACTAGAATGAAAGCTCGTTGTGGGCAGAGAATATGTCTGCCAACTCTATATGTTGTACTCTCACAAGCACTTAGTACACTTCATTCAGTCATATTTATTGGGCCCTTATTGTATTCTTTGCACCGTAAAATGATTAATACCAATCAGTAAATATGATCGATTGGTAGATTGAAATGAAAGTACCAGACTGATGGTGGAAGAGCTGGAATTCCTGTCTCGCAAATCAAACTGATTGACTGGGTTTAGGGGATCTTGGGTAGAATTTAAGATGGGATAGACTAGTGGTTAGGGGCTATATGACATCTTGTTTGCTCATTTGGTAGTCTGTAGCTTCATGTTTGGTCTGCTCAGTGCAGGTATGGATCAGAAGAGTAATTTTTCATCAGAAAATATACTTTAAAACACCAAGAAACTAAAACTTAGTGGCTTGGGGGATGGCTTTACTTACAAAAAGCTATTAAATCAATCTGTGAATTCAACTTACCTACCAGTTTTCTTCTTTCAAGTACTTTTTAATAGATGTAATTCATAACATTTAAATTTGTGGTCATTTGACAGGAATTACAATTCCACAAAGCTTATCCATTTAAAAGATAAATCCAGACCTTTTCAAAGTATGACCAAAAAAAATCATTATTTGTTATCTTCTCTTGTCTTATGCTGTCGAGTCGTCTCTGACATATGGTGACACCATGAACACATTTCTCCCAGAACGCCCCACCTCCATTGCAGTCATTCTGGTAGTGTATCCATAGAGTTACTAATATTTCTTGGGAATAGATACGGACAGACTAGGGAAGAACTAACTGAGGAAGAGGGATGGTATTGAGGGATACTGTGTTACAGTTGTGACAGTTACCAAAACTGGGCTAAATTTAAAAAGGTGCACAGCAGTCTCTAAATCAACAATTTGAGCTATCTGTGCCTAAAATGGGGTAAGGTTGGGAGAAAGCTTTAGCAAGAATTATGAATGTGTAAAGGGGAAAATGAAGGATGAAAGTGGCTATGCGCCATACACATACCACATACTCTTAAGTAGAAACCTAAAAATTAAGTAGAAACCTGAGTCCTTTCCGCCAAGTTGTGAAAAGTTCCATGTTGCTTATGCAGCTTCTGAATTTACATTGTGTATTTTTCCAGTACAGTGCAGAGCTTCCACTGGATGCCCAATCAATGTTAGTTAAGGACCAAATACATTTCTTATTTAATAATGTATGCATAAGATATTCAGAGAAGTGGAACTGCTAAAGACACTGTAATACACTTTTGATTCTCTAGTGTAGTCAATTTAAAAAAAAGGGTCACCTCTAATTTTATCTGTAGGTCAATTTAGTTATCATTAACCTCTTTTCTTCATAAAGGTGTCAATTTAATAGAAATTACTTTCAGAAGGGGTTCCTGCTATTCACCTGACATATGTTAAATGCATTTTAACATTCAAGGCCCTACTGAGAGCTCACCTCCTCCAGGAGGCCTTCCCAGACTGAGCCCCTTCCTTCCTCTCCCCCTCATCCCCCTCTCCATCCCCCCATCTTACCTCCTTCCCTTCCCCACAGCACCTGTATATATGTTTGTACATATTTATTACTCTATTTATTTATTTTACTTGTACATATCTATTCTGTTTATTTTATTTTGTTAGTATGTTTGGTTTTGTTCTCTGTCTCCCCCTTTTAGACTGTGAGCCCACTGTTGGGTAGGGACTGTCTCTATATGTTGCCAACTTGTACTTCCCAAGTGCTTAGTACAGTGCTCTGCACACAGTAAGCACTCAATAAGTACGATTGATTGATTGATTGATTTTTTAATTCCCCTTTTTAAAAACTCAAACCACAGAAATGAAATGAGTGCAGTGTCTATTGTTTAATGGTCAAAGTAGATCTACACAATCACTCTGTTTTCATTTCACAGAAAAGCAGCATGCAAAGTGACAACAGGAAATTGAATTTCAGATTAGTGGGCTCCCATTTTTGCCTTAAAATATTAGTAAGTAAAGCACACTCATTAGTTATGCAAGAACAAGTGGCATGGGTAACAGATCACACCCAGGCTCACTTGTTCCCCTCTCTCTTCTCGCTCTGCTGCCTGCTCAGTCCTGTTCCTGACACCAGTCTCAGCCCCAAACGAGTGACTGCAGGAAAGCCGACCTGGGACATGGTGGGCAAAGGGAGAGGGGGCAGAAGGGAACGACTTTGAGAACAACTGGGCTTCAGAACTATGGGAAGAGGAGAGAAGGGAAAGAAAACGTGACCCTCAGAAAATCAAGAATTTAGAGTAATTCTCTTGCAGGCCTTCTGTTGTCATAAGAAAAATAGCCTTTATTCCACTCTGTTTCATAATTTGTAATGTCTATTTTGAAAGTTCGTTTGGTGGCAAAATTTTGAAAGCTGTTGTGAAATGATATCCCATTTAGAAAGTGATTTATTTCTTACGGGTTGGAACACAAAAGTGACTTGGGACCACACGAACATCACGTGATGGGCATTATGGCGGTAGCAGATCTCGTTACAGATATACCTTTTAAATTTTTTTATGATTCGGTTAATCATTCCTTAATTTGAGGTTTGTTTGTATTTTTTAATGTCTTTGATGGTTCCATGATTCATCCATGAATGAAACCCTTCCTGTTATTTTTCTCAGAAGAGATGGGAGGAAACAGAGGAGAGCAAAGGGTGTAGCTGGTATAGCATTTGCCACCAGTATCCACAGTAGGAGGAGTGTAATGAAAGTCTTCCTGCCCCTGCTGACAGCAGGTTTTTGCCACCATCAGAACTCTTTCCTCTCCTCCTTCTCAGACCCACTTTGTATCTGGGATGCGTAGGTTGACAACTCTAGTAGGAGATGCGAGCTCATTGTAGGCAGGAAATGTTTCTGTTTGTTGTTGTATTGTACCCACCAAGCGCTTAGTACAGTGCTTTGCACACCGTAAGTGCTCAATAAATACGATTGAATGAATGAATGAATGAACTCTGGACTAATAGTAATAACTGTGGTATTAAAGGGCTTACTTAAATACAAGATAATCGGATTGGACAGTCGCTGTCCCACATGGGACTCACAGTCTTTCTTAATCCCCATTTTTCAGAGGAGGAAACTGAGGCCCAGAGAGGTGAAGTAAGGTCCCACAGCAGACAAGTGGCAGAGTCTGGAGTAGAACCCAGGTTCTCTGATTCCCAAACCCCTAACCTTTCCACCAGGCCGTGACTGCAAGTTCAAAGTTCCTTGCAAGATACTACCATTTTATTCTCCGGCTAATGAGCAAACCAAATACGGCGTAAGCAAGACCAGCTCTTTTTTTGTCAAAGGCTGGGAGGATTTTAGCTTGATGCATGAATCACTTTTTTTTTTTTACTTTTCTCCTTTTTTCTTGACCCCAGTACCTGAGCTAGTGAAACCTCAAGTCCCTAGGTCAGCCAGAGGCTCCAGCTCGGCTGGTTATATGTGGGTTTCCTTCTTCATGCCGTCTTTCTATTGAAATCCACTCCTTGGGTTGGGGTTGATCACAGAGTTAGGGGAAAATGCATGATCAACTAAGATTACTCTAGCAGTACGATTTTCTTATGAAAGCATGAAAAGATCAATCACAGAGCTAGACCTAATTGAAAGGTACCCTTAGGCAGCATACAATTTAATACTGTACTCCAGAGTTTATAATCAAGCTTCTTGATGGAAGAGGTCGGGAATGTGAGTCTTGTGTAGTTGGAGATGTTATAATTAGCCTTCTCTGGGTGTCTTATTCTGATATGAAATGAATTCTGTGGAATTCAACAGTATTATCCGGACATGGTGTTGACTGAAGAGGCATACTTCCCTTTCCTACTTCCATCCAATAATTTTGGCTTGCCAACTTCCAAAAGAAATTTAGGAAAGTGCAATCGTTTTGCTTATGGAAAAATGTTTGGTAAATATTTAGTGGAAAAATGGATTGTAAAATATCTAACTTGTATTTACAAAAATATGGGAGTAGCTGATGTGTTTCCACAGGAGCAAATAAAACATTTCACTTTTGGGTGGGAAATAATAGTGTACCATTTCGTTGGTAGAACCTTGTATTATTCATGGTCGCTGCATGGGATGTGTCTTTGCCACTATATAAGGTACTTTTGTGCCTGAGAGAAAAATCTAGCTGAATATTTCACCCATGCATTTTTTCCCTTTTAATAATATGCAGGATCCTTTAAAGCTATATTTTTAGCTAATATGTGTCTTATCCTTTAGCAAGTGTGATAGCTGCATCCTTTCATCTTCCATTGTTTAATTACGTAATGGAAGGATTTTAGTTACAGTGCAGAACTACTTATTTGTGGAAATTTACACCCTCAGTTGGGTGGCCTGTTTCATAACCTAGAATTTCCTGTTATTACTATAATTAAAACAACTTGTTTTCTCAAGTACTGCTTCATTCTTTAAAAAAATAGTTTATGATAAAAGATGGAACCTGATCAACCTTTAGTAACTGGTGGTAAGAGACAAAAATGCAGTTATAAAAAGCTTTCTCTCTGACTCTGCTGCCTTTGCCAGGCTTTTAATTACATAAATTACTGCAGTAGCATTTTTGAAACTTCTAGCTAGGTATCCGCTGAGCATTTTAGTTTGTCATATGGTCTTTACCAGGATCATTACTTTGTATTTTCTACTTTGCTTCTAGAGACTTCATAGCTTCCACATAATTTTAGCTGAAAGAGTTGGCACTGTCCTCCAACCATTTTTCTTTAACCCAGAAACTCAAATGAGCAAGATTTAAACTTAAAATAAGTGGGCTCTATGACTTTGCATAGAACATTAACTCACTTTTTGCATCATTGGCTGCCTGGTCCCAGCCTGAATCCCAAACAGATCCATATCTGTTACGATTATCTTTTTGAAGGGACATATTTGGTCAAGTGGCTAAGCCCATTTTTCCTAATACTCATGGGCCAGTTCCTTTTTTGGCTTCACCCATTCCCCAACCCTTGTCCAAACACTCCTCCCTGTTGTCTCCCCTGCCCTGGCTGTTTCCTTCCACTGCTGCCCCATCCAAACCTGCCGCTGATGTGCCACCTTATAGCTGCCACAGCAGTCATCATCGCCATCATTACCGTTGGTATTTATTGAGCTCCTCCTAGGTGCTTGGAATATTCCAAAGAAGCTTCGGAACCAGACCTTCTCTGAGTTTGACTTCATGCTGACCCAAACTAGCCTATGGGCTTGGGTATTACGAGATCTGCCAAGTGGACCTGGCCCATACCAGGATCTGTCCTCTGCTGCTTTTGGAGAGAATCCTTACAAGTGTCGCTTGCTGTCTCTAGTCTGACTGCTTTTCCCAAAGTGGTGACTACTAGAAAATTTGAGATCGGTGCTGGGTTTCGGCAAATTGCTTCTCTGCGCTTAGAACAGTGCCAGCACTTAGAACAGTGCTTTGAACATAGTAAGTGCTTAATAAATGCCATTATTATTATTATTATTATTATGTAGTTTTGTAGCTGGTGGCCAGCCTCTTAGCCATGGTCTCCCTCTGGCCTGGTACTCCCTCCCTCTTCATAAATGACAGTCCACCACTCTCCCCATCTTCAAAGTCTTCTAAAAATCACATCTCCTCCAAGAGGTCTTCCCTGATTAAGCCCTCATTTCCTCTACACACCCTTCCCCCTGCATCGCCTCTGCATTTAGATCTCTACCCCTTTAGCCCAGGAAAGCAGTATTGCCTACTGGATAAGAACACAAGCCTGGAAGTCATAAGGGGTCATGGGTTCTAATTCCAGCTCCGCCACCTGTCTGCTGTTTGACCTTGGGCAAGTCACTTCACTTCTCTGTGCCTCAGTTACATCATCTTTAAAATGGGGATTGAGACTGTGAGCCTCATGTGAGACATGGACTGTGTCCAACCTAATAGCTTGTATCTACCCTAGTGCTTAATGTAGTGTCTGGCACATAGTAAGTACTTAACAAATACTATTTAAAAAACCCACTCTTGATATTTACCCATCCTCAGTCCCACAGCACTTAGGTACATAACCTTACACTCTCTTTCCCCATCTGTAATTTCTTAATGTCTGTCTCCCCCTCTAGGCTGTAAGCACCTTGAGAACAGGGATCATGCATACTAACTATTATCTTGTCCCAAACGCCTAGTACAGTGGTCTGCCCAAAATGCACAATAAATACCTTTGATTGATGGTTAGGTCCTTGATGGAAAGTGAGAAGGAAAAGTCAGGCATGTTAGAAGGATCTTCCCCAGTCCTAAAAGTTGGTACTGTTACTCCAAGTGTACTTCGGTGGCAGTGATGGCGACTACAGAACTGCATCGCTGCTGTTCTGATTCAGTACTGAATTTCTTATACTGTTATAGTTTTTAGATGGTGAGAGGAAAAGAGACCCATTGGTAGATCCCAATCCGTTATTGAAGTATTAGGTACAGAGCACTGAACTAAGCACAGGACAGAGTATAATTTTAAAAGTTTAAGGGAAGAAAGAGTGTTATACTCTGAGACTTTGATCTCTGGTATGAAGTACATTTCCTGGGTTCTTCACTTGGCTTGCATGAGAAAACATATTTAGGTTTTGACCTCATTTGTTTTTAACATGGGATGTTCAGTTTTTCAAGAGTTTCAGAGAAGCAGTGTGGCTCAGTGGAAAGAGCCCGGGCTTTGGAGTCAGAGGTCATGGGTTCAAATCCCAGCTCTGCCAGTTGTCAGCTGTGTGACTTTGGGCAAGTCACTTAACTTCTCTGTGCCTCAGTTACCTCATCTGTAAAATGGGGATGAAGACTGTGAGCCCCATGTGGGACAGCCTGATCACCTTGTATCCCCCCAGTGCTTAGAACCGTGCTTTGCACATAGTAAGTGCTTAACAATGCTATTATTATTATTATTATTATTATTATTATTATTATTATTTCTCAGAGCTGTGCTATATGCTTATTTTTTAAATGAAATGCTTGATCAGACATGGGTAATTAGATACTTTTCTTTTTTTGATTTTAAAAGTGGATGCAATTCATGGAACAGTTTTCTTTTTAAAGTTTCCATCCCAGCCCATGGTACTTAAGTAATTAGTAGAAAGTATGACAGTTTCCATTAGGATAATTTAAATTTCCTAGAGTAAACTTGTGTTCTCTTGTAGGATGCTAAAAGGAAAGAAAAGACTTTTATTGGCAGACAGAGATCTTTATGCATAGTCATAAGTATTTGCTAGAGCTGTATTTTGGAGGTGTAAAAAAAAAAAGCCACCATCTAGTGAAGGGATATAAAAATCCCAAGAGTCTACCTGCTCAGGAATCTAAAAATGTTGTCTTGACAGATGGGGGACTAGGGTAGCACAACCTTCCTGCATTTCTCCTCTCACCCTCCACCCTTCATCCCAACCCTCCTCCTAGGCATCTTTGGCACTTCATCTACCTATGGACTAGGGAATAGGCAGCACAGTGGTGTTTATCAGGTAACCAGAGATCAGAAAAGAAATAATAATAATGGTATTTGTTAAGCACTTACTATGTGCAAAGCATTGTTCTAAGAGCTGGGTAGTTACGAGGTGATCAGGTTGTCCCATGTGGGGAATCATAGTCTTAATCCCCATTTTGCAGATGGGTAACTGAGGCCCAGAGAAGTTAAGCGACTTGCCCAAAGTCACACAGCTGACAGGTGGTGGAGTTGGGATTAGAACCTGTGACCTCTGCCAAGCCTGGGCTCTTTCCATTGAGCCACACTGCTTCTGGAGCCACTATATAGGTGACTTCCTCCACTTAGATTGGAGCTCTGTGTGGGATAAGTAACTTGTTTGCCCTAGGAAATGCTGAGCACACAGTTCTTTGTGCCTGGCAATGGTTTAATAAATGCCCTTACTACTTCTACTAGCAGTCCAGACCTTCTGACCACCTAGCCACAGTGCACGTTGAAAGGGAGGCAACAGAACCCAACCACTATTACCACACCCTCTGACTTTCCTCTCTGTGGATGTAGGGGAAAATGGGACTCTGAGAAACAAAGGTAAAGGGAAGATAGAAAGGGAGAATGAAATAGGGTTACACAGCTACTTCATTCCCTACCTTAAATGGACAAACAACCGGTATGTCTGCTTATAATTTCTATAGATAAGAGCTCTAATGCAGTGCCTCACAAATATCCATGTGTCTGGCATGACAGACTTATTTTCTTCTAGCTGGAAATAATATTCCATTTCAAATGTTGATCGTGTGCTCTATGTAGGAGCTCCTCTTCCTTCTCCTCTTCTCCAAGTTATTACTATAACCTGCACAACAGAGTCACTTTGAGGGTAAGCCATTTATTTATACCTGTGTTGCAACAATGGTGAGCGGAGTATTTTCCTCATTCGTTTTCCAGTCCTGTTGAGAGTAAATACAGATAGAGAATATAAGATAGTATATCCCTAGACATTGTACTTTTAGTTCATTTTATTGCCTCTTGTAGGCAAAGAAGCAGTTATATTGTATTTGTTCAAATGTACAGCTGATATTCAAATTTTGTCATTTGACTTGGCTGTTCTGTGTGACACTAGCCCTTGTCCATGTGAAAAGAGCAAAAGCCCCCAAAAATGAATGGCTTGAAGATTGAAGTATTTTTAAATGAAGGTAAGAGAAGCAGCTTTCACTGATCAAATACAGTCTGTCCATCCTGTGGGAGAGTTAGTGTAAATCTGCCTTTTAATGTGCTGTTATTGTAACCACATTTCAAAGGCTCATCAATTCCAACAAGCTGCAGTGGCAGTAATGCAGAAAGTAAAGCATAAAAGACGATTGGGAGAGTAACTCATCTTGGGTTGGGCAAAGCTTAGTATGACAGATACAAATCAAAAACAGGGAGTTTGATGGTAGGACATGGTGGCTAAAGTGGGAAAACCAAATGGGGCCAGTATAGAATAAATTGTTGTGCCATAGAGAGAAGGGAGGAGAGGACCAAGGACAGAGCCCTGGAAGTCTTCCAAAGGGAATAGCCACTTTACAAGCTACTGAAGGAATAGTTGGAGAACCAGAAGAGAACAGTGTCAAAATCCATAAAAAATAGGGAACAACCAACATTGTAAAATGTGGTAGTTGAGAGAAAACAATGGATTAGAAGTCCTTCAGCCTGTCACTTTCGTCGAAGCCAGTAAAAAAAAAAAAAATTAAGATTTTTTGATAGTGGATGACCATTTAGTGAAGTGCAGCCAGCTAGTCATTGAGAGGGTTATATGAATTAAACACCTGGATTCAGGGATAGTCAAAACTTACTTCCTTTACTCCCGTAACTGGGTAGTCAGGGTCTTTATGCAGGTGAGCCCAGGTCAGTCCTTTGACTTACCCTTGAATTGCTGGGAACAGGTGAATGGCACTGGAAAATAGTGGGAAGTGGTTGGGATATAGCATCAGCTCATTTGATACTTTCAGTTGTGATGGGGTTGAAGCAGAAAACGATCTGGGATCTGGCTGTATTGTGGCAGTATGTAGTCGGGAACCTATGAAAGTATGGGTGAGAGCGAAAAATGCCCTGTACCAGAAAATGCCTGGTACCTGGATCTGGAAGCAAGGCTAGGGATAAAAAGAGGTGTTAAATATGACCACAGAAAGGGCAGTAATAATAATGATGGTATTTGTTAAGCACTTACTATGTGTCAAGCACTGTTCTAAGCACTACGGGAGAGACAAGATTATGAGGTTATCCCAGGTGGGGCTCACAGTCTTCATCCACATTTTACAGATGAGGTAACTGAGGCACAGAGAAGTTAAGTGACTTGACCAAAGTCACTTAACAGTGGCAGAGTCATGATTAGAACCCATGACCTCTGACTCGATAAGTAATAATAATGATAAATAATAGTAGTAGTAGTATTTAAGCATTTGCTAGGGGGCAGGCACTGTACTAGGTACTGAAATAGATATAAAATAATCAGTTCGGACTCAGTCCCCGACTAACAGATTAATCACTCTTTTTCAATTCTTGAAGGTCAGTGCACAGTCATTCCTGGAGGAGCAATTTGAATATAGTTCTGTTCACTAATTTAATTTACTTATGTTCAATTTAACAGTCATCAATTGGATTACTAACAATTTTGTAAAATTTTTAATTATTTTCAGCATTTTAAAATCCCAGCTTCATAAACTGTCCATCAGCAGTTTATGCCCCACCTAACTGAAACTATTTTTCAGGGTGGAAAATGACCCGGGGGCCTGACTGAAGCCCCACCAGTAGCCAGCCTGGGGTTGTCCTGGTTAGCATTGGGCTGGCAGGCTGGGTTGTTTCACCTCCTTCGGTCACAGGCCTAAAGAGTTTCCCAACCCGAGAAGGAACTGAAAAATGCATTTGTCATGATGATTTCATTGTGTTCTCCCCAACAAGTTTCTTCATTGAGAATCACCCTTTGGCTTTATAATTAACACTTTTAGCTCCTAAAACCTCTTTTTCACAGTGAACTTAATGTCTCTGTAGGGAAACAAATTTTCAGTCCCTTGCTTGGTATGTGATGTACCAGGAAATGATCCCTATTTAATTATTTATTTGTTTATTTGTAAGTCTTACTCTGTATTTCACACTTTGAGGATCGCTATGGTGAAGGGACTTCCTTGACTGATTTTACTTCTTCCATCCTCCCTGTCACAACTGCTGGAATAGAGGATGAGCCTTGAGACAAGCACTTTAGTTATTCAGATTAATAATTGATTTAAAACTGTACTAAACTGTTAACTCTGTGTATTAGAGCTTGTGGTTCTTAAGAAATGGAGTGATGAGCAATTCATAAACTCCTTTAAATGATTCATCATTCACGTATATACAGGTAAAGTGATTGAAGATTTGCTAGCATCCATATTATTCTAATATTTTTCATTGTTTTGCTTGTTATGAATTCACTGCCTGTTTTTTTGGAAATAGTTTAGTACAATAATTTTCCTTATTTACTTTTGCCATTTTTCAAGAAATTTAAGAATTCTGAGAGTTTTTGAATAGTGGCAATATTAATGCACCATGTACCCCAATATCACTTTGCCCCAGTGTCACATCTTCATTCAAGCAAAGGAAGTTAAGGTAGTAAAGAAAATACACAAGATATAGGAAGAAAGGAGATCATTTGAACTATAAAAAAATACCTGTTTTAAAGAGCATATAAATAATGTAAGAGATGCTTAATAAAAGATTAGACCTTCAATTTTTTTTTAAAAAATCTACTCATTAAAAAATCAGTTCCTCTACTTTGTTAAAACTATCAACCCACAATTTGTAAACTCCTGGAGGGCAAGAGCATTTCTATTTATTCTTTTGTACTCTCCCAAGTGCTTATTGTCAGTGTTCTGTACACATTAAACTGTCAATATCTACCATTGACCGATTGATTGGAACTTCTAGTGGAGTCCTCCCAAGCCAAGTACATTGCTGAAGAGAAAAAATGAGCAAGAATGGCCAAATAGTGACCACTCTGCATCTCTTTTAAGTGTTCTTCTGACCAGTGAACTCATTTTTTCAGTTTTCCGCCAACTCCAAACAAGTGTATTTTTCCCGTGCTTTTCTTTTCCCACAGTACCAAAGCATTATCCTGGAGGGAGGGAGGAGCAGGTCTCCAGTCCCAACTCGCTTCCAGAATGTTGGTATGTGTGCTTTAAGGCTCTCAACTCATCTCAGGAGGCACACTGGTGGGAGGCTTGGGGTGGATGGAAAGTAGGACTCAACCTCTTTCCTCAACCCATTTTCCCCTCCTACTCCCCTCCCATCTATCCCCAACTATTTTCTGGTCAGCCCTGCCTCTCTATCCTGGGCAAACAAGGCCTAAAATTGACACCAAGAAGCATATGCATGGCCTGCTTACTTTTCCAATGCCGTTTCCAAGTTCCTGCCTGAGAACGGAGAGGGACTTGGATGCTGGTGCCAATTTTTAATAGGGATTCAGCCTGTTGGGAACCAGGAACCTCCAGAAGCAGAGAAGAGGAGATGTGAAATTATGAGTGACCTGCTGAGCCATGTGTTGCCTGTGAGCCTTTGGTTACACCGCATTAGCCAGAAACACCCAGAAAGCTTTAATAAAGTAAGAGTTGATTATTTAAAATAATTTTCAGCAGAATATCAGTTATATTGTAACACACAGCAGTGCTTTCTCAAATATATGTAAAGAAAATATATGTTGCTTTGATGATGATGTCTTTTTTCTAATAAAGCATTCACCTAGTCTTTTTAGGTAGCATTCATAGTTTTGTCTTAATGAGTAATTTATACTAATGCCTGCATGGCTATACGGTCAGAGATTAGATAGTTACTGCATTACTAATCGAGCAAAACACTTTGCTGGTAAGGTGAAACAGACAATTTATACCTTTTCCCAACGAAGATGGTATATCAGCACATAAAAATGCATACTTTGTCAAACATGCCATTTAAATTCTTCAAATAAAATGGGCAAAGTCAAGAAGTATAGCTAGGTTGAGTTTTTCTAGACCTCTGGATGTCATAGTAAATGATGCCAAATAAAGTGCCTGAAATGGAGTTCAGGAATAGGTGGGCTGACTGTGTTCTCTTAGCTGAAAAACGTCTATGGAGAGACTATAGTCAAACATAGCTGTTGAGCTCTTCTGACAGGTTATTTCTTAGGTTCTTTAGGGAGAGCCATGTATTCTTGTTACTGGCTTTTACCTATTTTGGTATCACATTAAAAATATTTCCACTTATTGTTTTCCTCTTCCATCTCCCATTCACCATAAAAAATTATGAGGGTGAAATCTCTGAAGATGAGTAGTGTCAGAGCTTCCAGGTTTCACCACAGCTAGCTTGGGTATTCCACAGACCTGGGAGCTGGACTCTTGAATTCTAAATGCAACGTTGCCATTGATTATCCACTTTAAGTAGGCTACTTAGTCCTCCCATTCCCTTTGTTCGTTTGTAAAACGTGCATATAGTTTGAGACAACCATGATCTGAAATCTACAAAAGCTCTATGTTATGTAAAGAGCTTTATTTTAAAGAAACTGATAAATTGTTCTGTGGATGAAGTAGATCCATGAGAAATTGAAGACCAGGAAATGGCATATTGAGCCGGGAAGGAATTGAGTGTGAACTAGGTTCATTAAATTCAAAATACTGTTGACAATACCCTCAATATCAAGAGCATTCTGTGCGACAGTGAAAATGGCACAAAGCGATTTCTCCATTGAATACTGCAGCCACCTCTCATTGTAGTGTGCAAAAGATATGATTGCAATTATCATTATTTCACTGTCCTGTTTTCTCTTTTTGTTCTGAAAAGTGGAGAAAATTGAGGCTTTCATGCTAATTCAGATTTTTCAAGAAGCTTGGTTAATCAGAAACATAAATATCTCATCATTGCCTTCAGACTATTAGCTAATCACCTCCCACTGAACCTCAAAAGGAATTTCACTGTCAGCAGTGAACATAAAATGCAGGTACACATACACACCACTAAATGCACATTCCTTTCATTACTAACTACCTCTTTTGAATTGAGCATTGGCTATGTAAAAGAAAAACAAAACAAACCCAACAGAGCAGGACCACCGCCACTTGTGCAGAGATGGAAGGAGACCACATCCCCAGCCTTGGAAGTGGTGTGATTGCTTTGTAAACTGGCCCCTTGAGCATTACAGAGCTCCTGCAACCACTCCTAAGCGGGATAGACACCCACTCCTTTCCCAGATAAACCATTAGACTTCCTGGGCAGGTCAAGTCCATGGCAGGCCTCCGGAACACTCCCAGTGGGGTTCTGGGGCCATAGAAAATATGGGCCAGGAGAAAATAATGGAGTCAACACTTAGGCTCTACTTCCAACCCCCTTCCATGTCCACGAGGTGAGGGCAAGCTAGCTTTAGCTGACCACCTTGTCCAAATAGTTGTGGTTTCCCATCCCATCCTCATGAATCCAGTTGCTGCCCTCGAGGGCTCCAGATCATACATCGCCTCTGCTCCTTCAGTTCAGAGCTGCATGTCAGTCAATCTGTGGTATTAATAGTCCTACTACTACTAACAATAATAATATTTATGGTATTTGTTAAGTGCTTACTATGTGCCAGGCACTGTACTAAGTGCTAAAGGTGGATACAAACAAATTAGGTTGGACACAGTCTCTATCCCATGTGGGGCTCATAGTCTTAATCCCCATTTTACAGAGGAGGTAACAGGCACAGACAAGTGAAGTGACTTGCCCAAGGTCACACAGCAGACAAGTGGTGGATAACTCATGACTTTCTGACTCCCGGGACCATTCTCTATCCATTATATCATGATGCTGTGTGCTTACTAAGTGCAGAGCATTGTATTAAGTGCTTGGCAGAATACAATAGAACAGAATTAGCAGATACAGTCCCTGTCCATAACAAGCTTATAGTTTGGAGAATTTAACCATTGATTTCTTAGTTGAGAGTCCCCGGGCATGGGGATTGGCATACCCAAGGCTCCACTGCTGACTTATTTTGTGACTTTGGGCAAGCTGTTTGATGCCACTGAGCTTAGGGATGTTATGAGGTTACAATCAATCAATCAATCAATCAATTGTATTTATTGAGCGCTTACTGTGTGCAGAGCACTGTACTAAGCGCTTGGGAAGTACAAGTTGGCAATATATAGAGACAGTCCCTACCCAACAGTGGGCTCACAGTCTAAATTGTGGGGGAACTAAGTAAGCGCTTAATGAAATCAATCGTATTTTTTGAGCGCTTACTGTGTGCAGAGCACTGTAAATGCTTTGATCTCTTTAAGAAAATTGTTAATAAATCCTATTGTTACTGAAACAGTCATAGTACTCTGTGGAAATTGCATCTTTTTTTACTTTCACTGCCTTGGGAATGTCAACAACCAAATCTGTTGCAAATGCACAAAGATGGGTGGCTAGTATTGCCAGTGCTTGTTCGGTAGTATGAATGTTTGAGTAAAACTTTAATCAACTTTTGCCAGTCCTGGGAAACCTACTCATCTAAATTTTTAGTTTACTGTGAAGTTTTTGAGTGAACAATCTCTCCAACATTCTGTGAAATATTAGGATTGTTAAAAGTTTTCTAGATTGTATTTTCATCTTTTGAAGGAAACTAAAAGAGAATACATGGTGACCAGAACAAATAAGTTATTCTGCAAATGTCTTGATATTTGGGGTGCACTGGTATCAAAATAGGATGTTAAAAGAAAAAATTAATCAAACGTCTCGTTTAGAGTGGAAAATAGAAAAATGTCTGAGTTGCATTTTTGAGTTTTTTTCATTTTTCTTATGGCATTCATTTTAGCAAAAAACAAATGAGTGATGCAGGCAATGTAGAAAATTTGCACAAGTACATCAATTAATTGTTTTTGTCATACTTTGAACAAAGCAATAAGACTGTTTACTTGTAGAGTACTTTACAATGTAGAGTCAGTTTATTAATTACACAAACATGTGTTTTTAATCTATTATAATTGTACAAATACAAATATAGTAGTCCTTGATTATCTAGCATTCAGACCATCCTTTTCCCCAAACTATAAAAGTAAGGGGATAAGGAACAGTATTTAAAAGTTATTGGGGTGGCTATTAAACTGCAATAAATACATTACTATTTGTAACCCTTCATGGACTAAAACAGGAGTTCCCTAAAATTCCCAATAATTGCATTTGTTTACAAACTGGAGATGAATTAGACATAATTCACTCTAGGCTAGCGAAAATTTTCTTCATCTGTGTTGTGAACCAGTTGATGTATAACAGTATTTTGTGTATCTTGCCACGTTATATGTTGTAATCATTGCATCTTTGAATCTCTGCTTTGTCTTGTAGTTAAAAGCTTCCATTTTAGAGGAAGAGCATTAACCTTAGAGAACCAAGAACAATTCCAGTATATTGGTCCATTACAGAACACTTTGAATTTTAAAGTTGGTTGCTGAAGGAAGTGTGGCAAGAGCTAGGCACATAATGAAAGGGTGGTGAGGGACGGGATCATGATAACAATGAGAGGGACACTTCTGTCCCAGGAGAAGGGAAAGTGAGAGTGATATGAAACTTTAGTTAATTTAAGGTTGTAGTATGATAGAGGCATGGGTTTGGTATTAGTGATAATAATTTGTGAACTACAGTTAAACCCTGTTAAACTGCTGCTCTCTATGATGCTGTTTTGGATATACCACAAGTCCAGATTGTTCTCCATAGGTCACTTACTAGGATCTGATGATGGTGACAGCAGTATTTTTAGACACTCTGTGCCAAGCACTGTACTAAACATTGGGGTAGATATAGGATAATCGGGTCACAGTCCCTGCCCCAAGTGGGGCTCCCAGTGTAATCAATGGTATGTATTGGGTGTTTACTGTTTCCAGAGCACTGTTCTAAGCTCTTGGGGGAGTACAATATAACAGAGATGGTAGAAACATTCCCTGCCCACAGTGAGCTCACAATCTACCATCTAAGCAAGAGCGTGAACAGGTATTAAATCCCCATTTTCAGGTGAGGAAATTGAAGCAAAGAGAAATTGACTTACCCAAGTTCACCTAGCAGACCAGTCACAGAGTCAGGATTAGAACCCAGATCCTGTTCATCCCAGTAGGCCATACTGCTGAGTCTGTAGAGAACCTTCCCAAAGGAAACTCATCTGGAGGCCCTTTGACCCCTGGAAGAGCAAGAAGATGAGGGAGAATGATGATCAGTAAACCAGTAATCTGGGAAATTCTTATGAAACCCAGGTATTAGTGCTCCCATTGCTGTTTTCTGGCTGGATTTTAGGGAATATCTAGAAGCTATCTAGCACAGTATGTGACTGAATTGATAATCCTATATTATACATCGAACACAACTTGAAAATAAAATAAACCTTTTTAAAAGCTCCTAAAAAACTCTCTCTTTGTTGAAAAATACTCATTTAGCTTTCCATTCTGGTAATTACAGGTCATACCCTCTGCTTTTTATAGGGTACAACTAATCCTTTTCTCAGAAAAAAACGTCATATTGTTTGATAACCCAGTTGGCTTCACAGTGTAATAGTAGATGCAGAGTTCAGATGAACTAAATGAATGAATCATCATCCCCTCCCTCCCTACCCTTTGGTTTGTTTTTAAAGACAACCACACAATTGAGCCCACGAGCCAGCCCAAACGCAGATCTGACTGGATCTAGGTTGGACTCAGACTTGTTCCACACCTCCACTCCACTCCCAGTGCTCTTACCATCTAGGCCAAAAGGGTTGTGATGTTGACTGAGGTTTGCTCACAGCCATTGTATACCTGTGCATTTGTTCCAGTGGACTGTAGGTACTACAAATCTTAGCTCATGTGTGGCAGTACCCACCTGGATGCGAGTGAGGCCTGTTGTCCCGAGGTGCAGCTCTGACCCGACCAGCCCTTGGGTAGGCCAGGATTGACAAATTCATTTTGGCCCATGCAGGATTTTACCACACAGGACCTTTCAATCTGAAGCCGTTTTTTTCTTTCCTTTTTTTTCTTCCTTTCTCAGTTGAAGATTGCTTAGCTCTAGGAGAAAAGTACTAGAAAAGGAAGTTTCCTTTATCTCCACTACAAATTTATAATTGGTTATGTTCCACTGATTGCAGAGTGCAGGCATCACCTTCTAAAGTGTCCAAAGATGATTATTGGACAGATAGTATTCCCTTTCACAATGTAGTACATTGTTTATTTTTATTCAGTTTCCAGCCCCATAAAACAGAAAAACTAACCAAATTTGTATGGCTTTGTATATGGTTCACATCAAGGGGTCAAAAAGTGGCATACCATGAATATTCTCACATCCATATAAAAATCTTCCTAACTGCAACATGTTTTTCTTCTTTTCTATAATATTGCATTTGTTTAGTTCCCTCTGTTTTCACTTAATAGGCCTTAGATTACTAGTGTGTTTTCTAACATATGCAAATTTTTTCTTCTTAGAAATGCTGACCTCTCATGGGTTCTTTTACTGAGTGAAGTTGCGGAATCTCTTTCTCCTTAAATCATCTTATTCCTTTAATCCTCTTTATAAAGATTTAGTCAAGCCTGGACGGACCCAATGATCTCGTAAGATTTCTTTCACCCTACGATTCCATTATTTAAAGGGCTTCAATTTAAAGCCTACTTTTTCATAATCAATTTTCCCCTATTGACTTTACATTATAAAATCCCATTACAAATTCCTGAGGCCATTTTTAGTCACAAAATTGGCCTTTCAAAACCCGAAATATTTTTTGGTGTCTCCCAGCATTTATTTGTTCTGCTCAGTGCATCTTAATGGTCTTAATTAGGCTTGAGAGGATATAGAAGAATTTGACATTAAGGAGAAACGCAGTGAAGAAACAGGGCACATAGGTGTAGATTACTCTTAGGGATAATAAAACCAAATTTTTGTGTAGAAAGAACTGTGTACATCACAGAATCTCTGTTTTTTTAGTTGGTGATCGAATTTCTACTGTCTCTACCCTTCTTGTCTTTTTGAATAAAACTATATATTAGCTAAATATGATGCATCATTCATTGTCGTATTTACTGAATGCTTACTGTGTGCACAGCACTGTACTAAGTGCTTGGGAAGTACAGGTTGGCAACATATAGAGTTGGTCCCTACCCAACAGTGGGCTCATAGTCTAGAAGGGGGAGACAGAACAAAACAAAACATATTAACAAAATAAAATACATAGAATATGTACAAGTAAAATAGAGTAATAAATATGTACAAGCATATACATATATGCAGGTGCTGTGGGGAAGGGAAGGAGGTAAGGCTGGGGGGGAGGAGGGGGAGAGGAAGGAGGGTGCTCAGTCTGGGAAGGCCTCCTGGAGGAGGTGAGCTCTCAGTAGAGCCTTGGAGGGAGGAAGAGAGCTAGCTTGGCGGATGTGGGGAGGGAGGGCATACCAGGCCAGGGGGATGACGTGGGCCGGGGGTCGTTGGCAGGACAGGCGAGAACGAGGCACGGTGAGGAGATTAGCGGCAGAGGAGCGGAGGGTTGCGAGCTGGGCTGTAGAAGGAGAGAAGGGAGGTGAGGTAGGAGGCGGACGAGGTGATGGAGGGCCTTGAAGCCGAGGGTGAGGAGTGTCTGCCTGATGCGCAGGTTGATTGGTAGCCACTGGAGATTTTTAAGGAGGGGAGTAACATGCCCAGAGCATTTCTGGACAGAGACAATCCGGGCAGCGGCATGAAGTATGGATTGAAGTGGGGAGAGACACGAGGATGGGAGATCAGAGGGGAGGCTGATACAGTAGTCCAGATGGGAAAGGATGAGAGCTTGAACGAGCAGGGTAGCGGTTTGGATGGAGAGGAAAGGGCGGATCTTGGCAATGTATGTTTCGTGAAACATGGCATCGTGTTTCAGGTAAGACAGCCAAGAGAGCAGGTGAGAAGGGGACTGAGGAAAAGCCAGATCAATCAGTAGTATTTATTGTGCCTCTTCAGGGGGAGGAAATCTCAAGGCCAAAGAGCCCATCAGTCATTCCGGGCGAGAGACCCCATCATCACCGTGGGCAGGGCACTGCACTAAGGCGACAACAGCAGAAGCAAAAAACCTGGACCCTGCCCTCAGGAAGCTTCAAATTTAATGAGTGAAGCAGGCAGAGGTAAATTCAACCAATTAGTCATTGGTATTTATTAAGTGCTTACTATATCCGCAGCATTGTATTAGGCTCTTGGGAGAGTACCATACAGTAGAGCGATAGGCAGCAGGTCTTGCCTGAACTTAACCAAAAGAGGTTGAGAATAATGGTCGCAGCCTTGGCCCAAGTCCTATCAGTCTGCTTTTCCCCAGGTGCGTCCCAACGATCAGGGCTCAGCCTTTACAGAGTCTTGGAGTGCTTTTAATATGGACTCAAAGGAAGGGACTATTCATCTTCTCCTTTAAAATGGGAACTGTCCCATTATGGGACATTTGTAACATAGCAGAAGGATCCTTGTTATGAACAAGTACAGAAATGCCACTGATTTTTATTCTGTGGCTCCTTTCCAAAATGCCGTTTGATTTACTTGTTTTAGACTTTTATAGTGGTAGTTCAGTTGACAACTTTAGCTAAAGCAATTAATGGGAAGAAGGACTATAATAATGGTGGAAAGCAGGATTTTGCGGTTAACAACCGATAAATCCACTGACAGTTAAACTGTCTGTTTTAAAGTTTTATTTTAAAAACTAAATTAGGAATAGTAGCTTTCATTATATTAGATGACTCTGTTCTGTGGTTTTCCCATACCAACTGAATGCACCATAGCATCTCTCTTCTCATTATTTTGCCTATTATATATTTGGTAGTATATTTTCTTTTGTCTACCCCATTGGATTGCACACTCCTGAAGCGTTGGAATGATGATATGGGTTACGTTATGGGGCTGTATATTTAGTAAATGGTAATATGAATAGTGAATGAAATTAGTGAAAAGTACTGTATTTTCTTGTATCAAGTTTAAGTTAATATGTGCACTGCTGATGAAAGACACTCACTACTCCCAATGTTCTTGCTGAAGGCCAGTTAAAGGGAAACTTACACCGTAAGTCTTGACTGATACCCCATGCAGGTACACAACTGCTTCTTCCAACACTACACTTATCCAGCTAGATGTGTATCTTTGGGAGAATTTTCCCTGGTCCCCTAACAAGGTTCTATTCAAAGTGCATAGTTAAAATACTTGTTGTGGGAGAACTGAGGCTTTGCAAGTAAATGGATGTGAAAAAGATTTCACTTTAATGATGTTCTTCTCCTAAATTTTTCCTTCTCCATCCATTTCTATTTTCTGTTATATTTTGACCTGACCAAAAATTAGTCTGGATGATGTTTTGTCAGATACTTGCTAAATGTCAAGCAAAAGGTGGTGGTGTGTTTTAAAGGTCAGTTAAATCTGAGGAGAGGGTGGTGTGGTAAATACTGCAGAACGTGACATGTTATAAGTGACATTGAAGACTAAGATCTTGCCCTCACAGAGCTTACAGTCAGAAAAGATACATTAAAGTAAAAGAACAGAACACTCATAACATGTTTTTTGTTGTCTTAGTTTTTAGAGTTAGTGACTTAAAAACCAGTAGTGATACAATTATTGAGAGGGACTCTGACGATAGTGGGTCAGAGTCCAAGACCCTGCTTTCCAAAACAGACCCTTGGACAGTTTTGTAGCTCTTCGTTGTACCCAGCTGGATCCTTAAGCAACCAGACTCAGGCCATTTCATAATTAATATCTTGTTTCAGATGCACAGAATGGGGGAGGGAGGGAAAGCTCAAGCACTGCAGGGAGATTGGGGAGCTGTTTTTTAAACCTGTGCTGGTACAGTGTTCAAGGGGAAGGGTATTTTATAGAGAGCAGGAATAGGAGGCAGAGAAGGTGAGGCTAGGGTGCAGAATAATAATTCATTCGGTTGTATTTATTGAGTGCTTACTGTGTGCAGAGCACTGTACTAAGCACTTTCCAAGTGCTTAGTACAATACAGCAATGAAGAGAGACAATCCTTGCCCACAACTGGCTTATACAGTCTAGATGGGCCGGGGGGCGGGGGGGGGAACAACAAAGACAGACATCAAAACAAGTAAACAGGCATCAGTATAAATAAATAGAATTATAGATATATACATAAATGCTGTGGAGCAGGGAGAAGGGGGGAAGAGCAAAGGGAGTGAGTTAAGGTGACGCAGAAGGGAGGGGGAGCTGGTATTAAGCGTTTACTACTAATAATAATGATGGCATTTATTAAGCGCTTACTATGTGCACACCACTGTTCTAAGTGCTGGGGAGGTTACAAGGTGATCAGGTTGTCCCATGGGGGGCTCACAGTCTTAATTCCCATTTGACAGATGAGGTAACTGAAGCTCAGAGAAGTGAAGTGACTTGCCCAGAGTCACACAGCTGACAATTGGCGGAGCTGGAATTTGAACCCATGACCTTTGGCTCCAAAGCCCGTGCTCTTTTCACTGAGCCACACTGCTCCTCATACTATATGCCGAACACTGCAGAAGGGATTACCTTATCACCAGGTGGAGCCACCTGGGAGGGTCAACATTCCCATTTTTACTTCTGATAAAGTAAAAATCAACTACCCTATTCTGAAACCTCTCTGACTTGATATAAATGAACCAATGGTACTGACTGAGCACTTACTGTGTGAAGAGCACAAAACTAAGGAACCTTGGAGAGTGAAGTAGATTTAGAAGGCAGAATCTTGCTCTCAAGGGACTTACCATTTGGTGGGTGAATCAGATACCAAAATAAATTACAGATGGGAGGAAGACGGTTCTGTAGATGTGTTAGTGTTCAACAGGCATGTAAGAGACGTACAAAAGTAGTATGGGAGGTTGTGAGTATGTAAGTGCTTAGTGTGGCCTTATTACTCATCTAATTGAGTACAAAATTCTGGATTATTGTAAAAATAGCATTTTCAACCTTGATTCAGGAACCAATCCTACATTTATAACACTGTTCGTGCTAGAAAAGTGGTGCCAATTTACAGTGTTTTAATAAGACACAGTTTTATCTGTCAAACCTCAGAGCTGCCTGAATTTAAGATAGTGTTTTATGTTTTAAAGTATTCTAATGTCCTTGAGAGAAAACCCTTGAGAGGAAAGGCAATATTGTTTTTATTTTCTCTAGCATGACTCTCCAACCTTCTCTACCTAAAAATCTGTCGAAAGTATTGGGACTTTATGTTTTTAGAAAGAAGTGAATAGTTGTAATTGTAGATTGACTTCTACCTAATGAAGCATCTATCAACTTTTACTGTTACTTTCTACTTTCATGTAATTGGAATTTGGTTGCTGGAGTGTGCCTAGGTTTAGATTCAATTCTAATTTTTGAGATTGTTGAAGCAAAGCTTTTTAGGTTAATTTTTTGACATTCCATACAAGTTTCACATTTGAATGACATCAAAGCAGGCAATGAACCAAGCAATGAACCTAGACACTGTGGAAACATTCAATAGAAAGAAGATGAGGACGGAGCCCCAGAGGAATTTACAGTCTAATGGGAAAGGAGTCTAAAAAGGAACTTTTAGTTTGATATCTAGACCCAGAGAGTAACATCCCAAAAGCGTCTTCCTGTTCTAAGTACTTATTTCTTCTGAATTTCCCTTCCCTTGTTAATAGCACCATTATCATCCTTCTTTGGAATCATCCTTTATGCCTCTCCCTCATGGGCCCTTTTCTCTTCCTGACTCCCCATCCAGTAAGTCACCAAATCTTTAGTAATTTCCATGGATTCACCCCCTTCCTCTCCATTTCCTCCTGCCCTAATCCAGCCCAAAATACCTTGCACCTGGAATATTACAATAGCTTCTACATTGTTCTTCCTGCTTATAGCCTCTTCCATCCTCTAATCCACCCTAAATAGAGCAGAATATATTTAGGTTTCTCAGGCATTGATAAGAGCACGTCAGTCCCCTGTTTAGAAACCTGGAGTGTCTCTCAGTTGTGGCTCCCATCAAATAAAAACATCTGACCTTAAGTTTCAAGGTGCTTCAGAAATTGGCTTTTCTTTATCTGCTCGCCGTGATCTTCCACTTCACTCATACTTATGCTCTCTACTTCAGCCAAGCTATCCAGCTTATTGTTCTTCTTATGCGACTCTCCCCCCGCCCACCAAAGCCATTACCTGTACCATTCCTTTTCTCTGGAAGGTTCTCTTCACCAAATAATGCCTCCTCCTCCTTTCAGAAGTATCAAAAATGGAGTTCACATGCTGTATGAAGCTAGATTAGCCCCACCTGACTCTAATTACACTATGTCCAACCCACCTCATGTGCCTAGTTAGACATAAAATGGTAGAAGAGGATCACACTATGATCCCAGACTCACTAACAAGGTAACAATGCTTGTAGAATCACGACCTTTCTGAGCAGGTCGTTTGAGACAGAGGTTGTCGTGTCTTTGGCTGTAAAAGGGTCCTGTCTGTAATCTTTACTTTGATTTGGCATTTTGTTCAGCCACTGCCGGCCTACTTGGCTTGTTGCACTCCTGGTCCCATCAGAATTACGACAGGCAAGTTCTTGGACCTGAATTATCAGACCGAAGCTCATCCATCATTTCTGACAGGAGAGCCCATCATAGGAAGATTGGATTCACCCTAACTTGGTAGACCTTCAGTTTGGTGTGAGGTTTGATATATTACATGCAGGAACTCCTCAGACTCAGGATCCAGTTGATTCCTAAAAACTGCATCTTAGCTTGAAATGTTGTAAGTCAGAACCGGTTTTCTCATCTGAACAATGAAATAAATGGGGAATCGATTCCTGAAGCAAGGTTGGGTATACTGTTCTTACCAAATGACTTAGAATTGTGCTCTCAGTCATGTAGATTTGCCGTACATTCACATTAATGGATTTGTAGTGAGTCAGAGAAGTTCCACAATAGGGTAACTGGCCACTGGGAGTAAAATGAAGATTCCACTTGGCAGTAGGTTACTTCCCATCCATTCCCTGTCCTCCCCTGTTCTGCCCCCATCTTTAAACTT
The DNA here is from genome assembly GCF_015852505.1 of Tachyglossus aculeatus. NCBI lineage: Eukaryota > Metazoa > Chordata > Mammalia > Monotremata > Tachyglossidae > Tachyglossus > Tachyglossus aculeatus. The sequence continues at coordinate 43,361,699 of NC_052101.1, forward strand.
TCCCCCTTTTTCCCTCCCATAGCATGACTTTTAGAATTGTTTACTCATTTCACCATGGCTCCTTCTACCCACTCATCTCCAGAGTGAGATGTGTAAAGGAGGATAGATAGTATTATCAAATTCATTCATTTAGTTGCATTTATTGAGCGCTTACTGTGTGCAGAGCACTGTACTAAGCACTTGGGAAGTACAAATCTGCAACATATAGACGATCCCTACTCAAAATGGGCAAATGAGAACCAGTGTATTGTAAAGCTGAAACAGAGTGCCAGTGTAGAATAGCTGTAAATCCTCTGTGCCTTAAACTTAAAATTCCTCAAGTCAAGGAATTCCTGTATAAATATATTTACTCAGATGTATCAGTTGTCTCATTTTATTTTTGCAACTAAAGCATATTCTGAAACCACATGTGAATTTCTTTTGATACAGGATTTGAGAGACATTTGACAGGCTTTAAGTTGAGTAGAAGTCTCCATTTTTCTGAGGCACTGTGAACTGTTTGTCAGATTCATTTCTTTTGATACAGATTTGAGAGACATTTGACAGGCTTTGCGTAGAAGTCTCCATTTTTCTGAGGCACTGTGTACTGTTGTCAGATTCATTCTATTGCTTGGAATTTTCTTTTATGTTCAACAGATTTTATGAACTTAGTATTAAAGAAGAATTTTGTTTTCCTCTGCCATGTCGTAGACCTACAAAGCATTTTCTTAATACCAGCCGCTTTATCCACTACACCATGCTGCTTCCACACTTCACCCCAGATTAGAAAAAGCCAGGTATCACTTTGGTAGGCAGGTAGTCTAGGTATCTAATTCTTCGTTCTAAATAATTAGTTCCCTTTGTAAGCTAAAGGAAGGTTGCAAACTAGATTTCATTAGGAGGAACCCAAACAACTGTAAAAGTCTCCAAATCCTATAGGCTTTAAAAGTAGTGAGTCATGGTTTATATGGGTAAATTATGGAAGTAATTTTATAGAATATTGCAATGACAAAATCCACTGCCGATGGTCAGGCAGGGACTGTTTAGCAATTGTAATATTATAAAAAAGCAAGTTCCCACCCACACTGCCCCTGGTTGAATGGGTCAGAGATGGGTGGGACTCTCAGCCCACAGCTTTTGGGTAAGGGGATGGCTTAGTGGGGTAGAGCATGGGCCTGGGGGTCAGAAAGACCTGGATTGTAATCCCAGCTCCACCACCTGTCTGCTGTGTGACCTTGGGCAAGACACCTCACTTTTCTGTGCCTCAGTTTCCTCATCTGTAAAATGGGGATTGAGACTGTGAGCCCTATGTGACACAGGGACTGTGTCCAACCTGATTAGGTTGTATCTATCCCAGTGCTTTGTACAGTGCCTGACACATAGTAAGCATTTAACAAATGCTGTAAAAGAAAGAAAGGATTGTTGCACTCTGCCCTTGATATTAAAATTTTACCAAATAGACATATGTAAAAGATATCACTATTCCAGAATCTGGGAACATTCAACTCGTTATTGGTGCAGGAAAGATAGGCCTTATTTAAAGGGGGGAGTGTTTGATCAATCCTTAAGGTTAACAGAGCTTCAGTTAGGCTGTAAATATAGCCTATATTCAGAAGCAGCTGGTAGTTAAGTTCCCTGAGTCTCTTATTGCCCTACCCAGATTTTTAAGAAACAAGAAAATACTACTTAATACATGCTCCAGGAAACTCAAATGAAATTTAGTACATAGATATTCCTGGAGAAATAAATCCACCATACTGTGTTTTAATAGATACCATGTGTAATGTTCCCAGGGAATGTTATTTGTATTAATAGTGATGGTATTTGTTAAGCGCTTACTATGTGCCAAACACTTTTCTAAGCACTGGGGTAGATACAAGATTGCACCACATGGGACTCACAGTCTTAGTCCCCAATTTAAAGATGAGGTCACTGAGGCACGGAGAAGTGAAGTGACTTACTCAAGGATATCCAGCAGACAGGTGGTGGAGCTGGTTTTAGAACCCAGGACCTTCTGACTCCCAAGCCTGTGCTCTATCTACTTGACCATGCTGCTTCCCATGACAAATAACAGTTGAAGGCAACAATCAATCCTTTGAGAAATCTCTAACCTGCTTCATTTCTTCAAATTTTAGTATGTAGAAGCATAGAAAAAAGCATCAACAATATTAATTGGATCTCTATCCCTTTCTTCATAAAATGATTTGGTTACTGCATCACAAAAGATTCTACAAACATAAGAGGTTAAAATTGGCAATGGAATCTTGTCTCTAAAGTGTAACTTTCATCCACTTTATATTGAGATTATAAAACCTGTGAGATCATGCAGAGTGATATAGTAACTTCAAGAAAGGGAGAAAATGTCCCTTCTCATGTTTCCTTTATATGATTTAATAATACCATGTGTATGTATAGTTAGTTTTCCAAAACACTTTCATACTAATTACCTCGTTCTTATCCTCACAACTAACCTTGTGAGGTAGGGAGAGGGAGGTATTATTGTACCAGAAGGTTCAAAATTAGCACCTCACAAAACAGCTTATGATCTGCAAAAAATCATTTGCTGAGAGCGACCCAAAAGGCCCTCCTTTTATGTCAGGCCAACATGTGTTTGTGCATGCCATGATCATCATTTTTATTATTTCAGTAAAAAAGCAATCTTCCACCATGACTAAAATTCGACAGTCTAAGGAAGGCTATGGCTACAATGAATTGTGTAAGTCAGATTATTTTATTTGATCAATTGTAGCCATCCCAACCTAAAAGAGTAGTAAATCTTAATAAAACAATCGTTAGAAAGCACGTAGCAATTATTAAGGTGCAGTATCCACCTCCTCAGAGCTTTTGCTTTACCCACTCAGACCATTGGAGGTCTTTCATAGCTGAAACAAATCAGGAAATTTGGATTAACAAACCAGTCGTGTATGGGATGAGCAAGAAATGGTCTTAATTAGAGGGAGGCAGGCAGAGATAGGATGCCTCTGTGAGTAGAACAGACTGTAGAAGAATTTAGCAAGTTTGAAGTGCTCTTTCCTGTAATAATAATTATTATGGTATTTGTTAAGCTCTTAATATGTGCCCGGCACTGTTCTAAGAGCTGGGGTAGATACAAGATAATTGGGTTGGACACAGTCCCTGTTCCACATAGGGTCCACACTCTTAATCTCCCATTTTCCAGATGAAGGAACTGAGGGATAGAAAAGTTAAGTGACTTGCCCAAGGCCACACAGCAGACAAGTGGCAGAGCCGGTATTAGAACCCATGACCTCCTGAATCCCAACCTGTGCTTTATCCACTAGGTGTGCTGCTTCCTGTAGTTCATCCAAATATTTATTAAGGTTTAGAAAAACCAGTGAACTGAGGGGAGATGCAGTGATATATAGGAAAATTTCATATGAAAGAAAGTCCTCACATACTAGCTTATAGCTTTGCTTTGTTCGTGTATCTCAGAAAAAAAACAGAGTTCATTGGCCAGAATGGAGTTTGACGAAACAGTCTATCTCAGAAGTACATCATGAGGATGATCATGATATCCTGAATTCCAAGCTGTTGATAACAACTTTTAACACAGTTCTTATTTGGCCTGATATCATCATGGTTGGGTAGAACAGATATCATCACCCAATTTTGCATATTGGGAAATGGAGATCAAGAGCGATGGATAAGTAGCCTTAGGCTTTTCAGCAAATCAGAAGCAGAATAGAGAATAGAACCAAGGGTTCCTAACTGTTCAAGCAAGTCCTTCTTCCCTGATGTAACACTGCCCAAACTGCTCTGAAGGTTCTGTGGTAGTAGAGATCTGGGGAGAGAAAGATAATTTGAAAGTTTTCTGTGAAATTCCCTCTCAGCATGAATAGAAAAGCTTCCTAAAACATGTATACAGTTGACATCTAGGTGTATGAATTTGGCAACGAGATTCTTTGCCTAGCCAAAAGGAGGAAGCTGTGAATAATCTCAGAATTAAGGCCAAATACAGTGGTGAACTGGTGGGAATAATCCAGATCTCCCATTTTTCAGTTGTGGAAAGTGAGACCATGTGAAAGAGTAAAAGACGCCATCTAGTATGGGAACAGCAAAGCATTATTAGGGGATCCAGTTTTGGTCTCCACTTTGGAATTAAGATTGTGAGAAACTGGGAAGTGCCCAGGGTAGAATAACAGAAATGATTAATACCTGTTCTGCATCCTACTTAGACTGTGGGACAGAGACTGCATCCAGCCTCATTAACTTGTATCTATCCCTGTGCTTGAAACAGTGCTTGACACATTGTAAGTGCTAAAGAAGTTGCACTAAAAACATCTATAAGGTAAGTAGAGCGGGTGTATATAAGGAAACTGTGGCACTGTGAGGTTAAGTGATTTGTCTAAGGTTACGTTCAGACCAGTGGTAGAACTGGAACCCGTTGTTGGGTAGGGACTGTCTCTCTATGTTGCCAACTTGTACTTCCCAAGCGCTTAGTACAGTGCTCTGCACACAGTAAGTGCTCGAAAAATACGATTGAATGAATGAATGGACTGGAAGAATTGCGACTAGAATCTAGGTCCTCTCACAGGCCAGTGTTCTTTTCATTGGGTAGTTCTGCCTCCCTATAATCAATCAATCAACCAACCAAATTTATTCATTCAATCGTATTTATTAAGCGCTTACTGTGGGCAGACCACTGCACTAAGCACTTGAGAGAGTACAGTATAAGAGAGTTGAAAGACATGTTTTCTGCCCACAAAGAGCTTAAAGACTATAGGGGGAGGGAGACATTAATATACATAAATTACTGATATGTGCATAAGTGCTGTGGGGTTGTGGAAGGGGTGAGTTAAGGGTGGAACTCCAAGTCCAAGGACGATGCAGAAGGGGGTGGGAGAAGAGGAAATGGCGGCTTAGTCAGGGAAGGCCTCTTGGAGGAGATGTGATTTTAAGAAGGCTTTGAAAGTAGGGAGAGTGATCATCTGTCAGATACGAAAAGGGAGGGTGTTGCCGGCCAGAGACAGGACGTGGGCGAGAGGTCGGTGGCGACATTGATGAGGTAGAGGTACAGTAAGTAGGTTGGCATTAGAGAAGAGAAGTGTGCAGGCTGGGTTGTAGAAAATCAGGGTGGTAAGGTAGAAGGTGCAAGGTGATTGAGTACTTGGAAGCCTGTGGTAAGGAGTTTGATGTGGTGTTGGATGGACAGCCACTGGAAACAGACTGAACGGTTCTATAGAAAAATGATCCAGGAAGCAGAGGACTGGAGTGGGGAGAGACTGGAGGTTGAGAAGTCAACAAGGAGGCCGATGCAGCATTCCAGCCATGGTAAGAGAAGTGCTTGGATGGAGATGAATTGTGGATTTTAGCAATGTTTTGAAGGTTGAAACCAACAGGATTTGGTGACAGATTGAGTCTGTGGTTTTGCATGAGAGACATGAGTCGACAATAGCCAAGGTTACTGGCTTGTGAGGCAGAGAATGGTGCTGCTGTCTACAGTAATGGGAAAGTCATGAGGAGAACAGAGGTTAAGTGGGAATATACTAATAATAATAATGGCATTTATTAAGCACTTACTATGTGCAAAGCACTGTTCTAAGTGCTGGGGAGGTTACAAGGTGATCAGGTTGTCCCACGGGGGGCTCACAGTCTTAATCTCCATTTTACAGATGAGGGAACTGAGGCACAGAGAAGTGAAGTGACTTGCCCAAAGTCACACAGCTGGGATTTGAACCCATGACCTCTGACTCCAAAGCCCGTGCTCTTTCCAGTGAGGAAATGAGGAGGAATATGAGGAGTTCTCTTTGGATATTAAGTTTGAGGTGTTGGTGGGACATCCAAGTAGAAGTATCCTGAAGGCAGGAGGAAATACAAAACTGCAAATGAGGAGGGAGATCAGGGCTGGAGAAGTAAGTAAATTTGGGAATCATCCATAGAGATGGTAGTTGAAGCCAGGGGAGTGAATGAGTTCTCGAAGGGACTTGGGGTAGATAGAAACTAGAAGGGGACCCAGAACTGAGCCTCAAGGGGCTCCTACAGTTAGGGGATGGAAGGGGGAGGAGGAGCCTGCGAAGGAGACTGACAAGGATAGCCCGAGAGATAAGAGGAGAACCAGGAGAGGACAGTGTCAGTGAAGTCAAGGTTGGATAATATTTCTAGGAGAAACGTGATAGTTGCCAGTGACAAAGGCAGCTGAGAAGTAAAGGAGGATTGGGATGGAGTAGAGGCCATTGGATTTGGCAAGAAGGAAATCATGGATGACCTTTGAGGGGGCAGTTTCTGTGGAGTGAAGGGGCTGAAAGCCAGATAAGAGTGGATCAAGGGGAGAGAATTACCAATAGTAAAGTCTTTGGATTCTTTATTGACTTCCTGACTCCAACCAATCCACACTGCATTCTGCTGCCTGGGGAATTTCATTAAATTATCATTGTGAACATGATTCTCTACACTTCAGAAATCTTCACTTGTCTTTTATTATCCACTTCAAGCAGAGACCCCAACCATTGGCTCTCAGACCCTTCATCAGCTGTCTGAGTAATCAGTTCTTTTCCAACACTGCATCCCAACTCACACTCTTCATTCCTCCCAAGCTCATTGTGCCTCATTCTCTCTCCCATCTTTCCCCCTGCCTGACATTCCCTCCTCCTTCAAATTCCACCAGACCACAGACCTCCCCTTCTTCATAGCCCTTTTGATATCCTAGCTTCTCCACAGGATTTTTCCCAATTAAATTTTCTTCTCTCCAGGTCATATCATTCCAACCATCACTTCAGCACTAAAGCATTCACACCTGTAGTACTTTGGTATCTGCCAATTTTGCACATTCTTTTCAAGTTATTTGTTCACCTATTCTCATTTCCATTCTCGTTTTCTTCCTATCTATAAATTATTTTGTGTCTTTCTGTCATGATAGATTGTAAACTCTGAGGTCCTGGATTATTTTTTTTTTACCTTAGTTGTACTCTCCTAAATGCTTAGTTCAGTGCTCTGTACAATGTTAGGTGCTCAACAAATACTATTGACTGGCAATGAATAATTATATTTCAATAAATTTTAATTTTAGACTTAATACATATAATTTTTCTGGGTAACAGTATTATATTTGTAAATTAAAGTGAATAAATTATCTGAATTGAAGTCCTTTACGTGGCCACCTCTAGAAAATCAGGGTGAATGAAGGATGGGATCCCAAGATGAATTCCCCACCCACAGACTGTCTTCTGATCCTGAGACTACAGTGGAAACTGCCCATACAATCAGTCAATCAATGGTATTATGGTATTTATTGAGTGCTTACTTTGCGCTGAGCACTATACTAAGCATGTACTCTCCCAAGGGCTTAGTATAATGCTTTGCACACAATAAGTGCTTAATAAATATGATTGAATAAATGAATTGAATGAATCTGGGTGAGTACGATACAGTTGCTAGACAAAAGGCAGGAATTGAGTGCTTATTCATTCATTCAGTTGTATTTATTAAGAGCTTACTGTGTGCAGAGCACTGTACTAAGCACTTGGGAAGTACAAGTTGGCAACGTATAGAAACGGTCCCTACCCAACAGTGGGCTCACAGTCTAGAAGGAGGAGACAGACAACAAAACAAAACGTGGACAGGTGTCAAGTCATCAGAACAAATAGAATTAAAGCTAAATGCACATCATTAACAAAATAAATAGAATAGTAAATATGTACAAGTAAAATAAATAGAGTAATAAATCTGTACAAACATATATATAGGTGCTGTGGGGAGGGGAAGGAGGTAGGGTGGGGGGATGGGAAGGAGGAGAGGAAAAAGGGGGCTCAGTCTGGGAAGGCCTCTTGGAGGAGGTGAGCTCTCAGTAGGACTTTAAAGGGAGGAAGAGAGCTTACTGTGTGCAAGCGCTCCCAAGCACTTTGTAAAATGTATAATAAAAAAGAGTTGGTAGACATGTTCCCTGCCCACAATGAGCTTACAGTCTAGAGTCAATCAGTAGTCTACAGTCAATCAGTAGTCTGCAGTCAATTCATTCATTCAGTCATTTATTGAGCACTTACTGTGTGCAGAGCACTGTACTAAGTGCTTGGGAAGTACAAGTTGGCAACATATAGAGATGGTCCCTACCCAACAGCGGGCTCACAGTCTAGAAGATCAATAGTAATAATTAAGAGCCTATTCTGTACTAAGTGCATAGGAATATACAATAGAGTTAATGGATATGATCCCTGCCCTCAAGGGATTTGCAGCCTATCTGGGGAGATAGACATTGATAAATTACAGATAAGGGAAGCATTAGGTTATGTCCATGAGTGCTGTGGAGGTGGGTTGGGGCTAAGTGTTTGGGAGGGAAAACAGAATGGTGCCATGAAAGTTTAGTCAAGGGAATGTTTCCTGGAGGAGATGGGGAGGGTGCTGGTCCATTGAAAATGGAGGGGTTTGTGGGAAGACCCCTTAATCCCTTGCAGTCCATAAGAGAAGCAGTGTGACGCAGTGGAAAGAGCACAGGCTTTGGAGTCCGGGGTCATGGGTTCAAATTCCGGCTCTGCCAATTGTCAGCTGTGTGACTTTGGGCAAGTCACTTAACTTCTCTGTGCCTCAGTTACCTCATCTGTAAAATGGGGATTTAGACTGTGAACCCCATGTGGGACAACCTGATCTTCTTGCAACCTCCCCAGGGCTTAGAACAGTGCATTGCACATAGTAAGTGCTTAATAAATGCCATTATTATTATTATTATTATCAGTTCATGCATCAGCCATTTCTGATACAAATTCAATTTTAGGGTCAGCAACCAACACATTCTAGTTAAAACCAGATTGCAAGAAAATTAGCTACAGTCCAAAAGTAGAAGATTTCCTCAGTTGAACTACCTTAATAGGCTCCCTCTGAGATTGTAGTCACCTGCCAGTGCAGTTCAGTCTTCAGGTTGAATATGAAAGATGAACCAAGACACTCTCTAAGGCAGGCCAGATAATTGGCAATAGCAATCAAAATGTGAGTGCAAATTTTAAGTGGAAAATATATGCAATTCCTGGTGGGTCTTAAAGCATTATGAAAATACTATTTCAGTCAACCGGTAGTAATTACTCTGTACTAAGTGCATCGGCGTGTACAGTAGAGTTATTGGACATGATCCCACCCTCAAGGAGCTTACACATCTTACAAGGGAGACAGACATTAACCTAAATTACTGGTAGGAGGTATTTAAAGTGAATTTTCTAGTAGACATGTATGGAAGATATGCCAGAAAATGGCTAGCCCGGAGTGGCTCTTTCCTGAAGGACACTAATGTCATAATAGGAAGTAGATTGGAGGAAATTCATGAGCGTTGGCTGAATAGGACTATAAACAGGAAAGGAAGCCTCACTGAACCAAGACATGTAAGTGTTGTGTCATCTTATACATTTGAACTATACCTGACAAGAAATATTTCTATGGAATATACATTTCCTTTGTGTCTACATCGCAGGTTTGATGTTTTCATTTACTTTAATCATCATTTTCAAGAGATGTTAATCTTCCCCTTCTCCACCTCACAGAATTGGGGGCATGGTAAAGGAGGAAATCTGTCATATTTTACTGGTATATTTAAAGGATCTTTAACTGAATGTTATATGCATGGTTTTAGTGGTTCTCAAACCTGTAACCTTAGCAATATCCTTTACTCTTCCCTCTCTTTCAGCCCTCACAATCAGTTTGTAACTAAATCTTGTCAGTTCTTTTTCCAAAATATTTCTAGAAGCTGCCCCTTCCTCTGCATCCAGATAACCTCCACACTAGTCTGGGCACTTGCTATATTCTAGCCTGATGACTGCCTCCACCTCCTTTGCATCCAGGTGACCTCCACACTAGTCTGGGCATTTGTTATAGTCTGGCCTGATGACTGTGTCTGCCTCCTCTCTGATTTCCTGGACTCCAGTTTTCCCCATCTCCCATCCATTCTTTGCTGCCTGGATTATTTCTCTAAAACCTTCTTCTCCCCACATCTCCCCAGTCCTCAGAAAGCCCCAGTGTTTTTGTATTTGTGATTTGTGATTTGTGTGTGTGTGTGTGTGTGTGTGTGTGTGTGTGTGTGTGTGTGTGTGTGTGTGTGTGTGTGTATTAGGCATTCACTATGTGTCACGCACTGTTGTAAGCACTGGGGTAGGTACAAGCCAATCGGGGGGGGACACAGTTTCTGTCCTACATGAGGCTAGCAGTCCAAGCAGGAGGGAGAACAAGTCTGTCTCTGCATCAGTCTGAAAGTCTTTCATTCATTCATTCATTCAGTGGTATTTATCGAGTGCTTACTGTGTGCAGAGCACTGGACTAAGCGCTTGGGAAGTGCAAGTCGGCAACATATTGAAACGGTCCCTACCCAACAGCAGGCTCACAGTCTAGAAGGGGGAGACAGACAACAAAACAAAACATGTGGACAGGAGTCAAGTTGTCAGAATAAATAGAAGTAAAGCTTGATGCACATCATTAACAAAATAAATAGGATAGTAAATATGTACAAGTAAAATAAATAGAGTAATAAATCTGTACAAACATATATATAGGTGCTATGGGGAGGGGAAGGAGGTAGGGATGGGGGGGATGGGGAGGGGAGTCTTGACCATTTGCTATAATCATCAATCGTATTTATTGAGCACTTACTATGTGCAGAGCACTGTACTAAGCGCTTGCACTCAGTCAGCTCTTCTCTGCGTTCCAATTTATCCACTCTATTCTCCCACTACACGTAGCAAACTTATCTATCCTCTGTGTCTTGTTCTCATTCTGCCTGTCACCAGCATATTGCTCACAGCCTTCCTCCTTCCTGGAACTCCCTCCCCCTTTTCATTCATTCAATCATATTTATTGAGCGCTTACTGTGTGCAGAGCACTGTACTAAGCGCTTATCCCCGTTAACATCTGCCAAGCTACATCTCAAAGCATCTGTAAAATTTCTCTGAAATTGTATCTCCTCCAAAAAGTCTTCCATGATTGATTTTTAAATCTCCCCACCTTTATGTTCTCCAACAACCACTTCTGCACCACCTAAGCATGTAATTACTCACAATTCCCCTTAGCCCTTGTGCACATATCTTTATATTCTTTTCCTTCTCTTTGTAATTTTAGTATCTGTCAACACAGATTATGTAGTCTTAAATATAAAGTTGTGCTGACTGGTAGTGATTTTTCAACTTTAATGACAAATTTGTGCCATTTAGGCTGAAAGGCAACCTTTGTCTTATACTTGCCACAGGCTGATCCAATTTGAACCCAGTTTGAGCTCCTTTCTCCTGGAGGGTCTTCTGCAATGATATTTTTAAGTTTGCCCTAGACTGTAAACCCACTGAGGGCAAGGATTGTGTCTACCTATTCTCTTGTAATGTACTATCCCAAGCGCTTAGTACATGTTCAGTAGATACCATTGATTGCTTGATTCACCCACTTTCTTGGAAATGAGGCAAGACTTATCAATCCCAGAATTTTAGCTTGGTGATAGTATCTTTAAAATCAGACAAATTGTAGTCAGGACTTTTTCCAAGATCCAGTAGTAGTTGATGGATTAATCTCAGTGCAGGTAGGCAGGGGAGCTTGTCTGGAACACTGGGGTCTGTTAGGTTTTCAAGGGAAACAGTCCATACAGGTTATTATTATGGTGCATGTTCAGCACTTACTAAGTGCCAAACACTGTTCTAAGTGCTGAGGTAGATACATGTTAGGTTGGACACAGTCCTTGTCCCACATGGGGCACACAGTCTAAGTAGGTGGAAGTAGGATTTAATGCTCATTTTAGAGATGGGGTAACTGAGGCCCAGAGAATTTAAGTGACTTTCCCAAGGTCACACAACCGACAAGTAGTGGAGCTGGAATTAGAACCCAGGTCCTTTTGGAGCCAGAATTAGAACGCAGGTCCTTTTGATTCCCGGGCCCCTGCTCTTTCCCTTAAGCCATGCTGCTTCAGTATAATATCGAACTGTCCTGGTAGTTTTATAACCAGGGTAGTTGTTTTGTTGGGTGGCTGTAACCAGAGGTTTGCCTGTAGCACATTTAAGATGGAAGGCAGGGGTTAGGGGGACATAGGCTGCCATTTGTTGGAGCCTTGTATGGTCCTCTCAGCATTCATTCATTCAGTTGTATTTATTGAGCACTTACTGTGTGCACAGCACTGTACTAAGCGCTTGGGAAGTACAAGTCAGCAACATATAGAGACGGTCCCTACCATCCCTAGGCTCACAGTCTAGAAGGGGGAGACAGACAATAAAACAAAACTAAACCATCAGAATAAATAGAATTATAGCTATATGCACATCATTAATAAAATAGAGTAGTAAATATGTACAAGGAAAATAAAGTAATAAATATGTACAAATATATACAAGTGCTGTAGGGCTGGGGGGGCGATGAGAGGAAAAATGGTGCTCAGTCTGGGAAGGCCTCCTGGTGATATGCAGTATCAAATTTTATACTAATAATAATTTGCTGTATTTAGTGCTTACTAAGTACTATATAAAGCACTGGGATAGGTACAAGACAATCAGGTCAGACATAGGCCCTGTCCCACATGGAGCTCACAGTGTAAGTAAAGAGACTTTCTCTCATCCACCCCATAATTTTTGATCCAATTCTGGGGCAGGGAAAGATTCTTCAGCCACATTCTTAAGACATACTCATCATTTTTTCTGTCTCAGCCAATGCAGCTTCTCATTTCTAGCCTCCCACCTTGCAAAAACATGTATTAAAGAACTCTCACATTCCATTCTCTACCTCAGTGTTTACATGCCTTTTTTAGATTAGAGCAACACTGATCCTGGCTGCCAAAGTCTTTAGTTTCCCATCACATAAACAGTTGGCTTGGAAAACCGGGACACTGGCCACCTTTCTAGGTGCCACCACCTTTGGTTTCCCCATGCATGGGTGGTGAAATCAAAAGATGACAGTATGATGAAACTTCAGGGCACATATGGACACCCCCCACATTATACCGTTTGGGAATCTGTACTACCACACAATCTTTTCCATTACGAAATAAAGTCAGCTTTTTTTTTCCCTTTGGCCCTAGCAACCCCCACGAAACAAGACTCAGAAATATTGCTAGTCTTCCTCATTTTCTAAGGGTTTTTTTTTTCATAAATTTGCAGCTGTTGTTTTTTACTGAACAAATTTGCAAAGCATAAAATATACAACTTGAGTTGCTGTCACAGTGCTTGATAGGCTTAACGATCCAGTGGCTTTGTAGAGTGGAGGGAAGGGAAAGGCAATTTGTAATGGAAATCCCAGGTTAATAAAGCTGAGAGAGTTACAGAACCTCAACTGAGACTTAAACACTGTTACAGCTCAGCTGCAGGCCATGTAATTTTCATGTATACCTTTCCCTTTGAGAAAGGGTTTTCCCTGTCAAAAACCAGCAACAAGGAAAGTCTCTCATACAGCTCTCACTCTCAATTAGTCAGTGACATGTATTGAGCACTTACTGTGTGCAGAGCACTGTACTAAGTGCTTGAGAGAGTACAATACAATAGAGTAGGTAGGTATTTTCTTTAAGAGTACCATTTAGGTACTGCCAGTTAAAAAGCACTTCTGTATTTTAATAATCCAACAGACTACCACTCTCCCCCACTTCAAAGCCTTATTTATGGCACATCTCCTCCAAGAGACCTTCCCAGACTAAGCCCCATTTTTCCTAATCTCCCTCTCCCTTCTGCAGTGCCCTGACTTGCTCTCTCTGCTCTCCCCCAAGCCCCAAAGAACTTATGTACATACATGTCATTTTATTTATTTAAATTGATGTCTGTCTCTTCCACTCTAGACTGTAAGCTCGTTGTGGGTAGGGCATGTCAATGTTTATTGTTATATTATACTTTCTGAAGTGCTTAGTACAGTGCTCTGCACACAGTAAACACTCAATAAATGTGATTGAATGAATGAATCAATAGTTATTATTGAGTGTCCATGTGTGTAGAGCAGTGCTTAGGAGAGAAGGCATGATCCCTAACCACTGAATGCTTTCAGTCTTGTCGAGGAGACCAACTTAAAATAATTTAAAGTGGTAGAGTATGTATGTAAATGAACACAGTGTGTTCAAAAGTGCAGTTAGAAGTAGAGCCCGCCGTGGGACAACCTGATCACCTTGTAACCTCCCTAGCGCTTAGAACAGTGCTTTGCACATAGTAAGCGCTTAATAAATGCCATTATTATTATTATTAGAGAGAACAAAAATACAGTTGGAAAAATGTGCTGAATGGTTTTGAATGACAAGCCTAGCATCTGACTGGGGAGGGAAGAGGCTGGAAGCAGGGAGGTCGGTGAGGAGGCTGAGACCCCCAACATTGCTCTAAATGGTTGCCAGCATTACTCGAAATGGTATTTGTTCAACGTTTACTATATGCTGTGTTCTGTGATAGTTATAAAACGATCAGATTGCACAGTCCCTGTCCCACGTGGGGCTCAGAACTGTTACCACTGTTTGCACACTTCCCCATCACTTCCAACTGCGATGTTGTATTGGTGACATATGCACACATTTGTTTTTTACCGTGATGCTGTGTGAAAGTGGCAGGGGCCTGGGAATAAGAAATATTGGGTTCTGATGGCCACTAACCAACTGGGGAGCCTTAAACAATCCATTTAATGACTGTTAAATGATCCATTTTTTCTTTGCATTCTGCCCACAATTCCCCTTTTCAATTCAGTTACTTCTTTTCATCTTCACAACTCTGATTATACCATTTGGTTATAATATTTAAATTCTGTAGTTACTTTGAACTCTTCTCTCTGAGTTCTGCTCTGTAAACCAATCAGTGGTATTTATTGAGGACTTACAGAGCAGAGCACTATACCAAATCCTTCAGAGAGTATAGTATTATAGAGTTGATAGACACGAACTCTGCTGGTAAGGAGTTTACTGTCTAGAGTGGGAGACAGACTTTCCTATAAAATACAGATGAGGGAAATGGCAAAAGGATAAGGAAATGTTCATAAGTACATAAACCTAACAAAATACCTAATGGGGGCACTAACTATACTTTTTATTAAATATTAATCCATTTTAAGTTGGAATTGTGGACCCTGGGAAATTACAGCACAAAATTTCAATAAAATAATTGAGAGAAAAGTGTGCAGTAAACCAAGTTGTTAGTGGCAACCTATTTTTTTCAATCATACAGAGGAACTTTTTCCTGTTTTTTTTTTTTTCTAGAAGATACTTTGACTCTTATCTGGGTTCATGCATTCTTTCTCAGTAGATATCATTGGTGGATGGCGAGTAAACAACTTACTGTAAATGGGCCCTTTGCCAGCTGGCATCAAACAGCATCAAGCTTGTGACTTGCACTCAAGTTAGAAAAATGCCATTTAACTTGTTCATTTCCTTTCCTTTCAAAAACTAAAAAGAAAAATCCAGCTGTCATCCTTCGTTTAAATCATTGCATACTTTTCCTGATATTCATTAGTCTTTAGCACTCCTTAAAGTTTCCTAAGTATTTCTGATTAAAACTCACTGATAAACGTAAAAGGCCAATTTTGAAGACATGTTTTAATAAACTTGCTTTTGTGTATGTTCGTGATTGCAAAATTTGGGAAGTTTATGTGGGATACGTGGTGTAACTGACTAGTTGTTATGCTGGGAATTAGGAGACATAGGTTTTAGTCATGTCTGCCATTGACTTAGGCAATCAAAATACTTGGACCTCAGTTTCTTTATCTGTAAAATGGGGGTATCAATCAATCAATGGTATTGAGCACTTACTGTGTAGATAGCACTGTACTAAGCACTTGGGAAAGTGCAGCAGAGTTAGTATGATTCCTGCCCACAAAGTTCCTCAGGAGGAGGCAGGAGTTAAATTAATTAGGGATAGGGGAAATAGTGAAGCACAATAAATGATATGAGAATATTTATATAAATATTGTGGGGCTGGTTTGAGTATCAAACTGCTCAAGGCTTGGCATATAGTAAGCTCTTAATAAATACCATCATTATTATTATTATTAAGGTGTATAGAGAAGTTCACATCAACACAGAGGGGAAAGTGGATAAGGGAAATAAAGGGCTTAGTGCTTTCCCTTTCTTAAAAAGTGATCTGGGGATTGTAAATAAGATCATTCTTATTCCCGTAGCACTTAAACCCATATGTTTGCACTCTATTACTTCTTCCTATAGTAATAATTATTATTATGATACTTTTTAATTGCTTATTATGTGTTTATGAGTACTGGGCTAGTTACAATTTATGTTAATGACTTATCTTCCCTGTTAAACAGTAAGCTGTTTAAGGGCAGGGATCGTGTCTTCTAATTCTGTTATACTCTCTCAAGTGCTTAGTATAGTGTCTTACACACAGTGTGTCAATAAATACTGTTAATTAGTTGCTTATGTAAGGGCTAGGGAAAATTAAAAACACTGTGTAAATGCAAGGTGACAATAGTAATAATGATGATGGCATTTGTTAAGCACTTACTATGTGTCAAGCACTGTTCTAAATGCTGGGGGGATACAAAGTAATCAGGTTTTCCCACATGGGGCTCACAGTCTTAATCCCCATTTTACAGATGAGGTAACTGAGGCACAGAGAAGTTAAGTGACTTACCCAAAGTCACACAGCTGACAAATGGTGGAGCTGGGATTAAAACCCATGACCTCTGACTCCCAAACCCATGCTCTTTCCACTGAGCCACACTGCTTCTCTACTGATCTACTGCTGTGATTTTTTTTTCAGTTGTGTTTAAGTGCTTGCTGTGTGCCAGGCACTGTATTTAGGGCTGGGGTAGATACAAGCTAATCAGGTTGGACACAGGCCATGTCCCACATGGGGCTCCCAGTCTTAATCCCCATTTTAAAGACAAAGTAACAGAGGCCCAGGGAAGTGAAGTGACTTGCCGACTGTCCTGTGCTGTATCCTCTAGGCCATGCTGCTTCGCTGTTTGAAAATAATGTGGTAGCAGTAGGGAAAATTACTTTTGTTCTGCAGCAGCATCTATGAGCCACTAAGCACTGTGCTTAGGAACCTAAAAAACAAGTCAAAGACAGGGAGGGCCCTGCCTTTGAGTACTTTACTGTTGTGGCAGACTAACAGACAAAATAGGAAACATTTAACAAGTAAAAGAATAAGGTCATAAATACAAATGCTAAAAATAAAAATAGGCAATTAACAGATGAAACATATTAGTATTAAAGAACTGATGGGATGATGAGGGGAAGGGTGAGGACAAAACCAAATATCTGACCTGCAGTTTAGAAAGCTAGTGCGTCTCAGTCTATTTTAAATTGGATTATCATTTCTTTACTGAAAACAAAACAAAACTGTGCGTTTCTTGTTCTAACTTATTTTTTTTTGCGCCAGAGTTGGGAATACAGTCAATATCCAAGAAAATATTAGATTGAACAAACTGGTCTTTGTAAACAGTGTATACAAATATTTAGTCATATTGTAATGTGCATCATAGGAGAAGTCGGTTTCTCCAAGTGCTACTGTAAATATGCTGAATAGAAATTCCTTAGCTCTTGACATGAGACAGGCTGTTATGTATTAGCTTTTCTGCCCCATTCTTTAAGGCTCATTCCCTTGCCAGGAAGTTCTCGTTGCTACAGAGCACATTAGTGAAAACTCAGGGAGATAGTGGCATTAAAATTTTTCTTCCAAATCAGAGAGCAGTGGCATTGCTTATAGCTTGCTGGAGGCTAAATAGAGACTTAAATCACTGTGAAACAAATAAGTAACTGTTAGTATTTTATCTTATTTTTTATTGTTTGGGGTATTCATTAAGTGTTCCAGGCACTGTCCTGAGCGCTGTGGTAGATACAAGCTAATCAGTTTGGACACAGTCCTTGTCCCACATGGTGCTAACGTCTTAATCCCCATTTTACAGATGAGGGAACTGAGGCCCAGAGAAGTTACGTGACTTGCCCAAGGTCACCCAGCAGAAAAGTGGAGGAGTCCGGATTAGAACCCAGGTTCTTCTGACTCCCAAGCCTCTGCTCTGTCAGGCTTTGCTGTTTTTACTGTTAGCAAAAAGCTAATTCCTTTTTAAAAGATACCACCAAATATGTCAATGTGTAGTTACAATGTAGAACTTTTCTTTAAAATGATTTTTACCACTTGTACCATTTGTAGTGCTTTCATTGCTAGGGCTGGTTATTAGCGTACTTTGAGTTTACTGAGGAAAAGAAGTATAGCAGCTAAAATAAAGTAGTGATAATATACTGTTTAAAGAGAATAAAATTAACTGTTTAACACCTTCCCTCAAATAATTTCTTATTTAAACAAAGATCTATAATTTTGCTTTGTTTAGAAGGAAGCTTAATAAAAGTGGATTACCCATCTGTAGCACCTCAGTGCACTATACGGAAATATTAAAGCTTTATGGGTTAAAAGTCACCAAGTAAATATTATTTGATGATAAGTTTCAGTTATAAAGTGCAGGAAAGCCTTCCAAAGCAACATCTAAGTAATAATTTACCAGTAATCACCATGCACTCTTAAAATATTATGTAATGTCATGTTAGCAGGCCTAAGTTCCTCAAGGGCAAGGTCTTTGTTTAGCATGTTTTATCTGTTCAGTGATGAATAAATAACATTTTATGTACTGTAATGTAATTGCAACATCCTGAATTGTAGCAATAAAAACAAAGCTTAGATATAGGATTAGTCATAACCAAGGTATTACCTAGTTTATGTTAGATGCCTTTTTTAAATGGTCTAGACTAGCAGTAAAATATGACCAAAGAGCTGTTTACACGTGTGAAATTGTTCCTTAGTAAATATTGTAAAGTCACTTCACTCACCGTCTCTAGAAAATATATACAAACACTTTTCCCCCTTAAGCAAATGGGAACTAGAATAAAATTTAGCTGAGATGAAGTCAGGACAAAATTGGATCAGGTCTTCAGACCAGGTCCCAATTACTCCCTCTGCCTTCATTCAATCAATCGTATTTATTGAGCACTTGCAGAGCACTATAACTAAATACTTGGGAAAGTACAATATTGTATGCCTTCCTTCTCATTCTCTTGTAACTGCTCATAATAGTGTGAGATGGATAGTACAGTGGAGTGATTCAGCTCATAATGCAGAGAAAAAGTTTTGCTAGATTTATATTTGCTAAATTTATTGAATATTAAAACAGGTGTTTTTTTCCATTGAGGCATTAAGCTGCGTGTCTCATGCCTCAACACTCCATTGGCTGACACATCTACTCTATCAAATACTGTTATTTGCTTCGTATTCTTAGAAAGTCAAGAAACAATGAATCTGCACCCAACCTTTACATTTGATTTAAAAAAAAAACCTTTTTGCCTTATGTCCATTAAAATGTACTTGAATCTAGGGCATTTTATTTGGAAAATCAGTACTTATGAAATTTATATCTTAAATAGTGCCTTATGGGGGCGGGGAAGGGAAGTGGAATAGACCTAATTTCTAGTGTGCCTTGGACAGTGGGATTCATATGAATTTGAATTTCTGGTTGGTAAGGATTGAGTTTGGTGATCAATGAATTAGTGGTAAATTTGAGCACTGTACTAAGCACTTGGGAGAATATACATACAACAGAGTTTGTTAGACATGTTCCCTACCCACAGTTCACAGTCTTGAGTGGGAGACACACATTAAAATAAAGAAGGAATATGTAGGCCTGAGAATGGGGTGTGGTAGGGTTGAGGGTGGAATTCATATCAAGGTCTTAAAGGGTCCTCTGGACTGTAATCTTCTTGTGGGCAGGGAATATGTCTGTTTATTGTTATATTGTACTCTCCCAAGTGTTTAGTAGAGTGCTCTGCACACAGTGAGTGCTCAATAAATACGACTGAGTGATTGACAACAGATCCAAGTGAATAGGTAGGGTGTTATTCTGTGTTAGGGCCTGTTACTTAACACTGGCCACCATTAATGTGTTTCAGAGTGTTTGACCTTTTAGTGGTTCCTTAATTGGGTTAACTTTTTTGTTGTTTGTTTCGCTAGAACTGTAGAAGAAAATGGGAATTTGAATAATGAAAGAAACACGGTCTGTACTATTGCAATGAACTCCTCCCTTTTAATAAGCTCAGTTCATCTCATCTCTCAGGCTGCTACTTTAGACATGAGATGGGGAAAGCCAGTTTTCTGAACACACGTTCGTCTAAATTGATGAACCGCATGGAGGTAGTGTAATGACAAGAGAGATAACAAGAAGCTCCATTAGCAGCTGAACCCAGAACTCTGCAGATACCTGAAAGGCAAATGGGAAAGCTGCAAAAAGTAGAATTTGGCCTTATCATTACGAGGAGAATTAAGCCATAGAACAATGATATAGGGTCACGATTAGAAGAGCTCAAGTGGGAAGCGAGAGGCTACTAAACATGAGACATGAAAAGTAACAAAAAAAATGATTTGGTTATATTAGATGAGGGGACCAGAGAGAATATGAGGCTTAAAAAAATTACTAGTAGTATTAGATAAGAGGAGGGCTAGAGAAGTGTTGTCTCCTGATAGAGAGGGAAAGCCAATAGATCACAGATGATGGTAAAAAGACTCAGCATTTTTTTTAACTATTGTTTTCCTAAGAAAGATCCAGCAATTGATCAGAGTAAGTATTATTTCTAATTGAAGGGAAGAAAAGAATAAGCTGAAGAATATCTTAGGGAAAATCTGGGTGCATTTAAATCACCAGTACCTGGTGACCTGGATTGTAGGTTATTCGGAAAATCAGTCAGTGGTATGTGCTAAGCACTTGAGAGAGTACAGTACTACCGAGTTCGCAGATGTGGTCCCTGCCCACAATGATCTTACAGTGTAGAATCAGTGAATGACATTGCCGAGCCACTAGTAGTTGTTTTTTGTGAACTCATGCTTGGTAGGAGACATCCCTGGGGATTGGAACAAGAAAATATAATTATCAGAAAATGATGATCCTGATTATCATATGCCTACCTGGGAAATTAGGGGCTGGAAGGGGGGACATACAGTGAGCTTTTCCTTCTTCATATATTCTTACTGCATTTTAAAGATGTCTGAGCTTTTATAGAAGAAAAATATTGATGGTGTGTTAATAATGCAGAATGTAAAACCTAAACTGGGTAAATGTTTTAGTTCCAAATACAAATCCATGCTCCCCCCAATAATTCTTAAAGAGCATCTTGTCAAATCAAATGAGTGGAACTTCTGACACATTAACTTTGTTTATGTTGTGGAAAATCACTTTTTGGTTTTGTACCTACTGTCTATTTCAGCCATAGCCAATACTTTTTTGGTGTTACGCCATTCCCAGTGCAGGCAGTATATGGAGAAGGAGGTGGAGTGCTCCAGGGTAGCAGCAGCTTTTTGTTCAGTCTCTTTCCCCCAGGTTTGAATTCTGTGGGATTACCTCTGCAGTCCACATTGGCTCTATTTTTAAGGCCTCCGCTCCTGCGCCCTGCTTCCCTGACAATAGCAGGGGAAGTTGGATAGCATACTTAAAGAAGAAGATTAACTTTTTTGATAATAATGGTATTTGTCGAGCGCTTACTATATGCCAGGCACTGTACTAAGCCTGGAGTGTATACAAGCAAATCAGGTTGGACACAGCCCCTGTCCCACATGGGGCTCATAGTCTCAATCCTCATTTTACAGATGAGGTAACTAAGGCAGAGAAAAGTGAAGTGACGTGCCCAAGGTCACACAGCAGACAAGTGGCAGAGCTGGGATTAGAACCCATGATCTTCGATCTTTTGACTCCCAAGCTTATGCTCTATCCACTACTCCATGCTTAATGATCCCTTCACCTTTCTGATTATATGTCTACCTGTGTATTTATTTTTTACTTTCATATCTTTTCACATAATAACAGTAACAATTTCAGTATTTGTTAAGCCCTTACTGTGTGCCAAGCACTGTACTAAACGCTGGGGTAAATACAGGATAATCAGGCCGGGCACAGTCTCTGTCCTATTTGGGGCTCAGTCCAAGTAGAAGGGAGTAGGATTTAATCCCCATTTTACAGATGAGGAAACTGAGGTACAGAGGAGGTAACTGACTTGCCCAAGGTCATACAGGAGATGGGAGCTGGGATTTGAACTCAGGTCCTCTGTTTCCTCAGCCCATGTTCTTTCTACTAGGCCAAGCTGCTTCTAATAATTATTATATATGCCTTCATTTGTATCTAGAGAAGCACTGTAGCCTGTTAGAGCATGGGCCTGGAATTCTGAAGGACCTGGGTTCCAATCCGGGCCCCGTCTCATCTGGAAAATGGAAATCAAGACTGTGAGCCCCATGTGGGACATGGACAGCACCCAACCTGATTAGCTTTTATCTACCCCACCACTTAGTACAGTTCCTCACATGTAGTAAGTGCTTAACAAATACCATACAAAGAAAAGCTCTAACTGATCATATTGTAAATTTGTGAGGTCAGAAATCCTGTTGGATGTTCCCCAGCACTTAGAACAGTGTTCTGAACACAGTAGGCATCAGTCAAATATTGCTCACTGAGATACTGATAGGTGTTAAAGAACCTGGAATTAATCCCCATTCTTCAAAATGGGACAGACACTATATCTGATCTACTTATTTTGTATCTAGCACAGTACATAACAGCACTTAACAAATTCCAAAATTATTTGTAGCGTGGCTCAGTGGAAAGAGCATGGGCTTTGGAGTCAGAGGTCATGGGCTCAAATCCCGGCTCCGCCAATTGTCTGCTGTATGACTTGGGGCAAGTCACTTGACTTCTCTGTGCCTCAGTAACTTCATCAGTAAAATGGGGATTAAGACTGTGAGCCCCCCTGTGGGACAACTTGATCACCTGTAACCTCCCCAGTGCTTAGAACAGTGCTTTGCACATAGTAAGTGCTTAATAAATGCCTCCATTATTATTATTATTTGTGTTGTGTGCACTATCTGCTTGTAATTCAGAACTGAATGCTATATATGAGTTTTCTGCAAGGAGATGTTTTAGTATGGAGAAATTAGAACTGTCTAGGCTGTAAGCTCTGTAAGCTGTAAGGTATGTGTTGACCAATTCTGTTGTCCCAATTCTGTTGTATTGTACTCTCCCCAGTGCTTAGTACATTGCTCTGCATACACTAAAACACTCAGCAAATACTATTAATCAAGATTAGAATGGAGTGCATAAACTCACGACCACTTGGGACTGGAAGTGGGCATATTATAAGCTCACCCTGGCTATATTCACTTACTGATACCTTCAAGAAGTTCATACAGTTTTCTTGGAAGAAAGAAAATACAGGCAAGTAACCACTGTCCTAACTGCACCTCCCCTACCACCATTCCAGTTCTCAAACCATGCTATAGCAGCGACCCATTAAGTTTTTTGGTGTCCTCTGTCCCCATGTCCTGTCCAGGGGCACACAGCATTTACACCCAGGCTGTTGTGATGGCATCTGGATCCAAATGAGACCTGTCTTACAGCCTGAACGTCTCAAAACTGAGAACCGGACAGTATCCAAAGGAAGAAACTGCTTCCTTTTTCCCCTCTATTTGGGCTAGAAAGAGCCCCTCCCACATCAGTCATTCAGCACCTATTTTCTGAGCGCCTATGGGATTTCACGTACTGTTCTAGGAAGAAACCAGCCCAGACTCTGCAAGGATTAGGGGAAAGAACTTCTCTAGCACATCTCTAGCTTCAGACATCCACCTCGTCATTTCCATATGTTGTCCATTAGCCATGCTTCGGCCAGGGACGCTTTCCTTACCCCAATTCTTGCGGGACTCGGTAGAGAAGGGAAGTTGTAGAATGGGTCACGATCTAAACGTGTTATAAGTCAGCCTATAAAGCATAACTAGAGAGGAGTGAATCACTCTAAAGTATTTCACTGTAGAGGAATTTTCACACAATTAAGGTAATGCTGTTCGTAAAGTTCTTCTGAGCACCTGTGCATGTGTTGGTGTACAGTGTGGTTTTTCTTTATATTGCATATTATTGCTCATTATTAGATTCTGCTATTAACCCTGTTGTGGTTAGTGACCTTTCATATGCCTAGACAGGACTTGAAGTTTGATTGTTTACCATGCCTAGCTTCTAAGTCATCAGCATTCAGGAAGCATAGGAGGAGAGTCATCCTGGCACTGGAGGAAAACTTGGTCATCTATTTAGCTCAGGCCAGTCACCTGACCCTCTGTTAGAGTTATTAGTGGCAACGGTGACTGTAAATTGCAAATTCTGCTCCCGAGCATTCCTGTCTTAATCATCATACATTTTTGTGACCTCTGTACTGCAAGCATCTCCCTCCCTCTCCTCCTCCTCTATCTCCTCAACCCTTCCTCCCGCCCACTGCCCTTGACTGCCAAGGATACACTCTCAGCCTTTCCATCCTCTTAAGACCCAGCTTGGTGGTTGCCACCTCTAACAAGCCTTCCTCGATTAAAAGAGTATGAGAAGCAAGAGTAGAGGTGAACTGAGGATTTTAAAGGATTCCTCAAGCTTGTGGACCCTGGGATTTTCAGATGTTTGTATCTACTTTTGTTGCCTTTTCCCTCTTCCCTAACCCCTTTTCTCCTTCAGAAATTCCAAAGGGCAATTTTATTCTGGAAAATCTGAGAAGCACAAGCCCACTTACTAGTCTATTCAGAATAGCCACATCTAATAATAATGGTGGTATTTGTTAAGTGCTTACTGGGTACCAGGCACTGTACTAAGCGCTGGGGTGGATACAAGCAAATCGAGTTGGACACAGTCCCTGCCCCTCATGGGGCTCACAGTCTTGATCCCCATTTTACACATGAGGTAATTGATGCAGAGAGGAGCAAAGTGACTTAACCAAGGTCACACAGCGGACAAGTGGCAGAGCTAGGATTAGAACACATGACCTTCTGATCCTAGGCCCATGCTCTATTCACTACGCCAGGCTGCTTCTCACATATCTTTAGTGAATAGTTAAAAAAGACCACAAAAAGCTTTCCCACCAGATAATAATAATAACAATGATGGTATTTGTTAAGCGTTTACTATGTGCCAAAAACTGTTCTAAGCACTGGGGAAGATACAGGTAATCAGGTTGTCCCACATGGGGCTCGCAGTCTTCATCCCCATTTTACAGAAGAGAAAACTGAGGCATAGAGAAGTTAAGTGACTTGCCCAAAGTCACACAGCTGACAAGTGGCAGTGATAGGATTAGAACCCATGACCTCTGACTCCCAAGCCCGTGCTCTTTCCACTAAGCCATGCTGCTTCTCAAGGTCCACATTCAACAACGGCACAAAAAGTAGATGAGGGCACAGTAGTCTCTGCTGTTTCAAAGTGTGTATGGAGACACTCTGTCCCACGAATATTCTTAGAGTCTACTATTTTCTCCTAGCCACTATCTCTTTAATGTCTGTCTCCCCCTGTAGAATGTAAACTCCTTGTGGGCAGGGATCACATCTGCCAACCCTGTTGGATTGTACTTTCCCAAGCACTTATTACAATGCTCTGCACAGCGTAGGTGCTCAATAAATACCATCAATGGGTTGATTGAACTCCCATCAGCTATCTTGCAGTGGCTCCCATTGGTCTCGTGGGGATCCGGTTAGAGAACGCAGGTTGTGAGCAGAGAACGTGGCTACCAACTCTTCTGTTGGTACTCAGAGGCATTTAGTATGGTGCTCCTCAATCAGTAACTACTCAAAAGATACCACTGATTTGATTGATTAGTTGCAGATAATCATTGCCAGGACCAGTAATTGAAAGAATGGAAAGACCTCAACTTAAGACCTTTCAGAGTAGAACAAATGACGCATTTCTTTTATACTGTATTTCAGCTTTCTAACACATTGGTTTTGACTGTACAACACTAGCCTCCCCTTTATGGAGCACTTAGTACAGTCCTTGGCACCTAGTGTGCGCTTAACAAATACCCCAGTTTTGTATATTATGGGCACTGGTCCGAGGGGTGTGGTGATGGAGGGCAGTACACAGGACTAACAGGAAATGAGAACACAATTCAAAAGTCATGATGCAGGGAGGCAAAGAAGGGGAAGGTTTAAAGAGAGATGGGTAAAGCGGAAATAGGGGTTATCTGATCAACTGGCAGAGAAGCAGCGTGGCCTAGTTCATTTAATCGTATTTATTGAGCGCTTACTATGTGCAGAGTGTTAATAGAGCACAGGCCTGGCAGGATGTGGGTTCTAATACTAGCTCTGCCATTTGTCTGCTGTGTGACCTTCAGTAAGTCACTTCACTTCTATGGACCTCAGTGATCTCATCTGGAAAATTAGGGTTACACATGACTGTTACACATTATGCAGGGACTGTGTCCAACCTGATTTGCTTGTATCTACCCCAGCGCTTAGTACAGTACCTGGCACATAGTAGGTCCTTAACAAATACCGCAATTATTATTACCACTAGCCAGTCAGCATTTTACTTCTGATGATGTAAAAGTAGGCTACCGAACCATGGAGACTCTTAGACAGTTTAAAGTCATTAGTGTATACAGTTCCGCCTAGTTTTGGGGAAAAGAAGTGTGTCTGACCTTAGTTCAATTAATCAATCATCGGTATTCGTTGAACATATACTCTGTTCAGAGCACTGTAAGAAGCACTTAGGAAAGTACAGAGAGTCGGTAGACCCGATCCCTGCCCACAAGAAGTTTACAGTCTAGCGGGGGAGATAGATATTAAAATCAATTACAGAAACAGATTGTAAGGATAGGTGCTGTGGAACTGAGGGCGGAGTGAATATCTAATATTTAAAGGGTACATTAAAATAAATTAGGTACAGAATTAAAGGATATTCACATAAGTGCCGTGGGGCTGAGGGTGGAGTGAATATCAAGTTCAGTCCCCCAATTATGACATTGTCCCATGAGAAAATGGGTCCTGACTTACAGTATTTCAATTTAAGATGCAGTTTTTAGAGACCAACTGTGTCCTAAAGTCAAGGATTGTCTGTAGTTTAATTTGGTTGTGAGGTCCTTTAAAGATGTGGGAACTAAGGCTTTTGACTCCAGTTTTCCACTGTATTTGTATTTACCATATGACCTCAAGGAAATCACTGTATTTATTTTCTTTTACCATTATAGGGAATGCCTGTTTATTGTTATTGTGTACTCTTCCCAGAGCTTAGTACAGTGCTCTGCACAGAGTAAGTGTGTGATAAATATGACTGAATGAATTATGCCTGATGTCTAAATTCATGAGGGATTAATATTTAAGTATTTGAAAATTTCTGAGTTAAAAAGAAGGTCAAATGGGAAGGAGTTCAAGGGCTAGAGATTTTGGGTGGGTGGGGAACCAGAAAGCCCAAGCTGCTAACTGATAGCTGCAGGCCGCTTGCCCTTCTCTTCAGCGGTATGTCTTTATGTTGCCCTCTTCATTCAGCCTTAATCCCCGGTCAGCCGATCCCGAATTACTGTTTGCCATCTGCCATTTCTCCTCCCACCACACTCCTTCTCCCTCCCCGCCCCCCAACCAGCTCATAGCATATATACAGAATGTGCTATATTTGTGCTATTGTAAAATTTAGGCCTTTTTCAAGAGAATGAACCAAATTCAATAATTACAAATTATTATTCATTTGAAAAGGTGATGAAGAGATGCTTGACAATTTAACGTGAGTGTATCAGTTTATGTTGAGGAGGAATTTTTTTGTGGCAGAACCTCAATTGGGAATAAAGGTTGATGGCTAACTTTATGCTTGGCAGTTTCCCATACTATATATAGCAAGAGGAATTAGTAGACAAGCTGTTTGTCTGCACCCATTGAGCACAGGACAGAAATGCGTTGAAGCTTTGTGCTGGAAGTTGTGATTCATTCTAGAATATATTGCTTCCCCATCCTTTTGTCATTAAGATGGGCCAATCTCCCATTGTAACATGGGTGAAGTAGAAACAATCCAGATGGAGACCAGAAGCCAGAATTTCCCTCCTGTTGAGATAGTATTTCCCCACCCGTGATTATCTGCCAGGTGATCAGTAGTCCTGTCACACAACTGGTCATTCAGTCCATCAAACACTGTACTTGGGAGTGTACAGTACAACAGAGTTGGTAGACACCATCGCTACTCACCCAGACTCTTCTCCCTATCTCCTGATCTATTTTCAGCCCCTCTGGCTGACTGTCAGCTTTGCCCTCCCCCCACCTACTGTTCTGGAGACGTTCCAGAAGGGAAGGGAAGAAAAACAAAATCCAGATTACATGTACAATGATCCAAACTCAGATACCTATCAAATTATAACTGAGTTTCTTTGATAAAAACAAAAACAAGGGTTTTAGCGCAACAAAAGTTCTAGAAGAGAATATACTCACAGAACATGGAAAGATCTTAGCCAAGGCTGCATCCTTTGGAGGCAACCAGCTTAAGGATCTAGTGTCAGGAAAAAAGGGGAGAGGAAGTGGTCTCACATTTGACTTTGAAAAGTTCCTACTTCAGAGCTTCTAGCAGGAATAGGCCACCTGGATGTTTTTCCTTTGTGGAATTTCTTAAGCACTTACTATGTGCCAGGCATTGAACTAAGTGCTAGTGTAGGTAGGTATAAAGTTGGACACACTCTATGTCCCATGTGGGACTCACACACTCTATGTCCCATGTGGGACTCACAGTCTTAATCCCCTTTTTACAGATGTTTCATTCATTCATTCATTGTCGTATTTATTGAGCGCTTACTGTGTGCAGAGCACTGTACTAAGCGCTTGGGAAGTACACGTTGGCAACATATAGAGACGGTCCCTACCCAACAGTGGGCTCACAGTCTAGAAGGGGGAGACAGAGAACAAAACAAAACATATTAACAAAATAAATAGAATAGATATGTACAAGTAAAATAAATAGAGTAATAAATATATACAACCATATATATATATATATATACAGGTGCTGTGGAGAAGGGAAGGAGGTAAGGTGGGGGGAATGGAGAGGAGGGGGAGAGGAAGGAGGGGACTCAGTCTGGGAAGGCCTCCTGGAGGAGGTGAGCTTTCAGTAGGGCTTTGTGGTAACATAGGGCACAGCAAAGGGAAGTAGCTTGCCTAAGGTCACACAGCAGACAATTGGCAGAGTGTGGATTGGAACCCAGGTCCTTCTAACTCCCAGGCCTGTGCTCTATCCATTAGGCCATGCTCCTTCTTTTGGCTTCTGGGAAGTGTAGTTCTATAAGAGTTGTTTGTTTTTCCATTCCTCTCCCTGCTTCTCAGTCTCTTAGTTCCATCTCCAAGAAAGCCTGAACATTTTGACAGCGAATCTGTTGACAGTAGTGTCATTGCCAACAGATGAGAAATGTAGGAAAAGGGGAACAGATTTAAAAGGCAAAGTGGGAACTTCAGATTTTGGCATATTCAGTGTTAACTGTTATCAAATGATGTGATTATCAGAGTTAAGATGTCCTGGAAAGGGGAGCAATCAGTGACAAGAGCAGGTTGAGGCTGTCAGGGCTGAAATAGTCTTCTGCCCAGAGGTGATAGTAGGAACCTTGTGAAGTGTTAAACTCAATTAGAGAGGGGGTTCACTGTGATTAAAACAAAAGACCAAGATTGAAATCTTACAGGTCACCCACGGTTAAAGGATGAGGAGAGGGAGATCCTTGGGGAAGCCTACATTTAATGATTTTGATCTCATGGATAAAAATAATTTGCAAAGTTATTGGGATTAAAGAGGTCAAAAGAGGGAGTATCAAAAGTTCGAATAGAAAGCTGGAGGCTTCAAACAGGTGTTGTGCATTCTGGGTGAGGCCTTTGGGCATAGAGGAGTGACAGCATTGCCTCGCTTTCATAATGTCAGAATTGTAGATTAAGCAGGCAAATGAAGAATGACTGCGTTGTTGGCGCAGCCCTTGGATTTCTGCCAGGATCTGAGGCAACAGATTAAGGGGTGATCCAGGGCTGGGCTGGGGCCAGTCAAGTGTGTCGGACAGCAAGAGAGCCGAGAGAACCGGAGGGCAGGGTTCAGAGTCAAGCCTTCAAGGAGGGAGAACCGCTAGTGGATAAAGAGAGGAATTAGAGAGAGAGTTGAGAGAGTAGAGTTATTCCTGGGAGGGTAGAGTAATAATAATAATGATGGTATTTGTTAAGCACTTACTATGTGCAAAGCACTGTTCTAAGAGTAGACACAAGAGGGGGGAGGAGTGTCGGCACAGTGACAAGTGAAGGCAGTTCACTTGGTGAATTCAGAGTCCATGGTGCTTTATTAGCAGCAACAACAACTCCTAATAAAGAGGACCAAGATGTGTCCATTTCGTTGAGTAGCTGGTGCGGGCTGGAGATGGAGAGTTGCAGAACCCAGAGGAAGTGAAGAATCAGGAAATAGACTGAGAGGTGTAAGGAGGCTGAGGGTGTTATCTTAAATCTCTGAGGTTCAGATTGGAAGGAACAGGGTAGAGGTGGAAAATACAGTAGCGAAATCAGTTGCAGAGGTGAATGGAGCCTGCTGTTGGGTAGGGACCGTCTCTGTATGTTGCCAGCTTGTACTTCCCAAGTGCTTAGTACAGTGCTCTGCACACAGTTAGTGCTCAATAAATACGATTGCATGAATGAATGAATGAATGGATGTAGGAAGCTGGGAGGCAATGGGGACATTGGGTTTGAGACATGACATCCTCTTTAGACAGTGGGATTATGTAGGATGAAGGCATGGAAAGTGTTCAGAAGAAACATTGGAGGGCAGATTGTAGTTGCTCCTTACCCTCCCACTCCCCCCCCCATTCCCTTTTTTTTTCTTCTGTGAGCTGAGGGGTTCAGGGAGGGTAAATCTCTAACAAACTGAGTGGGAGTTGAGGGGTGAAGTATGAGGAAGTGGAATGAAGTGGAAAAATAAATCCAGGAGATTTTGCCCAAAATAAAGCAGGCCTTCCATTGGGCAAGTAGAATGGTTTGGCAAAGAGAATGCATGACAGTAGAGGAGATGGTGAAGGGAGATAGAGGTCAGTAGCTTGTGTTTCCATCTTCCCTGCTACAATCCAGCTCTTGCTCTGCACCTCCTAAACAAGCCTCATTAAAGTCTTTTTACTCAACTATTTCGTTTCTGACGGACAGTTTGCTTCATTTCCCCTTCTTGAATCATCACCCCACCTCTGCTTCAGTCGACTGTGCTGCTCCTCCCTTTCAGAGTTCGCTTAAAAAGTCGCCTCCCTGAGGAATTCCCATATTAATCCTTCCACCATCCCAGGTTTACCATATATCCTAGCCACCTTAGCTCTTATACACTTTAAAACAAAACAAACACTTATGTTCTTAAATTCTATTACTACTAATTAAACAGGTAAGTAGTAATAGTGTTAAGCCCTTACTGTGTGCCGAGCAGTGAACAGTGGGAGAGAGTCTCTGTCCTTTGGAAGACTCAAGAGAAGCATCATGGCCTAGTGGATAAAGCACAGGCCTGGGAGTCAGAAGGTCATGGGTTCTAATTCTGAATCCACAACTTGCCTACTGTGACACCTTGGGCAAGTCACTTCAATTCTCTGGGCTTCAGTTACCTCACCTATTAAACAGGGATTGAGACTGTGAGCCCCACATGGGACAGGGACTCTGTGCAACCCCAGCACTTTAGTGCAGTGCCTGGCATGTAGTGCTTAACAAATATCATAATTATTATTATTACTCATTCAGTTCTCCTGTCAAGAATGGATGAGCCTCGCTCCTGAGTCTTAGGGACCGAGAACCTGCCGAAGAAATATAATAACAGTGCTAGGCCCCTGCAAGGTGTCACTCACACTTCCTCTTTTCTGCCAGTCATTTTCCCTCTGGAGCATGAAGCACAATGAGCAAAGAGGCTCATCTAAAGCAAAAACTAAGGGCTTCATTATGAAGGACCCATTGTCAGCCAAAATGACCCCAGCATTGTCCCATCTTTCCGATGCAGTGCTAAGCCCCATGAATGTGGTTGAGTTCTTAGCTGCTCAAGTCCTTGCATCCCCAAATAGCTAGCTATATTATAAGTTTCTTGCTCACTCTGTCCACCTCTCAGAACCCTCTTGGCAGTATTTCAAGTCAGAAACCTTCAGGACTAATGGCATAGCTCCAGAATTTGGAAACACTTAGGTGTCCTGATTCCCAGTCCAGATATTTCTGCTGGATCAACAGCAGGGCTCCTCAAGACCCCCTTCCTCTTAGCAGCCTTGTGTGATTTTTGTCTTCCCTCATAAGACTGTAAGCTTCTGAGGGCAGATCTCTAAGACTTCTAGGTATTCCCCAAATGCGTATTTCAGTGCTCCTCTCATCATATATGCTCTGTAATACCTATGATGCTGCTGACCTGAAGGAACCCTAGGTTGTTAGGTCCAGACAGAGGATGTGGGCCATGTGATGGCCGGGTTGGTGATTAGAGCTCTCAGCATCCTTACCTAGCATGCAGCTCACTGCTGTGCTTGGGAAATTCGGGGCCCAGCGTGGTGGAGGGAAGCATTCCTTTCCCCTGCCTGGCTTCGGTGGTCCGCCTCATTGTCACTGCAGTATGGTGTAGTGCATAGAGCACAGTCCTGGGAATCAAAGTCATGCTTTCTAATTCTGACTCTGCCACTTGTCTGCTATTTGACCCTGGGCAAGGTACTTCAATTCTCTGTGCCTCAGTTAACTCATCTGTAAAATGGGGATTGAGACCGTGAGTCCCACATGGGACAGGGACTGTGTCCAATTTGATTTGCTTGTATCCATCCCAGCGCTTGGTACAGTGCCCAGCACATATTAAGGGCTTAATAGATACCATCGTCATCATCCTTACAGAGGCTCAGATGGGGTAGCCACCAGTGAGCACCACCAGTCCCTGAGCCAGCAGAGAGCAAAGGGTGGGGCCTCTGTCTTGATTCTCCCTTAACCCTTATACAGCAGAAAGGGCCACAGTGGAATAAGCTGCTTCCTGCCTAGGGAGCTGAGGGAGAAGGCACTCTCCTCACCCTCAGAATGACGAATCAGCTGTGGAGGGAGCACCTATCCTCAAAGCCACTTGTGGTATCAGGAGGAGCCGTTTCTGGATCATGGCCTGTTGAGTTTGAAAAGAAACCTCAGAGAGAAGGCCCCAGGCTGTCTGCAACCAGTAGCCAGAGAGAGAGAGAGAGAGAGACAGACTGGCTCTCTGTTGGCAGTTTTAGGGGCCCCTGGAAATCATGGGAACAGCCTCTGGAAGTAGACAATTAGTCCTTCAGTCAGTGGTATTCATTGAGCATTTACTATGTGCAGAGCACTGTACTAAGCACTTGGTAGAGAACAATACAGTAGAATTGGTAGGCCAGATCCTTGACCACTGTCAGTGGCTGTATGACTATCCTGTTATTTTCTGGTTATCTCCTTTTATAATGGCAGTATTTAACCTTTTCAGTCTTCAAGTACTTCTGTGATGTGCCTTAAAGCTCACTCCCCTATCTGCCAATTCATTAAATGCTCCAGGTTGCATATCATTAGGCCCTACCGATTTTAACATATCCAGCTTTCTAAAGTACTGATCAGCCATTTCACTACATAAACTTAGTTTGACTTTGTATCCTCTCAATTTGAATGGTGTACACTTTGGTTTTCTGAGCAGAGTAGAAGTACTTACCATACGTAGAGTACTGTACAAAATGCAAAGAGAGAATATACACGAGGGAATCAGACCTGGTCCCTGTCCCTCGGGGGGGCTCACCTAAGTTATTTTTTTCAGAAAGAAGGTTAAGAAAGAAGCATTAAAAATCTTCTAGTTTCAACTGCTGTAGGCTCTCCCTTTCTATATCTCAGAAGACCAATATTTTCTTTGGTATGAAAAAATGCACTATATCTTTTACTTTGGTCATTTTGATTCTTTTGGTGCTATACAAAATTATAGGTAGGGGAAAGAGAGTTACACTAAAAGCTATGTTAGTAACAGGGATTGAATGATGCTCTATGATTATAGCTTTAAAATGGATGTGAGAGTTTGAAGGATTAAAATTGAGGAAGAAATGTATAGCACATGAAAACACCTTTCATTTTAGTATTCATTTTCTTCTCAAGATGGGAGAGAGACTAATATGTCATTTTTAACATAGTGTCAGCTGAATCCCCTGTGACTCAATTAGCAGTCATGTCATCCTGGACCAGTATCAAATGGATTTGGGCCAAGAATCTAATGTTACGAGGCATATTTCTTTCTTCCTCCCTCTACTCCATTTGCTATGTCGTTGCATTGATTCTGAGGCCAGAAAATTACATTTGATTCTGTAGTAATTTGGTTGGGGGTACTTAATTGAAAAGTTAAAATATCTGTAGTAGGCTTAAAAATTCAGATCTGAGGCATAATGTTGCTTTTAAATTTGAATTCCATTAAAAAAAGTCTTCTGAAATATTTAATAATCAGAGAATTATTACTGAGCCTTACCTTATGCAGTTGTTTTTGAAGCATTTTTATTGTAATAATCTTATAATTGTAATTATAGCTCTGTACATTTTATTGCATCTGTTGTGCTACTGTGTTATAATTTTATTATAGCATCTAAGAAAAATTAGTATATTTTCTCTTAGCAATTTTTGTAATGAACTACAGTTTAATTTTTATGTGATCATAGTTTTTAGAAGTAGTTTTTTTAAGTGATGTAAACTTAAAGATTGCATTTATTCATTAATCAAACAGTGTTGCCTTTAATGATTTTTCTTTGGCTTATTTCCTTTTTAAAAAGTAGTTGTGCTAAAAAGCCCAGTTGCCTTATGTTGAGACTTGGAAAAATTTTCTTTCTTTCTCTTGGTTTTAGACATGTGTGTCTCTAATGACTGCTTCAAATTAAAGAAACATAATATATTATAACAAATATTATATCTCTGACAAATTTATCCCTTTTTTCCTTGAAACATCCCTTCGTTTTGTTGCTTCTTGGCTGAATGATTATCTGGACTTTGAGTTACTGTCTTTGAAACTTTGAAAATATTCTTCAGATCTAAACTACAACAACCTACTAAAAACATCTGGTGGAAGAGTTCTTTTTGTGAAATTAATTCTGGAATGCTCACATGGTTGGATACATTGTACAATAGTTAGGTCTCAGAATTTATCCCACATTTCCAGTGTACCAAGTATAGGAATGTATATTTCACAAATGCTAATATGGTGTCAGTCACTCCTCATCAGTCACTCCTCTCAATGTCCTGGGAGGTAGACTGGTACTTCTTTATGTGTCTTTTGTTTTTGCAGATGATACTATTGATTGATGGCCAGTTCCATGTGTATGAGTAACTGAAACACCCCTCCACATTGTGTGAACATAAAGATAACTCCTTCCTGTGCTAATGTGTTTGACCTGCAGTATGTCTTAGTTTTCAAGTTTGTGTCTTGGTGTCCCAATCAAATAAATTCGCAGAACTGACTTTGGAAAGTGGAGAATATGGGAATTGGAAAACCCCTTTCAGCCAGGGCCCTTTGACCAAGTTGGGTACAAACAAGAAGTCTATTTAAAGTCTACTGTCCATGATCTGTGACTACTGGAATCATATAGAAGGGAAACTGAGAGACAGATATAGCTTTGAGTTATTTCTCGGCACAAATGACAGGAGGCGTGTATATTTCCGTGTATGAACATACTCTAACTGAAGCCTAAGAGTTATGAAAATGATTGCATTTTAAGCTGCTTTTCTTCCTCCTCCTCTCATTTCCTGTTAGATTACAAGTTTCTTGAGTGCAAGGATCAAGTCTGCTTAACTTTTTTTACTCTCCTAAATGTTCTGTGTTCAGGTCACAATTAGCTTTCAACAAATTTTATTGATTGATTGAATGTCTTGGAAAGTACTGATTTTGTGCCTGGAACAACTCTATGTTTGCTTTAATGACATTGTCTTGAGCCAGGAATAAACATAATAGCAAAGTTTTCTGCCCTTTCCTGCACAGTCCTTCTAATTATCTTTAGAGACTGTCTTGAATCCACCATTGGTAATTTTTCTGGATCCAAGACTTGTCTAGAACAGGCATCAAATTTTTATAATGTATATTTAGGCATCCAGACTCTCTCTCCTGTTTATTATATGTGGGAGTTTATAGTTTAGACCTGGTCTTACAGTTTTCTTGCCCCATCTGTATTTCATTCAGATCTGAAATAGTTTCAGAAATCTTCTTTGTCCTTCAAAAATGATTCTCCTAACTTTTCTACCCCAGTATAACAGTGACTTTTGAAAATTCCAAGGAATAAAATTAAATGAAGCAGTTATTTTTGTAAATACAAAAAAGATCATATTTCTTTAAAAAGATTTTATTTTGAAAGCAATGTTTACAACCACTTTGTTTTTTATTTTGTAATTAAATACGTATAACTTGGAAATATGCTTTGTAATGCTATCACTGTATTCCCAAGTTATATTTTTCTTCTCTGAAGTTATATTGCCTTCATATTATATTCTAAAGCAGCCTGGGTTCACCGTTTAGATCATGAAAACATCAGTGGGAAAAGGGTGTTACCTTTATGCTATATGGCCAGGTCAAGAGCTTAGAAAGTCAGTCATTTATTAAAAACGCAGTTTGTGTCTCGCACAACGAAGATGCAGACATTTTGGACCAGGACTCAGCAAAGTCTGCTGCTGAAAGGTTGCACCGCAATCCGTCATTCTACTGGGCAGGCTCTACCCGTGCCCTAATGAATGCTCATTCAGTGCTTGCTGCTGGTTCGCAGGGAGATGAAGCAAGAGAGGGCAGATTGCCCCGTGCAAACCAGAACCGCTAGTGCACATCAACTCATGTGCATGGCCTACCAGTGGCGGGATGCCTTAGACCTGCCCTAACTTGAAAGGCCTTTTTGGGAGTAGGAAATAATAATAATAAGAAGAAGAATGGCATTTATTAAGTGCTTACTATGTGCAAGGCACTGTTCTAAGCGCTGGGGAGGTTATAAGGTGATCAGGTTGTCCCACGGGGGCTCACAGTCTTAATCTCCATTTTACAGATGTGGTAACTGAGGCACAGAGAAGTGTAGTGACTTACCCAAAGTCACACAGCTGACAGTTGGCGGAGCCAGGATTTGAACCCACAATCTCTGACTCAAAAGCCCATGCTCTTCCCACTGAGCCACATTGTTGCTTCTCTAGGTGGTTAAGGATTATTATTATTATTATTGTTATTATTATTGTTATTATTATCATGGTATCTGTTAAGCACTTACTAAGTGCCAGGCACTGTACTAAGCTCTGGGGTGGATACAAGCAAATTGGGTTAGACAAAGCCCCTGTCCCACGTGGGGCTCACAGTCTCAATCCCCACTTTCCAGGTGAAGTAACCAAGGCCCCCAAGAAGTGAAATGACTTGCCCAAGGTCACCCAGCAGACAAGTGGCAGATCCGGGATTAGAACCCATGACCTTCTGACTCCTAGGCCTGTGCTCTATCCACTATGCCATGACGCTTCTCTAGCGGTCACTAGTTCACTGAAGAGGCAGAGGTGGCATTCAGCAGCACCCTGGAGGTCTGCGTGGATCTGTTTAGTAGTGTTCTGCTTATCCTGAATGCAGAAG
Organism: Tachyglossus aculeatus; assembly: GCF_015852505.1. NCBI lineage: Eukaryota > Metazoa > Chordata > Mammalia > Monotremata > Tachyglossidae > Tachyglossus > Tachyglossus aculeatus. Next base: position 43,398,893 of record NC_052101.1, read on the forward strand.
AAGAGAAGATAATGTGTCACCAGCACTAAAACAGGCCTAACAGTAGCCCACGATTAGTGAGCACCCTGGAGGTCTGCGTGGATCTGTTTAGTAGTGCTCTGCTTATCCTGAACGCAGAAGGAGAGAAGATAATGTGTCACCAGTACTAAAACGGGCCCAACAATAGCCCACGATTAGTGAGCCATACCATCATGAGATGTAAACACATCACAACCGCACAGTAAGGAAAGGCCTTTGTGTGTGTGCCCAGGACACATAGGACTGTTAGATCCTCATTGGCCTTCTTAATCTACATAAGCACCATAAGTGAATTTCAGTGGTGTTTTCTAAGGGTACAGAGTTAGATACACAGGTCTGTAATAACACTGTCGAAATGCCTCGCCATTGATATGTACGTCTTATTTTTTTACAGTGTGGGGTACTCTCAAATTTATTAGTTGGGAATTTGAAATAAAAATGAATTCCTACATGCCTGCGGAATGAGGGGAGCTTTCATTTAAAGTTTTGTTCCCTGGGGTAGTTTTCTACCCTATTGCTTTCTAAAACAGTTTCAGCAATTACTAAGTGGAGCCTAGTATAGAAGTCTCACCCGAACTTTGGAGATGAAAACCCTTGGAAGTAGTCCAGCCAGTTCGAAATTTGAAGAATGAAGTCGCTCAGTGCTGTTGTGTGGAAAAGGATAGGGCCAGTCCGTACTTCCCCATTCCCTGTTTGGAATAGAGCAGACCGGGAAGGTGTAGTCATTGCCAGCCTGAATGGCAATTGTCCCTCGCATTGAAACGCAGCTGCCCAAATCAATCAATCAGTGGTATTTGTTGAGCGCTTTGCAGAGCACTGGACTAAGCACTTAATACACTATAACAGAGCCAGTAGACACAATCCCTTGCCTATAATGAGCTTCCTCCCCCTCTAGACCCAAAGTTCAGTATGGGCAGGGATTGTAGCTTTTTTACTGTACTCTCTCAAGTGCTTAGTACAGTGCTTTGCACACAGTAAGCGGTCAATAAATACACTTGAACGAATGATTGAATGAGGGGGAGAACCCCGGCAGAGCACTCTGCGGTCACTTTTGTGGCAATGCGGCTCTGCCTCCACTTCCTCCCCCTAAAAAGGGAGGTCAGGCAGGTTTAGGTCAGCACTCCTAGAGTAAGCCTTTGGATGCTAAAGAGGCTTATGCACTGTACCAAATCAGCAAGTTGGAGCTTACAATCTAATGTTGCTTGGTCCAAAGTGGCACAAAAGTGTCTTTCATTTTGAGAGCTCAGTGCAGATATTTATATCTGGTGCATTTCAAGGGTCATAATTAGAATTGGTAATTAGGTGCTCTTCGACCATAAGTGGTCCTTCTTGAAACGGAGCAATTCAGGCAAATGTGTATCCTTCAGGACTTCACTGGGTTTACTCTTTTAGGGTGGAGAAAATCTGTTCTCACAGACCTTGTTGGTATGCCTAATAAATGACTTTGGATCCAAATATGGGACAGTTTAACCAGAAGTAAAGTTATTTAGGCTGTCTTTGCTGCAGAATAATTCCTCAAAATGTTCATTTTGATATGAGTATCTGAAAATTCCAGTATTTCTACCCAAATGAAGCAGTAATACAAATAGTCATGAGGTGTTTTCAGAATCACCCAAACTTTCACATGTATATGCCATTTGTCTGGTTTTATACTAAGTATTCCAGTTCTCAGGTAACATGTCCTCTGCCTAGCATGTATGTGGTTCCAGACACCCTTATGTTTAATATTTTTATTCTCAGCATCCAGCCTTCTTCCACTTTGGCTCCTGTAGCCGAGTTATGTAGCTCAGGAGTGGCCCCTGTATTTCAAAAGACCTGATGGTAATGGTGTTTATTAAACTCCCTGTGCCGTGTGACTTGCATCATCTATGCACTTAGGTCTGTGACCTTTGGGCATTTGGTATTCAACCCCACAGCAGTTATGTACATATCTTTAATAAATTACATATTATAAATTACTTATGTATATTTATGTCCGTCTCTCCCCCTAGACTGTAAGCTTGTTATGGGCAGGGAACATGTCTGATAATTCTGTTGTATCGTACTCTCCCAGGCACTTAGTACAGTGCTCTCCATATAGTAAATTCATTCATTCAGTCATATTTACTGAGCACTTACTGTGTCCAGCGCACTCTACTAAGCGCTTGGAAAGTACACTTCGGCAACAGATAGAGACAATCCCTACCCAACAGTGGGCTCACAGTCTAGAATGGGGGACAGACAAAACAAGTAGGCAGGTGTCAAATACCATCAAAATAGATAAATAGAATTATAGATATATACACAGAGTAAGCCCTCAATAAATACCAGTCATTGATGGATTGATGTAAGAAGGTTGGAGGATTTATCAGTCAATTGATGGTATTTTTTCAGGGCTTACAAAGTGCTGAGCACTGCACAGGCATTTGAGCCAGTACAAAATAATACCATCCCTGCCTATGCTCAATAAATGCCATTGATTGATTAATGTTTTGTAGTTGTCAAAGTCATCAGACTGGAATACGTCCTTATCGCACAGAGGACAATCTATAAGGGAAGAACAATTATTTCGTTCCCCTTTTAGAGAAGGAAACAAAGGCACAGAGAAGTCAAGTAACTCACCCGAGTTCACCCAGCAGGCAAGAGGCAGAGCTAGAATTGAAACCCAGGTCTGCTGACTCCAATTCCTGTACTCTTTCCACTAGGCCACACTGCCTCCCAGCCCCAACCTTAGAAGGAAATGGAAAGGTTTGGGAGCAAGTAAGGGTGGGAAGAAATTTTGATATCTCCCCAAGAGAAGCACTCTAGGATCAGGTAAACTCTGCATAAATTGGCAAAATAGTACATGTGATGATGTTCTACTTCATGACCAATATAGCACATATGTTACCTCCATGTTTACCAAGTGCCCTCCCTAGTTATATGGCAGCCTGCACCTAGCAAACCCCTGTACTCAGCCAAGGATTTCTCTCTGTGGTGGAATTGAACGTTCTCATTGACTTCTATGACATGGTACCTAGGCAGTGATCAAAGGAAACTGACTCAAAAAGGACAGTGTTTCTTTCAGAGCCAAAGTGTAGGGCCCATACGGTATTCAGGATACAAGTCAAAGTGAAAGTCTATAAACCGATTGCATTTAATATTCTATTTGGCTGTGAGTTGTGGACATATCACAGCCTCTACATCCAAAATCCAGATAATTCAGTGACCTCCCACCCCAACCAAGAAGGCTGGCAATTCACCAGCATCGAAACAAAACTCATTGCATCTCACCTTCAGTGGGCAGAGAGTGTGGAAAATGATTGATAGCAGGATACCCCTAAAGCAGCGTTACAGTGAACGGGAAAGGACCACATTTGAATAAGGAGGACAGAAACATTTGAATTTCACAGTAGAGCAAAGTCCACAGTGATATAGCCTAGCTGGGACCTATGAAGCCCGGAAACCCTACTACTGATGGACTCAGGGCCCTTTGGGAATATCTGTAATTTATTTATATTAATGTCTGTGTCCCCCCCCCCCCCCTTCCCTAGCTGTAAGCTTGTTGTGGGCAGGGACTGTGTCTGTTATTGTTATATTGTACTCTCCCAAGGACTTAGTACAGTGCTCTGCACACAGTAAGCACTCACTAAATACAATTGTATGAATGAATGAACCCCCTGATTCCTAGTGCAGCATGGCCTAGTGGATAGAACATGGGCCCGGGAGTTAGAAGGTCATGGGTCCTAATCCTGGCTCTGCCACTTGCCTGCTTTTTGACCTTGGGCAAATCACTTCGCTTCTGTGTGCCTCAATTATACTCATCTTTAAAGTGGGGATTAAAACTGTGAGCCCCATGCGACACAGGGACTGTGTCCAATCTGATTTGCTGGTATCCACTCCAGCACTTACTACAGTGCCTGGCACATAATAAGCTCTTAATAAATACCACAGTTATTATCATTATTATTATTATTGCAGCTTCCTATTTCTTCTGCCCATATATGGGCGTTCATATTTACTAATAACCAGTACTTGGAGGAGCAGACATAGAAGAAGAGGTAACTATGAAGCAGGGTATCACTTTACTTATTTCAGCCCCACAGCACATATGTAAAATATCCTTTTACTTTACTATTTCCCCTAATTATAATTTGTTTTATAGTCTGGCTCCCCCTGTAGGCAGTAAGCTCCTTGTGGGCAAGGATCTTGTCTAGCAACTCTGTGTATGGTACTTTCCCAAGAGCTTAGTACAGTCTCTGCGGTGGGTAAGCATTCAGCCAATCAGTTAATCAATCAGTGATATTTATGAGTACTTGGGAAAGCACAGTACAACAGAATTAGCAGTAAATAGAATTGATTGATTGGTTGAATGCCTTCCACTGAAAGAGTGAACCCTGCCTCCACTGCTACTAATGTTAATAGTAATTGTGGTATTTAATCGGCCATGGTGTGCCAAGCACTGCACTAAGTGCAGTTGGACTAAGTGGGTTGGACTCAGTCCCACATGGAGCTCACAGACTTAATCCCCACTTTGCAAATGAGGCAACTGAGGCCCAGAGGAGTGAAGTGACTTGCCCACGGTCACACAGCATACAAGTGGTGGAGCCAGGATTAGAATCCAGGTCCTTCTGACTCCCAGGCCTGTGCTGTATCCACTAGGCAGTGATAAGACTGTTGCCACATTTTGTAGCCAAGGACTCTGTAAGGAGCAGAGACTGCCCCTTCCAAGTACTGTGTGACTTGGATACCTTTACCAGAGACATTTTTGACTAATTTTAACTTAGTTACATCTGTCTGACCTCCCTCCTCTTAAAATGCAAGTGCCTTGTGTTTCAGGGGCCAGGTCCAAATTAATTTTCTTTTCATAACCACAGGGCTTAGTGCAGCGCTTTGTACATTGTAAACTCTCAATAAATGTTAGCGATGATAATACTAATAGCTGTGAACAGTTAGGACACAGCAGCAGAAGGCTGATCATCCTGGCATATCGCAATTAGAAACGGATGACTCTCGGGGTAAAGCTTTAGAGAAGATCACAACTCAAAGGGGAAATTAAATCAGCTTCAAGCACTGTTGACAACAAATGCAACAGCGCAGCAAAGGACGTGCACATATGTACAATTAGTCACGCATTGGTTGTACAGCTACCCTTGCACACACTGATAAAATCTTAGCAAATAGCTCATCATTGAATATAAAGGATGTATTTGCGTTCTCATTCTCACAGGCATGCATGCTCATACACGCACACATACACATACAGAGTCAGTCCTTCTGTCATATGGAGACGTTATTCCTGTCTGTAAATACTTGCTTTATATCCCTCTAGACTGTATGCTCCTTGTGGGCAGGGAACGTGTCTGTATTTTATTTTTATTTTTTTGTTTATTGTTATTTTGTACTCTCCCAATTGCTTAATACAGTGCTCTGTACACAGTAAGCCCTCAATAAATATGATTGAAAGACTGGATATCATTCCTCCTTTGACCAGCACCATACATATGTGCAAACCATTTCTTTGACACATCACATTGTAGCCAGACAGATGTTCATTAAGGGAAAAACACTCTAATTCCTCAACAGTGTTCTAAGTACATGATAAAAACAGATTTATAGAAAAAAAAACTGGTAATATGCACACTGTGTGTACATGTATACATACATTGTATTTCTCTCATATATACATATATAATGTATATACACACATCTATATGTATACATATATATGTTTGTGTGTGTGTATAATAGTTATGGTATTTGTTGTGTGCTTACTATGTACCAGGCACTGTACTAAGCACTGGGGTGGATGCAAGAAAATCAGTTTGACATTATATATAGATCAGAGCACTGTATATCATATATCAGAGCACTGTACTTAGTGCTTGGGAAAGTACAACACAGTTGATAGACATGTTCTCTGCCTGCAGGGAATGTGTCTGACAATTATGTTGTATTGTACTCGCCCAAGCACTTAGTACCATGCTGTGTACATAGTAAGCTCTCAATAAATACCATTGATAGGTGCCCAGGAAAAATAAACCACACCCTTTTCCACACTTCAATTAACATCTGACATCCAAACGGGATCACCTAGTCAAAAAGACTACCCTATTGTCATCTGCTCTTGTATATAGTTCTAAATCAGCAATTTTTTTTCTCGTTTGGGGCCTAGGGCTTACTCTTTAATTGCTCCCCAAAATCCTGTCCACTTTTCCTCTCTATCACCTCATCTTGTAAAAGTTGCCCAGATATCCCTGTGTGTGATAAAGGGAGACAACGTGACTCTCTCTTCCATTACACAATGTAATCTTGCTAATTTTTAGTCTCCGTAGTGATATGATCTGAGGTCACATCTGATTTTGATTAACAGGAAATTATATAAAATACAGAGAAAAATATGAGCATAAAGTTTTCATATGGCTCCTAAAGTAATTAAACGGATTGCATTTAAGTTTCTGTTTTTTAATTACTTTTTTGCTGAATAGCTGGAGAAGTAACCTGCACAATGTTCAAGGCTTTTGTGATGGATTGAGACCACTTGCTGCTTTAAAAAAGTTAAAGATAGTAGTGGAAAATCATTCTCTGCAATGAAATAGTGGATTCAGTGTTTTGTGATACTTAACGGAACAAAATTTGGTGACGTGATCTTAAAATAACAGTTTTATGATTCATGCTTTGGCAGGTGGTAGATATTTTGTGTTCTGTTTTGAACTACACTTTATTAACATATTGTAACATTCTACTCGATTATCAAAACACCATTTTTTTTTTTTACTAAATGAACCCTAAGAGAAATTTTGAGAAGACCATTTACTGATAGGTAATCAAGTGCTGAAATGAAAAGAACGTAGTATTTAAAATTAAAGCCTCTAACTATAGGTTGTATGGCCTGTCTACAAAATGTAAGGGGCAGGTTGTAAAAGGTCGTGCGTTTGTGTGTCTGTCTGTCCCAGACTTTGTCAACCTCATTCCATCTCTGTAATTAAGTCTCTCTGAAGACCAGGAATCAATCATCATCAGTGGTATTTTTAATCAGCAGTATTTATTGAAGGCTTACTGTGTGCAGAGCACTGTTCTATGTACTTGGAGAGTACAGTACTACAGAGGTGGCAGTTATGTTCCTTGCCCACGGTGAGTATACAGGCTAGAGGGGGTCCTTACCGTTTTGTGTCCACAGTCATTGTTTTCATGGTTCGCTGGCCAAACAAAACCACCACTCTCAAATGTTATTTGCCCCTGCTTGTGTGTTATGTTTGTCCTATCTATTTGTATGTTTGTTTCTGTGTGACATCATCTCAGTATTTCTGCTGCTGTATTTGGTGGTTGCCCATAAGATTACTTGCTCAGCAACGTTGATATTTCCCTTTTCACTGGGCAGTGCACAAATATTTTTGCCAGGCCTCATAATAACTGATGTTAACGTTTTGACACAGAGACTTTGAAGGCAGAGGTTTAATTTCCAGTGTTGAAAAAGCTTGTATTTCATTTCTTGTGATGGGAAAAATACTTAAATTGAAGAAACTGTTTTTTGGAAACTCTTTGGAAAGAGTTTTAGTATACACTTTGAATTTTTAAACATCTGCTGCATTTTTCACTTAGAAAAATGAAAGATTAAAAGTAAAATAGAATTATTCTAATCTGATAATAAATATTGTAAAGCTGAAGTATGATTCAAATCCCCAGAGCTCTAACTATGGTTGCAGCTGCAACAGCGATTACCATTTATCCATTCCAAGAAAGCTCTGCCTGTGCCCTTGAAACCTTTACATTCTGGAGAGTATCCAAAAAAAAAAAAATCACATCACTCACTCGCTTTAGATGTTTGTCTTTTCTACTCCTGTGTGATTTCTAAAATGGTAGCAGACGCCATTTTAAAGAAATGTAAACTCATTTTCCTGATACAAACTCTGAAGTGAACTACAAGACTCTGTAGTTTTAAACTAAAAAAAAAGTCCCTCCAGTAAGGCAGTTTTTCTGCTGCGGAACATTGCAAACCCAAGAAGATGAGCTGTTCAGTAGCTTAGGCTGGTTGTCCTTAGTGGGTAAATAATATCAAGGAAATACTTCCTATTGAACAGAAAAGAGCAATAAGGCAGATCGTGTATATTGATGAGCAATTACATGGTTCCTCTTTGAGGCCAGTATTGGCTCTGGATTGGAATGATCCTCTGAGCAGATACGACTTAAGTATTTATATTGAAAGTAAAATATTTTTGATACCGTTAAGTCGAATCCGTATTTCAAAACCATCTGTGCTCAACACAGAATGCAGTTTCATTTCTAGACTAGGGGATTTGGGATTTGGAACAATATCTTGCCTTTCCTATATTCCCTTTAGTATTGTAAAGTCTTGTTGCATATATTTGTGGAAGCATATTTGAATAGGTAACACAGATGCAATTCTGAAAGTAACTTAGATCTGTCTGAAGCTTGTAGAGAGATGTTTGTAGGCTGTATATGGAATGGGTTCAGTACTGGGCAGGCACTGAAAAAGAATATTCTACTACAGTAAATTGAACTAGCACCCAGCTAAAATAAAAGGGGCCAAAAAGTGCTTTTAATGTAATTAGCATATGTTGAAGTACAGCATAAAAATGGGATGTTTGTCATTATAGTAGTGTTCTTTTTGTCATAACTGAATGTCTGACTACATCAAGCTACCTTTGCTTCACTAGTTCAGAGTAATTTCTATTTCCTGTCCTTCCCTGTTACCAGCAAAGTACCAGATGTCGTGCCCTGAATTCCATTTATAATCCTTTCCAACCCTTCCATAATATGTCTCATATATATGTATATGTGTACAAATATAAATAAAACCATCCGTTGAGATGGCTGTTGGGGCCTTCAAAACTCTGGCAGCAAAATGATTGGCATAATAGGTGGCTATGAAGCTATGAATCAGCTACCAACCAAAATGTGCCCTCTTCTCGCCCCCTCCCACACACAAACACATGAACTCATTCTCTGGGAGAAATCAGAGAGCTTTAACTGCTTGTGTTTCAGTCAGTGAGTTGCTGCTTCCTTAGATATTCCTTCCCCAAAACCAAAGCAGCAGCTCCTAGTCAAGTCAGCCTCTCCCCTTTGACATTCCCTGGTTGGCATGAATTGAGGTGGGGTGGATGAACCAACTCGCCAAGCTGTTGGATAAGGGAGACACTTCAGAAAGTGGGGAGAGCGGCAGCCTGAGAAACACCAAAGGATCACGGGAGATGGGGAGAAGGAGAGTGGAATCTGGAGGTATTCTCTGTCTTGGAGGAAGAGTGACCCTTCTCCCTCTCCCCCCAGAGAGATGTGGAGGGATAATGGCAGCCAGGGAAGAAGGATAAAAAGTTTGAAAATGGGAAGTGGCTGGAAGGCAGCTGAAAGGACAGCAGCACAGGGATGCAGACAAGAACAGGGGATTACAGGGAGGGGAAGATACAAAGAAAATTGAGAAGCTGAGGAAGAGAAGAGTGAAAGAGGGAATACCATGGGCTTTAAGGCACTCAATCAGCTATCCCCTTCCCACCTTACGTTGCTGATTTCTTACTACAACCCAGCCCACACACTTGGCTCCTCTAATACCAACCTACTCACTGTACCTCTATCTCATCTATTTCACCACTGACCCCTTGCCCATGTCCTCTCTCTGAGCTAGAACTCACATGTTCAAAGCCCTATTAAAACCACATCTCCTCCAAGAGGCCTTCTCTGACTAAGCCTTCATTTCCACTATTCTCCCTCTCTTCTGCATCATTTCTGTGCTCTTTGAACTGTACCCGACCCCTGTACTGTGCCCCACTGCGTTTACGTAGATGTCCTTATGCTCTCCCACTAATCTTATCTATAATTTATTTTAATGCCTGCCTCCCCACCCCCGACCCCGCCACCCCAGCCTCTAAACTCCTTGTGGGCAGGAATTGTGTCTACCAACTCAACTTTATTAAGCGCTTAATTCATAACATTGATTTACTGATCGATTGAAAGACATGCACAGGGACAAATAAATTGAAAGCCTGGTAAATTGAAATAGAATCAGGCAGACTGGACTTGAGGGGCATAGAGGGAGAGAAGAGTGGTGGGCAGAGCATCAAGGGGAGGATTATCAAGCACTTAGTACAGTGCTCTGCACACAGTAAGTGCTCAGTAAATACCATTAATTGATTATCAGTGCCAAGATCAGGTACTCTTACTAGCTTGGTGTAAAAATGGGCATTTGATAGAGAAGCCCATTTGAAATGACACTGTAATATTTACCACCTATTTAGTAAGGTTTTTATCTATTATGATTGGCTGTAGCCAGAAATACTTTCAAGAGTGCAGACACAATGAACTCAATATGTGTATACTTTGAAAGGTAAATTCTGGTTTAGGGAGCAGAGGGGTAATAAGCTAGTGCACAGTGGGCATTGTGCACATTCACAAAATCTTTGCCATATTCAGGCCCTTCAGAGTATAAGCATATCTCTGATCAGAATATTGAAGAACTGAGCTCCCTACTCTTAAGGCAGTGCGGTATAGTGGAAACAACACAGGCCTGGGAGCCAGAGGACCTGCATTCTAGTCCTGGCTCCACCATTTGTCTGCCTTGTGACCTTGGGCAAGTCACCTAACTTCTCTGTGCCTCAGTTACCTCATCTGTAAAATGGGGATTAAAGACTGCAAGCCGTATGTGGGACAGGGATTGCGTCGAACCCAAATAGCTTGTGTCTTCCCCTGAGCTTAGTGTAGTACCTGGCACATAGTAAGTGCTTAATAAATGCCATTAAAAAAGGGCAGATAGGAATATCTTGGAAATGGGGAAAGCCTTGCACTACATTCAAACAATCAATGATATTTATTGATCACTTACTGTGTACAGAGAACTGTACTAAGCGTTTGGAAACTGTGACACAACAGAGTTAGCAGACACATTCCCTACCCAAGCGCTTAGTACAGTTCTCTGTACACAGTAAGTGATCAATAAATATCATTGATTGTTTGAATGTAGTGCAAGGAAATGCACCAAGAGAAAACAGTATTCCAGTTCCATGATGATAGGCTCAGAGCTGTCATTCATGACTCAGGAAAAAGGTCTGGAATCTTTGTGGCCTATTGATTTAAATCATTAGTCCAGTGTGAGGCAGCAACCATCTTGGCCAATCTAATGTTAGACAAAGGGTATAGAAAACAAAAGGATTACTTTTTAATTGATACTTAGGTAACCCCAGGAAAAATTATATTCACTTATCCCCCTTTCCAACACCCTCACAATCAAACAGTAGCATTTTTTAAGTGACTTCTATGTACAGAGCAGTACAGTACAGTACAGCAATACAGTAGAGTTAGAAAGCATGATCCTTTGTAACACTATTAATAATAATAACAATAATAATTATTATGGTATTAAGCACTTACTGTGAAGCAGGTACTGTACTAAGCACTGGGGTGGATACAAGCAAATTGGGTTGGACACAGTCCCTGTCACATGTGGGGCTCATAGTCACAATCCCCATTTTACAGATGAGGTAACTGAGGCCCAGTGAAGTGACTTGGCCAAGGTGACAGAGCAGACGAGTGGCAAAGCCAGGAGTAGAACCCATGACCTTCTGACTCCCAAGCCCATGCTCTGTCCACTATGCCATGCTGCTCTCATGCAGAGCTTGCAGAGCTTACAGTCTAGCAGGGAAGGCAGAAACACAGTTATTTACAGAACGAAGAGAAAGGGAAAATGGATGTGTAGTTGAATAAGCCCTTAGAGTAGGGTTTGCAAGTCAGTATGTACAGAAGTGCTATGGTGCAGAAGTGCCTGAATGGCATAGGGGTGTATGTAAAACCATGCTGCACTACCATCGGGAATCTTGCCCGTGAATCTGGTCACCGCATCTTAGGAAGGAAATCATGGAGCTGGAAGAAGTACAGAGCAGGGTGTTTCCGTAGGAGGACACTTCAATATCAATCAATCAATCAATCAATCAGTCGTATTTATTGAGCGCTTACTGTGTGCAGAGCACTGTACTAAGCGCTTGGGAAGTACAAGTTGGCAACATATAGAGACGGCCCTTACCCAACAGTGGGCTCACAGTCTAGAAGGGGGAGACAGAGAACAAAACAAAACATATTAACAAAATAAAATAAATAGAATAGATATGTACAAGTAGAATAAATAAATAGAGTAATAAATACGTACAAACATATATACCTATATACAGGTGCTGAGGGGAAGGGAAGGAGGTAAGGCGGGGGGATGGAGATGGGGAGGAGGGGGAGAGGAAGGAGGGGGCTCAGTCTGGGAAGGCCTCCTGGAGGAGGTGAGCTCTCAGTAGGGCCTTGAAGGGAGGAAGAGAGCTAGCTGGGCGGATGGGCAGGGGGAGGGCGTTCCAGACCAGGGGGATGACGTGGGCCAGGGGTCGATGGCGGGACAGGCGAGAACAAGGCACGGTGAGGAGACTAGCGGCAGAGGAGCGGAGGGTGCAGGCTGGGCTGTAGAGGGAGAGAAGGGGGGTGAGGTAGGAGGGGGCGAGGTGATGGACAGCCTTGAAGCCGAGGGTGAGGAGTTTCTGCCTGATAAGTAGGTTGATTGGTAGCCACTGGAGATTTTTGAGGAGGGGAGTAACATGCCCAGAGCATTTCTGGACAAAGACAATCCGTGCAGTGGCATGAAGTATAGATTGAAGTGGGGAGAGACAAGAGGATGGGAGATCGGAGAGGAGGCTGATACAGCAGTCCAGACGGGATAGGATGAGAGCTTGAACGAGCAGGGTAGCGGTTGGGATGGAGAGGAAAGGGTGGATCTTGGCAATGTTGTGGAGCTGAGCCCGGCAGGTTTTGGTGACGGCTTGGATGTGAGGGGTGAACGAGAGAGCGGAGTCGAGGATGACACCAAGGTTGCGGGCTTGTGAGACGGGAAGGATGGTAGTGCCGTCAACAGTGATGGTAAAGTCAGGGAGAGGGCAGGGTTTGGGAGGGAAGACAAGGAGTTCAGTCTTGGACATGTTGAGTTTTAGGTGGCGGGCAGACATCCAGATGGAGATGTCCTGAAGGCAAGAGGAGATGCGAGCGTGGAGGGAGGGGGAGAGAGCAGGGGCAGAGATGTAGATTTGGGTGTAATCAGCATAGAGATGATAGTTGAAGCAGTGGGAGTGAATGAGGTCACCAAGGGAGTGAGTGTAGATCGAGAACAGAAGGGGACCAAGAACTGAACCTTGAGGAACCCCCACAGTAAGGGGATGGGAGGGGGAGGAGGAGCCTGCAAAATATCGAAAGATGGAGGCTAGCTAGAGACATGATCCAGGGTGTACAAAATCATGACAGCTGTGGCTAGGGAGATGGTGGGACTGTTCACCGAGCCCTTTAGTGAGGAGAATCCTAACTGAAACTTGAGGGTGGTAGGTTCAAAAAATGAAAGCAAACAGTATCACAGCAGGTAGTAAGCATGTGGAATTCATCACAACAGGAAGTTGTGCAGGCAGAAATACTAGTGGGTTCAAGAAGAGTTTGGGTAAACCCATAAGTGAGCAGTACATATTAGGTTTCTAGAGGGAAAGCTAAGGATATAGAGGGGAAAACTTGGGATATTTTACCATAAATTCCTAAGCAAGATTGATATCAAAGGGTGGGAGTTAGTAATATCACTTATTTCCGCTATGAATCCTGTCGCTGCTGTCGAAGACAAATTTCTGGGCTAAATGAGTCGTTGATGTGATCCACTGTTGCCATTTCTTAAATTCCTTTGTTCCATAAATAATCACTCATTGGAAGAGAGTTTGTGTCATTTGCGATCCACCTAATTATTCTGCATATCTTTAATGTGGTCCTCGGTTTCCCCTGACAATATAGAGCGTTTTTTTCAAAGCACCTTAACTATAAAAGCCGGTTAAATTGAATAATATAAAAAAAATCTGGTTTGTTTACATCATTGATAGTCACTTCCTTATCAATATTAGAAAACCACATAAAAGGAGTTATATTTCCATTCTTGTGTTCCTCAGTCAGTTGTTCAACATTTATTGAGGCCCCATGGGGTTCAGAGTCATAAACCAATATTTCTAGGCTCTGTATGGATTTCAAAACAAAATAGAAGAATTCAGTCCTTCCCTCTAGGATTTTATAATCTAATAAGGCAGCCAAACAGACTTAAGTATTTGAAAATAGTTGGCTCCTCTAGACAACTTCTGAAATACAAATGGGAAAATCAATCAATGGCATTTATTGAGCACTTACTGTGTGCAAAGCAGTGTTCCAAGTGCCTGGGAGAGTACAGGGTAACAAACCTGATAAATGTGTTCCCTGCCCACAATGACCTTTCAGTCTAGAGGAACAGAGAAGAAATATACACAGGCGAATCTCCTTTGGACTCGAAGCAAACTTGTCTGACTGGGTGGGGATAAGTATTGCTGATGAGACTGGTGTTTCCCAATATGTGAAGGCAGAGGTTACCACTCCTCGCTGCTCTTAGGCATTTGCAATCCACAGGGTCAGACAGTGTTTTTATTTTCTCCTCTTGAAGAATCCCTTCCAAAAAAAAGACCCCATCAATAATTGTAATATACCCGGGTGACCTCCCCTTGCTCCTGCTTTTTGATTGTTCATGGCTGCATTATATCATTTGAAATTTTGTGTCATTTTTTCTGCCCACTCTGTGGAGTCCCCATTTCAGCTCACCACATATAGTTGGTTGATGTAGAAGATGAGAAGCAGTGTGGCCTAATGGATAGAGCATGGATCTGGGAGTTAGAAGGATCTGGATTCTAATTACAGCACCACCACTTGTCTTCTACCTTTGGCAAGTCACTTCATTTCTCTGGGCCGTAGTTACCTCATCTGTAAAATGGGGAATAAGACTGTGAGTCCCATGTGGCACATGGACTGTGTCCAATCTGATTTAGCTTGTATTTACCCCACACTTAGTACAGTGCCTGGCAAATAGTAAGTGCTTAACAAATACCTTAAAAAAAATGTAGAGTGGATTGTTGTTGAGGCATCTCTCTTTTCACATAAGCCCTCATCAAAAATATCAGCAACTAACACTATCTTCTAACACCTCTGGTAAAAGTGTTAAATAGGCCTTGTCTGATTGGTTAAAAGATATCAAACTGTTTTCTTTTTGGAAGTTCATGGACTAAGCCCCAAGTGTTAAGGGCCACCTGAAATCATATTATATCATATCTTCTACAGCTCTCCCAAGGTAAATGAGTGTAAAAAATATGTACAGGTTTGGGCAGTTATTGTAGATTAGAATCACCAGAAGCTCAATTAATACATCCCAGTAAACTTTGCTGAAGTAGGAGATAAGTAGTCCAGTTTCTGATCACCAAAAGTGTTTGGCTGCCTTCTGCCAGGAATATAGATAGAGTTAATGGAAACATTGTGATAACCTTTTCCAAAGCAGTGTTTTGTTTTTTAATTTAATGTGAAAAGTATTCTTTAGTCAGATATCAGACAAATAATCAGTAATCCGTAGGTAATGCAGGGATAAGTAGGCAATCTAGAAAATGTATTCTGCTGGTATGTGCAGTTCAGTGTTTACACTGTTCTTATTGATCAAAGATAAGAAAAGACCAGGTGAGTGTGATGTGCAAAACTATCATTTCAAGTTAACAGTGGCTGGAAAATTAAAGTGGATCACTTACATAATAGATTTTTTTAGATGATATTAAGCATTTATTATATGCCAGGCACTGTATTAAGCACTGAAATAGGCACAAGATAATTATATTGGATGCAGTCCATGTCTCACAGAGAGCTCACAGTCTTAAAGCCCATTCTACAGATGAGGTAACCGAGGCACAGAGAAATTTGTTTCAGTTATTCTGCCCCAAGACAAGCAATCAGTGTTATTTATTGAGTGCTTATTGTGAGCAGAGCACTGCTTGTTGTGGGCAAGGACCATATCTACCAACTCTGTAATGTATCCTTCCAAGTGTTTAGTACAGTGCTGTCTCAGTACAGAAAGTGCTCAAAAGATGCCATTGATTGACTGATTACAAGAAAATAGGCAGACATGTTGCCTGCCCATAAGGAGCTTACAGACTGGAGGGGAAGACCGACATTAAAATAAATTGCAGATAAATAGTCACAATAAGTGCCCTGGGGGAGGGGTGAATATGTGTTCAAGGGGTATAATCCAAGTGTCTAAGTGATGTAGAATAGGGGAAGTGAGGGCCTCTTGGAGGAGATGTGGTTTTAGTAGGACTTTGAAGAAGGGGAGAGTAGTGGTCTGTCAAATACGAAAAAGGAGGAGGTACCAGGCCAGAAAGAGGATGTGGGCGAGGGATCGGGAGCTCGAAGGACAAGATCAAGGTACAGGGAGTACAGTTTTCTTCTACGCAAATCAGAAGTGAAGATGATACTTTTCATCCAGTTGGCACTGTTGCCTTCAGCCTGGAATTAGCAGTACTTTTATTTCCAAGATATTAATGTAAATTGCCCCATCTTTCATGGCGGGGAGAGGGAAGAGGGGGGACTGTAACTTCCTTCATCAAATTAACAGAGTATTAAATTGAACAACTGAACTAACTAGAGCTGTTGTGAGTTCCTTGAGGTGTAAAGGCTCTGCCGCTTCCAGTTTGTAAGAAAATCTTCTTTTCGTTTCATGTACTTCCAAAGCGGGAAAGCTGTAAATCTCTAGGGGTAAAAATCATTGGGGAGTTTTGGGACTTTACAGTATAGGGTTCTTAAACTTTATATCTACTTTTGCTGATTTTATTGGGAAACTGCCGATCTACTAGCGTTTTTGAACCCCTCCGTAGTACTTATGTATACATTTATTCAAGTATTTTATTTTGACCACTCTTGAAGATATTTTTCTGTTTGTCTCCCTGGTTAAACTATAAGCTGCATGTGGGCCAGGAGCACAGCACTTTTTAATTGTGTACTCCCTAGTGCCAAGTATGGTACACTGAACCAAGGAGATGCTCTATGAACACTACTAGTACTGTTTCTACTATTACTACACTGCAGATGACCATGAGAAATTGGGGTCTTGGCGAGGCTAATTAAAGGTGAAATTAGAATCCTGGAAGGCTAGTATCCCTGCTTAAATTGAATTCAGAGTACTTGTAAAGATGATATTATTTGTTAAGTGCTTATTGTGTGTCAAGCACTGTCCTAAATCCTAGGGTCTTGCCTTGTCTTATGCTGTAGAGGTGTCTCTGACCCATAGTGACTCCATGGATGCATCTCTCCCAGAATGCCCCACTCTCCGTTTGCAGTCGTTCTGGTAGTGTATCCATAGAATTTTTCTCGTAAAAATATGGAAGTGGTTTACCATGCCTTCTTCCACTCAGTAAAATGGAGTTTCCACTCTTTACTCTCTCCCATATCACTGCTGCCCAGCACAGGTGAGTTTGGACTTGTAGCAGATTGCCTTCCACTCACTAGCCACTGCCCAAGCTAGGAATGGAAATGCCTCTGCTTGATTCTCCCTCCTGTAGCCGAGATTGGTAGCGTATTGGAAACTCTCCAGGTACGATTCTGAGAGGGGAAGCGCTGGGGTAGATAAAATCTAATCAGGTTGGACACAGTTGTGTTAGAAAAACAGGATTTTGGCCATAATGCCTTTTGTACAAATTTAGCAGTTTCCGGTTATACCATTTCTCCCACCCCCCAAAAATCACGTCACCCTGGATGTTACCATAGTGCCAGAAATGTAACCCAAGTGTTCCCTCGTGACCTCCCTTGAAGTTTCAGACTCTGAGTAGGAGCTAGGCTAAAAATAGCCCACCCTCCCTCCCACTCAGATTCTGGGAATCCTGGGGAAGCCTAATTATGAATATTCTTGTAAGCCTGGAAGAATGCTGCATTGTATCAGAGTTTGGTGGTAAGGAATCATGCCTCGCTTAAAACAGTTTTGAACACTCAGGTCACTGCATTTACAACTCTTCACCTAATTCTGTTTTTCCCCCAAGACAGATGTTCTGCTTCTTTTCTTTTCCATTTTCCCCATCTCTCCTCAATTTTCTTCTATATTCCTTTGGGGCTGCATATATATAGGGAGAGAGCGTGAGAGAGAGGAAAAAAACCCAAAAAGCAACACCCTGAGTGTGAGTGATTGTATACCTCATTAAAGTATCATGAGCAGGCTTGGGAGTCAGTGTTCTGGGTCCTAAGCCTGGCTCTGCCTCCTGCTGGTTATGTGACCTCCTTAATTTCATTATTATTCAGTTTCCTCATCTGTAAAATGGAGGTTAAATGCCTGTTCTCACTCCAATTTGCAATAATAATTATGGTATTTGTTAAACACTTACCATGTGCCAAGCACTGTTCTAAGTGTTGGGGTAGATACAGGTAAGCAGGTTGTCCCACATGGGGCTCACAATCTTAATCCCCATTTTATAGATGATGAAACTGAGGCCTGGAGAAGTTAAGTGGCTTGCCCAAGGTCACACAGCAGACAAGTGGCAGATCTGGGATTAGAACCCATGACCTCTGACTATCTAGCCCATGCTCTTTCCACTAAGGCACACTGATTTGTGGAGCTTTGCACTGTAAACTCCATGTGGGACAGGGACTGTCTGATTACCTGATTTCCCTGTATCTCTCCCAGAGCTTAGATCAATGCTTGGCAGTAGTTAACACTCAACAAGTGCCACAATTATTATCATTTTATTACTATCCCCTCCTGTTTCCCAGCAGAGAATGTGTGCGTGGGCACAGCACATGCTCAGAAAATGGGGGGTGAGAGGTGGGTTCACAGCTGAGCCTCGGAGCTGTTGTGTTTCTCTCCACAGTGGAAGGTGAGGTGGGGAGGGAATCAAGCCTTCAGATTATCCACATGGTCTGCCTTAAATAGGGAAGGACCTTCCAACACCTGGAAATACTAACTTCCTCAAAATTCATAAAAGAACCCCTTTATGCAGTTTCATCGATTGAAAGCACCTGGAGGGTCAGGCCCTGTGTACTCTTTCCCAACATTTAGCACAGTGCTCTGTACACACAATGCCTAATAAATATTATTGCTACTAATGACTACTGTTATTGCTTCTGGTCAGTTGATTGCATTTATTGAGCACTTACTCTGTGCAGAGCACTATACTAAGCTCTTGGGAGAGTACAACTACTCCTATAATGAGGAGGTATTAGGCTCTTGATGAAATACCATTGACAAACATGCACTTTGACCAACACCACATATGTGCATATAACTGTTCCTTTTAACCTCTCATTACATTCTGTCCTGAAAGAAGTCTGTTGTCAGAGGAATGTTCCCCAACTCCAGAATATCTCTCTGTCGAAAACATAGAGTGCAACCATGCATTATGGAAGAATGGCATACCAGTAGGACAGAAAAGGACATTCATGAGTCTTGGAATGGTGGGGCTTTAAATTGAAATATTTGCTAAAGTTTTAAAATGCTTATATTTTGGTCACTAGAATATATCTTCTTTTCCTCGATATATGGTAGTGGTTTTTGTGGTGGTGTTTTTTTCTCTGTATGTTTTCTCCATTGTGGAGTTTCAGGTAAAATGTCATAGTGTTTCTGAAGACCTAGTCTTAGATCATTGGAATAGAACTCAGTAGCGTAGATCAATTTCCCAGCCTGATGATGGACCGTCTTTAGGACATGAGATGCAGAGTGGCATACTGGATAGAGCTTGGGCCTGGGAGTCAGAAGGACCTGGATTCTAATCCTGGCTCTGCCACTTGTCCGCCTTGTGACCTTGGGCAAGTCACTTCACTTCTCTGCACCTCAGTTAACTCATCTTTAAAATGGGGACTAAGGTTGTGAGCCCCACGTGGTACAGGGACTGTGTCCAACCCAATTAGCTTGTATTGCTGAGAACAGTTTTTTTTGTCACATAGTAAGCACTTAACCAGTACTATCATTAATTTCACTGATAGACTTTTACCTGGCTCCCAAATCCAAACACATGCCCACTCCTTGGCAATTCCTGATCAAAAGGTAGGTCTCCTGGATTTGGTGGGGAGCTATGTAGTGGCCAGAACCAGTCTGCAGTAATTCTGCAGAAACTTTCCATTGGCAAAAGGGCCGTGGTGAGGCTCAGAATTTGGGGAGAGTTCCTTGCTCTCCTGCAGGGATGCCAGGCCACTGGATTAAATCCAGTACTATGGATTAAATCCTTAGCTCTACATTCTCAAGTTTCAGCCGCATGCATTTAAGGTTAGGAAAGCACAATTCTTGCTACTTCCTCATGACAAAGGGCTTATTTTTCAGTAGTAGTCAAATAAACAGAAAAGTGACTGTGACATTGCTAAGTGGCTCTCAGAGCCCATGTGTTTGCCCCCAGAATTATAGCTGAGAAATTCTCTTTAAAATATCTATTTGGCATATGCTATTTGGATCCTTAACTGCTTTACCTAGAATCCTTCTTGCTCAGCTGAGAATTTAAGCTTGATGAGTTAGGGGTAGGAACTTCTGCCTATTTTACCCAGACCGTAACACACTTAGAACAATCAATAAATAGAAATGGGGATTCCTGTGCTTGGATAGAATCAGTTTGGTGTTGAATGAGGATTTTTTTATTTTTTTTTTCCCAGATCAGTTAATTTGGATTGCTTAACTAATTATGGTATTTATTAAGTTCTCTGTATGTGTTAAAGCACTGTGCTTTGGTGCTAAGGACAGAAGTAGATACAAAATAACCAGATTGGACATAGTCCCAATCCCAAATGGGGTCTTCACTCTAAGATATGTACAGAGCAGGTATCTTTATCCCCATTTTGCAGGTGAGGGAACTGAGGCTCAGAGAGGTTAAGTGATTTGTCCAAGGTTCACACAAGTAAGTTGCTGAGCTGGGACTAGAACCTGCATCCTCTTACTCCCAGTGCCATGCTCCTCCCTCTAAACCACTAACATTTCCCCTTAGTGTGTCTTTCTCTCTACTAAACCTATATCATTTCCTCTTAGGCACTTTAATATCACCAACTCATCAATTCACCCATTTGCAATCATTTCTAGTTTAAAGACGCAATTTCGCATCTTTCCATTTCTTTCACAGTTTCTCATAGGCCATTATATTCTCCATATATGGATGACAAAATACAGTTTTTTCCAGTGTCTGTAGTTTCATCTGGCAGTTTTCCATGAAGTCAGTAAATAGTGTCCTTATCTGATATAGCTTAGAATGATTGCCTGAAGGGATGCCAGAAGTCTAGGTTAGCTTCCAGACCCTTGGCTACTGTTTTAACTATCCATTTGATCATTTATTTTTAGCCTCAGTACCATCCCTTTTTTTGTACTGTTCATTTCCTACACATAACCATTCACTTCATAATTTTGGAATTTTTTTAATGTCACCTTAAATTTAATTTCTGTTTTCTCAACAAGATTTTTTTTCCCCAATAGGGAATCATAAATGGACATCATTTTGTCTTTGGTTAAAGGAGTGAAATTACTGCTCCTGAAAAAAGAATCCAAACATCTTGGTTTGAATTTTTTTTTTTTACCGTGACATTTAAACAGTGGCCCCTCTTTTTGCCAGCACACCCAAAAAAGGACATTAGGAATTGTAGTCCACTCTTAAGGTCCCACCATCATACACATCTTGGTCATAGATTGCTCCAGCCAAGGTTGAAGGTTAATTTGTGACCCTGGTGTTGGAATTTGCAATTTTATTATTCCTGTGGATCCATGCAAGGAGGCTCAGTTCATTTCTGACTGTCTTCAGGAGACCATATATAGAATTTCACAGTGAGTTCAGCGAGGGTGATGAAAATAACTTCTGCTGAAGAAAAGGGTCTAGGGGAAAAGGGAAGGTTTGGAATAAAGCACAAGTAAAAGAAATGAAATGATCAGTTTACTGCTTCCACTTGTAGCAGGGCTCTCTCACTTTAGGAGAAGTAGCATGGCATAGTGGAGAGAGCATGGCCCTGATAGTCGGAAGGTCATGGGTTCTAATCTCAGCTCCGCCACTTGTCTGCTGTGTGGCAGACTTCTCTGGGCCTCAGTTACCTCATCTGTAAAATGGGCATTTAGACTGTGAGCCCCATGCGGAACAGGGAGTGTCCAACCCAATTTGCTTATATTCACCCCAGCACTCAGTTCAGTGCCTGGCTCATAGTGAGCGCTTAACAAATACCGCAGTAATTGTTATTGTTTTTTTTCATATCCTACCTTTGCAAATAAGTTTTCCCAAACTCCTTGAGGACTTAAGTATAGGACGCAGGCTACAGATAAGCAGCTGAAAGTCATTGGAAGGTGCCAGGGGAAGGGGGAAGGAAGAGTAGCTACAACTCAAAGCTGGAACTCCCAAGTGGCCTTCGGCAAGCTTGGAGGGAGACGAACCTATGTCGAGGTGTGAGGTGTGTAGGAACAGATCTGAAGATGTTTCCCTGGGACTGGTTTGGTGCTGATTTCTACACACACTATGTTCCTCCAAAGTCAGACTAGGTGTAATAGGTAGTGATCATGTTAGAGTTATTTTTCCTGTGCACTCCTGAAGAACAACCCCATATTTAGGAAAACGGCACTGCAGTACTTGGGTCTTGACCGATGCCTCACCCATGAACACAACCATTTCTTTCGGCATCCTATCCAGGCAGACGTATCTAGTCAGGAAAGCGTTCTCTAATTCTTTCGAGTTCTGCTCCAACCAGTTAAGTGTAAACACACTTTCTAGTAGAACTCCAGATTTCCTCAGAACTCTAGGCATATTGGTATTCACTTCTGTCTCCCCCTCTAGATTGTAAGCATGTTGTGGGCAGAGAACATATCTGCCAACTCTGTTGTACTCTCCCAAGTGCTTAGCACAGCACTCTGCACAGAGTAAGCCCAGTGCCATTGATTGATTGATCTTAGGAACAACTACTACAATGGCCATCTGGTGAAGGCAAACTCATTGGAGAGCTCAGGTGTCTGTAAATAACCAATTTTGCCCCACCTAGACAAAATAATTGAGAGACTAGCTCAGGTGATACTAAATTGGTTAGACACCCTAACACTTTTGAAATGACTTAGGTATATTAGAAAAATGACCCTGTGACAGCAGAATGAAACTCAGCGGGGACAAGTGCAAAGGTGTACACTTAGAGACTAGAAGTTAAGAACAGAGAAGCAGCGTGGCTCAGCGGAAAGAGCATGGGCTTTGGAGTCAGAGGTCATGAGTTCAAATCCCAGCTCTGCCAATTGTCAGCTGTGTGACTTTAGGCAAGTCACTTCTCTGGACCTCAGTTACCTCAGTGTAAAATGGGGATTAAGACTGTGAGCCCCCCGTGGGACAACCTGATCACCTTGTAACCTCCCCAGTGCTTAGAACAGTGCTTTGCATATAGTAAGTGCTTAATAAATACCATAAAAAAAAGTTAAGACATGTAAGATGAGGCAAGACTGGCTAGGCCTAAGTGCAGCAGAAGATGAAATGAGATCATAGAGACCCACAAACTGAATATGAGAAAGCAGTATAGTGTCATTAATTTGAAAGCTTGAATTTGTGCCTGAGAAAGGGTGCCTTCAGAAGCAGGTGGTCCAGGGGAGATCCAGACTGGGCCCTTGTTCCCAGGAGTCTGCAGTGGTTTGAGCATCCTTTTCATTCCAATCATTTAGTCTGGGGTGATTCCAGGATTATCCCTGCTTCCTACAGGCTTCCTAAAATGGGAACAGCTGGTACCCAGGTCAGATTCCCCTCAGGCCACAGGAAGAACCCCAAGGCTGCCCCTAAAATTGGGACACAGAGCCTCCAACTCCTTAAGGGCACTGCACTCTATAGGGGCCCTACCTCACCATCTTAGGACTACGCCACCCATTTAAAGCACACCACAGTGATTGAGTGATGAAGGAAGGCTTTGCAGGGAATGTGTCTGTTATTTTGTTGGACTTTCCTAAGAGCTTAGTACAGTGCTGTGCACATAGTAAGCACTCAATAAATATGATTGACTGACTCCCTTGGATTCTGAGTTGGGGAAGGAGCATGGCAGAGCTGCCCTTCTTTCATCCCTTTTGGACCACTCAGCTATATCTCTGGGAAGAAAATTGGGCTCTCTAACATTTCATCTTGGTAGTTCAGTCCCAGTAAAGAAATTTTTATTTCTGCCAAATAAACCAAAGCAGTGACCATTGCCTAAGTTAGTCGGCTCATTTTGCAAATAGATCACCATAATAGTTATTTTTAAATTCCTGTTGAAAATGCTGGAAATGTATGCTTGCCAGTAACAATGACACACATCCCAAAATCAATTTGCCCAGAAATCAGAAAACTTCTTTGCGGGTGAAGGGAATGTTTTTGAGAAGAGGGGTAGAGGAAAAGAAAATTTTACCAAGAGGAATGTTTGGTATTTGAATCTACTTTATCCTTTCTTTGTAAATTGTTCACCAAAAGTGTGTGTATTTTAGAGTGAAAACTTAAAATTAGCAGCATAGCACCAGCCACATTTTTTGAAGTGCTTTTGGTGTTTGTAGAGTTCTTAATAGAAAAGGATCAAGATTCATGGCTTCATCTTCAAATGGCTTTTCATCACTAAAGACTTGAAAAAAATATAGTCAACAGGCAGCTTTGGGCTGGTGGATCAGAGGGCTGTATGAAACTTGCCCCATACTGTGCTAGGCCCGTTTTGAGTTAGGAAATAAATAGTAATAATAATAATTATGGTGTTTGTTAAGCACATACTATATACCAAGCACTGTCCTAAGTTCAGGGGTAGATATGAGGTAATCAGGTTGTCCCACATGGGGCTCACAGTCTTAATCCCCATTTTACAAATGAGATAACTGAGGCACAGAGAAGTTAAGTGACTTGTCCAAGGTCACACAGCAAAGTGGCAGAGTGAGATTTAGAACCCACATCCTCTGACTCCCAAGGCAGCGCTCTTGCCACGAGGCCATGCAGCTTCTCATGCTGCAGGTGCAAGTCCTATCCAGCAGAGTGCAACATGCAGGGAGCAGATTAGCTTTCCCTTTCACCAGGAAACCACCCAAGGAGGTATAAAATGCATACTTTGATTGTGCTGGCCACCCCAGCTGTGGACCCTCTTGCAGCTCTTAATCCTTCCTTCATTTTGTAGGTGTTAGGGCTTGGGAAGCACTGGGTGCATTGTCTCCAGTAGGCAGGGATGCTGCAAAATAGCATGAAGCCGTATCCATGATGACAATAATAATAATAATAATAGCATTTATTAAGCACTTACTATATGCAAAGCACTGTTCTAAGTGCTGGGGAGGTTACAAGGTGATCAAGTTGTCCCATGGGGGGCTCATAGTCTTAATCCCCATTTTACAGATGAGGTAACTGAGGCCCAGAGAAGTTAAGTGACTTGCCCAAAGTCACACAGTTGACAATTGGTGGAGCCAAGATTTGAACCCATGACCTCTGGCTCCAAAGCCCGTGCTCTTTCCACTGAGCCATGCCGCTTCTCATGATAAATGCAGTTGCCAGGGTTCACTAGAGTTCCTGTCCCCTGAAATGAGGTCCTCATCAATTCTGCTTATTTCCTGGTTTAGAATGGGATAAATAAAATCAGTAAGTAAGAAACTGTGGAAGTCAGGTCTTCCTGTCCCTTAGGAGGACCTGTGTCAGGTACTGTTCTGGTTATAATTTCATCTAATTAGTCATTTTCTTATTTGGTTCCATGACTCTCCTGCCCACTCGCCCAGCCAGTTTATTTATTTCATTTGTGTATGGGCTCAGTGAAATTTAAATCTGGGGGAAGTTCATAATGAAAGAGAAACCATAAAACTTAAAGTAGTTGAATGCAGTGACATTTTAAAATGGATAAGCATTCTTTAAGGGGCTACTGCCCCCATTCCCTCTCTTTTGAAATCTGAAATTCCTGTTTATTTTTCTCTGGAGTGACTCCCTCATGATTCTATCACTGATCATCTGTTGTTTGCCTCATTCTGTAGTCTTTGCTCGCTTTCCAGGTATACCCCCAGATACTGTTTCTTTTTGGTTAGATCTAATTGTAAGAATTGTGGTATGCAAGTGCTGTTTGTGTGCCGACCACTGTATTAAACACTGGGGTAATTAGAATAATCAGCTCAGACCTGATGCCTATCCCACATGGGGCTCCCAGTCTAAGGGGGAAGAAAAACAGTTGTTTAATCCCGATTTGACAGATGAGGAAACAGCGGCAAAAAGCAGTTAAGTGCCTTGCCCAAGGTAACACATCAGGCAAGTAGCGAAGCTGGAATCCAGGTCCCCTGACTCTCAATTTTGTGCTATTTCCACTAGGACATACAGCTTCTCTGGCTCTAATCAGAGCGATACTTCCCCCAAAGGTTCCCCATAATATCCAGGAGCATCACCAACTCCTTCTATTGAGGGCAGAGGATTAAAGGAAAATAGGGAGCTCTCCTCTAATGATCCCTGACAAAATGATCACCACATTAGACATAGATGGCTTGTAAAGAACTTTCTTGGTTACCCACTTTGTTAGATGTACTTTCTGGTTCCTATCGTCATCACAAACCAGTATTTATTGAACACCTACCTCCTACACTGAATTATACCAGGTACACTGGGGAAGATATAATTCTAAACTGTATATAAATATGTGTAAAAGATTACTAGAGGTAACGTGATTACAAGAGGTGGTTGGGCTTTAATCAGGGGACATTTAAAGGGGAGATGGATTTTGATTGGCAGGAGTGTAGAAAATATGGAAGAGGAGGAATTTGTGATCCAGGGACAAATGAGGAATCACTGGAGGACCTTGAAGAGGATACAGTATTGCCATAGATATTTTAAGTCTTTAATTGTGGTAGCAGTAGGGAAAGAGGACAGTGAGGAGCTCAGTGAAAAAGACTGAAATGTCAGCACGCTTACCTTCCTGGCACAATTCTTTCTTGAATTCCTGGGGCAGGCTGAGCTGTCATGGTGGTTTATCTGCTTGGCGAGGAGGTCTCAGAATAATATAGCACAAGAATATTTTTGTTTCTTCAGATATGGGTCAAAATTAGCTAGTTTTATTTGAGGGATTTTTTTTAACAAAAACCACTCAATTTGTATCACCTATATAAGTATGTATTCCTCTACATTGTCCATTTTCCTCTCCTCTTCCATCTATAAATTATTTTTTCTCTATCTTCCCTGCTAGACTGTTAGCTTTCTGTACATGGGGATCTTGTCTTCTAATTCTGTGGTCTCCCAAATACTTAGTTCAATGTTCGCACAAGGTATGAGTTCAGTAAATGCTATGGGTCAGTTGACTTATTGATTTACTTGTCCCTTTCAGACTCAGTCATTCACACTTAATGGAAGTCTGATTTACCTAAGTGTCATTATGCCTGTCCCCACTTTTAACTTGAGATAAACTTCTGGCTTGGAATTCTCTATTTAATTTAGCAGTTGAGAAGAGAATGCTAGAGTTCTAGTTTTCTATACTTTTAGGTTGAATAAATGAATGTATGAACACCTTAGTATTTAAAATGTCCATAATAAACCCTTATCCATCATATCTCTCTAGGGATTTGCAAAGCAATACTGTATCAGGTGATAATATTTCAGCACAAATTTGACATATAACAAAGCCAAAAGAATCCCCAAACTGGTTTATTTTGTATTGTATTTCTGACATAATTAACAGTGCTATCTCCCCCTTTTCAATTTGCTTTTTAGCCCGGGAATGAGACCAGATGTAAGCTCTCCACCATCCAGTTCCTCAGCCTCGACGGGACCACCTCCCAAACTCTGCCTGGTTTGCTCTGACGAGGCCTCCGGGTGTCATTACGGAGTCCTGACTTGCGGGAGTTGCAAAGTGTTCTTCAAAAGAGCCGTGGAAGGTAGTATGTGTTTTGAAGAGTTTCATTATGTTTTTGACAATCCACCTGGGGCACTAGGAAGGTCTTGGGTGATTTACAATTGATGTAGGAGTGCACAGACCTAAAAGAGCAAAAGTGACCAAGGATGGGAAGATAAGGTGGGAGGAATTAGAAAGGACTGCAGGGTCATCATCTAGACGTGGCCTACCAGGAAGAGAAATGAAACATGGAGGAGAGAAGGGAAATTAGGTATACAAATGTAAGGGGCAGGAAGTGAGAGAATCAGTTGTTCAATAGATGAGAGTTTTAAAATTTCTAACAGCGCTGATAAGAGTGTTTTCAATACCAGGTCATTTTATATTTTATAATTATGGCAAAGAGCTTGCAAGTGGCACAGTGGGTATAGATTTCTTAAAGCAGTTGTATTCCAGATAAACACTCTGAAAAGGATTATTGTTTCGACTAAAGGTCTGCTTGAGTATCTTGCATCATTTTGTGTTCCTTATCTCCTTTTCCTTGGATTCATTTTTTATGTATTTAAAGTATAAATAGGAAACTCTCAAGGTAATGTTCAGGTTCCAGATGCTAAGGTTGAATCAACATTTAGCAACACTTAGTTGGCATGATTGTGCAATTTACTAAGTGGACTATAGACTAATCCACTAGCAGAGACTGGGAGTCAGAGGACTTGGGTTCTAATCCCTGATCCACCACTTGTCTGCTGTGTGACCATGGGCAAATCACTTAGCTTCTCTGTGCCTCAGTTTCCTCATCTGTAAAATAGGGATTAAGATTGTGAGCCCTATGTGGGACAGGGACTCTATCCAACCTGATTATCTTGTATCTACCCTGGTGCTTAGTACAGTGCCTAGCACATAGTAAGCACTTGACAAATATCAGTTTTATTATTGTTAGCAGCCCTCCAGCCTAATTGCAGAAGTGAAGGAGGGTGAGCCTTCTAAGGAGAATTTGTGCTTCTCAGCCATCAACCCTCCCACTGCAGATGCATTGGGAAGAAATCGAGGCTACTTAGCTACTTATCTTCCTTAAGAACTTCTCCTTTTTGTTTCCTGACTTCCCTTCCATCCACATCTTTGCGAAACACTTTAGCCTTTCAAGGGTATAATAAGCATCATGTCAGTGCCTTGGTAAGATTTTCAGGAAGTGTTTCTGACATATTGCTATTTGGAAACAATAGGATCTGATTTGGTTGAGTTAATGCTCAGAGAGAAGCCGTTCCAGGAGAAACTTTGCATTTGCTGATTCTTCAGCCCAAAGGAACCTACCGATCTCCTCACCAGCTTGCCAGCCCCTCCCCACCCCTTCCTGACAGAGAATCATTATGGGAGCGACAGGAGGGTCTGCAGCTAGATGACCCAGCTGCTTTCAGCGAGAGCCAACGAGAGGTTGGCTTTATGGGATCGGCGGAGTCCCAGCTTGCTATACTCCCATCTGGAGCACCAGAAATGCCCCACTCAAGCCTGCTACACCCAGGATGACACTGAATTTACAAGACTCTGTCCCCATCTGACAGAAGGGAGGAAGAGGGAGGTATTCCCCCAATATCACATCCGTGGAGGAGGGAGAAATGGGCCCAGGATTTTCCAGTAAAAGTATCTAGAAGAGAATAAAACATGCAGCTTTTTCATCTACATTGAAGGTGGAGGGGAAGGTGTTGGCAGTGGCGCCTTTTGACTGGTGGACAGATCTTAACATTACTTTAATCAAATATTTCATGCGTAATTTTCGGGCAAGATCAATTTAAAAATTAAATATTAAATTCCAGAAGTCGAAACCCTGAATTTGAGATAAAAATTTTCCAGGTTACTGGTGAAGCAGTTATTTTTAAAAGCTTCATTTTGCCTCATAAGCTGATTTTACCTCAGTTCAGTATAGCTGGTTATATTTTTCCAACCATATCAAAACATTCACCATTTTAGGAGGCCAACTGTTCCAGCGAAGAAGGTGGCATTTTTAAAGTTTACAATGTTGGATGCTTGAAGCTACCCTGAAAATTGTCTCTAACTCAAGGATTTGAAGCCAGGCCAGCCTGACCCCAAAATTCTCACCAGGATGTTCGAAGATGAATGCTGCAGGGGTGGCTTGGTAAGGGGAGAAGTTGGAGGAGGCAAATTTCTCCAACTTCAGCTGGCACTGGCTCAAGCAAAGGACGGAAGACAGGGGAATTCCAGAAGCCACATGGAGCCTGATGTGGCCTCTGTAAGCCCTGGCTCCTGGGGATTCTTCTGCTCTCCCATGGCTCTAACCAGCCCTGGTTTTAGCCATGCACACTTGCATAACCAAGCCCAGGAATACCCATAAAGCGAAACAGCAAGAAGGTCTTGCAGAAAGAGAGACTTTTGTCTTTAAAAATTTCTGGGTGATATAGTCTGCTTTGTAAAAAAAATTAACAACTTACCTCTGTGAGACGATTCAGTTAATGAAGAAGAGAAGCACAAGGGCCTGGAAGTCAGAGGACTCAGCTCCTCCACTTACGCTGTGTGATCTTGGGCAAGTCGCTTAACTTCTCTGGACCTCAGTTCCCTCATATGCAAAATGGAGATTCAATATCTGTTCTCTCTTCTTCTTAGACTGTGAACCCCATGTGGGACCTGATTATGTTGTATCTACCGTAGCGTTAAGTATAGTGCTTGGCACTCAACAAGTATCACAATTATTATCATTATTATTAGCTATAAAATCAGACCTCCTCCCCTTTTACGAGAGCAGTCATCTCCCTTTTAGCCAACAACTTGGAAACCTCATTCACTTCATTGGCTTTGACCCCATCTACAGGGATGCCTCCTAAATCTACCTTTCCAGCCCTGACCACCCTCCTTCTGGCCAGTCTTGCATTTCTTCCTGTCTTCAGAACAACTCTACTTCAATGTCCTGCTGACACTTCAAGCTTAACATATCCAAAACAGAACTCTTCATCTTGGCATTCATCCCTTTCATTCAGTCTGCATTTTCAGTCTGTCACCAAATCCTGTCAGTTCAGCCTTCACATCATCTCTATAATCTTCCCCTTTCTCTGCATCCAAACCGGTACTACTCTGGTCCAAGCAATTGTCCATTACTGCGTAAGCCTCCTTCTGATCTCCTCACTTCCAGCCTCTCCCCTGCTGTCATCCATATTTTACTGTATTACCCAGATCATTTTTCTCAAAAGTCATTCTGCCATGTCTCATACTCCTCAGAAACCTCCAGTGATTGCTCATCCATTTCCACATCAAACAGACTGTAGGCTGTAAATAAGCCACAGTAAGCTCTAGACTGTAAACCTGTTTTGGGCAGGGAATACACCTATTGACTTTGTTTTGTTGTAGTTTCTCAAGCACTTAGTACAGTACTCTGCACACGGTAAGTGCTCAGTAACTATGATTAATTGAAATGGAAACTCCTCACCATCAGCTGTAAGGTACTTACAGCTTTTACTCCTTCATACCTATTTTGTTCTTCTCCCACTACAACCCAGCCTACACACTTTGCTCGTCTAACACCAACCTACTTAGTCTCTTCTCAGTCTCAGCCTCAGTCTCTTCTTTCTTGCCTTCAACCCCTTGCTCATGTCCTCCCTCCAGCCATGGACTCCCTCCCCTTTCATTTTCAACAGACCCTTACTTTCCCCATCTTCAAAGCCTTATTAAAATCATACATCCTTCAAGTGGCCTTGCCTGGCTAATTTCTGTCTACTCTTCCCCCCCCCCCCCCCCATATTGCCTATGCACTTGGGCCTGAATCTCCCTTCAAAGTCTTATTGAAGGCACGTCTCCTCCAGGAGGTCTTCCCTGATTAAGCCCCCCCACCCTCACTTCTGTGTTGCCCTGACTTGCTCCCTTTGTTCTTCCTCCTTCACAGCCCCACAGCACTTATGTACATACCTGTAATTTATGTAATTTATATTAATGTCTCTCTCCCCACCTCTAGACTGTAAGCTCATTGTGGGCAGAGATATGTGTCTGTTTATTGTTATGTCATACTCTCCCAAGCACGTAGTACAGTGGTCTGCACACAGTAAGTGCTCAAAAAACTACGATTGAATGAGTGAATTAATGAACTATTGCTTCCTCCAACCTGTAATCTGTGCCTGGTTTCCCAGATAGATTGTAAATTGCTTGAAGGCAGGAATTGGGTCCCCTAATCCCTTTGTATTTTCCCAGGTACTGATACAGTGCTCTGCACACAGATGCTCAGTGAATGCCATTAATTGATGAATTGATTAAATAGTTTTTCCCCAGCAATCAGGAACAATTGCACTTAAGGGAGAGGAGAGATGTCTTTTTTCTTGGTTGTGACTTTTTTTCTTTAAAAATATCCTGCTAGACTGTTCCTATTGCTGTCCAAGATCTGTTTTTCTCACGAGTTGATTATGTCTAGTTTCAGTGTCCTTTTATGTCTTTTCTGGAATTGAAGATCTTCAGGGTGTTTTCTTGTAGCTTATAAACTAGTGTCTCGCTGAAATGTTTGTAAAAAGCACCCAACTTTCTTTTGGCTCCAAGATAAAATGTCCTTTGAATTCCCTGTAGAATATTTCCAAGACTGAATTTGAAATCATATCTATTCACTTGAAAGAATATGGTCTCCAGCTCTTAAATTCTTTGAAATTGGAGTAAGAACTCCATAAACCCATTTCTCATGTATAAGATGCATTAAGCTGTCCCCTGTTCCTCCCCAGGACCCTTAGAACAGTCCATTTTTTATCAGAATCTGTTGCTTTGGGGTTGAGACCAGGGCAGTCCAGCATTACCTCTGCAAGGTCCTGGCTAATCAGATTCCTCCCAGGCCTGGCCAAACCTGGAGGGGCCAGGTTAACCTTGAACCACTCAGTCATTCATTCATTCAATCAGTTGTATTTATTGAGCATTTACTGTGTTTAAAGCACTGTACTAAGCCCTTGGGAGAAAACAGTACAACAATAAACAGACATATTCCCTGCCCACAATGAGCTTGCAGTCTAAAGGGGGGGAGACAGGTATTAATATAAATAAATACATTACAGATATTAATTACCACTCCCATCTCTCTCAGCTCTAGCAGCTGAACTCGTGGGTCTTTAGGGCTGGTTCAGTCCCCTGGGTTCCTCTGGTGATAGATGAGCCTCCTCTAAGCATCCTGAGACCCAATCATCAGTCAGGTAGAGGTACACCAGCCTCAGAACTACAAGGTGAGAAATGAGTAAGCAGTAAGTGCTCAGCTCTCCCTTTTCTCCTTCCGTGTTTTGTCCTCACCAGATTGGGCATCTGAAGCATCTTACCCACAACATGAAAATCAGCCATCCGGTTCGTTTCTTGAAGAGTGTACTTCATTTGTTAGATATTTATAAATAAATAGCGAAGAGATATAATGGTGTCTAATCAATCATTGGCACTGATTGAGTACTTACTATGTGCAGAGTACTGTACTAAGTCAACGCCTCACCACCATCTTAAAGCACTCGATGAGCCCTCTCCTTCCTTCCTAAACTTGCTGATCTCCTACAAACCAACCCCCACCCTCCTCTTCTCATTCCTATGTTCTCTCTGTACCTCTATCTTGCCTATCCTGCCTCTGAACTGTTGCCTATATTCTCCCTCAGGCCTGGAACTCCCTTCCCCTTTGTATCCAACAGTCCACAACTCTCCCCCGTCTTAAAAACCCTCTTAAAATAACATCTCCTCCAAGAGGCCTTCTCAGAGTATGTCTTTTAATTCTTTTATAGAGAAGCAACATGGTATAGTGGATAGAGCACGTGCCTGGGAGTCAGAAAGTCATGGGTTCTAATCCCGGCTCTGCCACTTGTCTGCTGTGTGACCTTGGGCAAGTCATTTCACTTCTCTGGGCTTCAGTTGCCTCATCAGTAAAATGGGGATTGAGACTGTGAGCCCCACTTGGGACAGGGACTTTGTCTAACCTGATCTGCTTGTATCCATCCCAGCGCTTAGTATGGTGTCTGGCACTTAGTTTAGCACTTTACAAATACCATTTTTTGTTGTTGTTCCTATCGTTCCTTCCTTCTGTGCCAACTATGCACTTACCTGTGTATCCCTTAAGTCCCTTGATACGCCCCCCAGCCCCGCAATACTTATGTAAATATTAGCCTACTTTACTATTACCCTTATCCCTAACCCATTCTAATGTCTGTTACCTCCTGTAAACACTGAGCTCCTTGTGGGCAGGGATCTTGGTCACAAACAGTACAGGGCTCTGTACAGACTGAGCACTCCACAAATACTATTGATTGCCGATCAGGCAGCCAATTTTTGTTGCTCCCCGGGGGGCTAGATTAAATATTGCTTTCTGTCACTTTATTTTAAAAATCAAAGTGTTTGAGTCATTTGCCAAGTGTTTTAATGGTGAATTTGAATTTCTGATTTTCCTCCTCTGACATTACTACTTTGAAACCGTTGCTATTTCTGTTCTTCCCTTTCTCAGTATTAACTGAAATATATGTTTTGTGGTTTTTGGTTATTTGAAAGGGAATTTTATTTTAAAACCTTTTCAGTATTGTTCCTCTCATGACTAATAAGTTAGGATGTGATGTTAGGATAAGTTACAAAAATGCTTGCTTTCAAGGTATTCGTTGCTGTATTCAGACCTCTGCATTCTCTGCCCATTTTACCTTTGCCCCAAAGAAATACCCATAAAGTTTATCTTGGAATATCAGGGAAGAATTCCAATGTTTTGATTGTGCTTTCATTTTTTCTATAGGACAACATAATTACCTTTGTGCTGGAAGAAATGATTGTATTATAGATAAAATTCGGAGAAAAAACTGTCCTGCTTGCCGGTATCGAAAATGTCTTCAAGCCGGAATGAATCTAGAAGGTAATAGATAATACATGAAGAGATTGTTTTCTTCTGAATCATAAAAAACTCATCTTTGTTTTAGTTCTAAGCAGGATAGTAGCTTACCGGAGTCAAAATTTGTGCTTTTAAACTCTGACGTCCATATTTTTATTGGAAAAAAAGGATTTTTAATTGTTTTTGTTTCCCTGCATCAATCACATCATGTGATCCATGGGGGATCAAGAAGTAATTATGGAGAATATTGAAGGTTCCCACTGGACTGTAAATAAGCAAGTAAGAGAGAGACCATGTATCAATAAGTACATTTATTTTACAAAAGAAAACCCAGACAAAAATGTCTTTTTGCTCTCTCACAGGCAGGCAGAAGCCTGGGAAATTGGCCATAGATGACTCCTTTTTCTCCTAGCTTGGGCAGAGGCACACAGACAAGACTGATTATGCTCTGTCTCAACCTCAACTATAGACAACATGGACAGCAGCTGACTGTATGGCTGATGACACCAGTTCTGGCCATCTTTGCTTTATTGGTGTAGCATTAACATTGAATTTCATTTACTCGCTCTCTAAATTTTATCACAGAACTTGAGGGAGCTTTCCCAGGGTGTTCCTTTGGATCGAAACTGAGCTTTGTAAGGTGTTCCTTTGGATCGAAACTGAGCTTTGTAAGGGCAACCAGTCCCAAAGGTGTTCCTGTAGTTTCTCCCAAGGGCAGTAATCTAATACTGTAGATATTACAAATACCAATTAAACCCAGCTTCCATAGGAATTTCTCAAGGGAAATTACAGGCAACTCTTTTCTGGTTGCTTCTGTCAGCATTAGCATTTCTTTTAATGTTATAGCCATCCTAAATATTTAAGTTCCTAATAGGACTCTAGCTGTACATAGCACTTAGACTGTAAGCCCGTTGTGGGCATGGACTGGGTCTATTTTTTATTATATTGTAGTCTCCCAACCACATAGTATGGTGCAGTGCACACAGTATGTGCTTAATAAATACAATTGAATGATTGAATGAATGAATGAATGAATACCAGAAGCAGAGTGATTTAGTGGGAAGAGCACAGGCCTGGGACTAAGGAGACCTGGGTTCTAATCCTGGCTCTTCCACTTCCCTGCTGTGTGACCTTGGGCCAGCCACTTAACTTTTCTGGACCTCAGTTCCTTCATCTGTAACATGGGGACTCAATCCATGTTTTCCCTTCCCCTTGCAGTGTAAACTCCATATGGGACAGGGGCTGTCTGACTTAATTACCTTGTATCTGCCCCAGTTCTTAATACAGTGTATAACAAATATCTCAGCATAGTCAAAAATGTATCCTTTTTATTATTATTGCTTTCCTTTACTTTGGGGCCATTTTAAGTTTTCCTTTAAGTTATTTTGATTAAATTTTAAAATGTATAAGGGCCTGTTTTTGAACGGACTCATATATCTCACTTTTGACTGTAAATGTGGATGGAATCTTGAAAGAAATCTGCCCAGTCTCCTGCCTACAAGCAGGAGAATATTAACCAGGCAGTAGGAGAGATTTTCCTTTCTTTTATTCCTGAAATGCCACTGGCCTTATCTCTGGCATTGTTGGAGTAATGGTACCCCAAAATTTTCATGCCTGTTTCCTGGTAAGGGGGCTGCAGGTGTGCCCAAATTAGCTCGTGTTAGAACCCAGGCATAGAACTCTTGGCATAACCGTGAGCTATTGTAATTGGTCAGCTCAATGACTAGAAGACACAAACCAGAAGCCCACAAAGGCAGGGACTGTTTCCCACCTAATTATCTTGTCTGTACCCCGACACTTAGTGAAGTGCCTGATATATAGTAAAAAATTAACAAATGCCACTATTATTGGTAATAATTATAATAATAATAATAAATTAGTGTGGTTGCTTGCAGGGACTGGTTACCAAAGGAAGGCTATAGAAGCTCTTCTCTTCTCTAGGGTCTTTCCAGATTTAGAAATGATTATTTTTATATGAGCACTTAATTGATTGCTAGCAGTGGAAAGACTGGAAAACACCTCTCTCTATGACAGGCATATTTTTTAGAGTTTCTGACTGTATTCATGACCATCTCCTAAAGATGATCTGTCTTGCTCCTCTTCCACATGATTAGCACTCAGGTTAAGTATATCACCTGCCTTTATCCTCAGTTATTAGGAATTTCCAAACAATTGCCGAGTTTTACTAAACATAAGCACAGTGTGTGTGTGTGTAAACAAAATATGGACTGTCCAATCTATGGTGTTGAAAATGAATTCATTGTGAATTTTCCTTACCATGTGTAGCTCGAAAAACCAAGAAAAAGATCAAAGGAGTCCAGCAGGCTAGTGCAACTGCAGGGAGAGAGCCTTTGGAAAGTCCTGTCAACAAAAACTTGGTTCCTGCATCATTGCCCCAGCTTACCCCTACTCTGGTTTCATTGCTGGAGGTCATTGAGCCAGAAGTGTTGTATTCAGGTTACGACAGTTCCCTGCCGGATTCGACTTGGCGGATTATGTCAACGCTCAACATGCTAGGAGGCCGCCAGGTGATTGCCGCCGTAAAATGGGCAAAGGCAATACCAGGTAAGCTAAAGGGAGTAAGTGGAAAATCGAGGTCTAAAGAGTACTTGTACTTCTTCTTTAATTCTTTTTTTCAAAGGAAACCAGCATCTTTGGAAGTTTCACTCTCTTTACATTGATTCCATCTATGGCTTTTGACCTTCCTCAAGGAGCATGTTAGACATTATCCATTTATTTCTCCCCATCCTCGCCTTGGTCACCAAGAGTAGTTCTTCACGTCTTTTCCATTCCACGACACACTTGTTCCACAAGCCAAAACTGAAAGGGGGTTTTTGAGCTTACACATAATACTCCCATCACCCCCAAACAAATGTAAGACTAATTGGGACAGGAAGGAAAAGACAGGAAGCTAACTCATCAGTTCTCATTCACCTCTTTCATTCGCAGAAGGTTTATGGCAGAAATGCAAATTTAGGCAGCTGGCTTCACTATCCATCAAACAGTCAGTTGCATTTTTTGAGCACTTACTGAGTGCAGAACACGTGCTAAGCACTTGGGAGAGTGCAGTGCAGCAGATTTGGTAGATGCATTCCCTGCCCAGAAGGAGTGTACATTAAAATAAATTACAGATATGTACTTAAGTGCTGTGGGGCTGAGAAGAGGGTGAATATCAAGGGCTGAACGGGTAAGGATGCAAGTGCATAGGCAGTGCAGAAAGAAGGGAGTAGGGGAAATGAGGGCTTATTTGGGGAAAGCTTCTGAAGGAGATGTGATTTTAATAAGGCTCTGAAGGTGGGAGAAGTGGTGGTCTGTTGTATAGGAAAGGGGAGGGAATTCCAGGCTAGAGGGAGGACATGAGCAAAGGTTCAGCGCCATGGTAGTTGAGGTTGAAGTACAGCACATAGGTTGGCGTTAAAAGAGTGAAGTGGTGTGCAGGCTGGGTTTAAGGAGGAAATTAGTGAGGTAAAGTAGAAGGGGACAAGCTGATCAAGCACTTTAAAGCTGATGGTATGGAGTCCCTGACGTGGAGGCGGATTCATTGAAGGTTCTTGAGGAATGGGGAAATGTGAACTGAACGTTTTGTTAGAAAAATGATCTAGGCAACAGAGGGAAATAAGGACTAGAGTGGGGAGATGCAGGGAAATCAGCAAGGAGGAATAATATAAATGCTTGGATCAGCATGGTAGCAGTTTGAAGAGTCAAGGGTAGATTTCAATGAAGTTGTGAAGGTAGAACTGACTGATTTTGGTGGCGGAATGAATATACGGGTTGAATGAGAGAGATGAGTCGAGGATAATGCCAGGTTTGTGGGTTTGTGAGACAGGGAGGTTGATGGTGTTGTCTGTAGTGATGGGAAAGACTGGGGTTTAGGTGGGAAGATGAGGAGTTCTGTTTGGACATGTTAAGGGTGAGGTGTTGGTGACACATCCAAGTAGAGATGTCTTGAAGGTAGGAGGAAATGCGAGATATCAGAGAATGAGAAAGTTCAGGGCTGGAGAGGTAGACTTGGGAATCGGTTAACCCCTGAAGAAAGGTGGTAAAGATGCCTGGGAATACCCAGAGGCAGGAAGGTAGGGGGTTTGACCCAAGAGAACAGGGGGTAGGTGTCTAGCACAGGAATCAGCAACCCAAATAGGCCCAGGTAAAAGTTGGTGCAACTCTGAGGGAGCTCTTCCTGCCAACATGATAAAGAGTGCCTAGGCATTAAGAGCTGCTGTGGACATGTTTTCCATAGGGGCACTTGGGAGGCAGTGGTGATTGGATGAAAAATGGAGAATCACTAACCTATACCCTCGATATCAGGGAAGGGGAAAGGAAGGCAGTGTGGGTATTTCCTCCAGCCAATTTGTCTTCTCATTCCCCTTAGACTTTCCCACTCACACATTGCAGCTTCACAGGGTGGGGAGAATCTTCTTTTCAGAAGGCAGGCATGTTTAAAAGTAAGGACGACAGGCGAGGGAGAACGGAACTCAACCATGAATAAAATCTGTTCTAGGGAAGAGAATAAGGGCATGGAACAAGGAACAAGAGAAACAGCTTGGCCTAGTGGATAGAGCACGGGCCTGAAAGTCAGAAGGACCTGGTTTCTAAATCTGGCTCCGCCACTTGTCTGCTTCGTGACCTTGGGCAAGTAACTTCACTTCCCTGTGCCTCAGTTGCCTCATCTGTAAATGGGGATTAAGACTGTGAGCCCCATATGAGATGGGGTGTGACCAGTTCAGTTTGTTGGTATCCACCCCAGCGCTTAGTACAGTGACTGGCACATAAAAAACACTTAACGAATACCGTTATTATTATCATTATCAAAATTGTACATTGCTCTTGGGTGCTGACTGAACGCACTTTCCTGGCAGGCAGGCTGATGTTGGGGTGGGTTACTCCACCTGTACCCTAGCACTCAGTAAACATTTTATTTGCAACGTAACTGACAAAAAGGAGTCAATTTGTGTTTTACAAGTGTTGGCTGGTGTCTGCACAAATGAATACCAAAACCCTGGAAATGCACTTGTGAGCTGAGAACCTATGCTGTCTCAGCTGTCTCCTGCGTAGCCTAGGCTTAGTCTTCAAAAATGAAAATATTTTGGTTTTGACTTGAATGCAACTGACCATTATCTCAGATGTGAACCATTTTGAAAGTGTTAAATGAAGACCATTCCCCAGCCACTTGTGCTTGCTGTGGGTGATACATGGCTTGGCTTTGGCTGCTAAGAGAAATGCCCAGCACCTCTGAAAATGAACCCAGTTTCTCACCACCTAATGGTCCCACTCTGATTTTTTTTTTTCCATTTGGTGGGACTTTGTTTCAGGTTTCAGAAATTTACACCTGGATGACCAAATGACCCTGCTTCAATACTCCTGGATGTTCCTGATGGCTTTTGCCCTAGGATGGAGATCATACAAACAATCAAATGGAAACCTGCTGTGTTTTGCTCCAGATCTGATTATTAATGAGTAAGTAGTATGTAAGTCATTTTCCGTGTATCCAAAGGCTATTTTTCGGTGCGTACCGTCTTATTGATTGGAGTACTATTGTGTGGGCTAGCAAGTGAATCCCAGCAGCCCAGAAAATTTAGCAATTCTGAGTTTATATTTCTCTGGCAGGTGATGTGAATGTTTAGAGTGGCTCAGTGGAAAGAGCACGGGCTTTCGAGTCAGAGGTCAGGGGTTCAAACCCTGGCTCTGCCAATTGCCAGCTGTTTGACTTTGGGCAAGTCACTTAACTTCTCTGTGCCTCAGTTACCTCATCTGTAAAATGGGGATTAAGGCTGTGAGCCCCTCTTGGGACAACCTGATCACCTTGTAACCTCCCCATCGCTTAGAACTGTGCTTTGCACATAGTAAGCGTTTAATAAATGCCATTATTATTATTATTATTATTATTATTTGGTCAGTCAGACCAAGTACAGGTGCAGGTACAGGTACAGGTGCTTTTGTACAGGTGCTTGACAGAGTTTTTAAGATGTGACTC
The DNA here is from genome assembly GCF_015852505.1 of Tachyglossus aculeatus. Lineage (NCBI taxonomy): Eukaryota > Metazoa > Chordata > Mammalia > Monotremata > Tachyglossidae > Tachyglossus > Tachyglossus aculeatus. Next base: position 43,439,236 of record NC_052101.1, read on the forward strand.
GTGAGCTTCTCAATGGATCGTAGTCGATAGCAGAGAAGGCAGCCTGTACGTATCCTGTTGCTTCTGGTACATACAGAATATTGGACTGGATGGTCCGGTGATCTGGCCCAGGAATGGCCCTGCTCCTGGTCCCGTGGTTTTGTGGCCTTATTTTCCTCAGGTGGCTGCGCTAGTGTGGTTTGACATTTTTATCAACGAAATGGAAGATGCTCACTCAGTTTGTAGGTAACAGTCAGGGAAAGATTCAAATTCCGAATGGTTTTATTCAGATGATGTGATGAGAGACAATAACTCCAATAGCAACAAATTACAGGGATGAAAAGCACTTCTGTTTGCAGGGATCAAGCGCTTGGTACAGTGTTCTGCACACAGTAAGTGCTCAATAAATACGATTGAATGAATGAAAAGCGAACTGGGAAAATACCAGCTGAGGAATGATTTTTGCCTCTTGTCATTGGTTATTTGTGAGCGTGAGAGGGAAAGATGCAGGGTTCACAGCAGACAGCTGAATCAGAGTTATGAAACTACGGGCAATCCTAAAAGGACTCAGTAGGAATGAGGAATGGAGGATCTGAGAGTTCAGTCCGTCAGACCCTTTCTTTGCCCAGGGTCTGTACCCTACCACAGTAAAGGAATGCAAAGAATCTGGAGCGGGATCAGGGAGAGAACCAAAAAGCAGTTTAAAGAGTCGGAAAATGTAAATGAGGGAAAGTAAAGGATTAGTCATGTGGGGAAGAGAATGTTGAGAAAGGGGCTTTAATAACGGTTTTGAAATATGTGAAGGGTCACTGTTCCAATAAGAAGAGGGTGACCACCTTCCAGACCCTCTTGCCAGACAAGAGGAAACGGACCCAAGTGACAGCAGGTGGCATTCAGTTGTGGTGGGAAGAAGTTCTTGCTTTTCCATGGCTAAACCAGGGAAGATGGGGAATCCCCATATCTGGAGGCTCCTTCTGCTGGGAAAGTGTTTGAGAGGTGAGGTGAAGCGAGGCAAGGGGAGGTCAAACCTTGCTCAGAGGAAGCATAAGGCCCTGGGCCCTTTGAGGGTGAGAGAATCAAAGGGGTAGGGTAAAAATGCCCAGGTAGTAGCTCTGCCTTTGCACCACTCCCCAACTTGTCGAACCCCATTCATTTATTCATTCAACTGTATTTTTTAAGCGCTTACTTTGTGCGGAACACTGTACTCAGTGCTTGGGAAAGTACAATACAACAGTAAACAGTTACATTCCCTAGAGGGAGGTGGGGATGGACATCAATACACAAAAAATTAAATTACACGTATATACTTACGTGCTGTGAGGCTGGTTTGATGAAGGGAGAGCAAAGGGAGTAAATCAGGGCGACACAGAAGGGGAGTGGGAGATGAGGAAAAGCGGGACTTAATCTGGGAAGGCCTCTTGGAGGAAATGTGGCTTCAATAAGGCTTTGAGCAGCGGAGGCAGGGGGAGGGAGGGAGAGTAATGGTCTGTTGGATTTGAGGAGGGAGGGTGTTGTCAGAGCGAGGATGTGTGCCAGGGGCTGGCAGCGTGACAGGCCAGATTGGGACACAGTGAGAAAGTTAGCACTAGAGGAGCTAAATATGCAGGCTGGGTTGTAGAAGGAGAGAATTGAGGTGAGGTAGGAGGGTGCTAGGTGATGGACGGCTTTAAAGCCAATGGTGAGGAGTTTTTGTTTGATATGAAGGTGGATGGGCAGCCACTGGAGATTTTTGAGAATGGGGGTGACATGTCCTGAACATTTTTGTAGGAAGATGATCCAGGCAGAGGAGTGAAGTATGGACTGTAGTTGGGAGAGACAGGAGGTTGGGGGGTCAGCAAAAGAGGCTGATGCAGTAATGGGATAGATGAGTGATTGTGCCTATTGGTTGTGGGGCCCAGGTGATGCCACACCAGCCAGTTCTGCCTTTTGATTCATTGTCATATTTATTGAGCGCTTACTGTGTGCAGAGCACTGTACTAAGCGCTTGATGGATAGGGTTGTCCCCCTGAGGCCTAACTGTTGAGATCGTCGCCCTGATAGACTTACCCTCATGCTAGTCCTGGTTCAGGATCTCTTCTTTCCTTTCAACCTTGTGATAGTTTATTTCTATCTGGGCCTTTAGTAAAGGGGTGTGGGAGCAGGGTGGTGGTTTGCCCATCATCGTCATCTTTGGGTTCGATTTAGGCGGGTGGGTAAAACAGTTTAGTTAACGAGTGTCAACTCCACTTGGACAAGAGAGTGGTGTGGAAACAAGGATCCAATAGTGCATGAATAGCTTTCAGGTTTAGAAAATGTTGATAAAGTTGAAGTCAGTTACATTACCATTCACCAGTGTATTGAATCCAGTGTATATAGCTCACCAGTGTATTGAATCCATGAATATCACAAAATTAAAATTATTTTCCATTTGAACCAACATCAAAAGAAAAATTGCCAAATTATTGCATTACTCATTTTTAGTCATTTGGGGCATTTCATTGGGTTTATGTGAGAAGACAAGCACAGGCCTGTTTGTCTTTTTAATCTTATGGGAAAAATGTCAAAAGCCAACCGTGAATTAAAATTGAAGCTTGGCCTAATGTATATTTCTTAAAATGAAATTTGGCAAACTCTCCAAGGTCCCTTGTTCACAGTCTTGGACTAAACAAGTGTTTGGGTCCCGAGTGATGTGATGGTGTATTCCCTATGATCATTTATTTGAGTTTCTAAAATTGATTTTCAAAATGCGGCTTTGAGTTGTTTCTGCTCAAAATGCTTTTGGCCTGCTTGGCTCAGTTTAATTCCTTCTGATTTCTTCCCCAAGCTGAGAGAGTTTACCCAGTTCTGGTTTACACCTTGCATACTCTTTCTGATGTTACTGATCCAAAATTGGAACTAATAACAATCCGAAGTTCTCAATTTTTAAGTTCTCAAAAGTTGAACCTTGACTTTCTCTCCTGCTGGGGCACCGTCAGTCTGTGTCAGTCCAGCAGCCCTGTGACCTGGCAGGGATCCATTGAGGGGTGGCTTTGCTCTGTCATGGCAGGTCCCTGGCAGGAACTGCCCACACTGAAGGGAGGATACCCCTCCTTGAGCCAACAGACAGGGCTGCCTGACCTCACTGCACCCAGACTCTCCATATCACCAATCAGTCCCCTGCTTCCACCCCAAAGACCCTCCTCCTTGCCAGAGTATCCAATACTATGAAATCTGTTCCTTGGTTTATGTCAGACTTCATGAATGGAGTGGCATAGTCCATAGTCCCGGCTCCCCCACATGTCTGCTCTGTGACCTTGGGCAAGTCACTTAACTTCTCTGAGCCTCAGTTACCTCATCTGTAAAATGGGGATTAAGACTGTGAGCCCCACATGGGGTAATGTGATCACCTTGTATCCCCCCAGTGCTGAGAACAGTGCTTTGCACAAAGTAAGCGCTTAACAAATGCCATCATTATTGTTATTATTATTATTATAGCCAAGGTATGGGCTCCTCTAGGCTGTAGGCTTGTTGTGGGCAAGAAATGTGTCAGTTAAATTGTTGTGTTGTACCCTCCCAAGCACTTAGTACAGTGCTCTGCACCCAGTAAGTGCTCAATAAGTATGATTGACTGACTGACTGACCCTTCAAAGTGACACTTTCACTGTCACCACCCCTTGGAAAAGTGCTAAGGGGCTTCCTTAACCTGTGCATCTGAACTCCTTCCCCTGATGGGGGATTTCTCAGGGTGGGACCTAATCAGTTAATCATCCAATGTTACGGATTTTATGGAGCAAGCGGGAGTAATTACGGCACTCCCTGGGGCTCAGAGGCAGACACTCAGTCCTTCTGTTTATAAAGCTTGCCTATCCACAATATACCCATAGTAGTTTCTTAGAGAAGCAGGTGCTGCAGGAAACTGGCTTGCTGTAGCCCATCTTTTGCAACAGGACTTGTCTCCCTTTGTCCCCAGTCCTAGAGTTGAGGCATGTGTTCCCACCCTAGTTAGAGCCAGCTATCATGGGAAGTCTCGGGCAGGAGCCAGCCACCCATTTGACTCCAACCCTAAGCACATGGGTGCAGAACTAGGAAGAGTGTTCCATTTTCCAAATTCTGAAGCCCGAATTCCCAGTCATTTGGCCTTCATGATACAACACCCACAAAAATTAGTGGACATCACCCTAGGCCATGAGCACATCCCACCAGGGAAGGCTGTTCAAGCTGGACTTAATTCCATCTGGGACTCTACCGAGGCCTGGGAGCTCGTCTCAGAACCGTCCATGAGGTAGCTGCCACCATTTTGAGATCCTTTAGTGATTTGCCTAGCTGAGGCTGCCATTTACCAGTGTCATTCACGCTAGGTGGAAAACCCTAAACTGTGAGATTTTTTTGAGAGCTGGTGGGGGGAGGGGTAGCAATCAAATCCTTCCCAGAATAGGGGAAGCGGTGTGGTGACCTTGGCCCAAGTGTTTCCTTCCTCCCAGATCTTAGAGGAGGACTTTAAACTGCCTCAATGGCTTTGTCCCCCTCATCTCTTAATAATAATAATAATAACAGTATTTAAGCGCTTACTATGTGCCAGGCACTTGTACTAAGCACTGGGGTGGATACAAGTATAAATCAGCTTAGACACAGTCCTTATCCCACGTGGGGCTCACAGTGTCAATCCCCATTTTACAGAGGCACGGAGAAGTGAAGTGGCTTGCCCAAGGTCACAGCAAACAAGTGGCAGAACTGGGATCAGAACCCATGACCTTCTGATTCCCAGGCCCGTGCTCTATCCATTACACCATGCTGCTTCTCCCTAGACGTCCCTGGACCTTCTGTACTCAAAAAAAAATGACTTAGTCTTGTCAATTCTTTTTCTTTTATTTTTTTTGCTAAAGAAATCTAAGAGTAGTATTTAAAGCAATACATTCTTTATGCGCATGCTTGATATATAATCTTCAGGATTATCCTGGTTTCCAGGTTATACAGAAAACACTGAACAGGAAATAAACCCCCTAATAAGCTTTAAAAGAAATTATCCTGCAAAGTGATTGACTCCACTAAGATATGTTCATTATGAAATAACAAAAGTGTTAGTCCACTTTGATCCAGACTGGTTTTTAATAAGTAGAGATGCAAACTTTTACTGGCTGCAGTCATTTCTTGTAAACACATTTTTAGATTCACACACTTCCTGAATTGTTTGTCATCTTCCTGAAAGAGATATATGAGATTTGTGTTTATTGGGGTTTTTTCTGAGTTCTAGCTTTTCTCCTAAATGGGCATTTCAGGATTCACCTACTTGTTTTGGGTTTGTTTGTTCTTTTGTCTGTCTCCCCCTTCTAGACTGTGAGCCCGTTGTTGGGTAGGGACCGTCTCTATATGTTGCCAATTTGTACTTCCCAAGTGCTTAGTACAGTGCTCTGCACACAGTAAGCGCTCAATAAATAGGATTGAATGAATGACTGTGTGGAGCTGAGAAATGGGATGATTTTTGGAGTGTGATGAAATGCATATTCAGGTTTTATTCCTGTGTCCTGTAGAGTTTTGAAGAATTTTAAGTGGTTGAGAAAAAGCTACAATGGAAAGAAATGGATGGTGTTTTAAATTAAGCGATTTTAAAAACCCTAATATGTTTTGACGGTCCCAAGAAATGCCATTGGGAATTACTGCCCTTTCCTCAGGCAGGAGGTGGTTATTTAAGAAGTGCAAAGTAATCTCTTTAATGAAGCAAAATGCACTCATCTCCTTCAGATCACAACCACTTTATTAATGATCTTTGCAAGCTGAGCTCCAGTTTGGGCAGAATTGAATTTCTTCAAGGTGGGAGTGAGGAGTGAGCGGGGGGGAGGGGGTTGTCACTTCAGCCATCAGTGTACACCCAGAGACTCCATTTGAGGGTGAATCTTATTGCCATGGTCCACCAGCCAGTTACCAGTGAAATATAAATGATGAGACTGAATGGAGGGCATCAGAGAAGGTGGGACCTGATATCAAACCTAGTACTTTTTTGTGCCAGGAATGCATAAGGAAGCAAGGCTGTCAAATGTAGAGTTGGGACAGAAGTATGTTTATGTAGCCTAAAACAGCCTTATTCAGAATACAGAAGGTTCCAAAAGAATTCTTAAAGTGATTACATTTTGTCTCTCCAGGACCTGTTTGCTTACATATTAGTTGGGTTGAGCTTTCTTCTGTGGTTTCTGTAGTGTGTTACTTCATTCATTCATTCAATTGTATTTATTAAGCGCTTACTGTGTGCAGAGCACTGTACTAGGCGCTTGGAAAGTACAAGTCGGCAACATATAGAGACGGTCCCTACCCAACAACGGGCTCACAGTCTAGGAGGGGAGGACAGACAACAAAACAAAACAGCACTGGATTATCAAATAGTCATGGACCAATCAAAATCCCCAGAAATTTCCTGCCCAATCACTTTGTTCAGCTACTGGTCAAGTATTTCCAAAATAGTAAACACCACTTACATTATAATCTCCGGATACATTTTCCGCTTGCACGGAGCCTGAAATCTGACTAGAAAGTATAGCAGCCATTAGCTGTTAACACCATTCAACATGGGAACCTGAAGGGCTTGTATTGTGCTAATCTGCTTTCAACTTGAGTTTTATTTTTAAAATTTTAACTAAGGACTCACATTCTGGAAAGAGCATGGGCTTGGGAGTCAGAGGTCATGGGTTCTAATCCCAGGTCCATCACTTGTCAGCTGTGTGACTTTGGGCAAATCACTTAACTTCTCTTTGCCTCAATTCCACATCTGTAAAATGGGGATTAAGACTGTGAGCCCCACGTGGGATAACCTGATCGCTTTGTATCCCCCCGCCCCAGCACTTAGAACAGTGCTTGGCACATAGTAAGTGCTTAACAAATACTATCATTACTATTATTATTCAAAAAATTTTAACCCCCATTTCCAAAATCAAGTAGACTCTGACGATATGTTTCTTGGTTCTTCCTCCTGGATTTCTTGAGTAAGACCATTTTGGTTGGATTTGACCTTGTTCCATTCCCTGTAACCCAGAGTGTCGTCCGCATTTCACAGGCAGAGAATGAATTTACCCTGCATGTATGACCAATGTAAGCACATGCTTCTGGTGTCCACTGAACTTCAACGGCTCCAGGTTTCATACGAAGAGTATCTCTGCATGAAAACCTTGCTGCTTCTCTCTACAGGTAGGCAAAATTTTAATTGTTTAGCTGAAGGAAATGTATTTCTAAAGCTAAGCACCAGTTCTCTCCTGAAAAATTCTAGAGTGTAAAAAAAAAAAGTAGTACGTCTGCATCACTCTATAGTAATGGTAAGAGAAGAAAATGATAATTTAGTTAAAATGCCCTAATAATAATATCCACAGTTAACACAAGTGCCCTTTTCTTATCCATTTTTATAGTTGTAAATGAATTCTGGGTAAAACTTTTTTTTTTTCTAGTTACAAAGTGGAGTGTGTCTGTGAGCTATTGGACCATTATGAAAGGTGGCCTTTCACATCTAACCTGATGTGAAGTCTTTTTTCCAGAGAAGCTATCTCTGACTTGTCAATGCTACATCCCAGCCAACTCTGCGTACCAATGACCCATTCAAAGACTGGGGAAATGTTGATAGGAGTTTAATTTGTATGTGGAGGGATGCCAAGAAAAATCTTCAAGCACATTTTTTCAACAAGAGTCTGCCCAGTCAGCACAGATGTTAGAATTTCCAAGGGAGCTTTAGGGGAGAGCCCTGGAGAAGAGAAAAAGGGAGGAATAAGACATGGTCATTCAATTGTATTTTTTGAGTGCTTTCTATGTGTAGAGCACTGTACTAAGTGCTTGGGAGGGTACAATATAACAGAATTGGTAGTATCACATTCCCTGCCCACAATGAGTTTATCTAGAACTCGTTATTGGGAGGGAATGTGTCTGTTTCTTGATATATTGTACTCTCCCAGGTGCTTAGTACAGTGCTTTGCACACATAAAGTGCTCAGTAAATGTGATTGAATGAGTAGAGGACTGATCATAAACATCAAATATCATTTACCATTTGTTGATTAGGAATATTTGTCTTCTACTTCCCTCCAGCCCACACACAATGGGCTCATCTGTAAAATGAGAGCCCAGGTTCTTCTGGGAGCTGGCAGTACTTTTGAACCTCACAATCAATCAATCAATTGTATTTATTGAGCGCTTACTGTGTGCAGAGCACTGTACTAAGCGCTTGGGAAGTACAAGTTGGCAACATATAGAGACAGTCCCTAAAATGACTCCTCACAACATAGCATGCTAATCCTGTTGGTTTGGTGCAATTTCAAAATGTTTCTTGGTTAAATCAGATCCACCCATCGCATCTTCTGAACTCCATCTCATACCCTGATCTCTCAAGATTCAGTCATTTACCCCAGGTCACCACCAGTTTTCTACCTGGGCCCCTCACCTTTCTGATTTTCCCATTACTGGTGACAGTTACCACTATCCTCTCTGACCCTCCCTATGCTTTACTACGTTGGGGCCATTTTTGACCTTCATCTCCCATTTATTCCTACTCTCTTGGGCGCTCTTCCCTATATCCTCTCTGCTATCATGTCCTGCCAGTTATTTTTTTGTGATATTTGACCAACCCATCTAGAGCCACTCTCCTAGCACAAATCCATAACACCTCACTACTGAAGTCATCCTTCCCCTTAACTCCCCAAAGTCAAACCACAGGTTAAGTGATCACCCCTTCTTGTCGTCCCCACTGTGCTTCCCCAACCACATCCCTCCTTCAAGACCCTTCTCTCCCAGTCACAGCATTCACCTCTGCTTTCTTACCACTTTTGCCCATAAGTGAGAGGGTACATGTTCATCATGTTTCTGATGATCCGGGTTTGTTTTTTTTTCAAATGTACATGCCCACCTTCTCACTTCCCATAACACTGAACACTCCTTGAATAGTAAGTGCCTTATGTGTCAATCAATACCATGGATGGTGTTGCTCACAAGTAGTTTTCATCTTCGAGCTCTAATTCATATCCATGTATTCACTCATTCATTCATTTAATTGTATTTATTGAGCACTTACTGTGTGCAAAAGCACTGTTCTAAGCATTTGGGAGAGTGCAATATAACATCAGAAACATTCCCTGCCCACAACGAGCTCATAGTCTAGACGGGGTGACAGACATTAATATAAATAAATAGATAAATAACAGATATATATATCTATCTATATAAATAGATAGATATATATGCTATGAGGAAGGGAGTATTGTACCCTGTTGCATCTGTGGGCAGCAATACTGATATAAATTTAGCAAAAATATGTCCCATTATGTCGGTAAATAGAAGGCTGGTGGTCATGGACTTTTAAAACTAGACAGTCTAGAAACTGTTGACTATCCTAGTGAGCTCATCTATTTGCTTAGCTGAAGCACTAAATACAGTAGAAGCATATTCCAACTCTCGTTGCCCAACAGAATTCGGACTTACATAACTCTGCTATGAGTTGTTCACCTCAGTGTCCTGGCAGAGGCCCCAATACGGCCTTTCTCTTCCCAGCGCTGAAATTAGGACAAACAGTCTTTTGATCAGAATACATAGGGTCTCTAACTTTGCCGCTCCAAATCTTGGCATTTTCTGTGAGTGGCAGCCACTGTGGAAAGGGCGGAAGAGCCAGGACAGGGTGGGGCCTGTGCCCCAACTCCTGTAGGGGCCCCCGAATCTTCGGTTCAAATCCTTTCCCGGAAAAACATGCGCCGCCCTACCCCAAGGCCTCCCAGGTCCGGGCATTTGAGCTACCGGTAGAGAAGGAGGTGGCGGCAGCCAGGGAGGCAGGCCAGTCTTCTGCTTATAAAAAACCTCTGTTCCCTTCTGAATTGTGGTCACTTTGCTGGTGATTTTAGTGTTTCAGGGCCAGTCTATCACAATGGCGGTGAACTCGAGCTGCAGAAACATCTCTCTTGAGAGAAATTGAATCAGATTGTTTAATCTCTTTTAGGTCTTCTCCCCATTCCCCTTTGCGGGCTCTGGGCCTCTGATTGTGGCCGCCGTTAGAGATGCAGTGCTGAACTGGTTGGACCATTTGGTCTGGATCGGTGTGACTTGGGCTCACTCTCCTTTGTGGGGTGTATTGATTGCGGCAATAGCAATGCCTTTGGTTTCACACAGCAACATTGTTGGAATTATATTTTCGTAAATGTCCCTTTATTACTCAAAGTGCTTGCTTTGTGCATAGTAAACTTACTGTACTAAGCACTGAAGAAAGGCATGGGCAAGAAATAGCAGCGGCAGGCTTAGTGAGTAAAGAACGCCAGTGCTGACATAAACATTCAGTCCACCACTACAGAAAAGATGTTCCAAGGCCCGTTGACACATCCAGCCCATTGTTCTGATGGTTGGCAGGGCAGGCTTCTCCCCACCTCTGCTCTTGGCAGGTGGTGGGGAGGAGGAAGAAAGGGGAGAACAGGGGCCATTCCGTGAAACCCGATGCTCCTCCACAGGGGTCATTCTCCAGCAGTGGTAGCGGCCACCCCAGGAACTGAGGAGCCCCAATTCCCCAGAGCAGCTAGCGAGCCCAACACCCACCCGCACGAATAAACCGAAGTCTTACCGTCAATTGTTTCCCTCAGGTAGAGTGCACCTGTGTGTGTCTGACTTCAGCAAGCAAAATTAACTTAAATTCCATCCATTCTTTCAGTACCCAAGGAAGGCTTGAAGAGCCAGGCCCTCTTTGACGAAATCCGCATGACTTACATCAAAGAGCTGGGAAAGGCCATCGTCAAGAGAGAGGGGAACTCCAGTCAGAACTGGCAGCGATTCTATCAACTGACAAAACTTTTGGACTCCATGCACGATGTAAGTTTAAGACACAATTCTAAGACCGCGGAAGTGGCTGGGGGACTGGAGAACAGGCCACCTGTTGGGCCAGCTAATGTAGAGGACAGAGAGTTGGGGAGACCCTCTTCCTTCCCCAAGGGCATTCACAGTTAAGCCATCATTACAGTGTATCTTCAGAGCTGAGGTTTCTGCTGTTTTGGCACATTTCCACATTTATTTTGATGGGTATGTATTTGTGCATATAATAATAATAATGATGATGGCTTTTGTTAAGCGCTTACTATGTGCCAAGCACTGTTCTAAGTGCTGGGGGGGATACAAGGTAATAAGGTTGTCCCACATGAGGCTCACAGTCTTAATCCCCATTTTACAGATGAGGTAACTGAGGCCCAGAGAAGTTAAGTGACTTGCCCAAAGTCACACAGCTGACAAGTGGCACAGCTTGGATTAGAACCCATGACCTCTGACTCCCAAGCTCAGGCTTTTTCCATTGAGCCACGCTGTTCGTCTATGCTGCATATGTGTTTTCAACACTTCCAGTGGTGGGATACAGTTACGTTAGGAATCATCTTTCATTTAACATATTACCCTCATACAATCAATGCCTACAAGCAGTATTAATGATAATAATAGTGGTATTTAAGCACTAACTATGTGCCGAGTACTGTTATAAGCACTGGGGTACATACAAGGTTATGAGGTTGAACACAGTCCCCTTCCCACATAATAATAATTATTATTTTATTTCTGAAGTGCTTACTATGTGCTAAGTGCTTACTGTACTAAACACTGGAGCTCACAGTCTTAATCCCCATTTTACAGATGAGGTAACTGAGGCCTAGAACCAGGTCCCCCAGCAGTCCCGTGGTGGAGCTGGGATTAGAACCCCTGTCCTCTGACTCCCAGGCACATCCTCTTTCCACTAGGCCATGAGTCATTGCCCCGTAAAACTCAAAAAATGCAAAAAAATTCCATTATAAATTGACTAAACTGAGGGCATGTATCAATGTCAGTGGTATTTATTGAGCACTTACTATGTGCAGAGCACTATACTAAGCCCTTGGTACTAAGTATATACTAAGTATATACTTATACTAAGCCTTGGATGAAGCACAGTCTCTGCCTGTAGGAAGTCAGCAGTCTAACAGGGACAATTAGAGGCAGGATATTTGACTACAAACTCTAAGAACAGTGCAGGATTGTGAGCTCTTTCCATCTTATTTTTAATCTTCCAATTAGGCCTGTCACATTAGTACATTCTTCCTACTACCATTCCTTGTGAATGTTGAATGCCTCCTCTTTTTTATTTCATTATTATTGTTTTATTTTATTATTTGGAGAGGTATTTGTTAAGTAATTACTATGTGCCAGGCACTGTACTAAGTGCTGAGGTTTTGTCTTGTCTTATGCTGTTGAGTTGTTTCCGACCCACTGAGACGCCATGGAAACATCTCTCCCGGAATTCCGCGCCTCCATCTGCAGTCGTTCTGGTAGTGGATCCATAGACTTTTCTTGGCCAAACTAAGGAAGCAGTTTACCATTGCCTCCTTCCGCACAGTTAACTTGAGTCTCCGCCCTTGACTCTGTTCCATGCTGCTGCTGCCCAGTACAGGAGAGTTTTGACTTGTAGCAAATTGCCTTCCACTCGCTAGCCACTGCCTGAACTAGGAATGGAATGGGTAGGCCTCTACCTGACTCTTCCTCCTAGAATTGAGACTGGTAGAATACTGGAAACTCTCCAGGTGTGACCCTGAGAGGGGAAGTGCTGAAGTTAAGTACAGGCTAATTACATGGACACACAGTCCATGTTCCATGTCCCACATGGGGCTCAAGAGTTTTAATCCCCATTCTACAGATGAGGTAACTGAGGCCCAAAGAAGTGACATGCCCAGAGTCACCCGACAAGTGGCAGGGCTGGGATTAGAACCCAGCACCCTTTGACTCTCAGGCCTGTACTGTATCCACTAAGTCACCCTGCTTGCCAAGTCTACCTCTCCAAACAAGTGGAAATGCTGCTTCATTTAAACATTGAGAGATTCTGCCTAGGAGCCTTCCTTGGTTAGTGGGGCCTCTGCCACCAGCCAGGAGAGGTTGTGAGGTGCAGATTTTTTAAGGTAGGATAAAGCACATCGGGATTGGTCTCTTGGACAGGTAATGTTAAGATTAACCACTGTTTACCTCTCTTTGCAGGTAGTTGAAAATCTCCTAAGCTATTGCTTCCAAACCTTTTTGGATAAATCCATGAGCATTGAGTTCCCGGAGATGTTAGCCGAAATCATCAGCAATCAGATACCAAAATATTCTAACGGAAACATAAAAAAACTCTTATTTCATCAGAAGTGACTGCCTTAATATGAAAAGGTTGCCTTAAAGAAAGTTGAATTTATAGCTTTTATTGTACAAACGAATAGATTCGCTCATTTCTGTCCTCGCAACGGTGTTTCTTTTGTAATTATGCACTACACGTGGTTTATAGAGGGCCAAGATCCGGGCTGTAACAGCCGTCGATTGATCACTTCTCGGTGATTGGCAGGGAGTGGGGGGGAGGCCGGAGGGGAGGAAAGTCCTGGGAATTGGCCTGGCCCCCAGGCCTGCCCACAGAACCCCGGCTCTGAGTGTTGAACCTTCTGCTCGATAGCAGCTGGAGAACATTTTCTAGAAAGTTTTTTTTTTTTGGTCGTGGTTTTTTTCTCCCCCTGTATAGTTGAGATAGTGTTTTGATTTATGCATGTAACCTGAAAAAGAAAAAAAAGTTTACAAGTGTATATCAGAAAAGGGAAGTTGTGCCTTTTATAGCTATTAGTGTCTGGTTTTAGCAATTTCCTTTACCTTTCTATACCGTGAACTGGCTTGGTCATTTTTTTTCTTACATCATTTTTTGTATTCAAGTTGCCTGTTGTACAGCTGTTTCTTTTTAAGGTGGGCAGCTAGCTCCTAGCTCTCCGGAAGGAACTCTAAACATGAATCTCAACGTATCCCGTGTGTGAAAATGGGTCGGTGCTTCTACCGTGATGGCTTTGGGCCGGCAGGCAAAACCACAGCCATTTAACCTTTCGGGAGACTTTGCCAGTCTCCGCCTATTAACTCTTGACCGAAAAGTCCCATTTTGTATATATCGGCATCAACACACTGAATATACAGGTCTGTGCAATGGAACCATCCCACCTGGTCTCTGGAGCCCAGAGCCGCAGCCAAGCCCCGAGCGGACGCTCAGTAAGTAGCCTTGTTGGTGGTGAATCTCTTCAAAGGACGAGCAAGCACTTAATGCCCCAGCTGTACCAAGGCCAGCCTTGAGCCGGGTGATGAGGAAGAGCGTTCCAGTTGAGAATGTCCAGCATGACTTCAACTGAGTTATGCTTTCAAGCAGAGAACTTCAGTCTTACTCCATCCTTAAAGGTGCCCAGGCAGGGATCCAGTTGGAAGGGTCCTGCTCGCCCCTGGCACTTGTGGGTGTGACTTCAAATGCCATTTCCTCTTGCTAATCCTCCCTCCCCCGCGGTTGGCGCGGGCGATAAAGCAGGTCCCGACTCCGTCCTCAAGGTCACTGGCTGGAAAGGTGTACCCGTGGTTAGACGCCCATTTTCACATTCCCATCTGTCACTGATCAGTTCATCTTTCCTGGAGTCCAGGGAAGTTCAGCTACTGAGTTTGTGGTTTGGAATTGTGTCCGACTTCTTGTCTTTGTGAGGCTCCATCTTCTCATCGATTACTCTGTGTGCCATATAATTACCATAAGTCTTGTGAATTTCTCCTTGTCACCGTTGATAATTCTATTTTAAACAATTTAGAAGCTGTAGTAGCCCTTTCTGTGTGCACCTTATGACCTTTCTGTCAAGTCAAAACATACATATTTACTAAAGCCACTCTAAATTTGATTTCTACTCAGTGGCCAAATTGTGTGTAATAGAAACTGAAAAACAAATCATCTAAATAATATTAAAATATGAAACTTCTAATATATTTTTATATTTAGTTCTAGTTTCAGATATATATCATATTGGTATATTCACTAATCTAGGAAGAAAAGGGAAGGGCTACTGCAGCTTTAAATGCAATTTATTAAAATGATTGTAAAATAGCTTGTATAGTGTATAATAAGAATGATTTTTAGGTGAAATTGTTTTATCATGACACATGCTATATATTTTTTGTAGGGGGTCAAAGAAATGTGGAAGGGCAGCGAGAGGCAAAGATTTTTTGGTTTGTGTGAGCGTTGATCCTGGAAACAAAGCGAGCATTCTAGAGAGAGTGTGAAAAAAGGTGTGGCGATATAGGCTGGGCCTGGCTGCAGTTGCAGGGTTCTGGTCCCCCCCCCCCACCAACCCCAATGCAGTGGGAGGGTCTGCATCTGGGCCCCTAACTGGAGAGCGGAGAGCCAAGCACAAGGTTGCGGGCACCGTCTGGACCCTGGGGTCCCTCACCATACAGCAGAGCAAAAACAAACAGCTTGAGAAGTTTGGCAATAAATAAAGCATACAGGTACCAGCAATATGTAAATACGGCACATCCTTTTTTTTCCCATAGGTCATCACAATACACTAATTCCTTTCTGGCATACCGCAGAGAGCTCATTTCCAAGAAAAGGGGCGTGGAGGCTGTGTTTTTGCGGCATCTATTTGAATGCTATTCTCATAAAATGTTATCTTCAGGAGCTTGGAGAAACGATCATGTTTAATAAAAAAAATGTAATCATTGTAATCATTTTGAATGATCTCTGAAGGGTATGTTCATTGCAGAGTGCCTAAGATGAATGTCAAAGTATTTTTTAAGTAGCTGCTGGTAACTCACCTGAAGGGGAGATGATTCTTCCGGGCTTGAAAAGGAGGTACTGTTCAAAGACCAGTGGGACTCCGTTTCTCCCAAGAGGCTCTAGAAATGTAAATTATTTCTCTTTTAGGGAATGTTACACAATTGGAAATGGAATGTGTCACTTCTTTTCATCCCAGCAACCTCAGCCTGCCAAACCTTTCAGGCAGTGCTGGGGTGAGAGGAGAGCAAAGACAGGGATGGGCCTAAGGCCTAAGGCCTTACTTAGATGGGCCTTACTAAGCCTACAGTAAGCCCATGGACTTGTCTCAAAATCCACATGTCTCTTGAGGCTGTTTGCTAGGGTGAGGCCCTGTTGCAGTGGTTGCCAGGGGCAGAAAGTGTGAGGTTGGTAGCTCTGTGCAGATGCTTATGGCTCACAGTGAGGGACTGCACAAGAACATACGTATTTGAAGTCAACCTTTGCCCCCATCTCTGGGGGATTCGGTTTTGCCATCCCAGAAATGCTCCTGGGTAAAGCTGGGAGATTTGGACCACCGCCCCCCCCCCCCCCCTCCACCATCAAGTTCTTACTTGGGAGGGGCAAGCCAGTGGGGAAATGTAATGCATGCTGAATATGGGAAATGAGCTGCATGAAACTGCTTAGAGCACCAGGCGGTGCCTAGGTGGGGCCGGAGGCTAGGAAGGCTGACCCGAAGGTGAGGGCTGACTTCCCAAATTTCTGACCTTCGGGACACAGAGGCAATCGGCCAACTCCCTGATGTCCCTTCCCGTGGAGCCGAGGGGGAGCATCCCCAGTGCAAAAGCAATCTGATCAACACCTGAGAAACTGCCCTCCTTTCTTCCCCTTTCTACAGGCCAAGCCAGGGCAGCATGGGAATAAATCCATCGCCACCTCCTGGCACGAGTGTCACAGCCCCCACATGCATTTGCCACATTGTGCCAAGGTCAATGGCAGTTTCCAGCAACGGGATCGGCCCCAGGCTACCCTGGGCCTCCAACACCAGTCGTTTGCCCCCTCTCTTCCAGATGTTGGATTGTTCACCTACTGAACCGATAGATCAGAGGTCAGGAGTAAAAAACGCACAGAAACCCAAAGTAGGTTCCCGTTGTGCTTGGTCGCCCTGAAGGGCTCTGCCCGCAGGGGCCAGGAGTGGTGGGGTTGGCTTGTCTAGCCGGGCCTAGCTCCAGGACTGGGCAAGAGGGAAGAGATGTCAGAACAGGGAATGAGGTGGGGAGTCCTAGTCCTTTTGAAACAGTTTTACAAAGCGGATCACAAGGTAAGCTAAATGGTTCCAAATGTCATCACTTCGCCCAGGGTCTGGCCCCTGGTTGGCAAACACTGCTGTGATGATAATGAGAACCAAGTTTTCCGGAAAGGAATAGAGCCTCTTGATGAGTGCTTGAAATAAGGCTTTTGTTTCCTAATTCAAGGCTGTGTGTGTCTGAAACTATCCGTCCCCGCACCCCTGGCATAACTTGCTAAGTACGTATAGATTCCAGTGTGTCAATATTCTATTTTGTATATTAAACAAAAGCTATATAATGGGGACAAATCTATATTATACTGTGTATGGCATTATTAAAAAGCTTTTTCATTATTTTTTATCACAGTAATTTTAAAACCATGTAAAAAATTAAAACCAGTGACTCCTGTTTAAAAAAGAAAAGTTGTAGTTTTTTATTCATGCCGAATAACTCTGTAGTAAAAATGTCTTTTCACCTACTCAGTGAAATGTTGGACTGTAAAATCTTGTGTGGAACTGTTTAACTTTTATTTTTCATTTAAATTTGTTGTTCTGGTAATACCAAACCACACATTTGTACAGAATTTGCAGTAAATGTTAGTCATTTACAGCAATGCCGAATTATTGGACAGAAATCATAATAAAAACCTGCTTTTTTATTTAAGCGAGTCATAATGCTTTGCAATGCTCCCATCCCGAAGCTGAAACAGGTGTGTCCACCTCAGATCTAAAATGCCTTTCCAGAGTTAGTGGTGTTTTAGTGGAGAAGGAGTTTAGGGGAAAGCTTTCAGTATGGGACCCCCAGGGGATTCCCATAGGAAAAAAAATGCATAATTAAAAAAAATGCATAATTTAAGTCCCAACCTCCCGCCTTTCAAACATAATTTACCAAGCACACTAGAGGCCTTACCCCATTCATGCCTTTGTTTTTGGGATAGAGCACTGTCCCTGGCCAGGTGCAAGGGAGAAGATATTTGCTCTGAGAAATGTCTGTTTTGCTAGTGGAAACATCTCTTGGAGGAGGCAGCCAGAGAGATGAAATACTAAAAGTAAAGAGGGCAAAAGAGACTTTGCTTTTCATTAACTCTTGCTTCCCCAGGGTTCCACTGTTCCCCCATGCTCCTTCCCTACATCTGGTCTGTTGGATGGCAGTTCCCATATCAAACCCACTTTTAAGTCACTGTCACAAAGTAGAAGAGAAATCTTTACTAGGCGCTACCAAATTAATGCTACTTAGATCCTATTCTTAACTTTAAAACCAAAGCTCCCAGAGGAGCCTTTAATGCCGCAGGTCAGTATGAATGATTTTAGATAGCGAAGACACAAATAAAAATGCTTCTTATCCATGTCAGATCTGGCCAAAAAACATTCATTATTAAAAACTCACATTCTCATTATTAAAAACTCACATTTTCCGGCAGGAACAAAGATCCAAACGCAGGAAATAGTCCAGATGTGCCCATTCTTCTACGGGCCGAAGGTGAGGGAGTCTCCTGAGGTTCAATCCTGAAATGTCACACACCTATGGGGAGGAATTGATTATACTGAGAGGGCATGCCCCAGGCATGTCTTGTCAGAAAACTTCCCCCATTGATGCAGGAGGAAAAAAAATGGGACTAGAACCCAAGATAAGCTCTTTTCCCTGGGTCTACAGCGAGCCAGGGCTTTGGCCTCTTTCCTCAAATAACTACCCAGAGCAACTCCAGAGATGATCTTGGTCCCAGCTACACAGTCCCACCAGCTAGGAAGTTCTCTGTTTGGACAGAGTTTAACCTTTCAGCTTTGCCCTCCCTGCTACAAGATGATCCATCCAAATTTCCTGCATCAGTGTCAGTGGGCCACACCAGAGAGTCCCCCCCCACCCCCTTGACAGGCCTTGATTCCCTGTCCCAGTTTCTGGCCTGTACCTCTCTGGGTCCAAAATTCCAGCTGGGATGCGTCAGCGAGGGATTCTTGGCCTAGCAGTGTCTGCACAAACCAAAACTCAGTCACCGCTTGCCACATTTGGCTTTATGGCCCCCTGCTCTGTAAGCAAGGATGCTCATTGTTAGACTTCAAGCTCATTGTGAGCAGAGATGTGTCTGTTACATGGGAAGCAGTAAGGCCTAGTGGCAAGATCATGGGCTTGGGAGTCAGAGGTCATGGGTTCTAATCCCAGTTCCGCCACTTGTCTGCTGTGTGACCTTGGGTAAGTCACTTAACTTTTCTGTGCCTTAGTTACCTCATCTGTAAAATGGGGATTAAGAGTGTGAGCCCCAAGTAGGTCAGGGACCTGATTACCTTGTATCTTCCCCAGTGCTTAGAACAGTGCTTGACACTTAGTAAGCGCTTAACAAATACCATAATTATTATTATATTGTTACACTGTATTCCTCCAAGTGCTTAGTACAGTGTTCTGCACACAGTAGGCGCTCAGTAAATACAATTGACTGACTGCCTCTGGGCCCAGCCGCAGCTTTGCATCCTGAGAAGTCTGGAAATTTGCTCTACCGCTGGTGCTGCTGAGCTTTAGTCACTGCCAAGTTTGCCCCAGGTGATTATATTATTTCGCCAGTCAGCTCTAGCCCATCCTGGTCCTGAGGGGCCAAGAGCCAGCTCTGGGCATAGCCAAGCCACCACATTATACACCTTGCAGCTGTGCCCTTGGTTTAGGCAAAATGGCTGCACATTTGACCGGCCAAGCAACTCACAGAAGGTGCACAAAGCTCCAGAATGATATTGTGGACAAAATGAATAAGCAAGACCAGAACAACTGTTGAAACTTACTTGGTCACCTTCCATTTGGGCTGTGTGGCCTGTGGAAAGGGATAGCAGGAAGTTGTGGACTCCTTGTTTTTTTCTGAGGTTTCCCAGTGAAATTAGAGCCCTCCAAGGGACTGTTTGAGGGAAATTTTCTCCTTTTCTGGAGGTGAAAGTCCAAGCAGAAATGCCAACTCCTGCCCAGGAGACCTTAAGAAAAAGAGATGAGCAACAGATTGCCTCACGTCCGAGGTCTAAAAGTCAAACTGACCAATTGCAAACACTTGACATTTCTCCCAATCAAATTGTGCTTGTCAACAAACACAAATGTCCTAAACCCTGGGGCAACCATAGTACCGGGCCTGTGACTACCCACGGACTCTCCCTTCCTTGATAGAGACAGGACAATTAGAAATCGAGCCCAGGTCTTGACAGGTCAGTGACAACCCGGTTGCCCTCAGGCCCACCTCCCAGCCTCTCCTCCAAGAGGCCTTCCCTATGCCCTCCTTTCTTCTTCCCACTCCCTTCTGCATCTCCCTGACTTTTCTCCCTTTATTCATCTCCCGCCCAGCCCCACAGCATTTATGTCCATATCTCTAATTTATTTACATTAATGTCCATTTCCCCCCTCTAGACTAAGTTCTTGTGGGCACAGACCGTGTTTATGGTTGTATTGTATTCTGCCAAGCCATTAGTACAGTGCTCTGCATGCAGTAAACAATAAATATGACTGAGCGACTACACCTTCCAGCCTCCAGAGGTGCAGCACGACCATGAGGCAGAGGCCGCTGATGCTATTTCAGAACCGATAGTTCTGCTTGGGGCCGTCGGCCAGACTAAAGTCTCGATGTCTGTATGCACCCCATCCCTGGCTAACCGACAGTTTGAGGGGTGATTGGAAGGTCACCGCTTCACACCTCCATGTTTAGTTTCAGCTTCCGCCTTGCTGTGCCGCCTCCACAAAGTGGATTGGTCGTGAGGGGATGTCTCACCGTCAATCTTGGCAATAAGTCCCAGGGCCTGCACTTAGCAGCCTGAGAAAAGTTCCTTGGACATCCCCACATCACACAATACTAAGGAGGAACAAGTGATTTCTGTTGGAAAACGGGTCAAGGCTTTTCCTTTCAGAGGGAGGAAGGCACCGGTGTCCTTTCCTGCCTACGCTGGCCCAGGAGGCTCTGCAACCCGTTACGTGCTAGGCCGAGTGGAGTTCGTTACAACCGGAGTGACATGAAAGAAGAAACAAACAAGGTTTGATGTGTGAATCCATCAGTGGCATTCATTGAGAACTTACTGCGTGCTGAGCCTTGCACTAAGCATTAGGGAGAGTACAATACAATAAGAGTTAGTAGGCCTCATTCCTGCCCTAAAGCATACAATCTAGTGGGGATCTCAGCTGGCGGTGTATTTTCTAGTCACTGCTGGAGTGCCAACGCAAGAAGTCACACCTTCTGTTTCCCCAAAAGCTCTCCTTGACTTGGAGAGCTTGGGCAGGGGGAAAAATCTCTCAGCCGAACCCGGGTTCTTCATTCATTCATTCATTCAATCACATTTATGAGCACTTACTGTGTGCAGAGCACTGTACTAAGCGCACTCCAGTGTGAGCCCATTCTACATCCATATTTGCTCTCGGGCTCCGTGGAATGATGAGTCAGTCCATCACTTGTATTTTCTGAGCAGACAGTGTGAGCAGAGCCCTGTACTAAGCACTAGGGAGAGAACAACACAATAGAGTTGGTGGAATAAATGCAGTTGGAGTCATTCAAATGCATCTATTGAAAGCTTACTGTGTGCAAAGCACTGTACTAAGCGATTAGGAGAGTGCAATATAACAATGAACAGGTGCATTCCCTGCCAACAATGAGCTTACAGTCTAGAGTTGGAGAAAGTGAGCCCCCCGACAGTCAACCCTCATGGGCCGGGGTGGGGTGGGACCTCGACTTGTGGGATTGGCTGGCCAACTGGCCTGTAGTTGACAGGGAAGTCAGCCACACAACCTTTCGTACCCCTGCCTCTTGGTTTTGGCCAAAGGAAGGTGCACTTTGAGCCTGGAACCAATGGGCACTTTTCAGTTGGAGCTTTTCATCCTGTCAAAAGATCCATCTCGGCCTGGCCCTATGAGTTTACTGTGATGCCCCTCCCCACTGCCAGACAGGTGCCAGAGCATCAAGCTTCTAGAGGAAGGGCTGTGGGGGACCACCACAACATCCCGTAGATCCTTCCCCTGGGGCATAGAGGGGGCGGTCCGTACCCTCCCTTGGCCCTAGTGCCACAGGGAGTGCACAGTGGCCCAATGTGTCCAGCTGAGCTGCTTTTAGAAGCAGGACGGCCTAGTGGAAAGAGCACAACATGGGAGTCAAGACCAGGATTATAATTCTGGCACTGCCACTCATAATAATAATATAATAATAATGGCATTTATTAAGCGCTTACTATGTGCAAAGCACTGTTCTAAGCGCTGGGGAGTTTACAAGGTGATCAGGTTGTCCCACGTGGGGCTCACAGTCTTAATCCCCACTTTACAGATGAGGGAACTGATGCTCAGAGAAGTTAAGTGATTTGCCCAAAGTCACACAGCTGACAAGTGGCAGAGCTGGGATTTGAACCAATGACCTCTGACTCCAAAGCCTGTGCTCTTTCCACTGAGCCACACTGCTTCCCCAATCTGCAGTGTGACCTGGGGCAAGTCACTTCACTTCTCTGTCCCTCAGTTTCCTCATTTGTAAAATGGGGATTAAGACTGTGAGCCCCACATGGGACAGGGATTGTGTCCAACTGAATTATCTTGTCCCTACCCCAGTGCTTAGTATAGTGCCTGCCTAGGAACCAATGCCACAATTAACCAGTACCACAATTCTAGAAAAGCTTAGTCTCAGAAAGCAGAAGTGGCCCCGCTCTGTGTGGCTGCTTTGGGGACTCAGGACTGGGATAACCACCAAGCCTGTCTAGAAGGCAGAGTGTTCTGGAGGAATGGTCTGAATTACTGGAATTCTATTGGAATAACAGGGACTTCATGGATTGTAGCATGAGGCTCCTTGCAGTCAGCTAATCCCACACCTGCAGCTGGGAAGTTAAGCTGGTGGCCGCAGTCAACAATAACCCAGGAGTCCAATGGCGTCCTAGGTGGTACCCCCAGGGGACAGCCATGCAAGCAGGGGACACTATATAAGCGGCATGGCAAAGTGGATAGAGCACGGCCCGGGAGTCAGGAGGTCATGGGTTCTAATCCTGGCTCTGTTACTTGTCTTCTGTGTGACCTTGGGCAAGTCACTTCTCTGTGCCTCACTTACTTCATCTGTAAAATGGGGATCAAGACAAGGAGCCCTGTGTGGGACAGGGACTGTGTCCATCCCGATTTGCTTATATCCACCCCAGTGCTTAATACAGTGCCTGGCACATAGCTCATAATAAATACCACAATTATTATCATTAGTATTATTATTATCATCATTGCAGCAGCACTGAGCCAGGCCCAAGGAAAAGCCAGCCCATGCCTTCTGCTTCTGAGGGAAATGACTCAGAACTGGGCCTAACCCAGATGGGCTAATGGGCCCATAACATGGGGCTAATTTCATGTGCCAGGGCCTGAGGCACATTTTGGCTCTGCTTACCTGGATAGACCTCCCATGATCAGAGGCAGGGGTCAGCAGATAATGAGCATGTGTGGAGGTTCTGGCTCCAATCCCTGACCAGGACTCTTGGAGGCTCTCCAGAAGGTGAACTGCACAGTGAGGCATCAGAGTGTTTCATTAGGTATCACCAGGCATGATACTCTCAATCTCTGTTCTGAAACAACAAGGCAAAGTCATCATGATTGGCAGTTGAGGCCTCAGGGTACTCATGTCTTTCCTCCCACTTTGACCCTCCTCACTGCCTGAAGACAGATGCTCAGTAAGTAGAGTGGTCCAGATGGTTTGGAAGTGGGATGCCCATGCTTTCTGATGGCCTGGGAGTCATCATGATTGGCAGCTGAGGCCTCAGGGCACTCGTGTCTTTCCTTCCCCTTTGACCCTCCTACTGCCCCTGTTCTGGCTGCCAGGACCCAAGGCGCCCAAGTCCAGCAGGTAATAGAGACAGTAATGGGAGATGCTCCCAGCCATTTGGGATGAGGTGGTGCTGAGGTCCTGGCTCAGAGGAGGGTTGGGGATGGGAGTGGGACCTCCCTGCTGGCGGCCCACCAGCTAGGATAGTTGGTCTGCCCGAGGATCATCTCTGCCCTGAGCTGCATCTTAGCCCACAGGGCGTTTTTCTCTGAAAGATCAGTTCATCAACAGATACTGACCTGGTGTCAACCCGATACCAGCCAGAAAGGCTTGGGGGCAGTTTAGGGCAACTGCCCATTCCTTAATTGGCTCCCTCCAGAGCTGTCCTACAAAAGCACACAGCCAGGGACACAGGCTAGCAGAACCAACTCTGTGATTAAGATAGCCAGCTGGAGTTGAGAGTGAGAATATCCACGGCCATACTAACTGCTTGGGGGAGGTCAATACAGTGAAGCTGGTAAACCTGATCCCTGCCCACAAAGAGTTTACAGTCTAGAGGGAGGAGTTGTGAGACTGAGCCGATGCTTGGGCCAGTTATTAGCCTTTGAACCCAGTGGATCTTCCTGGGAGGCAATCCCCAAGGATGGAGGTGGTGCCTAAAAGCAGCACTATAGCCTAGTGGAAAGAGCCCAGGCCTGGGAGTCAGAAAACCTGAGTTCTTATCCCACCTCTTCCTCTTGCCTGCAGGGTGACCTTGGGCAAGTCACTTGACTTCTCTGTGACACAGTAAAATAGAGATTCAATACCTGTTTTGGGGGTTTTTTTTTTAAATGGTATTTGTTAAGCGCTTACTATGTGCAAAGCACTGTTCTAAGGTTCTCCCTCCCCCACAGGCTATGAGTCCCATAGGGGACAGGGACCTTTTCTAATAATAATAATAATGATGATGGCATTTGTTAAGCACTTCCTATGTGCAAAGCACTGTTCTAAGCACTGGGGGGGCTACAAGGTGATCAGTTTGTCCCACGTCGGGCTCACAGTCTTAATCCCCATTTTACAGATCAGGGAACTGAGGCTAGAGAAGTTAAGTGACTTGCCCAAGGTCACACAGCAGACATGTGGTGGAGCTGGGATTCGAACCAATGACCTCTGACTCTCAAGCCCGTGCTCTTTCCACTGAGCCATGCTGCTTCTCTATCTGATCAGATCTGAGTGTACCTAACCCAGCACTTAGCACAGTGCTTGGCAACCAGTTAATACTTAAATACCGCAGTTATCATCATAATTATAAACACCATAAGCCCAAGTGGGGATGGGCAGAGATCAACAGACCTGAGCACCTGCAGTGGTGCTCATAGAGAAAAGTCTAACGAGTAGCCAAAACCCAGTCTGCATGGTCCGGGATTCTGACTCCGAGTGGCCCAGGTTGCTTGTGGTTGTCTTCCTTAGCATCCGTTTGCAAGATCAGAGGCAGATCGTTTAACACTCTACATCCCTAACTTTGCGTCCATGGCCCAGTAATGACCACTCACCCATGGATCCATCCCAAATCTTTGGAAGCTGTGGGTAAATTCCATCCACCCAAGTTCCTGTGCTTAATGAAGACCGGGACATAACATAGTAGTCCTGAGGTGGGACAAACCCACTCGGTCATTCAATCATATTTACTGAGCACTTACTGTGTGCAAAGCACTGTACTAAGCACTTGGGAGACCAAACAGACACATCCCTGCCCTCAAAGAGCTCAAGGACCTCTGCTTACCCGGAATCCACATGGGACAGCATGCATTGGTGCCACGTGGGTCTGTTTGGGCACATTAGCTGGTGTGGACAGAGTCACCCAAGAATATGACGAGCTGCTCCATGGTCAGAACAATCGTGGGAAAGTTTCAGCGAAGCAGCCTGGCGTGGTGGATAGAGCCCGGGCCTGTGAGTCAGAAGGTCATGGTTCTAACACCTGCTGTGTGACCTTGGGCAAATCACTTCACTTCTTTGGGCCTCAGTACCCTCATCTGTAAAACAGGGATTGAGACTGTGAGATCCACGTGGGACAGGTACTGTGTCCAACCCGATTTGCTTGTATCCCAACCCCAACCCTTTGTACTGTGCCTGGCACATAGTAAGCACTTAACAAATACCATTATTATTATTATTACTATTATTAAGCAGAAGCCACAGTAGTCCCAGCCCAGCCCCACAATGAATGGCTATGTAGTCCCCAAGCTCTTTGGCCAGTGGATTGATGCTGCCTGTGGCTTTGCCCAACCTTTTTTTTTTAAATGGTATCTGTTAAGTGCTTACTATGTGCCAGGCACAGTACTAAGCACTGAGATAGATACAAGCTAATCAGGTTGGACACAGCCCCTCTCTCACATGGGGGTTCACAGTCTTAATCCCCATTTTACAGATGAGGTAACTGAGGCCCAGAGACATTAAGAGAAGTTAACGTCTCTGGGCCTCAATAGCTGCAACTCTAAAATGGGGATTAAGACTGTGAGCCTCATGTGGGACAGGGACTGTGTCCAACCTGATAAACTTGTAACTACCCCAGCTCTTAAAACAGTGTTTGGCATATAGTAAGCACTTAACAAAGTCCATAATTATTAATTATTATTAAGTGATTTGCCCAAAGTCACACAGCAGACATGTGGCTGAGCTAAGATGAGAATCCAGGTCCTTATGACTGCTTCTCAAGGCCTTCTGACAAGAGGAGGGGCAAAAGCAGAGAAGGTGTCCCAAAAAGCTATGATTTCACATTCCAACTCTCCCAGGCCCTGTGTAAGCTCCTGCAACACAGAAATCTGACATTTCAATTCAGAAAAGAGGCGAGGTTACTTTAGGTCCCATTGCCCAACCCAGCAAACACCACAGACCTACTGGGTGAACTTAGTGAACCTCAGTTTCTTCAACTGTAAAATGGGGTAAGGTACCTGCTCTCCCAGCCTCATATGGGGCAGAGGCTGGACCCTATCTGATCATCTTGTATCTACCCCAGCATGGGTATTAACAGTATTATTTCGGAGTGGGCATTGCTGGGTGACAGTTGTAGACCTGAGTTTGCCATCCAAGTGGAAGATGAGGCCTTTAGTTCCCAGAAGGTCAAGACTCCCACTCTAAGCCCTCCTCACACCCACGTGCTCTGGGAGCTGTGGAAAGCCAGGAAGAAAAGGTGCCATTCCTAACGAAGGAAATAACCCAACAGGTACCTTACTGGCTCAGCCCTCCCCATCCAGCCGGCCCTCATGCCAGGAGCCCCATAGTCTTGGGGAGGAGAGTATTACCTACCCAAGCGCTTAGCACAGGACTTGGCATGCAAGTTAAGCTTTTAATGAATGTAGTAGCTAATTCCTGCAGCCCCAGTAAGACCCATCTGAGGATACTGCTCCTCCACCCTGCTTTCCCACTCCCCTGCTGACACAGGATTACCTACCTTAGCCTGAGATTTTTTTTATGGTATTTGTCAAGCGCTTACTGTGTGTCAAGCACTGTACTAAGTGCTGTGGTACTTACCCCGTTGTCAGGTTGGACAGAGTTTCTGTCCCACATGGGGCTCTAGGTCTTAATTCCCATATTACAGATGAGGTAACCGAGGCACAGAGAAGAGAAGGGACTTGCCCGTGGTCACATACAGCAAATGGGAGAGCTGTGATTAGAACCCTGATGGCTTCAGAAACTGGTCGATTACACCCACAGCCAAAGCTAGTGGAGAACTGAAGCAAGGGTTTGAGAACTTCAGAGCAAAACTCTTCTCTGAGAGAGTGATTCTTTTCACCTAGGCTGCTCATTTCCTATGTTTCTCCCCCTCCCTAGTGGCATAGGAAGCCCCTTGCACAATCATCCCCTGGGGGAAGGAGAAGGTTGAAATTTCATGCCAGGGGAGCGCACCCACCATTTGGACAAAGCCTCTGCTGCTGGAAAGCTGGTAACAAATGAAAAGGATTGTTTTTGCCACAAAAACACAAGTGGGTGGGCCCAACATCTGGAGAGAGATGAGAGGAGGGAGAGAGAGGGGGGAGGTAGGAGGGCAGAGGTGGAAAAGAAGAGAGGGAGATTAGGAGGAGGGCTGAAGGAAGGAGATAGGTATGGGATGCACAGGCCGGAGCATGGCAACCCAATCCCTTCCCTCCTCCTGCTTTCCTCCCTCACCAGCCAAACGTCTATGCCTGTGCACTGTGGGCCTCCAGCATTTGCCTGGGCCTTGCCACTGAGCTGCCTGGTCTTTGTGGCATTCATTCATTCAATCGTATTTATTGAGTGCTTACTGTGTGCAGAGCACTGTACTAAGCGCTTGGGAAGTACAAGTTGGCAACTTATAGAGACAGTCCCTACCCAACAGCGGGCTCAATTGGGTTCAAGTCCGGCTTTCCTGCCTCTCCCTCTACTTGCTGATAACTTTTCTCTAGCCTAAGCCCAACGATAATAATAATGATTATGGTATTTGTTAAGCACTTAGTATGTGCCAGGCACTGTACTAAGCACTGAGATGGATACAAGCAAATCAGGTTGGACACAGTCCCTGTCCCACATAGGGCTCACCATCTCAATTCCCATTTTACAGATGAGGGAACTGAGACACAGAGAAGTAAGTGACTTGCCCAAAGTCACACATCAGACAAGTGCCAGAGTCAGGATTAGAACCCATGACCTTCTGACTCCCAGGCCCATGCTCTAGCCACTATGCCATGCTGTTTCAACAGCCTGGTGCAGGTTTATTTATGGTTGAGCCGGGGCCCCAAAACTCTCCTCTCAGCTCCCAGCCAATGGTGGAGCATCTGCGTCCTCAGGGATTTCTCCCATCTTACTCCGCCTAATAATAATCCTACTGCCCCAAGTGTTTTTTTTTTTCCAAAGCGCTTTCCAATCAGTGATCATATTTTATCCTCCCTACATCCCTGAGGGAGAGGGGGAGAGAGAGGGTGGGGATATGTGTGTGTGTGTGTGTGTGTACACGCATGGGGGCGGGGGGAAGAGTCAGTGTTCTTGACCAGATTTTCCACGCATAGAAACCAAAACTGAGAGAGGTTTGTGGTGATGTTTCCAAGGTCACACAGCAGGCCTCTCCAGACCGCCCAACTCGCAGGCTCACCTTCTTTCCCCTAGACCACACTGCCTTCAACTAACCTCATTCAAATCACAGGCTGCCCCACAGTATGACCAGAAGGAGGGGCATTGGCCAATCTACCCTTCAGGGACACTGTGATCCACCCCACAAAACCCACCTCCAGTCAACTCCCCTGGGAGCTGGAACTCCAAAAGGAAACGTGGGATTGAGGTAGATTCCCAACCCGCCTGCAGCCGGACTTAAGCACTGTTATCATTGCCCTGAAGACCAGCCATCCCAGGGGCAATGCCCAGTCCCTCCCCGCTGCTCCCCTCAGCCTTGGGAGACCCCCAGGATCCAGCAACTCAAAATGGATCTGGCTGTAAAGAACACACATGGAGTCGATGCTCAACTTTGCTGAAGCATCTGTTCCTCCTTCCTCTCCCAAGGAGGTGCTCAGGGAGATTCAATACCAAGGGCAGTTCGAGACTACGGCAGTGAGGGCGGAGGCGAGGCGATGAAGCCCACACCTGTTTCGTGCTATGATAGCCCGGCCCTGAAATGTCCGCTTCTAACAACTGCCCATTGGGGTGCCCACGCTCTGCACGCAACTGAGACTCAGTAAATACAGTTGGGAGTGAGCTTGGGTAGGACCCTGGCATTGGGAGAGCAGGTCCATGGATCCAGGTCTGCTAGGAACAGCTGACAGACAACCTTTGGTGGCCATCTCTTGAGGCCACTGGGGTCAGGAGAGTGTGGATGATTTGAAGCTAGACTTCCTTACTAAAAGCAGCTCTTAAGCAATCACTGCCTTGGTCACCATGGGAATACCCACCATGAATATGGGCTCCTTGTGGGAAGGAAACATGTCTACCAACTCTGTCTTACTGTACTCTCCCTAGTGTTTAGCACATGTTGATTCATTAATTGAACTAAAATGTTCAAGGAAGCATAGTTTAGCCAGCTGAACCAGCCCACTTCCAGAAGCTCTCTCCTTCCTAGTGAAGCTCAGAATTCTCAATGGAAGGAAAATGGCAGGAGGGATCAGAAGGATATGAGGGGCAAAACAAATACTTGCTCAGAAAGATTGCCAAAGGCACAGATATTTTCAGCCACCTGCTTGATTAGGTGAATGAGAAGCTCACAAACTGTAGCTTTGTTCACCCCGGATAAGGAAGCCCTTATCTTGGGCTTCAGACAGACCTAGGCTTTCCTGTGATTAACAGCCCGTTTGAGGGGATGGCAAGCCCTAAGGGGGCCAGACTGAGGTGTGAAACTTCTTAGACAAGCTGCACTGCTGAATCCGAAAAGTGGGCAAATGGGTCTTCCGTACCCTCAACTCCTGAGGATTTGTAATTTGAGCTGGCAGAGTTAACATGGGGTTGGGGGTGGGCAAAGGAGAGAGAAAGCAAAGTTTGGGTTGGGCAGTAGTGAGGTAAGAGGAGGACAGGGATAGGGATGGATGGAAAAGTTGAAGATACACCCTGTTAACCAGTTAGGTGGAAAGTTCCTGGGTGGACAATGAGAGACTAGGACTGTGGAACTCCAAGCCCCTTATCCTTATCTGCGTGAAAGTTGGAGTTGGTGTGGAGGGTTATTCTTACCCTGGGCCACTTTTGTTTTTGTAATGGTATTTGTTAAGTACCTATGTGCCAGGCACTGTATTAAGTGCTGGAGTCAATACAACCTAATCATGTTGAACACGATCCATGTCCTGCATGGGACTCACAGAATAAATCCTTATTTTACAGATGAGATAAGAGGCCCAGAAAAGTGAAGTGACTTGTCCAAGGTCACACAGCAGAAAGGCAGTAGAGCCGGGATCAGAACCTAGGCCCTTCTGACTCTCAGGCCCGTGCTCTATCCACTAAGCCATGCTGCCTGGTTCTCGTAGGTTGAAAATGGATCTTTCCCACAAAGAAAATCCTGTCCAAAGAACATCCCCGCCCAACATAGGCCTGGCCCCAAAGAGCCTGAGAGGCAGAGGAAAATGAAAACCGGGATTGTTCTGCTCTCATCAGGGCCACTGTGGACCCAGACGCCCGCCTGCAGTCACACCTGCTCGGAAAATGCAGGGCCCAAGTGAGGCTTTGGAAAACCTCCAGACCCCTGCTGGCCCAGACATGCCGGGGAGTCAGAGGAGGGTCTGTACCCGCCAGGACCACTGGGCTAGGGTGGAAACCCTTGGATACCCTCCAAAGCAGGCAGCTGTGGGAATTTAGGAAGGATCTCTATGGGAAGAGAAGGTAGAACACAGTTAATAATTGTGGTCTTTGTTAAGTGCTTTGTTTAGTAGGCACATTACTAAACACTGGGATGGATATAAGCAAATCAGGTTGGACACAGTCCCTGTCCCACAGCCTCAATCCCCTTTTAACAGATGAGGTAACTGAGGCACAGAGAAATGCTTGCCCAAGGTCACACAACAGACAAGTGGTGGAGCAGGGATTAGAACCCATGACCTTCTGTTTCCCAGGCCTGTGCTCTATCCACTAAACGATGCATTGTCTGTCTCCCCCTTCTAGACTGTGAGCCCACTGTTGGGTACGGACCGTCTCTGTATGTTGCCAACTTATACTTCCCAAGTGCTTAGTACAGTGCTCTGCACACAGTAAGCGCTCAATAAATATGATTGAATGAATGAATGCATTGGTGGTGTTGGGATCCGTGTGACTCTTCACTTAGCTGCCATGGAACATAGCAGCAGACCATGAGGACTGCCAGACTCAATCCGAATGTAAAGATTCCATCACTTGCAGGATTCAGGGGTGGCTGACGAGGCCCTCCATTCCACACTGTGAAAGACTGTCATTTGTGGGTGGTCTCATTTACTACTCACACCTCCTCATTTCATCTTCAAATCTGCCTCTGGCTGTCAACATCATCATAATAATAATAATAATAATAATGTTATTTGTTAAGCGCTTACTATGTGCCAAGCACTGTTCTAAGTGCTGGGGTAGGTACAAGGTGATCGGGTTGTCCCCACGTGGGGCTCACAGTCTCAATCCCCATTTTACAAATGAGGTAACTGAGGCACAGAAAATTTAAGTGAGTTGCCCAAAGCCAAACATCAGACAAGTGGTGGAACTGGGATTAGAACCCAAGACCTCTGACTCTCAAGCCCATGCTCTTACCACTAGGCCTTGCTGTTTCCCATAAAACAGACACATCCCTGCTCCCAACAAGCTTGAAGTCTATACCAATGAGCATCCTTGCTCTTGCCACTTGGCCATGCTGCTTCTCATTATCAATGGTATTTATTGAGCACTTATTGGGTGGCATAGCACTGTACTAAGCACTTGGGAGAGTACAACAGAGTTGGCAGACACGTGCCCTGTTCACAATGAGCTAACAGTCATTACATCTATTCCCTTCATGACACTCCTCATCTGACTGCTGTCTGTCCCTCATGAATCCCAACAAACTGCTGAAAATTTCCCTCAGTTGATAACTTCATGTTTTTTTAATGGCATCTGTTAAGCGTATACTATGTGCCAGGCTCTGCACTACAAGCTAATCATTCATTCATTCAATCGTATTTATTGAGTGCCTACTGTGTGCAGAGCACTGTACTAAGCACTTGGGAAGTACAAGTTGGCAACATATAGAGACGGTCCCTACCCAACAGCGGGCTGAGCGCAGTCCATGTTCCCCATGGGGTTCGCAGTCTTAATCCCCAATTTATAGATGAGGTAACGGAGTTCAAAGAGAAGTGATGACTTCCCAACGTTACGCAGCAGACAAGTGGTGGAACCGGGATTAGAACCTAATAATTCTGACTCCCAGGCCTGTGCTCTATCCACTAGGCCACCCCCCCAGTGAGGTTTCTGCTCACTTCCATGCATAAGGTGAACCCATGTAAGCCCCCGGGGACCCCCACTGTGGTCCTTGCTCTTCATCTAGCCTGTCCACCTGCCCGTGTTGTGATGTGTTGTGCTTCAACACTGGTAAGTTGACTCCCTTCCGGAATGTCACCCTAGGGATCCTGCAGTTTTGAGCGGGGCCCACGGGGACCTCGATGCCACGTTCGAGAAACCGGATAAGCTTTTTGGGCTAAGTCAGGCCTCGCAGTCATCAAAGAAGACATTAATACAGCTTTCTAGGCTTCCAAGGGTGGGGGTGCCCGTAATTGTCCCAAAAGAGCAATGCTCTGGATTCCATTTTCTAGCTCTTTTCTTTCCACTGGGCCACGTGCTGCCTTTACAGGAGCAAGAAGCTAACGTAGCACTGGGTTCTGGGGGCCACGTGGGGTCGGGAGAAGAGAGAGGAGGCAGCCTGAGGGTTGGGGCTCCCCTCACCCCACCCTTTCATCAGCAATTAAGTGCGGGGACCCCCACTCTGACAGAGGGAAGGGTGAGCAGAAACCACTATATGGCAGTGTATGAGTTTCTCCATGAGGACAGTGGTGGCTGAAGTGGTGAGGAGTCCACAGAAAGTTGCCAACATATGCCCATCTCGATTAAGGCTGTACCTGGTCTTCCCTTCCAGGCCTCTCATTTAACTGTCACATCTTTGTTGAAAATTTAGAAATTTTGAACTTCAACTGGTGTGGGCAGGGAGAATGTTATACCAACTCTGCTATATTGCACTCGCCCAAATGCTTAGTACAATGCTCTGCACACAGTAAAAACTACCGATTGGTTGATTTTTTTTGTTGACTGGACCATGATAACAAAGGCATTTATTAAGCACTTCCTATGCACCCATGCTAAGTACTGCAGTAGATACAAAGTAATCAGATTGGACCTGTCCACTCGGATTCTGTTCTCATGGTTTTGAGTTTCTTCCCATCCAGAGATTTTTTTCAGCATGTCCTGGGCCCCCAACTGCCATGGAGGATTTAAGGGAAATTCTCTCTGAGGCCAGCAAGGCGATCAAATGCCTCCTGATTATCCCTTCCAGCCAAAAATTCCGGGTCAAGTTTCCAAAAGCCACCTGACGGTTGGTTTCCCACTTTCCCAGAGGAGGGCTTTCTGACAATTCCACATTTCCAGGCCCCTTCCACCCACTAGCCTGATGGGAAAGATTTTGTTGTGTGAGAAATAGTGATACAAGAGGGAGATTGAAAGCTGGGGAGGGGTGGCACATCCAATACCCTTAAAGTTGCCAACATATGCCCATCTTGACTAAGGCTGTCCCTGGTCTTCCCTTCCAGGCTTCTCTCAGAAGTCTCTGAGTCTCTGGCTCACAGTAAGCACTTAATAAATACCTAAACAATTCTAGTAATTAAAGAAGGAAGAGCCCCTCTGATGTCACCAGCAAGCAAGCCTGACCATACTGCCTGCCTAACCCCAAGAGGCAAAATGAATCGACCTGCACATATCCAGATAGTGGAGGCCTCGAAATGCAAACTTCAGTCTGAATGATCTTTCAGACCTCTCAAGACACTATCTTCCTGGAACAGCTGGATCACTCAACCCCAAGAGCATAAAAATAACTATGGTATTTGTGTAGTGCTTACTCTGTGTCAGGCATTGTTCTATACACTGGAGTAGATACAAGCTAATCGGGTTGGACATAGCCTCTCTCCCACATAGGGCTCTCAGTCTTAATCCCCATTTTACTGATGAGGAAACCAAGGCACAGAGGGGTGAAGTGACTTGCTCAAGGTCACACAGCAGACAAGTGGCAGAGTCAGGATCAGATCCTTCCGGCTCCCAGGCCCATGTTCTATCCACTAGACAATACTGCTTCTCTGCATGATTGCAGGTTTAGACATAGTCCTTGACCCAGATTAGGGAAGAGGAAAAACCTAATCCTCGCTTCCCCCTCCCCCTACTATGCCTCCTCCCCTGCTCAGTGACTCTAGGTCCCCATAGCCAAAGTAGATCCAAGATCTCCTGGTTGAAGATTCCCATATCCCCTGCCCAGGCTTTCTCCTTGGCCAGCAAGGCGTGGCAACAGGGAATCAAGAAATCGCTCTATTTGATGCACTGGTGAGTCTCCAACAGAGGCCGACGCTACCCCCAACCAAAACACCTCAGTCCTTGCCTAGGCCGGATCCTCCGAAAATAATAAGAATGGTATTTGTTTAGTACTTACTTTGTGCCAAGAACTGCACTTAGCGCTGGAGTAAATACATGAGATTCAGGTTGGACACAGGCCCTATCCCATATAGGGGCTCATGGTTTAAGTAAAAGGAATAGGATCTAATCCCCATTTTACAGATGAGGAAACTGAGGCACAGAGGAGTTAAGTGACTTGCCCAAGGTCACACAGCAGCAGACAAGTGGCAGAGGTGGGATTAGAAACCAGGTCCTCTAATTCCCAAGCCCGTGCTCTATCCACTAGGCTATGCTGCTTCCCAGTGGGCAAGGTATTTGTTAAGTGCTTACTATGTGGCCAGGAACTGTACTAATTACTGGGGTAGATAAAAGATAATCAATTTGGACAGAGTCCCTGCCCAAATAGGGCTCTGAGTCAATCTCCATTTCACTGATTAGGTAACTGAGGCACTAAGAAGTTAGTGACTTGTTCAAGATCACACAGCAGACAAGTGGTGGAGCCAGGATTAGAACCCAGGTCCTCTAACACCCAGCCCGTGCTCTTTCTATTAGGCCATACGATGTCCAAGGTCAGTCATCAGAACCTCCTGTCAATTTGCAGAAACTGTGTCACTCCTACCCTTCAGCCTTTTAGCGTTTTCTTTTCTGGAAAAGCTAACAGGTCTCCTTATTTTGGCACCAATCGACCGACATTCCAGCTGCATCCTTTCCTTTGGAGAAATGAAGAACCCTGAAGAGCTTCAGTTTTGCAAGAAATCCAGGAACAAAGTAAAGGGTGTTAAAGATCCGAACACACCCAAACTCAGCTGCAGTCGGGCCTGGATGGGGCCAGACTCCAGCCCCACCTGGCCTCCTGGGGCCACCTTTTGCCAGGTGGCCAGAAGCTAATAATAACGATAGTAATGATGGTATCTGTTAAGCACTTACTATGTGCCACGCACTGTTCTAAGCACTGGGGTAGATACAAGGTCATCAGGTTGTCCCACGTAGGGCTCACAGTCTTAATCCCCATTTTACAGATGACTTGCCCGAAACAGCTGACAAGTGGCGGAGCTGGGATTTGACCCCACAACCTCTGACTCCCAAGCCCGTGCTCTTTCCACTAAGCCCAGCTGCTTCCTGGCAAGGGAGCTTAGTTTACCAGGAGGCTCTGCTCATAACAAACCAATGGCCAAAGGGGTGGGCCGGGGGGCGGCATCAGCAGGGATGCTGTGTTTCCATTCCCATGCAATGGCCGGCCAGAAGCCCCGCGCTCCCCGTGGTTACACCCATCTCCACTGACCAACCCAACACAACCATCCTGAGGGTCCTCCTGGGCCCAGTGACCCTGCGGGGTTCTTGGCAGTGCGAAATGGGGTCGTGACAGGCAACAACCAGGACGGGGTATGTCTTCTCTCGCCTCTGTCCAAACCAATCCGGGCTGGCCACCAGGCTGGAACTCTGGTTGCTCAGGCTGCCTGAGCCTGGGGTTTCTGCAGTTGTTTTGTCTTGGAATGAAATCATCTTCACTGAGCTTCTGAAAGATGATCCTTCTCTGCCTCTTTTGTCCCTCTTCAGCTGAAACCGCTCAGCTCTTAGACTCCCGCTGAGGGAGCATTGTTAGCTTGGAATTGAGCCTCGGTTTCGAGGAGATTCAGGGCTTGGGCCGAGGCTTGGGACTGGGCCCAGCGAGTGGATGGAGGCTGGCGAAGCAGGTCAGTTGGAGTGGGGATGCTAGTACCCTAGGCATCGACCTCCACAGGTGCTCTGATTTCCCAGATGCCTCTGGGGCATCCTCATGCCTCTCCTCATCATGTGTCTCCACTGTTTCCCCCACCCAGCCTTGGAGAGGACCTGTCAGGAGCTGAGCAAGAGCAGCAGCAGCAACCAAACCAAGTGGGAACACGCAGGCCGTGCTTTCGTCCATTTATTCTCCAAGACACCCTGCGTCCATCCCTCCCACTATCCCCATACAGCTTCCTGCCCTGCTCCTGCTCTCTGCCGCAGCTGCTCTTCATGGGGAGTGGTTCAGAATCTTAAGTTTGGCTTTGCGGTCCTGGCCTGATTGAGTCGTTTCTTATTAAATAGACTTACTCCATCGCTCTCCGGAAGAACGGGAGGCCTCAGAGCAGACTGAGGTGTAGAGCAGGGGCGCTAGAATTTGGGCTCCACTGTCTTGAGCTGCAGGGCCTTGGCCTGATCCAAGACATCTCATGACCATCTAAGTCCTTTTTATATGGTATTTATTAAGAACTTATTGCGGGCCAGGTACTTTTCTAAGCATGGGAATAGATACAAGCTAATCAGGTTGGAAACAGCACCTGTCCCACATGGGATTTACAGTCTTAATCCCCATTTTACAGATGAGGTGTCTGAGGCACAGAGAAGTGATCACCCAGCAGACAAGTGGCGGAGCTGAGACTGAAACCCAGCTCCTTCTGACTCTCAGGCCCATGCTCTGTCTACTAGGCCATGCCACTTCTGCCACTAGGCCATGCCAAGCCCTTCCCTGGGCTTTGAACTAGTCCTCCTCCAGGGGCAGAAGGGTGGGTGACAAAAGTCCTCGCAAATAGCGGACACCCAAATTCGTGTGACAGACCAAAAAGAGGGCCAACGTTCCATGGATGTCCTCCCGGGCCCAGAGCGTTTCCCCACAGGAGGCCCCTAGCTTCAGTAGTACCTTCCGAGTCACCACGTCCTCCTCCCAAGTCCTTCTGAACATGTGTGCCACTTCCGAGCCCCAGAATACAATCTCAGATATGAAGGAGCCTCGTGCCCTATTGGAAAGGCTGGGAGATGGATAAAGCAGCTGTAAAACAGCCTGTTCGGTATGAAAACAGACCAATGGCCACTGAACCAGGTGGGGATGGTGGCGGGCAGGGGCCAGGGGGAAGCTACAGATGAGAGAAAATGGGAGGAAAGAGGGAGAAAGTGTAGGAGAGAAGTAACAGTGCCTAGTGGTTAGAGCATGGGCCTGGGAGTCAGAAGGAGCTGGGTTCTAATCCCGGCTCTGCCACTTGTCTGCTGTGTAACCTTGGGCAAGTCTCTTTACTTCTCTGTGCTTCACTTACTTCTTCTGTAAAATGGGGATTAAAACTGGGAGCCCCATGTGGGACAGGGACTATATCCAACCTGACAACCTTGTGCTTAATACAGTACCTGGGACACAGTAAGTGCTTAATAAATTCCATAAAAAAGAAGAGAAGAGCTGAATTTGGGTATGCAAATTTTTCCAAACTCCTCATGGTGCTACCCCACACCAGGGAGAGACTGATGGGCCTGGCAGACAGAGTGGCCAGTGGGCCCACTGAGGCCGGTCATGAATGTCCCCTGCAGCTGGG
This sequence comes from Tachyglossus aculeatus, assembly GCF_015852505.1. Taxonomy (NCBI): domain Eukaryota; kingdom Metazoa; phylum Chordata; class Mammalia; order Monotremata; family Tachyglossidae; genus Tachyglossus; species Tachyglossus aculeatus. Next base: position 43,477,068 of record NC_052101.1, read on the forward strand.
CCCCACAGTTCTTTCTGGGAAGCCCATACTCTGCAGGCAGCCTCCTTATGTACCCCTTGCCAGGGCTGCTCCAAATGGCCCTCCCCTTCAGCTTCAGCCCAAAATGCTGGAGGCCCAAGGCTAAGAGCTCCCAGGCTGTTCTCCAGAACATCCAGAAAGGATGTGACCTGATCTACTGATCACTGTACAGGAGATGACCTAAACATTTCCAAGAGACACAGGGGAGAGACATAGATGGTAGGTAGGCTTATGCCCCACATTACTGCAAGTGGAAAACAGGAACGTGGGCCACAAGGATATGGATAGATCTAGGAATGAAAGGCCCAAGAGAGCTACTAGAAAGGGTAAAGAGGAGAAGGTATGTCCCTAATATTCCTCGCCATAAACACTAGGGCAGCCAACTTGCTGGTCCTCCAAAGGTCTGGAACAAACAGCATGGTCTAGTGGACAGTGCATGGACCTGGGTTCTAATCCTGACTCGGCCATTTGTCTGCTGTGTGACCTGGGTGACTTGCATGAAGTCACAACTTCTCTAGGCCTCAGTTCACTCATCTATAAAATGGGGATTACGACTAGCAGCATGGCTCAGTGGAAAAGAGCATGGGCTTTGGAGTCAGAGGTCATGGGTTCAAATCCCGGCTCTGCCAATTATCAGCTGTGTGACTTTGGGCAAGTCACTTCACTTCTCTGTGCCTCAGTTCGCTCATCTGTAAAATGGGGATTAAGACTGCAAGCCCCCCGTGGGACAATCTGATCACCTTGTAACCTCCCCAGTGCTTAGAACAGTGCTTTGCACATAGCGCTTAATAAATGCCACCATTATTATTATTATTATTATTATTATTCTTACCCCATGTGGGATAGGGACTGTTCCCAAATTGATGAACTTTGAATCTACCCCAGCATCTAGTACAGTGCCTGGACTATAGTAAGTGCTTAACAAATACCATTTAAAAAAAGGGGCCATCAGGTACCAACATTAAAAGTGAACCCTGGCCTGGCGGGGCCATAGATGTGGCCCAGAGAGGGAGGAGGGGCCCATTTGCCTTCTTAGGTTTGAGGAAAAATTTCCTGAATTTAGAGGCGCTGCTGCTATTTCCTCAGTCAATCATGGGGAGGGGCAGCTTCTTTCGATCAAGCTTAGGTTGCGTGCCTGTGATCTTACCTGGGACATCAGGGAGGATGTGAAAGAGCAGATCGCGGAGGGTCCAGAAAGCTTCCTATCTTCCAGCCACCATCCACGCAGTCCTAGCCCTTGCTCCATCACTCTGGGGAGGGTACGGCCTGTTGCCCACATCCAGCCTGGGTGAATTCCTACCTAGGCCGATAGACAAGATGCCTTGTCTATATGCGTGCTCCATTGCAGGTAGGGGATATGGGGGTTGGAGGTGCAGGGAGGGGGCCAGAGGATTAGAGGGTCGTGTTGGACAGCAGGGACCAACGGAGGTACCCGGAGAGGGGTTAAATGAAAGATTGGGGGATGGGGATTGGGGCATGGGAAGGGTAGGGCGGGGTCAAGGTGGTGGGGTGCTTAGTTTCTGGTGAATGTCTGTGACTCGACAGGAGGGCCCAGCAAGTGGGCAACCTACAGTGGTCCAGTTGAGACACCAGCTGGATCCGTTCTTTCAAAGGCTGGGTCTTGGTCTTGGAAGGAGGGAAGCGCTTTCTCTCACTAGGCAGAGCTGGAAGAAGAAAGTTAAGCAGTAAGAGTGCTGAAAGGCAAACCGATGGGGACAATTCCAAGTCAGTGGGGAAAGAACGGCGATTTTCCCCTATATATATAAATCACCCTTTCTTCTCCAATAGTAAGCCATTTAGAGAGCACAAAGATCTGAAAATCTTCATACTGGTCTCTAAGTGGCCCTGAAGGGGCACTTGTGGGCTGGTTTTGTGGGTCATTCAATTGTATTTATTGAGCGCTTACTCTGTGCCAAAGCACTGTACTCAGTGCTTGTGGTTGAATTCAACACAGTTGTGGATGGGAATAGGCTTTCTCAACTTAGAAACAGAGCATGTCCAGCCCACTTCCCGTCACCTGGAATGTCCTCTCTCCTCACATCCACCAGACAATTACTCTCCCCGCTCCGTGCCCCCCAAAGCCTTATTGAAAATACACCTCCTCCAAGAGGGTGTCCCAGGCTAAGCCCAACTTTTCTCATCTCCCACTCCCTTCTGTGTTGCCCTGACTTGCTCCCTTTACTCTTCCCCCCACTCCCATCCCCACAGCACTTACGTATATATCTGTAATTTTATTTATTTGCATTGATATCTGTCTCCCCTACTCTGGACTGTGAGCTCATTGTGGGCAGGGAATGTCTAAATGAACTAAAACACCCTCCCAGTCCCACAGCACTTACATACACCTTGACAAATGCTGTCATCTCGGACCCATACTTCATGAACTTATCTCTCCCAGAATACCCTACCTCCATACGTGATCGTTCCTCGCAGCTCCGAGAAGGGGAAGTTACAGGCCATGGTCCCCAGGACTGGAGGTGCCTCCAGGCCCCTGGCATCCTGATCCCAGCCCTCAGCTCTTTATGCCTTGCGGGTGAGTCCGGCTAACTGCTGATCTGGTTGGAGCTCCTATGAGGGGGCAGCAAGCAGGGCAAGGGAGTCTGTCTCTGGTCAGATTTCCTTCTCTTTCCGCAGCCTGCCTGAGGTAGGTCATCCCACCCACGGAACAGCATGGAAACTAGACAAGGCGGTGATTGTAAGAGGGAGGAAAGGATGGTTAGTGTGGCTTAGTGGAAAGAGCATGGGCTTGGGAGTCAGAAGTCAGAGGTCTTCTAGACTGTGAGCCCATTGTTGGGTAGGGACCGTCTCTATATGTTGCCAACTTGTCCTTCTCAAGAGCTTAGTACAGCGCTCTGCTCACAGTAAGCACTCAATAAATACAATTGAATGAATGAATGAATGGATTCTAATACCGACTCCGCCACTTGTCAGCTGTGTGACTTTCGGCGAGTCACTTCACTTCTCTGTGCCTCAGTGACCTCATCTGTCAAATGGGGATTGAAACTGTGAGCCCTACGTGGTACAACCTGATCACCTTGTATCCTCCAAGTGCTTAGAACAGTGCTTTACATGTAGTAAGTGCTTAAATACCATTATTATTATTATTATTATTATAGAGTTTTCTTAGTAAAAATAACAGAAGTGGTTTACCATTGCTCCTCACCCTGGGCTTCAAGGCTGTCCATCACCTCTCCCCCTCCTACCTCACCTCCCTTCTCTCCTTCTACAGCCCAGCCCGCACCCTCCGCTCCTCCGCCGCTAATCTCCTCACCGTACCTCGTTCTCGCCTGTCCCGCCATCGACCCCCGGCCCACGTCATCCCCCGGGCCTGGAATGCCCTCCCTCTGTCCATCCGCCAAGCTAGCTCTCTTCCTCCCTTCAAGGCCCTGCTGAGAGCTCACCTCCTCCAGGAGGCCTTCCCAGACTGAGCCCCTTCCTTCCTCTCCCCCTCGTCCCCCCTCCATCCCATCTTACCTCCTTCCCTTCCCCACAGCACCTGTATATATGTATATATGTTTGTACATATTTATTACTCTATTTATTTTACTTGTACATATCTATTCTATTTATTTTGTTAGTATGTTTGGTTTTGTTCTCTGTCTCCCCCTTTTAGACTGTGAGCCCACTGTTGGGTAGGGACTGTCTCTATATGTTGCCAATTTGCACTTCCCAAGCGCTTAGTACAGTGCTCTGCACATAGTAAGCGCTCAATAAATACGATTGATGATGATTGCTTTCTTCCACACAGTAAACTTGAGTCTTTGCCCTCGACTCTCTCCCATGCAGCTACTGCTCAGCACTGGTGAATTTTGACTTGTAGCAGGTTGCCTTCCAAACGCTAGCCACTGCCTAAGCTAGGAATGGAACGGGTAGGCCTCTGCTTGACTCTCCCTCCCATAGCCGAGACTGGTAGAGTACTGGAAACTCTCCAGGTATGATACTGAGAGGAGTGCTTATGTACATATCTGTAATTATTTATTTATACTGTTTGTCTCCCCCTTTAGACTGTAAGCACCTTGTAGGCAGGAAATGTGTCTGTTGTAGTGTACTCTCCCAAGCACTTAGTACAGTGCTCTGCACACAGTAAATGCTCAACAAAAACAATTGGCTGACTGACCAGTCTCTGGCTCCCTCTGTCAAATGGCCAACTGGGAGTTACTGGCAAAAAAAACCTATGCTGAAAGGTATCGTTATGGGCAGGGACTGTGTCTAATTCTGTTGTACTCACCCAAACTCTTAGCACAGTGCTCTGCACATAGTAAGCACTCGATACATACCATTGAATGATCCCACTCTACACCTTTTCCTCAGGGGCAGCACCTAGTTTGGAATTGGTATAGACAGGACACAACAGTGAGATTTAGGCATTTAGGTAGAAAAGGTTTAGGGAGAATGGGATTAGAGAGCTAGGTATATAAAAATAAATCCAATATTTACCAAGTTATTATCTTGTTCCCATAGGGCAGTTGTGTTCAGGAGCAGAGCAAAAACATCTCCTGATCCCTCCTCCCAATTTCACCAAAGTCCCAGGGTCCTGCAACACATCCCAAACCTCGGTGCTCTGATTCTTCACAGAGTGTGCCAACGGAATGCAGGGCACCCTACAGAATCACAGAATTAGACTTAGTCCTGGCTGATCTCTGGGCTGTCCCCACAAGGGGAAACTAAAATGGACACCTGTTATCTCTGTGAAAAATGATTTCCAAAGTCAAATAACCAGAAAGCCAAGAACTCGACCCTGGCTAGGGGAATGCCAGAGTCCTTTTGGGACACAAGGAAAACCCTCAGTCACAAAGGCCAGGATTCTCCATAAGGGCTGTGACATAATAATAATCATAATTATGGTATTTGTTAAGTGCTATGTGCCAGGCACTGTACTAGGGTGTTGTGAGAGGACACACACTTATGGGCCCAAAAACCCACTAGCCCTGATCAAGTTGGCATTTTGTAATGCCGGGCAGGGCAGGGAAGGAGGACTGAGAAGCAGCACGGCTTAGTAAAAAGAGCACGGGTTTAGGAGTCAGAGATTGTGGGTTCTAACCCCGGCTCCACCACTTGTCAGTTGTGTGAATTTGGGCAAGTCACTTATCTTCTCTGAGCCTCAATTCTCTCATCAGTAAAATGGGGATTAAAATTTTGTGCCCCACGTGGGACAAACTGATTACCTTGTATCAACCCCAGTGTTTAGAACAGTGCTTGGCACATAGTAAGCCCATAACAAATACCATTATTATTATTATTATTAATAAAAGTGGCATGATCTACCACTTGGGGATTTTCGCTTCTGAGATGGAACCCTCCCTAGACAGAGCCTGCGGAAAGGCTGAAACACCCCTCCTTCAGTCTGGGGCAGGGACGTGGCGAAAATGGGAATTCTCAAAGTTGCAGGTATTTCCACCCTTTCAGCAGCCCCGTTTCTCACCCACCATGAAGTGCAGACTCGCCTGGGGCTCCCAAACTGCTGGCGTTGGCCCCTAAAACTCACCCTGGGCACTGGCACAAGTTTTCTCTCTTGCTTCGATTGGGAGGAGATGAGGAGTGGATGTATTCAGCATGCACTCATTCTCCAGTTCTCCAAACTGTGCTCAATGTTCAGTGAGAAGGGACAACTACATTCAAACAAAAAATGCCACAAGAATCCATCCTGCCAGCACCGCCCAGCTTTATGAGTCCCACCCTGCCCTGAATTTGAGGGGACCACGGAAGACCAGGAAGGAGGGCCAGAAATAACCAATGTGCCTGGAGAATCCGGAACCCCGCAGGACCAAAACAGAGTGGAGCTTCTTGGAGGTGCCCGGAGGCGAACCGTTGCACCGGCATAAATTTTCGAAGGATCCCACTCCCAGAAAGAGGCTTACCACCGAATGGAAAATTCATTTAATTCAAAAATCATACTTCCACTCATTTCACTGGATTGTCACACAAACCAAACCAAAGAACAGGAGCAAAGGTCTCAAGGCCGCTTGGACAAAAATCGCAAAGTCTTTGTAAATGCCGCCGGATAAAGCAATAGCACACTTAAAAAAAAGCCCACACTTGGCAAAACTGGTTTTGCTTGAACCTGGAAAAACAACGATTACACCCTATCCACAGATTATACTTGAATTACTGTACTGGAACCTACACACCAGTCACGACCAAATACTGGGTTGAAGTTTAAAATAGTGCAATATATTGTGAAATTTTGAACATTAAGGTGCCATTTGTAAGTACTTTATTAATATTTATTACACCATACAGCACTTTAAAACACATTCAGAAGTAGCCTAAATTAGGAATTAAACATGCACATATTTTGCCGAGAAAATATCGACAGCTCTTTGAATCTGGTCACTTAGCCTTAGATGCTAAGCACAGCTAGTGGGTGTTTCTGAATACGGCTTTTAATAAGATGATAGAGAACTCAGCTGCAGAGAGCAAATATCGATAAATAAGAACAAAGCGTTTAAAATGGCACTTAATTTACACCGTCAATCATTTTTATAGCTACTCAATGGCCCCTCTCCTTCCTTAAATTCTTCCCCCACAGATCTCAAACTCTATAATGGCTAGACAACGACAGATTCAAGAATGTCTGTGTACATGTGAGCACCTATACTGAATGTACAAACACACATACACACACCATCCATGCTCACACATGTACATCGGCCACATGTCTACATATGCCTGATCTGTTGGTCCCACGGGCTGTGGAGACAGTCTTGGTGTGTGTGCCTAGAACCCCCAGCATTTGACTGCCTGAGAAATAATGGCTTTGGGTCTTCCCTGTGGGGCTGAAAAAGTTCAGTGCCCCCTGAAAAAGTTCAGTGCCAATGGTGATCACGGACAGTTAAGCCTCCCTGGGCTGGGTGATGAAGCATGGCGACCCGAGGGATAAATTCCCGGAAAGTAAAGCAGAGCTGAGTGTCACTTTCCTCAACATGAACTAGGAGGGTGAATGTTCTAAACCCTGTTCTCCTGGGCCCTGAAATAACAGCTGAATCCTCTTTGTGAGTGAATGCTCTCTTCACTCACAGACACCCTGACTTAAGAAGTTACTGGAATTGTCCCATTTCCTGGCATGTGGTAAAGACACCGAGCAACGTTCTTTCCTTGGGGAAGAAGATGTGTTGTCCCAAACCATGGGGAAGACCCACCTTTCCCTTGGATGTGGGGGCAGAGCCAGGGTTTAGGGGTCTCCCCTCATCACAGCTCAATCCTCAAAAAGCCTAAAATGAGGTTAGCTTTCAGACTGCCCCTTCATCACCCTTTCGGAAGTTCTTTAGATGAGCACAGATTGAGAAAAGCCTAAACCCAACCTCTTTGAGGAACTGATGAGGGTCTACGGAACCACGGCTCTCTCGGAAGCTATGCTCTCCAGGTAGCTCAGCCCCCTCTCACCCCGAAGGGCCTGTGTAGATGCCAGTCTCACTCAAACACTAAAACAGAGGGAAATTTGGTCAACTCGAGTGCACTGGTTTTAGTGGGAGGTGGGACAGGGTCATTAGGGGACTGAATACAGCAGAGCTGCTCTCAGGGCCACTAGCTCAGCCCTGCGATGGCAAACTTTGAACGCAGAAGTCATTTTCCAATTCATTTAAGTCCCAGAATCTACGCTTGGGTGGGCATTCCCAGATGGCATGCCTTGCCACTTCCTTGATTGGGCAGGCTCTGGAATCCCTCAGTCCTTCTCCAAGAGCCCAGGGACACCCACCTTATCATGCTTGGTGACTGCTTACCCCTCTCCTGCAGCTCTCGATCCTTCTCTTATTCAGAAGTCTTGCCCTCTGCTGAAGCAGTGACTTCCTAGGGCTCTGAGAGACCGCGGCTGTGAGACTGAAGGATTAGCAAAATAGCATGGAAAATTGGGCACTATGTGAACTGTTCTTTACCTTCGTACCCTGGCCTGTAAACATTAAATCACCCAAAGGACTAATGGCTCTCAGGTAAAGGGGTCTGTGGTGAACCACCCCTACTTCTGGGTACTCAGGGCTGAACAGGCTGGGTGCAGGAGGTGTGTGTGGGGGGGGGTGGGAGACTGGACAGGGTGGGAGGTGGGGTGTGGAGAAAAGAGACAGGTAAGATTCCAAGATCCCAAGTTTATGGCCTTCACAGTTTTCAGAGGTAAAAGGTGACTGGGATCCACAGTCCCTAATCCTATAAAATCCTACGCAATCCAGTCCCAGATTCCTAGGGGGAATTCCCTCCGGGTGGAATGGAAGTTTCAGGACCACAGAGGGAAGAGGAGGGTGATGGGGTCAGGCCCAAACCCAGGATGTAGTGGAGAGAAACACCACAAGAATGAAAATAATTAAAAACTCCGGGCTGATATCCACGCTGGTGCTGTCCCACTCTCAGTACCCAGACTTACAAACAACATCCAATCAGCCCAGGCACCTCCTCCCTCTTCCACCACTGGGGCCCTAGAAGTGCTTAACAATAAAAGGGAGAACCCCCCTCCACGAGGTAAGTACTGTGGAGGGGAGGTGGGAGAAGAGTGAGATGGGACCCCTAAGCCATTCAGTGCTTACCTTCTGCCTCTCACTCATCTTGCACTCGCACTCTCTCTCACCGAACAAGCTGTAAAGGAGTTGAGCAGCTAGCTCACTCTAGCCCAGCTAAAAAGTATCAAATATAAAACTTTATCACATAGCATTTCAGATTTGCCTATTATTTACATGTTAATTCTTCATTAAAGAAGTGTACGGAAACTCAACAACTCTTTCATATATATATATGCGTATCTATAAAATGTTAATTCCCTCAGAAAGAGCCCTGGGCACCCGGGACGGCAGAGGGGAAGAGCCCCAGATGTTCCTGAAATGGGGGGGGGGAGCTGGGATTCTGCATCCTTAAGTCCTTCTAGGGCAAGGAGGGGCAAAAGGGACACTCTTCCACCCCCAGGAGTCTGGAGTCCTGCATCCAATGAGGTCCACAGGACCCTGCTGTCCCTTCCACCAAGGCTCTGGAGGTTTGCGGGACAGCCTTCAGGCCTCCGCCCTTGGTGATTTCAGAATTCCAACTGGCCTCACCGTGGGGACTTCCTTGGTCTAAGTGCTTGGCCCAGGCACCACATCTGACCCTCCAACAGGGCTGGCAGGGCAGTGCCAACCATGACCTGCAATGGCCGAGGACCCTGCTGCGGGTTTGGACACAGGACCATGGCGGGCTCTTCTTCTACAGTGTGGAGAGCGGGGGGCAATGCGGGAAGGGTCTGCAGGGGAGGAGGAGGAGGAGAAGGAGGCAGGAAGACAGGATGCGATGCGAGGCAGCCAAGTGCTTGTTATCTACTAAAAGTGACATCTTCCCGGCAGGGGAAAAAAAAAAAGACGACACCAGAAGCCCAGATGTTTTTTCCTGGCAGCAGTACATTCTCAAAGGGTAAGAAGGCTTGCTCCAGATATATTTTCCTATTGGCAATGCCCAGAGAACAGAGGGCAGAGAGCCTCTCTGCTATTCTCACAACCACACTGTGGAGGCCCTTCAGATTTCAGACCCCTCCTCTTCCTCCAGCTCCCCACTGCCCGCTCTTTGGCTGTTTTGGCCATTAGGAAACAGACTCGAACCAGAATGGGGGGTGGGGGGAACAAGGTACATGGAGAGAGAGTGTGTTTTTTTCTGTTGTTTTCTTTTGTAGCAGTCTGGGTTGCTGTGGTTACCAGGTGATGGAGGCCCTCGGGCACAGAGGCAGCAGAGAGGTCTCTGCCGTGAGTGCCTGCGTGCGGGAGGAGTGATCGGAAATCTGCTGAGGATGGGCAAAAAGAAGCCACAGAGATGGTCAGTGGTTTGATATTATGTAAACAATGCCTTAACCCTTTGTCACCCCTGAGTGCCAATCAGGCAAAAATCCTTGTCTGGGAAGCAGGCTAGGGTTGTACAGAGTGGGAAAGGTTTGCTGTAAACAAAGCAAGAGACAGGGCTGCCGCTAGAGAGAGGTCCCTGCTGGAAAACTGGACTCAGCCCTCAGTCATTTGGGGAGCTAGCTCTTTGGGATGACCTCTCAAACCGGGCCCCACCCTTGGCCCAAAGGGCCCTCTAATGGCTCCAAGTTGAGATCCCGGCTACTCAGCCCAATGTGCCTGTCTTTCCCCAGCGTTGCCGAAATGCAGGCGCCACCACTGTCTCCCCGGCCAGTTACAAATCTGCTCCCCATTCACTCCTGCAACCTCGTCATCCACCACCAAAGATGACTTAATGGAGACAGGTAACACCAGAAATCACAGAAACATTCATTTCAACAGGTAGTCGGACAGTACTTCGCCTTGCGTTTCCCAGTGGTGAAAAGCAATAATCTACAACACTGATCAGCAGTTGTCATGGATACCATGTAAAGCTCGGCTGGGGTCTTCCCGGGGCCCAGAGTTAAAGGAACTCCACGTAGTTTTGAGGGATCAGTCCTGTCTTTCCGTTCAGGGTTCCTTCCAACCATCCTGGTTCCTGAGATGGATGAACTGCAGAGAAAAGAGAAAAGACAGGTGACGTCCCCAACCCATGCCCGACGGATGTTCCCTGCAGAGGGCTTCCAACCGGGGCTCCCAAGGCTCTGCTCTGCGGCAACCATGGCTGAGGTTGAGAAAAGAGGCTCTGGGGAGAGAGGGGTACACTTCCCTCTCCACTGGGAAGAAGTCTGAGCAGTCATAGTGCCACTAGCCAGCTTACAGTTTCCCTCTCTAGACTGTAAGCTCGTCGTGGGCAGGGAACACGTCTACCAACTCTGTTGGACCGTAATCTCCCAAATGCTTAGTACAGAGCTCTGCACATTGTAGGTGCTCAATAAATACAATTCAGTTGAGTGAGGAGGATGTCCACCTTTCTCCTGATCTGGCCTTGCCCCCTAATCCAACCTTCACAAATCCAACCCGCTCTCTGGTTCTTGACATCTAGAGACTTCTTCTTGGGTCCTCCTCCTCTTGGATACCATTTTTCCTTTTTTCTCCTAGATACTCAGAGGCCTAAATGTTACCCTCTCCTTCATTCTTTGGGAGCCTTCAAATTCTTCCGGATTTGCACCATCGTATTCAACTTCCCTGTGCTGGTTTGGTTGGTTTTGAGTTTTTATGAGATGAGGACACCATTATATTTGTGACATCACAGCCACTTGATCTGGAAATCCCTGTGGGGCTGAGAGGACAATTACATAACCATAGTTGGACATGCAGGGAAGTCAGGAGCTGGGGGAAGGGAGGCCTTGGCAGAGACCTCCGGAGGGGCTCTGGGATCGATGCCCTAGTTGTATAACAGCTGCTCAGCAGAGGAGAAGAGGGCATTTGATCCTTTTACATTGGGAAAATTCCAGTTTTCTGAGATTGTTTTGAGAGAATAAAGTTTCACTCATTCCCCTCCCCACTGCATTAAGCGACTTCCTGTGCTTGTTTTAGAAAAACACTTCCGCCCTCTAAGCTACTGTACAAGTTCTGCTTTGGTCTGGCAGGGCACTAAACACAAACGTGGAGAAACAAAAAGATAAGCAGCCAGCAGGCAGGTAGAAAAGGCCGGGCCATCTAAGGGCAGAAAATCAAATGTATAAGTCCCCTCTACCCCAAAACCCCAACCGTTTCTGGAACAGGCAGACACAGCGACTTCCCTCACTTTCCCCTTCTTGGGATTCTGGGGGTGCCAGAGCCCAGCTGGACCCCCCAAGTCAGAGTTAGTTCTATGAAACTCTCAGCAGGAAGTGGCGTGATTTGGGTGGTGATGTGTGCCTGCACAAGAAAAGAAGCATAAAAGCCAAAACAGAATCCCTGGTTCTCCCTGGGACTGGGAAATCTTGTGTCTTCTGTTTCAGCCGTGGCACAACCCCGGGCCACTTTATCAGCCAGACAAAAGGGCTGCCTCGCCCCTTCTTCCATTTGCCCCCTAAACTTAACCCTTGCAACTTAACCCAGCAATCGAAAATCTCCCCCACTTAGAAAACCGGCCAAACCCTTCAGCTGCCAAAGCCCGCCCAGTCTTCCATGGCACAAGGAACACCCGCAAACCCTCCCAGCTGCCAAACTGTTCTCTGGCACCAAGCAGGCTCACCTCACCTGACCCCTGGGCTAGCTTCTTCCCAAGCTCTAGGCCCTACCTCAGCCCGATACCCAAACTCAGCTTCAGAGCACCTCAAACCCACAGAAACACTTCACTCTTCTTCCGTTTGATATCGAAATCGTCTCTTCCCTCTTTTGACCAGGTTTCCATACCTCCATATCTCAGGGATGGAAACCTGGTCAAACAGAGTGCTCTGGCATAGGGTCAGCAAGAGGAAGATACTTCCGACTGGAGGAGAAGGCGGCCCTTTGCTGAAGGGCCTCAACAACTTGGCTAGAAAAAGGGTTGCTCTAAGTAGGATGAGGGAGCCACCCAATGTAACAATATGGCTGCAAAAATCCTTACAACCTGATGATGATGATGGCATTTATTATACGCTTATATGCAAAGCACTGTTCTAAGCGCGGGGGAGGATACAAGGTGATCAGGTTGTCCCACGGGGGCTCACAGTCTTAATCCCCATTTTACAGATGAGGGAACTGAGGCATAGAGAAGATAAGTGACTTGCCCAAGGTCACACAGCTGACAATTGGCAGAGCTGGGATTTGAACCCATGACCTCTGACTCCAAAGCCCATGCTCTTTCCACTGAGCCACGTTGCTTCTCTAACCTGAAGAGAAGTCCGATCCTGGGCCAGCCATAGACCCCCACAGCAGTGAATTTGGAAATTGTCGGTTTTGTAGCTGACTCACTGGGTGGGCTTGGGAAAGTGACTTTCTGTCTCTGGGACCCTGAGTCCCCATCTGAATAATCAGCATTGTCCTTCCTGGCCTTCCAGAGGGGGGGAAGGACATAGTGAGATATAAGGTGAAAGGGTTTGGATCTCTTTGGAGGAAAAGAACTTACAGAATCCAAGGTGCTAGCCATATTACCGTCAGGTGGTGCTGACATGCTGGCTTTTCTCTTTGACAAGGAGGAAACTAAGGGTCTCTCCTTGGCTTCAAAGTCCTGGAAATAGGCCGCTTCAGCTTTAAGGCATTCAATCAGTTCTTCCACTCAATTAATCAGTGGGATTTAGTGAGCATTTACCATATGCAGAGTACAGAACAACAGTGGAGACACGCGTTTCCTGACCACGAGGAGTCTAGTCAGGGATTAACTTGCATCTATCCAGTGCTTATAGCAGTGCTTGAGGTTTTTGAAGGTGGGGAAGAGTGGCAAGCTGTTGGAGTATGGTAAGCTCTAAGGGGAAGGAGTTCCAGGGCAGAGGGAGGATGTGGGCAAGGGGTTGGCAATGAGATAGACAAGACTGAGGTAGAGTGAGCAGGCTGGCATTAGAGGATCATAGTGTGCAGACTGGATCGTAGTAGGAAATCAGCGAGGGAAGCTAGGAGGGAGAGCTTCTCTTCATCCCAGACACAGTCTCTGCTGCTCCTCACCATTAACCTAAGCTGGCTCTTCCCAGATGACACCGTCTCTCCAGGAGAGCACTTAGCCTGGTGCTCTGCATACAGTAAGTGCTCCATAAGGGCCACAGACTGACTACATGATTAAGGAGGAGGAGGTGGCTCAACTCAACTGCGATCCAGATTTAAACAGGGAATTTAGGAAACCAATAAGGGAATCAGCAACCCCGACACATACGAAATGGGAGCTGGTGTTCCCAAAATGCTACCCCGTCCTCACACCCAAAGAAACTTCCAGAAGAGCAGAGATCCAGCACTGCAGGATTGGAGGTTGAGAAGGAGGGAGGCTGATCCACCCTGCTCTATCGAGGCTCACTGGGGTAAAGGCAGGCTTCTGGGACCCCAATGTGAGAAACTCAGGAATCACTGCCCTCTTCTGGAACAGCATTCAGGTAGGCTTGGAGGCTTCCGGCCACGGAAAACCTGGGCAAAGCTGTTTTCTCTTGCTTGTTTCCTACAGCAGGAACCTTCTCATCCTGCTGATTTTAGGACGTGATAAAACTTCCCAAGGAAATTCTTCCACTGAATGTCAGATGATGTTTCTGGGTACTTCATCATCATCATCAATAGTATTTATTGAGCGCTTACTATGTGCAGAGCACTGTACTAAGCGCTTGGGAAGTACAAATTGGCAACATATAGAGACAGTCCCTACCCAACAGTGGGCTCACAGTCTAAACGGGGGAGACAGAGAACAAAACCAAACATACTAACAAAATAAAATAAATAGAATAGATATGTACAAATAAAATAAACTGCTTCGCTTAAAGATGACTGATGTTCCTTAGGAAGAAGACTGTTTCTCCTTCCGGCTGTCAAAGGAGAACTTGGGAGAGCCATCCGTCAGTTTCCCAGTAGGTTTGGAAAGGCTTGTGCTCTAGTTTCTGAGTACTGCCTATCCACTTCTGCCCTTCAAGAACAAACTGATGGCCACAGCTCCAAAGATACTGGATTAGGGAAGGGACTCACATCTTCAGGGAAGCCAGTGATTTTCAGATTTGTCATTGGGAAATGAGACTTGCCTCATCCCCACAACCTTAGTTATGTTTCTTAACTCCTTGGAAAAACAAAAATAAGTCACCCCCACACACACTCCCCAAAGCCCAAAAATCAGAATTAGGACATTTTCTTCTAAGGGGCCTCCTGCTTTTGTTTGTCAGCCCAAGAGTGCCAATCAAAAGTGTCCTTGCTTAATATCCCCAGTGGTAAACTAATGAGGGATGTGTTCGTGTTGTCTCCAGAAAAGAGACTCTGCCTATAATGGTTAATGTTCTTCCCCCTTTCACCTGATCTCTCCTAGAGGGTGGGAAGGGAGGAAGAGAGGGGGAAGAGAGGAAAAACTGCCATGGGCCCCATCTGCCCCTACAGCAGAGTGGTAGCATCATCCCAATTTCGAAAGTAGATAAAAATCCAGCAAATATGAACAGTCTTTCCTTGGGGCCCGATTTCCACCCTTCTCCTTTCTCTTTGAGAAATAAGCAAAAACTCCATCAACTAGTTGGTTAACAACAACTTTGGTAATCAAGTCCCAACCTGGCCTAAGCTTGCGAAAGAAACAGTAAGCCAGGCTTCTGACCTCAGAAATTAAGTCAGCATGGTCCTCCATTTCCCTCTCTTTTAACTTTTTCCAGGATAAACCCTGGACTGATGAATTGCGTGTGATAGAAGGGCTGCGGGGACCAAGGGGCCTGCCTGGAGCTGGTGGGGGAGGGCAGAGGAGGCCAGGGAAGGGGAGTACAATGGCTGGCTGCCTTTCTAGCTTTTCCAGTTGGACTCTGTGTGTGACTTTTATTGCTGAACTCTCTCCAAATGAGACTTGCTTTTAGGCTTCTAAATCAAGGAAGGGGACACACACACACACACACACACACACACACACACACACACACACACACACACACACACACACACACACCCCCACCCCCAAAGCCTAGAGGGTGTGCCACGACCCCTACCTATCCCACAGCAGGTTACCGCTTCGATCCACCCAGTGGAATGGGTACTCGGGGAGGCAGGGAAACTTTGACAGCATGCTCGCACAGGGCCCGGCCTAGACACTAAGTCACGTGAGCAGGGATTTGGGACGTTCTGCATTTGGACCTTTACACTCTGAATACTCTTGTAAACACCTCAACCTCTTAAATCCCCTAGCTAATCTAGATGGCGGCCCCCTCCTTTTCTCGGACCAGGTCTGTGGGTTGCATGTGCACTTGCACACTTACACACACACACACACACTCAAATATATGCTTCCCATTAACACAAGAGCTGCCCTGGAAGAGGCAGCCGGACACTGTTCAATTGCCGGGCTTCCCTCTAGACTGTAAGCTCATTGTGGGAAGAGAACGTGTCTCCCAACTCTCACTCTCCCAAGCACTTAGTAGGTGTTCTGCACAGCAGTAAGTGCTCAATAAATACGGTTGACTGACCCCCCAGCACCCCTTGGGCAGGGTGATCTCACTTGGAGGTTGGGACTGGGAGGAGACTGCCAGCTGCCCCGGGGATTTTAAAGGGTGACTAGATAATTCATTTTGGGCTTTGGAACTTCCAGAATGCAAGATAAATACTGCCATCGTAATCCCAAAGCAAAGTTCTAGGGGCTCGGGCTCTGCACTGCTGTGGGGTTTCAGTGCCCCAAAGAAGATAGTCAAAGGGAAGCCTGCCAACCTGTTTGCCAAGGTGGTCATGCCCACTGGGCACTGGGCCAAGTCCTTCATCCTGCCTGAAAAATGCAGTCCATCGGGAGGTCTTCCCACACCTGGAAAATCCTCTCATGCCATGCCCCTAGATATAGGTCTAATCTATCTTGAGGTGCCCACCAATGGCCCTGGGGTTCTGAGGCTTTGACCATCATCCTTGGGAACACGCAAAAGCCAGCTAAAAATCTCTTTCACATCCTCCAAGCCTCTTCTTCACAACTGTCAGCTCTATCTTTTACTAGGTCTTCTGTTCCTCTGGTGCTGGAGAGAGTGGGTACCTTGGCAGTGTGCCCAGCAGTTCTGCTGGTCATCAACACTAAGCCCTAGGAGCAATCTGTGTTTGGCCAGTTACACTGCTTGGCCTATCCCCCTCCCTGGTCTGGGTGGGTGGCATGCAAATATGGTACAGTGGATAGAGCCTGGGAGTCCAAAGGTGGTGGGTTTTAATTCTGGTTCGGCCACTTGTCTCTGGGTGACCTTGGGCAAGTCACTTCACTTCTCTGTGCCTCAGTTATCTCATCTGGAAAAAGGGGATTGAGACTTGGAGCCCCTTGAGGGACAGGGACCGTGCCTGACCCGATTTGCTTCTATCCACCCCAGTGCTTACTGCAGTGCCTGGCACATAGCAAACACTTAAATACCACAATTATTATTCTTATTATAAACTAGGGTAACTATCCTGGGACCACAGGAAGGTGGGTCTCGCTGACATGAGAGAAAATCAGAGGCTAGAACCTGCCCCAGACAGACACCGTCTAGGTTTTCACCTGTTTGTTGGGTTTTCACCCAAGTGGAACTATGCATCTGTCCCTGCATCTGCCAAACTGCAAAGTCGGGAAGACCCCAACAGAGAGCCTGCTTTCCCCCACGTTCCCCACCCTTGCTTCGACCCTGTTTTTCTCCTCCCTGAGAACATTCCCGGTTCTTCTAATTGCTGTCATATTTCAATTGGATCTTTGAACAGAATTCGGTGATCGTCTCCTGAGTAACCTCTAGCACATGCTTGGAAACCTAGATTACAGGATAAAGATACACAGATCCTGCTCTCAATAAGTCCACAATCTAACTGAAAACGCAATCTGGTATGTGAGCCAAATATGGAATAGGTAAAGTAGTAAAAGAAGAGATAAAATTAAATAGACATTTCAACAGATAAATAAAAACCAGATAGGCACATAGGTGCTATGATAACTAACGTGGTAATAGGACTAGGAAACTGTCTATATTGTCTATTTCCTGGTTCCCTTCTTCTTCCCCTGCTCTCCAAGTGGTCTAGTGAAAAACGCATGGGCTTCATGGGGCAGAGGACCTGGGCTGCCAACCTCTTGCTCCACCCCACCTCTCCCACTCACCAACTTGGTCACACCCTCGACCTCATCATCTCCTACCGCTGCACTATCTCCACCCTCACCAACTCTGAAATCCCTCTCTCTGATCATAACCTTCTCACCTGCCTTCTCACTCACACTCCTCTCCCCTGTAAATCTATATTACTACCTCACAGAGGCCTCCGCTCTCTCGACCCCATCCATCTTTTGGAGCGCCTCACACCACACCTCGCCTCCCTTTCCTCTCTACCCAATCTTGATGATCAGATTACTGCTCTCAACTCTACTCTCTCTACTCAGCTCGACTCCCTCGCTCCCCTTTCCCTTCGCCGCTCTCGTACCACTAACCCACAGCCCTGGATCACAGCCACTGTCTGCCTCTTTCACTCTTATGCTCGAGCTGCTGAATGCGCTGGAAAAAGTCTAAACACCAAGGTAACCTCGTTCGCTTCAAATTTATCCTTTACTGCCTTAACTCTGCCCTCTCCTCTGCCAGACAAAACTATTTCTCCTCCCTTATTGACACCCATGACCATCATCCCCATCAGCTCTTCCATACATTTAACTCCCTTCTCAGGCCCCCTGGTCCTCCCCCTCCTCCTTTCCTCACCCCCAACGATCTGGCCTCCTACTTCATTAGTAAAATTAACTCCATCAGGTCTGAGCTCCCCAAAGTCACTCCTCCCCCTTCTTCAATCCCCCGGCTCTCAACCCTCTCCGCTACTCTCCCATCCTTCCCAGCAGTATCCTCAGATGAGAGCTCCTCCCTCCTCTCAAGTGCTACTCCGGCCACCTGTGCTTCTGACCCCATTCCCTCTCATCTCATGAAATCTCTCGCTCCGTCCCTCCTCCCCTCCTTAATTTCCATCTTCAACTGCTCACTCTCCACTGGTTCCTTCCCCTCTGCCTTCAAACATGCCCACATCTCCCCCATCCTAAAAAAAACCCTCTCTTTACCCCACCTCCCCTTCTAGTTATCGCCCTATCTCCCTCGTAACATTCCTTTCCAAACTCCTTGAATGAGTCGTCTACACCCGCTGCCGAATTCCTCAACGCCAACTCTCTCCTCGACCCCCTCCAATCTGGCTTCCGTCCCCTACATTCCACGGACACTGCCCTCTCAAAGGTCACCAATGACCTCCTGCTTGCCAAATCCAACGGCTCCTACTCTATCCTAAACCTCCTTGACCTCTCAGCTGCCTTCGACACTGTGGACCACCCCCTTCTCCTCAGCACGCTATCCAACCTTGGCTTCACAGACTCTGTCCTCTCCTGGTTCTCCTCTTATCTCTCAGGCCGTTCATTCTCAGTCTCTTTTGAGGGCTCCTCCTCCCCCTCCCATCCCCTTATTGTAGGGGTTCCTCAAGGGTCAGTTCTTGGTCCCCTTCTGTTCTCTATCTACACTCACTCCCTTGGTGAACTCATTTGCACCCATGGCTTCACCTATCATCTCTACGCTGATGACACCCAAATCTACATCTCTGCCCCTGCTCTCTCTCCCTCCCTTCAGGCTCATGTCTCCTCCTGCCTTCAAGACATCTCCATCTGGATGTCTGCCCACCATCTAAAACTCAATATGTCCAGGACTGAACTCCTTATCTTTCCTCTCAAACCCTGCTCTCTCCCTGACTTTCCCATCACTACCATCCTTCCCGTCTCACAAGCCCGCAACCTTGGTGTCTTCCTCGACTCTGCTCTCTCGTTCACCCCTCACATCCAATCTGTCACCAAAAACTGCTGGTCTCACCTCCGCAACATCGCCAAGGTCCGCCCTTTTCTCTCCACCCAAACCACTACCTTGCTGGTTCAATCTCTCATACTATCCCGACTGGATTACTGCATCAGCCTCCTCTCTGATCTCCCATCCTCCTGTCTCTCCCCACTTCAATCTATACTTCACGCTGCTGCCCAGATCATTTTTGTGCAGAAACACTCTGGGCATGTTACTGCCCCCTTCAAAAATCTCCAGTGGCTACCAGTCAACCTACACATCAGGCAAAAACTCCTTACTCTCGGCTTCAAGGCTGTCCATCACCTCGCCCCCTCCTACCTCACCTCCCTGCTTTCCCTCTACAGCCCAGCCCGCACACTCCGCTCCTCTGCCACCGCTAACCTCCTCACTGGGCCTCGCTCTCGCGTGTCCCACCGTCAACCCACCCAGCCCACGTCCTCCCCCTGGCCTGGAATGCCCTCCCTCTGCACATCTGCCAAGCTAGCTCTCTTCCTCCCTTCAAAGCCCTGCTGAGAGCTCACCTCCTCCAGGAGGCCTTCCCAGACTGAGCCTCCTCCTTCCTCTCCCCCTCCCCATTCCCCAGCCCTACCTCCTTCCCCTCCCCACAGCACCTGTATATATGTTTGTACAAATTTATTACTCTATTTATTTTACTTGTACATATTTACTATTCTATTTATTTCATTTGTTTCATATGTTTTGTTTTGTTGTCTGTCTCCCCCTTCTAGACTGTGAGCCCGCAGTTGGGCAGGGACCGTCTCTATATGTTGCCAACTTGTACTTCCCAAGTGCTTAGTACAGTGCTCTGCACACAGTAAGCGCCCAATAAATACGATTGAATGAATGAATGAATGCTTAGTACAGTGCTTGGCACACCATAAGAACTCAACAAATACCACTAGTTTTCCATTCTGGATCCCTCCACATCTAAGAGAAGCAGCATGGCTCAGTGGAAATAGCCCGGGCTTAGGAGTCAGAGGTCATGAGTTCTAATCCCGGCTCTGCCATTTGTCAGCTGAGTGACCCTGGGCAAGTCACTTAACTTCTCTGAGCCTCAGTTACCTCATCTGTAAAAATGGGGATTAAGACTGTGACAACCTGATCACCTTGTATCTACCCAGCACTTAGAACAGTGCTCCGCACATAGTTAGTGCTTAACAAATGCTATTATTATTATTATTATTATTATCTACAGTTCCCTCTCACAGAGTCATTTCTTCAGCTCTGCATCCTGAGCGAAAAAGGTATAAACTCCCCATTAGGCTTTCCAACTCTTCTTTGTGTGGGGCCTTTCAAGACATAGCCATGCTTCCCCTTGTTCCCCTTGGACACTCACCATTGTCAAAGATGGTGCCTGCTGTGAAGGACAGCTCCGAGTCATGTTCTGCCTGGCAGGCGTACAAGGCTTTTGCTTTCCGGGGTGGTGAGCTGTGTGAAAACAGGAGTTTATTTAGAAGAGCGAAACATCTTTACCCATCGAGATGTTTATTCTCTGCTTTTGCCCCTCCCTGCGAGACACCTCACGCCTCTCTTTTCTGGGACGACTTAAAGAAAACTATCAGTGGTTTTTACTGAGCGCTTACTATGTGCAGTGCGCTTGAAAAAGTACAATATGACAGAATTAGCAGACATGCTTCCTGCCCACAATGCGATTACAAGTCCAGAGGCAAGACCTAAGGCAAAAAGGATGTGTGGGTCCCATGAGAAAAATCAGGGCTATGTCTGATAAAGTGAGCTGCACTCAAAGAGGTGTTCTATCCTCTGGAGATGTGTTCCTCCTAGAGAGATCCACAGTCCCCTGCAAGA
Source organism: Tachyglossus aculeatus (assembly GCF_015852505.1). Lineage (NCBI taxonomy): Eukaryota > Metazoa > Chordata > Mammalia > Monotremata > Tachyglossidae > Tachyglossus > Tachyglossus aculeatus. Next base: position 43,498,069 of record NC_052101.1, read on the forward strand.
TAATCCAGTTGAGAGCTCATAAATGGCTTCATCAATCAATCATGTTTCTGGAGCTTTTACTGTGTGCAGGGCACTGTACTAAGTGCTTCGGAGATTACAACACAACAGACACATTCCCTTCCCACAACAACATTAGTGTAGAGGACAATCTATGCTGGAGAAGGGGGCTGACCCATACCAGTTGCGAAATTTGGGAACATATTGTGAGTTAGGACATGTGAGCTTGGGGGAGCCTTTCTCCCTGGTGGAGCAGTAAGTTTAGTGAACAGGACCCTGGCAGCTAAGCAGAACCTCCAGAGGTTGCCCATCCACCTCCATGCCAAACAAACTCAATCAATTAGAGCACTCAACCACCTTGCCCCTTTCTACCACCTTACCCTTCTGTTGTCCTATTACAACCCAGCATGTTCACTTGGCTTCTCTGATGCCAACTTACTCACTATACGTTGATCTCACCTAGCGCACTGCTGAACCCTCACCCACACCCTGCCTCTGGTCTGGAACTTCCCCCTTCATTTCGACAGACAATCGTTCTCTCCACTTTCAAAGCCTTATTAAAAATCACATTTCCTCCAAAAGGCCTTCCCCGACTGAGCTCTCATTTCCCCTACTCCCTCTCCCTTCTGTGTCACCCTTGCACTTGGTAGCTTTTATTCACCCAAACTCAGCCCCATAGCATTTATGTATATATCCATAATTTACATTATGAAAAGCAGCATGGCTCAGTGGAAAGAGCCCAGGCTTTGGAGTCAGAGGTCATGGGTTCAAACCCCAGCTCTGCCAGCTGTCAGCTGTGTGACTTTGGGCAAGTCACTTAACTTCTCTGGGCCTCAGTTACCTCATCTGTAAAATGTGGATTAAGACTGTGAGCCCCCCAAGGGACAACCTGATCACCTTGTAACCTCCCCAGTGCTTAGAACAGTGCTTTGCACAAAGTAAGTGCTTAATAAATGTCATTATTATTATTACATTAATATCTGTCTCCCCCACTAGAACATAAGTTGACTTAGCCCCCTTTTTCCTCTCCTCCTCCCCATCCCCCCAGCCCTACCTCCTTCCCCTTCCCATGGCACCTGATATGTTTGTACAGGTTTATTACTCTATTTATTTTCCTTGTACGTATTTACTATTCTATTTATTTTGTTAATGATATGCATTTAGCTTTAATTCTATTTGTTCGACTTGACACCTGTCCACATGTTTTGTTTTGTTGTCTGTCTCCCCCTTCTAGACTGTGAGCCCGTTGTTGGGTAGGGACCATCTCTATATGTCACCAACTTGTACTTCCCAAGTGCTTAGTACAGTGCTCTGCACACAGTAAGTGCTCAATAAATATGACTGAATGAATGAATAAGCTCTTTGTGGGCAGGGAAAGTGTCTTCCAACTCTGTTATGCTGCATGCTCCTAAGCACTTAGTATAGTGCTCTGCATACAGTAAGTGCTTAATAAATATGATTGATTGATCCCAGATCCACATTTGGTTGAGGCGGGGAGAAGAGACTAGTCATTTGAGCCAAATAATAATAATGATAGCAATGATGGTATTTGTTAAGCACTGACGAGGTGTCATGAACTGTTCTAAGTGCTTGGGTAGATTAAAAACTAATCAGGTTGAACAAATGTAGAAGCAGCATGGGCTTGTGGATAGAGAATGGGTTTGGGGGGTCAGAAGAACCTGGATTCTTACCCTGGCTCTGCCACCTGTCTGCTGTGTGACCTTAGGCAAGACACTCACTTGTGTGCCTTAGTTACCTCATCTACAAAATGGGGATTAAGAGTGTGAACCCTATGTTGGAAAGAGTCTGTGCCCACCCTGATTTGCTTGTACAGTGCCTGGCACATAGTAAGCACTTAAATACCACAATTATTTTCATTATTATTATTAAGACAGGCCTTGCCTTTTATTACTAATATTCACTGGGGCAGTAAGCTCTCCTTCGCGCCTGGAGCACCTTGATTGATAGAAATTGTTTGCTAGAAAAACAATTTTGGGCTTGCGGGTTAACAGTAAATTCCTGCTTCAGTACTTGAACAAAGAAGATCTGAGAGAGATCTTCTCTACCCAGAGAACGCCTAATGGAGCTGATTCCTAGGGTGAAGCTACACAATCACCCTATGAGGTAAAGTCTCCCTTGGGCAAGAAGCTGACTGCAGAACTCCCTTGGAGCTCTGGCTGTCTGAGCTAGGGAGCCTTTACAGGGTTCGGAAAAATCTTACTATCCCAACTTAAGAGCATTCTGACAATCAAACCTCTTTGTCTCCAGCCCTGTTTGTCTCCAGGCCAAAAATCAAGCCCCATGGAGTCCAAAGGGGATCCTCCACCCAAGGGAGTTAGGGCTTTTCAAAAGCCATCATGGCCTGGCTTTAATTTATTTGAATATCTGTCTCCCCCTCTAGTTGATAATCTCCTTGAGGGCAGGGATCACGTCTACTATCTCTGCTGTACTGTACTCTCCCAAGCACTACATAGTACACTAAATAGTAAGCGCTACACAGTAAGCACTTAAATACCACTATTATTATTATTATTATTATTATTATTATTATTATTAAGACAGGCCTTGCCTTTTATTACTAATATTCACTGAGACAGTAAACTCTCCTTCGGGCCTGGAGCACCATGATTGATAGAAATTGTTTCTATCAATTGTCCAGTAATAATAATAATGATAATAATTATGGCATTTGCTAAGCACTTATTATGTGGCAAGCACCATTCTAAGAGCTGGGGTAGATACAAGGTAATCAGGTTGGACATGGTCCATGTCCCATATGGGACTCACACTCTTTATCCCCATTTTACAAATGAGGTAACTGAGGCACAGAAAAGTGAAGTGACTTGCCCAATGTCACAAAGCAGACAACTGGCGGATCTGGAATTAGAACCCATTTCCTCTGATTCCCAAGCTTGTGCTCTTGCCACTAGGCTCTGCACTTAGCAAGCGCTCAATAAATAATAATAATAATAATAATAATAATTTTGGTATTTGTTAAGCGCTTACTATCTGCTAAGCACGCTTTTAAGCACTGGGGCAGATACAAAGTAATCAGGTTGTCCCACGTGGGGCTCACAGTCTTAATACCCATTTTGCAGATGAGGTAACTGAGGCACAGAGAAGTTTAGTGATTTCCCCAAAGTCACACTGCTGACAACTGGAAGAGCCGGGATTTGAACCCATGTCCTTTGACTCCCAATTCTGTGCTCTTAAGGGAAGCCAAAGTAGTCCTGGAATTGGATCCCGGGAGCAGGGGAAAAGCCTGAGCTCCGGGTTCCCTGGATGGAGAAGACCCTGTTCAGTGCCAGACATGCGGCAAGGGAAAAAACAGCAGAAAAACTGCTCCCTTGAAGCAGAGGGTGATGTATATCTGCAGGGAATGGCCAGTTTCCTACTCCCTTCTCCAAGGCTCACACACCTGGGGAAGTTGAACCAGCCAAGTGGGAATGGGATGGAAGGAGGTGGTTCATGTCTCCTTCTCTGGAGAATACAGACAACTCAGCCGCCCAGAGACTCAATCTCTGCTTTTTTTCCCCTCAAATGCCCCGAGTCAACTTTCTCCCCATCCCTTCCTACCCCCTATTCTATCTTATTATTGTTTTACACTCTAGACTGTAAGTCCATTGTAGGCAGGGAATGTGACTATTGATGAATTGTACTCTCCCAATCACTAGGCACAGTAGTCTGCAAACAGTAAGTGCTCAATAAATATGTTGCCGACCTGTACTTCCCAAGTGCTTAGTACAGTGCTCTGCACACAGTAAGGGCTCAATAAGTATGACTGAATGAATGAATAAATATGACTAAATGAATGAATGAATGCGGCTGTTGGGAAAGTGAGATGAAGGAAGGAGGGAAGGGCAAGGCCTAGAAAGCTCAAGTACCAATCTCAAAATAATTCTTCCTTTATCAGGATCCTTTGGTCAGGACATGAGATTTATGGGACAAGGGGTTAATCATGCCCCATGCTCTTTACCAGGGCTGGGTCAAGCAGCAGAGAGCTAAATACAAATGGGGAAATTCCTCCGTGTAAGAAAACACACCTTTTTTAAAAAATTTAGGAAAAAGAAAAAGAGAAGGTAAGCAAGTAATCTGACACAGACAGGGTAATCCGGTTGTGAAAAATGCTGAAGCAGCAAAGAATGGAAACTCCCGGGAGGGTGAAGAAAATATGTCACTCGACCACAAAGCCCCGTGTGTAGACAAGTGGATGTATCGGGGGGGTTCCTCCCTGCTTGGCTAATGCTTTAAATACCAGGTTTCTGGGCTGGCTCCTGGCCCAGGGGGGAGGAGGCTGAACAGTGAAACAAAACCAGGAGTGTCCTGAATTGTACTCTCAGGCAAGTTACATATTGAACTGATTAAAACAAGAATAAAAAAGAACTGGGGGGTGGGGGCGGGGGGTGGGGGGGCATAGGAAGGGACAGGGAGAAAGTTGGTTCAGGGCATTTGAGGCAAAAAAAAGAGCAGACTGGGTCTCCAGGGTGCTGAGTTGTCTGTATTCCCCAGAGAAGGGGACATAAACCACCTCCTCCTTCTCTCTCATGTCTCAGTTCTGCCCTTTGGGCCAGAAAGTACCCTCACTCCATCCCCAGCCCCTGCTCCAGCAAAGCCAGCCCAGGGCTCTACCTCTTTCTCAGGTCCTCGGAAGGAGCAGCTCCTGGGGTGAGCCCACATCTTTCATGCCCCTCCACCTTCCCCCTCAGGGACTGGGCATCTAGAAAGATTGAAGGCCCATGAAGACTCCTGATGGACGACCTATCAATCAATCGTATTTATTGCTTACTGTGTGCAGAGCACTGTACTAAGTGCTTGGGAGAGTGCCTAGTTGCAAGAACAAGGGCTTGGGAGTTAGAGGACATGGGGTTGTAATCTCGACTTCACTACTTGTCTGCTGTGTGACCTTGGGCAAATCACGTCTCTCTGTCTGTTACTTCATCTGTAAAATGGTGATAAAGACTGTGAGACCCATTTGGGAAAGGAACTGTATCCAATCTGATTACCTTGTATCTACCCCAGTGCTTAGAACAGTGCTTGGCACACAGTAAGCACTTAACACCTTAATACACACACACACACATATATATGCATATATGTATACACACACATATATATATATATATATATATATATATATATACACATTAATATTGTAATAGAGTTGGTAGACATGTTCTCTACCCACAGTTAACTGACCAGACCAGAGCCTGGTCATTTGTCCATCAGATTCTCTAGTCCAGCTGCTGTAAGCAAATCTTCACTAAGCCTGTCCTTCTTCCAAAGAGTGGGCATCTAAGGACTTGGGCTATGATTTTATGAGCCCTTGAGAGGAGGTTGTGGGGTGGGGGGCTTTTGTCTTAGCCCTCCTTTCGTCACTATCCTCTTTGTCCCCACCTCACTGGCTGCCTTGCTCAGCTTCCCTTCCCCTCACCCCACCATTAAAAAGTTTAGCTGGTGCCAGAATGGCAGTATCCTTCAAAGCCCAGCTGCAGGTCCAAGGACATTAACTGGCCTGGATACTCTTGCTCCCTCCTTTTCAATTTTTGCCTCTGAGCATGGCAAGAGGCCAGGAAAGCACTAGGTGGAGAGTCTCCTCATGTGCCCTCTCAGTGTTTGCAGAATGACGATACACTTTCCCTCAGTAAACCATGCATCCAAAGGGGTCTGGATAAATTCGCATGATATGCTGACTTGAAAACTTTACCGCTAAACTTTGGGTAACTTTTAGTCATAGTGCAGGAGCTCTACATGGTAACTAGAGCCTTTTAGGGGAAGAAGAACTTGGGGAGTTTGATTTTTTCATTAGATCATACAGTAAAGTCTCCCCCTCTAGAGCGTAAGCTCATTTTTGGTTCTTTTAATGGCATTAGTTTTGCTCCTATATGCCAGGCACTGTACCAAACACTGGGGTAGATACAAGCTAATCGGGTTGGACACAGTCCCTCTCCCACATAGAGCCCACAGTCTTCATCCCCATTTTACAGATGAGGTAATTTAGGCCCAGAGATCTGAAATGACTTGCCGTAGGTTACACGGTAGACAAGCAGTGGAGCCGGGATTAGAACCTAGATCCTTCTGACTCTCAGGCCTGGGCTCTATCCACTGGGCCACACTGTTTCCCGCTGTGGGCAGGGAATGTGTCTATCCACTCTGTTGGATCGTATTTTCCCAAGTGCTTAGTACAGTGCTCTGTACACAGTAAGTGCTCAATAAATACGACTGAATGACTGATTGATTAAACTCCTCACAGGTTCACCAAATCTCTACTGAGCAGCAGATAATTCCTGAGCTTCTTGATGTTTAGTGAGTCATATAGGCTGAGATGGTAGGGGGCAGGAAATTGCAGGGGAGGGAGGAAGGGATGAGTGGAGGACTATTCCTATTCCAGGCATCCTAAAGAAGGGAATGTCATTTAAAAAGATTTTCCTCCTCAAGGGCAAGTCCTATCTACCAGGTAGCCGAAGGTTTTTGGGAAAGCCCTGGGGGAAGTCACTGATAGCCATAGGTCACCACTTTTTGGTCACCTGTTGCCATGGCAGCTCTGTAGCATCTTGATTTTTGATCTGCTGAGGGACCATCTGCTTGAGGAGTCGCTCAAGAGGGCCAACCCCATCAAACTGCCTTTTGGAAGCAATGGCTAATCCAAGATGGTGTCTACCACATAGAGATCACCAGGCTCGTAGACCCCAGTGGCCAACCTTTTATTTATGTATTTTTTTAAGCATTAACTATGTACCAGAAAGTGTACTAAACACTGGGGTAGACAGACTTTAATCAGGTTGGACATAGTCCATGTTCCACATAGGGCTCATAGTCTTAGTCGCCATTTATCAGGCGAGGAAACAGAGGAGCAGAGAAATCACGTGACTTTCCCAAGGTCCCATAGCAGACAAGTGGTGGAGCTAGTATTAGAATGCAGGTCCTTCTGATTTCCAAGCCTGTGCTCTATCCATTAGGCCACATTACTTCTGCCGATGCTAGTCCATTCCTGGCCAGAGAGATCCCTGCTGAGCAGTTCTAGATAGTCTGACACCATTGCTCCTCATAGTGTCCCACATAGCCTCACAGTGTTCCATTTTTCTCCCCGTTACACAGATAAGGAAATGAATTAATAATAATTATGGCATTTATTAAGTGCTTACTATGTGCCAGGCACTGTACTAAGTGCTGGAGTGGATACAAGCAAATTGGGTTGTACACGGTCCCTGTCCCACATGGGGGTCCCAGTCTCAATTCCCATTTTACAGATGAGGTAACTAAGGCCTAGAGAAGTGAAGTGACTTGCCCAAGACCACACAAAACTAAGTTTTAAGTAGGGAAAGGAACAGCTCCAGGTCACCCAGAGGGTCAGGACAGAGCCGGGACAAGAATCCTGATCCCCACTTGTCCCCTTAAATTCTGCTGCCTCCCTCTGAGTCAATCAATCAATCATATTTATTGAGCACTTGCTGTGTGCAGAGCACTGTCCGAACACTTGAGAGAGTTTGCTATAACAGTGTTAGTAGACACGTTCCCTGATCACAATGAGATTACAGTCTAAAGCCCTAGCTGCTCCACTCAATAAATCAATGGTAGTTATTGACTGCTTTCTGGGTGCAGAGCGGTGCACAAAGTGCTTGGGAGAAGACACTACTGTTGTCTGTCTGCTGTTGTCTGTCTCCCCCTTCTAGACTGTAAGCCCGTTGTTGGGTAGGGATTGTCTCTGTTGCCGAACTGTACTTTCCAAGCACTTAGTACAGTGCTCTGTACACTGTAAGTGCTCAATAAATACGATTGAATGAATGAATGAAACTACAATAAAGTTGGTAGGCATGATTCCTTGTCCACAAGAAGCTTAAAGTCTATGGTGGAGAGACAGACATTAAAATAAATTATAGATAGGGGAAGTGGTAAAGTATAAGGAAATGTGCATAAATGCTTGTAGGGCTGGAGGGAGTATCAAGGTACTGAAGGGGTACACAGCCAAGGGCAGAGTTAACACAGAGGAGGAGACAGGTAGAGGAAACGAAGGCTTAGTCAGGGAAGCCAGACTAGAAAAGTAGCATGGCCTAGTGGACAAAACACGGGCCTGGGAGTCATTAGGACCTGGGTTCCAATCCCAGCTCCACCACTTGTCTGCTGTGTGATCTTCGGTATGACACTTCACTTCCATGTGCCTCACTTACCTCATTGGTAGGGTGGGGATTAAGACTGTGAGCCCCATGTGGGACATGGACTGTACCCAGCCTGATTTAGCTTCTTACCTACCCCGGCGCTGAGTACAGTGCCTGGCACGCAGTAAAATCTCCACTGGTTGCCTGTCAACCTACGAATCAAGTAAAAACTCCTCACACTTGGCTTCAAGGCTCTCCATCACCTCGCCCCTTCCTACCTCATCTCCCTTCTCTCCTTCCACAGCCCAGCCCGCACCCTCCACCGCTAACCTCCTCACTGTGCCTCGTTCTCGCCTGTCCCGCCGTCGACCCCCGGCCCACGTCCTTGCCCTGGCCTGGAATGCCCTCCCTCCGCACATCTGCCAAACTAGCTCTCTTTCTCCCTTCAAAGCCCTACTGAGAGCTCACCTCCTCCAGGAGGCCTTCCCAGACTGAGCCCCCTTTTTCTTCTCCTCCTCCCCTCTCCATCGCCCCTCCACCCTACAACACTTGTATATATTTGTACATATTTATTACTCTATTTGACTTGTACATATTTACTACTCTATTTTATTAATGATGTGCATATAGCTATAATTCTATTTATTCTGATGGTGTTAACACCTGTCTACATGTTTTGTTTTGTTGTCTGTCTCCCCCTTCTAGACTCTGAGCCTGTTGTTGGGTAGGGACCGTCTCTATATGTTGCCGACTTGTACTTCCCAAGTGCTTAGTACAGTGCCCTGCACACAGTATGCGCTCAATAAATGATTGAATGAATGAGTAAACATGTTAGGCCTCTGATGTTGAACACTTCCCTTTTCCAAAGGAAGCAGAGAGTAAACTGTTAATTCTCCTTATTTTAGTTGAATGATAACACTGCTTCATAATCTAGCCAGGGCTGTCTTCCAAGGTGTCTGCCTGCCTCTTTCAGCTGTTCAGCCAAGGTCTCCCACAGCCTGACCCCCACCCCTTCAGTGCAATGCCTTTGAGAAGCCCTTAGGGGATCACTTACTTCATTCTTTTAGGCCGCGACTGTATTGAAAACCCCTCCCAAAGGCTTCAAACTCATTTCCACTGAGTTCATCTGGCAGACAACACTACTGAAGGGGAAGGTTGAATACAAAATCCCCCACAGCGCTTCTTAAAGAGGAGAATGTTGGCTTTGGACCCTGATTCAAGGGATGAGGCTTGTACTTGACCCGAAAAATAGAAAAGGGCTGGGTGCCTCAGGATCAGAAGAAGCTCAAGAAAGCTTTAAAAATGGCTTAGGCTCTGCTCCTTTCATCTGCCACGCCCCTTGCGGAGGGTTTCTGCTGGTCCCAACTGTTGCAGGCAAACAAGGAGGATCCTAGTAATTTAAATCCTTTAAAATGAAATGCCACACCCACCAAACATCCCCAGAAGCCGGAGGCACAGCACAGAGGGCCTGAGAGGCACTTTGTGTTGCTCAAAGTCTTGTAGCTGTGCTGTGAGTTTAGATTTATGACTCTTCTGGTTATCCATGGTGTGGATTGTCCCAGTGCTCCTGGGGCCATTTGTAGCTGTGCCTGTAGGTTTTTATTTACAAAACATTCCCAGTTATCCAGGGCATGGATTTGCCAAGTGATCTGGAGCTGCTCACTTTCTCTTAGAAGCATGCTGCCCCGAGAACTGTGGATTCTCAATTGCCCTGTGCTTGGTTAGCCTGGCTTAGTGGAAAGAGCACAGGCTTGGGAGTCACAGGTCATGGGTTCTAATCCTGGCTTTGCCACTTGTCAGCTCGGTGACTTTTGGCAAGTCACTTCACTTCTCTGTGCCTCAGTTACCTCACCTGGAAAATGGGGTTTAAGACTGTGAGCCCCACCTGGGACAACCTGATAACCTTCTAGCTCCCCCAGCACTTAGAACAGTGCTTGGCACATAGTAAGCACTTAACAAATGCCATTATTATTATTACTCACTCCTCTTAACTCCAAGTGATACTTCAAGGGGAAGTAATCGAATGCTGAGCAAGAGAGAAACAATTAAGGGTGGAAGACGTAGGAACCCATGTGTTCATCCATCTTCTGAGGTAGACTTTCAATCACTTCAGATTTTGGATGATCTATTTTTATGGATTATCCTTGTTCATGTTCCTCTCAATTAGCATGGATAATCTGCACTTATTTGCACTGCACTTATTTGCTAGACTTACATCATTTCTTTCCCCCAAAGATCCACCAAAGACCTCGGATTAATGTATTTAGTGAAGGGCAAAGTATCATTGGGCTAATCTGAAAGGGAAAAATCTCCCAACTCTCAGTTGGAAAACAAGGGGCTGTTTTCATCAGTATTTCCTGAAAGTTGGCATGACACTGAGTGAATCTAAACTTGTCATGAAACGGGAGAATACTGGCTGTTGGCTGGCAAGAGGGCAGAGAGATATCAGATTAGAGATCATTGTGTGTGGCTCCTACCCAAGGAGTCCAAAACACTTTAGACTCAGTATATTTTCATACCTCTTCAGGCTCACAATAGGCTATATATTCTCTAATGAGAAGGTTTGTAGTTAATCTGTGAATACAGTCTCCAAAACTGTCTTTGCTCAAGGGACACTCTGTAAATGTGTACCCTTTCAATATCAATCCATCATATTTATTGAGTGCTTACTGTGTGCAAGCACTGTACTATGCCCTTGAGAGAATACAACATAACAATAAAAACAGATACATTTCCTGTCCACAACGAGCTTACAAAGGAGAAGAGGGAGAGGGAAGGGAGAAATGGAGAGCAAGAGAGAGCAAGAGACACAGACAGAAAGAGAAAAGGAAAGATGAAATTAGGAAAAGAAGTATGTTCCCCATTTTATCCATGGAAGAGTTGAGGCCCAGAGATAAAATGTGTATCCCTAAAGAGCTCAGCAAGGTCAAGTCATAAACAAGCCCAAGTTAGGATTTCTGGGAACACATGTTAACTGGAGCCACATTAAGAAGTGAACAGAAAAGATGACAAGCAAATTAAGATTGAGACATGGCAACACAAGACCAAACAAACCCTACAACAGACCTGATGGGGGATGAGTCGCTGGACGTAGATGAAGTGGGCATAGGGCTGGATGGCGCGGAGAACATGGGCCAGGATGGTGAGAGGGGTGAAGTTGGGCTTGGATTCTGAGGGCTGCAAGACAGAACCAGAAAACACATCAAAAACATAGGGAAAACACAAAGGGAAGAGACATTCACTTCGAAACAAAATGGTGGGGGAAAACTGGGGAAGATTCAGGGTGAAAACAGATGCAGGGAGGCAACTTTGATTCCAAATCAACATTTTCCCAAGCTGAGCCATCGGGTCTTCTGGTTAAAGCCTGCTCCATGATTCCTTCATTGACAAATCTGCATTTTGGCCCTACAGGAAAAGTACGCATGGGACCGCTTAAATGAAGTCCTGCTTCATTGGTTCCTTTCACCTCTGTCATGTCAGCAGATGCCATTGATCATATTTCAGTATAGTAACAGCTCGTAATGTACTACTTGGTCTTTTCTGTTCTCCTCTGTTGTGTCTGGATATAAACTGCGTTTCTCTGGGCCCTCATCCACAGTCCTGGAAAACAATTTCCTGTTTACATTTCTAACTAAATGGGTTTTGCACATTTGTGCCCGGAGTAATCCTGTTTTGGGAAAATGGCAGGGAAGACTTTCCAGAGCGAATGTGCTTTTGGGAGAGTCAAAGAAAACACACCTAGATGGCACCTCACATTTTTCATGCCTGGAAGTTGGTAGATCTCTTCCACCCCTATCTAATACTAGATAAGGGGGGGCAGCAAGACCTAGTGGAAAGAACACAGGCCAGGGAGTCAAGAGACCTGGTTTCTAATACAACCTCCACCACTTTCCTGTGTCGCCTTGGACAAGTCGCTCAGCTTCTCTGGGGCTGTTTCTTCCTCTTTAAAATGAGAATTCAATACCTGTTCTCCCTCCTTCCTAGACTGAGGGTCCCACGTGGGACAGGGATGGTGTCTGACCTGATTCTCTTGGACCTATGCCAATGTATGTATACTGCCTGGCACATAGAAAGCACTTAACACAAACCACAATAATTATAATTACTCCCATCTAATAAATCAAATCCCCATTATTAAGTTTGTGGATTATCCACATCCATTTTCCCTCCTTGTTCCTTTTGGCTGCCCGAACGTTTTGGCCATTTCCCTCCTTATCGTCGCCTCCATCAAGAGCAAAGCAAACAGAGATGAAATGGGAACCAGTCAATCTGGTTACCGGTTTGGTGGGCAAACTGGTTGTCACTATTAGCTTACATAAGACTATTCTATTTATATTTAGTTATATTTAGCTATATTAGCTCTGTTGATGGAAGCATGATGTAATATTAATAATAATAATGGAATTTGTTAAGCGATTACTATGAGCCAGGCACTGTACTAAGCGCTGGAGTGGATACAAGCAAATTGGGTTGGAAAAATTCCCTGTCCCATATGGGGCTCACAGTCTCAATTCTCATTTTGCAGATGAGGTAACTGAGGCAAGAGAAGTGAAGTGACTTGCCCAAGGTCACACAGCAGACAAGTGGTGGAGCTGGGATTAGAACCCATGACCTTCTCTCTTTTCCCTATCACCCCTGATAATTTGAATGCACCCCAACTGAAAGATAATACTAATAGTAGTAGCTGTAATGATAAAACAATAATAATAATGATATTTGTTAAGTTCTTATGCATCAAGCATGAACTAAGTGCTGGGGTAGATTCAGGATAATTAGGTCTCACATGGGGCTCACAGGCTCAGTAGGAAGGAGAACAGGTATTTAATCCCCATTTTGCAGATGAAGAACTGAGGCAAAGAGAAGTGAAGTGAATTGCACTATGTCCCACCGCTGGCAAGTGTGCAGCTGGGATTAGAACCCAAGTTCACTAACTCCCAGGCTCATGCTCTTTCCACTAGGCACCACTGTTTCTATACAAAAGCAGTCACAAGTACGACATCACACTCCAAGTTCTCGGGAAACCCACTGGGACTTCGGACATTAATGAGGAAGCACGCACTCTTTTGCCATAGTTTATTATTGGTGAGTTTAGTCCCAGTAAGCTACAGAACTGAACATGGAGGAAACCTTGTTCAATGAGAACTGTCTTTCTGAGAGGAGTGTAGGGAGAGTGAGAAAAGCACTTCTTTATGGGATTTCTGTTTGAGCAAACACAGGCCTCTTATTCTCAGCTCATAGCTACAACTGGTTTATATCCCCAATACACAGGCAAATGATCACGGGGTATCAAAAACCCCTCTGAACAAACCAACTTAACACAGCATACTGAGCTTTCTGGCAAAGTAAATGACTGCGATCTCAACATGCCAACTGTAATCACTACTGATCAAAGCCCAGTAAGAGTTCTTCAGTCCCTTTGGGTGCCAGATCAGATTATTTATTCATCCAGAGAGTTCTGAAATCTAAAGGCTATTACTTATGTCCCCTGAGCCAGAATCCAACATCTCACTAGGCCTTAAAAATGTGCACGAAAAGCAGGAACAGAAGTCCTCATTACACAATCATACACACATACACAAAAGACTTAACATGTGAAATTGGGTCTTGTATAGATGAAACAAATGTGATATGTCCATTCAGTTACTTCATTTGTTATTTATATGCCTTTTTATGGTATTTGTTAAGCATTTACTGTGTGCCAGTCACTCTTTTAATTAGCTACATGCTAATCAGGTTGGAAACTCCCCCCCCCCCACCCCGCACCGAACCCCCAGGTGTCCCACATGGGGCTCACATTCTTAATCCCCATTTTATAGATGAGGCAACTGAGGCACAGAGAAATAAAATGACTTGTCCAAGGTCACACAGCAACAAGTGGGCCTGAATTGGCTGTGGGAGGGGCTTTTACAAAAATGAGACTCATTCAACTCCCGCCCCCAGTCCCCATCAGGCGCCCTCCCTTTCCCTTCCTATTGTAAGATTGGCTAAGTGCTAAAAACGGTTGCTAAGAGAGACCATGGGATCTCTTTCTTTGAATATCTTTAAAAATAGAATTAAAACCCTAAATCTGGGATAGGGTGGGCAAAGGCTCACTGGGAATGGGTGCTCTAAAAATATTTCCCAATTCAAGGAACCCCAGAAAAAGTACAATCAATCAACTGGTGCACAGCATATGGATAAAGCTCAGGCCTGGGAGTCAGAAGGTATGGCCTTGGGCAAGTCACTTCACTTTGCCTCAGCTACTTTATCTGTAAAGCCGGGATTAGGACTGTGAGCCCCATGCGGGGCAGGGACTGCGTTCAACTCTATTTGCTTGTATCCACCCCAGTGCTTAGTACAGTGCCTGGTACATAGTAAGCGCTTAACAAATACCACAATTATTAATATTATTTTTCACTGAGCACTTACAACAGAAAGGACACTGTACTAAGCACTTGGGAGGGTACAACAGAATTAGGAGACACGTTCCCTGCTCATAACCAGCTTCCAGTTCCCCAGGATATCCTGATTGTTTTTCCCTAAGTGATCCACAAGCTCCAGAAAACCCAGGCAAAACAATTAAAGACTTGCAAACGTGAAGCGTGAACCTTTGCCTCTCTGGTTTGAAGCCTCGAACGGGTTATAATGGTTGACCATCCTGATGTCATAGGGAAAACATCCCATCCCTTGCACCCCGACACACTACCATCTGCAGTGATTTAAGAAGAAAAGAGAGATAAAAGGAGACAAAAAGCTTCTGAAGTTTAGAGCCGATTCGAGCCTTCAGCTGAGAGGGCGTGGGCAGTTTGCTGACTGGCTTCTCCAGCTGTGCTTGCTGTGCTACTTAGATGAGGGATTTGATTGCTGGGGATATTTGGGTGAGAGGGCCCGGGTCTGCTGGGCTGGCAGCAGCACGGCTCACGTGGCTGCCTCCTTTCTGATGACTAACACAGCAGGGCCAGGTTCTGAGAAACTTGTTTCTTTTCAAGGAAGACGATGGAACCATCCAAGTTTACAACTCTTGGGTTTCCCACAGCACTATGATGTGCTTCCCTTACCGTCACTTGAATGGTTCTTGCAGTGGTTAAAAAAAAAATCCACTATCTTAACCCTCCCCACAGTGTTCTCCATATCCATCTGGAAGCGTTGATTACTCCCCCGGAGTCTTGGAAGTTGTCTGAAGCAGGGTAGAGGGCAAGGGATTGCAAGACAATACTTGGCAAGGGAGAAGTGGTTGGACAGATGGAAGACGACATCTTCCTGTGGTCCCAGAGGGCTGCATGATGCGATGGAGCTGAGTGGCATAAAATCTACACTCTATCATCACCTGCTAGATGTCCCAGATCCCAAAAGGAAAGGAACTTGATGCCACAGGAAGTTGTGCAGACAGAAAATATCAGCACGCTCAAGAGGGATTTGGATAGTGGTTCTTGGATGAGTGGTTCCTGAGGAGTTGGAAAGCTAGACGTGTCAATGGGGAAAAGTGAAGGATGTTAGAGAGCTCATCCCTAAGCATAAGAATGGTTGCCCAGGAGGACAACCATCACATGGTTAGTTATTATGGTATTTGTTAAGTGTTTACTATGTGCCAAGCACTGTTCTAAGCGCTGAAGTAGATACGGTGAATTGGGTAGGACACTGAACCTGTCCCACATGAGGTTCAGAGTCTAAGTAGCAGGAAGAGAACAGGTATTGAATCCCCACTTCACAGATGAGGAAACTGAGGCACTGAGAAGTTAAGTGACTTTCCCAAAGTCATACAGCAGGCAAATAGAAGAGACAGGATTAGAAGCCAGCTCAGCTCTGACTCCCGGGCCCGTGCTCCTTCCACTAGGACACACTGCTCAAAGCACGGTTCCTCAAAGCATCCTGTTACCATTTTTGGAGATAGACACTGGATTGGAGGGCCCTTTGGTCTGAGCCAGAAAAGGCAATTCTTGGGTTCTTAAAACTGGTATTCCAAGGCACATAGGTTTCCTGTGAAGGATGCCCAAGGGACAGCTCTGGCTTCCATAGTAGATGGATACAGTCTAGGGATGGTAAAGGATGGCTAAGCTATGTGGAAAAGGGTCCAATGGATCAGGTGAAACCCTTCTCTTTCTGGGAAGTCTTAGGAGTGAGCAATCCCACCCAATCCCCTTTCAGACATCTAAGCAGTCCAGGAGTCCAGCGCGAGGGTTTCCAAGGAAATTTTTGGTCAATATCAAATGCTCATAATAGCATTTGAATTGCTTTTCTTAAAGTCTCTTGATCACATCCCGAGAGAAACAGATCTTTTGCTTAAATGGCACATTCCTTCCCTTTAAGACTCAGAAATCCGCTACTAGAACATCTGTACACAGTAGCATGCAGAAGTAAGCAGGAATTATAAAATGGCTTTTAATTTTCTTCTGATGTTTTTGTGGTTTTCACTTCCTGAAAGGAAAGGGCACTGTTCTTGTGATATTAGCGCTTTTACAAAGAATGGATTCATGGATTCGTGCTACAACAGTCCAATGCTCCTATTGTAAACCATACAAGCAACATGACCTACTGAAAAGACCATGGGCCTGGGAGTCAGAAGACCTGGGTTCTAATCCCGGCTCCACCATGTCTGCTGTGTGAACTTGGGCAAGTCATTTTACTTCTCTGTGCCTCACTTACCTCATCTGCAGAATGGGGATTAATGTTGTGAACCCTATCTGGGACATGGACTGTGTCCAACCTGATTAGCTAGTATCTAATCCAGCTCTTAGTACAATACTTGACGCACAGTAAGTGCTTAACAAATACCATAAAAACACCAAAATAAAACAAAAAAAAATTAATTTGAAATGGCTGCAGTGAAAGTCTCATTTGCTGTTGCCACCCTCTTTAAACACCACATTGAACTAAATATACGGAAACACAGATAATTTGCTTGATTTAGAGGGGGGAAAAATGGAGAGAACGTGAACCCATCCTTATTCTCATATAAAATTCCCTAACCTGGCAGGGGAGAGAGAGGGCAATGCAGAAAGCGTATCACTTTAGAAATATCTACCTCAGCACTTCGATCCATGCCAGGCGCATAGTAAGTGCTTAACAAGTACCATTAAAAAAACTAACAACAAAAAACCCTCTGATTTTATAAACTTTAATTTAAAAACTATCACTTGCTGGAAGCCTTTCTGAAAAGTTGTGAGTGAATGTTGAGGATCTGCAAAAAGATCGTAGTTGCTGCTCTCTTGGTCTGTTCTGGCTTTGAACATTTGGGAGCTTCCCAACTCCTCCTTCTTGTACACATATTCTCCATTTCACCCGGACTTTACATCTACTTGCAGCTCAGCTGGTCCTTTCTGCCTTTGGGCACATTGTGATGGGACCCTTCTGAAATTTTTTAAAAAATTATTCCTGTAAAGTGATTGGGGGGTGGGGGGCAGAAGAAAGGGAAGGGGCTTCTTTAATTTGGACAATGAACTGGACCATACTTTACTCCATATGCTGAAAGTAATTAGCCATCTGGTGTCTTCTCCTGTCTACTTTCAGGGAATACTTCCTGTTTGGACTAGGGAAGGAAAAATCATAGAATTTACTAGGAATCCAAACCATCCACTGCAGAAAACAAAAGAGTGGCTAAAATTAGAAGCGATGGACCAGGATGTTAGCCTTCCGCCTTAAGAGCAACTGTGAGGTGAGGAAGCAGTTGAATAAGGAGCCCGGAATATTTCACTGTTCTAAGAATTTGCCACCAATTGCACGTGTACTACGTAAGACAATGCCCAGATGTATTAATAAAGCCAAAGTCATGCACCTGAAAATAATGCAGGGCTTGGGTTAGTTTTCTGGCCAGAATCCAGAAGCTGGGCAATTGCATGACTTTAAATTTTCCCCTCTCTAGCTATAAGTCTCCCTTTCATCTGCTTGCCAATGAAACTACACTTCCCTCATTGATTCTTCCACAGACTATTTCAGCAGTTCAATCTCTCCAGAAGCTCCTGGTGCCCACACCTCCTACCTTCTCTAACCCACTATAATTCTGTGAATTATTTTGTTCCCCTCTTCCTATACCATGGGGCCTGTCCCCTCTGTCCTCTGAAATAACACTTATTTTCATCATCTTTATTAATAATAATACTTTTAGTATTTGTCGAGTGCTTACTACTACTAATAATAATGATGGTATTTGTTAAGTGCTTTTTATGTGCAAAGCACTGTTCTAAGCACTGGAGGATACAAGGTGATGAGATTGTCCCACATGGGGCTCACAGTTTTAATCCCCAGTTTACAGATGAGGTAACTGAGGCACAGAGAAGTTAAGTGGCTTGTCCAAGGTCACACAGCTGACAAGTGGCCAGGCACTGTACTAAGCAACTGGGGTGGATACAAGCAAATTGGGTTGGACACAGTCCTTGTCCCACATGGGGTTCAGTCTCAATCCCCATTTTACAGATGAGGTAACTGAGGCCTAGAGAAGTGACTTGCCCAAGGTCATGCAGCAGACAAGAGGTGGAGCTAGGACAGAACCCATGACCTTCCGACTCCAAAGCCCCTGCTCTACCCACTGCGCCCTGCTAAGGATGGGTTCCTTATACCTTCAGCATCTTGCTCACCTCTGGTTCCTTCCCCTCTGTTATCAAACATACTATAAAGGCAGACTTTTCACTCCACCATACTCTAGCTATCGGTCCATCTCCCCCCTCTAATTCCTGTCCAAGTACCTTGACTGCATCATAGGCACCTCCCCAATCCAGTTTTTGTCCCCTTTACTGAGACTGCACTCAGCCAAGTCTCCAAAACCTCCTCTTGGTCAAGTCGAAAAGACTCTACTCTTTTCTAACCTTACTTTATTATTATGGTATTTGTTAGTTAGTATGTGCTAACAGGAACAGGAAGAACCTACAGAATTTGGTGACCAACTGAATAAGTGGGTTGAATGAGAGAGATGAGTTCAGGATAATGCCCAAGGTATGGGATTGTGTGACAGGGAGGATGGTGCTGTTATCTACAGTGATGGGAGAGCTGGGGAGAAGAGAGAATTTATGCGAAGAGGAAGGGTTCTGTTTTGGACATGTTAACTTTGAGGTATTGGTGGAAAAATCATCATCATCATAATAGCATTTGGTAAGCACTTAATAATTATTAATAATTATGGTATTTATTAAGCACTTACTATGTGACAGGCACTGTTCTAAGCAATGGGGTGGAAACAGTCCCTGTCCCATGAGGGACTCATAACCTCAATCCCCATTTTACAGAGGAGGTAACTGAGGCATAGAGAAGTGAAGTGACTTGCCCAAGGTCACACAGCAGACAAGTATCAGAGTGAGGATTAGAATCCATGACCTACTGACTCTACTAAGCACTGGGGTAGATACAAAATAATCAGGTCCCACATGGGCTCACAGTCCCATGTAGGAGGGAAAACAGGTACTGAATCCCCATTTTGAAATGAGAGATCTGAGACATAAAAGTGAAGTGACTTGCCTAAGATCATAAATCCAGTAAATGGCAGAGCTGGGATTAGAACCCAGGTCCTCTCACCCTCAGGCCCAGGCTCTTTCCACTTGGCCATGCTGCTTCTACATCCAAGTACTGATGCCCTGGAGGCAGGAGAAAATGTGAGACTCCAGGGATTAACTAACCACTGGTCTGACCCAGTAATAGCATTGCTTAAATGCTTATGTACCACTTCTTTTTTTACTCCAGAGGTTAACATAGTGCTGTGCTCATAGTATTAGTGCTTAATAAATTACTCGTAATAATAATAATAATGGTATTTGTTACGCGCTTACTATGTGCAATGCAGTGTTCTAAGTGCTGGGGGGCTACAAGGTGATCAGGTTATCCCACATGGGGGTCACAGTCTTAATCCCCATTTTACAGATGAGGGAACTGAGGCCCAAAGAAGTGAAGTGACTTGCCCAAAGTCACACAGCTGACAATTGGCGGAGCTGGGATTTGAACCCATGACCTCTGACTCCAAAGCCCGTGCTCTTTCCACTGGGCCACACTGCTTCTCCTCTTCACTGAAAGCTCAAGCAACTGATTTGCTTTCAGTTTTTTGCTATTCCAGAGAGCTAGAACCACCTCTTCGTGTGATGCAATGCTGTCATTGGCATTTTGTCAAGCTACTGTGCTGGCGCTGGTTCCCAGCAGCAGGATGAGACTCAGTCAGTCACCAACCAGCATCAGTGGCACTATCAAACCCTAAACCAACATGAGGTTGCCCCCTTTTCTTAAGGTATCTGTTAAGTACTTACTGTGAGCAGGCACTGTATTAAGCACCGCGGTAGATACAGACTAATCAGATCGGACACAGTCCTTGTCCTCCATGGGCCTCACAGTCACTCATTCGCGTTCATTCAATTATATTTATTGAGTACTTACTGTGTGCAGAGCACTATAATAAGCACTTGGGAAAGTACCATACAAAAATAAACACACACATTCCCTGCCCACAACTTTAATCCCTATTTTAAAGATGAGGTCACTGAGGCCCAGAGAAGTTAAGGGACTTGCCAAAGGTCACAGAGCAGCCAAGTGGTGGAGCTGGGATTAGAACCCAGATATTACTAATAATAATGACAATGATGGCATTTATTAAGCGCTTACTATGTGCAAAGCACTGTTCTAAGCGCTGGGGAGGTTACAAGGCGATCAGGTTGTCCCACAAGGGGCTCACAGTCTTAATCCCCATTTTACAGATGAGGTAACTGAGGCACAGAGAAGTTAAGTGACTTGCCCAAAGTCACACAGCTGACAATTGGCAGAGCTGGGATTTGAACACGTGACCTTTGATTCCAAAGCCCATGCTCTTTCCAGTGAGCCACACTGTTTCTCAGATCCTCAGATTCTCAGACTCAGAACCTTCTGAGTCCCAGGCCTGTGGTCTACCCATTAGGCCATGCTGCTTCTTGCCCGGGGGGTCATTTAGAATCATTGGTAGCAATCCAAGGGCACCTTGGGGGGCCCCTCGCTGTTGGGGAGGGACCGTCTCTATATGTTGCCAACTTGTACTTCCCAAGCGCTTAGTAGAGTGCTCTGCACACAGTAAGCACTCAATAAATACAATTGAATGAATGAATACAAGAAGGTATTCATTCAAACATATTTACTGAGAGTTTACTGTGTGCGGAGCACTCTACTAAGCACTTGGGAGTACAATATAACAATAAACAGATTCCCTTCCTAAAAATGAGCTTACAGTCTAGAGGGGGAGATAAACATTAAGTAAATAAATTACAGATATGTAAGTAAGTGTTGTGGGCTGGGAGGGGGGATGAACAAAGAGAACAAGTCAGGGTGATGAAGAAGGGAGTGGGACAAGAGTAAAGGAAAGCTTGCTTAGTCTTGGAGGAGATGGGCCTTCAATAAGGCTTTGAAGTGGGGGAGGATAATTGTCGGATTTGAGGAGAGAGGGCGTTCCAGGTCAGAAACAGGACATGGTCGAGGAGTTGGCAGTGAGACAGGTGAGATCGAGGTACAATGAGAATATAAGCATGAGGAGAAAAGTATGCGGGCCTCCCTTCTCTCCTTCTACAGCCCAGCCCACACCCTCGGCTCCTCTGCTGCTAACCTCCTCACTGTACCTCGTTCTCGCCTGTCCCACCTTCGACCCCCAGTCCATGTCCTCCCCTTGGCCTGGAATGCCCTCCCTCCACACATCCGGCAAGTTAGCTCTCTTCCTCCCTTCAAAGCCCTACTGAGAGCTCACCTCTTCCAGGAGGCCTTCCCAGACTGAGCCCCCTTTTTCCTCTCCTCCTCCCCATCCCCCAGTCCTACCTCCTTCCCCTCACCACAGCACCTGTATATATGTTTGTACAGATTTATTACTCTATTTATTTTACTTGTACATATTTTCTACTCTATTTATTTTGTTAATGATGTGCATCTAGCTTTAGTTCTATTTATTCTGATGACTTGACACCTGTCCAAATGTTTTGTTTTGTTGCCTGTCTCCCCCTTCTAGACTGTGAGCCCGCTGTTGGGTAGGGACCGTCTCTATATGTTGCCAACTTGTACTTCTCAAGAGCTTAGCACAGTGCTCTGCACACAGTAAGCACTCAATAAATACAATTGAATGAATGAATGAATGAGTAGCAAGGTGACTTAGGATGAGGCAAGGTGAGCCCATCTTCTAGTCTGTGAGCCCACTGTTGGGTAGGGACTGTCTCTATATGTTGCCAACTTGTACTTCCCAAGCACTTAGTACAGTGCTCTGCACACAGTAAGCTCTCAATAAATACGATTGATTGATTGATTGCGTGCTTTGAAGCCAATGGTGAGGAGCTATTGTTTGATGCAGAGGTGGATGGGCAAATACAGAAGTTTCTTGAGGAGTGTGGAAATGTATCCTGAACGTTTCTGTGGAAAAATGATCTGGGCAGCAGGCTGAAGTATGGACTGGAGTCGGGAGAGACAGGAGTCTGGGAGATCAACAAGGAGGCTGATACAGAAATCTAGGCAGGCTAGGATAAGTGATTGCACTAGCATGGTTGCAGTTAGAGATAGAGAGGAAAGGATGGATTTTAAGTGTGAAGGGTGCTGGGCAACTACCAGTTCAGGGTCATCCACGGGGGGCAGGAGCTGCCCTCAAGGAGTTTACAATCTAGCAGAGCTCCAGGAAGGACACAGAAGGCATCACTATGGGAACTCTTGCCCTATGCCATCTTGAACCCCACTATCTTGAGCTGGGAGCAGGGCCCTGCTGGTGTCCCAAACCATTAGGTCAGCTTACAGAAACAGCATGGCCTAGATGAAAGACCATGGGCCTGGGAGTCAGAGGATCTCGGTTCTAATCTCGGCCCCGACCCTTACCTGCTAGGTGACCTTGGCCAAGTCACTTCACTCCTCTGTGTCTCAGTTACCTCATCTCTAAAGTAGGGATTCACCACCTGTTCTCTTGCCTACTTAGACTATGAACCCCCTGTGGGACAGGGACTGTGACCAACCTGATTATCTTGTATCTATCCCAGCACTTAGTACAGTGCTTGATACATAGTAAACACTTAACAAATACCAATTAAAAACATCAAAAGAAGCCCCTGGGTTTCAGGACTTCCTAGAGCTAGTAAGAGCAACAGCAGCATGCGTGGCCCAGTGGAAAGAGCATGGGCTTTGGAGTCAGAGATCATGGGTTCAAATCCCGGCTCTGCCAACTGTCAGCTGTGTGACTTTGGGCAAGTCACTTCACTTCTCTGTGCCTCATTTACCTCATCTGTGAAATGGGGATTAAAAACTGTGAGCCCCCTGTGGGACAACTTGATCACCTTGTAACCTCCCCCAGTGCTTAGAACAGTGCTTTGCACATAGTAAGCGCTTAACAAATGCCATCATCATCATCATCAGCATGACAGTGGATAAAGCATAGGTCTGGTAGTTAGTAGGACCTGGGTTCTAATCCGGGCTTTGCCAAAAGTCTGCTGTGTGACCTTGGGTAAGTCACTTCACTTCTCTGGGCCTCAGTTCCCACATCTGTAAAATGGGGATTAAGACTGTGGGCCCTTGTAGGACAGACATTGTGTCCTACCTGATTAACTTGAATCTATCCCAGTGCTTAGAACAGTGTTGGGCACATAGTAAGCACTTAACAAGTACTATAATTATTATTAATAACTGCCCACCCAGGGAAGGCAAATCATTCTGCACTCATTTATAAAGTCACTCACAGGGCTGTAAGCCAGAGGATGCAATTTATTTTAATATCTGTCTCCCCAACTAGACTGTAAGCTCCTTGTGGATAGGGAGTGTGTCTACCAATTCTACTTTATTGTACATTCTCAAAGCACTTAGTGCAATTCTCTGCAAACAGTAAAACTCAATAAATACCCCTGATTGAGGGGCTGGCTGACTGAGGTGGTTCATTATTCCAGCCAAATAAAATGATCAAATCTGCTTGCCAGACCTAAGAAACCTGGTGCAGGTACAGGATCTTTATTCACTGCACTCAGTGTGCCCCGGAAGCCATTTGTTTCTTGTGAAATAAGGGGAAAGGGATGGAGTATGGCTGGCTACATCTTTCTGAAAAATCAGAGCCAATTTCTGCAAGACATGCAAATGCCGCATCACACAAACACCCTGTGGTGGTCAGGGAACGCACCTACCAACTCTGCTGTTAGTACAGTGCTCTGCACACAGTAAGCACTCAATAAATATGATTGAATGAATGAATGCTGTATTGGACTCTCCCAAATACAATGCTCAGCACACAGCAAATGCTCAACCGCTGACTGTTTGGCACCCCAGACTCAGGAATTTGCTCTCTTAGGTTGCCCCAGTCAACTGGCACCAGAGTTACTGCCTCAGCAGAAAGAAGAGCTCTCTCCTGGCATTTGCATACCCAAGAAAAGCTTTGGGACAAGGGATTTTGCTCTTGATGGAATTTAATAATGCATATATTTGTACCTGGTTCCTAACTGAAGTTTAATTTCACTGGAGTACTAAGGAGTTACTTGCCATCTTCTTCAGTCACAGACAGCGTGGTCCAGTGGGCAGAGCATGGGCTTGGGAATCAGAAGAACCTGGGTTCTACTCCCAGCTCTGTCACTTTTCTGCTGTGTATGCTTGGACAAGTCACTTAACTTCTCTGTGCCTCAGTGACCTCATCTATAAAATGGGGATTAAGACTATGAACCCCATGTGGGATATGGACTGTGTCCTACCTGATTAGCTTGTATCTTCAACAGCATTTAGTACAGTGCTTGGCACATCTCAAGCACTTTACAAATACCATAAAAAACCACCCACTAACCCCAACTAGTATTATTACGATATTTGGTTAGCGGATGCTGTGTCAAGCACTGTTCTAAGCCCTGAAGTAATAATAATAATAACAGTGGTATTGTTAAGTGCTTACTATGTGTCAGGCACTGTACTAAGCTCTGGGGTGATACAAGCAAATCAAGTTGGACACAGTCCCTGTCACATGTGATGCTCACAATCTCAACCCCCATTTTACAGATGAGGTAACTGAGGTACAGGGAAGTGAAGTGACTTGTCCAAGGTCACACATTAGGTAAGAGGTAGAGACAGGATTAGATCCCATGACTTCCTGACTCCCAGACCTGTGTTCTATTCACTATGCCCTGGGGTAGATATGAGTTAATCGAATTGGACTCAATCCCTGTTATACCAAGGGCTCACAGTCTAAGTGGCAAGAAGTAACCAGTTGCTTGCCAAACAGCATTCACCAGCAACACCAGAAACTATCAGTGCTCCCATGCCGGGTTCGTCTGATAGCTTTTGAAGGACCATTCCCCCATTCCCACCATGAAACCAATTAAGACAACATTTTAGTTTTAAGACTAAAATAAACTATGCTTTTTTACAAATCAATTGGTTTTAAACCCCAAAAAGAGGGTCACCTACAGTTCAGCAGCATGGCTCTGTGGAAAGAGCACAGGCTTGGGAGTCAGAGGTCATGGGTTCAAAACCTGGCTCCGCCAATTGTCAGCTGTGTGACTTTGGGAAAGTCACTTAACTTCTCTGTGCCTCAGTTATCTCATCTGTAAAATGGGGATTAAGACTGTGAGCACCCTGAGGGACAACCGGATCACCTTGTAACCTTCCCAGCACTTAGAACAGTGCTTTGCACATAGTAAGCGCTTAATAAATGCCATCATTATTATTATTATTATTCTCTGAGCCTCAGTTACCTCATGTGTAAAACGGGGATGAAGACTGAGAACCCCATGTGGGACAACCTGATCACCACATATCCCCCGTGCTTAGAACAGTGCTTTGCACATAGCAAGCGCTTAATAAATGCCATCGTTATTATTATTATTATGTGCCAGGAGGAAGCCATCCAGTAGTACAGCGGGAAGGCTTAAATAAACTAGAGACCAGCATCTTATTAGTGCACTCGTACACGTACAGCTTCTGTAATGCACACAGCAGCTCTCTTGTATGCCTCTCCCAGAGCATGACTCACTGACAGATCATGTTTACTATTAGGGAAACGGGGGAAAAAAACCCCTCTGGTTTCCTTAGGACCCACTCACAATATACCTTCAACACTCCACTACCGTGTCATATGCCCAGAGGGATGACTGCATTAAGTCATCTTTTGCAAGAAAAGAAATTTAAAAATACCCCTCCCCTCATCAGATCGTCTTGAAAATATTGCCCACCATGCCATCTGTTGTGGGAAACTAAAAACCTCTATCACCTGCAGCAGTGCACTCTTGCCGGAGGCCATAATTACCTCTCTGACACTGGAGCAGGGTGGTCACAGAAAAGCCCTAACTTAGAACACACCGTAGTAATATTAATAATAATGATGGCATTTATTAAGCACTTACTATGTGCAAAGCACTGTTCTAAGCACTAGGGAGGCTACAAGGTGATCAGGTTTTCCCACGGGGGGCTCACAGTCTTAATCCCCATTTTACAGATGAGGTAACTGAGGCCTAGAGAAGTTAAGTGACTTGCCCCGAGTCACACAGCTGACAAGTGGCAGAGCGGGGATTTGAACCAATGACCTCTGACTCCCAAGCCCAGGCTCTTTCCACTGAGCCATGCTGCTTCTCTAGGAATTCATTCATTTATTCAATTGTATTTATTGAGTGCTGTGTATACAGCACTGTACTACTACTACTAATAATGATAGCATTTATTAAGTGCTTACTATGTGCAAAGCACTGTTCTAAGCGCTGGGGAGGTTAAAAGGTGATCAGGTTGTCCCACGGGGGGCTCAGTCTTCATCCCCATTTTACAGATGAGGGAACTGAGGCCCACAGAAGTTAAGTAACTTGCCCAAAGTTACACAGCTAACAAGCGGCGGAGCCGGGATTTGAACCCATGACCTCTGACTCCAAAGCCTGGGCTCTTTCCACCGAGCCACGCCGCTTCTCATAAGCTCTTGGGAGAGTACAATATAACAATAAATAGACACAATCCCTTCCCACAGAGAGCTTACAGTCTAGAGGGGGAGGGTGCCATCTCAACCTGAAATCATCAGCTCTCTCCAGAACCACGATCACCAACAGCCCACCCACCCGGGTCATTGTTGAAGCTTCTGTTTATAAGGAATCTGGTGGCTTCTTCCTTTCTGAAGGAGCCAAGCTCTATACATTGTAAACCAAAAATGGATGCATGCACTTTTTTTTTGGCCAAAGGCCCATTCTAAAATGTTACAATGAGCCAAAGTTTTCCCTGAGATAAGTAAGATTCATACCATTCACTTTATTTGCTGGATTTTCAGGAGGGATGATTTAGACGATTTCACCAATGTCATTTCAGGAAAATCTGAATTCTGCACATTTTGGAAGCAGAAATTCTAGAATGTTTACCAAAATGAAGTCCACAGTCAACATCCTCTCCATTAAAAAAACCTCTCCATGTAACTGATGAAAGTTATCATGTCACCCCGAGACATCTCTTCTCTAGACTAAAGTCGCAATTCCTTTAATATCTCTTCCAAAGATTTAGTTTCTAATCCTTTAATCATTTTTGATGCTCTTTTCCAGATTTTTCTATACCCCTTTTAAAAGGATACCCTAATATGGCTATCCTCAGAGAAGCAGTATGGCCTAGTGAAAAGAGCACAGGCCTGGACCTCAAAGGACCTAGATTCAAATCTCAGCTCTGTCTTGTGTTTGCTGTGTGAACTTGGGCAAGTCGCTTCACTTCTCTGGGCCTCAGTACCCTATATAAAATGGGTATCCTACATCTGTTCTCCTTCTCCCTTATATTGTGAGCCCACTGTTGGGTAGGGACTGTCTCTATACATTGCCAACTTGTACTTCCCAAGCGCTTAGTACAGTGCTGTGCACACAGTAAGTGCTCAATAAATACAACTGATTGATTGATTGATTGATTGTGGGGCAGGGACTGTATCCAACCTGATTAAGTAATATCTACCCCAGCACTCAAAACAGTGCTTGTTACATAATAAGTGCTTAACAAATATCATTATTATAAGGGTCTGGAAAGTGCAGAGTTTAGTGGAAGATTTACTTCTGAGCTCTTAATATGTCGGGCTGCTACTACAACATTATAGGACCATATTGACATCTTAAATAATGGCCCTGGATTGCTAATTCACCTTCAGCTTGTGATCAACTATGACCTCAGGTTTTCGCCAGCTCCTCAAGAAATACCACTCGTTGATTGATTGATTGTTCATGTCCCTGGCCAGCTTTTTCCCATAGCTATTGGCTGTTTTTTGACCTTAGTATTTTCCAATTTGTCAAAGTCACTCTGAATTTTATTCCCCCTTCCAAAAGGTTCCATCCCTATTTCCTCGAGTACTGCCAGTTTGATGAACATATTTCCAAGCTGGCATGGTCATTACATTTAGCAAATAAAGTTAGTCTAAGATTGAATCCTGCAGGATACCACTCAATTAATGCCACTAGGTAACAACAAGCAATGGGTGCTGCCAGGTTAGGGGCAAGTCTCAAGCAAGCTGAGCACCTTCCTAATTACTTATTTTGTTCTTTTTGTTTATTGTTGTTATTTGCTAAGTGCCTACTATATGCCAGACACTGTACTAAGTGCTGGAGTAGATACAGGCACATTGGGCTGGACCACAGTACATGTAGTCCATGTCCCACATGGGGCTCACAGCTTTAATCCCCATTTTACAGATGAGGTCACTAAGGCACAGAGAAGATAGGTGACTTGCCCTTGGTCACACTGCAGACAAGTGGTGAAGTCAGAATTAGAACCCGGGTCCTCTGACTCCCAGGTCTGTGCTCTTCCCACTACGCAAAAATGCCAATGTTCCTAGTTTGTCAAGCAGGATAGCACAAGGAACAGACTTAAGTGTCTTTTAGCTTGTAAGCTAGTTTTGTCCAGGGAATGTGTCTGTTATAATGGTATATTGTACTCCCCCAAGAGCTTAGCACTCTACACACAGTGAGTGCTCAATAAATACAACTGATCAGTATTGAAATGTAGAATTATATCAGTGGCTACTCTCTTCTAGGATGCCAGTCACTTTCATAAAAAGGAATTAAATTTGCCTAGCACAAATATCTCTTCTCAAAGCCATGTCGATGCCCCCCTAGATGGTACATTTATCCTTATGCCATCAGCAGGAATTTCTGCTGGCCTCCATTAATTCTTGAAAACAATCTGACCAGAGATTCCCTAGTGACATCCAATGAATCCTTCAGTGTCCTTGCTCCTTTAAACACATCCAGCTTAGTAAAAGTTAGGCTAGCCAATTCTGTCCCTTTTCCCACTATTCCCCTCACTTTTTAGTCAACCCTGAATACAACCACTGAATCTGTGTTGAATCATTCCTCCCACATAGGTACATTGCAGGGAATGGGCAATGAGTCAGATTAGCCTGTTCAACTGCATAGCATAGTAGATAGAGCATGGGCCTGGGAGTCAAAAGTTCGTGGGTTCTAATTCCAGTTCTGCCACTTGTCTGCTGTGTGACCTTGGGCAATTCACTTCACTTCTCTGGGCCTCAGTTACTTCATCTGGAAAATAATAATAATAATACTTTTGGTATTTGTTAAGTGTTTACTATGTGCAAAGCACTGTTCTAAGTGTTGGGGAGGACACAAGGTGATCAGGTTGTCCCACGTGGGGCTCACAGTCTTCATCCCCATTTTACAGATGAGGTATCTGAGGCACAGAGAAGTGAAGTGACTTGTCCAAAGTCACACAGCTGACAAGTGGCATAGCCAGGATTTAAACCCATGATCTCTGACTCCTAAGCCCAGGATCTTTCTACTGAGCCACGCTGCTTCTCAATGGGGAAAATGGGAATTGAGTCTGTGAGCCCCACATGGGACAGGGACTGTGTCCAACCTAACTTGCTTGTATCCATCCCAGCACTCAGTAAAGTGCCTGGCACAAAGTAAGCATTTTAAAAAATGCCAAAATTACCATTGACTGCCCTGTGAAAATCTGGGGTCTGGGATCCCATTAGTTGCTTATTCCTTGGCTAGCGGAATGGCTTCTTGTTCCCGTCAGACCCAAATCCCTTCCCCTTCCTCCTAAGAGCTACTGACTTCACGTTCCTGATCTCCAAAATCCATCCTTCCTTCCCCAGAAGTACACAAAGGATCATCTTCCTAAAGAGCCAAAGTCTTGCAGGGATTCTTACCTAATTCCCAGCTAGAGGCAGGTATGGAGCTGTGGTCCTGCTTGTGATGACCATTTATCAGCCATTCGCCTGAGGGGAAGCCCCTCTTCCTTCATCCTGTTAATAATTTGCTGTCATCTTGGAGGTCTCCTGGGAAACTGGCTGAACAATTCTGCCACCTCAGAGAGTCAGCTTACCTCCACCTGGTGGGCAACCTACTGTCCCTGGAGGCTACAAACCAGGCCCCTCCCTTGCCTCCTCTGCAATGGCCTGGGACCCTCATTTCTTGTGGCTCTCCACTCACACCCTCCTCCTGCCCTTTCTTCAACTCTCCCAACTCATCCTCTCTAGAGGAGATCTCCTGGCTTCTCTCAAAATCCACTCCTTCCACCTGCATACCCAATCCTATGCCTTCACACCTTATCAAAGCACGTTCCTCGTTCCTCCTCCTGCCCGCCATCTTCAACTGTTTGCTCTCCAAGGTCTTCTACCCTACTGCTTTTAAATATCCTCATGTCCCCACTATCCAAAAAAAAAAAACACCCTCCTTTGACCCTAAGGCTCCCTCCAGTTATCACCCCATCTCCCTTCTTCCACTCCTCTCCAAACTCCTTGAGCGAGTTGTGTACATCCGCTGTCTCAAGTTCCTCCCTTCCAATCTGGCTTCCATCATCATCATCATCATCAATCGTATTTATTGAGCGCTTACTATGTGCAGAGCACTGTACTAAGCGCTTGGGAAGTACAAATTGGCAGAAATCACCCTCTCAAAGGTCACAAGTGACGTCCTTCTTGCCAAATCCAATGGCATCTACTCCATCCTAATGCTCCTTGACTGCTCAGTTGCCTTCAACACTGTTGACCACCCCCTTCTCCTGGAAACATTATCTAACCTTGGCTTCACTGAAACTGTCCTCTCCTGGTTCTCCTCCTATCTCCCTGGACACTTATTCTAAGTCTCTTTCATGGGCTCTTCCCCTTCCTCTCACCCTTAACTGTGGGGGTACCTCTAGGTTCAGTTCTGGGTCCCCTTCTATTCTCCATCTGCATCCACTCCTTTGGAGAACTCATTCGCTCCCGTGGATTCAACTACCCCCTCTATGCGGATGATTCCCAAATCTACATCTCCAGCCCTGATCTCGCTCCCTCTCTGCAGTCTTGCATTTCCTCCCGCCTTTAAGATATCTCCACTTGGATATCCCCCCAGCACTTCAAATTTAACATGTCCAAAATAGAACTCCTTATTTTCCCACCCAAACTCTGTCCTCTCTGTGATGTTCCCATCACTGTAAAGAGTGCCACCATCCTTCCTGTCTCACAAATCTGTAACCTTAGCATTATCCTTGAATCAGCTCTCTCATTCAACCCACATATTCAATCAATCACTAAATCCTGTTGGTTCAACCTTTACTACATCACTTAAATCTGCCTTTTCCTCTCCATCCACACTGTTACCACATTAATGCAAGCACATATGCCTCCCTGATTACTGCATCAGCCTCCTTCTTGACCTCTCTGCCTCCTGTCTTTCCCTACTCCAGTCCATTCTTCATTCTGCTGCCTGGATCATTTTTCTACAAAAACATTCAGTCCATGTTTCCCCACTCCTCAAGAACCTCCAATGGTCGCCCACCCACCTCCACATAGAACAAAAACACCTTACAATCAGCTTTAAAGCACTCAATCACCTTGCCCCCTCCTACCTCACCTTGCTACTCTCCTACTACAACCCAGTCCACACACTTCACTCTTCTAATGCCAACATACTCACTGTATCTCGATCTTGTTGTGGACCTCTCACCCACATCAGGCCTCTAGCCTCGAATGCCCTCCTTCTTCATATCTGACAATTACTCTCCCCCATTTCAAAGCCTTATGGAAGGCACACCTCCTACAATAGGCCTTCCCTGACTAAGTTCTCATTTCCTCTTCTTCCACTCACTTCTGCCTCACCCTGATTGCCACCCCTTTATTCACTGCACCCAAGCCTCACAGCACTTATGTACATAAGTTATTTACCTTAATGTCTGTCTCCTCCTCTAGGCTGTAAAATCAATGTGGGTGGGGAATTGGTCTACTAACTCTTTTAAAGAGTTTTATTACACTCTCCCAAGCACTTAGGATAGTGCTCTGCACACAGTAAGCATTCAATACAATTGATTGATTGGTCCTAGTTGGGAACAAAGGGCTCCACCAATTGCAAGGATTTAAACTACACTGTTTACTCAAAAATGATATTAAGCTGTGCAAATTGAGATGCTAAAGGCCACTGATGTGTGCCAGAGAAATGTCAAGGGAACAGGTGAAATATAATAATTCGCTTGAAGCTTGAGGCTTTATATGGCTTTTCTGTCTTTCACCACCTTCTTGAATTTCCCCTGATGTGACAGAAGTCATGTGCTATTCTTAGATTGTGAACCCCCCAAGGGCAAGAACCATTTCTAAATCCCATCTGCACAGTCTCTTGTCAGTCAGTCTGTATTGAGCGCTTACTGGGTGCAGAGCATAGTATGAAGTGCTTGGGAGAGTACAATACAACAATAAACAGACTCATTCCCTACCCACAATGAGCTTAGTCTAGAGTGTATTACTAAACATTACTGCACACAGTAAGTGTTTAATAAATACTATTACTACTACTGTTATTTCAACTGTTTTGGAACCATCTTCCCTTTGACCCTCCATTTCTCACTGAAGCCACTATTGACCAGACCTGATTTTGGGGTCAAAAGGAGCTTTGTGGGATTGCAACTACCTTGTGGCCAGAGAGATACCTATATAAATCCAGCATAGAAAAATAATTATACAACCTCAGTAGCTTTGAACTGAGCAAGTTTGAGTAACTAAGGAAAATTGGGCTGCTTAACTGTAATAACTACATCCTATTTTGCTTGGTCGCCTGAACTTCTATATCAAATAGCCTCAGTCTAGTTAGTCTGGATACCTGGCTTTCTACTGTTCCCTTTCTATTTAGAAAAGCTTCTCCTCTTTACATGTTGGAGACAGAACACCTTCCTCCTACCTCCTGGAGTCAGATGAGGTCTGTGGGAGAAATGTTATGCAAAGCAGGCCCAAAGACTCAAAGACACTTATGTCACATTTAAACTGTTCAAAAAACATCCTGACACCTACGGGCCAACTAGTAGCTGTACGGTTGCTTTCTCTGGTCTCATTACAAATGAAGAGCTGAAAAATGTTAGCAGGTCAAGTGCCTTGTAGAGGCAGACAGCTTTACAACTTTTTCGAAACTTGAAAAACGGATTCGCTTCAAGCTGTGTTCCAAATTTCTGAGAAGAATGTCAGACATGGGCCTATTTTATGGGCTGAATTGCAACTGGGCAGGTAATTTCTATGCCTGGCACGTAGCAAGTGCTTAACAAATACCATTTAAAAAAAAAACCCTGTCATTGGCAGAAGGGGGTAAAGTGGGGCAAGGATACCATCTTCCTGGGGTTTGTAAGGAAAGGAGCAGAACAGGAGGAAGCTGTCCCTGGAGGGGGCTCCCTCCTCTCCACAATCTACCCACACATACTCACTCCTAGCCCCTCTTCAACACACAGCAAACCTGTTAGCACTGATTAACACTGAGAGGTGTCACCGTGGCTTAAGACTTCTAAGACCCTCACCACCTTGCCTGCTGGGGAGCATTTGCCAGGGAATTGTCCCACTTTACTAATGCACTTCATATCTAAGATAAAACAAAAGAGAAGACAATTGGAGGGGCTTGGAATGCTGTGGCCTTGAAAGCTTTCGAGCTTCTGGGCTATAGTTTAGCCTGTGACAGCAGGCATAAGGGACTATATATGTCTGCATTTTTTTTCCATATTAATGTCCGTCTCCCCTGTCTAGACTGTTAACTCATTAAGGGCAGGGAATGTGTCTGTTCATTGTTGTATTATACTCTCCCAAGCGCTTACTACAGTGCTCTGCCCACAGTAAGCACTCAAATACGACTGAATGAATGAAATGAATGAATAGCTCTGCTTTGCCCCTCTAGACTGTAAGCGCATTGTGGGCAGAGAATGTCTGTTTATTGATGTATTGTAGTCTAAGTACTTAGTACAGTTCTCTGCACACAATAAGTGTTCAATAAATATGACTAACTAGAAATCCCTCTGTTCTTACAGACAATTGCTTAAACTTTCCTTCAGTGAATACGGTCCATGATAACTTGGTGGGTATCAAGGACCCCGAACCGGGTGAGGGGAGTAGGGAACAATTTCGGCCCTGGCCAATGAGCTGTCCCTGCCCCCTGCTCTTTCTGGCTCCCTGTAAACTGAGGGAGTCCAACTCTAGACTGCAAAGTCCTTGGGGACAGGGAACGTGTCTACCAACTCGGTTGTCTTGTACTCTCCCAAGCACTTAGTACTGTGCTCTGTACAGAGTAAGCATTCAATAAACACTACTGATGGTGATTTCCAAGTTTGGGGACTGGGCACTTCTTATAGTAGGTTCACAGTATTATCTAGAATCAGTCATTTTCATATACAATTCCCCTGGCTTGTTACAAAAGCAATCCTTTTCCCAAATGAAAAATTTTTTTGGCTGGAAGACTCTGAAAGAATCAATTCTATTAAGAATCCTTGAGGCCAGGTGACCAGGAGAATGGAAAATCCCAGGTAACTCTGGATGTTATTTCCAGCTGCTCGCCCACTTACATTAAGAACAACTGAAATAAAGTGTGTGTGTGTTGGGGGGGGGGAAGGCACCAGGAGCTCAGAAAAAGAGAGGGAATATAGATTAGTGGGCCATCCAAAAAAGAAACAAGCCCAATTAAGACACACAAGACACATCATAAAATTCAAAGGAGAGAGGAAAAAAGCCAAACTCTCCAAGTGCCAGGAGCTCTTATTCTCTGCATAATTTCACCTCTTAGCACTGCACTGTCAACTGTGTCTGCACACCAGCCTTTTCCAGTCCAGCAGGCCGCTCAATTGAAAATTTACACAGGCAAATTAACCAAAGCTCAGGATTCACTGCCAGGGCAACCAGACTCAGGGGGGTCAAATGACTTCCAAGGCACCATATTCTAGGTTAAAATGGTGGGATTACAGTGCTAGCTAATTTATGAATTTAATTAAGTGTCGGGGTTTTATTTCAGAAGAGACAGATTGCAAGGCTCTGATTATGGGGGCCAATTTCGCTTTGCACCTTGCAAGAAAAGGCCACTAGCCTTTCACTGAGGAACCACTATGGGATGCAGTGGGGGAAGAGGGGATGACCAACAGGATGGTATGGCACATGCAGAAAGGAAAAGGAGATGTCTAGGATATCTCTGGGAAAGGACAGCAGGCCAGCAGTCTCCATCCAGCCTGACTGTATCTAAACTTTAATTCAGTTCCTGCCGGTAGGCTAGAAATGTCTGCCACTTATCCAAAACAATAATCAGCCACAGAGGGATTTGTCGGGATTACAGAATGCCACCTTTTACTTATAAAGAGCCTTTCTGCTCGAAACTCCAAGTCATTTACAGACATAACCATTACATTTGAGGGGTTGTTTAAAACTTTGGCTGGGATACCTAATTCATTTTCACAATATCCCTCTGCAATAGGGTGAGGGGGCAAAGATAAACCGCTGCCCACAAGCACAGCACAGCCTCCTGGCCAGGCTCCTCTGAAGCCTGCCAACTCTTTTGGAAAACACTGGATAATCATTAAAATACTCTTCACCTAGGGATCAATCACATTTATTGAGTGTTTACTGTGTTTAGAGCATTATACTGAGAGCTTGGGACAGTACACTATAAGAGTTAGTAGACATGTTCCTTGCCTGTAACGAGCTTACAGTCCAGAGGGGGAGAAAGACACTCATATAAATACATAAATCATGGATATGTACAAAGGTGAAGCATAAAGGAGTGGGAGATAGAGGAAATGAGGGCTTAGTCAGGGAAGTTCTCTTGGAGCAGCTGTGCCTTCTAACAGGCTTTGAAGGTGGAAAGAGTGATTTTCTACTGCATATGAAGAGGGAGGGCATTCCAGGGCAGAGGTAGAAGGAGGACGAGAGGTTGGCAGCGAGACGGACGAGATCGAAGTACAGAGAGAAAGTTGGCATTAGAGGAGCAAAGTGTGTGGGCTGGGTTGTAATAGGGGAGCAGCTAGTTAAGATAGGAAATAACAAAGCTCTCAATTCTGAACCTCAGAATGGAATTGGGAGAACTAAAGGTGATCTGTTATTGACTGGAGAATTGTGGCAGGGGGCCCCAAAGGTGGCTTCCAGGAAACAAGAAAATCAAGTGGTGGGAAACTCCAATAGAGCACCAGTGTGGCATGATTCTAAGAAGGGGCCTTTTCAGGAGATGGC
The DNA here is from genome assembly GCF_015852505.1 of Tachyglossus aculeatus. Classification (NCBI taxonomy): domain Eukaryota; kingdom Metazoa; phylum Chordata; class Mammalia; order Monotremata; family Tachyglossidae; genus Tachyglossus; species Tachyglossus aculeatus. The sequence goes on from NC_052101.1 coordinate 43,534,453, forward strand.
CATAATTTGATCCGCAAATGTCTCCACCACTGAGTTGAACATTTTCAGCCCCTGAACTGACGGCTGGGGGCTGTCCATGGCCCCTGTAAACCACTGAATGAACTTGTGTACAGTATGTACACCCATGCTGAGCATAAACACATGTATGTATAGAACCGGGCTAAATCTACCATTGTAGAAGCTGTCAAAATGTTGGCAGATAGAATGCTCTTTCATTACCCAGGTGAAATCAAAGGAAACAAATATTATTGGACCAAAAATGGAAAAAAAAATGCAACAAATTAAGCTAGGATATTAGATACCCAATGTGCGAGGTGAGTAGATACTGTAAGGACTGAAATGGAGGGGCTTTCTTTCTCTGGAAGGTAAAAATGGATAGCTGGCATTTAAAAGTTCACAAATTTTCACTAAAAGATAATAATGACAATAATAATAATTATGCTATTTGTTAAATGGTTACTATGTTCCAAGCACTGTTTTAAGCGCTGGGGGAGATACAAGGTTATCAGGTTGTCCCACTTGGGGCTTACAATCCCCATTTTACAGATGAGGTAACTGAGGCATAGAGACATTAAGTGACTTGCCCAAAGTCACACAGCTGACAAATTGCAGAGCCAAGATTAGAACCCATGACCTCTGACTCCCAAGCCCATGCTCTTTCCACTGAGCAATGCTGCCTCTCTTAGGATCAATAAGCATCTATATTTAATAATTTCCTCTGGTCCAAGGGATACTTGTTGGGACAGATAATGTAATACTCCTAACTACAGCACGAAAATCTCTCTCTCTCTCATCCAATTTTAAATTGTTATCCTGAAGGAACATCAAACTCAAAATCTGACACAGGAAGAGGAAGGGAAAGACACAACAGTCTTTGAAAATCACAACTGTTTCAAATTGCAGCCATTATGCATTTGAAGCAAAAAATGGTATTCGGTCCTGGGAAAATGAGATCCTCCAAATTGCCTCTTCCTCTCTCCCTATTTCCCCTCTACCCCAACTCCACCCTCTCTTTTGCCACTGAAGAGTCATTGGAGGGCAGCACCACTGCCAAAAGCTCTGTGCCCTCTGGCTACTGCCATTAACTTAGGATTCTGAAGGCAAAATCTGTCTCTACCTATGCATCAGGCAGAAACTCCTCACCCTCGGCTTCAAGGCTCTCCATCACCTCGCCCCCTCCTACCTCACCTCCCTTCTCTCCTTCTACAGCCCAGCCTGCACCCTCCACTCCTCTGCCGCTAATCTCCTCACCGTGCCTCGTTCTCACCTGTCCCGCCATCGACCCCCGGCCCACATCATCCCCCTGGCCTGGAATGCCCTCCCTCCCAACATCCGCCAAGCTAGCTCTCTTCCTCCCTTCAAGGCCCCACTGAGAGCTCACCTCCTCCAGGAGGCCTTCCCAGACAGAGCCCCCTCCTCCCCCTTTCTATCCCCTCCACCTTACCTCCTTCCCTTCCCCACAGCACCTGTACTTATGTATATATGTTTGTTCGTATTTATTACTCTATTTATTCGTTCTACTTGTACATATTTATTCTATTTATTTTATTTTGTTAATATGTTTTGTTTTGTTCTCTGTCTCCCCCTTCTAGACTGTGAGCCCACTGTTGGGTAGGGACCGTCTCTATATGTTGCCAACTTGTACTTCCCAAGCGCTTAGTACAGTGCTCTGCACACAGTAAGCGCTCAATAAATATGATTGATTGATTGACTCCCCTGAAATCTGGGGCTCTCCCTATTCGCTGCTGACTACGACCCAGAACTCGAAGAGGTGATGCAAGGCTCTGAGTAGCAATTGGTAGCTGCCTAGAAGTAGTAGTTTGAAGAGCATACTCACACTCAAGATTTAGGTGTAATGAAACTTACAATTTGAATCCACAGAAACCTTACCCACAAACAAAGATTTGCATGGGTGACATAAATTAAACCGATCACCAAATTTTGCTTCCCAGGCAGTCCACTGACCAATGATTTGCAGACAAAGAGAAAAAATAAGACAAAAGATTAGAATGACTTTCGGCAGACTGTAGTACAGAATTTAAGAATGGGGAGGCAAATTCCAAACTAAATTGAAAGTTTAGAAGATTTTCTGCGGTTGTCCAACTTCATTTTTTTTAATGGTATTTGAGAAGCACTTACTATGTGCCAGACACAGTAGATACAAGCAAATCAATCATGCTTACTGAGTGATTACTGTATGCAGAGCACTGTACTAAGGGCTTGGGAGAGTACATTATAACAGAAACATTCCTTGTCTACAACAAGCTTACAGTCGAGAGAGAGATGCCAGGAGGCGGGTTTGAAAACAGACACAGATAAACACATTAATGCAGTGAGGGTCTGTCCTTCTCTGCAAACACTAACCGCCAACAGCATCACTTCTAAAAATGAAGAAAACTTTTGTGTATACGTGTGGGTGTATATATGAAGTGAGAAAAGCAGTGTTGCCTGGTGGAAAGAGCACAGGCCTGGGAGTCAGAGGACCTGGGTTCTAATCCCAGCTCTGCTACTTGTCTGCTGTGTCACCCTGGACAAGTCACTTCACTTCTCTGGACCTCAGTTCCCTCATCTGCAAAATGGGGATTAAGGCTGTGAGCTCCATGTGGGACAGGGACTGTGTCCAACTTGATTAGCTTGTATTTATCTACCCCAGAGCTTAATATAGTGCCTGGCACATAGTAAGTACTAAAAAAAAAAGTACCATTCAAGAGAGAGAGAGAGAAGGCCTACTGTTTATATACACTGCTGTACTAGGCTCTTTTGAGACTACAATAGAAGTAAAAGACATCTGGTGTTCTTGGGGAGCGCTCCAATAACTGGAGCTTACAATCCTGGATTTCTTTCTCCCTTTCCCTATCAGTAGCTTAATATGGTGACTCAGCCTATGGTTTTCTCCAGAACAGGGTATTGGCAATGAATATTTGGGGGTTTTGGATGTACGGCCTACAGTTTCTTGGCTCCCGCAGATTTGCTCAATCAACAGAGCTCTAGATTTATGAACCTCATGTGGTCTGCCCTGCCTTTTACCCCTTCCTAAAAAGTTTCCCTTCGGCTGCCCTCTAAAGAAATGGAGAAGACTGAACAGGTTTCAAACTTCAAGAAAAGTGGAGGAAAAATGTGACTCTGGATAAAGAAAATGCAGATGACTTCTTGGCATTCTTAAACTAATCTCTCAGGCTAGGATGAAAAGTTTCAGTCAATTAAAAAAACTCCATCAGTCCCTGACAATTATTAAGACAACAAAACAATTTATTTTTGCCTACGGTATTGACCAGAGAAAAAAGGAAAGGCCAGGCAATCGAATTCTACTATCTCAGGGATGAAATCCTTGGTTATTGGCTTCCTAGCTGTTATGCATTTTTTCCCCCCACCAAGAGGCTCTGTGGGTACAATCTGGCACTCATGACCTGATTCTGAGCACCAACACGAACAAAAAACAACAAGATTATCTGGTAAAATCTGGCTTCCAAGAGCGACTTGCTGAAAGGGAGATACAGCCTTATCCTACAGCCTACTTAAAGACACAATGTCACCTTAAGCAACTTGCCTGGACTGACACATTAAATAGTTAGCAGTGGATAATAGCCTAAGGCCAGGTGCTTCACTTCCCAGGGCAATTAAACCAGCTGAAGTGCACTAATGTATCTCAGGATAACTGGCTGGACTAGGAAATGGATTTTGGCCTCTTGGCCTTTCTAAATGAAATTGGTTCCCATTGCATTTGCCTTCTAAAACTACTGATTGGCAGCATTTGCTATTCTGGAAATATCTTCAAGTTGTACGTGGTGCCCCAAACTTAGAGCAAACCAAAGAGGGGAGTATCAGCTTCAGGATGGAGTCTTTGGAAAAGAGTGGTTCTGGACGGGGATTGGAATGTAATCCTGAAAACCCGCCAGAGATGTTGAACAGAACACAGGAGACTGGGAGAAGTGGGGTAGGAAGGAGAGAGGGGCTCATGAGGAATGTAAGTTAAAAATACAAAAATCAACCCTGTTCTTCCCCACAGGAGATAAGTCTCTTGCAGGGAGGTATGAGTCAATCAATCAATGGTATATATTGAGCACTAACTTTGTGCAGAGCACTGTACTAGGCGCTTAGAAGAGTTCAATACAACAAAGTTGGTACACACGTTCCCTGCCCACAATGAGCTTATGTTCTAGAGGGAGAAGCCTTACTGACTTCACAGCTAGGACATGGAAGTCTTCAAAAAAGTGGTTTCCAAAATATGTTTCCATGACATTTCCTAATCTTGTCTTTGTACATTTTGAGGAGTCATCTGGGGCACTGCAGATGGGAGAGAAACAGCACACAACTTCCCTATTACCAAATGAGGTAAAGTTGATTCAGATACAACTCTAGCTACTTTATCGTCATCATCAACAATTGTCACTGTTGCAGAACTTTGCACCAGGGGAATCTACAGAAGTAGGGTAAGTTCCAGTCCCCACCCTTGAGCAGCTTAGGAGAAACCTCAGAAGAAAAGCTTTCCAAGTCAAGTCACTCATTAAATACGAAGTATTCCCATGATTTCAATTTCCAGACATCTCTTGGAACGAACATTTACTGGCTCAGAATTAAAAGCTACAGCACATTTCCAGCAAGTCCTGCTCTGGAAACAGAGAGCCATCAATGAAAGACATGAACCACAGTTTTATCTCTCCACGGGCAGCACTCAGGACAGTAAATCCAATCGGTTAATCAATGGTATTTACTGAGTGCTTACTGTGTGCAGAGCCCTGAACTGGCTGCTTGGGAGAGGGACAATGCAAAAGAATTGGTAGCCACCATCCCTGCTATAAGGATCCAACGGAGAACCCCAGGGGAGCCAAAGATACTGAAATTAATGTGGCCCCAATGGGCATGGAACTGGCTCGGGAGATTTAAGATGATTGTGCTTGCAATGATGGTGACAATTCTACTCCAGGTCCCCAAGCCAATATCTCCGGGAAGTGCTATCAGTGCTCCCACCTGGTCTGGGAAAAATTCAAAGGTAAGCTGAGTTAAAGGTAAACTAGCTCTTCTCTCCCCTCTCAGGGCCGCACCTGGAAAATTTCCAGTACGCTACCAGTCTCAGCTATGGGAGGGAGAGTCAAGCAGAGGCCTACCCATTCCATTCCTAGCCTGGGAAATGGCTAGTGAGTGGAAAGCAATCTGCTACAAGTCAAAACACATCCATGCTGGGCAGCAGCGGCATGGGAAAGAGTAGAGGGTGGAGACTCAAATTTACTGCATGGAAGGCATCAATGGTAAACCACTTCCATATTTTTACCAAGAAAACTCTATGGATACACTACCAGAATGAATGCAGATGGAAAGTGGGGTGTTCTGAGAGAGATATGTCCGTAGTTTCACTATGGGTTGGAAACGACTTGATGGCATAAAACAAGACAAGCTCTTCTCTTCCTATCAGAGACCCAGCTGAACCATGGAGTTTTTATTTTTTAATAGTACTTGTTAAGCACTGAATATATGTCAAGCACTGAACTAAGCACTGGAGTAAAGACGAGCTATATGTTGCCAACTTGTACTTCCCAAGCGCTTAGTACAGTGCTCTGCACACAGTAAGCGCTCAATAAATACGATTGATGATGATGATGATGAGCTAATCAGGTTGGACACAGTCTGTGTCCCACACAGGGCTCACAGTCTTAATCCCCATTTAACAGATATGGGAACTGAGGCCCAGAGAAGTAAAGTGACTTGCCCAAGGACATCCAGCCAACAAGTGGTAGAGCCAGGATTAGAACTCAGGTCCTTCTGATTCCCGGGCCCAAGCTCTATCCACTAGGCCATGATGCTTCACAATCACAGTTCCCAGCTGAGTGGGTTTTAGGTGACCTGAAAAGCTGCTCCAGGAAGACACCAGGCTCTGGTAATCACTAAACAAATGTGGCTCCTCAAAGAAGATTTCCAAGACCTTTATGCTGCTCCTCTGATGAACTGTTCAGTTAAGTCAAAGTTTAAGCTGATAGTTTCCCATTCCCACTGGGAGTAAAACCAGGCCATATGGCAGGTCCAGGGCTCTTTTAATTTTCTTTGCAGCCATCCTTGAGGATTCATTGAGGCACCTTCAAGCAGAAATCTGAACAAATCAATCAACTGACGATTGATTATGCCTAGCCTTGAAAATTTGCACTAGAAACCCTTTGATAAAAAAAAGCCCAAAATATCCCTCTTCAGTGGGAAGAGGATCATTTTCTTCAGCTCTCTCCAGCAATCAAGCAAAGGTATTTATTGAGTCCTCTGCATACAGTAAGTGCTGTACTAAGCGCTTGGCAGAGTACAACATAACAGAGTTGGTAGACATGATCCCTGCCCACAAGGAGATTAAAATCTGGTGGGGGCAGACATTAAAATAAATACAGATAGAGAAAGCCACAGAGTATGAAAATATGTTCATGAAAGTCTTTTGAGGGTGAGGTGACTATCATTTGTGAATGAATGAATGAATTTGTTCATTCAATCGTATTTATTGAGCATCTACTGTGTGCAAAGCACTGTACTAAGCACTTGGGAGAGTACAGGTGCTTGGTAGAAGAAGCAGCACGGCATAGTGGATACAGCACGGGCCTTGGTTCTAATTCTGGCTCTGCCACTTAATTGCTATGTGACCTTGGGCATGTCACTTCACTGTGCCTCAGTTACCTCACCTGTAAAATGGGGAGCAGGACTATGAGCCCCATGTGGGTCAGGGACTGTGTCTAACCTAATTAGCTTGTTTCCACCCCAGTGCTTAGTACAATGCCTGGCACATAGTAAGTACTTAACAAATACCATAATTATCCAGCACTTAGAACAGTGCCTGGTACACAGTAAGTACTTAACAAATATCATAATAACGATTATTATTTTTACAATACAACAACAGACATGTTCCCTGCCCACAATGACCTCACAGTCTGGAGGATTATCAACGTGGGCATGTGTTGCTTGTTGGTACGCTCAGCCAGAGGAGAAACCATGAAGAATCTTGGGAACTGGCATCCAGTATGTAGCTGGAATTCAATAACCTGCCTGTCAAGTGTAGATTGTAACTTCCCAAGTGAGGCTTTCAAGGTACAGCAGTGCTATAGCTCTGCTGCTTAAACTTCTGTTCATAAATCACAAGCTTAATCCAACTGGCAAACCTCTTCCAATGTCTCTAGAGCCTCAGATGACTTCCAGATTGCAGGGTTTCTTGTATTTCTCAAGGGACAAAGGTGGGACCCATCTCTGACTAAAGGAAGATGAAACCAGGCCTGCTTAAATTCCAGCTTCCAGGTTCAATCAAGAGAACAAATGAATAGAACTTCAACAGTAAATTTAAGATGGGGAACTCATACTTCTGTCCAGGAGACTGAAACAGACCAAGCATCAGGAAGAAATCCTAAACTCATCTATGAAAGTGCCCCTCCAAGCCAGATTGACTCTGGGCACAGAAGGAAACTGACCACTCCTTGTGGCAGACTCACAACATCCATCCAAGTTATAAATATCTCCCAGTGATCCAAAGGCCCAAAATACCCCTCTCTAATGCGAAGCAGATCATTTCCTTCAGCTCTCTCCAGCAATCATGTAATGGTATTTTTTTGCGTGCTTACTCTGTGTAGAGCACTGTGTGCTTGGGAGAGTACAACCAGATAGAGTTGGTAGGTGTGATCCCTGCCCACAAGGAGCTTACGATCAAGAGAGGGAGACAGATGTTAAAATAACTTGCAGATAGGGGAAGCCACAGAGTCTAAAGATACATATGTAAAAGTTCCTTGAGGGTGGGGTGAGTATCAAAGAGTTTATGGGGTATGGACCCAGAAATATAGATGAGACAACAGGGAGGGATATTAAGCTGGGGAGATGAGGGGTTAGTCAAGGAAGGCTTCCTGGAAGAGATATCAGTGCTTTGAGGATGGGAAGAATGGTGGTCTGTCAGATATAAAGGGGGAGTGAGTTCCAGATATGAGAGGGAGTTTGGGTTGAGGGTGAGAGAGACAAGAGAGGCCCAGTGAGTAGATTGGTAATAGAGGAACAGTGTGGCCTAGGCCTGGGGGTCAGAGGGCCTGGATTCAAATCTCAGCTCTACCACTTACCTGCCAGGTAACCTTAGGCAAGTCACTTAACTTCTCTGTGCCTGTTACCTCATCTTAAAATGGGGATAAAACACTTGTTCTCCCTTTTTAGACTGTGAGCTCCATGTGGGACAAAAATTGTCTGACCTAATTAACTTGTATCTACTGCAGCACTTAGTACATCACTGGGCACAGAGAAAGCATTTAACAAATACCGCAATTATTATTATTTTTAGGAGGGAAGCTTGTGGGCTGGGTTGTAGCGAGAGAGGAGTGAGATTAGGTAGGAGGGGAGAACTGACTGAATGCCTTAAAACCAACTGTGAGGAGTTTCTGATTGATGTGGAGATGGCACGCAACCATTGGAGGCTTTAGAGAAGCAAACACTAATAGTTTGATACATTTTCTTCTTTTCACATTTCCGAAATTCCCCTCCATGATTGCATAAAAGTCTGCTAAAGTGGCTACAAGAGAACTTGAACTAAGCTCCAAGAGAATCACAAATTCTCCAAGACAGGACTATGCCAGACACATTTTTATCTGCTGTCACCACTGAGCCTCAAAGCAATTTATCTGCAGGCTCTGTTGAGAAGACTGCTTCTATTTTCCTTACACTGGTTTTAAAGACCTTTGTCAAATCCCATTGATAGAAATTTTGGGGAGCCTGTTACATGCAAACAAAACCTTGGATGCCTCAATTACAACTTCAGGAAATATTACTGCTGATAACAGTAACAAAAACCACAAAGTCATTTGGGAAACATCAGAAGTCATACTTTGTTCCAACAAGCCTGAGAAGAGATGGAACTTTCTGGCAGATTTTCCCTCAAGAAGGAAAAATCCTTTTTTTTCTTTTTGTATTTACAAGGTAAAGGGCAAAAGACTACTCATTCTGAGCACGTTGGTTCACTGTATACAGCCTCTCCAGGCTCAACCTAAATCAGAGAGGAAAGTAGTTAAGTCTGCCTATCTATGCCCACAGGTTTAGGTAAACATCGAGGGAGCAGTCGCTAGGTACTTCTCATTCCCATACAAGAACAAGGCTCAGCAGGTGGATATACAGTCCTACTTTGGGCTTTGCTTTGCCCAACAAGAAATAGAGATTCAGCTGGGCAGAAGACGTTGGGTTAAGGCTGCTCCTTGCTATAATCCCAGGTAATCCTGCTTTGCCACAGTGCAGCCTGTTTGCAAACTACATCTTAGAAAAACCTACATGACCGAATATTATTATAAATATATATAAATAATATATATTATTATCTATCTCCCCCAAGATGGTAATTGTGGGCAGGGAACATGTCTACCCAAACTGTTTTATTCTTCCAAGCGCTCAGTACAGTGTTTGGCACGCAGTAAGCTCTCAATATATACCACTGATTGATTGACTGAGTGACATCCCCAAGTATGGCATTCACCCCTCATGGAAAACAGTCCCTTGACTTATTTTGAAACAGTTTGGGCAGTTACTAGCCAGAGTCCGAGTTTGGCCCCACCAATTTCCAGAGACTAGATGTTTAACAAGTGTGGCATATCAGCATATCTGTTATGTCCTGTCCTGATTTGCCTCTAATCAGTCACCGATCGGCCTTATTGAAAATGTCCAAGAAACAGACACATCAAAAGGAAATGAAAGAGGAAAAAAAAAATCTTTCCTAAGCATTTCTGTGAGTCCTGAAAATACTAACCTGATTTTAGTTCTTGATGGCAACAGGAAATGAGTGTGTTAGTGCTAGCCCAATATACAGGCTCCAGAAAGGATTTGCATGCAAAGTCCTCTTTCAACCATCCTGTTATAAATCAGTATGGGCCCCAAGGGGACACCAACACCTGGCTCAATAGCAATTAAAAAGGGGCAGAAATACTCAATCAGAAGCCTTAATCCCAAATCCCAAATTTATTGTGAAATTAGAAATGCAATCCTTGGGTCTTGGGCCCATTCCCATGTCAGGGATTAAAACTGTGCTTTCAAGCATTTGCCATGTCTCTTCAATTGGGCAGAAAGCACAGTTCCCACCTGACAACGCCTATAGTGTGAAAGTTGAAAAAAAAGCAAGAGAAGAGAAACAGAATCAGGAGATGGAATGGGGGTGAGAGGGAAATTGCTTGCTTGTAAATGGAATGCTTTAAAGCTCTTTTGGAAAGTTGCACCCTTGGAGGGCATGTCAGCCTACTCACAGCTAAGGAGAAAGAGGGCCAACTTTCTCTAGAATGCTACAAGCAATTAGGAGAAGCAACACTAGGTACTCTAGTAGTAGTGAAACCTGCTGGGAATTTTGGTTACTGTAGTATATATTGGAATTGACAGGTGGAGTTCACGTCCTCTTGGGGGTCTATGCTACTGTACTCCCCACCCAAGACTGTCCTTGTAGTTTGCTGCAAGCAACCCGACTTTCTTAGATTTATACTGCAGAATTCAGAGTTCAGCTGGTGGTGGCACAGGAAGGATGAAGAAGCAGCATGGGACCTTCCACAATTTTGGAAGGTTGAGGTGTGGGTAGTTATCTCTGGGCTTAATAGATGGTGAGGAGCATGAAGCTGTTTTTTGTTCCTGACTGTCTTTTTATGTTGTGGGTTTTTTCCCCATCTTTCTTTAGTTTCTGTTGCTACTGAGGGCAGGTGTGACTACTAAGGTCTTATTTTTATATCACAAGCCCCTTGAGGGCCAGAAATGACTTTTAATTTTCACTATAGAGAAGCAGTGTGGCTCAGTGGAAAGAGCATGGGCTTTGGAGTCAGAGGTCATGGGTTCAAATCCCAGCTCTGCCAATTGTCAGCTGTGTGACTCTGGGCAAGTCACTTCTCTGTGCCTCAGTTACCTCATCTGTAAAGTGGGAATTAAGACCACGAGCCCCTCGTGGGACAACCTGATCACCTTGTAACCTCCCCAGCACTTAGAACAGTGCTTTGCAGAGGTCATGGGTTCAAATCCCAGCTCTGCCAATTGTCAGCTGTGTGACTTTGCGCAAGTTACTTAACTTCTCTGTGCCTCAGTTACCTCATCTGTAAAATGGGGATTAAGACTGTGAGCCCCCTGTGGGACAACCTGATGGCCTTGTAACCTCCCCAGGGCTTAGAACAGTGCTCTGCACATAGTAAGTGCTTAATAAATGCCATCATTATTTATTATTTATAGTAAGTGCTTAATAAATGCCATTATTATTATTATTACTTGGGTACTCTTCCTCAGCATTGGTTTCATTGCTTTTCACACAGTACTAGGTACTTAATAAATACTATTACTACTACTACTACTATGGTCAGCTGTTTAAATATTTTTTGACTGGAACTGCATCACCCCAGTACTAATGTCAGCTTTTGGCTTCAGTTTCTAAGTTGAATAAAGACAGTGAGATATTGGACTACTGACCCTGGGCATTGATCTTATGGCCCCAACTCTTAGCAAAGGAAATTGGGAGATTGGGGGAAATACAGCTGTAATTTAGGATTTGGGATCATTATGGAGGAACTCAAGCTACAGTCCACATTCCTCTCAATTCCCCTTCAATCATATTTATTGAGAGCTTACTGTGTGCAGAGCACTGTATTAAGCCCTTGGGAGAGTACAGTATAAAAGAGTTGGTAGTCACGTTCCCTGCCCACAACCAGTTTACATCTACAGGGTGAGTCTTCAATGTTCCTCCTTTTCTGCATCCTGACTTGCTACCTCTCTTCTTTGGCCTTCTTACACCCCGCCCTCCCCCTGCACCCTTCACATCAATCTGTCCCCCACCCAATTTTCCCCTTTGCTTTCCTAACTCTGACTCCCTCGTCTTCCTTTTCCATATTTCTTACCAGTATCTGGCTATATATGCTGCCAATCACATGTGCTGCTGGAATGTCAAGGGGTTGAAGAGGGTGTGAAGAAAGAGAGAATTAGGGAGTTGTGGAAGAGGGTAATCAATCATTTGCACTTATTGAGTGCTTACTGTGTGCAGAGCACTGTAGTAAGCACTTAGGAGAGTTAAAAATAATACTAATTATGGTATTTGGGAAGTGCTTACTATGTGCTAGGCACTGTACTAAAGGCTGGGGTGGATACAAGCAAATTGGGTTGGACACAGTCCCTGTGCCCCTGGGGCTCACAGTCTTAATCCCTATTTTCCAGATGAGGTGCCTGAGGGACAGAGAAGTTAAGTGACTTGCCCAAGATCACACAGCAGACAAGAGGATTAGAACCCAGGTCCTTCTGACTCCCAGGCCCGTGCTCTATCCACTAGGTCATGCTGCTTCTTACAGAGTTGGCAGACACTTTCCCTGACCACAATGAGTTTACAGTCTAGGTAGGGAGACAGACATTCATATCAATAAAGGATATGTGCAAAAAATACATAAAGAGTAAGATAGAGAGGCAGAGAGACATAGAAGATGTGACTTGATTCCACAATTCATCTTCTGCTTCTAGGGTACCATTTAGCAAGATCATTTGTGGGAATGAAGACTAGCCTTTGCAACTCTTCCACAAAACACTCACTTCCTCAAGCTAATGATTTTGAAGTTTGCCATCATCCATCCTCTTACATCAACATCATTACCACCTCCTGTAATTATTGCTTCAAACCCTAGATATCAGCCTCATTCCCAGCTGCTCTTTGATCAGAGTTTAGGGGGCAAGGCTGATTACATCCTCTAAGAAGCATTTCCCTGACTAATCTCTTACCTTCTTGGCATGTTACCCTATCACCAGTTAGCACTTATTTGAATAACTATTTTCTTAGCTATTTCACTGATTACTTTTGTTATCATCATCTGTAGCTCTGCCCCTATTCCCACCCCCACCCCCTTTATCTATTGTACTTTTGCAATTTGTGCCTGCTGGTCTCCCCCAGGCCAGTTCCTCCAGAGCAGGGACTTTATGCTTATTTTCCCCTGGACAGCCAGGAAAATCTACCTGGAACATTTGCCACTTTCCCATTGTGACAGCCATGGCCCCTGCTCCCAGCAGGCTCTAGTATTGCGGGTCTGTGGAGATTTAAGCAGCAGCAGCAGCGTGCAGCCTCTATCAATCTTGGACCTTTGGAGTCTTTGGAATCAATCGTATTTATTGAGCGCTTACTGTGTGCAGAGCACTGTACTAAGCGCTTTGGAAGTGACCGGACTCTCAATAACTTGGGTGGCAATACCCCGAGGCCCCTACAGGTCCCATTTACCACTAAACTTGTTGGCCTCTGTACTTTTATGCTGGTTTTTTATTTATATTATTTTATTTTTCCTTCGGTGTCTGGTGTTTCCACCTTATTGTTAGATGATGAGTCCCAGGAGGACAAGGGATCAAGTCTAAATCTTACCTGTGTATTTTTCCCCAGTGCTCAGTACAATGCTTTGTGCACTATTAAGTGCTTAATAAATATTACTACTACTACTTTACTTCCAATGTTGCTCCCAAATGCCTAGTTCAGAGCTCTGTATCCAACAGATGCTCAATCAATGCTGCCAGTGATGATGATGATGAGGACAATAATGATACAGAAGACATCTCTCACAGTAACCCAGATTTTGGGCAAATCCATGTGGAAGGCTTTGATGTGGGGAGGGAGACTATTCTTCTGTTGTTGCTATATCCAGCCTGACAGATTACTTGGTGGAAATTTTCCAAAGAGCCTTCAGTGCTATAGAAACAAAGACTATATTTCTCAAGGTTCATGATTACCAAGGTGGAAAATGGGAATCCTTTAATCTTTTTACATTCTTTCCTTTATTTCTGGCAAATAAAATATGAGGATTCACTCTAGTTAGTAGCTGGACTTAACAACATAGGTAGGAAAATGCCAACTCTGAAAAAGTTCGTTCTGGAGAGAATGTCTGAAGCAACTGAAATGTGCTGTAGGGGAGTCCTCTAGACTGTAAGCTCACTGTGGGCAGGGAAAGTGTCTACCAACTCTGTTATACTGTCCTCTTCCAAGTGTTCAGTACAGTGCTCTGCCCACAGTAAGCACTCAATAAATACAACTGATTGATTTGATAATGGAAGAAAAGCAAGCAATTTGAAGGAGGGACACTGACAAGAACAACTTTAAGAATCGGGAAGGCTTCAAAATGATGGGGCAGTCATATATTTTAATAGGACAAATGTACATTACTGTTCCAATTAAAAAGTATTGGTAAGCAAAAGAGGAACTGAATGTGAGCCACTGAAACCATGTGTACAGAGTACAAATACAGCAGGGATTTCTGTATAGCTCTTTGATCTCCTATTTATCCAGTTTCCTTAATAAGCCCAATGTGGATCTGGCCTATCTCAGCTGTCTCTAAGCTGTTCTGGCCCCTCTGATCTCTTAGGCAGTTCCTTAGTTGCTGATAGAGTGCTATTAGGATGCATTCAGACTCCAAACAGCTCTTGTTAAAGGCCTAAGGTGTCATAATGCATTTGATGGTCTTGGGTGGGTCCCGGGAGAAAGGAATATCACTTTTTACACCTATTCTCCCCGCTTTTGACAGAAAAGAAAATGAGCAATGAGTGATCAGCAGAACCTTTAAAAGAAGCTGTGATACACTTAACAATGAAAACACACTTCTTTCCTTAGAAAATAAAATTTGGTCTGAAAAATAAGCTGTGTTCCAGGGGGTAAGGTTTATCCCACTGGAGGACAGATTTGCAAGGGAAGTGGTGAAAAGTCCCTAAGAAGCTACGTAAAATGACAATATAAAGCTGGCAAATATGCAACTAGGAACCGACAAGCTTGGAAATATGAGATGAAATGATCTCATAAGTTGCTCCCAGCTGCAATTCCTAAATTAAAAAAAAATCATGTTGGTCAAGGAGACGAAACAAATTAAAAAACTAGTTTGCCATAAAGGACTGCTCTGTTCTAGATTCAAGAGAGAAATAACCCTCTAGACTGTAAGCTCGTCGTGCGCAGGGGACGTTTCTACCAACTCTGTTATATTGTGTTCTCCCAAGTGCTTAGTACAGTGCTCAGCACACAGTAAGCACTCAATAAATACCACGGATTGACAATGAAAATCAAAATGGACACCAACCCTGTCCCACATGGGACTCACTATTTGTGACAGTCAAAGAGAGTTTGGTGACTCATATCAAGCTTCATGACAAATTGGTCTATAGAGCTCCAGAGGTGTCCTACTTCCTATACGGCTGTGAAACCTGGACCTGTGATGGAAGAACCAACCAATTTCTTGGGCATTTTACCTCAACACCTTGAACAGTTTAACTAGCATTACCAATATCATAACAGGACAAGATTACCAGCACCAAGATCCTGGAATACAGACAGCTAGCCATTACTGAGGCAAGGCTCACAGAAACAAAATTTCATTTGATAGGACATGTAAGGGGAACAGGGGGCAGAAGATCATTTTTCACACATCATCCCATACTTCAAAAACCTCTGATGGTTACTTATTCCTCACTACATCAAACAGAAACTATTAACCATAGCTTTAAGGCACTTAAACAACTCTTTCCTTCCAGTTTATCTACTCTCTTGTCTTCTAGACCCCAGCCTGCACTTTTTGTTTCTTGCAAGTTAATCTACTGACTGCTTCATCTTGGTTCTCCCGGCACCACCCTCTCATCCATGCCCTGACCCCGGCCTGCTCTCTTTCCCCTTCATATCCAACAAGTCACAGCTCTCCTCATCTTCAAAGTCCTTCTGAAATCTTATCTCCTTCAGGAGACTTTCCTCAATTAATCTACTCTCCCAAGGTTTATTCCCACATCTACCACTTCAGCACTTCAGTATCACTTCAGCACTTATGTTCACATATCTTACAAATCTTATTATGTAAGCACTAGCTCACACACATGCCCCCCTTTCCTTCTTCCTATTTGTAAATTATTTTAGTGTCTACCGCCCCAGCTGGAATATAAACTTCTTAAGGGCAGGAACCAGGTCTACTAACTCTATTGTGCAGTCTCAAGTGCTTAGGACAATTCTCTGCACATAATAGCTGCTCAATAAATATAGTCTATTGATCCACCCAAGCTGCAGCTGCATGTGAACTGAAAGAGGGCACACATAAGTAGGGGTGGGGGACAGAAAAATAAAAGAGACCAAGCAATGCACCATCTCCATAAGCCACCACGTAGCA
Organism: Tachyglossus aculeatus; assembly: GCF_015852505.1. Lineage (NCBI taxonomy): Eukaryota > Metazoa > Chordata > Mammalia > Monotremata > Tachyglossidae > Tachyglossus > Tachyglossus aculeatus. Next base: position 43,550,544 of record NC_052101.1, read on the forward strand.
GTTGGAAACCACTGCAAAAGAGACATTAAGCTGGCAGACATCAATCAGTAGATGGCTTGCACTCCTTGAGTGGAAACTTTGCAAAGATCAGGACTCCAGAGGAAGTATGAAAAACAGAAAATGATTTCTGTATAAATATATCAGCACAATAAAGAGGAATCTTTGCATGCACAAAATTGAAATAGTGTTACTCTCATCAGTCTTTAGAACCTCACATGGATAGAATTTCACCCCAAGTGGAGTGTTCTTGAAAATCAAAGAGGGGGGTGTGGTGTGTGTGCGCACTTTTAACAAAGTTTCCCGTTTAAGGTCCAATTTTGGATTTGAACTATAATTTGACCAGACTAGACATGGATTTTGGACAAAATTTACTCCAGAATTTCCCCCATTAATAATGAAAAAAGCACCACCAACTATACAGCCCTGAAGGAAATCAGCTGTCAGTAATAGGCACTTTCTCCATTCAGCTGTCTCTCATTTCACTTTCCTGACAAAGATTCTGGCTATTCTTTTCCAAGGCAGAGAGAACCACCAATCCCCAAGGCCTCTTCTTTTCCATTTAAGACTTGAGTTTAATACTTAGGGGAATGAGGGAAACTTCAATCTAACAGAATACTTGGAATAAGGCTTCCAGTAAGAGATTGTTAAGGAACTTTTACAATAGCATAATTTGTAAAATACTGCTGCTTTACAAAAGTGCAAAATTGTTGTACAGAAAATTCTTCCTATTTAAGAACCCGAACAACTTATTTTTCACTTCTTTTGGAGTTCTTTCTAACTTGGGTTATTTTTGCCAAACCACGATCCAGATGTATGTCTTATCTACTGCATCAGGAGGGAATTCCAAGGGGGAAGATCTGGATCAGAACTTTAGCTCCATCCAAACTGCTACCACGCTGATCCAAGCACTTATCTTACCCTACCTTCACTACTGCATCAGTTTCCTCACTGACCTCCCTGCCTGCTGTCTTCTTCCCTCTTCAGTCCTTACTTCATTCTACATCACAGATTATTCTTCTAAAATAATGTTCAGTCCACATCTCACCACTCCTCAAAAACCTCCAATGGCTGTCCATCCACTTTGCATCAAAAAAGAAACTCCTTAGCATCAGATTTAAAGCACTCAATCAGCTCTTCATCTTCTACTTTACCTCGCTGTTCATCTACTACAACTCATCTTGAAGAACTCCGCTCTTCTAATGCCAACTTACTCCCCATACCTTGACCTCATCTGTCTCACCACCGATCCTTCCCCTCATCCTCCCTCTGGTCTGGAATTCTGTCCTCCACCACATTTGACAGACCACCACTCTTTCACTCTTTCTACTCACTCTTCTGTGTTGCTTATGCACTTGTACTTTCTCAAGCACTTGACTTTCAACCCACCTCAGGCCCCTCAGGACTTATGTACATATCTTCATACTCTCCCATTTTCCTCACCTAAAATGCATTTTAATGTCTCTCTCCCCATCTGGACTGTAAGCGCCTTGTGAGCAGGGAACATGCCTCCCTGAAGTCAAGTGCTTAATACAGTGCTCTACACCACTGATTGATTCCATTGACATCCACTGTCAATACTCATTGTCCAGGGCAAGAGCTGAGGCAGCTCAAAGAGATTCTCCTGCACTCTACACACTGGATACCAAAAGCCATTATTGAGCTGTGGGCTCCTAATTTTCCTGGGGTCTGCTTATTCCTGAAAATACAGGAGGCAAGAAAATACAGGAGAGCCTGGACTGAAAAATCAGGGGAGACCTGAAAGTTCAAGATAAAGGATCACTGATCAGCTGCTGGATGCCTAAGGCCAATGACTGTTTTAAGGGTGCATTTCCTCTCAAAGATTTCTTCCCTCTTTGGGATCAGGGAACAAGTCCTGGCCAACAGGTTTCTTTCTACTCCAGAGGGGAGAATGATACTAAAGTTTAGGAAACCATGCACCACACAGAGAACAGAATTCTCTCAGTATTTTGAAGCTACAGAAGCTGGTACACTGCCTTGTGCGGTGCAAACTGGTGAAGCTAGAATACAGTGATGGTCTGTGGATGTTTGGCTTTATTCAATCCCACAGAGCTGAAACATGTGCTTCACAATAGAGGAGAATAGCACTCAGTCTAGTTGTGAATAAAAGATGACTGAGGGTACAACAGAGGCAATTCTACCTAATGTGCTGCTTTGCCCTGCTGATAATTTCTACTATTATCCTCTAGACTGTAAGCTCTGTTTTGTGCAGGGAATGTGTCTGTTGATTGCTGTATTGTACTCTCCCAAGCACTTAGTGCAGTGCTCCGCATACAGTAAGCGCTCAATGAATATGACAATGTTATTACCATCCCTAGAGACAATTATTTGACCAAAGCTTCTCTGTGAAAGTGAAATATTTGAAAACATGATTTGAGATCATTTATCCATTCCTCTAGCAGAGTCATTCAGTTGTATCAGTGACCAGCATACTAGGATGCTCTATTTATTGGATTAGAGTATCCGGTCTTTCCCATGACAATTTTTTAGCCCTTGATGCCCTGCCAATTTCCCTTTATGTGCCCCATGACAATTGGTCCTCCTCAGTATTGCCATATGATGACTAAGGACACATTTCCTAGAATTCCACTTTCACACGAAAGGACAAGAGGATATGAGTTGGGGGAGTGTCCCATGTCTCCCTCAGTGGAAACAACTTAATCTCCTGGGTATGGGAACACAAGCTTCGTCATCTCCTGAGGGCCAGTAGTCAGAGCCTTTGCAAACCCAGACTTGGGGGAGGGTGAGGAGGGGTCCTGAAGATTTCCATGGTGATGCAGGCTAGGCTCCACCCTATAGCCGACCAGCACCCACAGAGTGTAGCAGTTAGAGCTGACCAACTTCTAAATGGTGAAACATTCCCACACAAAGAGATATCATCCCTCTCTCCAATCTACTCCCATACCAATGACATTTTCAGGAGCACGTCAAAATTCTCAGGGAGCCTACATAAATCGGACTGGTTGAGGGGAAGTGGGGGAGAGGATATTTGTGTTTGACTGATTTAAATGTTTTTTGCATGGGTAATTAATAGAAGGAACAGAGAGAACTCTTTCCAGCCACTTCAAACCCTGAATGGTGTCCACAATACCAGGTTCCAGCTGTGGATCTCACCCACCAAATCATTTTAAAACTAACTGTCGTTAATCTCATTTTTAATCTACCCAATCACGAAATTTCCTAAACCTCACCTCGACCATCAATAGGAGCTGAAAAGGGAAGTTTATGAAATTACCAAAACATCCCTTTTCCTATTAACGGTGGGCAGGTGGTGTGCCCTGTGATTGTTTGGGTTTATTTAGAAGATTGAGGATGGTAATATGAGTGAGTGCAGGTGTTCTGAATGTGGAGGCTGAGGTTTCCAGGACAACTACTAATTATTATGGAATAACTCTAGCAAAGTCATATATACCCATTAAGGATCAGAATTAAGGTTGCCTTCAGGCTGGTCTGAATTCTGCTTCAAAGGGACTGAAGATTGAGGAGCTGAGCAACGGAGAACCACATAAGAAAAGCAGATGAAATCTAATCAGTGAGGTGGGTGAGGGAGAGAAACGTGGCTCAAGTCAGATGCTCTAAGTCCAACAAAACTGAGATGAATTATGAATAGTTGGATGAAGGGCTTGTTGTCTGTGAATAATGGCCCCTGTGTCCAATATGATACTTTTCAAACTCTGTTTCCTTAGGGCAGGATTTTCCAACTTTAACTTAAGTTTCGGCTTCTAACAGAAGATGCATCCAAACAGTGGCTTCTATTTTTTGTTCATCCCGGCAGTATATTTGCAAGACACATTATTGTAAGTTGCTTACCAATTATAAAACACATTTTCTCTGATACTCAGAGTTATGAAACAGACTTGCAGTGTGTGGGCGATAAGGGTGCATTATTGGGGCAGACTAGACTGAAGAGAGAAACGTATTCTTCACTTTTGCCTCTGCAGGAATAATTCAAATGCTCTCATTCACCTAAATTCACAAAAACAAATTCTTTTCCCCCCACTTTGTTTTTTCCTGAACCAAATCAATTCAGTCTGATTACCAACTGTAAAATGAATACTCCTTTATAGGGTTGGAACATAAAGCTCCACGTATGAAAGATGGATGATGCAAAATGATTAGGGGAATAGAAATTGATAATAAAATATATATTCAATGCTCTCTCTCTCTCTCTATATATATATCATATATATTATGCATATATGCACATACATTTATCAACCAATCTTGTGCTTCACTGCAAACAAGAGCTCAGAATGATGCAGAGAAGCAGCATGGCTCAGTGGAAAGAGCCTGGGCTTGGGAGTCAGAGGTCATGGGTTCTAATTCCGGCTCCACACTAGTCAGCTGTGTGACTTTGGGCAAGTCACTTAACTTCTCTGAGCCTCGGTTACCTCATCTGTAAAATGGGGATTAATACTGTGAGCCCCACGTGGGACAAGCTTGATTACCTTGTATCCCTCCCCCACCCAGTGCTTAGAACAGTGCTTGGCACATAGTAAGCGCTTAACAAATACCAATATTATTATTATTATCTTCTAGACTGCGAGCCCATTGTTGGGTAGGGACCGTGTCTATATGTTGCTGACTTGTACTTCCCAAATGCTTAGTACAGTGCTCTGCACATAGTAAGCGCTCAATAAATATGAGTGAATGAATGAATGAATGAACCCTTCATTCTTGAGTCATCTTGGATCTCAGGGAGGAAAGGAGCCTTGATAAATCAAGCCTTTTCCTGGCCACCATATGCCAAATTGGGACCCCTTAAAAATGTCACTTGGCACCTACAGTGATAGTGATGTGTATGGAAAATGCCTAAACAATTATCCAACAGAAAATTAAGTCCAAAAAGATGTGTGATAGATATTACTGAAGATCAGGCTCTAGAACTCCCAAATGAATGTTTTTACTTCATGCAGGCAGAGGGGATGGTCAACCACTGGAGGTTTTAGAGGAGTGGGTTCACATGGGAAGATCGACATTTTACAAAAAATGATCCAGGCACCAGATTGAGGAGCAAATGAAGGCAAGGCTGACAGTGAGGAGGCTATAATTGAGCTAGGATATGAACTGGACCTGGACTAGAGTGGTGGCCACTTGGATGATGAAAACGAAGTGATGGATTCTGGACATGTTCTGGAGGAAGGCCCACCAGGATTTGGCAACAGACCCAACATGGTGTTTGCCAACTGTGATGGGCAAGTTAGAATCAGATGATTCAGGAGAGAAGATGAGTCCAGTTTTGGACACAGTGACTTGAGGTGCTGAAAGAACATCCATGTAGAGATGTCCTGGAAGCAGCAATTAATATGAGATTGTGGAGGAAGAGAGGATGGGGCTAGTAACGTAGACCAGGGAATCAGTTTTGTAGATGTGGAAGTTAAAGCCATAGGAGCAGATGAACTTCTGGAAGTTGGTGAAGCGGAGATGGAGAAAAGAATGGCAGAGGTACAGCCTATACAAGAAGCTGAGAAGGAAGGTAGGAGGAGAACCAGGAGAGGACTGTGTCATAAGAGGCTAGTGTTTCAAGGAGAAGAGAGGGGTCTACATTGTCAGAGACTGCTGTCAGGTTAAGGAGGCTTATGACAGAATAGAGTACTTTAGCTTGGGCAATAGAAGTATCTCTGGTAACCTTACAGACAGAGAGCAACCTCTGGAGTGAAAGGAGCCAAAATTGGATTGTAGGTGGTCAAGAAAGGAGCTGGAAGAGGCAAAGTGGAGTAGCAATTGAATCCAAACCTGTTCGAAAAATTGGAAAGAAATTGGAGGAGAGATGGGGTGATTTCTAGAAGGGGCAATGGGGTTTGGAGAGTTTATTTTAGGAGAGGGGAAATGTAGAACTGCTTGATCAATCAATCAATCAATCAATCGTATTTATTGAGCGCTTACTATGTTCAGAGCACTGTACTAAGCGCTTGGGAAGTACAAATTGGCAACACATAGAGACAGTCCCTACCCAACAGTGGGCTCACAGTCTAAAAGGGGGAGACAGAGAACAGAACCAAACATACCAACAAAATTAAATAAATAGGATAGAAAAGTACAAGTAAAATAAATAAATAAATAAATAAATAGAGTAATAAATATGTACAACCATATATACATATATACAGGTGCTGTGGGGAAGGGAAGGAGGTAAGATGGGGGGATGGAGAGGGGGACGAGGGGGAGAGGAAGGAAGGGGCTCAGTCTGGGAAGGCCTCCTGGAGGAGGTGAGCCCTCAGTAGGGCCTTGAAAGGGGGAAGAGAGCTAGCTTGGCGGATGGGCAGAGGGAGGGCATTCCAGGCCCGGGGGATGACGTGGGCCGGGGGTCGACGGCGGGACAGGCGAGAACGAGGTACAGTGAGGAGATTAGCGGCAGAGGAGCGGAGGGTGCAGGCTGGGCAGTAGAAGGAGAGAAGGGAGGTGAGGTAGGAGGGGGGCGAGGTGATGGAGAGCCTTGAAGCCCAGGGTGAGGAGTTTCTGCCTGATGCGCAGATTGATTGGTAGCCACTGGAGATTTTTGAGGAGGGGAGTAATATGCTTGAATCAATCAGTCATATTTATTGAGTGCTTACTATGTGCAGAGCACTGTACCTAGCACTTAAGAGTGTACAACAGAATTAGCAGGCACATTTGAGGTACGGGGAAGGAGCCATCAGTGTGTGAATGGTTGAAAATGGTTGTCAGAGAGGGACAAAGAATGGCAGAAAGTGTTTTTATAAGTTGAGAAGGAAAAGGGTTTTGAAAAGTGATTTTGAAAGCTGATTGGAGATCATCTATTGAGAAATGGCTGAGAAGGAAGAGAATGATGAGGCAGGTAGAAGAAGCTGGGGAGAGTTGGGGAAACCAAGCCTGAGGGTTTTGATTTTGTCAACACGGCAGTTAGCAAGGTTATCCATAGAAACAATCGAGGTTGCTCAGGATGGAATGGTGATTCCTCAGGGGACAATTAGATAGGGCTGGGCTGGAAGAGTCGAAGGGGGGAAGAGCCGGGTGGGGATGTGCTGGATGGGATTGAACTAATGGGGCACGATGCTACGATGCTAGGAATGGGTGGTTTGGGAAGGTGGTGAGAGAGGAAGGGGATGGGGTGAACAGTGCGTGGGGTGGGGAAGCTCCTGGTGAAGTCCTAGTTCTGAAAGGCTGCAGCTTCCAGTGCAGAGAGGCCACAATTCTCCCAAGTTCTGGAGGCTGTGAAGTATAGGCTCCTGGTGGCAGGGGTGGGCTGAGGAGTGGTGGTGAGGGGGCATGAGAGAGAGACAGGAGACAAGGACAACAACTCCTGATGACATTTCAGGCCAGGATGCACTGTCTGAGGAGCAGGACTTGAAAATTCTAGGCCTTTATGCATTTTAGTAAAGGGTCAAGAGACTAAGTCTATGTGAGAGCTTCCAAGGGTTTGGGACCATGGGGAGGTCTGAGATCCATTAGCACCAAGCACACCGCAATCTCTAGCAGCACAGAACGGTCCAAAGCTGCCCCTCCCAAAGCGGAAGCAGCAGCCTGGGAGCTGGCAGAAGGCCTAGCAGCACACGCCCCCGAGTCTGCTGACGTTTGGGGCCGTGTCCAAGAAACATCTTTTTCAAGGGGGTGTTTTATTGATTATGTTACACATCCTTACGGCTTCTTTTTTTCTGGGCTTCAATTTATCGTTACTCTTTGTACTTGCGTCCTGCGGTGACTGGAACACCCAAGGTACAATTTCAGAAGTCTAGCGAATAAGCGGATGATCCGTCTCATGCTTTCCCAAAAAAAATCAACACTGGGAGCTACTTCCCCAGACAGCTCAGTGCTGGGCAGCGGATACAATGAAATAGTTTTGCAGAGGGTCAGCATGACTTCTCCACTGTTGAGGCACCTAAAGTTGTCCCACCTTAACCTCCTGGGTAGTAGATGTTGGGCATTTGGCAGGGGAATGAAATGAAAGGGCAAGAGCCTAATGCTCCAAGACGGAGACCTAATACACTGAGTGTTTCTGCTCTGAGGAGAGGCTTCCCATCTTGTAAGTCCCTGCTGCCTCCGCTTTGGAGAATTTCATCCTTTCTCTCCTGTAGGTGAATTCAAAGAAGGAGGAGGATTTGGAGGCTTCGAGGCCACATCTACCTAAACCTTTAAGAAAATACAGAGTGAAAATAGACGTGCTCCCTATCCTCCAAGCACTGAGAAGTCAGCACTGCAAAGTTGAATTCTTAAAAATGAACAAAAATCCAGAGGCTTCCAGGGCCTCTCTTGGCTGCCACCACAGATCAACGCTACCGCAGTCGACAGCGTTCAAAATTACTGTATGGCTAAAGCAATTTGAGCAGTTTTGTGAACATTCTAAATGGACTAAATGCAGTTGTTCTGCTGCAAGGGCCAGCTGTGGGCAAAGAACATGTCTGTTATGTTGTTCTCCCCCAAGCGCTTAATGCAGCGTTCTGAACAGAGTAAGTTCTCAATAAATACAACTGATTGACTGATATGGACCCCGATGATAGACCTCACTAGGCCCTCATTGTCTGGTGAACTTCCCTGAACTGCTCCTGCAGAGACAGGGCGTCACCCCACTGATGGGAAGAGAAAGGCAGATCAGTGAACATGGACTGGAGGTAGGCCCTGAAAAACAAACTCTCCCTCCCAGAATTATCATGAAGAAATTGGACTGCCGACAATGCATTAGGCACTGGTACAAGACACAGATTGAGACATAATTCCTGCCTCGGGGCTTTGAGAACTAGGGGAAAAATCCTGATTTTTGCTCTTGTTACATGACTGCAGTTCCACAAGCACTGGAACTCATGACTGCTCCACCCTTCAGAATCTTTCCACGCCGAGGCACAGAATGGATACTTTCTGCCATTTCAAGATTCCTAATGCAATGATTGGGTTTAAACCAATGTCTTGATGCAATTTTCATCTTTGCTGGTTTCTAGCTAAAAACGGGGAAAGGGGGAATACTTAAAAAAGAATCTTGGATTGCAGACATGTTTTAACAACACAACTGCTCAATCAATGAATAAATGGTATTTATTGAACACTTACTGTGTGCAGAGCACTGTATTAGTGCTTGGGAGAGTGCGATACAACAGATCTTCATTTCCTACAGGCAGCCTGAGATATTCTGATTCAAGGCTTCGATCTGCACCCCCTGCAAAGACCTCGACAATAAGACAGGCAACGCAACCACTTGCAGGGTGACACGGAGGTAGGGAGTTCCCCAGAGGGTCTTCTCGCACAGCTGGATGGCACGTGGTGCCACATGCCCAGCCAACTGCCCAATCAACTCAATCCAATCTCTGCTTCAAACAGGCACGACATCCCAGGCGCAATATGTTTGAGATACTACTGCAGAGCCAAGCGCTGACCAGCATGCTTAAGGGGACATATTCAGGGGCATAGCTCCCAGACCTCAGGAACAATTTTCGGTCACTGGGATAAACAAACGATCTGATCTGACAATGTTTTTCCTATCCTCACAGTGTGTGGCTTTGGGGAAGAGGGAGGAATTTTCAGACAGTGAACTCACTGTTCCTTAAGAATGGTTTCTTGACATAATTAAGGGTGAAAATAACGGCACGTGAAGTGGAAGCATCTTTGGATGCTTGGAATTTTTACTGCGTCGTGGACAGTTGAAGCTCATGTGAATACATTCCACCGTTTCTCTGCCTCCCCAGCCCCCCACCCCTGCAAACTCTTCTGGCATGGGAAAAAATTCCTGCTGACTCATGAAGTGAGCGGGGCTCCTCCAGTGGTTTTTCCATAAAAAAGAACTGCTAATAACCCAACACATACTTTCAATAAAAGATCTGATTGGTCATCTGGCAGGAATCTGTATCCTGGAGCCAAGCAAAGCGCAGCTGGCTTCCTGATTGGTGAATGTGACTGGCCTGAGAAAGGGAAAATCTGACAACGGCCACAACAAAACAAGCCCAAAAGACACCAAGTGCCTCCATTCAGAGGAATTTGGTTGGGTCAGGATTGAGGTGGCTCCCAGGACAATCAAGGAGGGAGGCTGGGCCAGAGGGGTGGGAATGGTATCTGCACGAACACTGAAAGGTCAGGAGAGAAACACGCAAAAGTTAGGTGAGGCTGAAGAGGGCAGACAAGATGACAATATGTTGTGGCCACACAGAGGGAGGCAGGGGCAGGTAAAAGCAAGGAAAGGGGCAGGAGGATCACCCTGCCCCAGTATGAATATGACCTGAGGCTGGGCCACTTGTGGAGGGTGGGGGTTGAGGGTGTGGAGGGGTGGTGTCTGGCTCAACCCAGCCTGTGTACCAGAGGGATTCAAGGCTCTAAACCAACTTAACTGGTTTTTGTGAGGGGGTAATGCTTAGTAACTGGGGGAACTAAAAGCACGGACTGGAATGACTGAACAGGAAGAAACTTCCTGCTATGAGACGTTATTAAAAAGAGCACGACCTAGTGGAAAGAGCACAGGCCTGGGTTCTAGTCCTGGCTTCACCACTTGCCTGATGCTTGACCTTGAGCAAGTCACATAATTTCTCTGGGCATCAGTTACTTCATCTCTGCCCCCAGTGACTTGGCCATCTCCTTTATTAAGAAAATGAACACCATCTCACCTCCTCCAGGAAGCCTTCCCAGACTCAGCCCCCCTTTTCCTCTGCTCCTCCTCCCCTCCCTATCGCCCCCACTCTGTCCCTCTGCCCTCCCCACAGCATTTGTGTATATTTGTCAATATTTTTTACTCTACTTTATTAATGATGTATATATACCTATAATTCTATTTATCTATTTTGATGTTATTGACATCTCTCTACTTGTTTTGTGTTGTTGTTTGCCTCCCCCTTCTAGACTGTGAGCCCGTTGTTGGGTAGGGACTGTCTCCATCTGTTGCCAAATTGTACTTTCCAAGCTCTTAGTACAGTGTTCTGCATACAATAAATACCCAATTGATACGATTGAATAAATGAATGAATTAATGAATCAGGTGTGAGCTCCCTAAATTCTCCCCTGCCCCATCTCATTTCCTCCCCCTTCCGGCCCCCTCTTCAACTCTCCCATCCTTCCCAGCAGTATCCCTAGAGGAGGTCTCCTCCCTCCTCTCAAAAGCACCCCCTTCACCTGGGCATCCAACCTCATTCCTTCACACCTTATCAAAACGTTCACCCCCTCTCTTCTTCCCTCCCTAAGAGCCATCCGTTCGCTCTCCAATAGTTTCTTCCCCACTTTCAAACATAAAATGCTTTCAAACATGCCCCTATCTCCTCTATCCTAAAAAAAACCCTCCTTTGGCCCTAAGGCTCCCTCCAGTTATTGCCCCAACTCCATCCCCCCGCATTCCCCTCTAAACTCCTCGAGCACCTTGTCTACACCCACTGTCTCAAATTCCACTCCTCCAATTCTCTCCTTGACCCCCTCCAATCTGGCTTCCACCCCCTTCACTTCACAGAAACCTCCCTCTCCTTGCAAAATCCAATGGCCTCTACTCCATCCTAATCCTCCTCAACCTCTCAACTGCCTTCTACCCCTTTCTAGACTGTGAGCCCATTGTTGGGAAGGGACCATCTCTATATATTGCTGACTTGTACTTCCCAAGCGCTTAGTACAGTGCTCTGAACACAGTAAGTGCTCAATAAATACGACTGAATGAATGAATGACACTGTGGACCACCCCTTTCTCCTGGAAACATTATAAAACCTTGGCTCCACTGACTCTGTCCTCTCCTGGCTCTCTTCTTATCTTCTTATCTCTCTGGACGTTCATTCTCAGTCTCCTTCATGGGCTCCTCCTCTGTCTCCCACCCCCTAACTGTGGGAGTCCCTTAAGGTTCAGTTCTGGATCCTCTTCTATTCTCCATCTATACCCACTCCCTTGGAGAACTTACTTGCTCCCCTGGCTTCAACTACCACCTCTATGTGGATGATACCCAAATCTACATCAGATCTCTCTCCCTCTCTCCAGTCTCGCATCTCCTCCTGCCTTCAAGACATCTCTATTTGGATTTCCAAATGTAATGGCAATTAAGAGTGTGAGCCCTATGTGGGACAGACCTATGTCCAACCCTATTATCTTGTATTTGCCCCAGCGCTCAGTACAGTATCCGGCACATAGTAAGCACTTAAAACCACTAAAAAATCCCCCAAAACTTCAATAAGCAAGCCCACAGAGAAAATGGAAATGACTAGAAAGAGTTGGAGAACATTATCATGTCCCCCCTATTCTACACTGTTGACTGAGAAGCCTCCTCCCATGGAGTCCCATGTAATGCCTATGGGGTGCATTAATTCCTTTCATAACACTGTTACGGTTGCCCACCAGTCAGGCAGCTCCTCCCTGTTTGTTTTCCCCCAAGAAGCCCCTTAAAATATGGACAAAAAGGTAGACTGCATGTCACTGTGGGTCATGGAAAAGCAGGAAGTAATATGCACATTATCTCCTGAGAAGTGTCTCTGGGAGATCTGCCTGGGTGGATATATATATCTGTTTGAGGCCAAAACAACTGTACTGCACCTCTCAAAGCCTTATCTGGGCTCTTTGAGCCAGAAAAAGCTCTTTGACCCATGGGATTGAGACTAGAGGGGGTGAAACGTGGGAAACACACACAAAACCTCTGGGCTCCACAAAAGTCGTAAATGGTCCTGGAATGAAAGCACTACCCACACCAAACCAACAGGTGACAGGAATAACCTGTACTTCCCAAGATGAGGCATTAAATCCAACCACAACAAAATGTCATGGATTGTCCCAGCCCAAGCAACAAATGCAACAGGATCTCACTGAGGCAAGGAGAAGGTAAACTCTTGGAAAGCTTTTCTAGGTGATCTCCCTGGTGATTTTATCAGGAAGAAGTTGAATTACGCCTCAGAAGGAGCCAGAGCAGCTCTCAAAAATGAAGCAAGTTCATTTGAATCAGCCCTTGCTTACCTACCAAATTCCTCTCTGGCCACTGAGACATGAGGGGGCTGTCTGGTTTTGGCAGGTCCTGGGAGTGTTTGGCAGAGACATTAGTTTGATCAACAGAGATGGCTTGAAAATTCATGACAGAGCGAGTGAGCGAGAGAGAGACTGTGTGTGTATGTGTGTGTGTTTATATGCACCAGTGAGAGGGGAGGGGATGTGTTTTATTGACAGGGCTACCTGCCAGTTGAGGTTGGGATCAGTGGGGAAGAGATGTCTAGATTTCAAGGGCTGCGATTTGTTACCAAAAGTCTAGGTCTAGAAGCTTCGACACAGACGGTGCTCAGTGTGTAACTCCAAAGTTTCTTCTTCACCAAACAATAGTTCCCACTTGCCCTCCCCGAATGTGTTTCTTTTCTCCACAACCCCTTTAGGAGTTGAAAAATGTAATTCTTTATTTTGCGGTTTTTACATTTGGCAAATACTCTATCGATCCTGCTTAATCCCATTTCCTCTGGTGGCACCTAAGCTAACAAAAGACTTTTCCTTTGTTTACCTCCTTCCATAAAAATCAATATGTCCAAGGGAGGTACCAGTGGCTCAATGGCAGCTCTGCAAATCTCAGCTGAAAGCCATAATTCCTCTCATCTTCACAGCATTTCCACACTATGGCCTCAACAGCCCTACCTCTCTGTGGGAGCCAGAGGGATGAGTGAGCCACAATCTATGTCAGTGTTGGCACCTGGATGCGAATGAAGGACTGCATCCTCAATGCCTTTCCTAAGCCATCATCTTCTTTTTCTCAAAATCATTAGCACTGGATTTAGTTCTTAGAGAACAAGTTTTGATCCTTAAAAATAAAGCATAGAGGCTAGATCTTGGCCAGGAGATAGTCTCCTTGGCACTGAACAGACTGAGGACACTCTGGGGGCGTGATCAGCATCCAGAGACTGAGGACTACGGAATCCAGGTTGACTTGGACCACCCGGACCCAAGAAAACTCAGAGAAGACCAGGGAATTTATGGGCTCAGGTTGGGAACCCTGAATCAAGTCATAACAACAGTTTCCACGGTGGGAGATCCAAATCAAGTGGGTCCTCAAAGAACTTGGGTCTTGGCATCGGGCCCAGAACACCCAGGTCTGAGGAACAATTGGCTAACTCACAAACAGACTGAATACTTGCTAACCTCCCTCTGGGGAGTGAGCTCGTTCTCTGAAGACAGGGTAGAGATGGATTGTGCATCGCTTAGAATAGTGCTTGGCACATGATAAATGTTTAACAAATACTACTATTTTTATTTTTATTGTGAAGCAGTGTGGCCTACTGGATGGACTATGGGCCTGGGAGTCGGAAGGACCTGGGTTCTAATGCTGCCTCTGCCACTTGTCTGCTGTGTGACCTTGGGCAAGTCGCTTCACTTCTCTGTGCCTCAGTTACCTCAGCTGTAAAATGGGGATTAAGATTGGGAGTGCCATGTGGGACAAGGACTGCGTCCAACCTGATTAACTTGGCTCTATCCCAGTGCTTAGCATAGTGCCTGGCACATACTAAGCCCTTAACAAATACCATTTAAAAAATATGGAGTGGAAGGTCAGAGGGCAAGGAGAGAGGATATAACCATTCATCCCAATAATTAATAATAATGACGGTATTCATTGAGTGAATACTATGGATCAAGCACTGTTCTAAGCACTGGGGAAGATACAAGTTAATTAGATTGGACACAGTCTTTTCCCATGTGGGGCTCTCAGCTTAAGTAGGAGGGAGAACAGGTATTGATGTTGCCTTTTCAACTTCTCCCAGCTGACTCCAACTAGAGAAATTCCAAAGCCAAATAAACAGGATTTGACAGGGGGTTATTTTTCCCCAATTCTAAAGCTAGCAACATCTGGGAAACCTAATCCACATTACTAAAGCACCTCACTCCTCCTGCCACCCCCACCAAGCCACACCCAGAAGGATGAGAGAAGCAGCATGGCTCAGTGGAAAGAGCACAGGCGTTGGAGTCAGAGGTCACAGGTTCAAATCCCAGCTCTGCCAATTGTCAGCTGTGTGACTTTGGGCAAGTCACTTCACTTCTCTGGGACTCAGTTCCCTCATCTGGAAAATGGGGATGAAGACTGTGAGCCCCCCATGGGACAACCTGATCACCTTGTAACCTCACCAGCACTTAGACCAGTGCTTTGCACACAGTAAGTGCTTAATAAATGCCATTATTATGAGATTAGTGACCTTAGGCTAGAGAAAGGATTAAGGGGCCAGAAACGTGGATCCAGAATAGGGTGCACACCAAAACAAAAAATAGCAATCCATGCCAAATGCACATACGTGAAAAGAAGCCTATATGAATACAGCATATCTACCACAGAGGGTGACCTTTATCCTGAGAGCCTCAAACATGATCATTCAGCAAGTGTTTTTTGAGCACCCCCAGAACAAACAGTAAGTGCTTGAAGGTATTGGTACAAGAAAATTTGATCTTAACCAACAGTCTCACAGGGGAGGCAAGACAATTCAATAACAAATATAAGACCTACAAAAAAGACAATGAGGGAGGAAGCAGTGGATCCCAACCTGTTCCACAGGACTGGAAAATGGGAAGAGTTAATCCCATAAAGCTTTCTGGAAGAGGTGACTATTGAGGAGTTTTCTAAATTGACTCATTTTTATTTCAGAGAGGGCAGTGATGTAGTCCCTGTTTATAGAAGGGTATAACCCAGGGTTACTGCTTACCCAGATGCTTCCAGGAAAACCTAGGGGAGTTGCATATCAAAAGCGAGAGCTTTGAACTGACATCATCTTTGGCTTCCTAGGATCACATCACTTTGGGTTTTGCAGGGTAAAAAAAAAAAACTCGTGACCCCTGGGGCAGAGCTAAGCTTCCTAATTGGCAAAGCAGTGGGACAATGGCCTCATTCAATACCCTGGCAAGCTCTGATCTCACTCAGAGGGCCACTCATTAACAATCCTGACTTGAGACCAGGACAGGAAGGAACCGTGGCTATTGTGATTGTGGTGACTTTTCCGCTGATGGCAGTCTTCTGTGACACCACCATGCCACCTAGGTCAGCCCACCCTAACCTTCCAACTCACTTCCGGGGGGGAGGGCCGGAAGGGGAGCAGCAGCATCGGTCACAAACATGGCCCGCCCACCTTCCTCCCCATAACTAACCACATTGGCAATGGAAATGTTCCTGAGAGAAGCGGCGTTACGTAGTGGATAGGACACAGTCCGGGGAGTCAGAAGGTTATGGGCTCTAATCCCAGTTCTGCCACTTGTCTGCTGTGTGACTTTGGGCAAGTCACTTTCCATCTCTGTGCCTCAGTCACTTCATCTATAAAATGGGGATTGAGACTGTGAGCCCCACACGGGCCAGGGGCTGTGTCCAACTCAATTCTCCTGTATCCACACCAGGGCCAGTACAGGGTCTGGTACATAGTAAGCACTAACAAATACCATCATTATTATTATTATTTTCTCCATGACCATTTTGGTCCTCCAGATGCCTTCTGGATTTGTTCATCAAATTTCCTGTACTTGATGGGGCCTACCATTCACCTCGAGGACTGTAACAGCCCAGACCCTCTAGCCAAAGTGGGACACACTCTTAGAAGGATCTATGCCATTTGGCCTAGTGGCAAGAGCATGGGCTTGGGAATCAGAGGATGTGGGTTCTAATCCTGGCTTCATCACTTGTCTGCTGTGTGACTTTGGGCACGTCACTTCATTTCTTTGTGCCTCATTTACTTGATCTGTAAAATGGGGATTAAGACTGTGAGCTTCATTTGGGACATACCGTTGTTGGGTAGGGACCATCTTTATATGCTGCCAACTTGTACTTCCCAAGGGCTTACTACAGTGCTCTGCACACAGTAAGTGTTCAATAAATACGATCGAATGAATAAATGACAGGGACTGCATCCAACCCAGTTACCTTGCATCTACTCCAGTACTCAGAACAGTGCTTGGAACATAGTAAGCACTTAATTCCATAATTATTATTATTAGAATCACTGAGAGCCATCTCTGAACTCAGAGAGGAACTGAAATGAAATCCCATGCGTGCACACATACGAAATCACAAAATATGCTGGCATCCTTGAAATAATCAATCATATTTATTGAGTGCTTACTGTGGGCAGAGCACTGTACTAAGCAATGGGAGAGTTCAATAAAACAGAGTTGGTAGAAATGATAAATTTTCTCCTCATCCCATCACCAATAAACCGTCTTCTAAAAATACAATTCCTTTTCTCCTCTTGGTCATCAGCCCAGCCTTTCTGCTTCACACACTTTACATGCTCAAAGGGCACCCTGCTCCCTGCAGCTAAAAGCCAAGATTAAGGACTATTAACTGGCACTGACTGGCCCCAGATCAGTGTATATTAGGCAACAGAGGCTGGAAATTCAACTTCTTGCCAAGAAATTAACAACAAACAAGGGCCAGACCCAGCAGCCTCTAAAAAAAGAAAACAGAAAGCGGGGCTGTGGGAGGAAACTAAAGAGAAATCAAAATGCACTTGAAAGGATGTTAGACAGCCTAGGCGTGCCTCAGAGATACAGGCTTTGGGCTTGAGCAGGTTTTGTGCCACAGGCCATCATTCCAGCCGTGGAGAAATGGAAGCCGCTTGCTGTCCATATGGCAGGCCAGGTTAATCTGAGTTTGTTCCCTAATCATCAGTGAGGGAAAACACACACACACACACACACACACACACACACACACACACACGTGTATCACTTGCCAAGCAACTGGCTAACTAGTTAAACCTTCCAAAGCTGGGGAAGAAGATGCCATGATAGAAACAGCTAAGAGCAACCATGCCACCATTCACTCCCCTAAGCAGAATCCTGACTCGAGTTTCATACTAATAATAAAGCCGGCAACACGACTCTCATTCCTCTGGGGAGGGGATTTTGGAGACATCTGCCACATGATCCACGTGCTCCCCAGTGTCTTCTTGGCAGCAGTTGTCACTTGGCCCATCCAAAACCTGCCGGTATCACCTCCGCAACATCGCCAAGATCCGCCCTTTCCTCTCCATCCAAATCGCTACCCTGCTGGTTCAATCTCTCATCCTATCCCGACTGGATTACTGCATCGGCCTTCTCTCTGATCTCCCATCCTCCTGTCTCTCCTCACTTCAATCTATACTTCATGCTGCTGCCCGGATCATCTCTGTGCAGAAATGTTCTGGGCATGTTACTCCCCTCCTCAAAAATCTCCAGTGGCTGCCTGACAACCTACGCATCAGGCAAAAATTCCTCACTCTCGGCTTCAAGGATCTCCATCACCTCGTCCCCTCCTACCTCACCTCCATTCTTTCCTTCTACAGCCCAGCCCGCATCCTCCTCTCCTCTGCCGCTAACCTCCTCACTGTGCCTCTTTCTCACCTGTCCCGCCGTCGACCCCCGGCCCACGTCCTCCCCCTGGCCTGTAATGAGCTCCCTCTGCATATCCGCCAAGCTAGCTCTCTTCCTCCCTTCTAAACCCTAATGAGAGCTCACCTCCTCCAGGAGGCCTTCCCAGACTAAGCCCCCTCCTCCCCCTCCCCATCCCCCCACCCTACCTCCTTCCCCTCCCCACGGCACCTGTATAAATGTTTATACAGATTTATTACTCTATATTTTATTTGTACATATTTACTATTCTATTTATTTTATTTTGTTAATATGTTATGTTTTGTTGTCTGTCTCCCCCTTCTAGACTGTGAGCCCGCTGTTGGGTAGGGACCATCTCTATATGTTGCCAACTTGTACTTCCCAAGCGCTTAGTACAGTGCTCTGCACACAGTAAGCGCTCAATAAATATGACTGACTGACTGACTGAATGAATCACCTGAGCAGTGACTAGGAACAAGCCCAGAGCCCCCTTCGGGGTAATGTGGGCGGTGCTAGGAAGTGGGGAGTTGCCCCACATGCCTAAACCACGGCGCAACACATAAGCTCTCGCCAAGAACTCTGGGGTTGGGCTTAGTATAACTCTAGCTGGGAGAAAGCGAGGCAAAATGGGTGTGTCTTTCCCTTGGGTTTCGGAAAACTTCCATATGCGAGCCCAGCCAGGCAGGTCACGGAGTCAGCCTTGTTCTCCTCCTGCGACCCCGGCTTGAGGACTCCGCTGACCCGATGAAAGGGTGGCTCGCGGCGGCTCAAGGGGGGCAGGGAATGAAGCCCTCTGGAACCGTCTGGCTGGAGTCGCCCCATTTCTGCAGGGCAGCTGATCAGACCGGGCGCTGTCTTTCTCGGCTGTGGGAACCCCAAGCTGGAGCCTGGGAAACAACCAAGGAAAATTTCCTCCTCCCCTCCCTCTGGGCACTAGTGTGAGAACCCAGCCATCTTGTGGCTTGGGGCGAAGGGGAGGGAAACACTGTCTAGCTCTGGTCTCACTTCTGGGACTGAAACCTATTAGTGGCACCATACTAATGAGAAGCAGTGCTGCTTAATGGATGGAGCAAGGACTTGGGAGTCAGAAGCACCTGGGCCCTTATCCCGGCTCAGCCACTTGTCTAACAGGTGACCTTGGACAAGTTACTCCACTTCTCTGTGCCTCAGTTCCCTCGCCTGTAAAATGGGGATTAAGACTGTGAGCCCAGTGTGGGACATGGACTGCATTCAACCCTGCATTTACGCCAGTGCTTAGTACAGTGCCTGGCATATAGCAAGTGCTTAACAAATACCAAACAAAAACACCAAAACACACCACACACCCACACCCACACACACCCACACACACCTGCGCACCCCACCCCATCCCCCCTGCCCAGGGGAGGGAGAGAGAAGCCACATAAACTGGGGGGAGCAGTTATGGGGACAGTCACTATGCTGCCACAGGGCAACCTATCCCTGATTTTCTCTGACTCTGGAAAAAAAAAAATCACGCTCATTTCCCAGCAGCCCCAAGCCAGCTGCAGGGCTCACGGGAAGCAGCACAGTAGGATGAGGGCAAGTTCAGAGTTAATTCAATACAGAATGACTTTGACCAAGCAGCTGAACACTCAGAATACAAACCAACTGCCCAAGAAAATCAAACGAGGAGTCGAAAAAGCCAACGGGCTCGACAGACCACCCGTTCAGGTGTTGCAAGCTGTGCTCCTTGGGCACAGAGAAGGGGTGGGAACAGCAGCTCCTTAGACAGGATGACCGTAGGGCTGGTCATTAGGGGATGGCATTTAGCATTATACTTACAGTGAGTTGGGTCTGGTGGGTTTGACTGCTGGCAAGTCGGGGTCACCTGAGGTTAGGTTGGGTTGGAGGGTGCTGTTGGAGTTCAGGATGCTGTTGGCATTGGAGGAAATGACAGATTCCAGGCTAGAGTCAATGATACTGTTCCTCTGCTCCTCTGGAAAAAAAAAATATTCAAAATGATTCACATTACTGGGTAAAAGTGAAGAATTGCTATCCTGTCGGCAGTTTCATGGTGCTTGAGCAAAAGCATGACTGAATACTGAGGGTGGGAGGGACAAATGGAAGTAAAACCTTCAGATTGTTCCTTTCCTCCAAACAGGAGTTATTTTCTTCCCCAACTCTACTCTTGGTGATTGAATAACTCTTCTCAATACACAGTATATTGCCTTGGAACTCTCCCCTTTGGATCAGAAGGGTCCCCTCCCCTGAGTCCTTCAAAATTTTCTTTGGAAATTGCTCTGGGTGTTTTTCTTTTTAATGGTATCTGTTAAGCGCTTACTATGCATCAAGCACTTTTCTAAGGGCTGGGGTAGACACAAGAGAATCAGGTTGGACACAGTCCTTTTCCCACATGGGGCTCACTGTCTAAATCAGAGGGAGGAGGATTTAATCCTCATTTTACAGATGAGGAAACTGAGGCCCAGAGAAGCTAAGGGATTCGTTCAAGGCCACACAGCAAGTAAGTGGCTGAGCAGGGATTAGAACCCAGGTCCTTTGACTTCCAGGCCTGTGTTCTTTCCACTAGGCCATGCTTCTTCTCTGGGTTGGGACACAAAGGGTCTTCACCTGGGAATGCTACCCCTTACCCTGCTAAGCTATTCCTCCTCTCCATCCCTTCCCTTACCATTCTCCCTTCCCTCCTGCTCTTAGAGCCTCTCTGCTAGTATTACTGGTTTAGACCACACCAGCACTTCCAGTCAGGATGTCTCCCTCACCCCAGGGCACTGCTTTCCTTCAGTAACCCCTCCTGCCTAACTTCTCTCTAAAACACATTTCTGTTGAATTTCTAGAACTTACAGTGAGTTCCTCAGAAAAGAGGACAGCCATTTTCTGCAGCGAGGAGTTAATATCACCTGTCCTCAAGTCATAGGGACCCAATATAGCACTTGAGGTAAATTTCTCAGTTCCAGGCTGAAGGTTTTAATTATAGAATGCTCTGTGCTGAGAGTAGTTGGATTTAAGGTTGTTTTGCTTAAGTTTTTCAACTTAACCTTAACAGCAGTCGAATTTATCTCCTGGGTTTTTCCGTGAAGCACTCCTGAATTTCCCCATCACCATGAAGTTACAGAATGCTAATCACACAGTTATTACTCAGTGAATTTGGATTCAAGTTTCTGGGAGTTAAT
Source organism: Tachyglossus aculeatus (assembly GCF_015852505.1). Taxonomy (NCBI): domain Eukaryota; kingdom Metazoa; phylum Chordata; class Mammalia; order Monotremata; family Tachyglossidae; genus Tachyglossus; species Tachyglossus aculeatus. The sequence continues at coordinate 43,571,916 of NC_052101.1, forward strand.
TAAGGGCTCAGGAGAGTAATGTCATAGGTCCGGCCTGGCAAACCTTTCCCAGTCTTCCCTTCCGGGACACCTGGGTCACTGTGCCTGGGTCCTCTTACTGTGGGGGTTCCCCAAGGTTCAGTGCTTGGTCCCCTTCTGTTCTCAATATACACTCACTCCCTTGGTGACCTCATTCGCTCCCACGGCTTCAACTATCATCTCTACGCTGATGACACCCAGATCTACATCTCTGCCCCTGCTCTCTCCCCCTCCCTCCAGGCTCGCATCTCCTCCTGCCTTCAGGACATCTCCATCTGGATGTCCGCCCGCCACCTAAAGCTCAACATGTCGAAGACTGAGCTCCTTGTCTTCCCTCCCAAACCTTGTCCTCTCCCTGACTTTCCCATCTCTGTTGACGGCACTACCATCCTTCCCGTCTCACAAGCCCGCAAACTTGGTGTTATCCTCGACTCCGCTCTCTCATTCACCCCTCACATCCAAGCCGTCACCAAAACCTGCCGGTCTCAGCTCCGCAACATTGCCAAGATCCGCCCTTTCCTCTCCATCCAAACCGCTACCCTGCTCATTCAAGCTCTCATCCTATCCCGTCTGGACTACTGCACCAGCCTTCTCTCTGATCTCCCATCCTCGTGTCTCTCTCCACTTCAATCCATACTTCATGCTGCTGCCCGGATTATCTTTGTCCAGAAACGCTCTGGGCATGTTACTCCCCTTCTCAAAAACCTCCAATGGCTACCGATCAATCTGCGCATCAGGCAGAAACTCCTCACCCTGGGCTTCAAGGCTCTCCATCACCTCGCCCCCTCCTACCTCACCTCCCTTCTCTCCTTCTACTGCCCAGCCCGCACCCTCCGCTCCTCCACCACTAATCTCCTCACTGTACCTCGTTCTCGCCTGTCCCGCCATTGACCCCCGGCCCACGTCATCCCCCGGGCCTGGAATGCCCTCCCTCTGCCCATCCGCCAAGCTAGCTCTCTTCCTCCCTTCAAGGCCCTGCTGAGAGCTCACCTCCTCCAGGAGGCCTTCCCAGACTGAGCCCCTTCTTTCCTCTCCCCCTCGTCCCCCTCTCCATCCCCCCGTCTTACCTCCTTCCCTTCCCCACAGCACCTGTTTATATGTATATATGATTGTACATATTTATTACTCTATTTATTTATTTATTTATTTATTTAACTTGTACATTTCTATCCTATTTATTTTATTTTGTTGGTATGTTTGGTTCTGTTCTCTGTCTCCCCCTTTTAGACTGTGAGCCCACTGTTGGGTAGGGACTGTCTCTATGTGTTGCCAATTTGTACTTCCCAAGCGCTTAGTACAGTGCTCTGCACATAGTAAGCGCTCAATAAATACGATTGATTGATTGTGCCAGCGCCTCATCGATCCCTAAGGCTACTGGTTATGCCCAACATCACAGTGGTTTGGAGAGGTGGCAGGGAGGCCAACGGTGACTCAGTTCCTCATTTGAACCCAACCCTCTAGAGAAGGTGCCATAATCAGTGCAATCCCCTCCTACTAGCGAAGTACGGATCAGGAAAACAAACTGAGACAACAATTCAAGTGAAACCAACTGTAGTACTCCTCTTGTTAAACATGCTCCCATACCAGAGTCGATTTATAAAGACCCTAAAAGGCAATTTACCCCCAAATTTGGTGAAAAATATATGGTCTCTGGTGAAATATTTTGAAAGCCCCTTACTGTACTCTAGCCTAGAAAAACACACTGATGAAGTTTCAGGACTGAGGTATTCACTGACAAGTTTGAAGAGTGTTAGAAGTTAGGCAATTTAAGGACAGAAGCCAACACCGCTAGGCAAAGAGGCAGAAGGAGGTGTAGAGGCCATCAGGAGACGTATTACAGGGTCTTTATGGAAAGGAAAGTTACTCCTCAGCTTGAATAAAGTTTTCCTTCTTTTAATGGGGTCCGCCGGAGAAAGAGGAATGAGTCACTGGGGTACCAAGCAATAGATGAAGGGGGTTGGCAAGGGGAAGAAATCTGAAGAAATGAGGGCTGTGTTCAAGTAACTGAGGAAATTCCCTCCTCCCACCTCTCTACCTTCTGTCTCTTGGGATTGTCTCATTCCCTCTCCCCTTCCCCCTTACACACCCCTCTCTGGATGCTTCACCCTGAAGAGTTTATTTCTCTATAGTGCATGTTCAAGGGTATTTTTCTGTCACTTGTTTTCACTCTAATAGTCTGTCTTTGTCCAGGCTCACCAGGGATCCTGCTTTTGGCATCCTAACTCCCTACTACCACTTGCGCTCTGCTCAATAGTGCTGCTTGACTCCTGAACTTCAGGTAAGAAGGATGTCAACTGGGAAAAAGGAAAAATCCTTACAAGTTACATGATTTCAGAGAAAAGAGCAGATTAAGTGGCTGGTGAGGTCCAGAGTACATGTTTGAAAGTAAAACGCAGAGTGAAATGAGAAATGGAGAATTGGGAATTCCTCCAGGCACCTACTCTAGGCTTGAAAAGAGTCAGCAGAAAGTCCATTCTGAAGAACTGCTAGCTATACCAACTGAGGGTGTGCACTTCAAGTGTCAAGACAGATTTGGTTCTTTCTTGATGCGGTTGTGTTGAGGCACTGTAATTTTTTTGGAAAAAATAATTCACAGTTTCATTTTCACATGCTGGAAGACCTAACGCTGACAGCAATCAATAGGCAAGGCTGTGAGATGTGATGCAGTGTGCCTGGAAGGAGTTCAGAGAGAACTCAAGGAGGGTTTCCACCATGGAGACTGTTGTCTTTCCAGTTTAGATGAGCATGTCAGCCTCTCCCAAAGTTCTGTGTTAATCTTTTCTCCTCTTGAGCTATGCAACAAAAACTCAACTGTAGGGATGAAAATGAGGTGAGACTAAGAAGAAGGCCAAACTGACCACAATAAAAATTCCATACGTTTGGAGAGTGTCTTTGTACCTGGCCTTAGAATGCCACCTTAGAATGTAAATTTATGTGACTCGTCAAGGCAGAATCTTGTACACTTCTGAGAACACTGAACAACATCACCTGCAAGGTCACTGTCACCTAACATTCTTGACACCGAATATACAATAAGATCCCTGGTAGCTATAACTCAATTTCTCCATCTAAGAGACACAAGCTAGAGAAAGCTGGAGAAGGCATTAGTCCCTCACCTATTGGTTTTACTGCTGTTTGTTTTACTCACATACACACACACACACACACACACACAATGACACACACATACACCCACTGGTACACACTGCAGAAAGGGGGATTTACACCTACTTCTTTCTGTCCTCATTTATCTGGATCAGTTGAAAGTTGCTTGAGGCTGTGCACAGGGGGATCTTTTTCCATGAGACTGCACCCATGGGCCTTGCTGCTAACTGACCCAGGGCAGGAAAGTTAGTCATTAGTTTGTGAAGTCTTACAACTGGTTTACTGCCATACCCTGTGAAGGGAGTAGTGGCAGAAGGTGCCAAAAACATTCATTTTAACTTCCCGAGGACAATCGCCACAATTTCTGTCTGGCTCAGAGGCTTGTTCTACCCTAGACAGAGTCTGGTCAAAGCTGGACATTTCCACTGGAAAAATCCTCTCAAACACTTGCTAGTTGCAGACTTGGCCCAAGTCTCCCTCAGATTTTCAGAGTCCACTAATGGCTCTGCCTTGTCACCACAGTACTGGTAACTGCATTAAGGGGCAGAGATTTCTTTTTCCCCTTGAACAAATAGGAGCGGAAAAACATGAACACATGACAGGATCACAGCAACTAAAAAAAGAAAACCATGGAATAATTTGGTTGATACTGCACTTGTTCCAGAGGTTGTCATGGAAATGCAGGAGCTATGCTCCCTCCCTTCCCATATTTAAGGATTAACTCCCTCATGCTCACTCAAACAGCAGACCCCCAGACTGCTATCTGGAAGATGTATCCAGTTCAGACTGAAATGGGGTGGGCGAGTGAACAATCAATCAATCAATGGTATTTATTGTTCTTGGCTCTCCCTCCTACTTAGACTGTGAGCCCCATGTCGGAAAGGAACTGTGTAGGACCTGATTAATAATAATAATAATAATAATAATAATAATAATGGTAACAAGTGCTTACAATAATAATAATGGCATTTATTAAGCGCTTACTATGTGCAAAGCACTGATCTAAGCGCTGAGCACTGTTCTAAGCGCTGGGCACTGTTCTAAGCGCTGGTGTGCCAAGCACTGTTAACTTGTATCTACTTCAGCACTCAGAACAGTACAGAATGGCATAGTGGATGGCCTGGGAGTCAGAAGGACCTGGGTTCTAATCCAGGCTCCAACACATGTCTACTGTGTGACCTTGGGCAATTCACTTCACTTCTTTGGGCCTCAGTCACCTCATCTGTATAATGGGGATTGAGACTGTGAGCCCCACGTGGGAAAGGGACTGTATCCAACCCATTTTGCTTGTATCCACCCCCAGCGCTTAGTACAGTGCCTGACACAGAGTAAGCACTTAAATATTACCATTACTATTAATAATAATAATAATAATAATGGCATTTATTAAGTGCTTGCTATGTGCAAAGCACTGTTCTAAGCACTGGGGAGGTTACAAGGTGATCAGGTTGTCCCGCGGGGTGCTCACAGTCTTAATACCCATTTTACAGATGAGGGAACTGAGGCTCAGAGAAGTTAAGTGACTTGCCCAAAGTCACACGGTTGACAATTGGCAGAGCCGGGGCTTGAACCCATGACCTCTGACTCCCAAGCCCAGGCTCTTTCCACTGAGCCACACTGCTTCTCTGATTATTATTATTATGATTATTAACAGTGGTTGACACATACCAAGTATTTAAATACTATTACGATTACAATTCATTGAGCATTTACTGTTTGCAGAGAACTGTAGGAAGCACCTGGGGGAAGTACAATTTAACAGAATTGGTAGACGCAATCCCAGTCCACAAGGTGCTTACAGCTCCACAAAGAGCTTACAGCCTACAGGAGGAGACAGACCTTAAAATGGATAAGGGATGAGTCTGAAACAGTTCATTAGCTGCTGCAGAAATGAATGTCACTCTCACTCAAAGATTCATAGAACTAGAAAGAGTGTGGTCATTGTTGACTACAGAACAATCTAGGCTCCCACAAGCCCGGGAAAAGTTCTCAAAGGGGGTTAGTCACGGTAAGGCAGTATGGCATGCAGGGTAGCTTTGGGGCCTACTGGATAGAGTCAGAAGGACCTGGAACCTAATCCTGGCTCTGCCACTTGTCTGCTGAGAGGCCTTGGCCAAGTTATTTCACTTCTCTGTGCCTCAGGTCCCTCATCTGTAAAATGGGGATCAAGACTGTGAACCCCATGTGTGACGGGGACAGCCTGGGACAGCCCCATGTGTCCAACCTGATAAACTTGTAACTACTCCAGAACTTAAACTGTGCTTGACACCTAGTAAGCACTTAATACCATTATCGTTATTGTTATTATTATTACTTGTAGCACTGACACTCCAGCTGGGATATCATATACAGTTCACTCCTGTTCCCCTCCTCTTGCTCCCATTCTCCATCTAGTGCTCCACCCTCAGAGAGATCTCAATAAATACCTCTGGTTGACCACCCTTCAGTCACACAGGTAAGCCAAATCCTAATGTTCCAACAGGCCTGTGCATGTCTGAACAAATGCCGACACCATGAAGAAAGGTGAATGCAAAACATGAAATTCAAATTTGGTTCTGGGGGGTTGTCCTGCAAGTACGACCTTCAGGATTTGGTCACACTCCTAAGTCAGCTATCTTCCAGGATGCAGTGAGGCACCAAAAACAAACACATCTTCATTAGGGACCCATTTCACCTCAAGAAGCAAGAGAAGAGATTACCGGAAACCCTTCCTTTCTCCTCAGATATGAAGTTGTAAAGTGAAGTTGAGAGCACACTGGGTCTCTTTCAAAAAGAATGTGCTCCTTTATTACTTATTAAAAATACCTTAGTTATTCAAATTAATGTCTTTCTCCCCCTCTAGACTGTAAACTCATTATGGGCAGGGAGCGTGTCTGCTAATTCTGTTGTACTGTACTCTCCCAGGGCTTAGTAGAGTGCTCTGCACATAGTTAAGTACTTAATAAATATTCGACTGATTGCTCCAAGCTTTCAGAGCACAGCACAATGCCCAGAGGCTCTCTGGGGCAGTGGTGGGGAGATGAACAACTGCTCCTCCTTGCTAGAGAGTTTCACAATGCAGACTGCAATGTTACACCCTAAAGAGATGGGACGATAAAGGGTCAGGATGGCAGCCCAATGAATGTTGCAATAAAAAATGATGAGAGGACAACAATCCTCTTAAATTTCCCAACTCTGGGAAACACCCAAGAACATGGGAAGTTAGGAGTCAAAGGTTTTGAGGCCACCCCCTAGTAGAAAAAAATCAAAAAATACCCCCACCCAAACCACCTGCCACTCTTTGAAGTGGCCGGGCCTGCTCGATGAAATCTCTCTCCCTTAATTCTGTTGTAATCTGAAACCCCCACCAAATCTAAAAATAATCCCGATGAAAGGGACTGTGGATATTCTTCCCACCTCCTTCATGTTCATCATATCCCCTTTCCTCTGCGAAGGAAAACTCCCCATGAAAGAGGCAGAAACCACTCAAATGTCTCCAAGTTGGTGCAAAGGAATGAGATGTGGCTCCCAGCAAGGAAACAAGGCCTCAGAGGAACAATACTCCCAGACCTTACTGAGAGAGAGAAATCTCTGATTTATGTTGGAATGGCAACACAACCTGCTGAATTTCCTTAAGGGGAGTTCAATTCTAGTTTTAATTCCTTCTCAGATCATAACGTACCAGGTTAGGCATTCCACCTATTAACCCAGGGGGAGCAGTGATCACTTGTCCTGCTTCTGTTGTCCTCCCAAGAATTTAGAGCGGTACTTCGCATTCAGTGGGTGCTCAATAAATACCACTGAGGAGGACGATTGGCCTACCTAATATCATCGGGGGGGCAGAGTGGGGAGGGCCCTTATTTTCATCACATTTTACCTTTGTATCTTAGGAGGAAATTACTGGAATGTAAAACTTTATGGGAATTTGGAGAATTAATAAATGAAAACAAGTGTCCTACAAATCCTGCGATGTGTCTTGAGAGAAGAACCAGTTTCAAACTTATGGCCAGACATCTAGGTCCCCAGTCACAAGCAACCTGAGTGCAAGATCAAACACCAGTCTTATCTGCCTCCTCAAGAGAGAGCCACAAGGATATACATCCCCTGAGCCTTGCTTGAACAGTTGGAACTCAGAGTTTCCAATGAATAAAAGTCACAGAAAAGGAGAAATATACTAATTGAATTATAATCATTACAGTTGGCCTTTCTGGGAGATGGTCCAAATATATTAAATGAACCGAAAGAAAAAATAAAATCGGAGTCATATTTCTTGCAGCCTCTAACACGATCCAGGTCAAAGGGAGCCATACACCCCATCCCCCAATAACGCCATTAACCTCATTCGGTCTGCTTGCACAATAAAGCACTCTGTAGTGTCTTGACCTCTCAAGATCTTTCTGATTTTTCAGCCGTTCCTTCAGACTGTGGAATCTACAAGCCACAAGGCCAACCAGGGTGCTTTCTTGGTAAACTGCGTACAGCACAGATATTATCTAATGGGACCACAAAGTCCCCGAATTCTCCCTTCAGTCTGGCTGGATGGAGACAAAAGCCTCCAAACTGCAGCTCCCAGGAAACAGTGCTGAAAGTAAAAGAACTGTAAACATCCTCTAGACTGTAAGCTTGTTGTGGGCAGGGAATGTGCCTGTTTATTGTACTGTACTCTCCCGTGGACTTAGTACTGTACTCTGCAAACAGTAAACGTTCAATACGATTGAATGAATGACATTTCTAACGAATGCCAGCGGCCCCCCTTCACCCTGGCAGTGGGCAGGTGTTGGGAGCGAGTGGAGGGTAATAACAATTATAATAATTGTGGTATTTGTTAAGCTCTTACTATGTTCCAGACATTGAACTAAGTGTCGGGGTAAATACAAGGTAATCGGGTTGGTATAGTCCCTGACCCACATGGGGCTTACAGTCTTGATCCCCATTTTACAGATGAGAGAACTGAGGCAGAGAGAAGTGAAGTGCCTTGCCCAAGCTCACATAGCAGACAAGTGGCAGAGCTGGAATTAGAACCCAGGTCTTTCTAACTCCCAGGCCCATGTTCTAAGCCATGCTGCTCCAGTCAGGGCATCAGCTAAGCCATGCTGCTCCACTAAGTCACTCTGCTCCTGTTTATTTTGGTATTGTACTCTCCCAAGCACTTAGTACAATGCTCTGCGCACAGTAAGCGCTCAATGAATATGACAATGAATGAATGAATGCTCCAAGCATCAACTGGCCACTGAAGACGACAATGGGAATGCAGCCTGGCGCCCTGGGAGAGGTGGGGTTGTGGTTGCTAATGACAGAAAGTCCAAGGGAGGGGTGGAGAGAGGGCCGGGCAATGCAGTTCCAGCCCAGTGCCACCCAAGTCAGGGAGTCTTGCTCTGCTCCCCAGATCTGTCCGTCCAGATAAGAGGCTTACTTCCAGCACAGCTCCTAAACCAATGGATTCCCCAGTGCTACAGCATCCTGCCCGATAGGTGTCTGACAAAAGCAACCTGAAAACTTCACCATCCAAATTGGCTGGAAGACCCCCCAATAGCACAAAGACCAAGTCAATTTTCCTGCCCCAAGCTGTCGCGGGTGCCAATAAAAGCATGTGTTTGTTTTGCTATCTCTCACCTGCCTGTCTCCGATGGGGCCATTTCAGAGAGAAATAATCATCTCCTCTCTTTCCCAAACATGTGGAGGCTTCAATTGGAAACCTTGTTCCATCTGTTCTCAGGAGTTTATAAGTGGAAGTGATTACCTTGCAGTCCCCAATTTAAAGCTATTTATGAGCCTAAATTTCACACCCTGGCTTTAGCTCCAGGTGAAAGGAGTTTGAAATCGAAGCTGTACCGTGGTCCCTGCCAAAGTTACATGTGCAGAATTGATTGACAGAATAGTCACTCCTTAAATTCATCCCGAGTATAACCCACTACCCCTGCAGCACCCTCAAGAGAGGATCTTAAAGTTTGATATTTGTTTCAGATCTGGAAATCATGAAAATGGCATTTTGCATTTGGGGATCACAACAGAGAGATAACGGAGAGTCAGTTACACCTGCAAAAAGGGTCCTAGTCACAGTCCTGTCAAATCAGACAGGAGGCCCTGAGGCCTCATCCTAAGAGCTAGTCAAATGGCTGAGCAGATTCAATGCATCTCATTCATTTTGGACTAGCCTCATTCTCCCTGAAGTGCACATCCTTAATACCTGAGGCTGGGAAAATTAGAAGTCCACTTAACCCCAAAAAGAAAAAAGCAAGTCAAGATAGGCATTTGTTTGCCTTATATGCTCCCCCTTCCATTTGCTTGAGAGAAGACACCAAGCGGCCCACAAGCAGAGGATGAAACCCAGAACATGAAACCAAGACCATGAAATGCAAATGGACAGGGAAGTTGCAAAGCTGTCCTCTACCAAAACCTGTTATGACCCAAGCTAGATGGATGCCAGTGGTGAAGCTCAGTGGCTCTCTTGTTTGCAAAGTCCTCCAAGATGAGCGGATAAGTGGCCTTGCTGTGTCCTCCACTGTCTAATTGGTTTACAGTATATTGGTTGCCTGGTTGCCAGCCAAAAGGCAAGAACTGGGGAAATGGGGAAGAAGGAAGTCCATTCATCTCCCAACCCTCTCACAGTAGAATCTCTGTCATCCTCCACCACCAAAACTCTCCCAGAACCCCCCTCTGTCTCCTTTCTATGCCCCCCCCCACCCCCCGAGGAGTGGTAGAGGTGACATGATACACCAGAAACACCTCCCTCTGCCCCTCCTCTGTGCCCGGCCAAGATGAGGTTGGCAGGGCAATGGGATGGAGATGGGAAAGGACACTGTTCTTTACAGAAACATTTTCTCTATCTCTCCTCAGTCTCTGTGTCCCACTATGATTTCACTGTATCCGTAGACTGGCAGATCCTCCAATCAACCCCATCCTGTCTGCAGGAATCAAAGGAGGTGGCTCATGAGCATGCCGCAAATCAACCCCTTCGACGAGGCAAAGTATAATCAGATACAGGCACCCAGGGTTGCCCGTAATCCAAACAGACATAGGTTACCCAATGCACACCTGTATCATGTACCCCCTGGGAGCAGAGATATGCCTGGGTATAGCATGGAAGACCTGATGCTCTGCCTAAATGCCTGAGTGAGTGAAATGTAACATTCCAGCTACTACCTACACTTAGCATCCTCCCCCAATTTCATCATGTGTGGTGGGGGGAAACAGCCAGAATTAGGGGAATATCTGCAGAAACTAGGCCACTTAGGAGCTGAGGTTTGCCATGAACCAGAGGCTCATCATGAATCCTGAAAACAGCTGCCTAATTTGGGCAGTAAAGACTGGAGTAGCTACCAAGGTAGTAGGCTTGGCAACCTCCTGCTGAGGCAGGAGGTTGCTGATCTAATGGTGCTATGAAATGGCACCGGCCCTATGCTGCGGTCACTGTGGCCATAAACAAATTTTGTATCTAAAATGCTTGCGAATCCTTCACAGTGTGCTGCACCCTTGTCCACCTACTCATTTGTTGCACCCACTGCCCCAGTATGAATGTGACCGACAGGGATGAGCGAATGTGAGTGGAGCTTTGCAAAGCACTAGTACTAAAATCAATTCCTTCTCACAGATTCTCAATCTCTAAGTCTCTGTGACGACCAGGAATCACCCATCATTTTTGAGGCAAACTCCATGAACTCACTTAGACTGACTCTGGAAATAATAAAAATAATAATAATAATAATGGTATTTGTTAAGTGCTTACTATGTGCGAAGCACTGTTCTAAGTGCTGGGGAGGACACAAGGTGATCATGTTGTCCCACGTGGGGCTTGCAGTCTTAATCCCAATTTTACAGATGAGGTCACTGAGGCTCAGAGAAGTTAAGTGACTTGCCTAAGGTCACATAGCAGATGTGGGGGAGCCGGTTTTAGAACCCATGACCTGTGACACCCAAGCCCGTGCTCTTTCCACTGAGCCACGCTGCTTAGGCTTGGTTCAGAATGGTAAAACACACCTGCCTATAAAGACTGGCTGAGAAAACACAGTTGCTTGGGATAGTTGTCAAAATGTGGGTAAGTAATATCAAATACATCAAGTTTGAGAAAATGCTCCTTGGGCTAACTGCTCTACTTAAGCAAACATGAAATAATTAAAATGATTAAACAACTTCCCTTCTTCCTCACTTGAGATTCCCACTTTTGATCCAATGTTCCTCAAACTCCTAGCCATTCTGTACTCCAAAACTTGTCACTCATTCAATCATATTTATTGAATGCCTACTGTGTGCAGAACACTGTACTAAGCGCTTAGAAGAGTACAATACAATAATAAACTGACACACTCCCTGACCACAACAAGCTTCTTTCATCTACATTAAAAGCTCACTCTGTGCCCGCTGATCCAGGCACTTATCCTATCCTGCCTTCACTACTGCATCTGCCTCTTCATTGATCTCCCGGCCTCCTGTCTCTCCCCACTCGAATCCATACTTCACTCTGATGCCCATGAATCATTTATCATCAAAAACATTCAGTCCATGTCCCCCCAATTCTCAAGACCCTCCAATGGCTGCCCATCCATCTCTATATCAAACAGAAACTCCTTACCAGCGGCTTTAAAGCACTCAACTTGCCCCTTCCTACCTCACCTCACTAATCTCCTACTACAACCGAGCCCACACACTCCATTCCCCTAGTGCCAGCTTACTCACCGTGCCCCGATCTTGTCTATTTCGCCATCAGCCCCTTTCCCACATCCCTCCCCTAGCCTGGAACTCCCTTTCCTTCCTTATACATCAGACCACCAGTCTCTCCACTTTCATAGTGTCACATTTTCTACAAGAGGCCTTCTCTGATTAAATCCTCTTCTCCCCAACTCGCTTTCCCTTCTGTGTCATCTATGCATTTGGATCTGTTACTTTTGGACATTTGATATTCACCCCACCCCCAGCCCCACAGCACTCATGTACATACCTTCAAATTATACATTATAAATTATTTATTCATGTTAATGTCTGCCCCTCTAGTCTGTGAACCCTAAGTAAAGTACACCCTCAATGGCACCATCTTCAAGTATGAAGGCTGATTTAGAGATATAAAACGCAAATTGACGTGCACAGTTGGCCTCCTGTCTTAGGGTTTGTATTCGGAAATTGGCACAAGGAGACACAGGGCCCCCAAACATCAGTAGAAATCCTGTTTCACAATGGGCAGAGATGATTACGAAATAAACAATACTCTCTATATGAAACCCTAGTATGAAATACTAGTCTGGACTCTCCCCACAGCCCCACACCCTATGCACACAAACCTCCAGTAATCTTCAGAATTTCAGTCTCCAGATGGCAGGGTTGAAACCCTAATGGTTTTGATATGGTAAATGCCTGGGTACTTTTTCCCTCAGCACAAGAGACACCTGGTAAATAGTCTTATGCCTTTAACAAGGAGAGCCACCTGCTAACTTTATGGTGCTGGACTGAAAGTGAAAAGGCTTTGTCACAGCACAAACCACCCGGCTTGAGGCTTACAATAACATACAGTTCCACACAGTAGAAGTAATAGTATTCGTTAAGTGCTTACTGTGTGCAGAGCACTGTATTATGCACTAGGAGAGAATACACAACTGGGAAGTAGGCAGAGTCCCTGTCCTGTGGGGGGGGCCTCATAATCTAAGAAGCACAGACCACCTTCTCAACCCATCTCTCCTGCATTTTGGTGCCAGCATGGAATCTATTCCAATTTCCCCAGAGCAGAAGCAGCTTGGCTAGTGGATACAGCATGAGCCTGAAAGTCAGAACATCCTGGGTTCTAAACCAAGCTCTGCCAACATGTCTGCTGTGTCACTTATCTTTTCTATTGCTCAGCTCAGTTACCTCATCTGTAAAATGGGGAAAAGAATGTGAGTCCCATGTGGGACAGAGATTGTGCCCAACTTGATTAACTTGTATCTACTCAAGTGCTTAGAACAGTGCTTGGCACATAGTGTTTAACAGGTACCTTAATTATTAAATTATTAAATCTACTTTGTGTGGGTTTCTTTTTTTTTTTTTTTTTACACAAAATATTCTCTCTCTGGGAAAGAGGGAAATACCCTGGGCATCTGAGTTCCACTTCCTGTTACCCCCATTATCAAGCTGCTGTAAGTCACTCTGCCCTGAATCACGTCCGTAAGCGGTGACACATGAAACTGCACTGTGTGCTTAAACAGTTCTGATTTCACATACCATCACCTGAATCTTTCGTCTCCCTACGATAAAGACTAATTCTAAGCAAAGAGGCTATCGAGGTTCTTAAATTTTCAGCTTTTCTTGGTATGCTCCCAACATTTCCATTCTCAGCGATATCAAAGGGTCTCTAACATTTCAAGGTGCAGAAAAATATTAATTATTCAAGGGGTCCTCCATCCCTCTGGACAAGAACGTGCACTTCATTAAACTTCAGAGGAATTTGTAAGTCCAACCTGTCCCGATTGGCTTTGCTTTGAACAAAACATTAGGTGCCCGTGGATTTGTTAGAAATCTGAGAAGTACAACATCGATGTAATGTGATGTGCTCTCCTAGCAGATGGTGAGGCAATGTTGTTCTAAATGTTCTAGGGTACATGTGTTGAGCCCTGTCCTGGGCCCACCAGACACTCAGTCCTATTAAAAAATAGTAAACAAGATCTGCTTGGGGCCCCTCCTGGTAGTCAATCTCTGCCTGAGACTGAGGCCAGGGTCAGGCCAGGGCCACCTTCACAGAGAACCCAACCCAGATGAGACTTATCACTGGCTGCATGTTTTGAGAGGCTGCTTTATGCAGAAAACTGCATGAGCCCGGATCACCTTTGTGCAGAAACACCTTGGGCATGTTACTCTCCTCCTCAAAAATCTCCAGTGGCTACCAAACTACGCAACAAGCAAAAACTCCTCACTCTCGGCTTCAAGGTTCTCCATCACCTTGCCCCCTCCTACCTCACCTCCCTTCTCTCCTTCTACAGCCCAGCCGGAACCCTCCACTTCTCTGCCACTAACCTCCTCACTGTACCTTGTTCTCGCCTGTCCCACCGACAACCCCTGGCCCACGTCCTCACCCTGGCCTGGAATGCCCTCCCTGGGCTGGAGAGGAGAAACCAATTTAAAGAAGGAAAAGTCTGAAATTTGGAGATAGTGTTAAAATGTGGGTTTCTTATAATCAACAAAAGTGATAATAATCATGGTTTTATTAAGTAATTATCATGGGTTAAGCACTGGGGTAGTTACACTGTTATGAAGTCGGCCAGGGTCCCTGTTCCACACAGAGCTCACTTGCAATCTTATCACCACTTTAGAGATAAGGAAACTGATGCCAGAGAATTTAACTGAATTGCCCAAGGTCACACTCAGGGAGGTGGCAGAGTAAGGTGTCCTGATGCCCAGTCCGATGCTCTTTGACTAGGCTGGACAAGTGCCTACAGGGTGCTCCTACTGAAACCCAAGCTCTGCAAAGTACAGAAAAACTCCCAGTATCTGAAGACTTAGTTTTTGCATCAACTGAAGGAGCACGGTCTAGTGGAATGAGCACGAGCATGGGAGTCAGAAGCACCTGGGTTCTAATAATGGCACTGCCACTTGTCTTCTGTGCAATCTTCGGCAAGTCACTTCACTGTGCCTTGGTTATCTCATCTGTCAAATGGGTATTAAGACTGTGAGCCCCAAGTGAGACATGAACTATGCCCAAACTGATTAGCTTGTATCTACCTCAGTGCTTAGTACAGTGCCTGGCACATAGTAAGTGCTTAACAAATACTATAAAGAAAAACATTACTACAGTGGTCAGAGCTGAGAAAAATGGAAAAGCAACCTGACATAATGGCACACCCACTGAGAAATAAATATGGAGGGAATACCCTGCCTTACTTTTTTATTTTATGGGATTTGATAAGCACTTGCTATGTACCAGACATGGTACTAAGAACTAGGGTTAATCAGGTTGGACACAGTCCATGTTTCACAAGGGGCTCACGGCCTAGTCCCCATTTTACAGATGAAGGAACTGAGGCGCAGAGAAGTGAAGTGACTTGCCCAAGGTCACAGCAGACAAGTGGCAGAACAAGGATAAGAATTCAGGTCCTTCTATCTCCCAGGCCTGTGCTCTATCCAGTAGGCCACACTGCTTCTCCCCACCTCTTTGCACCAACTCTTCCTCGATACATGGAGGATGCTGTCAACTTCAAGTAGAAAGACGCAAGATCAGATCATGGTCATTATCATGGTATCTCATCTCTCTCCACCGCGAGAGCCCTACTTGACAGGCTAATAAAGAATAGCATGATCCGACAGCTCCTGGAATCACGATGTGGCTTCAAACCACAATATGGCACAAGAGACATGATCTTCTCTGTGCATCAGATACAAAAATAGGGGCAGAGGACGGCACCAAGACCTAAACAGTTTTCACAGACCTCACAAAATTATTTGATACCATCAGTACATCTGGGTTCTGGAAATTAGTAAGCAAATTTGGGTGGTCTGTAAAGTTCATCAAGGTTCTAAATTCTTGACTATAAATGGCTGCCTGGGACAGACTCCTGAGATGGCATTTAAACATGGTTGCCTAATGGGTCAGATCCTGTACCATTTATTCCCTGCAACCATCCTGGAAAATACAATAAGAGGTCTGGAATAATAATAAGAGAAGCAGCGTGGCTCAGGAGAAAGAGCCCGGGCTTCGGAGTCAGAGGTCATGGGTTCAAATCCTGGCTCTGTCACTTGTCAGCTGTGTGACTTTGGGCAAGTCACTTCACTTCTCTGTGCCTCAGTTACCTCATCTGTAAAATGGGGATGAAGACTGTGAGCCCCACGTGGGACAACCTGATCACCTTGTAACCTCCCCAGCACTTAGAACAGTGCTTTGCACATAGTAAGCACTTAATAAATGCCTTCATTATTATTATTATTATCATCAGAGGAGGAGGAGGAGCAGCATGGCCTAATGGATAGAGCACAGGCCTGGGAGTCAGAAAGACCCGGGTTCTAGTCCTGGATCCTCCACTAGTCTGTGATGTGACCTTGGGCAGGTCACTTAATTTCTCTGTGCCTCCATTCCCTTATTTGTAAAATGGGGATTCAGAGTATGAGCCCTCCATGGGATATGGACTGTGTCCAACCTGATTACCTTATATCTACCCTAGAACCTAGAACAGTGCCTGGCACATAGTAAGTGCTTAACAAATACCATACTTCCATACTTCCGATTATCTCTTCCAACACAACAGACCTAGAGTATAGTCGATATCCTAGAGACAGTCATTCAAGAATTATTGAATATAAATGACCGCCACCTAGAAGACGTGCAGCGTGGCTCAGTGGAAAGAGCCTGGGCTTTGGAGTCAGTGGTCACGGGTTCAAATCCCAGCTCCACCAATTGTCAGCTGTGTGACTTTGGGCAAGTCACCTAACTTCTCTGTGCCTCAGTTACCTCATCTGTAAAATGGGGATTGACTGTGAGCCCCCCCGTGGGACAACCCGATCACTTTGTATATCCCCCAGCTCTTAGAACAGTGCTTTGCACATAACAAGTGCTAAATAAATGCCATCTTTGTTATTATTATTATTATTAGATGATTGTAAACAGATTAACCGAATCAAGCTGGCATTAGACCGAGGTGATGTATTAGTCTGCACTGCTGAAGTCAAACCCGGAGATTTATACTAGTCACACAGAGCTAAACTCAGTTAAAGAAGTCTAATCTAGGCAGCACATTGACCAAAGATGTGAATAAGGCTAAGATATCCTCTGGGAGATGGTCAGTATAGTGTCTGGCTCCAAACCAAAGTGAAAATCTACAGAGCCGAAGTGTTTCCCAGCCTTATCAATGGCTGCAAGACAGATTCATTCGTTCAATCAAATTTACTGAGTACTTACTGTGTGCAAAGCACTGTACTAAGTCCTCAGGAGAGTACATTACAACAATAAACAGACACATTCCCTACCCACAACGAGTCTAAATCTAATGCATGTGCCACATCTGGCTCCTTGGGCCATTCCTTCTGACACATTTATGGGCCATGCTCAATAACAACTGGCAAGACAAAAAACGCAAACAATTTATTATTTATCATTTATTTATTTATATTCATGTCTGTCTCTCCCTATGGACTGTAAGCTCATTGTGGGCAGGGAATGTATCTGTTCTAATGTTATATTGTACTCCCCCAAACACTCAGTTCAGTGCTCTGCACACAGTAAGCACTCAAAAAATATGATCGACTATCTGAAGCTCTGGAATGCTCTCAGTCTTTTAGTGGTGAAGCCGTGTGAAAATGAAGTACAGCAGGATCCTCAGACAACTGTTGGCTAGAGAGTGGCAATTTGAAAACCCGAAAGCTGGGAGGGCAGAGAAAGCATTTTAAGGACACAGAGAACCAAAGCCTTTAGACAATACTGCATTCCAGTTGAAATCTGGGATTTGACAGCTGAGGACAGGCCAGCATGGGGCAATTGCTATCACGAAAAGAATGGCACTTTTTGAGCAAAAGCTTGGCAGCTTCATTGGGAAGCAGTCTGGCCTAGAGGAAAGAGCATGAATGGGCTTGGTAGGCCACTTCTCTACTGTGTTTCCTTGAGCAAGTCACTTAACTTCTCTAGGCTTCAGCTTCCTCATCTGTAAAATGGGGATTAAAGCCTACTGCCTCTTACAGTTGGAGCCCCATATGGAACGGGTACTGTGTACAACCTGATTGTCTTTTACCTACCCCGGTGCTTAGTACACTGTTTGCGAGGAGACAAGGTCCTGTGAACATCAAATACGACCATACTACAAGGACAGTCCTTTTGTGTGCTCAATGTAGCCGGGATTGGGGATCTCCCATTGGCCTTTTCAACTAAAGATGTGGTCACACCTAAAATTCCCCATCAGTGGTGTCTTCTAATATGGAGGACGATATACTGGGTGAACAGCACTGAAACAAGTGCTTGGGAGACTACCATAATAGTAGAAGACAAGGATCTTCCAATCTAAACGGACACACATACATAAAACAGTTCACAAATAAGAGAAGTACATACTCAAATATTAGGGTATGTACACTATATGTACAAAAGGGTGACGAGATGAAATGAGCGCAGAAATGCTAAAGTGGGGTGAAAGTGCTGAGATGATGGTAGGGAGAATGTATCTTGGGCAAATAGAAAACTTTATCAGGAATAGTCTTCTAGAGGAGGAGGGATTTCAGAAGAGCTTTGAGGATTGGGAGAGTTGTGGTCTGGCGGATTTGAAAAGGGAGGGACTTCCAGGCAGGGGAAAGAGCACAACCCAGGAGCCCAAGGGGAGAGAGCTGAGAAAGAGGAAAAGAGATGTGAGCTTTGAAGAAAGGCAAGCTGGGGTACAGTGGGAAAAGAGAGTGGTACAAAGGAGAGAGCTGATGAAGTGCCTTAAAATCAATCTCGGGAAGCAGGTGGTCTAGTGGACCCATGTCTGGGAGTCAGAAGGTCATGAGTTCTAATCCTGCCTCCGCCACCTCTCTGTTGTATGACCTTAGGCAAGTCACTTAACTTCTTTGGGCCTCAGTTCCCTCAGCTGCAAAATGGGATTAAGAATGTGAGCCCTATGTGGGACAGGAATTGTGTCCAACCTAATTATCTTCTATCTACCCCAGAGTTTACAACAGTGTCTGGCACATAGTAAGTACTTAATAAATACCATATCAATAATTACTAAGAACCTGGCTTCTTATCCCAGTTCTGCCACTTGACTGTTGTGTGACCTTGGGCAAGTGACTTCACTTCTCTGTGCCTCAATTACCTCATTAGTAAAATGGGAATTAAGACTTAGAGTCCCATGTGGGAAATGGACTGTGTCCAACCTGATTACCTTGTATCTTCCCCAGTGCTTAGAACAATGCCTGGCAGTGTAAATGCTTTACAAACACCGTTAAGAAAAAAAAAGAGTTTCTGTCTAATGTGATACATGCAAATCATCTTTAAAATGATTACCTAAGCAAAGCAGAATGAAGTATAGATGGGGACAGCTGGTGCCTGGGAGGCCAGTGAAGAGGCTGATATAGCAGTAAAACAGGGACATGATATTAATGATAATAATCATTGTGCTATTTGTAAGAGCTTACTATATGCTAAGTGCTGGGGTAGGTACCAGATAATCAGCTGGACACAGTCCCCATCCCACATGAGGCTCACAGTCTTAATCCCCATTTTACAGATGAGGGAACTGAGACTCAGGGAAGTTAAGTGACTTGCCTAGGATCACACAACAGACATGTGGCAGAGCGGGGATTAGAACCCATGTCTTCTGATTTCCAGGCCCATACTCATCCACTAGGCCATGAGCACCTAGTCCAGAGTGGGGGCCATCTGGATGGAAAGGAAGAGCGGAGGTGGGAAATACTGAGGAGGAAAAACGGTCAGTTGAAAGAGCTAAGACCCAAGGATAATGCCAAGTTAACAAGCATTGAAAGCAATGAAAACAGTAATGTTGCTAACTGGACTGGAGACTTTAGGTTGAAGGGAGGATTTGGGAAGGAAGAAGAAGAGTCCAGTTTCCAACTTAAGTGTTAGTAGTAATAAATTCATTTATTTTGAGCAACCACTGGGTACAGCATACTCTACTAAGTACTTGGGAAGTAGAAGACTAAACAGAGATATAGAACAGAGGTCCAAGGAACAGCCAGAGTTAGAGGGTGAAGGACAGAAGAGGATCCAGGAAAAGAGACTGAGAAAAAGTGGCCAGAGAAGTAGGAGGAAAACCAGAAGTGAAATATGATGGCATTTTTAAGGGCTAATTATGTTACAAGCAATGTACTAAGCACTGGGGGAAATATAAGGTAATCAGGTCAGAGAAACAATCCCTGTCCACCATGGATTCTCACAAAGTGGAAAAGAGGACACACATTGAATCCCCCACTTTACAGCTGAGGAAACTGAGGCCAAGAGAAATGAAATGACTAGAGAAATGAAATGACTTGCCCAAGTTCACATAGATGGCAAGTGGCAGAGTCGGAATTAGAACTCGGGTGCTCTGACTCTTAGGACAGTGGTTTGGATGGTGAGACCAATATTAGGTAGCACTTCCCGGAGGAGAGAGTAGTCCAATGTGTCAAAGGCACCTGAGAGGAGAAGGAAGATTAGTAGGGAGTAGAGCCCATTTAATTTGGTAAGGAAGGGGTCATTAATGACCTTGGAGAGAACAGCCACCATACAGCACAGGAGTGGAAACTAGACTGTTAAAGCTGGCAAAGAAGCAGGGGACTCTGGATGGGATGTGGAGGGGCTTTACTTTTGGATTTCTCTCAGTCTTTTTTCCTCTTTCATTTTAATATCTGGAGGGATTGTGGTCTGGATTGACGTGCTTTGTCTCTCCCGCTGAATCCCAGTTGCCTTTGCATATCCTCAGCACTGGCTAACTGAGGCCCTGTTAACATGGCCAAATGATCACAAAATGTCACAAATGACAGCCATATGATCACAAATGTCAAATCAGTGGATCCCAGTGAGCTTTAATTATTTAACCTCTCCGCTTGCTGATAAAATCAGGGTAAACAGCTCACTTCCTGTGCCATAATCTGTGTTGGGCATTTTCAAATCTTTAGAAAAAAAGGAGCTGCTAAATGAACAAGGAATCTATAGCACATTGCAGAACAGGGGCCTCAATGTTGTTGTTATTTCCACTTTGAGATGTTAAAAATGAGATCTGAAAATTATATGTGTTAATTATTAATTAACTTCCCCATTAGAGTGGAAATATCTTGTCGACAGGGAATGTGTCTCATGCTTCTGTTGGACTTTTCCATGGGTTTAGGACATGCACTCTACTGTACAATAAATACCATCATTACTACTACTACGACTACTACTACCACCACCAAGCAATGTCAGTGGGTGAAAGAGGATCCAGGATCCTATCTCCTGAGCCTTTATACAGCTCTAAATGAACTTCCTCTACTTTCAAGTAGACGCTGGAATGGAACTAGAAAATGCCGTGATGAAAATGCACAGAAGCCCAATGCTCCAGGAAAAGAAGTCAGGTATCTTTGCACTCTGAAACAAGGCCAGGAGCTGGAAACACCCTAACAGAATGCTGCATGCAAGAGGGGTACTTACGTTTTTCGGTGGACTGGCCTGTGGGAAAAAGTGTTAAGGGTCTTTCACTGCAAGATGGTGGCTTTGAGTCATTGCTTCTCTTCCGAGACAAATGCAAGAGCGCATTTGTCTGAGGCATCTCGGGCACGGTGTTAAATATCTATAAATGAACAGATAACAAGCAGGTCACACACACTTCCATAAACAAGGGAGAAAATTCAAAGCCACTTGGAACACCTAAGAAGTCACAAAGTTACCCGAGAGCTGGAAGATAGCTCAAGCACCCTTTCCCTGACCTCCAAGCAGGACCGTACAAATTATTTAAGATAGGCCTCAAGGGCGTGGGATCCCACATTCTCACTCGACAGCTGGTTCTGGTGCTTAGCAACTGGTCACAGCTTTTCTATATTTCTCCTGCTGCAATTCAAGTTCATCTCATTTTTATTTTCCGGGAAGGTGAAGAATAACTGATCATTTTTTTTGTAATCACCCTTAAAAACCTTAAAGAGATCTAGCAAGCATATCACCCTGCCATCCTGCCTTCTTGCTCAACATTCCAAATTCCTTGAACCGTTCCTCTGTGTGTTCTATTTTCTGTCTCTGGACTCTCTCCAACTTCTCCAAAACTTTCTTAAAACATTGAGCTCCAAGTGGAGATATCTTTCAAATAAGAGCCTTACCTGCCACCTTGTTCCTGTCATCAATAAGTCTTTCTAGAGCTGGGGATGAAGGTGAGGATATGATTCCTCATTTCCTTTTCTTCCTCTCCCTTGTGAATCACCCTAGCTTTTGGAATTGTACCCTCTCAGCACTCGAGTGCATATCCACAATTTATTTATATAAATTTCTGTCCCACCCTCTAGTCTGTAAGCTCCTTGTGGGCAGGGAATATGTCTTCCAACTTTGTTATATTTTGCTCTCTTAAGCACTCAGTACAGAGCTCTACATACAGTAAGCACTCAAATGTGATTGATTGATTATTTTCTTTATTTTTTTTCCAAGACTCTCAGGGATCTCAGGAAATTAGTATGTGGCTATGAAATCAAAATGTACAATCAAGAAGTTTTGGTGTGTTTTTATTTTTTATTTTTTAAAGAATGAGATTGTTAAGAAACCAAATTATTTCAGCCAGAACAGCTGCTTTCCAAAGGTTGGCAGGTCTTCAGATTCCAATGATGCCCGCCAGCTTGTGAAGTTTATTGAAACTTTCAAACAGCTGTCTGCAAAAGAGTTATCATATTTTTCCTAAGGGGAATGGAATTTTCAACAGAATGAACTGAAGCAGTACCCCCACCCCACTTTTTTTGGTTTCTACCTAAAAAAGGACTTAAACATCTCTGTGCTTAGATGGAATTACTGCTTTCCTCTAGCTTAGTTTTTTAGTTCCTGACTGGCTTACATGTATCACGTGCCCCATAACTCCTAGTGAGAAGTAGCATGGCATTCCCAGGAGCACAGGCCTGGGAATTAGAAGGTCAGAGGTTCTAAACCTGGCTCCGCCACTTGTCTGCTGTGTGACCTTGTGTAAGTCACTTCATTTCTCCATGCCTCAGTTACCTCATCTGTAAAATGGGGGTTGAGACTGTGAACTCCAGGGACTGTGTCTAATCTGATTTACTTGTACAGTGTCTGGTACCAATGGTACAAATACCATAATTATCATTATCATTATTATTGACTCCTGGACCCTTCAAATGAAAGGGAGGTCACTGAGCAGCAGGCCAAAGCCATGGACGTGGGTATGGCCCCACCTGACATTATGTGGGTGACGCAGGAAGGTGCTCAGTCTTCCTGGGAGGTGTCTCCCATCCCCTCAGCCCGTCTTCCCAGCTGCCTCCCCCACCCCAGAACCCAGGAGGACAGTTGTAGCAGAGGGAAGTGATGCCTCATTCCAAGGTTTTGTCAGGGGCGGGGGGGGGGGGGTGGGGGTGAAACTGTGTCTCTGGCACCAGCCCCGATGAGACGGCTGGCCGGGGCAGGTTGTCAGATGAGGGGACATAGACCGGGACGGAGGAGCTCCAAAGTGTGAGGTGAAAAGTTGATGTGACTGATCAGCTTAAATCAATAGTATTTATTGAATGCTTACTGTGTGGAGAGCACTGCACTAAGCGCCTGAGAGAGTATGATATAACAGAGTTGGTAGACATGTTCCCAGTCCACAACTAGCTTTCACACACACTGCTGCATCCTGGCAGAGTGCTCTCCAGAGACTTCCCAGCCTATTCATTTTGGTGTGAGATCAGCATGTAGTCTCTCTGTCTTACCATAAATAGCTGGCGTTGGTCGGCAGCCTCCTTGTCATTCATTCATTCAATTGGATTTATTGAACGTTTACTGTATACAAAGCACTATACTAAGCGCTTGGGAGAGCATAATATAACAATACACAGACACATTCCCTGCCCATAGTGAGCTTACAGTCTAGAAATGAGAAATAGCTTTGACCTAGGATAGAGAAACCAAAGGAAAACTGTCAGGATTTCTGGGTAATCTGCAAACCCCAGAAACAGCAAGCTGAGCTTCCATTCTCACTGTCAGAAGAATCTGTGTGGGACCGGGATTTTGTCCCATATGATCCCATTTAAGCCTGTGCCAATATATAGAGGGAGCACTTGATAAATGCCTTAAAAGAACCAAGTAAGAGCATGAGACTAAGGGTCAGGAAACCTGGTTTCTAATCCTTATCTTCCCTCCCAAACCCTGCCCTCTCCCTGACTTTCCCATCACTGTTGACGGCACTACCATCCTTCCCATCTCACAAGCCCACAACTTTGGTGTCATCCTTGACTCTGCTCTCTCGTTCACCCCTCACATCCAACCCGTCACCAAAAACTGCCGGTCTTACCACCGCAACATCGCCAAGATCCGCCCTTTCCTCTCCATCCAAACCGCTACCCTGCTGTTTCAATCTCTCATCCTATCCCGACTGGATTACTGCATAAACCTCCTCTCTGATCTCCCATCCTCCTGTCTCTCCCCACTTCAATCTATACTTCACGCTGCTGCCTGGATCATCTTTGTGCAGAAATGCTCTGGGCATGTTACTCCCCTCCTCAAAAATCTTCAGTGGCTACCAGTCAACCTATGCATCAAGCAAAAACTCCTCATGGCTTCAAGGCTGTCCATCACCTCGCCCCCTCCTACCTCACCTCCCTTCTCTCCTTCTACAGCCCAGCCCGCACCCTCCACTCCTCTGCCACTAACCTCCTCACTGTACCTCGTTCTCGCCTGTCCCACCGTCGACCTCCGGCCCACGTCCTCCCCCGGCCTGGAATGCCCTCCCTCCGCACATCCGCCAAGCTAGCTCTCTTCCTCCCTTCAAAGCCCTATTGAGAGCTCACCTCCTCCAGGAGGCCTTCCCAGACTGATACCCCTTTTTCCTCTCCTCCTCCCCACCCTCCTGCCCTACCTCCTTCCCCTCCCCACAACACCTGTATATATGTTTGTACAGATTTATTACTCTATTTATTTTACTTGTACATATTTACTATTCTATTTTGTTAATGATGTGCATGTAGCTTTACTTCTATTTATTCTGATGACTTGACACCTGTCCACGTGTTATGTTTTGTTCTTTGTCTCCCCCTTCTAGACTGTGAGCCCGTTGTTGGGTAGGGACCGTCTCTATATGTTGCCAACTTGTACTTCCCAAGTTCTTGGTACAGTGCCCTGCACACAGTAAGTGCTCAAAAAATACGATTGAATGAATGAATGATCCCACCTCTGCTACTGGGTGATCTTGAGCAAGTCAGTTAACTGCTCTGTGCTTCAGTTCCTTCATCTGTAAAATGGTGAGATAATACCTGCTCTCCAAAACTCTTAGCTTGCAAGCACCAAATGGGACAAGAATGATGTATCTGGTTATACTGTTTCTGCTCCAGAGCTTAGAACATAGTAGGACTTAAATAAATAACAAATACCCATTTTTCAAGATTGCACCATATGGTTTCATGGGGCAATTTACTGTGATATGCCAAGTTGGCATTAAGTGTGGCTATCTCATTTTAAAAAAGAAACTTGATGGATTAAGCAACCCCAGGTTCAGAGAACACCAAGTTTACATTAATCAAATGTGGAGGAAAAAATCAAATATAGGCACATCAGAAATGAAAGTAACTAACTTCACGTGCTTGCCCTTAATCAACTGTGTTCTCAACGACATCTGTCCTACCTGGATATTGAAGGCACAACTCCTCCAAGGTCTTTCCTGACTAAGCCCTCATTTCTCTTCTCTCACTTCCTTCTGCACTAGGCTGAATTACTCCCTTTATTCATCCCTCCTCCCAGTCCCAGAGCACTCATGTCCATATCTGTAGTTCATTTTCTTATATTAATGTCTATCTCTTCCTCTAGGCTGTAAACTTGTTGTGGGCAGGGAATGTGTCAGTCATTGTTATATTGTACTCTCCCAAGTGCATAGTACAGTGCTCTGCACACAGTAGACACTCAATAAATACAATTGACCGACTGGTTCCAACAGAGTGTATGGGTTGAGCAGAGGCACCAGAGGCTCAATTGCATTAAAAGAAGTTTTTCAGTGGGCCAAGGAGGAAATGGAGGCCAGTGCCAGGGACAACAATTTTCAATGCAACTTGAGAACTGGGAGAAAAATGCTTTCATTCTTTCACCACGGAGCAGTTTGCATGCACTCTCTCCTACTTCCTTAGCAAGAAGATCCTTGTCCTTGCAGACCCAGGAGTCCTCTCCAATAACACATGGCTAGTTCCCGGTGACATGGCGGGGTCATGAGTTTAGCCTGGATTCTGACACTGATTGGTTCCATGACCTTGGGTCTGTCCCTGACTCATCCCAGCTCTCTGTTTGCTCTTCTGAGAAAACAGGCCTAGAAGAGCTCAGTGCCCATGAGCAGAGTGCACATTCATTCTCCTCCCCCGCAAAAAAAACCAGGCCAGCAGCTGACCCAAGGTGAATCTCTACAAAATGTCCATACTTCCTCTCTCTCTCTCTCTCTCAAGCATAAATGCCCATGGCACATGTGCAGGGCACAAGTGGAGCTGGGCCAGGGCTGAGAGGATCCAGACTGCCTGGAGGTCAAGAAAAAGGTCTTAGGAGTACATGGGAAACCCGAACTGCAGAATTCTATCAGTTATCTGGTGGGGGCAGCAGCAAATTATGTTGTCAGTAGTTGAATTGGGTGAGCCAGTTTCCTCCATCTCCCAGAATTTCCACTGTGCTCTCCCCCACCCTGCTAATTGCTATGTTGCCAAGAGGAAGATCTGATATATTGCCAAGAATAAGACAGAGTGGGGAGGTAGGGAGAGGGATGGGAATCGATAGGCGTGGTGGGTATGGGGAGAAGTATCCCAGGAATAAAAGTTTTCAAATAATGAGTGCCCTACAGCCCACTGCTTTGACATTGTAAAAAATGGGGCACTGGTCGCCTTTTCAATGTGGCAAAGATGGTGATTGGTTACAAGAAGCTCCTGAGCAGTGGCTGGATGAGTTTCTGGATGATCAAGCAGTGTGACCTAGTGGAAAGAGCATGGGCCTGGAGTCAGAGAACCTGGGTTCTAATCCTCACTCTGCCACCCGTCTCCTGTGTGACCTTGGATAAGAAACTTAACTTCTTTATGCCTCAGTTTCCTCAACTGTAAAATGGGATTCAAAACCCAATCTCCCTCCTACATAGACCACGAATCCCACGTGGGACAGGAACTATGACTGAACTGATAAACTTGTATTTACCCCAGCACTTTGAACAGTGCTTGACACAGCATAAGTGTAAATATGATAAAAACAAATCAATACCCAGCTCCAAAAAGCCCAGGGAAAGATCAGTTGGGAGCCATGGAAAGACCCCTCACTCACACTCTGCTCCTTCACCATGCCCTCCTTTGCTATCTCTCTCTCTACTCCCCAACTGTCTCTCCAAATCCTAAATGTGGGAAGGGCATTTTATTATTTTCTTAATCTTTTTGACTAGAGTTTTAAGGTAAACTTGATTCTCACTGAGGTCCTGGGAGGGGAATTTTTAAATATGACTGCCTTATTGAACTATTCTTTAAACCACTGCAAAATGTACATTAAATTTGCACAGGAGTATTTGCTGAAGATGTTATTAAGTCCATCCTCTCATTTTCAATGTTTTTTTAAGATGCTGGGATTTTCCACCCTACTATCCAAGCCCAGGCAGATGCTTATCAGAATGCTTGTGAACATTAGCAGCCATATGCCGATTATTGAGGACAAACAGTGGTGTGACCCAAAAAAGGTATTGCTTATGTTCTTGTGGAAGTGAATGCATATCTTACAAGCACACATATATGGATAACATTATGTATATAACACAAATTTATTCCTAAATTCTCCAAACTTCATTTTTTTTCCAAGTTCTGAGCCCCTGTGTATCATGAGGGGCATAGTAAAAAAACAGTTTTAACTGCCTGCCAAACTAGAGAGAAGGCATCCAGTAACTAAGCCACAGAGCTCCCAGTGAAAAAGGTCACAAATCAGTAATAGTTTTGACATCTCTGGATTTAAATCAATCATTATTTATTGAGCACCTTGTGCAGAGCAAGGCACTAAACACTTGGGAGAGTAGAAGATAACAGAGTTAGTGGAACTGCTCCCTGCCCATAATGAGCTTAAAATCCACATCAGAGGAATAAAGAAAAGAGATGATGCATCATGAGAATGGTGAAAATTGTGTTGGAGACACAGATACAAGGACCAAAGTCACCTAAGTTTATAATTTTCCATCTGGTGTCCTATTGCTGCATAAGAGCAAGAAGATTGTGAAATGTCTTCCAGACCAACAAGCACTGTTTGAGCCATTTGTCCTAAACATCAGGTTAAGATAAACGATAATAGTAAAAGTATTTATCAAGTGCTTACTGTGTGCAGAGCACTGTACTCAGCGTTGGGAAAAAAATATGCAGGTGGGAATGAGCCATGGTTCCTGTCTCTTGGGAGGCTCACAATCTAGTTATTATTCAGATAGGGAATTTGGAGGTTTCAGGCCCTCAGTTAACTTGATGAGAAATGGGCCAGAGTCTGTCTGGGCTTCTGGCAGCCATGAGGAGACAGAAAAATGTGAGTTTTTTTAGATAGAGCATGGCTTTTGAAGGAGAGTGCCTTACAGATGAGAAACACAATTAATATCAGTATAATGACAACATCCTCCGAGCCATGTGAAGCTAAGGCTGAGTAGTGAATTAAAATGGGACACCTATGTGAAAGTGAATATCTAAAGATATAATAAAACAGCCTCAAACAATATGACCCAAGAGTCAACATCTAGAGACCACGAGACCAGAAATATTACTCTTTCTGATTGGAAGTCTCATAAACAGAGAGAGTCATTGTAAGGAACACTAGTCAAAGCAGTATAGAGGTGCATTCATGAGTATACGATGCAGAATAGAGTACTGGCCACTCTCCAGTCTTTTCAGACACAAACACACACACTCGTGTGTGTGCATAGGACTAAGCCATCTGAAGCGTCATCTTCAAAACTGAAGAGTAATTATATTTATGCATATATAGACATCTCTACTAATCACTGGGTAAGCAGACAGGGATGCATGCTAAAATCCTCTGAAGAAAAGTTTCTGATCCCAATTAGTATTTGGGGAGGGTGTCCATAATAGTGCCTGGAAATCTAAACAGGCTTTTATGTACAGAT
The DNA here is from genome assembly GCF_015852505.1 of Tachyglossus aculeatus. Classification (NCBI taxonomy): domain Eukaryota; kingdom Metazoa; phylum Chordata; class Mammalia; order Monotremata; family Tachyglossidae; genus Tachyglossus; species Tachyglossus aculeatus. The sequence goes on from NC_052101.1 coordinate 43,600,679, forward strand.
CCATTTGGGGAAGCTTCAAGTTCCTGCACCCACCAAAAAAACCCCAAACACACAGCCTCCCATGTAAAAAGATTTAAAAACGTCTTACTGATGTTGGAGAGCATCACAGGAGTCTCATGACTGGGACTTGGTGGAGGAGAACAAATTTAAAATATATCCATAAAGTCATACTCATGGGATGTAATGCTTCTGGGGTGCCCTCTTACAAAAGAATAACCCTAATGTGACAGTGCCGACAACTTGCTTTACAATGTCATCTACCTGCAAGGGGTGGGCACTGGGCAATTCTACCCAGGTAAACTCAGAACTGATGACTCAGTTCCCAGGAAAGAAAGTTAAAGCTACAAAGTAAAAAATGCACCACTAGTGGCTATGATATCATAATCATGAGCAATATTTATTTTCTGCCTGACAACAATCGTATTACCAGAAGAGTCACTCCAAGTTCCTAGGGAAATGTAACACAATTGCCAAACATCTGTCATTTGCCAGGAATTGTTCAAATCAACTGCTTTTTATTAGGGTATATACATCCAGTAGCAGGCCAAAAAAAAAAACCAAAAAACAACCCAACAAACCTAGTGTATTTCAACGGCAGAATAGGTGCAATAAACATTATACACCTGGCAACTTACCAACATCTGTCAAAAGACTTCAGCTAAATCAAATCAGCTCAAATTAACACAAATGTACTGGAGAGAAATATCATCCTAAGGAGGTTTGGGATTTGGCTTGAACAATGAATGGTAAACCCGTTTTCTATTGCTGTTATCTTCATCCCCAGAAAATCATTTGCTATAAAGTTCGGGGGATGGTCATATGGATCAAGTCATTAATTTGTTTAGAGGTCCTCAGTGGCACAAAACTACTTTAATCTTCACAGCTTAACAGCTCAAAGGTTATCAGTGTCTACTCCTCTGAGCTGAGAACACTTAGTTCTGTCTGAACACGTGTTTTCACTATGTGTTTTGGATAAAACATGGTGGTAGAATTAGGAACTATTTCCCCAGCCCCAAAGCACTTATGTACATGTCCCTGTATTCTCCCATTTTCCCTATCTGCAATTTATGTTAACTTCAATCTTTCCCTCTAATATTCATTCATTCAATCATATTTATTGAAGGCTTACTATGTGCAGAACACTGTACTAAGCGCTTGGGAAATACAAGGCGGCAACACAGTCCCTACCCAACAACAGGCTCACAATCTAGAAGGGGGAGACAGACAACAAAACAAAACATGTAGACAGGTGTCAAAATCACTAACAAAATAAATAGAATGGTAAATATGTACAAGTAAAACAGAGTAATAAATCTGTACAAATATATACAAGTGCTGTGGGGAGGGGAAGGAGGAAGGGCAGAAGGTGGGATTGGGAGGAGGAGAGGAAAAAGGGGCTCAGTCTGGGAAGGCCTCCTGGAGGAGGTGAGCTCTCAGTAGGGCTTTGACGGAAGGAAGAGAGCTAGTTACTGTAAGGGCCTTGTGGGCAAGAATCATGTCTACCAACTCTGTTGCATTGTGTTCTCCCAAGTGCTTAGTTCAGTGCTCTGCATAATGTAAGCACTTGATAAATACCATTGATTGAATGTTCATGTGTCTAGCTACATACAATGAGTACCTTTATGTGTTTTCCTTAATGCAGGGCTCTGCAATAATGTAACCTTCTTGCAATTGCATATTGCATTCCTCTTGACAGATAGGATGAGTAAAGCGCTTAGTACAGTGCAAGCGCTCAGTACAGTGCTCTGTACACAGTAAGCGCTCAATAAATACGATTGATTGATTGATGAGTAAATCATATGTCATTTTGCGAAAGCTCGATAGTCATCTTTAAATCAATTCTGGCAAAAGCATATCCGTGTACACAGACACTCACACCCCTCACCTGATTTAAGCAAGGAAGTAATTTTATGACAAACAAATAAGTCACAGTTGCTCCAGACCATCTGTGTCCTTCCTGACACTATTTTGCACTTGAGCTTGCATTGCAAAGGAGATCAAATAACTGCTTGGACTGAAATTTTGAATTTACCCAACACTACGAAAAGCAGGCAAAAGGGACTTTTTGAAATGGCTCCTCTTTCCCCATCTCTAACTTGCCTAAACCCTTGGAAAGCTGATACTGAAAAAAAAAATCCCCTTGCCTGAAAGGAAACCAAGAGGATCGTTGGATTGGGCAGGGGTTCTGATCATGGCAGGGTTGTAAATGTTCTACTTTAAGAAGGAGAAAAAAGTCAGCAATAATTAATTCTTCCTCCTTTCCTGCAAATAGGCCTAACTAGATTTCAAGAGAGTGAAAAAATCTGGGGGACCTCTCAATAGTGGTCCTGCTACAACTGCAAACCAGAACCTGTTTGCTTAAAGTATCTAATTCACAGTCAGTTGGCAGCATGGTGATGTACTGAATCCTTCAACCCTAGTTTTGGAAGATGCCCTAAGCAATCAAATGGGTCAGGACCCCAGCTTCAAGGCTTGTGGTTCACTGAAGTGCCAATATCTGGTGGAAATACTAGACATTCATTCATTCAGTCGTATATTGAGCACTTATAGTGTGCAAAGCACTGTATTGAGTGCTTGATCCACCCTCAGTAGCCTATTCCAGTGTTTTCAAACCCTAAGAGTCAAGATGCTCTTCCTTATGCCCAACCAAAATATTTCCCACTTTAATATAAACACACTTACTCTTACTCAGTTTACTGAGGAATTAACAGTCAAAATCCTCCTTCATAAAAACCATTCAAATACTTGAAGACCACTTTGAGTCACTCCTGAGCCTTTTCTTCTCTAAGAGAAACAACCCCAATTCATCATCAATGATATTTATCGAGTGCTTACTGAGTGCAGAGCACTATATTAAGTGCTTGGGAGAGTACAACAGTGTTGATAGACTCATTCCTTGCCCAAAACAAATTCCGTTAACCTTTCCCCACCAGGACTAACCTCTGAATATTCTCTGGGCACTCTGTTTCTCTACATCCTTTTCAAAAAATAGAACCTGAAGGAAATGTCAGAGGCTCCCAAAGATGGTCATTATTTACAATTTTAATAATAATAATAATTTATTATTATTATGCTACTTGTTGAGCACTTATTATATGCCAAGCACTGTTCTAGTGGTGGGATAAATGCAAGTCAATCAGGTTGGACACAGTCCCCATCCCACATGGGGCTCACACTCTTCATCCCCATTTTACAGATGAGGTAACTGAGGCTCAGAGAGATTAAGTGACTTGCCCAAGGTCACACAGCAGACACGGGGCAGAGTGGGGTTAGAACTCAGGTCTTTCTGACTCCCGTCTATCCACTGAGTCAAAAGATCACACTCTGAGAATTGTAAGAGTACCTCCCTGTTCTCCACTATTGACAAAATCCTAGTAAGTGTCCTTCTGGACCAAATACTGAATAATACTGTTAACCATTTCCTCTGAGAACAGCCATGTGGTTTCAGACCACAGCACGGCACAGCTGCCATATGCTGAGCAGCAGATTAGATATGAAGACAGTCATTCAAGAGTGGCTATATGGGGATAACTGTGGCCTCAAGAAGAATGCAGGGAACTGTGAACTGTTTTACAGCCTCTGGAAAGTGTTTTGGACTAATGACGAGTCTAAATAAAACCAAGGTAGTGCATCAACCTGCATCAGGGAGGCCTCACATGTAACTTTAAGCTTTAATCAGCAACACAGAACTGAAAGCCACCAGTGGAAGTTACCGTTCAATATCGTAACAGATAAACAGATATCAGATAAACAAGAAAGTAGAAACTGAATCAAGAAGAACAGTATATTCTTCTGTCAGATTTGAGGGTATTGGGCTTCAGACCAAACTCAAATTCTAGAGTTTAGTGTTGTCCAACCTCCTAAGAAATTATGAGACTGGGACTCATCACAAACTCCAGATTCAGCTCTTTAGAATGCTTCCATCAGTCTCACCAAGAGGTTCTATGCAACTCAAGTGGGAAGGTGTGACCACAAACAACTAAGTCCACCTACTAACTTCAAACTCTAACCACATCAATAAAACTTCACTGTTGGAATATGTGAGGAGACGGAGGACAATGGGATACCCTAACAACTGTTATACAGAGAACTGAAACGGTGCTTCAAAATGCAAGGAGTAAAAAGGAAACACATTAAAACAGTAGTACATGACAGCCTTGGACAACTGTGGCATCACAGTTAAAATCTGAGAGATAACAAGGACAGACAAAACAAATTAAATTAGTGAAGTCATGAAAGGAACCGAAGTTTCAAGAAACCAAAGCAGTGCCAGGAACTGTAAAGAGCGAATAGGTCAAAGTGTGGTTGGTAGTATCCATTGGCCTTTTCAACAACTTTTGCACCCATACATTAACTTTACTGCCTGTGGCATCACCTTTGAATATGTAGGATAAAGGCGTGGGTTGGGGGAAAGGGGTGTATACCCATACGGTGTATATCCATACCAACCTACACTCAGAAAACTCTCTGCACAATCAAAGGTTTTAATCAGTAACATGGAACCTAAAGCTGTCCCCAAAGCCTGCTACTTGGAAAATTCACCGAGTAACAGTGCCCTACAGAACAAAGAAGTAGAAAACAGAATCTAAAGGCCAGTTCGGCTTTCAGTAGTCTGTGAAACAGAGCCAGGTAATGCCTGGACTTCAGGCTTCAAACTTGGCTGATGGGCTATGAGATGATGTGGAGTTCACCTTTCTATAAAAATCAGTGGTATTTGAGCACTTACTGTGTGCAGAGCACTGTGCTATGCACTTGGGAGAGTAAAATATGACAGTGTAGTACACTATAACAGAATAGTACAGTATGACTAGAGTAGTACAGTACAGAGTAGTGCAGCATGACAGGAGTGACAAGCAAGACAAAGCAGTACTGTATGACTAAAGTTTGATGGTAGTACAGTAAGATAATATTCATTCATTAAATCGTATTTATTGAGCACCTACGGTGTGGAAGACACTATACTAAGCGCTTGGGAGAGTACAATATAACAACAGACACATTCCCTGTCCACAGCAAGCTCACAGTCCAGAGGATAGTGCAGTACGACAGAATCGTGCAGTATAACAGGGTAGTACAGGATGACAGCTTAGTACAGTACAACAGCGTACTACAGTATGGGAGAGTAGTACAGTACGGCAGATTAGTACAGTATGCAACAGAGTAGTACAGTGTGGCAGAGTGTATACGGCTAAATTATATGGCTTTGACCTTTTCCTGAACACATATCTTTCACTTGGAGAAGCTTCACCATTATCATCAGTATTTACTGAATCCCTTACTGTGTACTAAGCAAAGCAGCATGGCATAGTGGAGATAGCAGAGGCCTGGCAGTCAGAAGGTCATGGGTTCTAATTCTGACTCTGCCACTTGCCTGCTGTGTGACCCTGAGCAAGTTACTTCACTTCTCTGGGCCTCAGTTACCTCAACTGTAAAATGCGATCCCTATGTGGGACAGGGACTGTGTCCAACTTGTTTGGCTTATATTCATTCATTCAATCGTATTTATTGAGCGCTTACTGTGTGCAGAGCACAGTACTAAGTGCTTGGGAAGTACAAGTCGGCAACATATAGAGACAGTCCCTACCCAACAATGGGCACAGTCCCTGTTCCACATGGGCTCATAGTCCTAATCCCCTGTTACAAATCTGGCAGCTGAGGCACAGAGAAGTTAAGTGATTTGCCCAAGGTCACACACCAGACAAGTGGGGGAGCTTGGATTAGAACTCAGGTCCTTCTGACACCCAGGCCTGTGCTCTATTCATTAGGCCATGCTGCTTCTCAATCATGACTGAAATCTTCCTGAAATATACTATTACTTAGTAAGAAAATACTAAAATAACTGCATATTCAGATACATTAAATACCTTACATAATCACATTACCTAGCTCTTGCAGGGAGCATGACTGAATATACAATTTCCTGTGGTTTTTTTAAAGTTGGCTAAAAGTTCACTTCTTTCATCTCACATTGTTACAAATTAATAATTTACATTTCACAATTCATTTCAAAGGCCATATTGGGTTTTCTGGCCATTTTAAAAAGGGATTTCAACATAAACACGATATCTTTATGTTAGAGAAAGAGTGATAGAAATGTTTTTGTTAATTAAATTTATGGATGTTTTGCATGTAGAAGTAAAAGATTTGATCATTTTGCAAAACGTATTTATGTACTGATTGTAATCTTATAAAATTACATGACAATCATAATTACTGTGTCCTTACCATTCTAATCTTTTTTGTTAAATGATCACAGCATTGTCAGACTGCTCTTCCTAGTGTTTTTTAATAGATTATAGCTCCTAGTTAATCTTGCAAATATCACTGCCACTCACTCAGTTATGAAAGGAAACAGGTTGAATTGCTATATACCTAACTGTTGTAAAGGAAAAAAAAATTAAAGGCTTGAAAAAAAAGTGATTAAATTTATTATATCCACCTCAGCGCTTAATACAGCACCTGGCACATAGTAAATACTTAACAAATACCATCATCATCATCACTACTTCACTAGTGTTACCTGTGAAACATACTTAACATCAAATGTCAGCACGAGATTCCCAGAGAGATCATGAAACAGTCAACTCACTAGCACTGAAGCAATGCTTTCAACCAACAGTCTCAAAGCAGCATGGCCTAATGGAAAGAGCCCAGGCCTGGGATTCAGAGGACTTGGTTCTGACCTCAGGTACGCCATTTGTCTGTTATGTGACCTTGGGCAAGTCCCTTCATTTCTCTGTGCCTCAGTTACCTCATTTGCAAAATGGGGACTTAAAACTTGTTCCTACTTAGACTGTGAGCCCCACGTGGGACCTGATGATCTTGTAGCTACCCCAGCGCTTAGTACGGTGCTTGGCATAAAGTAAGCACTTAAATACCTAGACTAGTAAGAGGGAGACCAGGTATTGAATCCCCATTTTGCATATGAGGAAACAGGCACAGAGAGGTTAAGTGATGTGCCCAGGGTCACACAGCAGGAATACAGCAGAGACGGAATTAGAACTCAGGTCCTCCAACACCCAGTCCCGTGCTCTTTCCACTAGACCAGGCCGCTTCAGGCTGCTTCCCTACCAACTTCGGGGGTGACTGCAAACCTGACCCAAACCTTGGCCTACCCTCAGATTTCCAATTAGCCTATCTTATCCCTTTGGTCCAAATGGTACGAGGTCAGGCTCACTTGGGTTGGATACAGGCGGAGGTGTTGGTTGGCCACGTGAGAGGAAATTTGTTTCTAAGTCTCAGAGTTCAGTTTCCATAGCCTTCTCCCATCTTCCCCATCTCCTCCTGAGCTCTTTATTCCACAGGCTTGTGCCAATCCTCTCACTCCTACTTCCCAGGCCCCGTCTGGGGAGATGAATTACAGTGCTTCTCTGCTGCCATGCCACGTGTCGCATGAGGTTGGTGTGCTCGGCTAGCCTGGCCAAGTGCGGGTCTGTGCGTGTAGAATCCGCTGAGCCATCAATGAAAGGAAATGCATGTGGGTTCGCTGGAAAAGGAGAGGCTCAGTAGGGGATTTGTACTGATCCTCAGGCACTGTCTGTCTGGAGCTGTGTGTGGATGTGCCAGAGCCTGCAAATAAAGTGGATCGTCTTCATTTGAAAGTCTACAGGCTGGATGGCTAGCGCTATTCCCTGATAAACAGGACTCAGTAAAAGAGCCTGTGGAATTGTGTACTTTGGATAGTTAGAACATATGGCTTTTGAAAAAAATGGTCTAGAAAGATGCTGGACGGGTATAAAGAACAGTGACATTTCTAGCTAACTAGTATGCTTCTGTAGCAAAATGTCAAATGGTGAGGTAAAGCTGCGTTTCTAATTATAGACTATTGTGGGTTGATCCTCTAGAGACAGACACAAGGTTTGGACCTGAATTTCAAACTCCTCAGCTTGCAGCACTGGGCCCCAACCGATATATGCATTCTCAATTCGAGACCACGAGAAGAAAGTGAAATCTTGTAAAAAGTGAACTAAATCACAAACTACCAGTTTCTCTGCTCAATTTGCAGACATTAACAGGTTGGGCATTCTAGAGACTAAGTTTCCTTCTATGGGTCAAGCTCAGCCTCAAGGACCAGATACATACATAATATATTCATTGATTTATTTTATATTAATATTTTATATTAATTGATATGTAGTGCTGGTGGAGAGAATACATCAATATGTAAGTGCTACCGGTGGCTGAATAAGATAGAGGTGGGATTCTAGTAGGGCCTTTGACTTTGGGAGAAGGGAGATCTGTTGATTTGGGAAGAGAGTTCCAGGCCAGGAGAACAACAAGAGCAAGAGTACTGAGGTGGGAGGGTTGAGAGTGAGGTACAGGTAGGAGGTGAGCTTGGGAGATACAAACAGAATGAGCTGGAGAGTAGCAGTGAAACTGAACACATTGATTTTCAATCCCAGATCCCAGACATTTTTCTTTTTAGTGGAGGAGAAGCTAATTTCTGACTTTCAGAAGACGATGAATCACCGACAGACCCCTGAGAGATTGAACCACATGCCAATTCCACCTGAAGTCAATTTTCTAACGGAAATGAAGTCACACAGAGACTCTGGTTACCTTGTCGTGGTTTTCGATCAGGATCTCAATGACAATATTCTGGAACTTGATATCCATGATGGCTGCCACTGTTTCTTCTTGTGGTCGTAGCAGTGTGGGGCCAAACACCACACCCAAGTTGGCCACAGTCATTAAATTCTGCTTATGGTTATTAGCAACGCTAGGAGGAAAGCAAAAGAAAAATACCGATGAGAGCAATAATGCCCAGGAGGGAAACTCCCCGTCTATGCCTTCCCCAATCTTGATTGGCATGAAGATGATAGCCGGGTTTGCATGAGGACACTTGAACTGCAATCCAGTGCCTAGCTGTTGTATGATGAATATGATTTTGGCCTTCACGAGTTTAAAGGGTGGGATCTCCATTGTTCCATCTGATGTTAATCATTAAGACTTTAAATTTGTCCCCAAAATATAACTCTGGACTTTTGGGCAGTTTTCCCTCCTTCTCTGTGAGAACACGTGACCACTTCTGGAGATTGTTTTTTCTGTAGTTTAAGTTCCTGGATTTCATACACATGACTGCCTTCGCCTAAGATCGACAGCATTTTGTCCACTGCAAAATGCAAATGCAGCTGATGGAATTTTTGGGGGGAAAACACACAAACTACATATTCAAGTATACAAAGAATAAATAAAAAAAGTTACAGTGGGTGATTATTATGGGAAAGTTGAAGGTTTAGAAACAGGAGTCAGGAAATACATAATTTTAGGTTCCCACAGCACATAAGCTCCACCACACTGCACACATGGTTTAAATTAAGCTATACATGTAACTGCATAAACAGTAATAAAAGTGAACTACTGTAAATACATATGGTGTGGTGGCATTAATATCACCACATATCTTCCAAGTTTGACACATTCACATTCAGAGTCAGCAGGATCGTACTCTGAGGGATACACATTTTCTGGATAGATGGCCCTTGTTTCTGTCACCCAAAACAGCTACACAAACATTCATCTGCATCCCAAACTGTGCATCAGGCAAAAGGTCTATAAAACTCTCAATTGTTCATGTGCTGGCATTGCCTGTTAAATGTATAAACACCCTATTTGGCCAACAAAGGAAGGTTCTGAGCTCAAGTCATTTGGTATAGAGTTGGGAAAATACCAAAGATTGCCCCAAAGGCCCTGAAGAGATGGAAGAAGGAGGCCTTTCATTACGACAGTACTTTACAATCTCAAATCAGGGAAATCTGAGATGAACAGCAGGCACTCTGCCCACTTGCTTGGCACCCAGAATTATCTTTACCAGGCATTTGTCCCAGGGTTCTAAATTCCCATTAGCGAAGCATTTCACCACCCAGTAAAGCTTAGTGCCATCTGCAAATCTGAAGAGCTCATTGTGCACTCCCTCTTCCAGATCATTTATGAAAACGTTAAATGAAACCAGACCTAGCATCAGTCCCTGGGGCTCCCCATTATTTACACTTTTCCAGGAAGTGGAGTAGCTTCCGTATGAAGAGAGATTGAAAAGATTAGGGATCTTCAGTCTGAAAAGACCAAGGCTGACAGAGGATATGTTGAAGGGCAAACACAGAATTCTTGTTCCCCAAACTATCAGAAGTAGTAATAATAATAATAATGGCATTTGTTAAGCGATTACTATGTGCCAAGCACTGTTCTAAACACTGGGGGGATACAAGGTAATCAGGTTGCCCCACATGAGACTTACAGCCTTAATCCCCATTTTACAGATGAGGTAACAGGCTCAGAGAAGTTAGGTGACTTGCCCAAAGTCACACAGCTGACAAGTGGTGGAGCCAGGAATAGAACCCATGACCTGTGACTCTCAAGCCTATGCTCTTTCCACTGTGCCATGCAGCTTCTCTTGGAAGGAAACATTAACAGATTTGAAAAGAGTTTCAATGAACACTTGGCATTTAGGTTCATATTGGTTATTAGAGGGAAAAGTTTGGGCTATCAGGAGGTACCTCCCTAACCGTGGGTTGGAGGTCATAGAGGGCAATTTAGCCCATTGTTCCTCAACATTCTTTTGGCCCATTATAGATGAGCCTACCAGCTTGGATTACCGATTGGCCCAGTTTAGTAAGGTGTTTCTTAAGTTCTCATAAAGGCACAGACAGCAGGTGTGCTAGCCTTGCTTTCCTTAGTTGGGATGGGGTGTTAAGTAAATGCCTAAGGATCGCAGGAAGTTAGAATACACCCAATTAAGTTCTAGATTTTGATTTATGTCTAGTCGCTCTAATTACTTGCTTAGCACTTTTGTGTACACTTGTTGAAGTTGGAGATGCACTGCTAGACTTATATCATTTGGGCTCTAATCTATTTTGCTTCTTCGTCTTTTCTTCCTTTCAAAAAATCTCATCATCTACAGTTATAGACATATGTCTTGTCCTCTAATTACCCTCTATGCTTAGAACACTATTTAGCATACAAAAGGCCCTTGAGAAAGGCTAAGATACAGATGATCAAATATTCAAAATATCTGTATCTAATGTATGGGTCTGTGATTTTTGTGGATTTGAAATAAGGACCTCAGCAAATCAGAGGCACATTCTAAAAGCTGCTTGTTACATATGCAAAATCATTCAGATGGTACTACATTAGCACAAGTCAGTGAAAGTTCTCTCATACAAAATGAAATATAGTGGAGCCTCTAGGGATGTTAGTGGATTTTAGCTATGCGGGTTTAGAACTCCACCATAGTGTATGCCAAAATTTTGCTTCTGTTATCAACAGATGTCAAATTCTTCAAAAAACAGAAGCCCTCTGAAACAGGTAGAATCATGGATATTTCCAACCTCAGAGCCAATTACGTGACATTTCTAAAAAAAAATAAGGTTAAAACCACACTTATTTGATTGTCAGAAACCCCAATAAATCAAGGAACAGGCAAGAGTCCTCCTACAAGTGATATGAAATAGCAGCAGCTCATGGAGCTAATCCATCAGAGATATTTATTGAGTGCTTACTGTGTGCAGAGCAATCAATCAATGATATTTACTGAGCACTTACTCTGTGCAGAGCACTGAACTAAGTGTCTGAGAGAGTACAATACAACAGAGTTGGTAGACACATTCCTTGGTCCAATGAGCTTTCAGTTTAGAGGATTGTTCCAAGTGGAGTACAATCCAATAGAACTGGTAAATATGGACCCTGGCCTCAAGAAACTTAGAATCTAATATGGGAGATGGATGTTAAAATTCATTACAGATAGGGAAAGTGGCAGAGAATCAGGATACTGTTGCCAGCATGGTACAGTAGATAGAGCATGGGCCTGGGAGTCAGAAGGTCTTGAGTTCTAATCCTGCTCTGCCACTTGTCTGCTGTGTGACCTTGGGCAAATCACTTCATTATGCCTCAGTTACCTCATCTGTAAAATCGGGATTGAGACTGTTGAGCACTATGTGGGGCATGGACTTTGTCCAAACTGATTTGTTGGCAACCATTCCAGCACTTAGTACAGTGCCTGCCAAATAGTAAGTGCTTAGCAAATACCATCATTATTATTATCATCAATAACAGTCTTCCCATAATGTACTGATTTCAATCCATTTTCAATTAACTAAGATACAACCTACAAAGCTGCTTCCCTTTTCTCAACCACTATATCTCTGCTTCTCTTCAATATCAAATGCTCAGTTCTCTTCAGAGTCCAAGTCTTAACTAGAAGAGAATGCTTGAACCCCCACCCCCACCCCCAAGAATAATCAAACTCTCTAACTCAAGTAGCCTTTGAAACCAATTAATGTAGTATTCGTTAGGCGCTTACTATGTGCCAAGCACTGTTTTAAGTCCTGGAGTAGATACAAGTTAATCATGTCGGGCAAAATCTCAGTCCCCCATGGGGCTAACAGTCGAAGTAGAGGTAAGAACAGGGACTAAATCCTCATTTTATAGATGAGGAAACTGAGGCACAGAAGTTAAATGATTTGCCCAAGGTCGCACAGCAGACAAGTGGCAGAGCTGGGATTAGAACCCAGGTCCTCTGGCTCCAGGTCTGTGCTCTACCCACTGGACCACAGTGCTCCTCTTACCCTACCCTTACCCTACTACTATTAGCCATCATTTATTGAACCATTACTTTCTATTTTCTCCTCCTTACTCTTCCCATTTTATCTCATTTGTGCATGCAAAACAGTATAGTGTTAGACAGGACCACCAACCTCCACTTTTCTTCCCTCTGCTTTTCATCACCTCAAATTACTCAATCCCACGACTTTTCCCAGATGCCAAACATGACACAAAATCTTTCTCCCAAATGGTATTGATAGGTTTCTTTGCCTGTCAATTGTTGAGGAATGGATTTCAATCAATCTATAGTATCTATTGAGCACTTACTGCATGCAGAGCACTATACTACGCCTCTTGGGAGAGCACAATACAATCGATATTTGAAAAACGGTAGCTCCCCCTGTAACTGGTTGGTTTCAATGAATGATACTCTGATTTTCTCACACAGCTGACCAAAAACATTTGTTTTAAAGATATAGTAACAGGAGTTCAGCAACTTTGAAAACAGATGAATTTAAAGTTACCCACATAATTAATTTCACTTAATGATCCTTTTTATTTGACTAAACCTGGATTTTTTTTAAAAAACAACACATTGCTCTGTTATGGAGCCCCAAAAAGAAAACTTGCTCCCTTGATTAAAAATATCATTATCACTTGGTACGACGATGCAATTAATTTCTGTGTTGCTTACTGCTGGGCAACATTATATAGGTATGTTAATGATCCCAGCCTGAATTATTAATGACTTGAGAGGCACACACAATCCAACACGAGTCAAAATCTTGATGTTGTAGTGTGTTGGTTATTTGTAATGGTCTGACAGAATCTGCAGATGTGTCAGAGTCAGACATAGCACAGCCAAACTAAGCAGGGTCCAAGTCGGCTGTAGGATGCTTCTTATTAACGAGGTCTTTAAAGTGCATTAAGCCTGCATTCTGTGCCGATAACTGAGCAGCTCCAGGCTTCCTCCTACAACTCAGCATGTCATGTTGAGTCTTGACTCCTCATGCTCTGTGCACAGAAGCTTCTTGTGCTTGCCACATTCCAACCAGGGTGCTTTTGATTCTTGTCTTTCACATTCCAATTTTTCCACATGTATTTTTTCCCTTTAGTTTCCCAGATGATACCCTTCTCTACCAGCTGTCCTGGAAAATCATCCCACCAATTACTTTGAAGCTTTCAAGTTGTGTTTTAAAATTGTGAGCCCCTCAAGGGTCAGGGACTGTGTCTAATTCCCACCTGGGTATTCTTTCCCAGTGCTTAGTTCAGTGCTCTGCACACAGTAAGGGCTCAATAAATGCTATTGCCCTGACTACAACTGCTACTACTAACTACTGAGGGCCTTCCCCTTTACAGATATCCAGACATTGAGTGTTGGACTGTATTTTAAGGGCTAACTGTTGAGCTCTTTCTGTGTTATTAAAATCACTGTGGTTCTGCTTTTCTATATAGATGCTCTTGATATTTTTTATATTTGTTAAGCATTTACTATGTTCCAGGCACTGTACTAAGCTCTGGGGTAAATACAAGCTAATCAGGTTGAACACAGTCCATGCCCCATATGGGGCTCACAGTCTTAATGTCCATTTAACAGATGAAGTAACTGAGGCCCAGAGACACTAAATGACTTGCCCAAGGTCACACAACACACAAGTGGCAAGGCAGATATTAGAACCCAGGGGCTGTGGACTCCCAGGCCCATGCTCTATCTACTAGGTCACCCTGCTTCTCTAGACTGTAAGTTTGTTGTGAGCAGGGAATGTGTCTGTTTATTGCTGTACTTTTCCAAGGACTAAATACTGTACTCTGCATACAGTAAGCGCTCAATAAATATGATTGGGGGAATACTATTTTGGAAGAGACCCTTATGTCCTATGATCTGCATTTCATCAAGGATATAGAAGGAGGACTTTGAGTATGAAAGTGGAGTACAGACATTTTTAGATGGTGAGCACCTTCAAGAGATGGGGCCTCTGTATAATTTCCAACTGCGTATTCTGTCCCATCACTTAGTACAACGCCCTGCATACAGCAAGTGTTTAATAAATACTACTATTTTTACTACCCCAGATTACCATTATACTACTATACATACATCTAAATTCATTGTGGTTTGACGCCTGGGGTACCCATGAATCACACAACCCAGGAGAGCAGCCGTTACTGTTCAACCCCTTGACAATCCAATATGCATGATACCACAATAGATAAAGAAGATACAGTCTCTCCACCAATAGCTAAACTTTGGGGATTAAGAAATCTTGCACCAATTTTTAAAAGACCAGATACATTTGTAAACATGACTGAGGGCAACCCTGCGGGAGAAGGGAGTTTAAAGATGTGACTACCATCTCTACGCTGATGACACCCAGATCTACATCTCTGCCCCTGCTCTCTCCCCCTCTCTCCAGGCTCGCATCTCCTCCTGCCTTCAGGGCATCTCCATCTGGATGTCTGCCCGCCACCTAAAACTCAACATGTCCAAGACTGAACTCCTTGTCTTCCCTCCCAAACCCTGCCCTCTCCCTGACTTTCCCATCTCTGTTGACGGCACTACCATCCTTCCCGTCTCACAAGCCCGCAACCTTGGTGTCATCCTCGACTCCGCTCTCTCATTCACCCTTCACATCCAAGCTGTCACCAAAACCTGCCGGTCTCAGCTCCGCAACATTGCCAAGATCCGCCCTTTCCTTTCCATCCATACCGCTACCCTGCTCGTTCAAGCTCTCATCCTATCCCGTCTGGACTACTGCATCAGCCTTCTCTCTGATCTCCCATCCTCGTGTCTCTCCCCACTTCAATCCATACTTCACACTGCTGCCCGGATTGTCTTTGTCCAGAAATGCTCTGGGCATGTTACTCCCCTCCTCAAAAATCTCCAATGGCTACCAATCAATCTGCGCATCAGGCAGAAACTCCTCACCCTGGGCTTCAAGGCTCTCCATTACCTCGCCCCCTCCTACCTCACCTCCCTTCTCTCCTTCTACAGCCCAGTCCGCACCCTCCGCTCCTCCACCGCTAATCTCCTCACCGTACCTCGTTCTCGCCTGTCCCGCCATCGACCCCCGGCCCACGTCATCCCCCGGGCCTGGAATGCCCTCCCTCTGCCCATCCGCCAAGCTACCTCTCTTCCTCCTTTCAAGGCCCTACTGAGAGCTCACCTCCTCCAGGAGGCCTTCCCAGACTGAGCCCCTTCCTTTTTCTCCCCCTTGTCCCCCTCTCCATCCCCCCATCTTACCTCCTTCCCTTCCCTCCAGCACCTGTATATATGTATATACATTTGCACATATTTATTACTCTATTTATTTATTTATTTATTTACTTGTACATATCTATTCTATTTATTTTATTTTGTTAGTATGTTTGGTTTTGTTCTCTGTCTCCCCCTTTTAGACTGTGAGCCCACTGTTGGGTAGGGACTGTCTCTATATGTTGCCAACTTGCACTTCCCAAGCACTTAGTACAGTGCTCTGCACACAGTAAGCGCTCAATAAATACAATTGATTGATTGATTGATGTGAAGAGGTGTTCAGAAAGAGCTGGCCTGCTACAAGGAATTTTCCAAATGCAAGAAGTAGACTGTTCGATCTAAATTGGGCAAATTCTTCATTAAAGTTGAAAACTCACTATCACAATCGGCAGAACAAGCTTCCACTCCTGCAGCTTCTGAAAAGATTTATAAACATTCTAAAACTCCTCACTTAGCTAATTTTTTTGTTATTCTCTGACTGCTTTAATGAAGATTAAACAACAGTTCACTGGTGCTTTAATATAAGAGTATGTAGTTACACACTGGAATGTCACATTTTTCCAGAGCTTTTGAAACAGAACACAATTTATTACACTTAACTGTCTGTATAGGAAATTAAACTCCCATGATTCAGCCAATAAAGACACATCTACATTTCTGAAGACTTCACTGGGACACAGTGGGGCAATGCCTCTATTTTCTCATTGTGAGTACTTATTTATTCCAGGCTTCATATCACCCTCATGTGCAAAGATCAATCAACTGTATTTATCACGTGCTTATTATGTACCGAGCACTGTATTAAGCATTTGGGAGAGTACAACAGAATTAGCAGAAACGCTCTCTGCCCATAACAAGCTTGAAGTCTAGAGGTGGCCAAAAGATAGATGCAGCATGGCTTAGTTTTAGTCCCAATTCTGCTGGGTAACCTTGGGCAAGTCACTTAACCTGTCCGGGCTTCAGTTTCCTTGTCCAAAAATAAAGATAAGATACCCACTTTTCCAATCTCTGGGACTGCGAACCCCATATAATTAGTATTGTATCTGTTATGTGCTTACTATGTGCCAAGCACTGTCCTAAACGCTGGAGTAGATAAAATCAGATCAGACACAATCAATCCCTGTTCCACATGGGGCTCACAGTCTAAAGGGGATGGAGAACAGGCATTTAATCTCCATGTTACAGATGAGGAAACTGAGGCATCAAGAAGCTAAGTAACCAGCCTGAGGTCACACTACAGGCAAGTGGCAGAGCCAGAATTAGAAACCAGGTCTCTTGAATCCCAGGCCTGTATTTTTTTTTTCACTAGGCCCCACTGCTTTTGACAGGGGCTGTGGGACAAGGACTGTGTTCTGATTTGATTGTCTTACCTTAGGGCTTGGCACAGTACTCGACACTTCATAACTGTTTAATTATAGCATACCTAACCAAAGGACATGGAACAAGAGCTTTCAAAGTGCCCTCAGCCTTTTCTTGAAAAAAAAAAAACAACCCATGGAGGCCTACAAAGCAGTCAAATGACAGCTCACCCTTAAGATTGAGTCCTTGGTTTGCACATGGCTGTCTGCTTTTAAGAGTAGCTTGTTTTGTATTACTATCTTTATATATCTCTGCTTCTCCATTTACAATTGAGATAATCACTCATAACTTACAAGTGTCTCTGCCACTTGTCTGCCAGGTGACTTTGGGCAAGTCTCTTCTTCTGTGCCTCAGTTACCTCAATTCTAAAATGGGGATTAAGACAGAGACCCATGTGGGAGAACCTGATTACTTTGTATCTACCCCAGTGCTTAGAACAGTGCCTAGCACATTGAAAGCACTTAAAAACCATAAAATACCACTTCAGAAGGATGGAAGAAGCAGTCATTAGTTAAGTGGGTTCAGGATTATCACACCATAGGTGTCAGCCAGGATCTTCAGTGAGTCCTTCTCCTTTTCCCCATCTGCAAAGAATACAAGAGCAAGTCCCATCTCTCCTGTACCTGGAGCTCAGCTTATTACCTGGGCCTCCTGCAGACTCTTGACCACTCTTTGCAGAAAGACCCAAAAGCCAAAAGACCCAGGTCTCTGACACCTATCTCCAGGCACAGAATGAGAGAGAGAGAGAGAGAGAGAGAGAGAGGAAGGAAAGAGAAAGAGGAGAGAGAGATACCCCAGTTCTAATAATAACAACAGTGGTGTCTGTTAAGTGCTTACTATTTGCCAGGCACTGTACTAAGCAATGGGGTGGATACAAGCAAATCAGGTTGGACACAGTCCCTGTCCCACATGGGGTTCACAGTCTCAAACCCCATTTTACAAATGAGGGAACTATGGCCCTGAGAAGTAAAGTGACTTGGAGCCAGGATTAGAACCCACAATCTTCTAAATCCCAGGCCTGTGCTCTATCCATTCTGCCATGCCGCTTCTCTGTCCTGCACCTGGACTGCCATTTTATCACCCGTTTCATTGTGTGAGTGCAGCCCAGAGGATGGAGCGATGGTTCCTATTTCCTGCTCTGCCCACACCCCTTGCTGCACAGACTGGCATGCACTGGCGTGTTACATACCCTTGGCATTACCATTCAATTGAGTCTCTTGCCACATGAAAATGGTTATCATTACCACAGCAAGTCTGGTTAATAAGGAAAGGGCACAAGTTGGCCAATATGTGGTCAACTCCATGGCCAACCTAGAAGGTGTCTAGTCAACCGCCAGCAAATCTGTTTCAGTACTGTCTTACAGAATTCGAGGCTCTTCACCCATAATCCCATCCCAACCTTGGGGAGCTGGTTCCCCCAGAAACCATCTCTCATTAGGGGTAGCTCAATGTTAACCCTTTCCTCCCCAACAATAGGGCTCTAGACATGCTTTGGAGTCGCATTACATCTTGAACTGAATGGTCACTGCTGCAAGATGGACAGTAAATGCCAAGAGTTCTTTTCCTTTGGTGATAACAATTTCCCAGGATATATTTCATGTGCTTCGGGTGGCTTCAGTGGACAGTAGCCACTGCAATTTTATGTGGACAACTGGGTGGGTCCAGGCTTCATTATTACTATGCAGTGTTGGACCTCACCTTCCCCAGTCTCTTTCTCCCCATCTTCTCTTAAAGACAGGGGAGAAGCAGCGTGGCTCAGTAGGAAAGAGCACAGGCTTTGGAGTCAGAAGTCATGGGTTCAAATTCCGGCTCCACCAATTGTCAGCTGTGGGACTTTGGACAAGTCACTTAACTTCTCTGTGCCTCAGTTACCTCATCTGTAAAATGAGGATTGAGACTGTGAGCCCCACGAGGGACAACCTGATAGTCTTGTAACTTCCCCAGCACTTAGAACAGTGCTTTGCACATAGTAAGCACTTAATAAATGCCATCAAAAATAAAAAAGGCTGGAGAATAGGAAGGGGGCAGTCAGAGGTGCTCCTCTGCTAATGTTACAGTTGCACCTATTTTGCGGACAGCCAGAGAACTTCAGTTTCCTGGGTGGTTCCATCTGGTTCCTTTGACCAGCTCCAAATTTATATTTAAGATATAATGGGGAAAAAACCCAATGCAACATATTTTGTGTTTTCAGATTATGTATGGGTTGCTGAGATACAGACCGCCACACTGCAGAACCAGGCGTAACTGGATGATGCTGGGGAGGCCCCTTTGCAGAGTAAGCACATCGCATGTTAGGAGCATAAATAGTGCTTTGCGGGATTGACAAGGAGGGGGAATTGTGGGGCCTGCCACTGGCACCTCATTTTAAAACAAACTGCTCCTTTACCTGTGCCACTCCAAACAGCTAGCAGCTTTGGTTTTGTTTCCGGGAATGATGGCCCAGAAAGAAACCGTATATGAACTTGCATGCAAACTATGAATCCATCCTGGGAGAAGATGGCGAGGAACCAACGCTTTTCTTGACGAATCTGTTGGGTGCGAAAGCAAATACTGGCAGCACTATCTCCTGGTGTGAGTGTGATGTGAGCACTCAAAAATCTAAACACTGTCAACTCTGCTCTCTGCCTAATCACTAAGTTGTCAGACTACTTTATGCATTGAAGGGGAGGAAAAGAATGCGAGATAAATGCCTCTGTCTTGGACTCCACTTAATTCTTCCTCTTCATTGTGAATAGTCGCTGCATGTTTGATCCACCACTGACCCACCACTGTCCCACCACTGACCTCTTGCTCACACTCTCTTTTCTGCCTGAAACACCTCTGGTCACATCCAACAGACCACTGCTCTTCCCATCTTCAAAGCCTTTCTGAAAACTCATCAATCAATCAATCATATTTATTGACCACTTACTGTGTGTCGAGAACTGTACTAAGAGCTTGGGAGAGTACAATACAACAGAATTAGCAGACACAGTTCCTTGTCCATAATGAGCCAGTACACTTTCCTGATAGGTTTCTAATCACCCCTTCAAAGGCTATTTAAGCACCTCTGCAAAATCTAAGCAAATCTAATCTGTGAGCTCATGGTGGACAGGGAATGTGTCTGGTTATTATTCTACTGTCCTCTTCCAAGTGCTCAGTACAGTGCTTTGCACACAGTAAGCATTCAATAAATAAGACTGAATTAATGAATTAAGTACTCATAACCCCCCTTAGGACTTATGTATATTATTTTATTTTTTACCATTTAGTCCCTTATTTCAGTGTGTGTACTGACAGACTGTAGGTTTCTTGATCATGCTAGTAATTCTACCGTCCTTTCCCAAGTTCTTAGTACAGTGCTCTGGCCAATAGTAGGTGCTCAATGAAGGCCACTTACTGAGCTACAGGATCAAAATCCCAATTGAATTGAGTGACTTGATTTATAGCAGCTAAACAACCTAACTTGGATCTCAGATCATGGCTCCCAAAGACAGCAGACCAAGCCTAACAGAAATCAGGCAGTGGACAAAAAAAACCCTAGAAATAATAAAAAGTAGAATCACCTCAAGGCAAACGGCATTCTGCTTCTGATGCTGGTAGGTGACAGAAAAACTGGGAAAAATGTCTTCATTGGAGCCAGACTTGGTAAAACTTTGAAAGTGGTGGCACTTTGAGTCTGATCATGCCATTTTAGAAATGCCATGGGGAATTCTATAGACAAGGAGAGCTCCTGACTAAATCTCATATATGAATTGAAATCCTCATACAACTGAAGGCTTGTCTTGCCCTGTAGGCTATTGAGAGTGAGGTCACCCATTAACAATGAGAGTATTAAACATTTACACGGCTCTTGGTGTTTTAAAGCATCTTACAAATGTTAATTAGTTAACCCAAACAGTATCCTTCTGAGGCGGGTCAGCATTATCATCCCCATTTTACAGATGAGGGAACAGCAACAAAAGAAAGTCACCCAAGGCTAAGAGACTGGCTTAGAGCCAGTTGGCTTCCCTGCCACCACAAAAGTCACAGTCCAGAGGCAGAGCTAGGATTAGCCACCAGAACTACTGGTCCTTCAACTAACGGGAAGGCAAAGACTCCATCATCATCATCATCAATCATATTTATTGAGCGCTTACTATGTGCAGAACACTGTACTAAGCGCTTGGGA
The DNA here is from genome assembly GCF_015852505.1 of Tachyglossus aculeatus. NCBI lineage: Eukaryota > Metazoa > Chordata > Mammalia > Monotremata > Tachyglossidae > Tachyglossus > Tachyglossus aculeatus. The sequence goes on from NC_052101.1 coordinate 43,621,978, forward strand.
AGTACAAATTGGTAACAAATAGAGACAGTCCCTACCCGACAGTGGGCTCACAGTCTAAAATGGGGAGACAGAGAACAAAACCAAACATACTAACAAAATAAAATAGAATAGATATGTACAAATAAAATAAATAAATAAATAAATAGAGTAAAAAATATGTACAAACATATATACATATATACAGGTGCTGTGGGGAAGGGAAGGATGTAAGATGGGGGGGATGGAGAGGGGGACGAGGGGGAGAGGAAGGAAGGGGCTCAGTCTGGGAAGGCCTCCTGGAGGAGGTGAGCTCTCAGCAGGGCCTTGAAGGGAGGAAGAGAGCTAGCTTGGCGGATGGGCAGAGGGAGGGCATTCCAGGCCCGGGGGATGACGTGGGCCGGGGGTCGATGGCGGGACAGGCGAGAACGAGGTACGGTGAGGAGATCAGCAGTGGAGGAGCGGAGGGTGCGGACTGGGCTGTAGAAGGAGAGAAGGGAGGTGAGGTAGGAGGGGGCGAGGTGATGGAGAGCCTTGAAGCCCAGGGTGAGGAGTTTCTGCCTGATGTGCAGATTGATTGGTAGCCACTGGAGATTTTTGAGGAGGGGAGTGATATGCCCAGAGCGTTTCTGGACAAAGATAATCCGGGCAGCAGCATGAACTATGGATTGAAGTGGAAAGAGACACGAGGATGGGAGATCAGAGAGAAGGCTGATGCAGTAGTCCAGACGGGATAGGATGAGAGCTTGAATGAGCAGGGTAGCGGCTGGGATGGAGAGGAAAGGGCGGATCTTGGCAATGTTGTGGAGCTGGGACCGGCAGGTTTTGGTGACGGCTTCGGGGGGTCGCGTAACTCCATGACACTTGGGGAGAAATGCAGTTTAAATTAATGATAATGTTGGAATTTGTTACGCACTATGTGCCAGGCATTGTACTAAGTACTGGGGTACACACAAGCAAATCAGGTTGGACACAGTCCCTGTCCCACGTGAGGCTCAGTCTCAATCCCTATTTTACAGATGAGGCAACTGAGGCACAGAGAATTGAAAAGACTTGCCCAAGGCCCCACAGCAGATAAGTAGCAGAGGCAGGATTAGAACCCATGACCTTCTGACTTCCAGGCCCATGCTCTACCCGCTATGCTGCGCTGCTTCGTAAATACTGCTGATCTGGGTTAAGGAGAGAGGCTGTGGAATCTCCCTTTGCTCAATATTTTTAAAAGGGAAAAATTACCCTAACCAAATAGACCAACAACAAAAAAAATTCCACTAAATCACCAGCTCATTAAAATGTTTAACTGTCTTCTTTGGAAGCCAAGAGGAATCAAAGACAATGCAAATGGCATTCCTTTCCACTTGTCCAGCATGTACTGCTAAAGTCTGGGCAAGAGGACAAGAATAATCTGCAAGGTCAGTTTGGGTTCTCTTCTGCCACTAGACACATAAATAGAATCCGAGGATGCTGTAAAGCTTTGAGTTGACCAAGATTCATTTCCTCTTCTTTACTACCAATGTGGAAATCCCATAAAACCAAATGGACTGTTTTTAATATAAAAGATGATCACACTTCTGCTCTCTGTGGCCCAGGGTCCTGGACTGTCATCCTCTTATTTATTCCAAATTTTCACTGATGAGCAATCAATCAATCAAATTTATTGCACGCTTACTGTGTGCAGAGCTCTGTGTTAATTACACCAATCTTTCACAATGTGGCATTCAAACGAACCAGAGAGCTGAATGAAAAACTCCTTGGGAAGGCAGAAACAATCAAATGGCATTTATTAAGCACTCACTGTGTGCAAAGCACTGTGCTAAGCACTTTCTTATGGTATTTGCTAAGCAATTACTATGTGCCATGAACTGTTCTAAGCACTGAGGTAGATACAAGGTAATCAGGTTGTACACAATCCATGTCCATTATGGGGCTCACAGTCTTAATCCACATTTTACAGATGTGGTAACTGAGGCTTGAAGAAGTGAAGTGACTTGCCCAAGGTCACACAGCAGACACGTGGAGGAGGCAGGACTAGAACCCAGGTCCTTCTGACTCCCAGGCCCTTGTTCTATCCACTAGGCCACACTGCTAGTCTGGGAGAGTATAATACAACAGAGCTGGTAAACACATTCCCTGCCCACAGTGAGATTTCCAAGCAGGTCCATTAACGGTCTCCTTCTATCTCTACCACTGTGAAGAATGAATAGGGGTCTCTACCCTCTACCAAGCCATCTTGAAGACTGAAGGAATTTCATCACCAAATAAACTCTTCTGGTATGCTCCCCAGCACTTAGGACAGTGTTCTGCACACAGTAAGTACTCAAAAAATACAACTGAATGAATGAAGATGATTTCACGACCAAAGAGCTACTTGAGTTACTTGCAGCTAAACAAACAATACAACTTCAATGTCATGCAGAATTTTGCAAACCTGACAGAAGGGATGCTTATCAAAATTTACCCCTAGGGGTAGGGAGCAAGCTAAGAAGCAAGCATGACACAGCTGAAAAGACATGATAACGCAGATGGGAACCAAAGCAAGGACCTCTATATATCCTTAAAGAGATTATATAACCCATCTCTCCCTGGATTCAGTTTTTCTACAGCTTCTATACATGGCTTCCAATTAGCCTGGATTAGAAAAGGGGAATTTCTTGGGCAGTGGGAATCCCTGGTCAAACCACATCGCCAACTGGCCTTGCCAATTAAGTCTTCTTTTCCCCTACTCCCTCTCCCTTTAGTGAAACCTATGCATTTTGATCTGTACCCTTTAAGCATTTGATATTTACACTACCGTTAGCCCCACATCACTTATGTACACATCCGCAATTTATTTCTATCAATGTCTGTCTCCCCCTCTAGACGGTAAACTCAATGTGGAATGTGTATGTTTATTGTTATATTGCACCCTCCCAAGCACTGAGAACAGTGGTCTGCACACAATAAGTGCTCAATTAATACCACTGATTGACTGACTGATTTATCCCTAGCTGGTTTTAACTTTTTCATTCCACTGCTTTCACTAACTCAATTTATTCCTTCTGGTCTCCAACCACCTGGCTGTCCTTGAAGAACGATGGTTTAGTGGATAGTGCATGAGCCTAGGAGTAAGAAGGTCATGGGTTCTAATCCCTGCTCCACCACTTCTCTGCTGTGTGGTCTCGGGCCAGTCACTTCACTTCTCTATGCCTGTTACCTCAACTGCAAAATGGGGATTAAGACTGTGAGCCCCATGTGGGACAGGGACTGTGTCCAATCCAGTTTGCCTGTATCCACTCCAGGACTTAGTACAGTGTCTGCACATAGTAAGTGATGAACAAATACCACAATTATCATTATTATTATTTTTAATATAAAGTTGTTCTGGGGTTGTGTCTCAGTCAGCGGTGTTGTCTAAACTAGAGAAAGGTACAGGAATTCAGAGACAGTCTGAGCCCCATCCTGACATCAGGATTCATACCAAACTGGGACTATTAAAGACAAATGTCATGTCCTACCTTCTTGACAGCCATGAGCCCTAGATCTACCATGGTCATCATATTCAACTTCTACTGCACACCACGTACAAGCAATACTTAACAGCAAGTGGCAAGACCGAATCACAGATAATGAAACCCTGGCCTGCAGTCAGACTGCCGACACGGAAGCTCGTCACATTGCACCTTCCTCGGAAAGGACATACAAAGAGAATGGAAGACGACAAGAGTTCCAAACAAACAAACGCTCTACGTGAGCTAAAATGGAGTGACTAAAAATGGTGAAAAGAAGAAACCCTTTAGAGGGCTAAAGAAACAAAACCTCAAACATCAGATCATAGTAGTGCACAGGTGGAAAAAAAATCACAGAAGATGATTAAGTCAGGCTGGTGGACCAAAATCAGAAATGGATGAGAATCTGGGAGTGGAGGCATAGGGGGCTCATGACATGAAGAGGGAGAAATGAAAATGATGGGTAACAAATGCAATGATTCAAAGGATAATCTTACACATACCTAATGCAGAAGGGATTGCCAGCCATGTCGCTTTGGCACGTGCTAATGAAAATCATACCTCCATCAGCACCATCTTTGTACCTGAAGGACAGTTCTCTATATTTCCCTATATATCATCTGGATTTCTAGGGCCTCCCGAGTGCAGAGCATGTTATTCATTTAATGAGGGATAGCAGTGGTGCTGGTGGGAAGAGACTCCTGGACTGGAAGTTATGTGACCTCCATTCAATCCCCAACTGAAGTCCTGTTTGCATTCCAAGAAATCACATTGCTTACGAACGGCAACTCACACCTATGGGTCACCTTTAACCTCAGATTCTCAAGTTTAACCAACTCCATTTTCAATGTCAAGCAAAATGAGGGACAGGCCAAGGAGTGACAGCTGGGGTCCTCACGCGCTCTTTCCTTTCTCATGAGGTTCTACTATGATCTTTCCGCTTGGTCCGAATATAATAGAGTACAATGGGAGGAAGAAAGAGGCTTTGATCCGTGACTTTAAAAACTAAATTCTAAGTGAGGCAAGATCAGAAACCAACCTCCACATTAGACGATTCTTAGTCTTACAGAAGGCAAGCACCTTATGACAGGGGATTATCCATCACTTAGGTACCCTGACAACTGTCAAGTTCACCAGGGAACATGGGGAGGACAGGATCATGGTGCTATCCCTGAATGCCTGTGAAAATCTAATGCAGTTCTAGGGCTGAAGAATTTCAGCCTCCATTAACAGCACAATCCCTGAGAAACAATAAGATCTGGAAACAGTAGACCAACATTCTAGAATCCACAGCTGGAATATTACCATGAACCCAGCTTTCAGATGAATGTAAATGATTTTGAAATTGTATGATACAGGAACAAGAACTAAGGAACCTTCTTATCTGACAGAAAAACTCCTTTAAAATAGAAAGGATCAATCAAATCGTGGCATTACTTGATATCAGTGCTCTATGTAAACCATGATTAATTAGAGAAGCCACGTGGCTTAGTGGAAGGAGCACGGGCTTGGAAGTCAAAGGTCATGGGTTCTAATCCCGGTTCTGCCACTTGTCAGCTATGTGACTTTGGGCAAGTCACTTAACTTCTCTGTGCCTCAGTTATCCCATCTGTAAAATGGGGATTAAGACTGTGAGCTCCATGTGGGACACCCTGATAATCCTGTATCTACCCCAGTGCTTAGAACAGTGCTTGGCACATAGTAAGCACTTAACAAATAACATCATTATTATTAATAATATAAGTTGAGATTCCCTTGAAATTGGTAATCACCCTCAGCCCCACAGAACCTATGCATATATCTGAAATTTATTTCAATGTCTGTCTTCCCCTCTAGACTGTAAGCTCCTTACGGGTTTAGTAACAGCACTTGGTGCAAAGCTCTGTATACAGTAAGCACAGCACATTTGTATATAATCTGTAATTTATTTATGTAAATTAACGGCTGTCTCCCCCTCTAGAATGTGAGCTCATTGTGGGCCAGGAATGTGTCTGTCTGTTGTTGTATCGCATTCTCCCAAGTGCTTAGTGTAGTACTTTGCACACAGTAAACATTCAATAAATATGATTGAGTGAATAAATAAGCACTCAATAAACACCACTGATTGATTGATTTTATTAGAGTCCTTTATATTGGCCCCAACTAAGGAAGCTATAGGAAAATGACTATTGATTTTTGGCCATGGAGATGTGGGTGGAGGAGGGGATCTCTCTGGCCTCTCTGGCTCAAAGTGGGAGTTTATTGTGTCCCACCTTTGGCCTTTCAAATGATGACAGAACTTAAAAATGGAATAATTTTACCTAATCTGGAAAATCTGATCATCTCACATCTGATTGGGCTGTGCCATAAAATCTCAGTGTTTATAAAGAGCCGTAAATTCATAAGTTAAAGTAAAAATGAGCAAACAGCGGTCACACATCTTGTCCACTTCCTAGCAGCTTAAACACAAGAAGACTGATGTCTCTGAACACGATTTTCCTGCCGAATAAAACAGATTTCAGTGTCTTCCTTCAGGAGGGGGGAAAAGTGGTGGGAATGAATATGTTACGAAAGGTTGGAAGAGAAACTGGAAAAGAGGCTAGGGTGCAGGTGAAATAGATGTTCACCCTTTTGCAGGATGCTCACTGTTTGGAGCTTTGGGTTACTTTTTGTTGAAAGGCTATAAGCCCATAAATGTGCCATGCTGTTTTTCTTAAAATTAAAGTATCGTCAAATTTTAAAAATGATAATAATTGTAACAAGAAACCCCACAGGAAACCTCTGCTGTTTATGATGAGTATTCTAAACTCTCCCAATTCCTGTACGCCACTGAGCCACACAGCCCCATACAAAACTAGCCCCTGTTGCCATGGTAGCCGTTTTCCCCCTTTTATAAAAGGGCATGCTCCAAGCCATTACAAAAATAAAAAGCTTTTATGTTCCATGACCAGCTTTCCACTATATCCTTCCCCTCCTAGCCCAGACTTTTCTGTGAACAACACACCCAGAACTGAAAAATGGAAATTCTGGCGTTTTAATTACAGCATGAACACAAAAAATATGACACAGCTTCAAGATGGGGAGAAAACAACTCAAAACAGAGAGAGAGAATGAGGGAGAGGAAAAAAGAGAGAGCTTGCGTGCGCTCGCTTGAATTAAGCAGAAATTCTCTGGAATGTCTGCAGGGCTGATAAACACTCTAACCTGGCCCAAGGGATGCTAAAAGTGAAAACAGAGTGGCTGATGAGGTACAAGGGCTGGGCCTCTCAAAGACCAGCGAGGGGAGGACAGACTTTTTTATTTTTGTGGGCAGAAACTGTGGCTGTGGCTCTCAGACCAAGTCTGGTGTTTAAACTAGAGGCCAGGCCGCCTCAACACCAGTCAGCGTCAGGAGCATTGCTCCACGTCATCTGTCCTGAGACCAGAAAAAGGAGAAACTCTTCACTAGCTTCCAATCAATTTTCTTTTCATGAAGCATTTCCCTAATGAGGTTTTACTCTCCATATAATTATTATTATTATTATTATTATGGTATTTGTTAAGGGCTGACTGGGTGCCACACACCAGGGTAGATACAAGCAAATCAGGTTGGACACAGTCCCTGTCCCACATGGGGCTCACAATCTCAACACTCATTTTACAGATGAGGTAACTGAGGCCCAGAGAAGTGAAGTGACTTCCTCAAAGTTTCACAGCAGAGAAGTGGTGGAACTGGAATAATAATAATAATAATAACAGTATCTTTTAAGTGCTTAGCATTGCTTAGCAATGCCTAGCATTGTTCTAAGCGCTGAGGTAAATACGAGATAATAAGGTTGTACCACACGGGGCTCACAGTCTTAATCCCCATTATACAGATAAGGCAATGAGGCACTGAGAAGTTAAGTGACTTGCCCAAAGTCACAAAGCTGATAAGTACCAGAGCCAGAATTAGAACCCATGACCTCTGATTCCCAAACTTGCGCTCTTTCCATTAAGCTACACTGCTTCTCTACCATGATCTTCAGATTCCCAGGCCCGTGCTCTATCCATTACGCCATGCTGCTTCTCATATGCACCAAAAGGGCAGACTGGAAGCTCATTGTGGGTAGGGAATGTTTTTACCAATTCTATTATACTCTCTCAAAAGCTTAGTCCAGTGCTCTATACACTGTACGAGCTTAATGAATATGATTGATTGACCCAGCACCCATCTCAGCATTACATATAGAGAAGGGTGTGCAGAGGGAGAACCAGAGATCAATTAAGTCAATCAATAGTATTTCTTGAGCGCTTACTATGTGTGGACCACTGTACTAAACATTTGGAAGAGTACACCAACAAAATTGGTAGACACATTCCCTGCCCATAATGAGCCTCCAGTCTAAGGGAGGAGACAGATATTAACATAGACCATTTATAACATATAATTTATAGATGCACATAAGTGCTGTGGGGCTGAGAGGGGAGAAAAACTATCACAGCCAAACCTGAACCACAACAGGAATCCAGTCCAAATGCAGGTTGTATTTTTAGTCCTTTAATTCACCAGAATAAACAGCAGAGACAAGTTTCATGCCAATTTCAAGGCAGAAGGAGAAACAAAGTCAAAAGGTGGAGAGCTGTCTGGTCATTATTCTAATGACTGGACAGTGGGAACAAGCAGAAAAGCACAGCCCTGATCTAGCCCTGTGAAGATGGCCAAGGATGCCCAGAGGAAGTTCTGTACCATTGACTGCCCTCACTTGGAGGTCCACCAACACGCAAACATCCATGACCATGGCTGAGAAAGTCACTGCAAGATGTTTCCTAAAGGATATCAAGGAAAACAATGGGCACTAGAGGCTCGTATAGGCTGCAGTGGGCAGATCTCTTTCAGGACCTGAAGAAATGACTAGGTAAAACTCACAGCTACAGGAAGCAGCAATCTCAGCCCTGCGGAAAACCCAGCTGTGAAGAAGAAAGTAGGTAGACGGCTTCTATTATGCTGGATTAATTTAGATGGCTAAGAGAGGCATCTCATTTTCTAATACTTTTCCTAAAAGGCCCCTGGGGATTGCTGATGTTCCTGGAAGAAACATAAGTTCCTGGGCGATCCCTTTTTGGGATATCAGGGAATTACCCAATTTAGATCAATAAAGAATGTATTTCTTCGTTTAACAAGGAGACAAGTCACGGTCAAAGAAGCCTCTCTCTCTTTTTTGGTGCCTGAGTTGTTCCACAACGTTACAGTTTCCTGGGAAAGCAACTTTTCCAAAGAACTAAACTCTGGCTCATTTTTCTAGAGCTAAATTGTATTTATTTACTTACAATATACAGGAGGCCTTCAAAGACTACGTCCCCCTTTTCCTCTTCTCTTCCTCCCCAATGCCTGAACTCCCTCCCTATGTTCTACTCCCCTTCCCCACCCCTCAGCACTGTGTATATATATATGTACATATTTATTATTCTATGTATTTTATGAATGATGTGCATATATCAATAAATTTTATTCATTTATATTGATGCTATTGATGCCTGTTTATTTGTTTTGTTGTCTGTCTTCCCTCTTCTAGACTGTGAGCCCATTGTTGGTTAGGTATTGTCTCTGTTGCCGAATTGTACTTTTCAACCACTTAGTAAAGTGCTCTGCACACAGTAAATGCTCAATAAATACGACAATGAATGACTGAATGACTCAGTTCTTGCCCCCAAATGGGACACAGTAGTTGGTGCAGAAGTGCTGATGTGGTAGTTGGAAGATGTAATTTGGGGAGAAGAAAAATGAATAGGGGAAGGCCTCCTGTACGAGAAAAGCTGTAGGTCTGGAGAAATGGAGAGGATGACAATACTGTCAACTGTGACGGAAAGCCTCCGTGGAGGGAGGGAGGGAGGAAGGTAAGGTAAATTTTAGGTATCTTTAGCAGCATGGCCTGGTGGAAAAACCATGGGCTTGGGGGTCAGAGGACCTGGATTCTAATCCTGACTCTGCCATTTGTCTGCTTTGTGGTCTTGGGCGAGTCACTCCACTTATCCGTGTCTCCATTACCTCATCTGTTATATCTGGATTAAGGCTGTGAGCCTTATGTGGGACATGAACTGTGTCTAATCTGATTATCTTGTATCTAGCCCAGTACTTGATACAGTACCTGGAACGTAATAAGCACTTAAATACCATTAAAAAAAAATTAGTTTGAAGTGTTGGAAGGACATCCATTTAGGGATAATCTGAAAGGAAGAAGATTAATTTGTACCTCCCCCTAGTGTTTAGTATAGTGCCTGGCACATCATAAATGCTTAACAAATACCTTTTTTTTTTTTTAAAAAAAAAAGAGGACTCTTTAATTGCCATGGAGGTAAGAGGTTGGGGCCAACAAGGTAGATTTGAGAATTATCAGCAGAGATGTGTTAGGTGAAGCCTTGGGAGCAGATGAATCAATCAGTTAATGGTATTTATTAAGCACTTCTTATGTGCAGAACACTGTACAAAGCACGTGGTAGAATACAATGCAACAGAGTTAGTAGATACAGTCCCTGTCCACAGATGAACTTCCTAAGGGAATGAATGTAAAGTAACAAAAGAGGACCCAGAACAGAACGTTTAGGGGTTGAGAGGTGGAGCAGGAGCCAGAGAAGTAAAAAGAAAACCAGGAGAGAACTTGGTCAGTAAAACACGTGGCTCAGTGGAAAGAACACGGGCTTGGGAGTCAGAGGTCATGGGTTCTAATCCCAACTCCACCACTTGTAATAATAATTGTCAGCTGTGTGACTTTGGGCAAGTCACTTCTCTGTGCCTTAGTTCCCTCATCTGTAAAATGGGGATTAAGACTGTGAGCCCCACATGGGACAACCTGTTCACTTTGTATCCCCCCAGTGCTTAGAACAGTTCCCCCGGGCCTGGAATGCCCTCCCTCTGCCCGTCCGCCAAGCTAGCTCTCTTCCTCCCTTCAAGGCCCTGCTGAGAGCTCACCTCCTCCAGGAGGCCTGCCCAGACTGAACCCCTTCCTTCTTCTCCCCCTCGTCCCCCTCTCCATGCCCCCCATCTTACCTCCTTCCCTTCCCCACAGCACCTGTATATATGTATATATGTTTGTACATATTTTTTCTCTGTTTATTTATTTATTTTATTTGTACATATCTATTCTATTTTATTTTGTTAGTATGTTTGGTTTTGTTCTCTGTCTCCCCCTTTTAGACTGTGAGCCTACTGTTGGGTAGGGACTGTCTCTATATGTTGCCAATTTGTACTTCCCAAGCGCTTAGTACAGTGCTCTGCACATAGTAAGCGTTCAATAAATACGATTGATGATGATGATGAACAGTGCTTTGCACATAGTAAGCGCTTAACAAGTACCATAATTATTATTATTATTATTAAAACCAGCATCAGAGAGTGTTTCCCAGAGAAGGGAGCAGTCCATCCTGCCCAAGGCAGCCAGGATATTGAGGAGGATTAAGACAGAGTTAAATTTGACAAAGGGTAGGGGGAGAGAGACTACTGGTGACCTCGGAGCATGAAATTTCAGCAGAGAGAAGAAAGCAAGAGCCAGACAGAATAAGGTCAAGAAATGAGTTGGAAGAGAGGAAATGGACGCAGCAAGGGGCAGGCGACTCATTCGAGGAATTGACAGAAATGGAATCAGAGAGATGAAGCAACAGCTCGTGGTGCAGCTGCATCCCAAGAGGGTTTTTTTTTTTTTTTTTTTTTTTAGCAGAGAAGGGATGTGTGCATGCTTGAAAGAAGAAGGGCAGGAGCTATCAGAGTGTGAGTGGTCAAAAGTGGTGGTCAGGGAGAAAAGGAGAGTGGATGAAACTGTCTTTTTAGGTGGTGAGACCTCTGCCATTATTCAATCAACGGTATTGTGTGAAGGGCACTGTACCAAGCGCTTGGGAGTTTTGATAGACTGTACACTCATTTGCTGGACTAAGCTCATTATAGGCAGGAAATGGCTCTGCTAATTCTTTTACACTGTACTCTCCCAAGCATTTAGTATAATGCTCTGTGCATAGTAAGCACTCAATAGTAATAATTAATAATAATAATGGTATATGTTTAGCACTTACAATGGGCCAGGAACTGTTCTAAGCACTGGGGTAGACACAAGGTAAGCAGGGGACACAGTCCCTGTCCCATATGGGGCTTACAGTCTTAATCCTCATTTTCAGGTGAGGTAACGGGCACAGAAGTTAAGTGATTTGCTCAAGGTCTTACAGCAGACAAGTGTCGGAACCAGGACTAGAACCAAATACCATTGATTGATGGACTCTTGGAGGAGATGAGCTTTTAATATGGTTTGGAAGGTGGGGAGAGTGATCATCTGTCACCACTTTAATTATGGTGCTGATTTCATTAAATGTTGGAGGGAAGGCTTAGTCTTTCTATGTCCGTAAAAGAACTGCTCTTCATAGGGCCACACCCTCAGGGGAGGTCAGCCAGGTTAAGGTGTCCCCAAAGTACTGTTACCACCTTTTTACCTCTCACCCTTTATTTGGGATGAGGATGTAGCTAAATATACTATTCCATGAGGATGTGATTTAGCTTTGCTCGGTTCAGTTTTGGGTTCCTTTAGCCCCATATGGCATCTCAGACTTGTTCCACTGGTTCTGGATGCCCCAAGTAAACTGTTAACCATCTATTTTTTTAGGATAATTAGGAATTCAAGAGGTGTTGATGCACTGCTGGTCTGCTATAAGTAGCTCTTTGATCTTTCGCAGTATCCCCCTCATCGAATAATTCTGGGGCTATCTGCTGAATTGCCCATAGTTCTTCCTCTGCGACATACCGGAACCCATTCCTTCACCATCAATCAATCAAGGTTTTACTGTGTGCAGAGCACTGTACTAAGCGCTTGGGAAAGTACAATGCAACAGAGTTGGTAGATCTGTTCCCTGCTCACAACAAGCTTACAGTTGAGAGGAAATATCCACCACACTGGCCCAGACCCTTTTCATATCCTTCCCTCCCATTTAGACCCCGTTTAGTTCCCATGAGGGACAGGGACTTTCTGATCAGATTCTACTTACTCAAAGCTTAGTACATAAATATTTTAACAACTATCTCAGTTTTTACTAATACCATTATTACTATATCTCAGCTTGACTACTGCATCAGCCTCCTCGATCTCCATGACTCCAGTCTCTCCCTTCTCCAGTCCATACTTCACTCTGCTCCTAGATCATTTTTCTAAAAACGTTGCTCTGCAGACATGTTCCCATTGCTCAAAAACCTCCAATGGTTGCACACTATTTTCCACATCAAAACAGAAATTCCTGATCCTAGGCTATAAAATGCTACATCAGATCTCACTTTCCTACTTATCCACTGTCTACTATACCCAGGCCCTCAATCTTCACTCCTCACATGCTTACCAACTCACTATGCCTCCGTTCATATCTCTTCTGCTGCTAATTTCTTGCTCACACCCTTCTCTCCACCTACGGAAGCAGCATGATCTAGTGGACAGAGCCCAGGCCTGGGAGTCTGAGGACAAGCATTCAAATCCTGCCTCTGCCTCAAGTCTGCTGTGGGATCTTGGGCAAATCATTTCACTTCTCTGGGCCTCAGTTACCTCATCTGTAAAATGAGGATTAAGACTGTGAGACGCACGTGGGATAGGGACTGCATCCAACCTGATTAACTTGTATCTACCCTAGCGCTTCAGGTAGTGCTTGGCACATAGTAAGCACTTAATACCACAATTATTATTATTAGAACTCCCTCCCGCTTCATTTCCAACAGGCTGCAGCGCTCTCCAACTTCAACACCCTTCTGAGAGCCCACACCCTGCAGCTCTTTCCCCCAGCAATCTCCAGTCTTTCCACCTTATGTTACCCAGCAGCTACTTCAGCCCTCTGTACCACTTAGCACATTCCAACAGCTTCCATTACATTTAAGTACACAAGCTCCTTTAGAGCAGGGATCAGGTTCTCTAATTCTTCTGTCTTCTCCCAGGTGCTTAGTGCAGTGCTCTGCACACAGTTGGTACTCAATAATTAAGAAAAGATTGAAAAGAGAAGGTTGAGAATCAGCGTGGCCTAGTGGATAGAGCATAGGCCTGGGAGCCAGAAGGACCTGGGTTCTAATCTCTGCTCCGCCATCTCTCTCCTGTGTGACCTTGGGCAAATCACTTCACCACTCCATGCCTCAGTTACCACATCTATAAAATGGTGGGGGAAATCTATGAGCTCCATGTGGGACACGGACTGTGTCCAACCTAATTTGTTTGTATCTATCCCAGTGCTTAGTACAGTATGCGGCACAAATTAAGTGCTTAACAGCATTAAAAAACCTATCTATTGATAAATGCCTTCTGGATAAGCTTGGCAGGGAGTACAGCACCTTATAACTTCCTCTGCTTTACTCCTTAAGATGCTACCCACTGTGTGCTTTTATTGGCTACATGCTGAAAACTTGAGGTCATTTCTACTGTACACAAACTTTAGTGATCCCAGGAGAGGATCCCTTCAAAGCAAAGCAGTCCAGGGCTAACTTTAGAACTCAACTCAAAATGCTGGACAACCAGATTTTGCTTTATTTGCCATCCAGACTGGCTCAACCAGCTTGAGCGAAGCACTCACTGCTGCTGTCTGCTAAACCTGACTGTAGACAAACAGAGGAGGCTAGAAAGGACTTTACTCTCTTGGAGGCTCCATCTGGCATCACTCTCTGGCACTAAATTAACCTTTTAAAACAAACAAAACTGGTTAGATACTCTTCCCTTTCTAGTTGCTGAGGGGCAAATTCCTTTGATTCCAAAGAAGGAGAGTTCTTACAGCCCACGTGGCACCAGCTCTGACTCCCAGCAATGTAAGAATACAGTGCAATTTTGCAGCCCTTTAGCTGGAATGCAGTCTTAACATTATGAGTGGCTCCTTATTTTCCGTCTTCCAAACTCCCCAATCACCAAAGGATTCTGGGCTCTTAAACAGCAGGCCCCTTACCATGAATTCTACCCGCCTCTGACAGACATTGTCCTGACAAACTCAACAGGAATAAATGGGTTACCTGAATAGAATGATCCCTTGGAAACCACTTTCACTGCATGTCCTCCCTCTGGCCTGGAATTTCCTCCCCCTTCACATCCAATACACCACCACTCTCACTGACCTTCAAAACCTTATTCATGTCTCCTCCACGAGGCCTTCCTTGACTAAACCCTCAGTTCCCCTACTCCCTTTCCCTTCTGTGTTGCTTAAGCACTTGAATCTGTACCTTTTAAGCACTTGATAGTCACCCCACCCTCAGCCCTACAGCACTTATGTACATACTCGTAAATTATTTTAGTGGTTGTCTTCCCCCTCTAGGCTGTAAGCTCCTTGTGGGTAGGGAACATGCCCAACAACGCTGTGGTATTGCACTCTCCCTTTAATACAGTGTTCTGTAGACAGTAAGCGCTCAATAAATATCATGGGTTGATTGCTTACGATTCTAACTCCTATGGGGAACCAGCTAGTGTGATTGTATAGCTAGCAATGCAGAGTCAATTCAAACTGAACATATTAATGAATATTTTAGAGGCAGGCGCAGGATCCAAAACTTTAATTTAGTTCAAGGCATTCATCAATGTCTGAGAAACAGGGAGATACGATAATGTAACACAGCCATTCTCTTCCGTAAACTAAGAACAGTTATACAAGGGGAGGGGGAAGAGGTTAGGGGGGAAAAGGGAAAGGAAGGGGAAGGAAGGGAGGGGAGGGTGAAAGTAGGGAGGGAAGGGTGAAAGAAGGGAGGAGTGGGGAATGATATTCAAATGCATTTTATCACGGGAGTAAAATATATGTGAGGCCCCTATCTCACCAGCAGCTTGGGGGGAGAAGGGAGCATCTTGATTATTACAAGGGAGATTGGCTCAGTCTCAAACTAATAAATCCTAGAACAATGATAGTTTCACCCCAAAGACTAAAACATCTTATAGAGAGAATCTAGTTTCAGGATTTATGGTTCTTCGAG
Organism: Tachyglossus aculeatus; assembly: GCF_015852505.1. NCBI lineage: Eukaryota > Metazoa > Chordata > Mammalia > Monotremata > Tachyglossidae > Tachyglossus > Tachyglossus aculeatus. The sequence continues at coordinate 43,637,323 of NC_052101.1, forward strand.
CTAATTTCAGGCTTCCTCATCATTTTAGAGACCCAGGTGCTTTGGCAAGAGTTGCAAGTATAAAAAAAAACCCCTAAGTCATGGAAGTTCTATGGGATTTATTCCCCCAAGTCAGTAACCGAGACAAACGACGGACAATGAGCTTGTGTCATTTTAGCTGCTTCAGGGAGATTGAAACTACCCCAGATCTCTGATGGGACGGATCTGGCTTCCATACCCTCATTCCAGATCCTCTTGAGAGAAAACATTATTCCAACAAGATCAGCTCCCTGGGCTCTCACGGTTAACAGCAGCAGCCTCCATCTGGAGCTCCAAATGGCCAATGGCAACAGGAAAAGTCCAGTCTAAAAACAAGAGGGCTGTCTTCTATCTCTAAGTAAATTGCCCACGAGTAACCTAGTAGGCCTCATGAGGTTAAAAGTTCCCTTGCACAACTAGAACAAGCACAGCCAAAATAATTTAAACCTTCTGGGACACCATAAAAAGGAAAAATTTTTCAGCCGCGAAGAGGTCTTTGTCAAAAGCATCTGAATTTCAGGGGATTCTCCTCAGAAAGGAAGAATGTAGGATGGGGTTGTCCTTCCATACAAGGACAAAAAAATTACTCACAGGCAACTGTGTGTGTGTCTGTGTGTTCTGTGTCTCTGTGTGTATGTGTAGTGGTGGGGGTGGAGCTAGGAGGGAGGGTAGGGAAGAGACAAGAAAGAGAAATAATGGAGGGAACTCTCCACTGATTTCTGGATCCCAATCAAGCCTATCCTCGGTGGATAAATTCCGAGCTCAGCCCGGGATTTGAGAACCCCATGCTGCCAACTCACTCACTGGCTGGACCTAACCCCCCAAGCAGGTTGACTGAGCCTTGAAGTGCTGGTTTCCCAGACCTGGAATACAGGCAGAGTCCTGTGTCCTCCTCCATGATTACAATGCTCAAGAAACAACCACCTCCCCAACCCTCTTCCTTCCCTTGGTTTTGACTTCAGCCCCCTGTGATTCTGCCCAAGGGTGAGCTGCTTTTCCACGCATTCCACATTCAACCCAACTCAGGTGCCAAATGCCAGGTACAGACTGAGGGGGTTGTGGTGCTCGTAGCTGGGAAGAGGCTGACTTTCTTTCCCTTTTCATTTTCCTTTTCTTCCTCTAGCCAAATGGCAAGAAATTAAGAAAAAATGAAAAAATAAACCCTAAAAACAAAAAATGAGTGGGATGAGGTTTGGAGTGGTGGTGGTGGAGGGGAGTAGGGATTACCTTTTAGTAATCAATCAATCGTATTTATTGAGCGCTTACTGTATGCAGAGCACTGTACTAAGCGCTTGGGAAGTACAAGTGGGCAACATATAGAGACAGTCCCTACCCAACAGTGGACTCACTGGGACCATGGCTGAAATGTGAAATATCCTGGAGGCTAATCAGTTCTTGCCTTTCCCTAAGTCAGTGTCTAACCATCATGGTTCACAGCAAATAGCCATTTCTGGGCTGTGGAATTCCCATCCCTGATACAGCACATTCTAGTGAAGGTTGTCTTGATCCCACGTCCCTGACATCAACCCTAAGGGCAAGGTTGGAATTGCCACTTTCAGTCCTCTGACAAAGGTCCTGTTTCACAGAAATGAAGGTGTCTATCAGTCAATGGTATTTACTGAGAACTTACTGTGTGCAGAGCACTATACGAAGTGATCAGGAGAGGACAATGCATCAGAGTTGGTAGACACGTGCCCTACCCATATGAGAAACAGCTTGGCTTAGTGGATAGAGCATAGACCTGGGAGTCAGAAGAACCTGGGTTCTAATCCTGGCTCTGTCAAATGTGTGCTGTGTGACCTTAGGCAAGTCACTTAACTTCTGTGGGCCTCAGTTACCTCATCTTTAAAATGGGGATTAAGAGTCTGAGCCCCATGTGGGACAGGGAATGTGTCCACTCTGATTAATTTGTTTCTACCCCAGCCCTTAGTCCAGTGCCTGGAACATTGTAAGTATTTAATAAATATCAGAAAAATGAAACAAAAACAAGGAGGCTAACGGCTCAAGTTTTGCGGAAATGTTTGACTTCTAGGAGGCATTTAAGCATTCATTTGAGAAGCTGCCATATTTCTTCCTCTCCAAACTATCAATCAATGATATTTATTGAGTGTTTACCGTGTGCAGAGCATTGCACTAAGCGCTTGGGAGAGGACAAGCTATGCAAAATGATGGCTATTCTTCATGCACGATGTGGGCCAACAGGAGGATAATAGTGGACTTCCAAAGGCAGGCTAGTTCCGGGACGAATATGGTAACACCCTCCCCACCCTAGGATTGCTTACACCTCCCTAGGCTGGACGAAACCTAGAGAAGAAATTCTAACACAATATCCCTTTGGGTGAAGGACTGAACAGACCAGATCTCAGATGGCCCAGTGGGACTTTACCAGAGTGATCTCTTGGGAGCCCTGAGTTGGGCAGTGAAAGTACAGACTATTCAGCATCACTTATTTTGGTGAGTTCTGAGTTGGTGTAGGAACAAAAATAAAAGGTCTTAGCTATAGATATCCAATTAGAGATGTGATCTATGTCCTCTATCCTGGCTTTGAAAAATAATGGTGGAGTGGGGGGAAAGAAAGAGAGCACTCAGAAAGGCCTCCTACAAGGAAAAACGATTTGAGATTTCAAAATGAATATCCATCTCGCGTGAACCAAGGAGCACATAGGGTGTAGCTGGATGGCTATGAGTTTGGATTCTGTTCTAAGACTTTGGCAAGATCTAAAATCCTACTCCTCCTCTTTTTTTCCTTTCCCTCTTCTCCTCCCCTTCCTTCTCCTCCTTTTTAATATGGTATTTGTTAAGTGCTTACTATGAGTCCAGCACTGATCTATGCACCATAGTAGATACAAGCTAATGAGGCTGGACACAGTCCCTGTCCCACTTAGGGCTCAGGCTAGCAGCATGGCTCAATGGAAAGAGCCCAGGCTTTGGAGTCAGAGGTCATGGGTTCAAATCTCAGCTCTGCCAATTGTCGGCTGTGTGACTTTGGGCAAGTCATTTAACTTCTCTGTGCCTCACCTACCTCATCTGTAAAATGGGGGTTAAGACTGTGAGCCCCCCGTGGGACAACCTGATCACCTTAAAACCTCTTCAGCACTTAGAACAGTGCTTTGCACATAGTAAGCGCTTAATAAATGCCATCATTAATTACTTAAGTAGGGAACAGGATATAATCCCCATTTTACAGTTGAGGAAATGGAGGCACAGAGAATTTAAGTGACTTGCCTGAAGTGACACAGCAAGCAATTGGCAGGTCTGGGTTAGAATCCAGGGTCTCTGACTTCCAGGCTGTGCTCTGTCCACTAGACCATGCTGCTTCTCATTGTTCTTCTCCTTCCCTTACATTTTAGCTATTTTAACAGTCTCTCAGGCATCTTTTCTTTGCATTCTTCAATCAAGTTGAAGGAGTAACTGGAAATTTTCTTAAGGGAGTAGGGGTGAAAAGGCCAGTGAGAGTAAAACTCCCATCCTTACACCTCTGCCGAGAAGTGAAGAAAGAGTTCTCTGGACATAAATCTTAAGGACTCTGCGCTGAGACTTCTAACAAGACACCCAGCTATGATTCTTTGTTATGGTTACAATGATGTGACCAAGATAATCAAGTCATTGTCACCATGTAATAATGCATGAGCTCATCTCTAAGGACAGCTAGCAGAAGTCAAACAGAATACAAAAACAGGCAAACAATCTAAACTTTGGGCCAGTTTTGATCTAGGCCCAGACCTCTGGACATTCACAATGAGATCTGCTCCAGCCCAGGATAAATCCTATGAGATCCACCCTGGTCAGTATTCGTAGTAGTAATTACACTACTTATTAAGCATTTAGCATGTGCAGAGGACTATACTGAGTGCTGGGAGAGAATACACAGGTGAGAATTACATAAGGCCCCTGTCCCTCAGGGACTCAGAGTCTAAGAGTATAAGTGGGGAGAAGAGACTGGAGACAGAAGTCAGGAATAATGAAACAACAAAACCTAATGGAGACAAGTACCCCAAATAAAACAACTACGGAGAGAGGGATGTGTTTCTTTTTCTTTTTTCAAAATGGTACATCTTAAACACTACGTGCCAAGCACTGTGCTAAGTGTGGGGCAGAAACAATCTGCTGTTTGACCTGGTTCAAATCACTTAACTCCTCTGAGCCTCAGTTGCCTCAGCTATAAAATGGGTATTAATACTGTGAGCCTCATGTGGGACATGGACTGTGTCCAACCTGATCAGCTTGTATCTACCCCAGTGCTTAGTACAGTGCCTGGCACATAGTAAATTTGTAACAAATGCCATAAAAAAACACAACAAAAAACAAGACGTGTTAGACTTGGGGCTCCCAGTCTACGTAGGAGAGAATGGGATTTAATCCCCATTTTACGGATGATTTAACTGATGACACTCAGAGAAGTCAAATGACTTGTCCTTCCGCACATGGCCTGCAATGTCCTCCCTTTTCATATCCAACAGACAAATTACCCCACAACCTTCACAGCCTTATTAAGGGCATATCTTCTCCAAGAAGCCTTCCCTGACTAAGCCCACCTTTCCTACTCCCTTCTGCATCGCCCTGACTTGCTCCCTCTAATGACCACTACCTCCCCAGCCTCACAGCACTTATGTACATACCGGTAATACATCTCTTTATATTAATCAATCAATCAATCGTATTTATTGAGTGCTTACTGTATGCAGAGCACTGTACTAAGCGCTTGGGAAGTACAAGCTGGCAACATATAGAGACAGTCCCTACCCAACAGTGGGCTGTCTGCCTCCCCTTCTAAACTGTAAGCTCATTGTGTGCAGGGAATGTGTCTGTTACAATGTTGTGCTGAACCTTCCCAAGCACTTAATACAGTGCTCTGCACACAATAAGCATTCAATAAATACGATCGATTGCCTGCCCAAGGTCCCGCAGCAGACAAGTGACAGAGCTTCCTGTTGCGGTCCCACCACAAGAGGTAGGTATGAGGCACCCAGTCTGAAATCAATACCTGAGACCCAAACTCCTGAGTTTGCTTCCCAAATTGCTCCAGCTTCTTTGGGAGCATCTAACCAGGCTGAGGCTTCTGCTCAATGTGTGCAGGGACCATGTCTATCAACTCTGTTATACTGTACACTCCCTAGCGCTTAGTACAGTGCTCTGCACACAGTAAGAGCTCCGGAAATATGACTCATTAATTGATTGGGCCTTTTCCAGGCACTGTGGGCCATGCCCACAGAGAAGAAATGTGGTCTCCTGGTTAGAGTAGGGCCTGGGAGGCAGAAGGGCCTGGGTTCTAATCCCAGCTCCACCACCTGTCTGTTACGTGACCTTGGGCCAGTTATTTAACGTTTTTGTGCCTTGGTTACCTCAACTGTAAAATGGGTATTAAGACTGTGAGTCCTATACTAGAAGCAGCGTGGCTTAGTGGAAAGAGCACAGGCTTGGGAGTCAGAGGTCATGGGTTCTAATCCCAACTCTGCCACTTGTCTGCTGTGTGACTTTGGGCAAGTCACTTAACTTCTCTGTACCTCAGTTACCTCATCTGTAAAATGGGGATTAAGACTGTGAGCCCCACGTGGGACAACCTGATAACCTTGAATCTACCCTGGTGCTTAGAACAGTGCTTGGCACATAGTAAGCGCTTAACAAATACCATCATCATCATCATCATTATTATTATTATTATATGGGACAGGGGCTAGGTCTAATCTGATTTCCTTGTATCAACCCCCTACTTAGTATAGTGCCTGGTACATAGTAAGCATTTAAATACCACTATTTTTATTATTTATTATTAAGTCCTATCCAGACTGACTATGAGAGAAGAAGAGAGGTGACAGAAGCACATGCAGCTCTCCAAAAGGCACAGTAACCTTCCCGCTAATCATCTGTCAGCAAACACCCCAAACCCTACCCTGCTCTGCTTCAGTGAAGCAGCCATCCCATCTCCAAAGCCGACCAGAAGCAAACCCCGGCTTTCTCCTTTAGCCGGGGTCTCCCACAGCCACAGAGAGGAAGGGGAAACACAAGTGCTAACTCCAAGGCATGAACGCTTCACATAGGTTTAAAATCTTGTCTGCTTAATCCAGCCTGACAGCTGAGAAGGGTCTGTCTGGCCCCACCAAGACTAACCCGGCTGTGCTTTGTCTTCTCGGTCGCTGCAGGTGGTTTCAGTTAAATGTGATAATCGAATTAGTTGTCCAGCATGGTTAACTCTGAAATCGCAGACTAATCTTCACCAGAAATCTCTCCACTGCTGCGCTGCTCCCACAATAAAACCAAACTGTACAATACCCACATTCCTCAATCTCAAAATGAGACTGAGGTTGGGTTAGGGAGGGGAGCAGGAAAGGATGCTTAAGGCAGGGCAGGGGATCCTTGGGGGCAGGTAGGAGGAGAATTGGGCAAGGGTAAAAGCTTGCCGAGTCAATTTCTGCCTCCCGCTCACTTGCACCTCAAAATGAGAAGTCACTTTGGTGCCCAGTAAGTCAAGGGGAAGCAATTATTTTCACAGTCCCATCCCATCCCAGATAATTTACGCTCCATCTTTTCAACTGCACAGGGCTCTCAGATCCCACGTCACCTGGTTTCACATCTCTCTTCCTCCCTCCATCACTCCTTAGATTTTTCCTGTTTTACTATTGTTCTCGGTAACAAAGCAGAGGGCAAGGTTGGGAGGTGTGGGGGATCGACACAGAGCCTTTCAGCGACAGCTAAAACCCACAAGCAATTACAATGAATGAATCTTGGCAAAGGTGCCAATTCCATGGAGGTGAGGGGATTGTTGCTTCCTCAGCTGTTTCAGCTGGACTCTCTGCCTCACTTAGCCCACATCTCTGACCAGTTGGGACAGGGCTCAATCAACATTCAAGAGAATCTGAATATCGGCCCTCTAGCCTGGTACCTTTGAGAAGCCAGATGTTTCTTACTGGACGAGTTTTCCCCTGGAGAATCACTTGGGTCAAATATCTCTGCTTCAGACCCGATCCCAGCCCTCAGACAGAAGAACCATTTCAAAAGCCTAGTTGTGCGGTCTTAGACTCACATGAGGCCCATCTCTAGGCCTCACCCGGGAGGTACAATAGGATAAACTGAACTACTCATCTCTTTAGCAGAAAGGTTCTCATATAAAACCTACAGATACTTTGTTATATTATTATTAATAATACTAATGCTGACATTTATTAAGCGCTTACTATGTGCAAAGCACTGTTCTAAGCGCTGGGTTGTCATTTAGCGGGGCGGTCTATCTGGGGCTCCAAAATGAGGGAGCAGTGTAGAGATTTTCCATGCCCAGTCCAACAATTTATAAATGATTGCTCAGTGTGTGAGCAGTGCTGTACTAGGTTCTGTGGGGAGAAGCAAAGGAAAAAGAATCTTAGACCGTGGGCCCCACAGGGGCCTGGGAACAGTGCTTGATCTGATTATTTTGAATCTACTTCAGTGCCTGGCCAGGAAAATAAAAATAAAATTACAAAGGAATTTTTAAAAAAACCTCCAAGGACCTCCAGCCTCCTTGACCCTGCTTACTGATGCCTTCTCCCTTCTCTATTTGAACCCTTTTCAAAATAGCTCGCTACCACGGATTGGGTCATCAGTATGATAGGAAATGTTTTCCAGAAAGTGAGAGCCTCTAGCCCAACTGAGAGAAGGGCAGAATGGAAGTGCTGGGGCGGGGGGCGAGAAGGCAGATTGGGACAGATGCAGCCAGCAGAGCAAGAAACAGCCAGGACTGGAGAGAGAGAGATCTATGCCACATGAGATACAAAGCAGTTCCCTGATTCTACGCAGGGGGGTGAAAGACCCAGTTTTCTTTTTTGATGGAGGGGATTTCTAAACTAGGATCTATCATCAATTCTTCATCCATGGACATGGAAAGTAAAGACAGCTCCCTGGAGTCCTCAGGGAATCCAAAAACCTATTTTGGGGGTTCAACTTCCTTCTCTACTGAAGCTGCAGGCCAAAAACAAAGTGATTGATTGAAGATTCCCCTCTCCCTTATTTCTGTTTCCCACCCCATGACCCACTGAAGGAGGGGCTGACAGGCAGTGAAGTGGCAGTAGGCAGATGGAAGGTGGTGGCAATAAGCCACATAATTATAAATCAGTCCCTGGATATCAAGGGACTAATTGCATAGGCCAAAAAGACACATCTCTCAACCACCTGCAGGCACATCTCTGGGCACTTTCGGCAATTTTGCTGCATTTCCTACGCAAGGTTTTTTTTTGTCTTTTTTTTTTAATGACCTCCACTCCACTCAAAAGTGATTAATCTTTTTCTTTTAATGTATTAAGTTTGTCCAGAATTTCACGGTTGAGTCAGAACTTCAACGTCACTGAAAGAGCTACCACAGTGCCTATTAAAAACCATCAGACACTTTCCTGAGTCATATTAAGAGCCCCATGAATTAGATGATGAGGAGGCAAGAGACAGGAAAGAGATGACATCAAGGATCTACCCACAGCTCCCTCCCCCTTGCCAGCCATCTTGTTATGGCTGGGCTGCTGAGTCATGAATGGAAAGGCAACAGGGAGAGAGGGGCTGCAAACTTGAGCTAGGTAAATAGCAATGCTACTAGAAAAAAACGTTCTTGATTCTGAAAGGGAGGTGTATTCCTGTATGAGGCGAAAGAGAGCTTCTACCATCCGATCGGCAGAGGAATGGTACAAGGGAGTGGACATTCTAAGCCTCATTCCCTTGGGAAGCATGCCTGGACATGTCCAAGTAAGGTCAGACAGTTTTGGAAAAAAAATAGCATTTCCACCCAATTAAACACCCAGCTCTGAGGATAAGCCCTGGGGGAGGCGGAGTGAATGTGGACGGCTACAAGGATGAACAAAACCCCAATCAGGGCAATTAACTGTTTCCATGAAAATTAAATACTGGCAAAATGGCCCTACAAAATGAATCTTTTTAAAAAATGGTATTTGTTAAAAGTACCAGGAACTCTACTAAGCACTGGGGTAGATACAAGATCATCAGGCTGGAAATAGTCCCTGTCCCACATAGGGCTCACAATCTAATCCCCATTTTGCATATGAGGTAAATGAGGCATAGAGTTGCAAGTTGCCCATATGAGATCATGTAAAGTACAATATCCAAGATCCAAAAAATGGATGAAAATAATATAAAAGACTTGAAAAATGATAAGACTGTAAGCTTGTTGAGGGCAGGGAACATGTCTACCAAACTCTATTCTAGGAAGCAGCGAGGCTTAGTGGCCTGAGACTCAGAAGGACCTGGGTTCCAATCATGACTAAGCCATATCTCGGCTGTATGACCTTGGGCAAGTCACTTTGCTACTCTGTGCTTCAGTTAGCTCATCTGTAATATGGGGATTGAGTCTGAGAGCCCCACATGGGACCGGTACTGTGTCCAACACCGTTGGCTTGTATCCACCCCAGTGCTTAAGTACTTAACAAATATCGCAATTACTATTATTATTTTACTCTCCCAAGCACTTAGTACAGTGTTCTACACACAGTAAGGGCTCAATAAATATGATTGATTGATTAAAAACCCAATAATAGTTTTTTGGGGGTTTTGTATGGTACTTGTTAAATGCTCACTATGTGCCAGGCACTATAGTAAGTGCTGAAGTGCACACAAGCTACTCAAATTGGACACAATCCATGTCTCTCATGAGGGTCACAGTCTTAATCCTCATTTTACAGATGAGGTCACTGAGCCAAAGAGAAGATAAGTGACTTACCCAAAGTCACACAGCAAACAAGTGGAGGATGCAAAATCAGAACACAGAAAAGTTAACACTATTAACATATAGGACTAAAGAGCAAGGGCATTCATCAGTGAGGAAAACTTATGGATTTAAACAATTAAATGTTGACATACGTACAAACGCACACTCAAAAATGCCCTCATTGAAAGCTCGCACACCTCGATTTGATGCTGTCCTGAGTCCGGGCACTTCGCCACATCTAATTTAACTGCCTGACTAAATCTCTTCCAGGGCGTGCTACTTCCGGCCCCTGACTCCACTCAAAGAACTACTAAGATCCTGCATGCCTCACTACTGTTCCACTGTTTCTTTCCCAGCAGACTGCTACTATGTTGCAATATTTGAGCTTTGCTTTGAAGGGGTGACTCCCATGATGTCGATTCAAAACACAGCGGCTGTATACCCAAGTACACAGAAGGGCACAAACATTGCTCTTAGCACACACATGCCCAATGCGGGAGCTAATGCCAAGGGCTTACAATTCACTCCAGCCACCTGGAAAAGCACCTAAAGAAGAGCACTAAAATGGAGGGATGCGGTGCCCTGAGAAGAGTTGGGCTAGCAAGAAGTTCTGGATCCTTTCCCAAAAGCTGATCCAGGGCTGCTACTGCTTTGCTACTGAACCTTGTGGTAGTTTTTTTAGGCTTCCTTCGCAACATAGAACACACAGAGAAGCAGTGTTACCTACTGGAAAAAGCACGGCCCTGGGAGTCTGAGAATCTGAGTTCTAGTTCCAGCTCCTCCACTTGTCTCCTATGTGACCTTGGGCAAGTTACTTCACCTCTCTATGCCTCAGTTACCACATCTGTAAAATGAGGATTAGTCTTCTAATTCTCACAGTCTAATCTAATCTCACTAATCTAGTCACAGTCTTCTAGACTGTGAGCCCACTGCTGGGTAGGGACTGTCTCTATATGTTGCCAACTTGTACTTCCCAAGCGCTTAGTACAGTGCTCTGCACACAGTAAGCACTCAATAAATATGATTGATTGATTGAGGATTAAGACTTTGAGTCCTATGTGGGCTAGGGACTGTGTCTTAACTGATTATCTTGTATCTACCCCAGCAGCTAAAACAGTGCCTGGCACACAGTGTGCACTTAACAGATACCATTAAAAACTAACAAACAACAACCACAACAAAAACACACAAACCAAAAAACAAAACATGCATCTTCAGGGCAGGAAGGTGTTGTGGGATGTCAGATCCCTGGGGATGTGACAGCCCCTTGGGGTTTTGTGGTCAAACAGAAACAGTCTCTCCCTGAGAGAACAAGGATGGTTTCACCAATGGCAATTTGAGGGCAGGAGTCTATTTTTGCAGCAGGTGTGCTTACTGATCTTCTACCACCAATACCGTAGCAGTCTTAAATTGAGTATATTTGGTACTGGGTTTGTAGTCTGTGAACTACCATGAACAGGACTGGAAACATGGCTTAAGGCTGTACAATTATCCACTCAGCTGAACCAAATAAATCATGATTCAGGAGTCTCTAAACTCAGTTCCTTAGTAGGTATTATACAAGAGATTCTTTACTTTATAGGAGACTGGAAAATCAGAGACCCAAAACTCAAAGACAAAAATCTAAGCTTTGTCTTCTCCCTGGCTTCCTGGGGTATCCTGAATTGAAATTCTCATGTGCTCATTCAGGAAGGAGCTTGGGTCAGGACTGCCACAGAGATTTTCCCCATCTTCGAAGTCCTACTAAAATCACATCTCCTCCAGGAAGCCTTCCCTGATTAACCTCTCATTTCCCACCCTATCCTCCCTCGCTTCTACATTACCTGAGCAACTCAGGTTCATAGCCGCAAAGCACTTTGATTCTTATCGCCCCCCCCCCCCCCCCCAGCCAAACCAGCACTAATATGCACATCCTTATACTCTGCTGCTTCCCCTTTATGTAATTTCATTATCTGTCTCCCCCTACTAGATTGTACGCTCCTTGTGGCAAGGATTTAATCTACCAATACCATAAGTGATCCATCAATACCACTGATTGACCCCGCAAGACTAGCAGCAAAGTCCAAGAAAGCAGAGGATTTGGATTGCCTTGATAAAAAAGTTTGATGGTTTAGAGGGACCAGAACCACACCCATGAGAGACGCAAGGGTCAAGCAGAAATGGCTACACTAGTGTCAATGGAGATTGTAGTGCTAGCTGAAGTAAAGGTGAGCCACAGTCTGGAGAATAAGAGGGAGGGGCGAGAGGCATCTCTCTCTCTCTCTCTCTCTCTCTCTCTCTCTCTCTCTCTCTCTCTCACCAAAGGTGGTTTCCAGACACTGCAAAGTAAAACCAGTGTGAATTAAATGACGCGTAACAAAAAAAAAAACCAAACAGCACAAACAAACCGCCGAAATGCAATCAATTTTACAGCATCAAGAAGCACCAGCTTCCTCCCCAGCCACACACCAGGGGCAAGGGGAGGGAGAAAGTAAAAGCAAGCCTTCAAAGCATGGTGCATCCCAGCTCACGTTCCCAGACAGGTGCGCTGCTGGGAGTGGGAGGGTGGTGGGAGGAGAGACGCAGACCTCTTAAATAATGGAGCTTTCTGAAATCTCACAGGGAAGTGTGAAGCTTGATGAGGGTACATGACCTGAAATTCGATACAGATTCCTTTCCCAAGCTGGCCCCGGGAAGCCCATCCTCCCACAGCATCGAGAAATGCTGCAGACCTGATGGCTACAGATGAGACATTTGAATGAAAGAAAGCAAAACGAAAATCCGACGCAAAATCCCCTCTAAAAGCCATTAGACTTTGCTGACCAGCAAGCTCCTCTGGCTAATGCTCCCTTGGGTAAGAAAATCCCCTCCAGATAGTCAAAGAATACTTGGTTTTTGTTTTACAATATGTGAACTCTGCCACCCTCCCTCCACCCCTACCAGCCCAGGCTCCAGCTTCCTCTCCCCACCCTTCCCCTTTTCCCCTGCCACTCACCCATCCCTCTGGCCAGACAAACCGCAATTACTTTGTGAGAAACGCTGCCTGCTGTCCGTAGCAGCCCCACTGACATTGGACCATTACAGCCTAGAAGAACTAGCGGGAAACTACTCAATTGCAAACTGTCTGGGCTGCAGATAATGATCACCACTATGCCAGTTAGAGCATGCTGCGGGAGACTGCTTCTGCTCCCAGGGCATGGAGGGTGAATCAATTAACTGCTGGGTTTGGTCAAGAGAAACGGTATTTTTTTTTGCATGGATTAAAAGAATCATGGTAAACTTTGGGAGCATGAGATAAGTCATGCTGGGCCAACTCCCACAGAGAGGGCGTAACAGATGGATGGCCACAGAGAGGATCGAAAGGAAGCTGCTAGTGACATCAACACCTCCATCACCATTGTCAAGGGTGCCGGCGACCATGTACAGCATCCAGAGTACCATGCATCCAGAAGAACAGGAACATGCAATACAAGTAAAAATCACTGTCCCTTCCCTTTAGAGACTTAAAATCTAAAGGGAGAGGTGAAAGGAGGCGGGGCATGGGGGCGGAGGAAAGGCCAAAGAAAAGCATGACAGAAGTAGAACCACCCAAAATGAAACAGAACCAAAGCACAGTGGTTCTAAAATCCTCTAGCATGAACTGCATGAAATACATTCAGACACAGACTCATTTTTTATATGTCTTCTTTCAGAAAACAAAATTTGATACAGCTGCCAGGATGAAATTTAGACCCTAGAATAAAACTTTTCAGACTAAGAACGGTTTCTGTGATTTTTCTGAAAACCTTTTGGATACTTAAGTCAGAGTAGGATGTGTCGTTCAGGAAGATTTCCACTTTTGCTAGCCCAGACTGGGGAGCTTGGAGCAGGAGAACCAGAAAGAAAAACAGACCTGCAAGTTTTGCCATCCACACAATAAGGCCTAAAGAAAATGAGCAGAAGAAACAGGGGTGGAGGTGGCTTTCATTTGACTCTTCTCATTTTCATTAACCAAAAGAGCTAAGTGGTCTCTGTTTCTAAATATGTGATTGTCATCTTGACAAGGCCCTTTTAAATAGATTTTCCTTCAGCCCTGCCAAAAACAGGCTGGAAAAGTTCCTTTTGGATTCTGATGCCTTGTCAGAAAAAATAAACAGAAACCCCAAGCAAACAAGTAAACTACCCTGCCAAGAGCTTCCCCTACCTCCAGAGATCCCCTGGCCATGGCCGAAGCCTGCTGACCCAGTTGGGGGAAGCTCTGTATACTGGTCTATTGCTCTAGCAACTCTGGAGAGGCTGAGAGGCCTTTCATCACTGAACGGAATGGACTTTTCATGCTCCCTTTGGCAATGAGGCTCAAAGTAAGTGCCACCCTCAGATTACCAGCCGTGTGTGTTTGAGGGCAGATGCTCCCATACAGCTTGCAGGGGTCTTGGGGAATCACAAGATTAATGACTCTGTGACCTCATTCTCCACTCACCCTATTTGTCTAAAGGGAACCTCACAGAGAAGGGAACCCTCTGTTCATTCATTCAATCGTATTTATTGAGTGCTTACTGTGTGCAGAGCACTGTACTAAGCACTTGGGAAGTACAAATTGGCAACATATAGAGGCAGTCCCTACCCAAAAGCGGGCTCACAGTCTAGAAGGGGGAGACAGACAACAAAACATATTAACAAAACAAAATAAATAGAATAGTAAATATGTACAAGTAAAATAGAGTAATAAATATGTACAAGCATATATACAGGTGCTGTGGGGAGGGGACGGAGGCAGGGTGGGGGGATAGGGAGGGGGAGGAGGGGGAGAGGAAGGAGGGGACTCAGTCTGGGAAGGCCTTCTGGAGGAGGTGAGCTCTCAGTAGGGCTTTGAAGGGAAGAAGAGAGCTAGCTTGGCGGATGTGCGGAGGGAGGGCATTCCAGGCCAGGGGGAGGACGTGGGCCAGGGGTCGACAGTGGGATAGGCAAGAATGAGGCACTGTGAGGAGGTTAGCGGCAGAGGAGTGGAGGGTGCAGGCTGGGCTGTAGACGGAAAGAAGAGAGGTGATGTAGGAGGGGGTGAGGTGATGGAGAGCCTTGAAGGCGAAAGTGAGGAGTCTTTCCCTGATGCATAGGTTGACTGGTAGCCACTGGACATTTTTGAGGAGGGGAGTAACATGCCCAGAGTGTTTCTGCACAAAGATGATCCGGGCAGCAGCGTGAAGTATAGATTGGAAGTGGGGAGAGACAGGAGGATGGGAGATCAGAGAGGAGGTTGATGCAGTAATCCAGTTGGGTTCAATCATGTCGCCCTAAGTATTACAGGCTGCTGATGAAAAAGTTCCAAATGATACTCAGAAAGCCTGTGTGCCCCACTCGCTCGAGGGAAAATCATTTGCATCCTACTGGTTGGTCTTCATGAGGTAAGCACACCAATGGAGCCTAGGCTGCTAATACTGCTTTTCCAAACCCTTCTCTGAGAGCCGCTGAGAACTAATGTTCCCATGACCAGCCTCAGGAGATTTCACTCCCAACACTACACTAGCATCAGCTCCTTCGTCTGGGTTACTGCCCGCGAGATAATCTGTGATTCTGAGGCTTCCAAGTTAACCCAGGGCTCCGAACTGAACACATGCACAGTGGAAGAACTAGATTGGTAGAGGAAAAGAGATTCCTTATCCTTCTTCGAGTGCCAATATGAAACCATCCTTACTTTCCCTTTCATCAACTTTTTCTTCTGGATAAAAGTCAATTCTCTGCCCTTTTTCAATGCCAGCTCACTCAGCTCTGTCCAAACTGGTCAGAGACCCCACCCCCAATCTGCCCAGAGGGCCTAAATTAACAGTGCACCCACTCAGCACCCCACCATCAGCCTGGGGGCCAAGGGGACAACTGAGCCCTGGATGAGCACCAGACTACAGCTGACTCCTCTGGGATATCCATAAGGAAGGGAATTTGGGGGCCTCTTTTTGTGGTATTTGTTATGCGCTTACTCTGTGCCAGGCATTGAACTAAGCATGGGGGTAGAGAGAAGATAATTGGGTTGAACACGAACTCTGTCCCACATAAGGTTCTCAGTCTTAATTCCCATTTTATGGATGAGGTAACTTGGGCACAGGGAAGTTAAGTGACTTGCCCAAGATCACACGGTGGACAAATGGCAGAGCCAGGATTAGAACCCAGGTCCATGATCTTTCTGCATCCCCCTTCCTATTATATCTCGGGTGGCCATTGGCCACAATCTTGGCTACAAGTACCAAGCAGCATGGTCTAGTGGATAAAGCACAGGCCTATCAGTCAGAAGGACGTGGGTTCTAATTCCGGCTCCACCACTTGTCTGCTGTGTGATCTTGGGCAAGTCGCTTAACTTCTCTGTGCCTCAGTTATCCCAGCTTTAAAATGGGAACTAAGACTGTGAGCCCTACATGGGACAGGGACTGTGACCAACATGATGATCCTGTACCTACTCCAGTGTTTAGTACAGTGCCTGGAACATAGTAAGCACTTACAATGAAAACTATAAAAAGAAAATCCCAAGATTCATGTGAAAGCTTATGACACTATAAGCCACAATGCTCCCAGCACTGAGCAGATCAACCTGTGTTTGCTCTTTCCAAAGGGGTTTGCAAATCCCTGGAAGAGCAAGTTCCTGTACGGTGGGAATTCCAGGGAAAAGCAGCATCACTGACTGCAGATCCTTCCCAAGAGTAGGAGGGGTTTGCAAGAGACATGGTGTGGAAAATGAAGGGGAAGTTAAATGCTCTTCCTCCTAGAAATGACCCTGAGGTAGCTTTTCCTTCTCTATTTTTCCAGTTATTTTAAAAGGGATGTTTCTTTTACAAGGGCTTTGTAAAATTCCAAGTTCATAATCCTACCGGTTGAGTCATTTCTTGATGGTAAGGATACTGTTGGCTCATCCAAACGTCTGAACAATTTGTCACAGTTGAATTTTAGCTGTCAAATATGAGAGACAAGGGAAGAGGGGAAAGGGGAAATGCTGCTGTGTTCAATTAATTATGGAAATGACATGCACCAGAGCAAGGGCTACTTCTATTTCTCTAATACTTTGCCCACGAACTCCCAGGCCTACCCCTTAAAGGTACATGGATGCAGCCTGTCACAGGAGGCCCAGGCTCCTTTGATAATTCCCTTCAAAGTAGCAGCATGGCCTAGTGGATAGATCTCAGGCCTAGGAGTCATTAGGACCTGGGTTCTAATCCTACTCTGCTGCTTATCTGTGCAACCCTGGGCCAGTCACTTCAATTCTCCGTGCCTCAGTTACCTCATCTGGAAAATGGGGATGGAGACTGTGAGCCCCATGTGGGACATGATCTATGTTTGACCTGATTACCTTGTAGTTATCCCAGCGCCTAAGTTAAAAAACCCAAACAGACCCATCCACCCAAACTACATTTCCCTTGTTTCTGGCATCATTGTCGGACAAAGAGAAAGATGAAATCCTGAGTGATTTGCAAAGATGACTGTGCTATACCAACAACTTCCAGCTTCGGGAAAGGAAAGAATATTCTACCAGTGTGTGTTTGGCAATGAATACAATTTAACCATTGAGGTTGTTGTGTATTTTTTTTATATATTGAAACTCTGCATTGGGGCCAATTGTTTGGCCTGCAAAACTCCCAATAATCCTTCTATCCCTTCATGGAAAAACTGGGATGGATACCAGATGCTTCAAATAAGCAGCAGAGACCACATAATGAAACAGAAACTGGGACCTATCAAGAAGCCTGAACTGGTGTTTCTTCCCCTTCCTGCCCCTCTAGTTTTAATATAAATAGACATAAAAATGCTTGGGGATCTAGGCCTGGACTCTGGTTTAGGTGATATCCCCATATCTGGAAAAGCAACATGGCGTAGTGGTCATGGGTTCTAATTCCAGCTTCGCCATTTGTCTGCTGTGTTAAGCTTGGGCAAGTCATTTAACTTCTCTGGGCCTCCGTTATCTCCTTTGTAAAATGGGGATTGAGACTGTGAGTCCCATGTAGGACAGGGACTGTGTCCAACCCAATTTGCTTGTATCCACTCCAGCGCTGAGTACAGTGCCTGTGACATAGTAAGTGCTTAACAAATGCCACAATTATTATTATGCTAGGCTCTCCTCCTTCCCATATGCCTTGATACAGGAAATGCCCACTTGAGGCTGTGTCCTTGCCTGACCTGCAAAATTACACTTATGCCCACACATAATACCTCTGACACTCTCAGGGTACCAAGGAAGGGCTCTTTGTGGACACCTGCCAAACTATTAAAGACACTCAAAACTCCCCATTAACTGCCAATCCTTTCCTGTAGATCAGTCAATCAATGGTATGTACTGAGCATGGGCTGTGTGCAAGAGCACTGTACTAAGTGCATGAGAGAATACCATTCAGCAGAGTTGGAAAACAGGCTCCCTGCCCACAAGGAACTTGCAGTCAGAGGAGGAGGGAGACATTAATGTAAATAAATTAACTGTGGACTTGTAAGTGCTGTGGGGCTGAGGGTGGGGTGAATATCAAGTGCTTGCAAATAGATGCATGGGCAGACCCCTTCTCAGACTTCCAAGTGGAGAACTGAATGAGAATGGCTGATCTTGGTGCCCAGACAAGTCACACAAAGCATTCAGAAGTTCCTTACTCTGCAGGGACAGGGGGTTGAGAACCACATGGCCCAGACTCCCTAAATAGACCGGGAGCTCCAGGAGCCACCATCATGACCAACACCATAGGACATCAGGCACAAACTGTACACTCACTGTGGACACGGAATGTGTCGGCTTATTGTTATATGATACTCTCTCAAACGCTTAGTACAGTGCTCTGCACACAGTAAATGCTCAGTAAATACCACTGATCAACTATCACCTCGTTACCTACCTTCATAACCCTTATAATAATAATGATGGTATTTGTTAAGCGCCTACTATGTTCCAAGCACTGTTCAAAGCGCTGGGGTAGATACAAGGTAATCAGGTTGTCCTAAGTGGGGCTCACAGTCTTAATCCCCATTTTACCGATGAGGTAACTGAGGCACAGAGAAGTGAAGTGGCTTGCCCAAGGTCACACAGCAGACAAGTGGTGGAGCCGGGATTAGAACCTACGACCTCTGACTCCCAAGCCTGGGTTCTTGCCACTAAGCCACACTGCTTCTCTATAGAGCTGATGGGAATTTGCAACAAAGACTGCTTCCTGGTGGAGGGAAAAGCCTACAATACCACCACTCATCTGAACTGCTTATTTCCTTTTTAAAGTACGGTTATCTTGGTTGGCTGATCCTTATTTATTGTTATTCCCAATTCACTGCTTCGGTCCTCTTCATAGACTGTGAGCCCCTCCTATCCTGCGGTAGGAATGAGTCTGATCTAATTACACTGGATCTGCCCCAGTGCCTGGCATATAAACAACCATGTGCCATAGGTAGTGCCATACCTAACTGAACTGAGAACATCTCATTGTCAGATGTAAATACACTAAAATGGTGTTTACATTTTGAGCTCATTTCAAGTTTATCTGGGAAGCAATATGGAGCTGTAATTTATTTTAATACCTATCTCCCCCACTAGATTGCAAGCTCCTTGATGAGAAGGATTGTGTCTTCCTATTCCTGTGGATGGAAGGATGAATGAGAAAAAAATCAAATAACCTTAAATATTTACTCTTATACAGACCCTTATATTTGGTTGCCTCCCTGATCTATAATTATTTTTATGTCTGTCTCACCCACTAGACTGAAAGCTCTTTGAAGGCAGAGATCATGCTTATCAACTCTACTGTAATACTATTACTACCACGACCACCAATGATAATTATGGTATTTATTAAGCGCTTACTATGTGCCAAACATGTTATTAAGTGATGAAGTAGACACAAGATAATCAAGTCCCACATGGAGCTCACAGTCTCAATAGAAGGGAGAAGAGTTATTGAATGCCCATTTTACAGATGAGGGTACTGAGGCACAGAGAAGCTAAGTCACTTCCCTAAGGTCAGGAAGCAGGTACATAGTGGGGCCAGGACTAGAGCCCGTGTTCTCTGTCTCCCAGGACTGTGCTCTTTCCACTAGGCCACGTACTTACCTAAGCTCTTAGTACAGTGCTCTGCACAGAGTAAGAGCAATACAAATGCCATTGACTGACTCCAGCTGACCTGAGGGGAGGCACGTTGAAGCCACTACAGGTCCCCTTTACCTCCGGAGTGGCTGAACTCTACAACTTCATCTAGTATGTTGTCTTTGCATTTCTATCATTCCACATTCTTACTGTGTGCTTTATTGAGCACTTTACCAAGCGCTTGGGAGAGTACAATATAACAGAATTAGCAGACACATTCCCTGCCCATACTAACCTAACAGTCTAGTAGGGAATACTCGTGTTTGTCACCAAACCTCTCCCCTCTTTATTCTTCACTTGTGAGTTCCAAGGTGGCCAGGGACCTTGTTGGATTCTCTGGCTTGCACTTTTGACTCAACACTTACTCTGAACACGATAGATACTCAATAAATGCTATTGCTACTACATGAGAACAACAGACTTAAGTTTTTATGCTGCTTCAGAGACTTAAAGCTAAAGCAATACATTTTCTGGACTGAAAGCACCCAACTATTGCTTTGGAGCAGGCTTGTGTTTTCTCTTTTTGTTTGTTTGTTTTTTGTTTTACCAAGGGCCAATTCCTCAAAATGCATTTCTATAAGGACTCCAAACTAATACGCCTGAGAATTCCATCTGCAGCTAAAGAAAACAGATTCTGGAAATGCTTCAAAAGCCCCTTTTTCAAATCCACATTATACTTTCCTTTTGAAGCAGAAGTTTGGTAACCATGGGACAGATACACTTGGTAATAAGAGAACGTAAATACCGTGTGCGTTCCTACCGGGCCATCAGACTGATTGCAGCTGGGGAAGGAAGCTGCCTATAGGGAAGTTGGCCTAGAGGGACAACAATTTAGGGATAGTGAGGGATGAATTGTTCCTGTTTGAGTGTCTAGAAAATGGGCAGCCCCATTTGACTCCATTTAGTGAACCAAGAAGTCTGGCAACGATCCACCTTTAATGACGTAATGCATAGAGGATGGGCCTGGGAGCCAGAAGGTCATGGGCTCTGATCCCAGCCCTGCCACTTGTCGTTTGTGGGACCTTTGAGAAGTCACTTCACTTCTCTGGGTCTCAGTTATGTCATCTGTAAAATGGGGATTGAGACTACGAGCCCCACATGCAGCAGGGATGGTGTCAAACCCCATTTGCTTGTTTTCCAACCCAGTGCTTAGTTACAGTGTCTGGAACATAGTAAGTGCTTAACAAATACTGCCATAATCATTACCATTATTAACTAGTTTGGAAGCTTGTTTTGGGCAGAGAACATGTCTACCAGTTCTCTTATATTGTACTAAGGTTGTCAGTCACATTTCTGTTTGGGTTGTAGTCTAACAGGGGAAGCCAAATGTTCCCTCCAACTTCAAGTCTACAAAATAGAGCATGGGCTCAAAGTCAGAAGAATCTAGGTTCTAAACCCAGCTCTGCGACATCTGTTGGGTGACCTTGGGCAAGTCGCTCACTTCTCTGGGCCTCAGATACCTCATCTGCAAAATGGTGTGATCCCCATGTGGGATAGGGACTGTGACCAACCTGATTAACGTGTATCTACCCCAGTACTTAGAACAGTGCTTGGCACATAGGAGGCACTTAACAAGTACAAAACTGCAAGGAGGTAATGCAGTAAGTGGGAGAATGCAGACCTCCTAATAGTCGCCCAAGACCATGCTATGTCGTTGCATTACACTCCCAAAAGTCCTAAACAGATATATTCTCTAGACTGTAAGTTTGCTATGGGCAGGGAACATGTCTACTAATTTTGTTGTACTGTACTCTCCCAAGCACTTAGTATAGTGCTCTGCACCCAGTAAGCGCTCATTTAATATGATCAACTGACTGTCTGGTAAAGCCCAAACTGCCCAATTCCAACTTCACTCCTCTCCCATTGTCCTCAGCCACTGCAGAGGAGAAGCTTAAAGTCTGAAGAAAAGAGTGGAAATGTGAATGTTCTGAGTTCCAACCTTAGTTCTGTCACAAGTTCATCTCAACCAGAAATCTACATTTCCTCTCCTGGTGGCTGTTTCCCTTGTGACCAAGAGGGATGGCAACACTGACCTACCTCCAATAAAGGCACAGGAACCCTGACTACAAAGACCTAAGAGTCAGAGGTCGTTGGTTCTAATCCCGGTTCTGCCACTTATCAGCTGGGTGACTTTGGTCAAGTCACTTAACTTCTCTGTGCCTCAGTTACCTCATTTGTAAAATGGGGATTAAGACTGTGAGCTCCACATGGGATAACCCGATTCACCTTGTATCTACCCCAGTGCTTACAGCAGTGCTTGGCACATAGTAAGCACTTAACAAATACCATCATTACTATTATTATTATTACTATGGAGCCCCGAGCCCACAAAAATGCTCCAGAAATGTTCACGAAGCCCCCCAAAGCTGGTCTGGATTGGTTTGAGGCAAACAATCTGGGAGCACAGGGTCCATTTAAGAGCCTCAAGTCAGAGTGCACCTTGATCCACAGACACCATGGGAGTCAAGGATACAGGAAACAAACGTGCCTAAGACACCCAACGAACCGACAGCCCACGGGGCACATTATTCAAACACCTCCATAAATTTTTCAGTTAGTCTTCCTTGGATGCAATGCACTGTACTGAGCATGGAGAAGCAGCATGGCTCAAGGGAAAGAGCACGGGCTTTGGAGTCAGAGGTCATGGGTTCAAATGCCAATTGTCAGCTGTGTGACTTTGGGCAAGTCACTTAATTTCTCTGTGTCTCAGTTACCTCATCTGTAAAATGGAGATTAAGACTGAGAGTCCCCCGTGGGACAACCTGATTACCTTGTAACCTCCCCAGCGCTTAGAACAGTGCTTTGCACGTAGTAAGCACTTAATAAATGCCATTATTATTATTATTATTATTATTATTAGAGAATGTTCAACAGAAGCACAACACATGTTGCCCCCCCCCGAACCTGGAGTGCATACTGTACACTGTGGACAGTGAAAGTGAATGTGGGTTTCTCTGCTCTCTTCTGGGCACCCAGTTTCCTTCACCTCATTCTGAATATCTACCCCCTTGCCTCGTAGAACAGGGTCTTGTCTGCCAGCTGATTCTCATTGCTCCCCCACAGCTGTCTCGTGCAGGCCGCAAGTGGCAGGGGAGCAGTCATGAGATTCTTGGAACATATTTGGGTTGTTACATATACCTGGAACTTGCCTTCCCTTGGCAAGACTCTTTCAACTGCACCATGTTTGGCAACTGAGATCTAAACCAGCTTTTTGGGCTTAAAAATGCCTCACTTTGAATCACAGGGAACAGGAACAACTCTGTCATACCAAAGCATCTGGAGTTACTTTTTAGAGCCCAATATGTATTGTGTTTCTTTCTTTCTTTTCTCTCTCTCTCTCTCTCTCTCTCTCTCTCTCTCTCTCTCTCTCTGTTTTTCTGACTTTTGTGTTTGCTGCTGATTTTGTTAACTTCCATGCTCTCAGCAGGACACCCAGAGCTTCCCTTATATAGAGTCCCTATGTGACCCAGAAGCCATCCTCAAAGCTGCCCGATGGCTGCTCACTACCCTTTATAGGGATTTTACTTTGCATAAACCTCAGGAAGGTCAGGACCTCAAGAAAACAGGTGCTGCAAGTAGACATGCAGCAGTGTGGAAAAAGGACCAGATTTCTTGGACCGGGTGTGGAGTGGAATGTTGGACACTCAGGGCTTTGTACCCATGCCAGAGAATCACATCTTCAGAAGCATCAGATTTTGACTACTGACAGACATACATACACAATATGTGCATGCCCAGAAGTCTTTCGAGCAGCACTCCCGACCCCTCTGCAGAAGCAAACAGCAAGGGCCTTTCAGAAATCCCCACCCAGATTTGGGCCGCAACATGCTATCGGCTCAGTCCAAAGCATGTCCTCAATTATGCTGGGCCGGGGCCAAATGTAGAACACATTAGTCCTCTCCCAGAATAACCCCGAACAAGTTAGCGACTCATTTTTTTAAAATAAGCTCCAGTACTTCCAGTCCTCTTCTAGCCTCCTGTCTTCACCCAAACATACTTCACTGTGATCAATGGAAGGCAAGAAAACACTCAATCCAGGTCCAGTGGCAGGGAGTAGGCCCGGCCAAGCCCTAAAATATGGAAAAGCAAAAACAAGACACGAGAACCAATAAGGCTAGATCTCCCATCTTAGTTCTGTGGCAAGGGACAAAAGCCAGCTGCCCTCTCCCTTTTGCAGTTAAATTTTGTTTAGTCCACAGCTTTTCTTGCCTTCAGCCTACCTGATAAGTCTCAAGAAACAAAAATCAGCAAAACAAATGTATATGTACTAGATTGCTGGGATGAGGCATAATAGATCAAGGGAACAACTCAGAAACCTACTTGGCCAAATGGTTCATGAGCAACTGCAGCATCTGCCGGTTTTTCTCCGGGAGCCGATGAACGAGGGTGTGGATCTCGGAGACTCGAGACTCTTGGTTCTCCAACTCTGCAAGAGAAAGAACATTCCTTCAGGTCAGGGATGGCTTAAAGGAAAGTCCTACCTCTGGAGTGAGGAGGGGGCAACTACAGCTCTGGCTGGAATCTATCAATTGTATTTATTGAGCACTTACTATGTGCAGGGCATTGTGCTAAGTGCTTGGGAGAGTACCTTATAACAATAAAACAGGTACATTCCCTGCCCACCAGGAGCTTACAGTTTAGAGGACAGGCTCACAAACTTTAGGATGAGCTCACACTCTAGAGGGCTGGAAGTGAACGAAGCTCTGTTTACAAGGGAGACCGATCCCAGAATGCTTCTCTCTGTTCCTCTGGTGACAAAGGCAGACACTCAATTCAGAAAACAGGGATAAGCAGGGACCCCAGGCCAAGAGAATGATGTAATGAAACAAAGATGGAGCTGGGCAGCTCATCCAGACATAGGAAAGAGGTCATGAAGGCAGCTGCTTCTGTGAAGAGGCTTCCTTTTTCCTATGAAGTTAGGAACCCCGTGCCCTGAGACCAGCGATAAACAAACCTTGCAGTGGTGTCCAATATCAAAACACCTTGAGAGAACACATCAGAAGCAGGAGGAAGCATTCAGTTAGTCACTGCCTGAGCACTGCCATGAGTCTCGATTTAGTGTACTCAAGGAATTCACGGCTATTCATTAATCTGGGATTGTTGCCCTGCTCAAATTCTGTCTCTTTTGGGTACCTTGGGTGAACCCCTTGACCTGACAGAGAAATAGGATGATTCATACTCACCAAACACCTTCCTGGCTAGGTTCATTAAGCTCTTAATACTGTGCTCTGCACACAGAATGTGCTCAATAAATACGATTGAATGAATTCATTATTATTAATAATAATAATAATAATAATAATGGTATTTGTTAAGCGATTACTATGTGCAAGGCACTGTTCTAAGCGCTGGGGAGGTTACAGGGTGATCAGGTTGTCCCCCGGGGGGCTCACAGTTTTAATCCCCATTTTACAGATGAGGCAACTGAGGCCCAGGGAAGCCAAGTGACCCACCCAAAGTCACATAGCTGACAGTTGGCGTAGCCGGGACTTGAACCCATGACCTCTGACTCCAAAGCCCATGCTCTTTGCACTGAACCACGCTGCTTCTCCAAGCAGTGCTTAGTACAGTGCCCAGCATGTAGTAAGTACTTAATAAATACCATAATTATTATTACTTTCACTAGAAAATGCATGTCCTTAAAATACTCTTAAAACAATCACTAACAAAATAAACAAGACACAACCCTGCTGCATACATTAGAGGATCAAAAGATGTTTGCTGAGGCCTTAGAGTACTTCTGAGAATGGTACCTAAGGAAGCATTCCTCCCTCTCAAAGTCGCCTTTGCCCTTTGACTTATTCCTTTCTCCTCCTGAGGAGCACCAGTTCAATCAAGCCAAAAGAACATGGGCCCCCTAAGAGGCCAGCTAGCACAGCAAAGACGATAAAGCAAATGCCGGCAAGGAGCTACCCTGGCCCGGGCCCCAAAAGAACCCATCTGAAACCCGTGCCAGATCTACATCTGATACAGACTCCCACTGACCATTCCCAGATGAGCCACCCACCCCATGCAGATGAATTCCCCTGTCCAAGGGTGGCATGTACTTAATCCCCCAAAATTTTTATGATCAGTAACATGATGCTAGGGACCTGGATGATATAACAGAAGATTGATCATGAGCTAGTGGTGGAAGATGTGATGGAAAGAGACCTGTGATATTGCACATGAGCTAGTGGTGGAAGATGTGATGGAAAGAGACCTGTGGTATTGCACGGAGGGTGTCATATTCACAGAAAAAGCTTCCAGTGCTCAAGTTGGGTAATGTACAGTGTCTGATTCGTTTGACAAAATGTGCCTTAAGGGCTGAAAAAACCCGAGTCTTCAGCCATCCAAGAACTTGCTCTTGTGATCACACCTGGGTTTTTTTTCACCACCCAGAGCCTCCTACTTCCCAAAGAATGTGCCCCACATGGTCAAATGCCTCCCAGGGTCCAATTTGGTTTCATTTTTACTTTATGTCCCAGCATCTGATGCTATCTCCGGGGGCTTCGTCTGGATCGGCTGTACTAGGAGGTAGTTTAGAACTTTGACAGAGCACGGACTTTTGAAAAAACACAAAAGCTTTTGCACAGGTCAAAACGACACAAACATACTTGCTGCTTTGATGAAGCTTCTTTGAAACTGGTACATCATGAGGGGGCCAGGGAGCATTCTGGAATACAAGAAGCAAACACAGTTCAGGCTTAAAATAGTCCCATCCTCAAAGCTTACCCAAGAAGCATACGGAAACAAAGGCAACCGCAACCCAACATGAGTTTCTGGGGAGGAGGGTCCTGAGATTTCCTCCGCCACACTGCTCTGCTTCAACTGAATCAGCCCAAGAGACAAAGGCTGGGATTGGAGTCATGCATGAACCAAGATCTGCCCAGGCAGCATTGAAGAAACAACAAAAGAGGAAAATGTGTCTGAGAAGCAAACCACCTCCCTAAGCATTTCTAACTACCCTTGCACAGCAACGACACCTCTCTTTTCCATCCAGACGATACATGGCGAAAGAGGATGAGGCTGGGGACACAAACAAGTCATTGTGGAACATAAACAGGTCTATTTTTCTTACTTTTTTATGACAAGTAGTGTACGTTTTGGTACGCCTGAAGGTCAAGGACTTAGGACACCAGCCAGACACAGTGCAAGCAAATACTGTGCTAATTTCCCCACATGCTTGTCAATATGCCTCAGCCTTGAACCACAGCCTCCTCTGATATTCCATACCTGAGTCTCCTCAGTAGGAGGGTCAGTGACTCCTGGTTCATATTACATATCATTCTCATTCTCCTAGCTCCACTCTAAACTCTGTCCCTCGGGTTCAAACTCTTCCATCAGCCTCCATTTCTGCTCTCCTCTCACTTGGCATGTTCCTTGGGCTTCAGAAAAGCAACTACAATTTAGTCCCCTTTGCTAGCTTCTTTCTGCCAATTCCAAACCCAGGACTTTTCCTGCGCATAAAATGGTCTTCGAATCAGGATCTGCCAAACTACTTTCCTTCTGGTCTTTCTTAGTGTACAACAAAAAGTCCACCTCCCTACCTCTACCATTAAGTCTTCCTTGAGTGAGTGGAAGAAGGGTGAGGCAGCCAATCAATCGTGCCCCTCCCCTCAACCTCATACCAATACCCACATGCATTGCCGGTCTTCATAAAATAGAAAGGATATGAGTGCTACCCTCAGCCCCAGAGTACTTACGTACATATCTATAAATTACATATTTTAAATCTATATATATTAATGGCTGTCTCCCCTACTAGACTGTAAGGTCACTGTGGGCTATTGTAGTGTATGCTCTCAAACACTTAGTATAGTGCACTCCACTCACTCAATAATTACCTATGATGATGCTGTGTCCTTCATTGTTTTCCATCCAGCCAAAGGCTGGAGGTGGGAGGAGTGAGGGGGCAAGTTAGAATAAGTAGAATTTTCTCCTCATGTTTCAGAATAATTCTCTTTGAGAATACAGAACACTGGGTTTAGGCTTAACAAAGATCAGGCGGCAGGTCCATGGGCTGTAATCCCCTTTGGAAACCCTTATGATTGACCGTGGAGTACGTCCAGCAGATGTCTCAGGGTATCCCAGCCTCCTCAGACTCTGGAGTCCAACCAACCTGATCACCTTGTAACCTCCCCATAGCTTAGAACAGTGCTTTGCACATAGTAAGTGCTTAATAAATGCCATTATTATTATTATTATCACCCCAAGGCTCTGCAGGCCAGTGCTGGATCAGGGGCACAGAGGGCGGAGTGAGGAAGAGGGATGCAATGCTCACGGCCCATCAGGGTGGTGGGTTAACGCCCCACTTCCCAGAGTGGGCCCAGGGCTGGGATTGGTGATGCACTTCTCTCTTCCGGTGTTTATTGCAACTGCCCAGCCCAAATTCCAATGGCCCTGGCTTACCCCAAGGGGAACTGGAAATGGGAAAAATTCAAGTTCAAAAGTTAGGACCTAGAGGCTGAGGCCCATCGTTCTTGCAAGGTTATTAAAATGGCTAGCACGCTGGGAGTGCCAATGCAACGATGACTGGTGATGGAGGAAGAAATAAAATCCGGATCGAAACATACTCAAAGAGAGTTTGGACAGAAGCCCAGTACCTCCAGCTACAATACTTCTGAATTCCAGGTCTCTGGCTTAGGGGCCCCATATTTTCCCAAACCTACTGCAGGGAAGATGGTTTGCTCAGGTGGTGGCACAAAATGAACCTGTTTAACAGAACCTTGTGACTCAGGAATTCACCTGGCAGCCAGAAGAAGCCCCTCTTTTACAGTACATGCTGACAGATGATCTCTCCCTGTCCTACACATCTCGCGTTGATTTCAAAAAAGGCCAAGTTTTGGAATTGGGTCCCTCTGGAATTGCCTTGCTGGTGACTTATCCCTCAGAGAAACGACTCTGGTACAATCGTTTTTGTTGGAGCTTTATTAGGAACTCACAACCTTGTCCACTATGAGAAGTCACCAGTGGCTTGGCCAGATCAGTTAATTGCACCTAGATGAGAGTCATTACCCGACCTCGAACCCCCACCCAACAGCTTTTAAAGAGCTCAGCAAATGGCTAAAGTGAAAACTCAGCCCTCTTTCTGCCGGTATTTTTTTAATAGTATTTGTGATGTGCTTACTGTGTGACAGGCACTGTACTAAGCACTGGGGTAGATATGAGCTAATCAGGTCGGACAGAGTCCACGATCCACATGGTGCTCACCTATTTTACAGTAACTGAGACGCAGAGAAGTGAAGGGACTTACCCAAGGTCCCACAGCAGATGTGGTGGAGCTGGGATTAGAACCCAGGTCCTTCTGACTCCCAGGGCTGTGCTCTACACACTAGGCCACGCTACTTCTCATGTTAGAAAAGAGGGGCTCAGGCAGTAGTACACGCTAGGGTGGTAGAGAGAAAAGCAGCGACACCATGCACCTCAGCCTCCCAAACCAGTGGCCTGCAGAGCCCCACGCTGGGTCACTCCAGGGCCTCCTTCCCAACATGCCTTGCTCCAGCTTGGTGGGAGGAAGAGAAACAATGGCAGCTACAGGCCGCCTCCACTACATGCAGAGGTCTTTGGGAAGGCCACACCTGGGGCCCTCACTGTGGCTCAGACTGCTGGACTCCGGGCTGTGAGAAGCCTGAAATGCTGTTCTTCTAGCCACACTACCCTACAGCTTGGATCATATTTTGTAGTTATCCCTGTCCTCATCTTTTCTGTTCATTTTCTGCTTTGTTTAACCCTTATGTGTTTGGCATCAGCCTCCTCCCCCACTTCGTCATCATTATCATCAATGGTATTTACTCAATCATATCTATTCAGCACTTACTGTGTAC
This sequence comes from Tachyglossus aculeatus, assembly GCF_015852505.1. Taxonomy (NCBI): domain Eukaryota; kingdom Metazoa; phylum Chordata; class Mammalia; order Monotremata; family Tachyglossidae; genus Tachyglossus; species Tachyglossus aculeatus. The sequence continues at coordinate 43,666,865 of NC_052101.1, forward strand.
AAAGCACTGCACTAAGCACTTGGGAGAGTACAATATAACAATAAACAGATGCAGTCCCTGCCCACAACAAGCTCACATGGACCACTTACAATGTGCAGAGCACTGAACTAAGCACTTGGGATACTACGATAAAACAGAGTCAGCAGATACACCCCCTGCCCAGAGCGACCTCCTTATTCTTAGACTGTGAACTCCAGGAGGACCAGGGATCCTGTCTAATTCTCACCCAAGTATTCTTTCCCAGCCCTTGAAACAGTGCTTTCCATCCAGTGAGGCTTACTAAATAGTATTAATGGTACTGGGACTCTGCCTTAGAAACGACGTGTCCTCTACTGCAGAAGGTATAACCGCCCTACCTCAGGTAAGTCTTCAGGGCACTGGTTATGGTCTTGATCTCCCACTCTGCACTGATATCCACTTCTATTTCGGAGGTTGTTTTGGGATCTGAAAAAGACAGCAGAAGAGACTGATTAATGCAAAATGGAAGAGTATGGAAGCCCATACTTTCCTACCACCCGGCATGGTTCTAAGTCTTCTCTTAGCATCTCCTGGTCTTATTCAGTACCTTATTCAGTTACCACAAAGAAGATGGAATCAGTTGGTGAACCCAGAGAACAGGAGTGTTGTGGGCAGGGAATGTTTACGCTATATTGTACTCTCCCAAGCATGTAGTAATAATAATAACAATTGTGGGATTTAAGTGCCTACTTTGTGCCAGGAACTGTTCCAAATGCCAGAATGGATACAAGCAAATAGGTTTGGACACAGTCTCTGCCCCATGTGGGGCTCACAGTCTTTAAATTCCATTTTACAGATGAGGTAACTGAGGTCACATAGCAGACAAGTGGCAGAGTCGGGACTAGAACCCAGGTCCTTCTGACTCCTAGGCCCGTGCTCTATCCACTAGGCCATGCTGCTTCTCTAGTACAGTGCTCTGCACACGGTAAGCGCTCAATAAATATGATTGATTGATTGATTGAGTGGCTTACCCAGAGCTAAATACTTCTTCATTGAGTTGCAAGCAAGAGAGAAGCCCTGTTCCAGAACAGAATGCATTTCCCTGGGCAGGGACATCACCGAACATGGCAGGGTGGGTCAGGAAGCCGGGTCATGCAACTATGGACCACAATTAAGTCTAGCAGGGGGAGCAGTCAGAAGGTGGTCCATACCCTAGGAAAGGGAAGAGAGTGAAAGACAGAGAGAGACAAAGAGAGACAGAGACAGACCACAAGCTTCTGCTCCCCTCACAGGGTTTTCCAGAAATCTGAGGAAAGGCAAGAAATATCTAAATTTCCCTGTGGAAGATGGCACCAGAATGGCAAAACACTGCGAGTCTGGACAGCAAGACTAAAGCTTAATAATAATAATAATGGCACGACTAAAGAGCTTACTATGTGCCAAGCACTGGGGTGGATACAAGCAAATCAGGATGAACATGGTCCCTGTCCCACGTGGGGCTCACAGTCTCAACCCCAGTTTACATATGGGGTTACTGAGGCACAGAGAATTGAAGTGACTTGCCCACACAGCAGACATGTGGCAGAATCAGGATTAGAACCCATGACCCCCTTACTCCCAGGTCTGTGCTCTATCCACTACGCCATGCTGATACCCCTCTGGGACCACTGACAGCCAGCTGGCTGCCAAAGCCATGCTCCCTACATTGCAGACAGAAAAGGAGAGACCCTCACCTACAAAATTCTCCCCTGTTTTAAAAATGAAATATCTGCCATTAAACTATCACACCCATCTCCCGCGGGCTGAGTAATAGGGGAGGAAGAAAAACGGGATCTTTTTTTCCTCCCACTCATATCTTGTTTACTGCTTGATTCCTATCACCAAATCCTGTTGGTTCTACCTTCACAACATAACTAAACTACACCCTTTCCTCTCAGTCCAAGCACTTATCCTAACCCCGCCTTGACTACTGCATCAGCCTCCTCACAGATCTCCCCGTGTCATGTCTCTCCACACTACGGTCCTTACATCACGCTGCTGCCAAGATCATTTAAAAAAAAAAAGTTCAATTCATGAGACCCCACTTCCTCAAAAAACCCCAGTGGTTCCCCATCCACCTCCACATCAAACTCCTTATCACTGGCTTTAAAACACTCGATCAGCTTACCCCCATCCTATTGTATCTCACTACAACCCTGCCCACACACTTCGCTTCTCCAACACTAACCTACTCATTGTACCTCGATCTCATCTATCTCACTGCCAAGTCTTCACCCACATCTCCCCCAGCTTTGTACTCCCTCCCTCTTGACATGTGACAGACCTCCACTCTCCTAATGACTAAATCTTATTAGAAATCACAACTCCTCCTTCCCCAATTAAACCTTTATTTCCCCTACTTCCTCTTCCTTCTGTCATTTATGCACTTTTTAAATCTGTACCCTTTAAGCACTTGATAGTCATTCCACTCTCGGCCCCAGAGTATTTATGTACAGATCCATAATTTAAAGTTTGACTCTAGACCGTAAGCTCCTGGTGGACAGGGAAAGTGCCTACCAACTCTGTTCTACTGTACGCTCCCTAGCGCTTAGTACGGTGCTTTGCACACAGTAAGTGCTCAATAGATAACATTGATTGGTTGAGTAATGCAGTGGGATTATGACAGTCCCTTGTGGTCCCATTGATTTTTACTGGAAAGCATGCAAAAATCAGATGCCTTGCCCATTTCAAAACTATTGAAAATTGTAAACTTCTGCTCATTTTCCTTTCCTTTTTGTCATCTCTCTCTCTATCTCCAAGTGCATTTCCCATGCAACACATGTGCTGAAAAGCTCTGTTCAGCATGACCCTTCTATCCCTTCCTCCCTCACGATCGTACTGCCAGACAACCCAGCTACTGGACTTGAGACAAACTTTACTGTAAATTTCTCGTAGGAATGGACATCTTAAACCCAATACAGGAGAGGAGTGAGCCTGACTTTAAATAAGCAGCAGTTGGCAAGTTTGGGAGTGGAAAGCTGTTCCGTGAACCACATTTAGCAAGCGAATGATTAGGCTTCACTTCTGTGGGCCCTGCAAACCAAATGAATATTATGCAACATTACAGTGCAAAGACTCAAATAACAACTAGGCTGAAGAGCTTTTTATAGCCCAGATGGAGCAAAGCTGTCCTGGAGCTCCAACACATTTGTTTTAGAATTGACTTTGTTTCCAATCCAGCCCAAACACAGGCTCCTAAACTACCATCCTTCCAGAAGATGCTGCCAATTGCTACACTTCACCATTAATGTTCCAGGCATGTTTGCCCCTCTTGATTTTGCTGGGCTGCTAAGAAGCAACACACTCTGCTGCAATCTTGGGCACCAGAGTGAAAATGCACATTATTTCCTAAGGCCTCAGACTCATTCTCTTTCTACCATCACCTTAAGGACTGGGGCTGGTGGCATTATCAAATGGAGAGGAAAAAGCAATATACCAAAGCTCTGCCACTTGTCTGCTCTGTGACCTTAACTTCTCTGTGTCTCAGTTACTTCATCTGTAAAATGGGGATTAAGACTGTGGGACGAGGACTGTTTCCAATCTGATTTGCTTGTTCAGTTTTCACCCCAACGCTTAATACAGTGCCTGCCACACTGTAGGCGCTTAACAATAACATAATTATTATTATTACTTAAAGTGACCAGAGCCAACTTTGGATCATTCGGGGGCTGTGGTACAGCTGGAAGGTTTATTCAGGTCCACTGGTTCCCTCTGCCTTTTGGGCACAGCTAAGATCATCTATCCTTCCGAGGGGGAAGGCAAGAGGCGAGAAGGAGGAGGAAAAATCTGGATAACTGGTAGGTAGCTCAGTAAATGGTCCAGAAAGAGAGGCAGTTAGGATGTGGAGATGGCATGGTGAACTGAGTGTCTCCCGGGAGATGCCCTCAGAGGAGTGTGGCTTAGTGGATAGAGCACGGGCCTGGGAGTCAGAAGGACCTGGGTTCTAATTCCGGTTCCACTTGTCTGATGTGTGACCTTGGGTAAGTCCCTTCACTTCTCTGTGCCTCTTACCCTCCATGTAAAAATGGGGATTGAGACTGCGAGTCCTGTGTGGGGCAAGGACTGTGTCCAACTGGACTATCTTGTATCCACCCCAGTGCTTAGTACTGTGCCTGGCACACAGTAAGTTCTTAGCAAATATCATAATAAAGCAGCCTTCCCCTCATCCCAAAATCCAACCCCATGATCAGGAGGGCAGACTCCAATCCCAACAGGAGCAGAGGGCTTTGGAACTATTAGAGTGATGGGGAAGGCTGAGGCATTGCGGCCCAGAGTGGGAAAGAATGCCAGGACCTCCCTCTTTCTAAATACACTCTTAATTTTCAATTCTTCTATTTTCCCAATGGTCCCCTTGCCTGTAATTTGTGTGACAGGAGCTGTGTCTTATTGATTTATCTTGTATCTACCCAATTACCACCTCAGGACCCGAATACTCACAACTGTCTGTTGCACTTATGATTGTACTTACAAACCCTACTATCGAAGCACTTAATCACCCATGTATCCCTCTCTCCATTCTCCTCTTGTTCCTAAGTGTAAATTCTTTGGGATCTGCCCTTCTGTTATACTGTACTCTTGGAAGACAGGGATTAGGTCTCCCATTCTTAATGTATTCTCCCAATCAGAATACAGAGCTTGATTCACAGGAGGCACTCAATAAATGTGATTAACTGATTGCACTGGCACATAGTAAGCCCTTAATATATACCATAACTAAAAACTAGAGCCTCTTCAACTCCCACATCCATTGCACCCACCAATTATTCCAGCTTTTAACTACCTCCTAAAGCTCAGTGCTCACTCCTTCTTACTCCCTTACCCTTGAAGATTTTATCATCTACTTCATTAATGAAACTGAAACCAGTAAGCAAGGTCCTACGCACCCTCACAACCTCCTCATCTTTCCCAATCATGGCTCAAGGAGATATCAACCAGTCAATCATATTTACTGAGTGTTTACTGTGTGTAGAGCACTGAACTAAGCGCTTGGGAGAGTACAATGTAACAGAGTTAGCAGATACATCCCCTGCCCACAAGAAGCTTACGGTCTAGAAGGGGAGTCAGGCAATATAAATAAATTATGGGTAGGTACACAAGTGCTGTGGGGCTGAGGTTGGGCTGAGTAAAGGGTGCAAATTCCAGTGCAGAGGAGACATGGAAGGGAGTGGGAGAAGAGGAAATGAGGGCCAATCAGGGAAGGCATCTTGAAGGAGATGTGATTTTAATAAGGTTTTGAAGGTTGGGAGAGTGATTGTTTGTCAGATATGAAGGTGGAGGGAGTTCCAGGTCAAAGGCAGGATGCGGGGGAGTGTTCGGTGGCAAGACAGATGAGATCGAGATATAGTGAGTAGATTGGCATTAGAAGAGCAAAGTTTGCGGTCTAGTTTGTAGTAGGAAAGCAGAGAGCTAAGGTAGAAGGGGGCAAGGCATTCTAAAGCCAATGGTAAAGAGTTTCTGTTTGATACAGAGGCAGATGGGCAACCCCTGGAGGTTCTTGAGTCATGGAGACACAGGGCCTGGATAATTCTGTAGAAAAACGATCCGGGCAGCAGAGTGAAGTATGGACTGGAACAGGGAGAGACAGGAGGCAGGGAGGCCAGCGAGGAGACTGATGCAGTAATCAAGGCAGGATAGGATAAGTACTTGGACTAATGCGGTAGCAGTTTGGACGGAGAGGAAAGCATGGACTTTAGAGATGTTGTGAAGTTTGAGCCAACAGGACTTGGTGACAGACTGAATTTGTGGGTTGAGTGAAAGATGAATCGAGGACAAAGCCACGGCTACAGGCTTGTGAGACAGAGAGAAGAGTGGTATTATTTACAGAGATGGGAAAGGTGAAAATCCTTTAAGGCACTCCATCAGTTCTTTCCCTCTTTCTTTTGCACTTTCTTCCAATCCACCTCAGCTCTCCCTCTCAGCTCCTCACAAGCTCACTTTCTCACTGTGTCCCATTCTCATCACTCCCCATTAGAGGGTTTATTCAATATGGACAGGGAATGCATCACTTCTTCATTCTGGACTTTCCAAGCACCTCGTACAGCATCAAGAGGAGGAGGAGGATAATAATATTATTAAGCATTTATTATGTGCCAAGCATTGTACTAAGTACTGGCGTAGACACAAGGTAATCATCTCGGACACAGTCCCTGTCCCACATGGAACTCACAATCTGAAGAGGAAGGAAAGTAGCTATCAAATTCGCATTTTACAGATGAGGAACAGAAAAGTTAAGAGACTTGCCAGAAGTCATACAGCCGGCCAATGGCTGAGTAGGGATTAGAACCCAAGTACTCATTCTGGAAAGGGAACACATCTGTCAACTCTGTTATATTAGCCTCTCCCAAGCGCTTAATACAGTGGTCTACACACCGAGGAAATATGATTGCTTGGATGATTGATTCCCAGGCCTTTGCTCTTTCCACTAGGACACACGGCTTAATAAATACTATTAACTATCCCATTTTTGACTTCTGGTTCATGCCTTTCCCACAGCCTAGAATTCCCTCTCCCTTCAAATCTGAAAAACTACAGTTCTCCCCATGCTCAAAGCCCTTTTGAGAGGTCATTTCCTATCTCATTTCCCTCCAGGAGGCTTTCCCTGATTAATTTTCCTTCACCCTAGGTCACATCCTCCCAACTATCTAAGCATTTTTGCACTTACATTCTCTCACTGCATTTCTTAAAAATATATTGATTTATACACTATTATTTGAGTACGTTTCTTCACTAGACTGTAAACTCCATGAGGGGAGGGATTGTGTCTTCCTCCTTCTATTCACCCAAGTGCTTAATATGGGGCTGTGCACACAATAGGTGTTCAATAAATACTATAAAACGATTGACCAATCTATCTAGGTCCTCTTAAGCCCATAGCAGCACAGTGACTTGAGGCTATGCCTCCTTCCCTTAGCTGAACAACAAATACTCAACACCCAGATTTCTCAATTAACTTACTGATTGTAAAGCACTGCACCAAGCACTTGGGAGAGGATGACAAAAGCAAGGCACCCCACTTCAACCCCCAAGGCGATTGCAATATGATAGGGGAAATAGGAAAAAAAAATTACAAATGTTGGATGCAGGAGGAAAAACAAGAATAGGACAGTTGCAACAATGGTGTACACTGCATGCTTACAAGTACTCCACCATACTAAGTGCTTGAAATGAAAAAGAAGCACTAGAGGTCAGCCCACTGGCATTAGGGCCTCTAGGAAGTGAATCTCACACCCAGAAGTACTCTCTCTGCCCTCACAAGTCAAGTGCCAATTGACAGGACTAGATCAGCCATGTATAACCTCTGGGGGGTTTGTATGTGCCCCTCTCTCTTCTTCCTTTACTCTTTCCCTCCCTCCTCCCCTGGCTGCCTCTCTTCCCCCCCAACAATGGTGATCCAAATTCCCAAAGGCCCTTGCCAAGGCAAAATCTTACATAACCCACCAAGCCCTTTGCCAAACCATACACCTCCTCATCACTGAAACCAACTGCTAAAATGAACTTCAGGGACTCAGGGTGGATTCTGCTGATTGGGGCCAATTTGCTGTTCGCTATTGGCAGGATAATCCAGAGTTAGCTCTATGCAGACAGTCGACTTCATTCACAGCACCTTACAGGACTTCCTTATATAGACTGCCATGTCTAAAAGTTTATTTCTGCTCTTTTTTTAAATGCTATTTTTAAGCACTTACTATGTGCCACACACTGTACGAAGCACTGGGGTAGATGCAAGCCAATCAGGTTGTCAGGTTGCACACAGTCCATGTCCCACATGGGCTCACAGTCTAAATCCACAATTTACAGAAAAGGTAACTGAGGCACAGAAAAGTGAAGTGATTTGCCCAAGGTTACACAGCAGATAAGTGGAAGAGCTGAGATTAGAACCCAGGGCCACTGACTCTCAGGTCTGTGATCTTTCCACTAGGCCATGCTGCTTCATGCCAGTTTGGCAAAGGGGTGAAGTGGAGGAAAAAATAAGCAAAGGTCCTAATGTTTCATTGAGGCTTGGAGCCCCAGTGTTAGCTTGAGTGGAGAAAAATGGAAAGAAAGCACATTACTACAATTTACTCTGGGCTTTTAAAGCTTGGCCCATTTCTCGGTTCCTCCGAATACTTTCCATGTGCTTTCTCTAGGCTGTTTTACCATTGCTTTAATTTATCAGTAAAAGTGACTGCTACATGAATTACATTGTATATATTGCCCATAATGCATGCTTTCTTTGTAGGCACAGGCATGGGCACATATGCAAATGAATGGAGTAACATCTGGTCAGAAAAAAAACAAACACCAAGTGACAGTTTGGCAAGATACTTTACATACACAAAGCTTGAAAAGCGCCTCCAGAAGAAGACTGTGCATTTCCAGGAATTTGAAAGTTTTGCTTGCTTCTTAACCAAGCTCAAAAGGCCAATGACCTCTGTTACTAGGGGGACTGGAGTAGGTTCGCCCCAGGCTCGACATTAGCATGCAAAGACTACACACATAAAGTCCCATGTGCTGGAAGAAACCTTCCAGAATATCCCAATGCTCTCATTCCAAAGAAGCACAAGTCATTTTGAAGATGACTTTCTTACAGGCTTCTACCACTCAGCAATCCTCCAATTTATGGAGCGCTTCGAGAGAACTCAGAGAAGCAGCATGGTGTAGTGGATAGAGCCTGGGCCAGGGAGACAGAAGGCCATAGGTTATAATTCCAGATCCCCCACTTGTCAGCTGTGACCTTGATCTTGTCAGCTCTGTGACCTTGAGCAAGTCACCTCACTTCTCTGGTCCTCAATTACCTCATCTGTGAAATGGTACTCTGAGCCCGATGTGGGACAGGGACTGCATCCAACCCAATTTGGTTGTAACCCCCCAGCGCTATGTACAGTGTCTGGCACAGTCATTCATTCATTCAATCGTATTTATTGAGCGCTTACCGTGTGCAGAGCACTGTACTAAGTGCTTGGGAAGTACAAGTTAGCAATCATATAGAGACGGTCCCTACCCAACAACAGGCTCACGGTCTAGAAGGGGGAGACAGACAACAAAACAAAACACACTAACAAAATAAAATAATACAAGAAATATGTACAAGTAAAATAAATATGTACAAACATATATACATATATACAGGTGCTGTGGGGAGGGGAAGGAGGTAAGGCGGGGGGGATGGGGAGGTACATAGTAGTGCTTAACAAATACCACAATTATTACTATTAGAGCTCTGCACAGAGTGTTCAGTAAATACGATTGATTGAATGAATGAATGAATTATTATTATTGTTAACAGAAAAGAGGCAGTGGAAGAAGACTTACTCAGAGCCTCTGGTTCAAATGCAGATCTCCCTGAGGGGACCACTGGAAAAATGGCACAGAGGGTGGCTCTGAGCCAGTTTCAGACAATATAGATGCAGCATGGCCTACTGGGAAGAGCACAGGACCGGAAGTTGGGAGATCAGGGCTGTAATCCCAGTTCTGCTACTTACCTGCTGTGTGACCTTAGGCAAGTCACTTGACTTCTCTGGGCCTGTTTCCTCACCTACAAAATGGGGATTTAATACCTGCTGTCCCACTCAGACTGTGAGCCCTGTGTGTGACAGAGACTGTGTCTGAGATGACTAAAGTACATCTATCCCAAGGTGTGGCATATGATAACTGCTTAACAAATACCATAATGATCATCACTACTATTACAACAGGATCCAATTCTCCAAGCCCATTACCCCAGCTATGGTGCTACACATAATTCCCTGTCATCTCTTTGGTCTAATGGACAGAGCATTGGCCTGGGAGACAGAAGGACTTGGGTTCTATTCCTGGTTCTGCTGCTTGTCTGCTGTGTGACCTTAAGCAAGTTGCTTCACTACTCTTTGCCTCAGTTCCCAGACAGGCAAAATGTGGATTAATACTGTGAGCCCCATGTGGGACAGGGACTGTGTCCAAGTTGCTTGGCTTACATCTACCACAGTGCTTAGTACAGTGCCTGGCACACAGTAAGCGCTTAACTAACTTAACACTATTAAGACAAAAAAAAGTCACGGTCGCAATGTCAGCAGCAAGTCATTCAAGAGCAGGGCCTCTTTCCACCTATGTGTTCCCAGAGTCTAGTGTGGTTATAGAGGTTAATGCTAATAAGCAATGATGATCACCATTTTCATCAACATCACCAATGGTTGCTGGGAAATAAGAAAGGGCGTACCCTTCAGTTCAGGAGGCCATCCCTCCAGCTCTTTGTTGTGGTACATTGGCAATTGGTGATGCCCTTTTCCCTTCCAACACTGTGCCTACCGTGTTAGTAAGGAGATTCTGTTCTTTGCCTGTGGCAGCCAATCAGCCCTGAGTGAAGATCTCGCTGCCTCTATTTCCAATCAATCAATCACTCAATCGTATTTATTGAGCGCTTACTGTGTGCAGAGCACTGTACTAAGCGCTTGGGAAGTACAAGTTGGCAACATATAGAGACAGTCCCTACCCAACAGTGGGCTCACAGTCTAAAAATTCCAGAGCCCAAGAAAGATGGAACGGGCTAACTCTCAACCCAAACAGACTTGCTATCTTTGGGCTAATTTTCACTGACCTACATTGGAAAATGTTTTCAACTGCTCTCTGGCTATTTCTTTCCCAGCCCTCCCTCAGAAGCAGATCTTCACCACCATGGATAAAAGGAGGCGGGATGGCCTTGTTCAGGGATGCCCAGGGAGTAGATGATAGAAACCAGGTCTCTTCAGAACCATTCCTCTGCTTGGCAAACTGAGTTAGGCTGCCTCTTGACTGACACAGAAAACTAGACCTGTTCCAAATCCCACTTGTCCTTGCCTAATGCAGCCTTGCCCAGTGTTTCTATTAAGCTTTTGATCTACCAATGTGTATCTTCTGCAAAAAACACAATTTATTAGCATTTTTCCACCTAATAACCACCTGTTTCCTGAATCCGTATGCAAAATGTTGATATTGAATGCGGCTCATAAACAAATAAACATGGATCGAGTGATCATGTGCATCACACCGTGTGGCCCTCGCTGCTCCCTGAAGGCTCCTCTCCTCCGAGCGCTGCCACAGATGCCCCCTGCTTCCACCCACCCCCTCCGACTTAAGCGACCTTCCTTCTAGTGCCCCCCAATTGGTCCTGACTGACTCTCCACCCCCCACCCCGGGAAAAAGGCCCCTGTTAGCACCAAGTTACAGTAAAGACAACCTCATTCGCACCTACTTAGCCCTCCTGTCCCGCCATCGACCCACAGCCCACGTCCACCCCCGGGCCTGGAATGTCCTCCCTCTGCCCATCCGCTGAGCTAGCTCTCTCCCTCCCTTCAAGGCCCTACTGAGAGCTCACCTCCTCCAGGAGGCCTTCCCAGACTGAGCCCCTTCCTTCCTCTCGTCCCCCTCTCCATCCCATCTTACCTCCTTCCCTTCCCCACAGCACCTGTATATATGTATATATGTTTGTACATATTTATTACTCTATTTATTTTACTTGTACCTATCTATTCCATTTATTTTATTTTGTTAGTATGTTTGGTTTTGTTCTCTGTCACCCCCTTCTAGACTGTGAGCCCACTGTTGGGTAGGGACTGTCTCTATATGTTGCCAGCTTGTACTTCCCAAGCGCTTAGTACAGTGCTCTGCACACAGTAAGCGCTCAATAAATACGACTGATTGATTGTAAGTTAGAGAAGTAATCAAGCTTTGCATTCAAGAACCCACAATTTTAAATGCACCCGATTTAGCTCTCCATGAGGCATTAGTCTTTCCAGTCCACACGAGGTAATCAACTGCTGAAAATGTGCATCTGATGAGCTCTCTCATCCAGCAGGCTGGCAAATGAAATTACTGATTCTAATGTCAGTGCCATCCCTACAGGGATACTCTGTCCAGGCCACCAGGCAGGGACCACAAGCCACGGCTCCATCTATAAATGTGTCGCACCGGAGGCTTTCACTGTGATGACTAATATCAGTCACCAATCTCTGAAATCGGATCTGTTTGCCATTTAAACCCTTGTGACTCATTGGGGTTGACAGCATTTGGGTCTAAAAATACAGGAAATCTGCAGGTTAAGCAAATTTGGCTCACTAACTCATGGGGCTTGGATCTTAACGCTGAACATTTATTATAGCATGAGGCTTCTGTTGCATTCACGGCCGCCCACCAGGCCAGGCAGAAACGGGGGGAGGCCGGGTAGGGCTCTGCAGAATGGGGACCCGGGTGGAAATCTGGAGGTGAAGCATTCGGGCCAGAAGAGTTACTTCCCCATGCCAAGGACAGCTTCTCATTAGGGAGGGTGGCAGGAGGGCCCACAGTGAGGATCCTATCAGGAGCTGAGGCTGCACACTGGAACAGTGCCTTTGCCTGGGCGTGACCTACTAAATGCCTAACCTAGTAGTGGATAGTGAGAGTCATCGTCTAATAAAGAGGGAGCAGGGCGTGGCAACACAGACTACGCACTGCACTATCACATGGAGAAGCACGAGCCAGGGACTGAGTGCCTTCAACAGTGAGGGTGTGGTTTTCCTGGATCGGGTCCCTGAGCTCCAGGGGAAGGGAAAGGAATCACGATTTGGTCCCCCGAAATGCTAAAAGATGCCCGCCCCCAACCGGGAATGACTCGAGCGACTCAGGTCACTAGGGACTAGATGCCATGTGGGTCCTCCTGACCCTCTGGTGACTTCCCTGAGACCCCACCAGCCTTTGTTGGAGCGCCTTCCTGTTTCTCTAGCCCCCCACGGGACCTGGCAGCCTTTCAAAGCAGATCCTATGGCAGCTTCCTTGCAAAACCAGGGGTGAAATACTCACCCATCAAAACATTGAGCAGCTTCTGAACTCGGGAGTTGACGCCGACAATCCGATAGAGCCCTTGCTCGTTGATTCCTGGGAAAAGGAAAGAAAGAATTTTTGGTTGAATTAGAGGATTGCTGATTCCATGAGCAATGCCAACGCAACATGTGCTTAAAATTCCTCAACCACTCTATTAGCTGGTCTAACTAAAGCAACTCATCGCTCATCCCCCTACTGCTAGGAAAGAGACAGACTTCTTTTAGACTTCTTTCTCTGCCTGAGGTTTCACAAAGTTGTTACCCACCACAATCTTGGTCTTGGCTCAGATGGAGGCACCTTCCTCCATTCTTACCTAGAGCAGCATCTGGACTGGAGGATGCAAAGCTAGTCATTTTTTTTTAATTACCAACAACATAGAGAAACAATAATATGATAAATTTATACCACATCTTTCAACTGCATCCACATAAGGGATATTGAACAGCAACTGCATGGCCAGCTTTAGAAATGGAAGCTAAGGCATTCAACAGAGGTGTGGGCAAGAAGTCCAATCCTTTATTATATTAAACAAAGGTTTTGCTTTTGTAAAACAAGTTGTGGGGAGAGGGGACATTTATTAATATGACATCTTCTGGGTTCCAAAATGCAGCACAATTTACTACTTTTTCCTCATTTAAATCTTTGTAATACCCTTATTTTTTACAGAAGGAAAATTCAGTCAGGGGTTCAGAGTGGCTTTTATTTGGTGGTGCTGCAGTACTTACTTTCTGTACGATTTCTGGCCCTTGTGAGATCAGGGCCCCGGGAAACACTGGGGCCAAAGCCAAAATGTGATGTAGATGTAAGAATGTTATTGTGCTATACCCTGAACTAGCCAACTTTATAGAATGGGAACCTCTACAGGTTGAATAACCCAGGATATAGAGTTTGACTGCTCAGTTTGATGGGGCTGTTTAGGTAACAGATTTATCTGAATGCTTTAGGAAGCCTAAGGGTCAGACCAATCTAGTGCTCCTGCCCTCTACTCTCTCTTTGATATACTAAATGAGCTTCCTGAGAGTGAACAGGTGTTTCAATGTGAACAGGGGCATTGGGGCCCACAGACCCAAGTGTCTCATCAGGACCTTTAGGATTTGTAGCCCAAAAGGTTTTCAGTTGGGTAGCTCATATAACAGCAGGGCCTAGTGGATAGGGCACAGGCCTGGGTTTCAGAAGAATCTGGGTTCTAATCCCAGCTCCACCATTTATCTGCTGTGTGACCTTAGCCAAGTCACTTCACTTCTCTGCGCCTCAGTTACCCCATCTGCAAAATGGGGATTAAGACCGTGAATGCCAGTGTTCAGTACAGTGCTTGGCACATAGGAAGCCCTTTACCATAAAAAATTAATAACGGAGTCAAAATACAGTATTGAAATTATCTCCAGAAAACAAAATTACAGAAGGCCAACAGCTGAAGTGTAGACAGCAAACTAAGGAAAGAACAACTTGCTTTTCTGCTCTGGCTCAAATCAAGCCCAGTTACTAAGAGCAGTTGGATGACCTTTGCTCTAGCTTTCTGATCCAAGTCCCAGATGGCATATCATTGCCAGGTTGACTGGCATCTTCATTCACAGTACCTATAAGGAGGCTGAGAAATAACAACTGGGAACCTGGAAAGTGCAGTTAGGCTGGACTAGCCCTTGCTTCCTCACAGCACGCCCAATATGGGCAAAAGGATGTGTGGTCTGAAGATACAAGGCACAGCTATCTCTGTACAAAAAGGGTGAACTAAAAGTTTCCGTCCTCCATTGTCAATTCTACACCTTTCACCTATGTTGATTCCCGGAGGGTGTCTGGACCTACTGAAGAAATGGCATACAGGGGGCATTTGTTTGTGCTTCTTGTTTTTGTCTTTTCTTTTTGAGGGTATTTGTTAAGCACTTACTATGTAGGCACCATGTACTAAGCACAGGGGTAGATAAAAGTTAATCAGTTTGGATGTGGGTCCTTGTCCCACGTAGGGCTCACAGTCTTAAACCCCTTTTACAGATGAGGTCATGGAGGCACAAAGAAGAGAAGTGACTTGCCCAAAGTCACACAGCAGCCAAGTGGAAGAGCCAGGATTAGAACATAGGCCCTTCTGACTCCTAGGCCTGTGCTCTATCCACTAGGCAACACTGCATTAGGACGTTACACATAGGGTGTGACCCACGGGGAATTAATGAATCACTTTAATAGAGGGAAACAGCAGGGAGACGATATAACGGATGCCACAAACAGATGTGTGACCTTCCCTAAGAACAATGCCATCTGGGGAACTTCCCTACCTCTGGTTTCAACAGCGTGTATGCATTTCCTGATGATGCTAAAGCCAATGTTGTCCAACTGGGCAGCTGAAAGAGAGAAGGGGGAGATGTTCAGAAAACCGGGTACATAAGTCAAATTCAGGATCAGTTTCCTTCTGACTTCGAAGAACCAGCTCCTGGTAAAACAGAAATGCCCACTCCGTCCCACCAAGGAGAAAGGGTTGAATTCATGATCCTAAAGGCAGTGCCAAGGATATGGGTCGAGCTTTAATTTAACTATATCTGCATCATTTAAGTCCCTACCCAGTATCCCAATTCAGTGCTTCTCCAACACAGACCAGACTGACGCCTCTCCTAATAGGCAGAAAGAGAGAACCTTTGGGCCCATGGATTCCCGCTTCCCTTTCGTAAGAGGGGCCAGCAGAGCAGGCACAAGGTACTACTGGTGTTTTCTAGGAGTTGGAAGTGAACTTTCTATGGATCATTAAGACTTAGTTCCAGAAATGGTTTGGTTTTGGAGGGCCTGGCTCAAAATTCTGCAATCAGCCCTAATCCCTCCAAAGAGCAGTGGAAAAGAGAGATCAATTAATTTATTCTGGGCTTATTGAGGTCTGATGGTAAGAATATGGAACTGGAAGACAAGAGACCAGTCACCTGCAGTGTGACCTTGCACAAGCTACTTATCATACGTGAGCCTCAACTTCCTTAACTGTGAAATGAGGACCGGAAAGACGGTGAGCCCTGTATGGGCCAGGGACTGTGTCCAATTTCAAAACCTTATATCTACTCAATGCTTAACACATAGGTGCTTAAGAAATGACAAAATAATGATAACAATAATAATATTAACAGCATTTGTTAAGCACTTACTATGCGCCAGGCACTGGGATGGATACAAGAAAATCAAGCTGGACACAGTCCCTGTCCCATGTGGGGCACTCAGTCTCAATCCCCATTTTATAAATGAGCTAACTGAGGGACAGAGAAGTGAAGTGACTTGCCCAAAGTCACATAGCACACAAGTGGCGGAGCAGGATTAGAGCCCATGACCTTCTAACTCCCATGCTCTATCCACTACACCATGCTGCTTTTCTGATAATAATAATATTAATAATAAATATTTTAAATAAAATAATAAAAAATGACAGCATTATTCTTTTCAGGTGAGTGCAAGAAATCCAAAAGTTTTCATAATCTTATACTCAGTGGCTATCCTTACCTGTAATTTATTTTATTGTCTGTCTCTCCCACTAGGTTGTAAACTGCTTCTCAGGGCAAGACTCATGTTTATGGACTGTACTGTACTCTCCTCTGGGCTTAATATAGTGCTCCGCACCCAATAAGTGTTCAATAAATATTCTAGATTGATTGATTAAGCAAATGAGAGCTCAGGCAAGGTCTGCTGTTGGGGAAGAAGCACCAAGTAACTATGTTCCACACTCACAAAAGCGCCCTTAATTCCAATCACTCAGTAAATCATACTTATTGAGAACCTGTGTGCAGAGCACTGTAGTAAGCCCTTGGGAGTATACAATATAATACTAATAATAATAATAGCATTTATTAAGCACTTACTATGTGCAAAGCACTGTTCTAAGTGCTGGGGACGTTACAAGATGATCAGGTTGTCCCATGGGGGGCTCACAGTCTTAATCCCCATTTTACAGATGAGGTAACTGAGGCACAGAGAAGTTAAGTGACTTGCCCAAAGTCACACAGCTGACAGTTGGCGGAGCCGGGATTTGAACCCATGACCTCTGACTCCAAAGCCCGTGCTCTTTCCACTGAGCCACGCTGCTTCTCTAACAGAAACAGAACAATATAACAGAAGCGGTAGACACATTCCCTGTTCACAATAAGCTTATGGTCTACAGTTTAATCCAACTAGACAGCTACTTCACAACATGAGCTGTGGCCTACCTTGGGTCCCAGGTAAGCCTGTCACTGACTCCAAGACAACCTACCAACAACAAAAACAAGTCCTAACCCCCGTTCCCCCAATGCCAAAACCTACATAAATGTCATTGAGGGCAGAGAAGGGGTCCTAAAAATCACCTGCCTCAGTTAAAAAAGAAAAAAAATGATGGCATTTGTTAAGTGCTTACTATGTGCCAGGCACTGTATTAAACACTGGGGTGGAAACAAGCAAATCAGGTTGGACACAATCTCTATCCCATGTGGGGCTCACAGTCTCAATCCCCATTTTACAGATAAGGTAACTGAGGCACAGAGAAGTGAAGTGACTTGCTCACGGTCAGAGAGCAAAACAAGTGGCAACGGCTGGAATTAGAACCTGTGACCTTCTGAGTCCCAGGCCCTTGTTGTATCCACTAAGCCATGCTGCTTCTCAACAATAAAGAACTTGCTTCCTCTAGAATGTAAGTTCCTTGTGGGAAGGGAATGTAACTTCCAACTCTGTTATATTGCACTTTCCCAAACGTTTAGTACAGTGCTCTGCACACAGTAAATGCCCAGTAAATACCATTGACTGATTTAGGGTGCCATTTGAAAGGGAAAAATGAAAGGCACTGAAGAGGGTGAGGGGTTACAATTATAAGAGACAATCTTTAAGCATCTGCGATGATTTGGCCAGTCAGTCTTATTGGCCACATCTGCAATCCCTGATTAAAAAAAATAATCAATCTGCCAGGAGGGTCATAATCAAACCCGAGGACAGCTACATACACAAGGCTACAATGCCACAGAAATCTTCCAAATATGCCTAGTAACACATGGCAAGATGAGTAGGAAAAGAGGCATGGTCTCTTTTTTGTCCGCTCTTCCTGAACCAGTCCTTCCATCCCGCCACGGCCAACCGAAGGAAGTATCCCTGGGCCTGATGGCATTCTGGTTCTAACCAGGTGTTTGATTAAATCTGGATGGCAGGTGAAATCACCAATTTTATGCTGCACCACGAATATTCAGAATATTATAATGTTTACTAATCTGCTCGTGACTTTTGAAGTTTCAGACCACTGTAGGAAATACAGTTCAGCTGAGAAACATCTTTGACATTGACAATATGGGGCTTTTTAATCCAAGCACTTATCCTATCCCACCTTGATTTCTGTATCAGTCTCCTTGCTGACCTCCCTGCCTGTCTCTCATGTCTCCAGTCCATAATTCATTCTGCTGCTCAGACTATTTTTCTGCGAAAACATCTAGTCTTTATTTCCCCACACCTCAAGAACCCACAGTGAGCTCAGGGTCTACAGGGGAAGGCAGACATTAATATACACAAATAACTTACACATATGGACATATGTGCTGTGGGGATGGGAAGAAGGACGAATGAAGGGAGCAAGGCAGGGCAATGAGGACAGCACATTTGTACCTATCTGTAATTTATTAATATTAATTATCTGTGTGTCTCTCTCTAGACTGTAAGCTCATTGTGGGCAGGGAACGTGTCTGCTATATTGCTATACTATACTCTCCTAAGCACTCAGTACCATGCTTTGCACACAGTAAGCACTCATCGATTGATTTTTGTAATATACAGTCTAAACAGAATTTTACATTTTCTTGATCCTCAAAAAGGCCATGAAAATCTTAAGGACCTTAAAAATCTCTGTAGACTTCAAATGCTTCAAATGCCTAGAAGGAAACCCTTCGCTCTGAAAAGAAAATCAAACCGAACACATGCAGGAAAGGTTCCATTACTGAGGGATTTTTGCGTTACAAAGATTACCCAATTACCAAGAAGAAAAGAGAAGACAAAAAGAAGGAGAAAAATAACTTTCTCCTTGGAGACCATTTGGAATAAAAGTGTCTGCAGAGAGTAACAGTGCTAGCTGAAGCCCTTTGTTTCCTTAGTTTAATATTTAGTTTGTTCAAACTCTTCCAGCTCAGGCATTCACTTGGAGGCCGGAAGTGATCTGAAACAGTTCTTACTAATGAAATAGAAAACTCAATTAAGTCAAGTCATTGCCATTTTTCCAATTTAATTTAAACATATTAATAATATACTAACCAAATACCTGCTGGAATTCCACAGGGATTTTCATTCCCTCGTCTGCTTTCAAAAAACAGCCTGCAGTCAGCTTTTACATAGGGAAATTACTTCGTACATTTTCATAGCCTTCCACAATTTTTGGCTTTAATGCCAGGTGAAGCTGCTAATTATATTTTGGTGTCTCTCCCCACACAGACCCTTCCTGCCACAGATAGTGGGAAACGAATACTAGAAGCTCAGCTCGGAGAGCTGCCGTTCTTGACTCGCCCAGAGCCCACAGACTTGAGAGGAGAAATGATGAGAAGAGAAGGTCATGGAGGTGATTTGACCCCTTCCCTTACACATAAATCCCTCCCTGCCTGGGCAACCCATAAGGGGTGGCAGCAGAGCTCACCACAGGGATTTCTAAAGGATCTACTGCCCCATGAGACCAAAGGGGGGCAACTGAACCCCCATCTGCAATGCCCAACACCAGGGACACAGAGTGAGATCAAGAAGAGTCAGGTGTCCTGTCCAACTGGGAGAGGAGGCAGCAAAAGTTAAGAAGGCACCCAATGCTTCTGGCTTGTCACATCCCTGGGCCTTCCTTCCTGGAGATACGGAGCCTTTTCCCCTGGACAATTACTAATTGGTGGGATTTTTGGATGAGCCCCAAGGTTTTAAATACAACATGGACTAGCAAAATGTTTACAGCTGAAAATGAAATAAATCAATAATCCCACAAACCCAAATTTAAATTTCCTGGAGAAAATGGGCAATTCAAACACTGTAACATGAAATTGTTATCATTATTTACATTTACTGAGCACCTATTATGGGCAGAACACTGTAAAGGACAATCGGAAGCAAACGGACAGAATATGAGAGGCGTAACGTAAGGTGTTGACCGTGACAGGAGGTTAGGGGGACAAAGTTTAGGAGGGAGGATGAGGAGATCAATTTTGCCCACAAGACATTTATGTAGCAATGCCTTGTAGGCAAGAGGAAGTGCAAAATATTAAGGCAAGATCCAGGCTGGCAACGTTGATTTGGAAGTCATATGCCCAGAGGTGGTAGCCATGTGTGCAAATGAGCTCAAGAGAATGTGTGTAATCATTATAATTATGGTATTTGTATGGTGCTATGTGTCAAGCACTGTTCTAGGCACTGTGGTAGACACAAATTAATCAGGTCAGACAGGTCCTTGTCCCCCAAGGGGCTCATAGTCTAAGTGGGAATGTAGAAAGAGAGGAGTAGGGTACTCGGAATGGAGACCCTTGGGGGAAACCCACAGTAAAAGGAGGAGGAAGTATCAGCAAAAGTGACTAAGAAGCAGTCAAGAGAGAGAAAGAGAACCTGGATAGTACTGGATCAGTGAAGCAAAGACTGGAGAGAGTGTCTAGGTAAAGGAAGTGATCAACAGCACTGAAGACAGACAAGCAGTCAAGAAACAATACAACAGAGTTGACGGCATTAACCTTGGCAAAAAGGTCATCATTGGAGAACTAGGGAAAGCCAACATGCGTATTCTGAAAGGGGTGAAAGCCAGATTACAGAAGGATGAGAAGAGAGTAGGTAGGGCCGAAGTATACAGGACCCATTTGAGGAGTTTGGACAGCAACAGGAGACTGTAGAGAGGTCAGTAGAAGACTATTTTGAGCATGTTGGAAGGCAGAGAGTACGCTGCCAGAGAATAGGAAGAGGCTGAAAAGAGCAATAAGGAGGAGAGGAGGATGAGAGAAAATGTTTTAGGAGAAGAGATGGGGCCCCAGGTAAATTTATAGGTTAGCTTTTATGAGACGTTGGGGTTCATTTGGGAAAGAAGTGGATGTAGAAGTGGTGGGAGAAGGAAATCACTGAGATGACACGGGCAGTCATTGAAGAAGTGCATGTATGACGGTCTTTTTCTCCTGACCACTTTGCTAAAATAAAGATGGGACACTAGGAATGTGAGTTTGGGAGCTAATGAATGTGGTATAGCAGCACTGTAGAGAGGATGAAAGGGCAGAGTTATAGCAAGAGAGGATGGTTTCTGGATTTTCTCCAACAACTCTCAGTTGTATGAGGAGTGGTCTAACGGAAAGAGCAAAGGTCTCGGAGTCAGAGGATGTGTGTTCTAACCCTGGCTCTGCTACCTGCCTGCTGTGTGACTTCAGGCAAGCCATTTAACTTCTCTGTGCCTCAGTTCCCTCATCTATAGAATGAGGATTCAGTATCTGTGCTCCCTCCCACTTACCCTATGAGCCTCCTGTGGGACCTGATGATCCTGTACATACTCCAGTGCTTAGTGTAGTGCTTGGCACATAGTAAACATTTATCAAAAACCTCATTATTATGATGATGATGATGAATACAGAAGAGGAGAAAATGAACCATGTGGGTGAGTCAGAGTTGGTAGTTCCAGAGACAGATGGAAAGGGGATAAGAACTGAGTTTAGCAGAGAGCCCAGTGTTGCTCATTATGGGCAAGGAATGATTCTCCCAAGTGCTTAGTACAGTGCTCTGCACATAGTAAGTGCTCAATAAATACCACTCACCGACTGACTGACTGAAGAGGAGGAGCAACAGCATTTGAGTGAACATTTGCTGCAGTACAGAATAGCAGCATGGATGCATCTAGGGAGGAAGGGGTTGTTAGGAAGTGCAGGAGAAGCAGAATGGCTAGAGCTAGGGAGAGAGGGGGCTAGGGACTGGAGGTCCTCTAAGATAATAATAATAATAATAATAATAATAATAATAATATAATGGCATTTATTAAGCGCTTACTATGTGCAAAGCACTGTTCTAAGTGCTGGGGAGGTTACAAGGTGATCAGGTTGTCCCATGGGGGCTCACAGTCTTAATCCCCCTCCCCCCACTCCCCCGCCCCACCTCCTTCCCCTCCCCACAGCACCTGTACACACCTGTATATATGTTTGTACGGATTTATTACTCTATTTATTTGATTTGTACATATTTTTTCTATTTATTTTACTCTGTTAATATGTCCTGCTTTGTTGTCTGTCTCCCCCTTCTAGACTGTGAGCCCGCAGTTGGGTAGGGACCGCCTCTACTTGTCTCCGACTTGTACTTCCCAAGCGCCCAGTCCAGTGCTCTGCACACAGTAAGAGCTCAATAAATATGACAATGAATGAATGACTGAATGAATCCCCATTTCACAGATGAGGTCACTGAGGCCCAGAGAAGTGAAGCGACTTGCCCAAAGTCACAGAGGCAGTTTTGGGGATGATGATGATGGCATTTATTAAGCGCTTATTATGTGCAAAGCACTGTTCTAAGCACTGGGGATGTTACAAGGTGATCAGGTTGTCCCCTGGGGCTCACAGTCTTAATCCCCATTTTACAGATGAGGACACTGAGGCACAGAGAAGTTAAGTGACTTGCCCAAAGTCAAACAGCTGACAGTTGGCAGAGCCGGGATTTGAACCCCTGATCTCTGACTTCAAAGACCGGGCTCTTTCCACTGAGCCATGCTGCTGCTTCCCTTGGGGAGGTAAGGGGGTGTTGGTGAAGTGGCTGGTTAGGAGATGAAATATCAAGCAACACTGACAATGATCATGGTTTAGTGGAAAGAGCATGGGCCTGGGAGTCAGAAGGATGTGGGCTCTAGTCCCGGCTCCACCACCTGTCTGCTAGGTGACCTGGGGCACGTCACTTCATTTTTCTGGGCCTCCGTTACCTCATCTGTAAAACGGGTGTTAAGAGTTTGAGCCCCATGTGAGACAGGGACAGTGTCCTACTTGATTAACTTGTATGTATCTTAGCACTTAGAACAGTGCTTGGTGCATAGTAAGTGCTTAATAAATACCATAATTGCTATTATTATTTTTAGCTGTTTTTCCCTAGATCAGTCAACTGGGATTTCCTTTTCCCTTGGTGCAAATCCTTCCCACTCAGGAGGAACCTAATTTTCTAATTATTAACTCTGCTTCTAATTGTATTTAAAAGGTATAGGGGTATGGACCACTATGAAGTACAATGGGATATACACTGAGTTTGAAGCTTTAAGTCTGGTCCCTACCTAGAGGGCACAGCCTAACTTGTACAGAGCCCCCTGAGAAGAAGTGGGCAGCTGAATGCAAGTTCCCATTAAAGGGTTTAGAACAACAAGACCGAGCAGTGTTCGCTGATGACAGAGAAATTCTGAACAATCCCTCCAGATGGAAACGGCTGAACCTAATCCTCACAAGCAGGTGATTCAGCTCGTTCACTGAGCTGGAGCTCAGGAAAGGTCAGGGATTTATATGAAATTTCTGTATCCTTCTGATCACCAGAAATAATCTCTCATTAAATATCTACGAGGCTCACATTATTCTCTAATTTGACTTGTGATGAGGTGCTGCGGGAGTGATGGCTTCGACCCTCTCTCCTGGCAAATACCTAGCCTTATCTCCTCAGCCTCACACTCAGCTCCATGCAGGTTTTGACACAGCAGACAGATTGGTCAGCTGTTGTAAAAGCCCAGTGTCCAAGTGGCTGCATTTGGGTCATGCTAAGTGCTTCTAAATGTTCCTTACTTTTACCTCTCTCCTCCCACAAGTCAGAATTTACTTATATTAATGTCTGTCTCCCTTCTAGACTGAGAGCTCATTGTGGGCAAGGAATGTGTCTGTTTTTCATCATATTGGACTCTCCTCGGCAGGTGGTAAGCACTCAATAAATGACTCAATGAATGAAAATGGCTACCACCCCCTCCCTTTCCTAATTTTGTGTGAGGATCCTCCACACAGTGATGAGTTTGTGGGGGTGAGATGTTGGGGGGTGGTGGCCAGGTCATGCTCTTACGGGCTAGGTACTACCCACCCCTGGATGCCAGCTCTTCAAGTGATTACCAAGTACCTGGCTGATCGAGTAGTGCAAGAAAGCCCTGTGGCAGAGAGGATGGCAGAAGGACATATATCCTGCCTCTTCACTCTCTTTCACAAATTAATCGGTCAACAAAATGTATCGAGTGCCTATTGTTCCAGATCACGGTACTAGATGTCAGAGAGGAAGGAGATGAGGAGAAGGGTTGGGTGGGGCTAGGATTTCCAAGAACCTGAGCCTTATGAAAAAGAGAAAGGTGACATTTCATGAGCACACAACAGACTGCTGATCATCAGGGCCCAGGGACTTCTGGTAGTCCGGGCAACCAGCACTCCTGAGACCAGGACCCTGACTCAAATGAAATAATCAGGGTCCACTTCCCTGACCCTTCCACCCATTTCAGGGCAGACCACACACTTGACCTCATGTCCACACCCACTCTCTTCCAATAATATTATTCGCTGTCAGCTCTGCCCTCACCTCTCCCTACTATCTACAAAGAATTGGCTGCTGACAAATCACTGGTGTTTCAGTGCCAGATACATTTTTCAAAAATGTCCAAATCTCCATCAAAACCCTAAATTTAATCATTGAGAAAAATCAATCTCTGATCAACAGGGCAGCCAACTTCAGAGAAGAGTTGGGGCTACAGTTTATAAATTCAGGAGTTGGTTTATGTGAATACTGGGGTATCAATTCATGTTTGAGGACTGGCTGTCTACCAAACTATTTGATACTTGGATTTTTGACAGGTCAAAATAGTATTAATAGACTCATACTCAGCACCATTTTCCCCCACAACCCAATGACAGGAAGCCACACACATCTTGGGAAAGGCTTAGTATGTCATTTCCACAAAATCCCTTAACTTTAGGGTCTGACCTTAATAGCAACCAAGAGGAAGAAGTTGATCAGGCCCATATCACCTTTTGCCATGTCGCAGGAAAGCCCCCACTATAGCCCAGGCAGTCAAGGAGTAAGAATAATAATAATAATGGCATTTATTAAGTGCTTACTATGTGCAAAGCACTGTTCTAAGTGCTGGGGAGGTTACAAGGTGATCAGATTGTCCCACGGAGGGCTCACAGTCTTAATCCCCATTTTACAGATGAGATAACTGAGGCTCAGAGAAGTTAAGTGACTTGCCCAAAGTCACACAGCTGACAAGTGGCGGAGTCAGAATTTGAACCCATGACCTCTGACTCCAATCAATCAATCAATCATATTTATTGAGCACTTACTGTGTGAAGAGCACTGTACTAAGCGCTTGGGAAGTACAAGGTGGCAACATACAGAGACAGTCCCTACCCAACAGTGGGCTCCAAAGCCCGGGCTCTTTCCACTGAGCCACGCTGCTTCTCAAAAGGGAAAACGGGACACCTTGGTTCTGCAGCTTGGGAGGGGGAGGATGGTGCTGTGGATAGACCATGGGCCTGGAAGTCAGGGTTCTAATCCCAGCTCTGCCATTTGTCTGTGTGACCTTAGGCAAGTCACTTCACTTCTCTGGGCCTCAGTTACCTCATATGTAAAATAAGGACTGAAACTGTGAGCCCCAGGTAGTGTCCACTCCAGCACTCAGTATCATGCCTGGTACATAGTAAGTGCTTAACAAATACTGCAATTATTATTAATTATTACTACTGGGTTCTCTTTTAAAGCAACCTCCTCCAAACTGCAGGAATCAGGAAGACACGCCACCTAATAGGAAGATCAAAGCTGGGCCACATGTTAGCAGGGAGAACCACAGGGGGGAAGGGAGGGGAAAAATTATTATTCTAGGCACAAGGGGCTACAAGGAAGAAAACTTTTGCTCTAGAAATACTGCTTGGCTCAGGGCACTCAGTTTCTTCCTCCTGAAGAGAGAGCGAGACAATTGGTTTCTGGGGAGATGGTGACCAGTAAACCAATAAATCATCACCTGGCTAGTTCCTTTCCTGAGATTCTGAGGTTAGGTGGTTCTGCCCAAACCTAGAGCCTGCCCATACTCCTCTGGAGGTACAGACCAGGCCCTAGGTAAACAAGGAGTACTGCTTCATGCTGGCCACCCTTGACCTCCCGAGGGTATCTGGATCTTTGTTTTCCAGGCTGATAGTTTGGTTTGGCTTATGACTCAGCAGACCCACAGCAACTTAATTGTGCCCCCGGCTGAGGGAAGAGGCCCGCAGAATCAACTAAGGCTGCCAGCGATCCACTGTCTGTGGTCAAATACTCCTGCAGGAGCCCTCAGGACTGGTCAAGTTCACCCCAAATCCTTTTATCCAAGTCAGGATATAGAAAACAGCTGAAATGTTTTCACTTGGCAATTTCTGGTTTCCAATTTGGCAGCAGATATTCCCCGATGGGGGAAGGAATCTGGATTTAAGGGATTTTCAATCTTCCAAAGGGGCAGAAGATATGCCTAGATGAGGGATGGTAGGGAAGAGAGGGGATTTAAAGGCAGAGGTGGTAGGAGATTAGTAAAGCTAGGGAATTCTCAGGGCATAATGTAGATGAAGCAAAGGCAATGACTTGTTCAGTCCTGTCTTGAATATGAGTTCTTTGAGGGCAGGGAGTGTCACCTAAAAATCACTTTATTTCTCAAAAACACCTAGCACAGCACCTTGCTTCTGAGGGTGCTTCTGAAGGTGTATTGAGAAGCAGTGTGGCCTGATGGAAAGAGCATAGGCCTGGGAGTCATAGGACTTGGGTTCTAATCCATGTTTCTCCTCTTTTCAGCTGTGCGAACTTGGGCAAGTCACTTCACTTCTCTGTGCCTAAATTAGCTTATATGTAAAATGGGGATTAAGACTGAGAGCCTTCTGTTGGACATGGACTCTCTCCAACTTGATTATCTTGTATCTACCCTAGTGCTTAGCACATGCCTGGCACACAGTAATAAATACATAATAAATATCAAAAAAAAAGGTTGGGGAATGGAGTCCTGTGGAGTGAGACAGGGAGGCATGAGGTTAGTCTCCTCCACTCTAAAATCTTAGCTCCCCTCCAGACTGTAAACTTGCTATGGGCAGGGAACATGTCTACCCACTCTGTTATATTTTACTCTCCCAAGTGCTTAATACAGTGCTCCACACCACAGTAAGCATTATCCTTGGTGCTTCCCAACCAGAAGTTTGAACTTGGAGCTGAGGGGAACCAAACTCCTGAGCAGACTCTTTTTCATCCCTCTGCCTGAACTGCACCCTGGGCCTTCCTCCCCACCCATTGTAGCTGGACTCATTCACCACTCTCCTCAGCCCATTTGGGAACGATAAATCAGGGGGTCAGGGGTGCAGCCAACAGGACAGCTTCATGGTGGCTCACCGGGAATCCTACTCTTCAGATCACACCATGCTACTCGGACCCTAGCCGCTGCCTTACACGTCTCTTGCCTGCCTTGGGGCCTCCTGGGCTTCCTACCTGTCAGTGTTGTGTGTTTAATGTGCAAAGTGGGTTTAAAATATTAACCCATTGGATTGGCTGCAGTCTTTGAAATTGCCTCTACTGAGACGGATTTTGTTTTTCCTTGGGGATGTCACGGACACCTTTACCATTGCCTGCTTCTTTGCATCTGCAGACCTCTTGTCTGCCCTTCCAGCTGGTAGGCCTTGCCAGCTGTGTGACTTTGGGCAAGTCACTTAACTTCTCTGGGGCTCAGTTACCTCATCTGTAAAATGGGAATTACGACTGTGAGCCCCCCGTGGGACAACCTGATCACCTTGTAACCTCCCCAGCACTTAGAACAGTGCTTTGCACATAGTAAGAGCTTAATAAATGCCGTTATTATTATTAGGCCTTGACGGGAAGTTCCTGGGGCAGTAATAATGCCTGGTCTCTCCATAGCATCACTCCCCAGCAGCTCCTAGAACTCTGCAGAGAGCAGCATTAGTGTTTTTTTGGTCTAGGAGTCATCTCTGCATCCATCCTCATGAGAAGTGAGGATGAGGTGACTGAATCCCTGTCTTGCAGCATGAAAATTGCACTGTCCAGGAAATCAAAATGACTTGACTAATATCACATGATATGCCAATGGCTGAGTTCAATCAGTTAATCTTATTTAGACTCACAGTCTAAAGGGGAGGAAGCACAGAAATTGACTCCCCTTTTTACAGATGAGGAAACTGGGGCACAGAGAAGTTGTGACTTCTCCAAGGTCACAGTTGGATAGTGGCAGAGCCAGAATTATAACCCCAGGCCCATGTGCTCTCTCCACTGGGCCACACTGTTTCCCTTGGGAAGACAAATATGCTCAATTTCCAAACTCCCCACTTATTCATTCTGGACTATACACTGTACAGACCTAGCTCAGTCAGCAGGGATAAATAAAATGCAGGGCTCTCCACTAGGCTGGGTTCAATTCCAACTCACCCCATGCCGCTTGCAGGGGCTCTTCCACAAACCTGAATCCATCCAATGAGCTTGCACCAAATGATGCCCAGATTTTTTTAAGACAAAAAAGGAACCACCTCTCCAATAGCTTCCAGCAAGTCAAGGGAAAAGCCACCCCTTCCCAAAGTTTCCCACTCCCAGACAGGTTTGTCCTGTTCTGGTGCTTTTGTCTGTTCACTTTTCATCAGTTCGAATCCAAAGAAGCTGCCTCTGGAATATAAGGAATTCATGAGCTTCTGGATGTTTGCAAAAAAAACAAAAACCTTAACAAAATTCCTGAATAGAGTGGAAGTGACAAAGAGGAGCTGCCCTGCCTCGCTTGCTGTTGCTGGGACTAAAGCAAACAGCTCAGGGCCAGAAATGGTTTGGTCATCTAATGACATGGGCGCCATCTCACAATCAACACCGGGGGCATGTTCTCACTACAGAAATGTAATCGATTTTTCAATGTGATTTGTTCTTTTCAGTCTCGCCTCCCCCGCTTATCCTGAATGGAATTGATTTCGGCACCATTAAAAGGCATGGACACCACCCACACTTAATCAAATACAAGGGTCATTTGGGAAATGGGCTTTCCGATTTCTAACACACCTAGATTAAGGACTCCCATCACCAGCCTCTAATTGGGTAAAGTTTGAGAGCACAGGCTACTTCTCTCTCCTGAGCTTTTTCTCTGCAACTCCTGCTCGATCTTCCCCCCCACCTCCCAGAACCCAACTGAATCACTGGGCACCGACCGATGGATTCTGAGGGTGCCCTGGCTTGAAAACCTTCCCAGTTGTGACCATTTTTTTGCCGGTACACAGGGCAGTGAAAAAGTCAGAAGATATGGAAGAAACCTGGATCGCTCTTTGCCAGCAGAGGTGCCTAGGATGACCATGCCAGTAACGGTGGGAATGGTGGTGATGTGACATGGGCAGGACTCCAGTCACCCTACTATCCATTGATGCCAACTGCTATGGGGCAAAGACCCAGAACCCCAAAGCGGGGGAAACCACAAAAATATAAAATTGCAACAGATTTAAGGTTGTGAGTCACCTAACATCTTCCCCCATCTGCAAGCTGCAAAGCACCTAGCCCATCACAACTCTTTCCCCACCACCAGACAGAAAGGAACTAGGGCAGGAGGGAACAGTAAACAGAGGTTGAGCTAGTGCCAAGGGAAGCAAAGGAAATGGATTATAATGAATGGCTCAGGGGCTACAGGGGGTGAGTGGGAAAAGGAACCAGCCATTGAAGCCAGCCAGGAAGGATGGTCTCCCAGTCAGTAAGGTGTTGGCAGGAAAGAAAGAGAAGCATCCAAGGTCCTAGGCATGGAATAGGGTGTTTGTGCGGGAGAGGGGAGAGGAGGTTTAATAAGACTCACCTCAGTCTCCTGAATGACCTTAAATATTTGGCTAAGGGGCCAAGGGGAACTGAAGGGTCTGGCACACTGCCTAAAAACCCAAGTGGCCTAATCAGGACCATCTGCCTCTTGCACGGGATGGCAAATGCCTCAAGAATGAGTTTCACTGCAAACAGTCTTGGGCCCCCATAAGTTTCTCTTCAAACTGAAGGTCTTTCTGACATGGGAGGGAGGGGAGATTTGGAGATCTTTTCCTCATCTCTCCTCCCTGCCCAGATCCCATGCAGATACCTTTGCCCTTTACATATGGAGAGTCTCTGGCTCCCAGCCTTTGGAATGATCAAAATAGATCCTGGCCAGAGGCAATTACCTCATTTCATCAAGTGGCCTCCCTCATGCTTGGGCTATGCGCATCTGGGAGGAGTCCTGAAACTTCTGCAGGGGTGCATTTAGATTAAATGCAATTGAAATACTTTATCTGATGGGGGTGAAGATAGGGAAACTGCCCCCTCCCAGTACCACCAGCTCCTTTTGACAGGTTTCAGCTGCATAGGAGATGGCCATATTCTCCATATCCATATCTGTCTCCAGCCCAAACAGAGCTACAAGGGTACAAACCTTGCATTGTTCAGGAAAAGGTACCAGGATGCAGCTGGTGGTCATTTTACTCGCATAAAGCATCATCAGAGAAGCAAGGAGGGAATGTGGCACAGGGGCTCTGTTGGGTTAAATAATAATAATAATTATGGTATTGGTTAAGCACTTACTATGTGCCAAACACTGTACTAAGTGCAGGGGTAAATGCAAGTTAAGCAGGTTGGACACTGTCCCCGTACCACACTGGACTCACATCTTAATCCCCATTTTACAGATGAGGTAACTGAGGCACAGAGAAGTGAAATTACTTGCCCAAGGTCATAGAGCAGACATGTGGCAGAGTCAGGATTAGAACCCAGGTCCTCCTCTTAGGCATGTGCTCTATCCACTATGCCAGGCTACTGAACATCCAGGGGGCCATCCTCCTCAGGACTCCTGAGCAAAGGCAAGCCTTGCTGGAGGTTGGGAGGTAGGGGAGGAGGAAGGAAGGCATGTGACAGTCCAACCACCGCTGTCCAGACGCCTTGATGGTTGGAATCTCCCTGGCCGTAAAGCTCCACCTTCAGAAAATCAAACTCCTGAGTCTTGTCCTCAGGAACGATTCCATAAACTGAAAACTGCAGGATGCACAATCACAGATTCGGTTGGGGAGGTCTCCAGCTCCAGACACGCAAGGCAACAACAGCTTGGCTTCTCACTTGGGGTGTTACCTCTCTTTCGCTTAAACATACTTCAAGAGCATCACAGACTGCAAGGACTGTGATGAGCTTGCTCCTCAGAAGCCAGACAGAGTCAGCCACAGGTTTGAGCTAGACTTACACAACTCACATCATTTGTGGCTCTATTAATAATAATAATAATGATTATAGTACTTTTTAAGCACTTAGTATGTGCCACGGACTGTTCTAAGCACTGGGGTAGATGCAAGTTAAGCAGGTTGGACAGCCTGCCTGTCCCAAGTGGGGCTCACAGTCTTAATTCACATTTCACAGATGAGGTGCCTGAGGACCAGATAAGTGAAATGACTTGCCCAAAGTCACAGTAGTCATGTGGCATAGCCGGAATTAGAACCCAGGTCCTTCTGACTCCCGGGCCTGTGCTCTATCCACCAAACTGCATTGCTTCTCATAATACAAATGATACCAACAGCCTTGGAACAGGAGGGGGAAAATGGGGAACACATCGACAAAAAGGGGAGGGGAAAGTTTTCGGAGAAGGAGAAAGCCATATATGCCCTTTAACAGCTGCACCTCTGGCTGGGGAGCATGGAAATCAACCTATCAATGGTATTTATTGAGCGCTATGTGTAGAGCACTGCACTAAATGCTTGGGAGAGTACAATAAAACAGAATTAGCAGACAGGTTCCCTGCCCAACAAGCTTAAGGTCTAGATGGGGGAAAGCAGGAGGTGACAGATCACAGGCTCAGCTGACACGATCCTGTGAGTCACAGGAGAGTGGTTTAGGAAAGGCCAGGATGAAATGCCCATTAATGCCTCTGATCCTTCTCAAGTTCGAAATGGGGAAATATTCTATTTATAAACCACACACCAGCGGGAACCTGGCAGCAACCAGACTAAGATCCCAGAGGGAAAGTTGTCGTGTCCTGGTTACCAGCAGCTTCACCCTCTCCAACTCCTCTCCCCACAAACTGGTGGGGTGTGAATTTTAAAGCGGCCAGGGGCTTATATGAAAGACTGAATGGGACTAAATAGGAAAACAAAAACAAAAAAAACCCAAAACAAAACAAAAGAAAACCCGAACTGTTTGGTCTTTTGCAATTTCTTTGTGTCAGTCCCAAGACCAGCTGGGTCTTTGGGAATGCCTGAAAATTGGGCCCACCTCTTTCAAAATGCTCTCACACTATTCTTTGTCTCTGGAAACCAACATTTTTCTCTTTGACATGTTACAGGGGACTCTGAGGCTGGAAAATCAATGGGTTGTCCCAAGTTTTAATGGATTGGCACACTTCCGTATTTTCACACCCATCTTAATCTCTCACCAACCAAAGGCAGAGTCCTGGAGAAACTACTTTAGTGTCCTGAGCCTGGCTGAATTATACCTCTCCCCTCTTCAATCCATACTTCATGCTGCTGCCTGGATTGTCTTTGTCCAGAAACGCTCTGGGCATGTTACTCCCCTCCTCAAAAATCTCCAGTGGCTACCAATCAATCTGCACATCAGGCAGAAACTCCTCACCCTCGGCTTCAAGGCTCTCCATCACCTCGCCCCCTCCTACCTCACCTCCCTTCTCTCCTTCTACAGCCCACCCCGCACCCTCCGCTCCTCTGCTGCTAATCTCCTCACCGTGCCTCATTCTCACCTGTCCTGCCGTCTACCCCCGGCCCACATCATCCCCCTGGCCTGGAATGCCCTCCCTCCCAACATCCGCCAAGCTAGCTCTCTTCCTCCCTTCAAGGCCCTACTGAGAGCTCACCTCCTCCAGGAGGCCTTCCCAGACTGAGCCCCTTCCTTCCTCTCCCCCTCGTCCCCCTCTCCATCCCCCCATCTTACCTCCTTCCCTTCCGCACAGCACCTGTATATATGTATATATGTTTGTACATATTTATTACTCTATTTATTTATCTTACTTGTACATATCTATTCTATTTATTTTATTTTGTAACATGTTTGGTTTTGTTCTCTGTCTCCCCCTTCTAGACTGTGAGCCTGCTGTTGGGTAGGGACTGTCTCTATGTGTTGCCGACTTGTACTTCCCAAGCGCTTAGTACAGTGCTCTGCACACAGTAAGCGCTCAATAAATACGATTGATTGATTGATTGATACCTCTGGAGAAGAAGAGCAGGAGGAGGGGGAGGAGGAAAAATAGGAGAAGAAGGAATGTATGCTCCAGAAATACTCATTGAGCAACTTTCATTTTGTTACCTAGCTCCTATAAAAGAGGGCAATAGGTGAGGTATCGGGCCTGGACCTGGTCTTCTGGAAGCAACTCCTGAGCTCCAGTGCCAGGACTGCCAGCTGGGCAAGAAGGGAAATGGAAGTGCCAGCAACTCTTCCTTGAAGTGCAGAGGCTCACTGACAAGGAGTTTGGCCTAGTGGAAAGAGCCTGGGAGTCTGAGGACCTGGGACCTAACCCCAGCTAGGCCAAATGCTTGCTGTATGACCTTGGGAAAGTCACTTTACTTCTCTGTGCCTCATTGCTTCTGTGCTCCCTCTTACTTAGACTGTGAGCCCCATGTGCAACAGGGACCATGTCTACCCTAATTCTCTTGTATCTATGCCAGCACTTAATAGATACCATTCAAACCCCCCACAAAAACACACACACACAGAAAGGCAGCAAAGGTGCCCTGGAGAGGTGATTTTCCCAGATGATAGGGATGGTAGGTTGGAAGTCCTTTTCTAGCAGCCAATGGCGGTGGTCAAAATATCCAGAGCCAGAAAAGCATCTCTATCCAGCCCAGAAACCCTCCCTTGCCCAATACCTGATGGTCATTTCTTTCACTTCCATTAGCTGGTGTGGACAGGGAATGTGTCTACCAACTCTGTTGTACTATCTCAAGCACTTAGTACAGTGCTCTGTACACAGCAAGTGCTCAAACACCATTGATGATGATGACACTTACCCCAATGCCCTTCACTGAAGTAGTTTGCTCTGCTTTAAGAAGTTGGGGTAACTGTGTGATAGCAGCAGAACGCTCAACACCAGACCTACCACGGGATGCTCCTTCCTCCTCCTCCCATGATTCTCTCTATCTGAGTTTCATCCCCATGCCCCAAGATGTGGTAGGGGAAGGGGACAGAAGTCTGCTCCCATGTCCTGCAGTATTATCCTGGCCATAGCAACCTCTTCCTGGCATTTCAAAATATCCTGGAGGGGGCTGGGGGGAAGCCCAGACTAAGAATAATAATGGTATTTGCTTACCACTTACTATGTGCCAGGCCCTGTACTAAGCACTGGGGTGGATATAAGCAAATCAGATGCGACACAATCCCTGTTGAACATGGGACTCACAGTCTTAGTTCCCATTCTACAAATGAGGCAGCCCGGGCATGGAAAAGTGAATTGATTAGCCCAAGGTCACACAGCAAACAAGTGGTGCAGCCAGGATTAGAACCCAGGTCCTTCTGACTCCCAGACCAGTGCTCTTTCCACTAGGCCACGCTGCTGCATGTGTTTAGCCCAGCACGATACACAGCATCGCCGCCCCAAGGGGCCCTGAGGAAGGCTCTGCAGCCACCCCAGATTCTGGCTTTCTCCTGCAGCCTGGGGAGGTTGAGGCCCGCGGGTGAAGGAGGCTCTCATCTTGGCTCCGCCACGAACCTGAGCTCCTCTCTCACAGGGGTGTTAAGAAAACTGACGACAGCAAAGTATTTTATGTCTCCTAGCATCTCACAATCACAAAGAATGATTTCTAAATGCCTTGGTTCGTGATCAAATACCAATGGAGAAAGAATTAGTCAAAATCCAAGTAGGTTGTTTTTGTTCACAATGAAAGCATATAGCACTTAGACTGTGAGCCCGTTGTTGGGTAGGGATTGTCTTTGTTGCTGAATTGTACTTTCCAAGTGCTTAGTACAGTGCTCTGCACACAGTAAGCGCTCAATAAATACAACTGAATGAATACATGAATGAATGGAACAGGGCCTGTGTCCAACCTGATGAATTTTCATCCTGCTTCACATACAGTAAGTGCTTAACAAATACCATGATTATTATCAATTACAAAGGTTTTAGCCTTCCCTGATTTGATGGAAGGTAGTTTCAGTCTCTCCAAACTCAATCTGCTCCTTGCCCTTCCCCAACATATCATAAATAGACACTGAACTAGCACGTGTCTTATAGGTCTCTGTGACCTACATACGTACGTACCTCTGGGGAAGGGACTGCGTCTTCCTTTAACAACAATGATAATTCATTCATTCATTCAATCATATTTAATGAGTGCTTACTGTGGGCAGAGCACTGTATTAAGCGCTTGGAAAGTACAAATCGGCAACAATTTGGTATTAGTTAAGAGCTTACTATGTGCCAGGCACTGTTCTGATACTGCACCCTCCACTAGTACAGTACTGACCCAGTACCAGGCACCCTCTAAAAACTCAATAACTGTTAACTGAATAAAGAAGAGGAAGCCCATTCTGGAAATGAAGTCTCTTCCTGACGCCTTTTCTTTCTGGAACCAGAAATCCTGAGCCCAGATGCCCATCAAGCACTGGTATTCATTGAGCACTTATGGTGTGCAGAGCACTGTACTAAAGCATTTGGGAGAGTCCAGTACAGTTAGTAGACACGATTCCTCCCCACAAGGAGCTTACCATTTAGAAGGGGAGACAGACATTTCTATAAATCAGTTAGGACTATGTACATAAGTGCTGAGGGTGAGGTGAATATCAAGTGCTTAAAGGGTTCAGATTCAAGTTACAGCCTGCTTCTTGTTTCAGACATCCGATCCCTGAGCCAGACGGATGCGAGCATGGATCCAACAGAAAGTGACCTAGGATTTACTTCCGAGGACACTGCCCCATTTTGTTATTGCTTTATGGGCTGCTGCCACCATGCAGAGATAGTTCTATGGGCTGCTGAACCTAGCAACTGCAAGGGCAACTATGAACGTGTGGCAGAATCCTTTCAAGTATTTCTTAAGCACTCATTTGTGCGCAAGCACTGGGCTAAGCATTGGGGCAGGCATAACATAATCATATCGGGCACCCTCCCTGTCCCATATAGGACCAACCCCAGGAAATGAGCTCTGAGCCACTTTCCATTCACTCCGGGCTCCTTTCTAGTTTGGCAACCCTCCGGCCACTACATTATGAATGGGGGTAGTTAGGGGTCATTGAATCCTGACGAAACGAATGGGCTTTGTGCCAGACAGGCCCCAGAATTTAAGAAGGAACCGTGGCAGCCCAGACAAGGCTCTACTTCTTTGTTTCTCCCATTCCCAATTAGTTCAGGAAGCAATGGCACTAACATTGGAAAGGGCTGAAATTCACAGTGGACCGTTCTAAACTAGATCCTAACATGAATGAGGTGGCAGGCCTAGGGCAAAGTGACATATTTCTTTGACTATAATCCAATTAACCTATAGGATTCTAGTTAATGCCTGCAAATGAGGACAGTTGTGCCATGAAGCCAGGAATCAGGGATCATCATCATCATTATTATTATTATGGTACTTGTTAAGCACTTATAATGCACCAATTACTGTTCCAAGTGCTGGGATAGATGCAAGTTAATCAGGTTGGGCACAGTCCCTGTCCCACATGGGGCTCACACTCTTTATCCCCATTTTACAGATGAGGTAACTGAGGTACAGAGAAGTTAACTGATTTGCCCAAGTTCCCACAGCAGACATGTGGCAGAGTCAGAATAAGAACCCAGGTCCTTCTGACTCCCAGGCCTGTGCTCTGTTTGCTAAACCATGCTTCTTGACTCTGCCTGAATCTCTGCAAAAGCTAACAAACTGCAGTGGGGTCCATGGAGTGCTACTGCTGATGGGGGTCGCTACTGGAAACAAGCTTATGTCTTTGAAAATGGAATCAAGATCAGTGGTGTCTTGCCTTAGGCCTGGAAGGGACTCTCGATCTCAAGCTTGCCCTGTCTGAATCCTCCTAGACTAACCCTATCCTCTTCACCAAATCGTTTAGCTGTTGGTCTGCTGTGTGACTTTGGGTAAGTCACAACTTCTCTGGGCCTCAGTTGCTTCATCTGTAAAATGTGGATTAAGTCAGTGAGCACCATGCGGAACATGGACTGTGTCCAACCTGATTAGCTTGTATCTACCCCAGCTCTTAGTACAGTGCTTGAGATAATAAGCATTTAACAAATACCATAGAAAAACTGCTTTTCATGGGGTCTTTAAGAAAGGCCAGTGGCTATTTCTTTGCTTCCTTCCTCTCTCAAAGGAACTTTACAAAATTTAATCAACAACTCCTTTTAGCCTGGAGAAGAAAACCCTACCCCAAGTTACATCTAGGAAAACTGAGACAAGCTTGAAACCGACAGAGGAATATCGTGTTAAGACCAGATTGGTTCCTGGGTGCCCATCCCACTTTTCTCTCCATTTGAGAAAGCACAGATCAGATCGGCAGCAGATTCTAGACCACTGCCATGGGAAGGCATTTTCCCCTGCAGTGTGAAACTCAGGAAGTAATAGAGCAAACCTCCTCCCCATCCCTCACTTGCAAACTGCTGGGTTTCTAACTCATTGCTAGTTCAGGATTGAAGCCCCCCTTCGACAGCAGCATTTCCTGTGTGTGACTGACAGTAGGGGTAACAATGCAAGGGAGGACGAAAGGAGCTTTCTGATGACTGCAATCTCCTTGAGGGTAGGAATTATGCTTGTCCCAAATTCTGTAACCTACCAAGTAAGGGATGACTTTGGATGGGTGGGAAATGCTTTCGTTCAGACATCTGTGGAGTCACAGCTACAGAGTCAGGGGGTTTGCAGTCAGAGCAGGATGGCTTGCTGGATAGAGCATGGGCCTGGGAGTCAGAGGACCTGGTTTCTAATCCTAGTCCTGCCGCTTGCTGTGTGACGTTGGGCAAGTCACTTCACTTCTCTGTGCCTCAATTATCTCATCTGTAAAAGGGGGATTCAGCCTGTGAGCCCCACGTGGGATACAGATTGTGTCCAACCTGATTAGCTTGTATCTACCCCAGCGCTTGGTACAGTGCATGGCACATAGTAAGTGCTTAAATACCATCATTCTTGTGCCAGGTAGTCTATGAGTCTTTAGTTCACGCTGGTTAATAATGATCGTCTCCATAGCTAAAGAAGAGAGAGGATGTTCTATCCTGGGCAGATTGAAAAACCAGCAGCTACGGTGGAGGCCTGAAGATGAGGTCAATTACTCAATGGTATTTATAGAGTGCTCACTGTGCGCAGAACACTGTACTAAGTACCTGGGGAAGTGGAATCCCACAGAGTTGATTGTCATGATCCCTGACCTCAAAATGAGCAAGGTAGGGGCAGGACAGCCTGAAATCTGGAGAGCTCCACTAAAATACTAAAACATACTCATTCCAGGCAGACAACAAAATTTCTGGAAGCTGTGATGAAGCTCTTTCTCTTTCACTCCCAATATCCAAACCCTAAAGAGCTTCTTCCAAAGCACTGCAGAAACAGAAGTCTCATCTTGTCTTATGCAGTTGAGTTGTCTCCGACCCATAGTGCATAGTGACGCCATGGACACATCTCTCCACCTCCATCGGCAATCCTGCTGGTTGTGTATCCATAGTATTTTCTTGGTAAAAACACAGAAGTGGTTTACCACTGCCTCCTTCCGTGCAGTCAACTTGAGTCTCCGCCCTTGACTCTCTCCCATGCCACTGCTGCCCAGCACAGGTTAGTTTTGACTAGTAGCAGATTGCCTTCCACTCACTAGCCGTTGCCCAAGCTAGGAACGGAATGGGTATGCCTCTGTTTGACTCTCCCTCCTGTAGTCATGACAGGTGGAAACTCTCTAGGTGCAACTCTGAGAGGGGAGCAGAAATGGAAGTAGGCAGCAGTAAATCACAGACCACCGCATCATTCAGCTATGGGACTGATGTTTTAGCATTGGCTACGATCTGCAGAAAGATCATAATACCAAGAAGGATAAACAAAAGCAGCACCAGGCACTGTGGGCAACAAATGAACTGGTGCAGTCAGGGCCAGCCCGTACACGTACACAATGCAGAAGAGATTGTCAAGTTCCTAATGGCCTTTTGAGTACCCTTTGCACACACTGACAAAAAACCACTGCCTGCAGATCATCCTCTAACCTGAAGGTGGTATGAAAGATGGAAGGGGATTACAGAACTCATTCCCTGGGCTGGCTCTGAAGTGTTATAAATCTTTGAACTATAAACACATTTTTTCACTGTCATAAAAGAGGAGCATGGCCTAGTGGAAAGAGCACAGGTTTGGATGTCAGGTTACTTGGGTCCTAATCCAGGCTCTGCCAGTTGACTGCAGTGTGACCTTGGGGAAGTCACAATTTCTCTGTGCCTCGATTTTGTAAAATGGGGATTTAATGCCTTTTCTCCCTGTGCTCCACGTGGGACACGGACTGCATCTGATTTGCATCTACCCCAGCATTTAGAACAGTGCTTGACATATAATAAGCACTTAAAAATACAATAATTTTAATAATAATAATAATAATACATCAAGGGTTCCCGGAGTAAATCCTCTCTATTTTCAACATGTACAGTGAGGAGAAGTCTGGTGCTTCGTTTTGTGTCAGTTTTTTTTTTCTTACTGACCTCCAGTGAAGGGCAATAATTATTTGGGTATAAAGTACCTGCAGGCCCGGAATAAGCAACCTAACTCACTTTGGGGAGTGGGAAATGCAGAGGGCAAACACGGGCCCAGAACGTCTTACTGTTCTGGGTGTGCTCACACGTTCCAGTAGAGGTAGCCCATTATGGTAGAGAAAGCCAGAGGCTTTTCAAAGGACATCTGGCCAATTGTCAGTCTCTACACCCTGGGGCTCTGCGTACCTGTGTGTGTGTTCACTCGCATGTACGTGCACCCACGTATGGTGGAGTTAGTTGGGGCCCATTTGGACATTTTTCCAGCCCTTTGTAGAGTCAAAGAGACATACTGGAAGCATCTGATGCTCTCACGCAGTATGTTGCCAATTTGTACTTCCCAAGCACTTAGTACAGTGCTCTGCACACAATAAGCGCTCAATAAATACGATTGATGATGATGATGATGATGAGACATAATACGGCAAGTTCTGGCCCACTCCGTGACCTAATGAGGCACCATTTTTACCCTTTTCCCACCAGCAACCCCAAGCAATAAAGACGTGTCAGACAAATTGTACTCACTTCCTTCACTCTGATTGTCTTTGTTCGAATTGTAGACCTGAAAAATAGAAAGGAAGTCTTTACTGCTTCATCTTTCTAAAGCCAAGTCCCCATATCTTGTTACCAGAGGCGCCCACCCCTCCTCCCTTTTGGAGTCCCCACTTGCATTATGGCACAACCAGCTTGGGGACACAGTTTTGAAATCCCAATTCATGGGCAGAATACAACTCCACTCCGGGGGTGGCAGGGGAGGGGGCAGGAAACCTCTCATGTTGGTCAGCCATCAAAACCAGGATGTGACTCCCTGTCTCCTGGATAGCAGGCAAACCACAGCACATTATGAAGCCCTTGTTTCAGCATGGCATAGTGGAAAGAGCTCAGGCTTGAGAGTCAGAAGGTCATGGATTTTAATTTTGGCTCTGCCACTTGTCTGCTGTGTGAACTTGGGCAAGTTGCTTTGTTTCCTTGGGTCTCAGTTACCTTATCTGTAATACCGGGATTGAAACTGTGAGCTCCACTTGGTACAGGAACCGTGTCCAACCTGACTTGCTTATATCTGCCCCTGCACTTAGTTCAGTGCCTGGCACATTGTAAGTGCTTAATAAATACCAGAGTTATTATTATTTCAATGGGGAATTCAGAGGTGTGGCTCTCTGATGGGCAAAGAGGAAGAAAGTGACTTCTTTCAGCATGAAATTGACAATTCCTGCCACATGAG
The DNA here is from genome assembly GCF_015852505.1 of Tachyglossus aculeatus. Lineage (NCBI taxonomy): Eukaryota > Metazoa > Chordata > Mammalia > Monotremata > Tachyglossidae > Tachyglossus > Tachyglossus aculeatus. The sequence goes on from NC_052101.1 coordinate 43,707,427, forward strand.
TTTGGGGACTGAAAAGCTGGGTCTTCATTAGCAGATACAGTGAAGAAAAACTGCTTAGGGTTTGGGGATTTTTCCCAGCAGCCGTTGGGCCCCTAAGATCCAGGAGGAGGATTTCCAATTTCCGCCTGCAGCTTCAAAAATCTAAACATTGGTACATTTACTCAGGCCTAGGGAATAAAAAAAATGCAAAAGGGAGCTTAAGGTAATTAGCTCTCAGCAATCTCAGAGATCTCAAAAGGGTAGTTGTGGGGGAGGGCTGATTTCTTATTCAATTATTTCCCACCACCTCTGGTCTCAGGCAGACAAGTGCATGGCTGCTTAGGGTGTCTGCCCAAATACCCTCTTCCCCTACGGGTATGGCACGGGCACTAAGACCCAGGCCCACCTCTCGAACGCCCCTCTGTCCGGTAACAGCCTGAGAAGAAGGCTGGTAGAAAAGACTTGGGGTAAATGCCCAAATTGAAGGGATGCTCATGCTCTTTGGCTTTTTCCTCCTTCGAGGTTTGTTGGGCCACAAGAGCCCACCGCTGTGACCAGGGGTCAGTATGTAGGCAAAACTTGGTCTAAGAGCCACATGCTCCCAGGCCCCTGTGTGACTGGCTCCTGAATGGTCAAGTCATTATTCTGGGTCTCATTTGGGCAAATGGGTCAAAGAGAATGAGTTTTGTAATGGAGCTAACCGAGAATGCAAACCAGTCTGACTGAGACTGCAAGGATGAATGGGTGGGCCAGGAGGAAGGGAAAGAGAGAAACCTGCTGCTTTCAACAGTTGGTGAACTTTAGAAATCAATCAATGGTATTTACTGAGGCTTCCTGTGTATAATGGGAACATCTTCCTCTAGGTTTCCTCTCAATTGATCAATGAAATTTATTGAGTGCTTCCTTTGAGCAGAGCACTATACTAAGCACTTGAGAGTACAATACAACAGAATTAGTACAATTTTCCCCACCCTGAAGCTCACTGAGGCCACATCAACAATGCTGCCCATTGAGGGCAGCTACCTCAGACACTTAACTGTTGTCTATGTTGCTGGAAGCCCCCAGGCACCGGTTAGAAATGTGGATAAACTGATGCTGGGAACTCTCAAAAGTAGCCTCCAGCAGGCAGCAGCTATAATCAATCGTGTTTATTGAACACTTACTCTTGCAGGGCACTGTACTAAGGGCTTGGGAGAGTACAACACAACAATATAACAGACACATCCCTCACCTACAGTGAGCTTACAGTCTAGAGGAGGAGACAGACATTAATATAAATAAATAAATTACAGCTACATAAATAAGTGCTGCAGGACTGCTGAGGTGAGTTTTTACAGAGATCCATGAGACATCTTAATACTATTCATTGCAATAATAATGACTGCATTATTCAATAAGCATTATGTGACAAGCACTGTACTAAGTCCTGATCCCTCTAATCTATGAGCTCACTGTGGGAAGGGAATGTGACTACCCACTCTGTTGTATAAGTAGTAGCATGGATAAGTTGAAGGACCGGGAAGTCAGAAGGACCTGGGTTCTAATCCTGGCTCCACCAAATGTCCGCTATATGACCTTGGGCAAGTCACTTAAATTTCTCTGGGCCTCAGTTACCTTACCTGTAAAATGGGGATTAAGAGTGTGAGCCCCATGTGGGACAGGGACTGTGTCCAACCTGATTAACTTGTATGTAGCCCAGCACTTCAAACAGTGTTTGGGACATAATAAGTGCTTAACAAGTACCAAAACTATTAATTATTATTATTACTCTCCCAGGGGTTTAGTACAATGCCCTGAACATAATAAGTGCTCAATAAACACCACTGATGGTGACTGATATAAAATAGTCAGGTCAGATACTGTCCCTGTCCCATAGGAGATTCACAGTAAAGAGGAAGCAGAACACGTATTTAATCTCTCATTTAATTATGAAGAGAAGTTAAATGACTTGCTCAAGGTCACAAAGCAGGCAAGTGCCAGAGCCAGAATTAGAACTCAGGTCCCTTGCCCCTCAGGCCAGTGCTCATTTTAAAAGGCCACGCTGCTTCTCACTGCCTAGTCTCCTGGAAGACAGGGCTTTGGGATTAAGATATACTGCTTATGATCATCATCATTTTAGGTGCTTAGAAGATTTTTTTTCCCCCTCAGAGAAGCAAAAAATGTTTCTGTTATAACAAGTAGTTCTGCAGATATTAGTCAAACACAATGTGATGTGCTAATATCGTTGGTTATCCCTCTAAACCTCCCCTCCCAACACCCATCCTGAGACATCTGCTTCTTTTCACTGGTCAACCCTGGGACCTCTTGTTTCAGTCCACATTGGCCTGGAGAAACACACTAGATTTAATAATCTCCAGACAATAGTCAATAATAATGATAATGGTATTTCTTAGCACTTATTATGTGTCAAGCACTGTACTAAGTACTGGGGTATATAAAAATAGATTGAACAGGCCCTGTCACACATGGGGCTCATAACCTAAGTGAGGAAAACAGATAATGAATCCTCATTTTACAAACGAGGAAACTGAAGAAGAGATTAAGTGACTCACCTAACATCACATAGCAAACAAATGGTGGAGCCAGGATCAGAACCCCAATCAATCAATCATATTGATTAAGGGCCTACTGTGTGCAGAGCACTATACTAAGCACTTGGGAGAGTAAGATAAAACAGAGTTGGTAGACACATTCCTTGATCACAATGAGCTTCCAGTCTTGAGGGTCCTCTGGATCCCAGGCCCGTGCTCTTTCCGCCAGGCCATGCTGCTTCACATCTCTTCCTTCGCTTCCCGCTATCCAACCATACTCTTTTAACCTGCCTCCTCACTCACAAATTTCCTGCAAATTCGATCCTCACCCCCCAGCCATGATCTCCATGCTCTGGACCCATTCCACCTATCACACTCCTGATGACCTCCGCAAACTATTTTCATCAGTAAAATGTACACCATTAGGCACAAAGTTCTTAGTCTCTCCATCACCTCTTCCTCAGGCTACTACCTCCTATTTGCCTTTCTCAATAGGAGGTCTTCCATATGCTTTCTAAATCTACTAGTGTATTTTACCCCACCTGCTTCCCAGTTCCTAAAAGTACTAGCTCCCAATCTCCTTTCTCCCTTACTGCTATCTTCAGTCTTTCATTCTCTGATGGCTACTTTCCGTCTGTCCTTCAACATGCTCAAGTCTCCTCAGCAAGGCTCTGTGTGAGGTCCCCTATTTGTCCTCTCAGAGTACTCAACTGCTCATGTGACTTTGGCTATTACCTCTTTGTGGATGGCTCTCATATTGACCTTTCCAGACATGACCTATAAATCAACCTCCAATCCCGTATCTCTTCTCACCTCCAGGACATCTCCCCTGGGATGTTCCACCGGAACCTCAACTTCTTCAACTGGTCTTAAATGGAATTTCTCATTTTCCTTCCTAAATCAACTGCTCCTTCTCCAAACCTCCCCATCTCTGAGCAGGAGATGGCATTGCCTGAATCAGCCCTTCCTCTCACTCTAGTAACTATACTGGTCCAAGCTTTTGTCAAATCACAGTTAGCTTGGCACACATTTCCACTCCTCAGAGACCTGTAATAGCTTCCAGTGTCCCTCTGCCTCAAGTAAAAGCCCTTCACAATCGCCTTCAAGGGTCTCTACCTACTCTCCCCATCTTATATAGCGACATTCTTTCCTACTACTCCCCAGCTCAAACTTTATGTTCCTTCCAAACTCAACATCTCACTGTATTGCACCCTCAACTCTCCAGCCCCCATTTACCCCTTAGGTTCTTGCTTTTCCCCTGGCCCAGAACTCCCTCCCTCACAAACCCACCAGAGCATACACGAATCTCTCCTTCATCAATGGTATTAACTGCATACTTACTATGTGCAGAGCACTGAACTAAGTGCTCGAGACAGTACAATAGATTTGGCAGATAGGTCCCCTGCCCATAATGAGCTTACAAACTACAGGAATCTCCATCTTCTAATGCAGCCTCAAATCTCATCTCTGTCAAGAAGACTTGCCCAAATAATTCACAACCCTCATCTTGTCTTATGCCATTGAGTCATTTCCGACCCATAGCGACACCACGGACACATCTCTCCCAGAATGCCCGGCTTTCCATCTGCAATCATTCTGGTAGTGTATCCACAGAGTTTCCTTGCTAAAAATATGCAAGTGCTTTACCATTCCTTCCTTCCGCCAGTAAACCTGAGTCTCCACCCTCAACTCTCTCCCGTGCTGCTGCTGCCCAGCATGGGTGAGTTTTGACTTGTAGCAGATTGCCTTCCACTTGCTAGCCACTGCCCAAGCTAGGAATGGAATTTGTATGCCTCTGCTTGACTCTCCCTCCCATAGCCAAGACTGGTAGAGTACTGGAAACTCTCCAGGTGAGACCCTGAGAGGGGAACAACCCTCTAGTCAACACAAAAGACATCCTTGGCACCGGTGTATTGTATTCCTCAGCTCAGAACAAATTGATATATGCAGATTTTCATTTGTATAGTCACATTTTATTTCACCCTGTTACCCCTGAGCTACTTTGTGAAGCCACTGTACTCTATTTGTAACTCATTTTTATACGTCTATCTTCCACTCTAGACTGTGAGCTCCTTGAGGAAAAAGTACATAGGTCTTCTGTTGTACTCTCCCAAGTGCTTCACACAGTGTTTTTGAACCCTACACAAGTACTTCAATACAACCCACTTTGACTGCTGATTCAAGTCTCCTGGTGATCACCAAGAGATAGTTGGATTCTCTGCCCATAATGAACACCTTAACCTTAGCTTTACTGAACTCACTGTGTGTAGTCATCTATCTCTGCTAAAAATTGTGCAATTCTCTTTTTGTGTTAGTACTGCCAGTACCACCTATATCAGATTTGGAGTTGCTTGAGGACAAAAGCTGTAAACAGCCATTCCATCATCATCATCAATCGTATTTATTGAGTGCTTACTGTGTGCAGAGCACTGTACTAAGTGCTTGGGAAGTACAAGTTGGTAACATATAGAGACAGTCCCTACCCAGCAGTGGGCTCACAGTCTAAAAGGGGGAGACAGAGAACAAAACCAAACATACTAACAAAATAAAATAAATAGAATAGATATGTACAAGTAAAATAAATAGAGTAATAAATATGTACAAACATATATACATATATACAGGTGCTGTGGGGAAGGGAAGGAGGTAAGATGTGGGGATGGAGAGGGGGATGAGGGGGAGAGGAAGGAAGGGGCTCAGTCTGGGAAGGCCTCCTGGAGGACGTGAGCTCTTAGTAGGGCCTTGAAGGGAGGAAGAGAGCTAGCTTGGCGGATGGGCAGAGGGAAGGCATTCCAGGCCCGGGGGATGACGTGGGCCAGGGGTCGATGGCGGGACAGGCGAGAACGAGGTACAGTGAGGAGATTAGCAGCAGAGGAGCGGAGGGTGCGGGGTGGGCTGTAGAAGGAGAGAAGGGAGGTGAGGTAGGAGGGGGTGAGTTGATGGACAGCCTTGAAGCCCAGGGTGAGGAGTTTCTTCCAGAATGATCCACTCTAACCCTCCGCCTTAAACATTTTTAATGACCCATCGGAGGTATTTAAGGAGAGAATAAGGAGGGTGCAGGATTATTCTCATTTTGTAGATGGGAAAATTGAGGTATTTCACAGTTAAAACTATTTATCCTCAACCTTCTATACTGTAAGCTCTTTGTGGGCAGGGAACATATCTATGAACTTATGTTGTACTTGTTAATTATAAGTGATTAGTACAGTGATCTCCATGCAGCAAGCACACAATAAATAAAGTTGATTGAGCAAGTGGGCAGCAAGGCCAGCAATAGGACGCTGCCACTCTGGTTTGTTGCCTTAGGCTTTCTCCGCCCAACTGGGCCACAGGTCAGTAGCTAGCAAAGGAGCCCCACTGCGACTCTGCCTGGACTGTAAGAGACAGGACTGGTCCTGAGGGCTGTGCTCAAGAACAGGAGGGTGGGAGTTCATTACCCAAACCCCTCTGTGCCCAAGCGTTGGACACATGAGGAGCTGCATTGGGAGTGCAAGGAATGAAATCCACAGGCAGTGTGAAAGTCTTCATGAGCTCCCTTTGTATAAGACTGTACATTTTGCAAGATCATTTGTTCATTGCTAAGCTTGCTTCATTTACACTCCCCCAGAGAATGCACAGAAAATCCAAGATTAGTTCAAAACCCAGAACTTTTCCCCAGTCACCTTTATTTCTACTATCTAGACTTTACAGAAAAACATCGCACCACGAACCTCTGGTATATAAATTAAAAGCATAAAACAGGAAGAACTTTTTTTTTCCACTCTGTCTCCATCTCTGTTTATTTTTATCTCTAAAGTGCTTACAACTAAGTCTAGTTTGTTAAGGCATTAAGTGCTTATTATGTGCTAGACTCAGTGATGACTGTTGGGTGGTGGGCTCCTCCTCCCCCTCCCATCCCCTTACTGTAGGGGTTCCTCAAGGGTCGGTCCTTGGTCCCCTTCAGTTCTCCATCTGTACTCACTCCCTTGGTGAACTCATTTACTCCCACGGCTTCAACTATCATCTCTACACTGATGACACCCAAATCTACATCTCCACTCCTGTTCTCTCTCCCTCCCTCCAGGCTTCTATCTCCTCCTACCTTCAGGACATCTCCATCTGGACGTCTGCCCGCCATCTAAAACGCAACATGTCCAAGACTGGGTTCCTTATCTTCCCTCCCAAACCCTGTCCTCTCCCTGACTTTCCTGTCACTGTAGACAGCACCACCATCCTTCCCATCTCACAAGCCCGGAAACTTGGTGTCATCCTTGACTCCGCTCTCTCATTCACCCCACACACCCAATCCTCCACCAAAACATGCCGGCCTCACTGCCACAACATTGCCAAGATCTGCCCTTTCCTCTCCAACCAAACCGCTACCTTGCTGGTTCAATCTCTCATCCTATCCCGCCTGGACTACTGCATCGGCCTATTTTCTGATCTCCCAACCTCCTCTGTCTTCCTGCTTCAGTCTATACTTCTCTCTGCTGCCCGGATTATTTTTGTACAGAAACTCTCTGAGCACATCACTCCCCTCCTCAAAAATCTCCAGTGGTTGCCTATCAACCTTCGAATCAAGCAAAACCCCCTCACTCTTGGCTTCAAAGCTCTCCATCACCTCACCCCCTCCTACCTCACCTCTCGTCTCTCCTTCTACAGCCCAGCCTGCACACTCTGCTCCTCTGACGCTAACCTTCTCACTGTGCCTCATTCTCACCTGTCCCGCCGTTGACCCCCGGCCCACGTCCTACCTCTGGCCTGGAATGCCCTCCCTCCACACATCCACCAAACTAGCTCTCTTCCTCCCTTCAAAGCCCTACTGAGAGCTCATCTCCTCCAGGAGGCCTTCCCAGACTGAGCTCCCGCTTTTCCTCTCCTCCTCCTCCCCCCCCACCGACCTCCCTACTTCTGCCCTACCCCCTTTCCCTCCCCACAGCACTTGTGTATACTTGTACATATTTATTACTCTATTTTATTAAAGATGCATATATAGCTATAATTCTATTTATTCTGTTGGTATTGACACCTGTCTACTTGTTTTGGGTTTTTTTTGTCTGTCTCCCTCTTCTAGACTGTGAGCCCACTGTTGGATAGGGACCACCTCTATATGTTGCCAATTTGTACTTTCCAAGTGCTTACTACAGTGCTCTGCACACAGTAAGCACTAAATAAATACTATTGAATGAATGAATGGTAAATGGGAAACACAGTTCAGGAACTGTCCCTGGTCCCATACAGGGCTCAGAGTCTAAATCAGGGAGGATGGTTTTATAACATGGTGGTTGGGCTCCCAAAGAACCTCGTGTTCACGAAAACTCACATTGTAGCACTCGTGACTAGACTGCCACCATATATATTTTACAGAGCTCTTTCTTCAGGCATTGCATCACACTAAATCCAGACAGAAGCGAGTGCTAGGAAGAACAGCCTCTAATTCCCTAAGTGCTTAGTACAGTGCTCTGCACACAGTAAGCTCAATAAATATGACTGAATCCTTAATGTTACATTTGCTGGAGAGGAGAAGCTAAACCTGGCCACACGTTTCCAACCTTCACATTAACATTTATCGGGCTCTGAAATGCTGGAATAAGGCAGGGATTTGGGCTGCAGTAGGGTTTTCTAGTACTAAGGAGGCCCAGGTAAAAAAAATAAAGGCATGTGTCAACTTATTTGGTTGTGGGGAGAGTAGCACTCCAGGTGTCCAGAGAAACCTGATATTAGAGTTCTTTGAGCGTGAGGAAGCCACTTATCTCTAGTTAATAATGACTTGAAACACGGCATTTCCTCATAGATTCAGGCCAGGACCATCTGTGCTGGGCGACTTCCCTCTGAAGACTTTGATTGTTGCTACCTCCATAGGGCAGTCACTTCTTGATCCTCCCACGTGGAGAACTGGGAGCCCCATGCGGGACAACCTGATTACCTCGTATCTACCTCAGCACTTAGAACAGTGCTTGACATATAGTAAGCGCTTAACAAATACCATAATAATAATGATAATAATAACTGGGTGCTCTGGATGGCTCCATCATGAGCATTACCAATGAGCAATAGTCATGAAGGGGCCTCATCCCAAGCAGCACGGCTTAATGGCTAGAGCACAGGCCTGGGAGTCTGAATGACCTGGTTCTAATCTGGCAAATCACTTAACTTTTCTGTGCCTCAGTTACCTCATCTATAAAATAGGGATTAAGACCATGAGCCCCATGTCAGACATGGACTGTATCCAACCCAATTATCTTGTATTTATTCCAGTGTGTAGTACAGTACAGGCACATGGAAATCACTTAACAAATATCATTAAAAAAAGTCCTCAGAGCAGGCCTGAAGCTTGATTTTGAATTTCTTATTTTCTATCATCTGACAATACCACTCTTCTTCCCCACCCTCCTCATCTCAAAACTGAGGTTGGTAAAATGCAATGCTCTGCATTTTCCAGAACAGGCTATTAGTCGCATTAACATTAACATATGCATTAGTCTCAATAACATCAAAAATCCAGAGTATCCATCCCAAAACTCTCGGGGAAAGAAAGGAAAAATAATAGCACCAAACCCGTCTCTGGCCTCCAGACACTTTGGAGACTAATCCCCTCCTTTGCTACATATTGCCTGGCTTTAGTCTAAGAGACAGATTACAAAATGGTCCTTTGACCCATTTCATGGGGCACCTGTAATTAGCTAAAGAAAGCCCAAGTGTGTTTACTGACTAGATAAACTACTATTGGTGACTACATTTCACGAAAAGAGCTCAGAAGATGGGGTGCCAAGGCTGAAAGTTAACAAGGCCTGCAGAAACCCACCTGCCTCCCCCAAAACTGAATTTGAGCAAACTGCTCCAGAACGCTAGTAACACAAACGATTTAACTGCAGGTTTCTAGGGGGGGAAACTGGGAAAGTTTATGAGTGCACTGAAATTCGGGGTCTCCAGAGCAGACATCAGCAGAGTGCAGAGGATTTCAGTGACAAAATGGGGAAAGTGGGCCCTTCCTCTTGCACTTCTTTCTTTCCAAATGAACACCAGGGGTTGAGCAAAGTTTGTAACCGGAAGATAGCTACCCCTTTTCTACTGCTACTGCCTTCAAGATCACCTTCAAGCAGATGCTTGGTGAATGAGGTGTCAAAACAGGCAGCCTCCATCTTGCCATGTTTCAAGTGCTGGTAACTTATTAGTAAGAAGGCAGCCCACTGTATCTTAAACCTAAATCAGCTGTGGGCACAGATTGTGTGTTAGGGTTCTGTTTGCCACCTGATGTGTGGTGACAGCTCAATGATATTTAACATGCCACCAATCCAGAAGACTGGTACCACAGAGAAGTCAACTGGCAAAGCACTGGCGTTGTGGGCCCTTATCTTCTTGCCAGTGTAGAAGCACTCAGGCCCATCAATCAAGCAGCTGGAAATACCCAACTCCCTAAATGGGATTTGGTTGTTGTAGACAGCACTGTGAGATCTGGACCCTTCTCCCTAGTCTCTGGGAGGAGGGTGGGCTGGCATGTATCAGGAATTCTGTTCCCAAAGACTGGAGCCCAAGTGGTCAGGAGAAACACAATCAATCAATCAATATTGAGCACTTACTGTGTGCAGAACACTGTACTAAGTACCTGGTCAAGTAAACTACAAAAGGGATGGTAGAGCTGGCAGAAGATGCACCAGGTAATCTGTGAGGGGGCAGGAATTCAACATGCAGCTTCCTTTTAGGCTTTGGTGGATTAGATATTGCTATAATATCTCTGGGTTCATGATTTTTTTTTACTCTTTTTGATTTATGTGCTGCAAAAACATGGTTACTATAGTTATTATACAGGAAGCTTTGTTATTTGACCCTGAAAAAAAATTCAACCTCAAATCAGGATGACTCTGACTCCGTAGGCCACAATAGGTTGTCAAGGGACAGGATCTGTCAAATTTTTTCAGGCTCTTAGAAGGAACTACTATATTTTGGGTAACAAGCAAGTAACAAGAAAAGGAAACTCTGCAACATTATGCAATTTCCTTGCATTTCATATTCAGAAATCCTCAAAACCCTTATGATCAACTTCCCCAACTTTCAACTCAGAACTAGATCTGCTGCCAAAGAAAACAGAAATCGAATACTGCAGAAATGAAAAGGGGGAGGGGGAGAAAGAAAAAAAAGTACCGTAACATACAGATTAAAAACGTAAACCACTCAATTCAGGAAATCCAAAAGGCAAGGCTTATGCAAGAGCAGTAACTCACCCACCCACAAAGGCTGCAATAACTAAACCTGCACACTGGATTATGTGGGAGATGTGGTGAGCTAACAAGGGCAGCAGAGGACTCTGGGACCCTTAGCATTTCCTGACTTCATGCTGATATAATGCTAACTTGTGGGTGTAAACCTACTAGTTAGTCTGCATTTCTCTGTGTGTGTGTGTGTGTGTGTGTGTGTGTGTGTGTGTGTATGTGTGTTAGGGCGGGGGGAGGGGTTGTCAGGGAGTGAGGGAGGGAGAGCGGAGGGGAGGGGAAAGACCACAAAAAGACCCAGAAAGCTTGAACAGAAGAGGTCTTTATGCCCTGCTCCAGCCGCGTGTCTCTGGAAACAGTTACACATCTCAGCCACGCAGGAGAAGGGACCTTGTTCTTTTGTGCTTTGGAAAACTGCAAACCATAAATTCCTAAGTACAGTATGCACGTTTCCAAAGTCGGAACTCGAGAGCCTCTGCTGTTAGGCCAGGGGCCCTGCCCGACAGAATCCACAATCGGTGAGTCACTCATGCACTGTGACTCCTTTCACCCATTATCTCCCTCCCCCTTATTTCCATAGATTTGAGGCACCTTGTATTTATACAGTGTCTTTATTATGATTTGAGGCTTCCTCAGAGTCCAACTCAAAGGACTTCCATATTTTACCTCATTAATCCTCACAATAGCCTTTTCAGATGGGTGGGAAGGAAGTCTTGGTGCCAGTGTGGTACTGCAGTGCCTTTGCATTTCAGGATTCCCAAATGGCTGTGTTGCCCAGAAGGATGGTGCCCTTGCAGGATGGGGCTACCTCTGGCTATGTGCCTAGGGTTTGTGTCTGAGTGGGAAACAGGAGAGGAATCCCTCCCCAGCCTCTGGTCTGCAAGGGATCCTTGTGAGGCACTCTGGGTTCTAATCCCAGCTCCACCAATTGTCTCCTGTGTGACCTTGGGCACATTACATAACTTCTCTCTGCCTCCGTTACCTCATCTGTAAAATGGGAGGGGGTGGGGGGTGTAAGGGAGAGGAGGAATCCTAATCCTTCACCATCAAATCCTGGTAGAACTCAGCCTGAGAGAGGAAAAGCCAATGGCTTCCAGGTCACCTATACTGTTTTGCACAGATTGGTACAAGACAAATCCCAGCTGGATTCAGCCCAGTGTTTTGGCCTCCCTCCCTGTCCCCATGGCAGGTGAAGGAGCCACAGCGTATCAACCCAAAAATTCCACCCCCAAGCTGAAAGGGGCTGGAAATTTGCTTCCAGAGGGTTTGCCAGACTGCTCCATGGATTGCTGGGACTTTCTCGGTGTTAAACACTTCCACTATGGCAGCTAGAAGTATCTCAAGAGTAGAGCTTCCATCTACTCTCAAATTCTACTCCCTCCTCCTGTGCTACCAACCCCATGCCTTCTTACCAATCAAAACAATTGCCCTCACCGAGCACCAACTTCATCCATTTACTTTCCAATGGCTCCTTCCCCACTGCTTTCAAACATGCCCATCTCTCCCCTATCCAAAACCCTCCCTTGACCCAACGGCTCCCTCCAGTTATCACCCCATCTCCCTCCAACTATTCCTCTCCAAACTCCTTGCTGTCATTACTTCCTCTTCACTTACTCTCTCTTTGTCCCTTGCAATCTGGCTTCTGTCTCTTTCACTCCACAAAAATGACACTCTTTAAGGTCACTAATGAGCTCCTTCTTGCAAAATTCAATGGTCTCTACTGCATCCTAATCGTTCAACACTGTGGACTATCCCCTTCTCCTGGAGACATCATCTAACTTTGGCTTCAATGACACTGTCCTCTCTTGGTTCTCCTCCTATCCCTCTGACTGCTCCTTCTCAGTCTCTTTCACAGGCTCCTCTTTCTTCTACCGCTAACTGTAAGAGTCACTTAAGTCTCACTTCTGGGCCCCTTTCTATTCTCCTTCTACAACCACTTCCTCAGAACGCATTCGCTCCCATGGTTTCAACTATCATCTCCATACGGATGATTCCCAAATCTACATTTCCAGCCCTGAACTCTCTCCTTCTCCGCAGTCTCACATTTCCTCCCAACTTCACAACATCTCTACTTGGATGGCCCATCAGCACCTCAAACTTCACAAGTCCAAAACAGAACTCCTCATCCTCCCATGCAAACCCTGTCCTCCCACAACTTTCCTATCACTGTAGATAGCACTACCATCCTCCCTGTCTCATAAGTCTGTAACCTTGGCATTATCCTCAACTCATCGCCCTCATTCAACCAACACATTCCATCCATCATGAAATCTTGTTGGTTCTATATATCAATCATATTTACTGAGCTCTTACTATGCTGAATACTGTACTAAGTGCATGGGAGAGTACAACAGAGATGGTAGACACTTTCCCTGACCATGAGGAGCTGAAAGTTAAGAAAGAAAAACAGAAATTAATATAAATTATGGATATGCATATCCAGTGCTATGGGGCTGAGAGTGAGATGATTACAGGTGCAAAATCAAGTGCAAGGGTGATGCAGGTAATTCAGGGACGGTCTCTTGGAAATCTGATTTTAATAAGGTTTTGATGGTAGGGAGAGTGATAGTCTGTCAGATATAAAAGGGGACAGAGTTTCACATTAGAGGCAAGATAATAATGATGGCATTTGTTAACGCTATGTGCGAAGCAAGATGTGGGCGAGGGGTCGGTGGCGAGAAAGATGAGAGTGAGATACAGTGAGTAGGTTGGTGTTAGAGGAGCAAAGTGGGCATGCTGGGTTGTGTTAGAAAATAAGTGAAGTAAGATAGGAGGGGGCAAGGTGACTGAATGCTTTAAAGTTAACGGTAAGGAGTTTCTGTTTAACGCAAAGGTGGATGGGCAACCACTGGAGGTTCTTAAGGAGTTGGGAGATGTGGATTGAATGATTTTTTATAAAAAGATCTGGGCATCAGAGTGACATATGGACTGGACTGGTGAGAGATAGGAGGTGGAGAGGTCAGCAAGGAGGCTGATTTGGTAATCAAGGTGGAATGGAATAATTGCTTGGGTTAACAAGGTAGCAGTTCAGATGGAGAGGAAAGGGTGGATTTTACTGATGCTGCGAAGGTTTAACCAACAGGATTTGGAGGCAGAATGAATCAGAGATATGAGTCCAGGATAATGACAAGGTTAAAGGCTTGTGGTACAGGGAGGATGATGGTGCTGGTTATGGTGATAGGAAAGTCAGGGGGAGGATAGGGTTTGGATTTATTAAGTTTAAGGCTCTAACTTCATAATATCTCTAGAATCCACCCTTTCCTCTCCAACGAGACAGCCGCCACACTGATCCAAGCACTTATTTCCCAACTTGATTAAAACTTCAGCCTCCTCTCTCCAGTTCATATGTCGCTGAGCTGCCCAGATCATTTTTCTGTAAAACTCTTCAGTCTATATCTCCCCACCTCTCAAAAATCTCCAATGGTTTCCCAACCAACTCTTCATCCAAAGGAAACTTCTTACTATCATCTCTTCAGCACTCATTCAGCTCTCTCTCCCTCGTTCCTTCAATCACATTTATTGAGTGCTTACTATGTGCAGAGCACTGTTCTAAGCACTTGGGAAGAGTACAATACAACAATAAGCACACACATTCACATAACATCGCCAAGATCCGCCCTTTCCTCTCCATCCAAACTGCTACCCTATTGGCTCAATCTCTCATCCTATTCCGACTGGATTACTGCATCAGCTTCCTCTCTGGTCTCCCATCCTCCTGTCTCTGCCCATTTCAATCTATACTTCACGCTGCTGCCCGGATCATCTTTTTGCAGAAACGCTCTGGGCATATTACTCCCTTCCTCAAAAATCTCCACTGGCTACCAATCAACCTATGCATCAGGCAAAAACTCCTCACTCTCGGCTTCAAGGCTCTCCATCACCTTGCCCCCTCCTACCTCACTTCCCTTCTTTCCTTCTACAGCCCAGCCTGCACCCTCCGCTCCTCTGCCGCTAACCTCCTCACTGTGCCTCGTTCTCGCCTGTCCCGCCGTCGACCCCCAGGCCCACGTCCTCCCCCTGGCCTGGAATGCCCTCCCTCCGCACATCCGCCAAGCTAGCTCTCTTCCTCCCTTCAAAGCCCTACTGAGAGCTCACCTCATCCCGGAGGCCTTCCCAGACTGAGCCCCCTCCTTCCTCTCCCCCTCCTCCCCCTCCCCATTCCCCCCGCCTTACCTCCTTCCCCTCCGCACAGCACCTGTATACGTTTGTACATATTTATTACTCTATTTTACTTGTACATATTTATTATTCTATTTATTTTATTTTGTTAATAGGTTTTGTTTTGTTGTCTGTCTCCCCCTTCTAGACTGTGAGCCCACTGTTGGGTAGGGACCATCGCTATATGTTGCCAACTTGTACTTCCCAAGCGCTTAGTACAGTGCTCTGCACACAGTAAGTGCTCAATAAATACGATTGAATGAATGAATGAATACCCTGCCCACACGGAGCTTACAGCCAAGAGGGGAAGACAGACATGAATATAAATGAGTGACAGATATGTACATAAGTGCTCTGGGGCTGGGAGGGGGGATGAATAAAGGGAGAAAGTAAAGGTGACACAGAAGTGAGTGGGAGGAAAGGAAAGGGCGGGGGGCTTTGTCAAGGAAGGCCTCTTGGAGGAGATGTGCCTTCAATAAGGCTTTGAAAAGGGGAAGAGTAATTGTTTGTCAGATGAGGAGGGAGGGCATTCCAGGCCGGAGGCAGGATGTTGGCGAGGGTTTGGTAGTGAGACAGACGAGACTGAGGCACAGTGAAAGGAATAGCAGTAGAGGAGTGAAGTGTGTGGGTTGGGTTGTAGTAGGGGAGTAGTGAGGTGAGGTAGGAAGGGGCAAGGTGATTTGAGTGCTTTGAAACCAATAGTGAGGGATTTTTGTTTGCCGTAGAGGTAGATGGGCAACCACTGGAGTTTTCCGAGGAATGGGGAAATAGGTCCTGAATGTTTTTAGTAGAAAAATGATCCGGGCAGCAGAGTGAAGTATAGACTGGAGTAGGGAGATGCAGGAGGTTGGGAGGTCAGCAAGGAGGCTGATGCAGTAATCCAGGCGGGAGAGGATGAGTGATTACCTCACTGACCTCGTACTACAACCCAACCCACGCCATTCTGCTCCTCTGTCCCTTTATCTCATTCACCTATCCCACCGCTAACCACTTGCCCATGTCCTCCCTCAGGAATGGAACTCCCTCCCCCTTCAGCCCACTACTCTTCCCACCCTCAAAAACCTCCAAAAATCACATTCTTAATCGTACTTATTGAGCGCTTACTGTGTGCAGAGCACTGTACTAAGCAGTTTGGAGAGTACACTATAACAGAGTTGGCAGTCATGTTCTTTGCCCACAACAGCTTATATCTCCTCCAAGTTGTCTTCCCTGACTAATCTTTCATTTTACCTATTCATTCATCCCTCCATGCAACTATGCACTTGTCTGCATATTCCTTTAGTACTTTGATGCACACCCTAGCCTCATAGCACTTATGTAAATATTCTAACATGCTATACTTTCTCTTGTCTATAATTTTAATGGCTGTCTCCCCCATAGACTGAAAGCTCCTTTTGGGCAGGGATTGCTACTACCAACCTTATTGTTATGGTATTTTCCCAAGCGCTTAGTGAAAGTGCTTTGCACACAGTAGCTCTCAATTACCACTGACTGACAAGTACCAGGATGGGCTGTGCACAGCACAAGATCAATCATATTTATTGAGCACTTACTGTGTGCAGAGCATTGTACTAAATGCTTCAGAGAGTACAACACAATATAACAGACACAGTCCCTGCACACAATGAGCTTACAGTCTAGAGGGGATGATGGAACCAGATGGGACAGTGATAAGGTCTCTGTACTTGGTGTTACTGATACAGTATTTTCTTTGCTTTCTCCCTACTTCGCTGACTGCTTCTTCTCAGTCTCCTGAGCTGGCTCGTCTTCCTCTCCTCACCCTTAACAGTGAGTGTTTCTCAAAGCTCTATTCTGGGTGGCCTACACTTCTCATTCTCCACTCATTCTCTTTAGGAGTCATCCATTCACATGGCTGCAGCTATCACCTCCATGCGGATGACCCCAAATCTTCATCACCCAACCCAATCTCTCACCAGCCTACCAATTTTGCATTTCCTTAAAGCAACATGGCCAAGTTGAAAGAGCACTGACCTGGGAGTCAGAGGTAACCTGGACAAGGCATTTAACTTACCTCTGCCTCAGTTCTCTCATCTACAAAATCAGATGTTCTCCCTCCTAGACTGTAAGCCCCATGTGGGACCTGATTATCAATAATCTACCCCAGTGCTTAGTACAGTACATGGCACATAGTGAATGCTTAACACATACTACAGTTATCCTCTGCTTTCCAGCCATCTCTGCTTGAATAACCTGAATCACAAAAGCACAAAATGTCAAAATTTGGATTCCTTATCTTTCCTCCTACCCTCCCCCATTACTATTCCCTCTTTGTATTAAACTGTGAGGCCCCTGAGGGTCATGGACCTTGTCTAATTCCCATCCATGTATTTTTCCCCAAGCATATAGTAAATGCTTAATAAATACTATTACTACAATTACTTTACTGTCCCTACTGAACCATGACCATTCTCCCTACCACAGAAGCTCATGAGCTTGGTGTCATCTTTGAGCCCTCTCACTTGCATCCCACATTGGGTTGCTCTAAATCCTGTCCATTTTTCCTCTATATCAGGGATCACCTCCTTCCTCTCCACCCCTATGATACAATACCCTGGTTCACACCCTGATGGTCGCCCAGCGAGATTACTATAACAGCCTTACTAGTCTCCAAACTCAAATCTCTCTCCTCCATAGACCAACATCCAGCTGGTCTTACCCTATTTATAAAATGTCATTCAAAACAATACTCTTTTCCTCAAAAAACCTCCAATGTCTATTTCTTCTTGCTAAAAACAAAACCTCCTACTCTCCATTAGCTTCAAGGCTCGTCCCCAGCTGTCTCCCTTTTTTTTTTCCCATTATGGCATTTGTTAAGTGCTTACTATGTGCTGGGCACTGTACCAAGTGTTGGAATAGACACAAGTTAATCAGGTTGGACACAGTCCCTTAAACTAAAAATGTCAAAACTTGGATTCCTCATCTTTCCTACTACCCTGATCCCTATTTCTTCATTTCCTCTTTTCATTACACACAGTCCTAATCACAGTCTTAATCCCCATTTTGCAGTTGAGGTAACTGAGGCCCAACAGAAGAAGTGACTTACTCAAGCTCTTATCTATTCATTTTCTTCTATCATTCCCAACATGGACTCACTCTGTCATCCTCGCAGTCCTAAACTTACCATCCAATGAAACATTGCACACAACTCTCCTCCTGCCTCAGAAATCTCCGCTTAAATCGGCCAAACCTCATCCTCCCCATCTTCTGCTAAAAACAAACCGCTTCACAAAGCATGCCCTTAATAAACTGCTCCCCTCCTGATCTAGCCACGCCACTAGCCACCTTAATACTGTGTATGCCCATTTTATTTGCTAGCTTTCATAGTCCATAATTGTACCCATGCTTTTACCTATTCCACTGCATGTTTGGCAGTTCTATCCTCACGTCTCCTCCATCAGTTTGTAATGGACCAGAGTCCATGTCTTTTCCTCCTGCTCTCTGTTCTTGGGCATTCAAAGTGCTCTTGCACACAGGAGGCACTCCAGCAATACAGGTGATGAAGGTGCCAGGTTTTTGGCCTGGGGAAGGCTGTAATGCTTACAGACCTGCTGAGATCTGCGGGGTGGGGCGGAGAGGGAAAGAGAGAGAGGAAAAAAGGGAGAGGGAAGCAAGGAGAGGGAATGAGTGAGGGGAAAAGAGGGAGCAAGCAACCCTGAATGCTTGTGAGATTTGTATTCAATCTTCTGAAATAGGGAAGGTGACGGGGAGCAGGGAGAAAGAGAGGAGTATTTGGAAACAAAATTGTGTCCCAGCATCATAAACCCACTTATACCCCTTAGCCACTCAGGCACACCACTCTCGGGGCCTAGATGACAGCAAATAGGGGCAGAGTTACTCTATGCCCTTGGCATCGATTCATTCTTCTCTTGCTCCAGAACAACAGGCCCAGGCCCAGAAATGGAAACCTGCCCAATGCTATACACAAAAGTTGTAAGAGCCCAGCCACAAAATCCAAATTCTATGCCTCCCAGAATGGGACTCTGACTGAACAAAGAAGCATTAAACCAGGATGCATATTCCAACAAGAAAAGATGACATTGGGAGCGAGCAGAACAGAGCTTTGGTTCCAGCTATCGCAGACTCATTGTATGACCATGATAAATTCACAACCTGCTACAGGCTCAGTTACCTCCTTTGCAAAAATGCTCTAACCACAATGATGTAGCAATAAGTTAGATAAATCCAAACCCCCCGAAGTGCTTTGACCTTCTCGGAAAAACAAAAAGCCAATGTATTGCTGTTATTATCATTTCTAATAAAGGCATTAAGACCCCTTATCAAAACCTCTACTGATGCACCTCCAGCACATGGCAGCTCCAGACCTACGTAAAAATGGTTACCAAGCTACTGTTGCTAGGATTTCCTATGAACAGCATGGCAAAGGCTACAGAACTTCGATGACCTGCCCAATGGCAGGACTCTTTTTCTTCTCTGGTTGGAAAAATGAAGCCTTTCTTTCTCTACAGTTACCACCCTAATGTGGGATTTTAAAGTATACCCTATGAAAATAAAAATCAATACTACAGCAAAGACCCCCAAACTGCTGACACTGCATTGTCCAAATCCACTATTCATTAACTGAGCAAGGGGGAGAAGGGGATACAAAAAAAAATTAAAAAACATAAAAAGCCCAGCCAATCAGCCGGGAAGGCTATGTTACTGCAAATGAAGCTGAGGCTTTGGAGAAGGCTTCAGATCTGGGAAGTGAAAATTGCCATCTGTCTGCAGTTATGTAGGTCATAAAGATCTCCCCTCGGCTGCACTCTTTCAGAGTTTACAGTGGTTCAATCAACTAATCAATCATAGTGATTGAGTGCTTACTGTATGCACAGCCCTGTACTAAGCAGTTGGGAAAGTAAAACAAAACAGAGTTGGTAGACGAGTTCCTTGCCCACAACAAAGTTACATTATAGAGGGGGAGACAGACATTAATATAAATAAATTACACATAGGTACATAAGTGCTTTGTGGCAGCAGAGTCAAGAATGGAGCTGAGGCTGCCTGATCCTTCTTTCCTTCAAGGATCCAACATTCACAAACACAGTGGGTGTACCTTAGTGAAGCTTTTATTCAATCAATGGTATTTAATGAGGACTTACCGTGTGCAGAGCACTATTTTAAGCACTTAAAATTAGTGGGGATGATTCCTTCCTCAAGAAACTTGCAGTCTTGATCAAGTCATCAATGACATTTATTTATTGCTTACACAGCACTGTACTAAGAGCTTGGTTATGACAGAATAGACGTCCCTTCCCACCAGGAGCTTACGGTCTACAGGGGGAGACATGAAAAAAGCACAGATAGGGGAAATGGCAGAGTATAAGGAAAGGAACCCAAGTGCTGTGGGGCTAGGGTGATTTACAAAGTGCTTAAGAAATATTATTTATCTTTATTAATGTCTATCTCCCCCTCTAGACTATGAACAATTTGTGGGCCGGAATGTGTCTGCTGATGCATTGTACTTTCCCAAGTGCCTAGTACAGTGCTCTGCACAGAGTAAGAGCTCAATAAATACGATTGAATGAATGAAAGTATATGCTCAAGTGCATAGGTGACAGGGGCATGGCAAATGGGATGGGGGAATGAAGGGTTACTCAGGGAAGGTCTCTTGAAGGACATGATTTTAGTAGGGCTTTGAAGATGCGGAGAGTGGTAGTCTCTTGGATATGGAGGGGGAGGGACTTGCCTCCCCTCTTTATCTCTGTGAAGACTTAAAAGACATTTTATGGTCTGTCTCCTCCATGAGAATGTAAGTTCCCTGAGAACACATGTAGTAGCTCTATTGAACTCTTCCAAGTGCTCTGCACACAGTAAGTGGTCAATAAATGCCACTGATTGGCTTACAATCAGTTACAATGAGTTTTTAGTCAGGGACTTAGAGTAGTAATTCCTCGGCCTGCACCTTGCGCCATCTGCACTTCAAGGTTCAACAATAGAATGGTTCCCTTTAAAAACGAGCCCACCCTTTATTCCAAGTGTGGGCATTCCTAAGGGCATCCAATGATGCTCTGCCACCTGGACTGCTCTGCCAACTTACAAAACCTGATAGGCTTTGCACCTGTGAAATTGTGGGGTGGGAGGTGGGGTGGAAGAAGGGAAGGGAAAAATCAGTTTAAGACAAGCCTTCATCACAGTATGGCTGAATGTTGCAAGAAAATTTCACCAGACACATAGTCACAGAAAACATGAGGAGGCAAAACCATTTCAGACAACACTGAAGTAGTATCAGCAATAATTTAGGTCAAATGCTGGGAAAACATCTTCAGACCTCATTTAAAGTCTTACAGCCACTTTCCTACCGTGGAGGCACATACAAAACTCCAGCGGGGCACACACATTCAATCAAATTATGAGGTTTTTAGGATAATAGGGAAGCAGTATCTTCCAATGGCTAGAGCAAAGGCCTGAGAATCAGAAGTACCTCTGGTTCTAATCCTGGCTACTCCGCTTGTCAGCTGTGTGACCTTGGGCAAGTCACTTTGCTTCTCTGTACCTCAGTTCCCTCCTCTGTAAAATGGGGATTAAGACTGTGAGTCCCATGTAGGACAGGGAGTGTGTCCAAACTTATAGTCACAGAAAACAAGATGTGTTCTAATCATTTAGACCAGTGCTTGACACATAGTAAGTGCTTAAGTACCATCATCATCATCATGTGGGCCAGCATGGGGACAACAGGGCATCTAGGCAGATTTACCCGTACAGTTACTGAATTTCAGGGAATGACTGGACTTTTTTTAAAGTGCTTTTTTTAAAGCACTGTTGTAAGCGCTGGGGTTGATACCATTAAATCAAATTGGACAAAGTCGCTGTCCCACCCGGAGCTCACAGTCTAAGTAGGAGCAGGAACAGATATTGAATCTCCATTTTACACAAAGTAACAGAGGCACAGAGAAGTTCACTGAGTTGCCCAACAGTCACCCAGAGGGCAATTGGCAGAGCTGGGATTAGAACCTAGGTCCTCTGACTCCCAATCCCGAGGTCTTTCCACTGGGCCCTGCTTTTCTCCATTGCTTTCTAAAAGTCTGGAGGAAACTGGGGCCCCAAGATACCAATGAGCTTCCAACTTTTCCTAATAGTGTTTTATTAACAGGGTGCCACTGGAGATGGGGATCAGCCTGACTATGGTGGTGTATATAATTTAGAAGGGGCCATCTTTTTCACTTAAATCTCCAACATTTTGCTGAGAGTCATTCTGGGAAGAAAGAGACATAGGTCACTCCCCATAAAACAGAATCCAGCAAAACAATCCTTCAAACATCAATTCACACTTCCCATCATGAATAAGGATTTACATAGTGATAATCATATTTACTGAAGGCACAGAGTACTGTAGAACGTGTTTTGGGGAGTGAATCAGTAAGCCTCCTAAGGGCTTACAATCTAATGAGGGAGACAGGCAGAGAAACTATTTTCAAATTGTGGGAGGATGACAAAGAAAAATGACAGAACTGTAGCCCAGATATGTCAGGGTGAAATAAAATAAATAATGTGAAGAAAATTAAGTCTAAAGGCAGGGCCAGTGTGTGTGTCTATGGCCATGTGCCCAAGGGTATTAGGAGAGGGGAAATGGTGATTTAATTAATTAGAGGCCCAGGTCAGAGCCGATACAGGAGTGCAGAAGTTTCTGGGTACTGGTCCTGAAGCTTGATTCTTAGGAAGAAAAAGTAGGGTTCATGTCGCCTGAATTCCACCCACTCTCTACCTCCAGATGGGTGGCTGACCATGGTCTGGAGTGGGGTCAAACCTACAGATCTCTCAGAATTAGCCTCGTGGGATGAGCTCTAAACAGACTCATCTTCTCAAACTCTAGCATAAACATCCTTCTGACATGGGTTGCAAAAACCTGGCCTGACTAACAATTTGGGGATTTACTTCTGACTTTTCTCCACCATTTCACAGGAAACTTTGGAGGAACGCTGTAAAATATTCTGAAAGCGATCACTTTTCTCCTCTCCTCTTCTCTGTAGGGCTTGCAAACGCAGCCTCAGTGGCAGACTCCTCAGTTCTCCCAAGACACGCCTGCCTTCGCTGAATGAATCCTAAGTGAAAACAATTTGGTAAGGAGGAACACATGCTGGGCGGGCTCCACCCCGCTTCCTCTGGCTGCCCCATGCCTCCCAAGAGACTCGAGTCTCACATCCTGGGGAGCTTGTTGTTCCAGCCAGTCAGCAGAACCCTGGCTCAGATGCCCAGCTCCTCTTGGACATCCAGGTGCCAGTCCTTCTTTAGGACTCAGCTGGTTGTAAGTGGGCAACACCTAACTCTCCAAGTCGAGTCAAGTGAAGAAACAGAAGGTGACAGAAAGGTGGAAAAGAATAACAACCACCACCAAAAAATACCCAACAAAAAACAAACCAGCATCTGGAGTTGAAGTATCCAACAAATGTATTTTTCTCTAATGAAACACAAACCCAAAGAGGAGAAAAAAGTCCCCTTTTTTGTTTTATAAGGTGAGAAAAATAACTTTTTCCCCTAGCCTTGAAGGTGGTTCAAAGACCACAGAGAGGGTTCTCACCCATGGGAGCTTCAAGAGATTGCTACTCTGGAAGCCCCAATTCCTTCTTCCCATCTTCCCAACTCTTGGCCAGGGCTGAGAGGAAAGCTCTCTTTAGGACCCAGAGTAGCCTCCTGTTCATGTCCAGAAAGGTTACTGGAAAATTACCAGCTAGGAATAGGCACAAAATGAGAATGGACAAGGCCTTTCTCTGAGGACTCTCAGGCGATCAGACATTATCTCATTCCTACTCATCCCAACCTGGTGCAGAAGGGAGGGAGGGAACGGGTTTGTGTTCCTAGGTTTCTGGAAGGACCATTTAAAAAAGCAAGAAATTGGGAGGCAGTGAGGTCTGAGGGGGATATGTCTTGGACACTGGACTTTGAGATGCCTGAATTCTCGTCCTGGCTCCATCGCTGATTCACTCTGTGGACATGAGAAATTCCCTGGTCCAATCAGAACTTCAGTTTCCACATCTGAAATGAGAATAATCTCACCTGCCCCTATTTACTTTGCTTGGGTGTTTGTGAGGAAAAACTCAGAAAGATCAAATACCTTCAAGCTGCAAACCCACTCTCCTTGGGGTCCCCCAGGGCGTCAGAAGCAGAGTGAGGAAGGGGGAGTCAAGTCCCCAGCCCATGGGTCCCTTCTATTTTCCCCCCAAAAAACTCCTTACTGTGGTCTTTAAGGCATTTGATCAGCTCTCTCCCCTCCTAACTTATCTTGCTGATCTTTTGCTAGCAGCTGGCGCACTTCACTCCTTTAACACCAACCTACTCACTGTACCTCGATCTTCTCTGCCTTGCTGTTGACCCCTTGCTCACCTCCTCTTTCTGGACTGAAACTCCCTCCCCTTTCAGATACAACAGACCACCACTGTCCTTCTTCAAAGCCCTCCTAAAAATCTCACCTCCTCCAAGAGGCCTTCCCCGACCAAGCCCTCAATTTTCCTATTCATCCTACCTTCTGCATCACCGACATATTTGAGTTTGTACTCTTTAAGCACTTATTCACCCACCCCCAGAACTTATGTGCACATCCATCTTTAACTTATTTTAATGTCTGTCTGCTTCTCTCTCTCTCTCTCTCATCAGTAAGCTCTTTGTGAGCAGGGATTGTTTCTACCACCTCTAATGCACTGTATTCTCCTAAGTAGTCAGCACACAATAAGTGCTTATAATGACCACAGATTGATTTTTTAAAATGGTATTTGCTAAGCATTCACTATATGACAGGCACTGCACTAAGCGCTGGGGTAGATACAAGGAAATCAGGTTGGACAAAGTCCATGTCCCACATGAGGCTCACAGTCATAATCCCCATTTTGCAGATGAGGGAACTGAGGCACACAGAAGTGAATTGATTTGCCCAAGATCACACAGCAGACAAATGGCGGAGCCAGGATTAGAACCAAGGTCCTTGTGACTCCCAGGCACGTGCTCTATCCACTAGACCACATTGCTTCTCTTGATTGACTGATTGATTGGGACCGCTGGGCCCTCATGGGTTCTAATCCCGGCTCTGCCACTTGTCTACTGTGTGACCTTGGTCAGGTCACTTCGCTTCTCTGTACCTCAGTTACTCATCTGGAAAATGGGGATTAAGACTGTGAGCCCCACATGGGACAACCTGATTACCTTATATCCACCCCACTGCTTAGAACAGAACTTAACAATTACCATTATTGTTACTATTACTATTATTATTATTCCATGAGCTGGGTGGGCTGGCCAGCAGAAGTGAGGGCAGGCATTTCCTTGGGCAGGGAGCCACTCCAACGAGGGCCCAGTGGGTCCCAGAGGCATTTCCCTTACCAGACCCATAAGGCTATTCAGATGGCAGCTTAATCCCCTGACTTTGGTCCCCGAACAGGAACTTTGCCCCAAGGAGAGCAAATCAAAACTGGCTGAGTTCTAGCACCTCGGTCAGAGTTCAGGCCAACATGCAATGAGATTAGGAGTCAAGGAATCCTGAGACGATCATTGAGTAATGATTACAAAATAACTGTATTGTTTAAGAACTAACGAGCCAAGGACTCTGCAATGAGCTAGGGTTGTTACAATACACTTAGATCAGACACTGTCTCCATCCCACATGGGTCATGCAGTCTAATAACAATAATAATTCTGGTATTTAAGTGCTTACTAAGTGCTACACATTGTTCAAAGTACTGGGTAGAAATAAGAAAATCAGGCTGGACCCAGTTCTTGTCCCACATAGAGCTCACAGTCTTAATCCCTATTTTATGGATGAGGTAATTGAGGCACAGAAAACTAAAATGATTTGCCCAGTATCACACAGCAAATGAGTGGTGGAACCAGCATTACAACCCAGGTCCCCTAACCACAAGGCCCATGCTTTTTTCCACTAGGCCACGTTGCTTCTCAAGGGGAAGAACAGGCATTTAATCCCCATTTTATAAATGAGAAAGCCGAGGCCCAAAGGAATAATTTGCCTGAGGTACACAGTGGGGAAGTAGCAAGTGATTAGACCCCGGGTCTCCCAAATTAATAATAATTATAACAATAATAATAATAGTACTTGTTAAGAGCTTACTATGTGCCAAGCACTGTTTTAAGAGCTGGGGTAGGTAGAAATTAATCAGGTTGGGCACAGTCCTTGACCCACATGGAGCTCAGATTCTTAATCCCCCTTTTAGACTGTGAGCCCACTGTTGGGTAG
Source organism: Tachyglossus aculeatus (assembly GCF_015852505.1). Taxonomy (NCBI): domain Eukaryota; kingdom Metazoa; phylum Chordata; class Mammalia; order Monotremata; family Tachyglossidae; genus Tachyglossus; species Tachyglossus aculeatus. The sequence goes on from NC_052101.1 coordinate 43,733,481, forward strand.
GGACTGTCTCTATGTGATGCCAATTTGTACTTCCCAAGTGCTTAGTACAGTGCTCTGCACATAGTAAGCGCTCAATAAATACGATTGATTGATTGATTGATAGATGAGGTAACTGAGGCCCAGAGAAGTAAAGTTACTTGCCCAAGGTCACACAGCAGACACGTGACAGAGCTGGGATTAGAACTACGGTCCTTCTGACTCCCAGGCCTGTCCAACAGAAACAGGTGTGTGCACACGTGCATAAGTGCACGTGCACGCACACGCACACGCACACACACACACACTGAGCTATATAATTTCTACAGAGAAAAGAATAACAGACTCCCAGGCCTGTGCTCTATCTACTAGACCATGCTGCTTCCTCTTCCCACTAGGCCACACTGCTTTTCATCACCAAAGCGTTAGCCAACCCTTGGAAGAGAGGGGCCATGACCAGGGTCATTAGGACCAGGGTCACCAGTGGAGACCCATCAGGGCAGGAGGAAGGACCTCTGGTGCCCGCCACATTCTCCTCACGCTCGGGGTTTTGACTGGAACTTGTCCAGCCGTTGACCCATCACATTCAGCTCTCTGTGGTTTCTCTTCACTGGACGGTCAGTGTTGATGTTTTCCATCCCAGAGCCTCTCCGGTTCTGACTCATCAGCTTCCTCAACACATTTTTGTGGTTGAGGGAGGATGAAAGGTCTGCCTTTTGGGAGGCAAAGTGTGAAATCCTCATACTCCCTGTTCCTACCCTCTTTCCCTCTAGGGACTCCAGTCAAGAAGGCCCCATTGGTTATCGGAGAATGAGGGAGGCAGAGGCCAGAGAGCACAGAGCACCCAACGACAGAGCCAAACCACATCCCCATCTGAAAACCCAAAGTGGACACCCACACAGCTGGGTCTGGCAAGCAACAAATACAGGGGTTGGATAAGAGGAGGGAGTTTCCACTCCCTTTTAGAAGCCACAAGGCCTCAACTTGGTTTCTGAAACAATGCATCAGAACAAAGATTTATTCCATTGCAGGGGGCTTTGACCTGCTAACCCTTGCTTGCATAATCTATACTGCTGCTATCATTTACACTCCAGTAACTTGCCCTAATCCTTGTTTGGGATAAGTAAAGACCATTGAGAGTGCTGAAAATATCTCCTTCAGGGAATTGGAGATCATGGAGTTCTATCTGAATTCGTTGACCACTGTTGTCCATTACATTCGATTTACTGCCCATCACAAAATAATAGGGGGACAATTCTATTTCAATTGGCAATTCAATTCTACCCAGATTTTTTGGGTTTTTTTCCAATTCTCCAGACTGTTAGCTCGTGGTAGGCAGGAATATGTCTACCAACTCTGTTGTGTTGTACTCTACAAAGTGCTTAGTACAGAACTCTGCACACAGAAGCTCTCAATAAATACCTTTGATTGATTTGAAGCCTAGGTTCGGGAGATATTTTTTCAGTGGATAACATGGGGCGAGCATCCACTATGCAAGGCACTACCCAGAACCCACCAGAGTTGCCCCCCATGACTTGCAGCCATTCTGGGGGATGGCTCCCCCTTTTATTAATGACATTTTGTTAAGTGGTTACTATGTACCAGGCACTGTTCTAAGCGCTGGGGTAGATGCAAGATAATCAGCTTGGACATAGCCCGTCCAACATAGGAATCACAGTCAATCCCCACTTTACAGATGAGGTCACTGAGACCCAGAGACATGAATCAATCAATCATATTTATTGAGCGCTTACTATGTGCAGAGCACTGTACTAAGCGCTTGGGAAGTACAAATTGGCAACATATAGAGACAGTCCCTACCCAACAGTGGGCTCACAGTCTAAAAGGGGGAGACAGAGGACAAAACCAAACATACTAACAAAATAAAATACATAGAATAGATATGTACAAGTAAAATAGAGTAATAAATATGTACAAACATATATACATATATACAGGTGCTGTGGGGAAGGGAAGGAGGTAAGGTGGGGGGGATGGAGAGGGGGACGAGGGGGGGAGGAAGGAAGGGGCTCAGTCTGGGAAGGCCTCCTGGAGGAGGTGAGCTCTCAGCAGGGCCTTGAAGGGAGGAAGAGAGCTAGCTTGGCAGATGGGCAGAGGGAGGGCATTCCAGGCCCGGGGGATGACATGGGCCGGGGGTCGATGGCGGGACAGGCGAGAATGAGGTACGGTGAGGAGATTAGCGGCGGAGGAGCGGAGGGTGCGGGCTGGGCTGTAGAAGGAGAGAAGGGAGGTGAGGTAGGAGGGGGCGAGGTGATGGAGAGCCTTGAAGCCCAGGGTGAGGAGTTTCTGCCTGGTGCGCAGATTGATTGGTAGCTACTGGAGATTTTTGAGGAGGGGAGTAATATGCCCAGAGCGTTTCTGGACAAAGATAATCCGGGCAGCAGCATGAAGTATGGATTGAAGTGGAGAGAGAGACGAGGATGGGAGATCAGAGAGAAGGCTGATGCAGTAGTCCACACGGGATAGGATGAGAGCTTGAACGAACAGGGTAGCGGTATGGATGGAGAGGAAAGGGCGGATCTTGGCAATGTTGTGGAGCTGAGACCGGCAGGTTTTGGTGACGGCTTGGATGTGAGGGGTGAATGAGAGAGCGGAGTCGAGGATGACACCAAGGTTGCGGGCTTGTGAGACGGGAAGGATGGTAGTGCCGTCAACAGAGATGGGAAAGTCAGGGAGAGGGCAAGGTTTGGGAGGGAAGACAAGGAGTTCAGTCTTCGACATGTTGAGCTTTAGGTGGCGGGCAGACATCCAGATGGAAGGTCACACAGTAGACAAGTGGCAAAGCCAGAATTAGAACCCAAGTCCTCTGACTCTCAGGCCCATTCTCTTTCCACTAGAACAACACTGTACTGCAAGCAACAGTCTTTGCTTAACCAGCCCTGTATTTCCTCTGAATTTACATCCCTTATTCAAATCCCACTCCTCAGCCCAGCACCATCTAGCTTATTCACTTGATACACTGCACTTCATTTTTAAGCCACTTTCTTCTTCTCAGAGTTAAAATTTTCTGCACAATATTTTAGCATGAGTAATCCTACATAGTGGAATTGCCATCAAAATAATAAACTTGGCTACATTCAGTCTTTATTAGGGAGAAGGAACTTCCAAATCTTTAGAATCGTGGTCTAAATTTCCTGGGCTCTCCTACTGGCCTCGGGAAGGAGCCAGCCTGTAAAAAAAAACAGGCACAAGAAAGAGAAAAGGGGCAGTTTCCAACCTAGCCAAAGATGGGAAGAGAGGAGGAGAAGGGAGTGCAGGGATTAAATCATTTCATTTTTTTCAATAGGAGGAGGAATGGGGCAGAAGAGTGCCTTTCCTTCACAGCCCAAAATAAACGCAGCACTTACTTCCCTTGGCTTTGAGATGGCAACAATTCATTACAAGGGAGAGGACATTAATTAAGACAAAATTTCGAGAGGCAAAACCATAGACTGGTAATTACCACGTTTCTCAATTGGGTGACGTAAAGGGTATTTTCTCTTTTACCTCGGTTTTGAATCACTCAAGAGGAATTATTATGGGTGTCTTTAGATTCTTTACCTTAGCAGTAATTTATTTTAATGTCAGTCTTCCCTTGTAGACTTCAAGCTCCTCACAGGCAGGAATCGCAACTACCAACTCTGCTTTATTGCACTTTCCCAAGTGCTTGGAACAGTGCTCTACCCACAGTAAGCACTCAAATATGGTCAATTGATTATTGAGTACCTACTGCATTCAGATCACTTTATTGTGAGAGTTCAATAGAAGTAGACACGGTCCCTGCCCTTGAGGAGCTTACACTCTACTAGAAGAGATTCAGAGAGATCTCAGGCATCTTTCGACTTTGGAATTTTGCCAGAAAGGGATACCCAGCGAAGGACTGTCTCTGTAACACAAGTTGTAAGTTTGCCAGCCAAACCGGTAAAGATGGAGCACCTGTTATGGGAGCTGAAATCTCCATGGGGAGAGGGATGCCAGTGCTGCTGAGCTTTGGCATTCCCTCTTCCTCCATGGAACATGCAGGATACAAGGCAAAGTCAATTTGTTGTGCCTCTTGCTCCCTTTAGGGCTGGGGGAGGGAGAAAAATGCAAGGGAGCCAAAGGGATGATAAAAGGGGAAGGAAGAGCTGCTGCTGTTTGTGTGGGTTTGTTAAAAGTGGATACATCCCTCCAAACATATCCAACAGAAACAGGTGTGTGCACATGTGCGTAAGTGCACACACACACACACCAAGCTATATAATTTCTACAGAGAAAAGAATAACAGTAAGAATCTCTTGACTTTGTCTAGCTCAGAGTGCTTTGGAGGAAAATTAAATTATATGGAAAAACCTAATGATTCACTCTTCAAGCAGTCAGATTGAAATCTTTCTTTGGAGGAAGAAGTCAGTAATGCCTTGGATTAATCAATCAAATTACTGTGAGCAGAGCACTATACTAAACCCTTGGGAGAGTACTAGATAACAGAGTTGGTAGACACGTTCCCTACCCCCAACAAGCTTACAATCTACAGCCAAAGTCTCTACCTGGACCTCTGCCTTTCAGACACACAAATCAGATCAGGAAGTGAGCTGAGGCACAAAAAACCCCCACACTGATGATGTTTTGTTTTTTTTTTCTCAAATACAGTGACTGAGAAGAACAGGAGCCGGAAAATCCAACTGAATCTAAACCCAAAAGACATGAAAATGATCCCCGAATATCCCACTATCCTACCATCCTACCAGCTACTCTTAACTAATCTCGCCTCTAAAAAACTGCCTGTGGAAAAGGAGACCCCACCCTAGTAGAAAGCCGGATTCTAGAAAATCGTTAAGTAAACAATATCACATGCATCATCTCTGAGAGAAATTAAGGAAGCAACCCCACACCCCATGATCAACAACAATACAACAATGAGAGGCTTTCTCCCCCACAGCCACAGATCTCTCTAACAGGCTCCCAGAACACAATCCAAGAGGGCAAACAAGGAATGTGGCTCTTTGAGATCACTTTCCCTGGGGACAACAGGAGAGCATGGGAAAGTTCCAGAGCTGGGGTGGTGGGAAACAGGTGAAACTGTCCCACTGATTATTGCTTTAAGAAGGTGGCTACAGTTTATGAAACACCGGCCATCACAGCAGCTGGTTTTAGTGTTTTCCCTCTCCCTCCTGCAGATAGCGTCATTTTTCTGTTCACAGATTTTATCATACTGGTGCAGGCATACTCTGATAATCTTGCTTGTTCCCATGACACACCATGGGACAGTGTGAACTGGTGGAAAGAGCATGGGGGTGGGAGTCAGGATCAATCAAACCAACTGAATTTTATTGAGTGCTTACTGGGGGCAGAGGCCTGTACTAAATGCTTGGGAAAGAACCAGATAATAGAGTTGGGAGACACATTCCCTGCGCACAAGGAAGCAGCATGACTTAGTGGACAGACCACAGGCATGGGAGTCAGAAGGACCTGGGTTCTAATCCCAGCTCCACCACTTCTCTGCTGTGTGACGTCTCCTCATCTCCCTTGTTCCGTCTCCTCATCTGCAAAATAAAAAGATAATACCCACTGTCCCTCCTTTGTGGCAAGTCACTTGGGCAAGTCACCTGACCTCTCTGTGCCTCAGTTGCCCCATCTGTAAAATGAAGATTAACACCGTGAGCCCCACGTGGGACAAGGACTGTGTCCAACCTAATTTGCTTGTATCCACCCCAGTGCTTAGTACGGTGCCAGGCACATAGCAAGTGCTTAACAAATGCCACAATTAATAAGGAGCTTACAGTCTGGAGGAGAAATCGGGTTCTATTCCTGGCTCAGCCACCTATCTGTTGTGTGATTTTGGACAAGTCACTTAATCTCTCCCGGTCCCTACTTCCTCATCAGCAAAACAGGGAGATATAATACCTATTCACCTTACTTCTTATGTTGTGAGTTTTGCATGGGACAGGGACTGTGTACAATTTGATAATCTGGTACTACAACTCCAATACTTAGCACAGTGCATAGAACCTAAACGAACCAAGTTTCCACCATTCGATAGCATTCCCCGAGTGTTTCTCCCTCCTCCAGTCGAGGCCAGATCACCATATTACACAGGCCATTGAATTAAAGTCAACATTCTCTATGATGAATTGTCATAAATCATTGCTGGCCCAGCACGTGGCCAACCAGCAAGGCTGATATATTTCTCTATAGTCGAACCTAAGCCTCTACAGACTTCCATCAGTAGAGAAAGTGGGAAAGAGAAAACAGAAGAACATCTCCAGAAAGGCTTTAGTCATGGAACCTGAAGTAATTGCAGCAATAACACTGCACTAGTAGCACAAAGGGAGGCAATTTATCCATGATTATTCTGACCATTAAACTGCAAAGTTTCACTATTCGAAGGATCTCTTGGTGGTTAATAGAAGCTATTAGGAAGCAGTGTCCTTGCTACCTACACACACACACACACACACACACACACTCTCTCTCTCTCTCTCTCTCTCTAATAATAATGATAACTGTGGTATTTGTCAAGCCATTACTATGTGCCAAGCACTGTACTAAACACTAGGGCAGATACAAGATAATCAGGTCCCACATGGGGCACACAGTGCAATTAAGAGGGAGAACAGGTACTGAATCCCATTTTCCAGATGGGGGAATGGAAAAGTTAAGGGACTTGCCCACTGTCATGCAACAGATGCTTGGCAGAGTCAGGATTAGAACCCAGGTCCTCCAATTCTCAGAGCTGTGCTCTTTCCATTAGTTACCTCATCTGTAAAATGAGGACTGAGAGTGTGAGCTCCACGTGGGACAGGGACTGTGTCCAACCTGACTTGATTGATATAAGCTAATCAAGGTGGACACAGTTCATGTCCTTTACAGGGCTCACAGTCTTCATTCCCATTTTAAACATGAGGTAACAGGCCTAGAGAAGCAAACTGCCCAAGGTCATACAGCAGCCAAGTGGCAGGGCCAGGGCTGTATCCACCCCAGCACTTAGTACATAGTAAAATGCTTAGCAAATGCCATTATCATTATTATTAGCAAGTGTGTGGCTCAGAGGGAAAAGCCCAGAGCTGTGGATCACCACATTCAAGTTCCTTTTCCAAGCTGATCTCTAGCTTGATATATGACCTGAGAGAAATCCCTGGCACCTCCATTCATTCAATCGTACTTACTGAACTCTTACTGTGTGCACAGCACTGTACTAAGTGCTTGGAAAGTACAATTCAGCAACAAAATGAGACAATCCCTGCCCACAACGGGCTTGCAGTCTAGAATGGAAGAGACAGGCATCAAAACAAGTAAACAGGCATCAACAGCATCAATATAAACAGAATTATAGATATATACACATCATTACTATAAATAGAATTATAAACAGGTACATATATACATAAGTGCTGTGGGTGGAGGGAAGGGGGTAGAGCAAAGGGATTGAGTTAGGGAGATGGGGGGGAGCAGAGGAAAAGGGAGGCTTAGTCTGGGAAGGCCTCTGGGAGGAGGTGAGCCTTCAGTTGGGCTACGAAGAGGGGGAAGTGTGATTGGCGGATCTGAGGAGGGAGGGCATTCCAGGCCAGAGTTAGGACGTAGGCCAGGGTCAATGGCAGGACAGGTGAGAACGAGGCAGAGTGAGAAGGTTAGCACTGGAGGAGCGGAGTGTGTGTGTGTGTGTAATGGAGAAGGAGAGAAGGGAGATGAGGTGAGAAGGGTCAAGGTGATGGAGAGCTTTGAAGCCAATAGTGAGGAGTTTCTGCACTTCTCCATCCATGCAGTGGACAGAATGTTCTCCCCCTGTCTTTCTTGCTAGAGGCGGGAGGCCATGTGAAGCAGCATGGCTTAGTGGGAAGAGCCCAGGCTTGGGAGTTAGAGGATGTGGGTTCTAATCTCAGCTCTGCCACTTGTCTGCTGTGTGACCTTGAGCAAGCCACTTAACTTCTCTGTGCCTCAGGTACCTCACCTGTAAAATGAGGATTAAGATTGTGAGCTCCATGTGGGACAATCTGATTACCTTGTATCTACTCCAGCGCTCAGAATAGTGCTTGGCACATAGTAAGAGCTTAACAAATACCATTATCATCATTACGTGAAGATTCATGAGTGAATTAAGCTGCAGACACAAATTAAAGAGTTAAGCTCATTGTGGTCAGGGATAGTGTCTACCAACTATGTTGTACTGCATTCTCCCAAATGCTTAGTACAGTGCTCTGCAAACAGTAAGCACTCAAGAAATGCCATTGCCTGACTGATCCCAGGTGGCTGTCTCTGGCTGAAACACTAGAATTCTCCCAGTAGCTGCCCGCTATCAAACAGGTAAGGCATTTGTAGGCATCTGTCTTCTCTATTTCAGTCACTCAATCATATTTATAGAGTGCTGTCCTCTTTCACCCACCCACTCTGTCCTCTTATAAATTTGGTCTCCAGCTCCCCCGGCTTTGGGGAAACCTATCCCAACATGCTGCATCACCCTGACTTGTTCCCTTTATTCATCCCCCGTCCCAGCCCTCATCAGCAATCGTATTTATTGAGCTCTTACTGTGTGCAGAGCACTGTACTAACTGCTTGGGAAGTACAAGTTGGCAACATATAGAGACAGTCCCTACCCAACAGTGGGCTCACAGTCTAAAAGTGCCCTGCAGCACTTATGTACATATCTGTAATTGATTTATATTAATGTCAGTCTCCTCCAATAGACTGCAAGGTCATCGTGGGCAGGGAATGTGCCTGCTATAGTGTGCTCTTCCAATTGCTTTGTATAGTGCTCTGCTCACAGTAAAAGCTCAATAATTACAATTTACAGATGCCTGTCCCGCCCCAAAGCCCCAAACCTATGTTTCCTGTTGGGTTCTAAATTCATCCTATCCTCCCTGCCCCTAATATTCCGATCCTGTGCCAGTCTTTGATGTTCCAATATGAGGACAGGGAACATGGAAGAGAGGGGAAAGGAAGATGCCTGTCCTGCCCCAAAGCCCCAAACCTATGTTTCCTGTTGGGTTCTAAATTCATCCTATCCTCCCTGCCCCTAATATTCCGATCCTGTGCCAGTCTTTGATGTTCCAATATGAGGACAGAGAACATGGAAGAGAGGGGAAAGGATAGAGGCACCCTTCTTACCCCCTCCCCCATGACTGCCTGAATGCTCCTGTGCCACCGTTCTGCCATATTGCAGGATCAAATAGGACTGGTGCATGGCAGTTAGTGACAGCAGTAGGGGAGGAAGGACAAGTTTTTTTTAAAAAATGAGCAGGGTGGGTTTGGAATGTAGGGCTCCAGAGCACATAAGTGACATTGCTGGGTTGGGGGAGGGCAGGTTAAATCCCAAAGCTACAGGGAACGCAAATTTAAAGGAGGACAGAAAGAGTGGGGGTAAGCGATCGAGCGGAGGGCATGAGAAAATAAAAAGTGCCAATAACTAAATAAAAATAATAATAATAATTGTGGCATTTGTTAAGCGCTTACTATGTGCCAGGCACTGTATTGAGCTCTAGGGTGGATATATGCAAATCAAGTTGAACACAGTCCCTGTCCCACGAGGGGCTCTCACTGTCTCAAACCCCATTTTACAGTTGACAAAACTGAGGCACAAAGAAATGAAGTGACTTGCCCAACATCACACAGCAGACAAGTGGTGGAGCAGGGATTAGAACCCATGACCTTCTGACTCCCAGGCCCATGCTCTACCCACTAAGCCACGCTGCTTCCATGGAAGATGGCATGGAAAGAGCACACACGAGAGTTAGGAGACCTGGGTTCTAGTCCTTGCTCTTCCACTTGCCTGCTGTGTGACCTTGGGCAAATTGCTTAACCTCTCTGTACCTCAGTAAACACCTGCAAAATGGAGATTCAATACCTGACCTCTCTCTTATTTAGTCTGTGAGTCCCATGTGGGACGTGATTATCTTGTATCTACCTCAGCACTTAGTACAGTGCTTAGCACAGAATAAGCAATAAAATACCACAATTATTATCTCTAAAATGGGGATATGCAACCTGCTCCCTTCCTCCTTAGGCTATGCCCCCCATGTGGGAGAGGGACTGTATCTGCTCTGATTATCTTGTGTACACCCCAGTGCTTGGCCCACAGTAAGTGTTTAATAAATGTCCTCATGATTCTGATCTGGCCAAAGACAGACAGCCAGTACATTAGCAAGGCAGAACAGATAGAGTACAAGGCCTGGGAATCAGAAGGTTTTGGGTTCTAATCCGGGCTCTGCCATTTGTCTGCTGGGTGACCTTGGGCAAGTCACCTCACTACTCTGTGCCTCAGCTACCTCATCTGTAAAAGGAGGATTAAGACTGTTAGCCTTATGCGGGACAGGGACTGCATCCAACCTGATTTGCTTTTACTCACCCCAGTGCTTAGTACAGTGCCTGGCACAGAGTAAGTGCTTAACAAATACCACAGTTATTATTATTATCTCTCAGATGTGGCATCTGTACTCCATCATCCAGCATTTCTGACCTCCAACCCTGGAAAACTAAAGGAGTTTTTGGGCTTCCTACTGTTTCAGTTCCTAATATTTCTCACAGTCACCTCTACTATCACAGAGGCTGTAATGAGAGGCGACCACAAGGGCAGAAGTGAAATGATGTTTGGAGCCCTTCGCTCATTGGATCAAGCCCATGGGAGTCTCGCAAGGTAAATGGTATGTTTTAACAATGGGATAAATGTTGAGGTAGAGAGCCCTGGTTAGAGTTTAAAAGACATGGAATTTCTACCAGGAAATTCATGTCCTCATTCTTGTGTGATCAGACATTGAAATGAAAACTACTAATTACTTATGATCTTTGGTACACCCTTAGCTACGTGGCTCCCAGGAGCGACAACTAGCAGCATAGCGGATAGAACATGAGCCTGGGAGGCGGAAGGTCATGGGTTCTAATCCCAGCTCTTCCGCTTGTTTGCTGTGTGGCCTTGAATAGGTCACTTCACTTCTCTGGGCCTCAGTTACCTCATCTGTAAATGGGGATTGAGACTGTGAGCCCCATGTGGGACAGAGACTGTGTCCAACCTGGTTTGCTTGTATCTACCCCGGCGCTTAGTACAGTGCCTGGCGCATAATAAGTGCTTAACAAATACCATCATCATTAAGTACAAATTGGGAGTAAAGCTGCTGGTAATGTCATTGTCACATCAAAGGACAACTCTATTCCTACTCCTCCTCCCACCTGGCAGAGTCATGAGGTTAGAGTTTACCAAGCTGTGAGTTCAAAGCACAACTATTACATTGTTTTGCTTACTGATAATGACCAAGTCTTCTAAGCTCTCTGGGCCTCAATCTCTTTATCTGTTAAGTGGTATCCCTGTGACATATTCCAGTGAATAATAACTGCAATGCCTTGGCAAATAGAGGGTGGCATGAACGTTCATGGTATTACAATTCCTCTTTCTTTTAATAGTATTTGTTAACCATTTACTATGTACCAGGCACTGGGGCAAATACACGCTGATCAGGTTGGACACAGTCCATGTCCCATATGGGGCTCACAGTCTTCATTCCCATTTTGAAGATGATGTAACTGAGGCCCAGAGAAGCAAACTCCCCAGGGTCATACAGTAGATAAGTGGCAGTGCCAGGATTAGAACCCAGGTCCTTCTGACTCCCAAACCTTTGCTCTATCCACTAGGCCACACTGCTTCTCATCCAGAGATCAGCAGATTCAATCGTATTTATTGAGTGCTTACTGTGTGCACAGCACTGTACTAAGTGCTTGGGGAGTACAAGTTGGCAACATATAGAGACGGTCCCTACCCAACAGCGGGTTCACAGTCTAGAAGATGGAAGATGCTGCTCATTTCCTGGCCTCTTTTGGGAGGCATTCAGTTTACCTCCTTGCCATCACCTTCTTCATCTAGATGTCAATCAATCCATCCATGGGATCTATTGAGAACTTGCTGGGTGCAGAACATTTGGGGGAGTGCATTACAGAGTTGATCGACATGATCCCTGCCCTCAAGGAACTTACAGCCATGGGACCAATGGGTTCCTTGGACAGACTGTAAGCTTGCTGTGGGCAGGGAATGTCTGTTTATTGTTATATTGTACTCTCCCAAACACTTAGTATAATGCTTTGCACCCAGTAAGCTCTCGAATATAATTAAATGAAGATTACTCTTAGCAACCGAAACACGAACAGGGAAAGAAAAACATATGTCTGAGGTACTCCATTTTTTTTTGAATGTCACTCATTTCTGAAGGTTGGAACCCCTTTGCCCGCAGGCAAAATTATCTGAGGTAAATTCTGGGTCAAAATGCCATTCACATGATGTATTTTCAATACATTCAGTGCAGTAAAAGATTGTTATTTTTAGCTCCTGCTGCAGCAGCACCTCTGGGGCTTTCCCACCTCACAGTTAACCAAATATTGAGGCTTTTCTACATGGCTTATCTTGTGCACAATAGCTGAGTCAACACAAGCCTAGAACCGGCTTAAAATACTACCTGGATGCCAATCCGAGAAAAATGTCTCTAGGCGAGTGACCAAAACCCAGGGCTTCTTGGAGGCAAGGCAAGGGCTTGTGAACAAGGCCCACATTCCCAACATACACAACTCCTAGAGTTTGCTTTTCCTCCAGAATTACTCTAATGGACAGAACCCCAAAGATGAGACTTGTCCTGGAGCCAGCTCCCTTTTTTATTTTTTTATGGTATTTGTTAAGCGCTTACTATGTGAAGATAAAAACCAATCAGATTGGGCATGGTCCCTTTCCTATGTGGGGCTCACAGTCTTAATCCCCATTTTCCAGATGAGGTAACTGATGCAAAGAGAAATTAAAGTGACTTCCCAAACATCACAGATCAGACAAGTGGCAGAGCCAGAATTAAAACCCAGGTCCTTCTGACTCACAGACACGTGCTCTATCCACCAGACCACTCTGCTTCTCCTTTTTCAGGGCTTCCAAAAACACATGAGTCCTGAGTCACTCAGCTCAACTTACCTTTGCTAAAAGGTAGCTGGCCATTCAAACAGACAGCACGTCTTGGTTCCTGCCTTTTCTCAATCTGCAGTGGCAAAAGTTATAAAAGGTACTCTGCGGGTGGGGCAGGGGCTTCTCTAGCTCCATTCTTCTCTTCTGTCTCCTGGCTATAGAAAGCCAGTTGTTCCCATGCTTTGTTATACTGCAGCCTAGGAAACCCCTGCATGGACTCTTCCCTTCCCTCGGCCTCTTGTCTGCGGCCAGGAAAACCCACGTGCTGCTAGTGTCCTGCCTGTCTGCCCACCCTGGGGAGCTTCACACTTCCATTCCACGCTCCTTCCATTGAGGAGAAGCAGCATGGATCAATGGAAAGAGCACGGTCTTTGGAGTCAGAGGTCAGGGGTTCAAATTCTGGCTCTGCCAACTGTCAGCTGTGTGACTTTGGGCAAGTCACTTGACTTCTCTGGGCTTCAGTCACCTCATCTGTAAAATGGGGATTAAAACTGTGAGACCCCCATGGGACAACCTGATCACCTTGTAACCTCCCCAGTGCTTAGAATAGTGCTTTGTACATAGTAAGCGCTTAACAAATACCATTATTATTATTATTATTATTCAATCATTCATTCATTCTTTTTGATTTATTGAGCACTTACTGTGTGCAGATCACTGAACTTAGCACTTGGGAGAGTACCATATAACAATGGACACATTCCCTGCCCATAGTGAGCTTACAGTCTAGAGGAGGAGACAGACATTAATATAAATAAATGACAGATACGGGCATAAGTGCAATGGGGCTGGGAGGGGGGATCAGTAAGGGGAGCAAGGCAGAACCCTTCCCTCTGTTGGTCTGCAGAGAGGCAGCCGGAGGACGCGGCTAACAGTATATGAGGCTCATGTGAGCTCCCAACTCACCTTGGCCACACCGGGGCTTCACTCGCTTTCAGTTAATCAGTAGTATTTGCTGAGCGCTTACAGTTGCGGAATACTGTACCAAGCACTTGGGAGCTTGCTCACCATGCTGCCAGCTCATCAATCTTGCCGCCAGCCCCTTTGCCACATCCTCTCTCTGGCCTGGAATTCCCTCCACCTTCATATAAACTAGGCCACCACTTCCACCTTCAAAGCATTATTAAGGTCACATCTCCTCCAAGAAGCCTTCCTGGATTAAGCCTGCTTTTCCCCAACTCATTCCCCCTTTTGCCTTCTCTATGCACTTGGATCCGTACCCTTTGGACACTTGATATTCACTCTTCCCTCAGTCCGACAGCAGCTATGTACCTACCTGTAATTTATTTATATTAATGTCTAGACTGTAAGCCCATTGTGGGGAGAAAATGTGTCCATCAACACTGTTGTACTCTACTCACGCAAGCACTTAGTACAGGGTTCTGCACACAGTAAGCACTCAATAAATACCACTGATTGTCTGACAAAGCAGAGTGGGTAGACCTGTTCCCTGCCTACAAGGAGCTTACAACCTAGATGACTTTGAAGTACACAGGTAGGGGCTGGAGGGATGAGCTAACAGTGGTTGGGGATTGTAAACAGTGACGAGCCTAGCCTTCCGACAACTCTGTAGCATAAAGGTGAAGCACTGGGCTACCTAACTTTAGACTGGACAGGGTTCCAATCAAAACTGGGGTGAGAGATCAGCACATTCCAGTTAGTATTTCCTCATTGCTGAGCCCAAGCAGGTTCCACCAGCAGGGCCCGATGAGTTCTCCCCATCTAGACTGTAAGCACGTTGTGAGCAGGGAATGAATCTGGTATATTGACCTCTCCCAAGCACTTAGAACAGTGTTCTGTATACAGTAAGCACTCAAAAAATAACTCACAGGTTACCCTGCCTGCCCTACTAGGCTTCCCAAAACCTCCAAGGTGCCCTTAATGAAGTATGCTTCATTCATTCTTTCATTTTATCATATTTATTAAGTGCTTACTGTGTGCAGAACACTGTACTAAGCCCTTGTACAAAGATAAACAGTAACATTGCCTGTCCACAATAAGCTCACTCTCTCCCTAGGTGAAGGAGACCACACTAGCTCTTCTCTGAGCAAGGAAACTGTTAAACCTTACTATACTACTTAAAAGGGCTTTAAGGGCCCTCTGCCCTGGCATTAGCCCGTTGTTGGGTAGGGACCACCTCTATATGTTGCCGATTTGTACTTCCCAAGCACTTTGTACACTGCTCTGCACACAGTAAGCACTCAATAAATATGACTGACTGACTGACAATGAATGAATGAATGAATGAGATCCCAATGACCCCTCCTAACTAGATTGTTTTTAATTCCTCAGACTCAGGGTAGGTTGCTTTTATTCCTGCAAGCTCCCCACAAAAGTTGAGATTTTCCAATTGAAGCCTAGTCAATCACCATGGTAACCTGAAAGCCTGGAAAAGCCTAAATTAAATACAAAACTTTACCTTTGAGCAGTTAGAGAATGTTTCACAGAACAGAGCCAAGGTTCATTTGGCTAGTGAGGCAAACTTTCTTTTCTTACAAGAGAAACAACAACAACAACTGTGGTATGCGTTAAGTGCTTACTATGTGTCAAGCACTATACTAAGTGCCGGCGTAAATATGAGATAAACAGGTCCCACATGAGCCTCACAGTCGAAGTGAGAGGGAGAACAAATATTAAATCCCCATTTTACAGATTAGGAAACTGAGGTGCATAGAAGCAAATTGACTTGCCCAAAGTCACACAGCAGGCAAGTGGCAGAGCCAGGATTAGAACCCAGATCCTCTGACTCCAGGCAAAAATTCCCTCCGTCTCACTTTTTTCATCCAGGCTAGGCTCTTGTGCAGAAACAGGCGGAGAGTTCCCTCCAGCCCGGAAAGGGAAAAGAGAGCCAGGAAGCAGGGTCACGAAGGGCCTGGTTTCATCCTTTTTTCAAAGTTCCTCCCTCCTTTTGGCTATTCACCAAAGAATTACTGGGTATCTCCATTCTATGTGCACAGTAGCTTCTACCTCATATTCTGATTTTTAAAAATTGCTTTCTGATCCATGGAAGCTTTACTGTAAGAGAATCTTTACAAACTGATCTTGTTCCAAGGTGTAGTGGGGTATTGTTAAGCTTCCTGTGAAACAAAGGATGTTGATTTAACAAAGGATTAGGGGTTCAGCTCTCACAAGCAGTTTGAAAGGTGGTAACCACTGCTACACCACGCTGTAAAGACAGAAGTGTTAGGAGCCAAGTGAAGCAGTGTGGTCTAATGGACAGAGCACAGGCCTGGGAGTCGGAAGGACCTGGGGTCTAATGACAGCTCTGCCACTTGGCCATCGTGTAATCCTGGGCAAGTGAAGTTAACTTCTTAACTTAACCACTGACCTTCTCTGCGCCACAGTTCCCTCATCTACAAAATGGGGATTACGACCGCAGGCCCCATGTGGGGCATGGCCATGTCTGACTTGATTGACTTGTATCTACCCCAGTGCTTAGTACAGGGCTTGGAATATAATAAGCACTTAAATACCACAAAAATGTCAAATCTCATATCTTTGTCAACATCATCATCATTAAATTTTAAAAAAAGTTAACAGAGGGTTCGCAATAGGCAAAGAACTGTATTATTGTGGAGGGGGAAACTTTCTGGCTACCAAGTCGCAGCTGAGGGCATTTCCAGACCCTAGCCAAGGTCTTCCAATCAGCGTGGCTCAGTGGAAAGAGCCCGGGCTTTGGAGTCGGAGGTCATGGGTTCAAATCCCGGCCCCGCCACTTGTCAGCTGGGTGACTTTGGGCAAGTCACTTCACTTCTCTGTGCCTCAGTTCCCTCATCTGTAAAATGGGGGTGAAGACTGTGAGCCCCTCATGGGACAACCTGATAACCTTGTAACCTCCCCAGCGCTTAGAACAGTGCTTTGCACATAGTAAGCGCTTAATAAAACGCTATCATTATTAAGCAACGGGACTCTTTGAGGGCAATTCTCCCTCACTGAGGAAACTGGATTCTCCAGAGACGGTGGAAGGGCCCTTTGGTCTGAGGCCGCCATCTAGTGGGCTAACAAGACTTAAATCCGTACTCCTAACCTGGATTTTCTTTCCTCCTCCCATGCTGGGCACAAGCCCCTTCTCCACAGCTTCCGGGTAGAGCCCCCTTCCTCATTTACCCTTAAAAGCTCTTCGTGAGCCCCCATGAACTCAGCTGAAGTCCTTCCATGGGCCTGGCTCACCGCTGCGTGCGGAGTCAGACTCAGAAGGCACACATAGTATTGGCCGCCATGTTCCGAGCCTTTTTTCAGTAGTCAGTCATATTTACTGAGTGCTTACTGTGTGCAGAGAACTGTACTAAGTGCTTGGGAGAGCACAATACAGTAAAATGACATGTTCCCTGCCCATAACTAAGCTCATAGCTTGTAAGTTTCATTTCCTCAGGGAGGGCCAAACGTAGGCCCAGCCACACCTAAAGGGGCATTTCAGTAATAGAAGCGGATCCAGATGAACCCCAGAGCCCATAACCATTCATGTCATGATATGGAAAAACAGAATCACAATTTTTCTGAGCTTCAGCTTCCTCATCTAAAAACAGGGGATTCGATCAGCATATTTTCCCTTCTACTTAGGCCGAAAGCCCCATGTGGGACAGGGAACTGTGTCTGACCTGATTAACTTGTATCTCCCCCAGTGTTTTGGAAAAAAAAAAGGATAGAATAGTGCTAGACAGAGTAAGAACTTGATAAATATCATGCAGTAATATTGAGATAATGGAGAAGTGCTTATTTCAGGGAGTACTGGGAAGATGCAGACATGATCCCCTAGAAAAGCCAAACAAAATAATATAACGATGGCATTTGTTAAGTGCTTACTAGGTGCAGAGCACTTTTCTAAGCGCTGGGGGGGATACAAGGTGATCAAGTTGTCCCACGTGGGGCTCACAGTCCTAATCCCCATTTTACAGATGAGGTAACTGAGGCTCAGAGAAGTTAAGTGACTTGCCCAAGGTCACACAGCAGACATGTGGCGGAGTGGAATTCCAGCCCATGACCTCTGACTCCAAATCCCGGGCTCTTTCCACTGAGACACGCTGCTTCTCTAGAATGTTGCGGCTCTCCAAATCTACCAGAAAAGCCTTTTTCAGGATCATTTCTCTAAGAGTAATTCAGTTCACATCTCCCCACTCCTCAAGAAGCTCCAGTGGTTGCCCAACCACCTCTGCATCAAACAGAAACTCCTTACCATCAGCTTTAAAAGCACTCAATCAGCTCTCACCCTCCTACCTTACTTCTCTGATTTCCTACTATAACTCAGCCCACACACTTCACTCCTCTAACACTGTACTTCAAATCTCATCTATCTCACCACTGATCCTTTGCCCCTGTTCTCCTCCTGGTGTGGGAGTCCCCCTGCCTTTATGTATGGCAGACCACCTCTCTCCCCACCTTCAAAGCCTTATTAAGAATCACATTTCCTCCAAGAGGCCTTCCCTGGCTAAGACCTCATTTCCCAACTCCCTCTCTCTTCTGCATCACCTCTGCAACTATGCATCACCTATGACCTGTACATTTTATACACTTGTTTTCAATCAATGGTATTCATTGAGGGCTTGCTGTGTGCAGAATACTGTACCAAGGACTTGGGAGAGTATAATACGACAGAGTTGGTAGACAAGTTCACCCTACCCTCAACCCCACAACATTCATGTAATTTTATTCACTTGTAACGATGTCTGTCTCCCCCGCCTCTAGACTTTGAGCTCGTTGTGGGCAGGGAATGTCACTGTTTATTGTTGAATTGTACTTTCCCAAGCTCGTAGTACATTGCTCTGCACACAGCAGGTGCTTAATAAACACGATGGAATGAATTCACATAAATATCTGTAATGCATTTTAGTGTCCATCTCCCCTCTAGACTGTAAGCTCATTGTGGGTACGGAATATGCCTACCAACTCTGTGGGACGGAACTTTCCCAAGGGCTGAGTACATTGCTCTCAACATAGTAAGCCCTCAATGAATGCCAGTGCTTGATTCAATCTCCAAAAACAAGTAACCGGCTTTGAAAAACTTGCACTAAAAAAAGATGGTCTGTCTTTGCTGTCACATGGAAAAAAAAACCAAATAGCATTGACCCAAGTCAGGAAAATATCCAGATAAGATCAATGTCCGTTCTGACAAGAAAACCACTTCCACATCAAAACCCCAAACAGCTGGCTCCCTCTTTCTCTTGGTCTCTTCCCTTCTGTGGTTGGGTTTCTCCCTGTCTGGGTCAGTTGCACGTACACATAAACTTGAAAGCCCCTCTCCTTGCAACTCTGCTGCAGAGAAATGAGGCAGCATGCTATCCCTGTGCTGGATCCAAAGTGTGTACAGACAGATGAGGGGTGGGGAAAGCTTGCTTAGCAAAGGGGGCTCTTCAAACATTTCTGCAGTTCACACACAGAGCCACAACTGCAATTTACTGTCACCCTGTACTGATGCTGGCTCCATGGGACTAACAGAGATGTTGTAAATATCTCCTCAGAGCTCCTCTAAAATGAGCCTCTGCACTGCTCCCATGCAGGACAGGATGCCTTTGGGACCTCCCAAAAGCCCAATCCATTGCTGTTTTTCCATTATCTCCTTTACCTCAGACTTCTCCAGTTCCACCCAAACCTGTTTTTATGCTGCCTGTTTTTTTCCTCATATAGTCCAAGCCAACACGATTGACCCTATTTGGCATAAAGAATCGGGCACGGTGTCTGCCTCGGTGAGAACACTGAACTCCCATCAAAACATCCTGTCATTACGGCATCCATGATCTTAACATGGCGGGGCTTAAGTCTCAGAGAATTGGCAACAGGGAAAATTTTAAGGCAAAGAGTACACACAGAGAAGCACTCCTGATTTTCTGCAGATGGAGGCTACTAAAATCTTAGTAGTAATGAAATTTACTAGACATCCACTGGGTCTAATGCACCTGGGCTTGGATCCCAGGATCAAGCCCGTGCTAAGGATTAGGACTCCTGGAAACGTCTCACTATAAACCCCACAACTACCTGACACCAATATGCCTCAGAGGATTCTTGCATCAAAAATTCTTAAAAAAGAAAAAAGAAAAACAAACCCCAGTGACAATGCCCTCTGAAACTTCCTAACCCTTTCATATATTTGCCTTGTTTGTCCCTACTCCCTACCTACCATTCACTCCCTGGTAACAATGACCCGGTCGTAATCAGTTTTGTTCTCCTTTCATAGCTCCACCAGAGAAGCCCCAGAAGACTATTTCCTCTGTAGGTTTTCCAGAGCATAACACTATAAACACAAGCCATGTAAATCACTAAAACATCCAAAGTTTTCCAAAGGTACTGGCAATTCACTAAGGTTCCTTGTCTTGGGATGTGAGGCAGCCAGAACCAGCCTAAATACTGGACCAAGAAAATCTGGAACACGTTTGCATCCATAGTGCAGTTTCTGAACTGTAATTAATTTTCAAGTTGTCCCTATTCAGTCCAGAGCTCGGGGATATGGATTTTTAAAATTCTAAATGGAGCTCTGATGTGAGGGGAGGGGACCACCTGTGGGAGAGAGAAAATGGTTGTTTCCATGGGCCTAGTCAACCCTTGTCTCCTTGAGCAGGGTGCCAATGGTCATGGTTTCTCTTATGATGTGGGAGCTTGACCACTCGGGACTATTCCTTTGACCACAGCTATGTTTCTCGCAAGCCAAAGGAAAGCTAATAGATGGCAAAGACCTCTGACCCCAACCCCACCCCACTGTTTTGGGGGTGGGGGAAACCAAAGACATAAAGAGTTGCATGCTGCTATATTCTCCACTACCACCCCCCCAAAATTCCAGACCCTAGGAAACCTAAAAATGAGGCCATCGACATATGGATCCTCACACCAGTTTCTGGGTCCAATACCATTTGCTCAGCCTTACTGTGTACCCAGAAGGAAGAGAAACAATAAAGCCCATAAATGGGTTCCAAATATTGTCCATTTTAGAAAATAATTTCACCCTGCTTCCTAAGGAGAGGGACAAACCCAAGAATGTAAATATGATTTCCTTGGTTTCACTGAGGATATGTTCTTTTTAGATTTATGGTTAAGCCTCATAGCGTCCACTGGGTAATCACAGAAGGGCATTTTTCTACCCCATGGGATCTCGGCTCAGTGTTCTGTTTTTCCTTCTTGCCTTCCAAAAAAATCCCAATTCATCAACTTTTTCTAGGCACAGGGTCAAGACCACACAACAACCGAGAGCAATGGCGACTAGCTAGTTTCTAACCCAGGATCGCACCCTGGATACTGCTCAGCCCTTTCCTATAACCACTCTACTATCCCCACCCTACCATTTTCTGACAGGACAAAAGCTACTGGTCTCGAGCCTTGGGTTTTAGGATGGGGAGAGGTGTTTTTGTTCATTGTGAAGCTCACTGAATAGAAACAGTGCTGGAAAAAAATCAACTAGGAGAGCTTGGCAACATGGATACTCGAAATTTTGGGCTACAACACCAAAATGTTTACTCCACATTTGACCAACTCCATTCCCAAATTTGATAAAATGCCTGCCTCATTCCACTCCTCCCTACTATGCAAACTGCCTGATTCTGGCCTCTCCTAAAGCTGGGACTAACACAGTTCCCTCTGGGGACATCAAAAAATCCCATCCTTGAGTTCCCCTGCTGACCAAGATCCCAAATTTATTGGCTGAAGGACATTTTAATGATAATAATAATAATAATAATAATGGCATTTATTAGGCACTTCCTATGTGCAAAGCACTGTTCTAAGCGCTGGGGAGGTTACAAGGTGATCAGGTTGTCCCACAGGAGGCTCACAGTCTTAATCCCCATTTTACAGATGAGGTCACTGAGGCACAGAGAAGTGAAGTGACTTGCCCAAAGTCACACAGCTGACCATTGGGGGAGCCAGGATTTGAACCCATGACCTCTGACTCCAAAGCCTGTGCTCTTTCAGATGAGACACGCTGCTTCTCTGGCACATCCCCATAGGGGAAGTAAGAGGGAAGACAGTAAGATACTGATCAGTTGTTTCAATGAAGAAATTGCCTTAGGACCAAATTCAACCTTCTTTCAACATACTGAGACAATATACAGAAGGATCACTGTGGCTTGGTGGAAAGAGCATGGGCCTAGGAGTCGGAGGACCAGGGTTCTAATTCCGGCTCTCCCAACTCCTTGCTGTGTGACCTTGGGCAAGTCATTTAACTGAGGCATAGAGAAGTTCTCCTGTTCTCCCTCCTACTTAGACTATGAGTCCCATGTGGGACAGGGACTGTGCCCTACCTAATTAGCTTTTACCTACCCCGGCCCTTCGAAAAGTTTTTGACATAGTAAATGCTTAACAAATACCATAAAAAAAGAATGATAATGAGCTGTCAATGTGACTACCCAGCTTGGGAGATAAAAATCAGAGAAAGTTGGGTGGAGATTTCTCTCCTTGATAAACATGGCAGGGTCACCTGGTAAGACAAATCAATGTTCTTGGGGCTGCTTTTAGAGACAGAGGTACACAAAACTGTAAAAATCATTTCCTCAGAGTGAGCCAGTCAACTGCACTTACTGAATGTAACAAGCGCTGAGGCTAGACCAAAGCTAGTTTAAACCAGGCAGTTTCGTCCCTGGGCATGATCCTGTTGTTACATAACTGCCAATTACAAAGCCCCCATAACTGCCTCATTTATATATGGCATACAATAAGAATGTAATGACTCTTGTCTTCCCCTAAATTAAAGTCATTCAAAATTGAGTATCAATCAATTAACAGTATTATTGAGCACATACTAAGTGCAGAGCATGGTACTAAGCGCTTGGGAGAGTACAATAGAGAGTACAATACCAGGTACCAGGTAGAAACTGGAACCTGCCCACAAGAAGCAGTCAGCGCAGCCTAGTGGATAGAGCACAGGCCTGGGACACAGAAGGACCTGGGTTCTAATCCCAGATGTGCTCGGTGACCTTGGGCAAATCACAACTTCTCTAGGCCTCGGTTCCCTCATCTGTGAAATGGGGATTAAGACTTTGAGCCCCATGTGGGACATGGACCTCATTACCTTGTAATCTGGTACTTAGTACAGTGCCTGGCACATAGTAAGTGCTTAAATACCATTTTTAAAAATGCCATTACAGCCATTAATTCTTCCCTCTCTGAAACCTTCTGTTCACAAGCAAGGGGAAAGAGTCAGTCAGCCAACAGTACTGAGCACTTTCTGTGTGCAGAGCACTGTACTAAGTGCTTGGGAAAGCCCAAAATAACAGACACATTTCCTGCCCACAACGAGTTTACAGTCTAGCGGGCTGCCTTCCATGACCAGTGTGTTCTAGAAGGCTCTGCATGGTCTTTAGAAACTCCTGGTGCCGGCCAAAGTTTGGAGCCATCCTGCATCAGATGACACCCACTAGTCCCTATGGGTGGTAGCAGGAGTGAGCATCCCTTCTACGCCATCAGCAGAGACTGCAGTGGCAGGCAGTCCCAGGAGTGAGGGTAAATAACTTCAAGGGATGGTAGGCATCCCCCAATACCATGAAAAACTCCTAAATTAGAACCAGCCGGCACAGCCTAGGGGATAGAGCACTGGCCCGGGAGTCAGAAGGTTCTGGGTTCTATTCCCGGCTCCTCCAAGAGTCTGCTGTGTGACCTTGGGCAAGTCATTTCATTCATTCAATCATATTTACTGAAGCTTACTGTGTGCAGAGCACTGTACTAAGCGTTTGGGAAATGCAAATCAGCAACATATAGAGACGGTCTCTACCCAACAACAGGCTCACAGTCAAGAAGGGGGAGACAGTCAACAAAACAAAACAAGTAGACAGGTGTCAATACCATCAGAATAAATAGAATTATAGCTATATACACATCATTAATAAAATATAGTAAATATGTACAAATAAAATAGAGTACTAAATATGTACAAATATTTACAAGTGCTGTGGGGAGGGGAAGGGGTTAGGGCAGATGGGGGGGGGTGATGGGGAGGAGGAGGAGAGGAAAAGGGGGGCACAGTCTGGGAAGGCCTCCTGGAGGAGGTGAGCTCGCAGTAGGGCTTTGAAGGGAGGAAGAGAGCTAGTTTGGCAGAGGTGTGGAAGGAGGGCATTCCAGGCCAGAGGAAAGACATGGGCCAAGGGTCAATGGCGGGACTGGCGAGAACGAGGCACAGTGAGGAGGTTAGCGGCAGAGGAGCGGAGGGTGCGGGCTGGGCTGTAGAAGGAGAGAAGGGAGGTGAAGTAGGAGGGGGCGAGGTGATGGAGAGCCTTGAAGCTGAGAGTGAGGAGGAAGTTCCCTCATTTGTCAAATGGGGATTAAGACTGTAAGCTCTTTGTGGGGAGGGTATGTGTCTGTTTATTGTTGTACTGTACTCTCCCAAGCGCTTAGTATAGTGCTCTACACAAAGTGCTCAGTAAATAACATTGAATGAATGACTGTGAGCCCCATGTGGGACAGGGACTCTGTCCAACCTGATTTGCTTATATCATTCCCAGCACCTAGTACAGTGCCTGGCACATAATAAGCACTTAACAAATACCACAGCCAGTGGAGCCCCTAGCAGGGATCAGCTCCAGACCCACTAAGCTCCAGGACCACCCAGGGCTTAGAGGAACCCAGTAGCAAACCACAGTCAAGACTCCTCTGCCCCAGGGCCGACCCAGCTTGGATGTTATGCCCCAGGGTCCCAGGCCTGTTCCACTGCTTCGAGAACAGCTTGGAAAACAAATAAACATCAGGGTCCACAGAAATTTTGGTCAACAAAATTTCCATTGATTCATCCCCCCCGGTCATTTTCATATACACATTAAGCGGCTAAAAGAAAATTGCGTGCCGGCCAACAGTCCAAAGTTTTTCAGTTTCAAGGGGATTTGTTTTTCTGGGGTAAACGATGGGAAAGGCAAAGATTTATTTTAGGCCCTGAATATATTGGCATGCACCAATTTGTGTAACTGGATTAAGCCCATGTAAACACACACACATACACCTGGAAGAGGAAACCTTGCGTCTGACATCCTGTTCTCATGAGAGACAAAGAAGAAACAAAAACAAATAAAAGAATATAAAGTTATGATCCAATTTCCTGCCAGTTCTGGAGGGAATGGGAAGAGGAGAGATGATCTCACTTTCACTTCAACAGCTAAATATGCTGTGCTACAAAGAGCATTCAGGTCTGCAAGTGAGAAGGGGGCTCTACTTCAAAGGCGGAGAGCTTGAAAAATTCTGTTTCATGTATTTTGGGGCACTGTGGTCTAGTGGAAAGAACACGAGCCTGAGAGTCAGAGGACGTGAGTTCTAATCCTGGCTCTGCCATTTGTCTGCTGTGATCTCAGGCAGGTCACTTCACTTCTCTGGGTCTTAGTTACCTCATCTGTAAAATGAAGATTAACCTGTTTCTACTGCAGCGCTTAATACAATGCCTGATACGTAGTAACTGTTTAACAAATATTATTCAAAAAAGAAAAAGCACTTGCTGCTCCATGAAAAGCATTACCAGGAATGGAAGGCTCACCCAGGATCATCTGTGCATGCTCAGATAGACTGATGAGTGATTATAAATAATGGAGAAGAGTGCAGAATTTGACTCAGGTTACAAAACCAAGAGACTACCTCTGATAGGGAACTCTTCTGCCAGTAAAACCAGAAGAAAGGAGAGAAAAGGCAATCAGCCTGCATTTTGGCAGCTTCCAGTCTCTTTAATCTCTGCCATCTGCAATCTTCTCACCTGGATGCGAAGACACACTCCAGTGAATGTTCAAATTAAGAATTCCTTACGGGGGATTTTAATAACTCACAAATTACCATGTGTCATGGTGGGGGCTCCAGGAAGTCACCTTCAAGCCATCAGTAGGTACAATGAGGCAATCTAGAACAAAGCTCTGGGCTTCCCGATCTTTAAGTTCCACAGATTCACTGAGTCACCTTGGAGGTCTTGAAAAGAAACATTGATAAACCATCGGGCCACTACTAAATACCTTCCCCCTCAGCTAACCACACCACATTATTGACAACATTCAAGGGTAAACTCAAACTGAAGCCATGGTCACTAATGCTTGACAACTGAAGGTTGGCTTTTATCTGAATCACTGTCCTTGGCTGACAGACTGTGGTCCCCATGCCTGGGGGAGAGATCATCTTCATCAATCATATTTATTGAGCGCTTACTGTGTGCAGAGCACTGTATGTATCTTATCTTATGCCTGTATCTTACCTTATGCCTAGTGGCAAGGGCACAGGCTTGGGAGTCAGAGGACCTGGGTTCTAATCCCAGCTCCACCACTTCTCTGCTGTGTGACCCTGGGCAAACCACTTAACTTCTCTGCGCCTCAGTTACCTCATCTGTAAAATGGAGATTAAGACTGTGAGCCCCATGTGGCACAGGGACTGTATCGAACCTGATTAACTTGTAGTGCCCAGTGCTTAGAACAGAACTTCACACATAGTAGGTGCTTAACAAATAATTATTATTTCATCTTATTTCCAACACTGGACTGGGGGGTTAGTCATGGCCATACAGACAGGCCCACTTTACAACTAACGTTCATATTAAGTCGACCCCTATTCCACAAAGGGGCAGGAAATTAAAATGAACCATTTCAGATGGCCATCCCAGGACCCTCTCTCTAGCGGCTTTAATTTGGGTCTGTTTCTGCATAGCATACTAATGTCCTTGGACACAATCACTAATAGGCAAATCACTTCAACCTTCTTTCTTCCCAAACCCTCACCTAGAGCTTCTAAGGGGAATGACCCTGATTGGTTTGAGTTCCACCTTGTTTCCCTTCCACCTGCCCAGCCTCTGCTGGAGGTGCAGTGGCTTGAGGGCAATGGTAAGAAAGGCACTGGACTATTCACTGATTGGCTAGTCAGCCCCTTAATTATCGATAGCTCACTAACTATTCAATTAAAGACAGCATCAAGTCCAAGATCAAAGCCACAACAAAAATCCTCTAAGTTCAAAGTGTCATTGTGGGCAGGGAACACATCTGCTAATTCTGTTGTATTGTACTCTCCCAAGCGCTTAATACAGTCTGCACATAGTAAGCACTCGATAAATACCATTCATTCAACATTTTCAAGCCAATGTGAAGGGGACATAGGTTCCAAGTGCCACTCTGCTAAAGAATCAGCATACGTAAAGGATTTTGGCAGAGGCTTACAGATACAAGGAGATGAGGTTTCAAGTAGCACTTGGTCCATTTTCCCCGCTTACCGGTTCTCGGCCGTCCATGGCTTCCATCCACAATCTTCTGTCCTCTTCAGATATCGCCTGCATGGTAATGATGCCTAGCCTGCAGAGAAACCGTAGGCAGGGTGGTAAAAATTCAGAGGCAAAGAAGTAGATTGATAATGGGAAAGGTGACCCTAATGGGGGATGGGAGGTTCCCCAAAACAGGGCTCTGGATTGAGGAAAGGACTGGCATTAAAGGTTTCAGCATGGGAGCTAGGCCTGGGCTCTCTGTTACTGTATACCTTTTTTCCCCAGGAGAACACAAAATCACATTTTAAGCTTAAAGTAAGCCCTTCCATTTTACAGAGATAAGTGGTGCCAGTACATTACGGTCCCTGATTTACTGGAAAAAAAAAACAAACCAAAACCAGACACAGGGAGGCAAAAAGAAAATCTGCCCAGGGTCACAATGAGGGAGAAGTGTCAGGCAGGTCCAGAAAAGGAACCCTGCATTGCTGACTTGCAGCCATCTACTTCCTCAATCTACCTCAGTTTGGGAATAGGTTTAATTGAATTCTGGGAGGCATTCTACCAGATAAGTAACCCACACTTAAAAGACTCTCAGGAAACCCAAAAGCAGCAGTGTCGTATCAATTGCTACGTTGTGGAAGTATCCACAGTGTGTGATAAATAGTACCTGCACAGAAACAGGAGTCAAGATTTTGTTAAGCTAGAGAGCACCGTCTGTTTTCACTGCACCTAGAAGAACAAAACCTCACCCCTCTCTTTCCTTCAACTTGGACACTTCTTCTAAGAAGCAGCCTGGGAGAGATAGGGCAGAGAGGAGGAGAAAATGTCTCTAACCCCTGAGCCACTGGATGTCTGAACACCTGGATACCTACCTGCAAGTATTTTTGATGATCACGGGGTTCTCCAACAAAATATGAACAGAATGTTACATGGACAGGTTCATTTAGAAACAAGTTCCAGATGCCCACATTTCCTACTTCAGTCTGACAATCGCCATGATCAACAAGTGTTCAACTCAGTACGCTGTACTAAACTATTAAGGATACAAGTCCATCAGTCGTATTTATTGAGCAGTTACTATCTACAGAGCATTGTGCTAAACACTTGAATATAAGTTGGTAGACATGTTTCCTGACCACAACAAGCTTACAATCTATAGGGGGGACAGGCATTAATATAAATAAATTACAGATATGTAAATAAATGCTTTGGGGCTTGGGGCAGGGGTGTGAATAAAGGGTGCAAATCCAAGTGCAAGAATGATGCAAAAGAGGAAATGAGGGTTTAGTGAGGGAAAGCCTCTTGGAAGAGATGTGACTTTAATGTTTTGAAGGTGGGGAGAGTGATTGTCTGTTGGATATGGAGATGGAGGGCATTCCAGGCCGGAGGCAGGACGTGGGTTGGTGGCAAGATAGACAAGATCCAGGTACAATAGAGGAGTGTTGACAGAGGAGGGAAGTGTGTTGGCTGGGTGTGGTAGGAAAGCAGAGAGGTAAGGTAGGAGTGGGCAAGGTGATTGAGTGATTTAAAGCTGATGGCAAGGAGTTTCTGTTTGATGCGGAGATGGATTCATTCAATCAATCGTATTTATTGAGCATTTACTCTGTGCAAAGCACTGTGCTAAGTACTTGGGAGAGTACAATATAAGTAGGAGTGGGCAAGGTGATTGATTTAAAACTGATGGCAAGGAGTTTCTGTTTGATGCAGAGGTGGATTCATTCAATCGTATTGACTGAGCACTTACTCTGTGCAAAGCACTGTACTAAGCACTTGGGAGAGTACAATATAACAACAAACACATTCCTGTCCACAATGAGGTCACAGTCTTGATGGGCAACCACTGGAGCTTCTTCAGGAATGGAGAATCATGGACTGAACAGTTTTATAGAAAAATAATCTGGGCAGCAGAGTGACATATGGACTGAACTGAAATGGGAGAAGTACAATCCATAATCTGACTTAAGGAGACTAAAAGTCAATGGACACGAGATGGTCAAAAGAATCACTAGAATGATAATATAGACTGAGTGCATTATAAGAATTTATCAAAGGTTGCAAATTTTCCAGGTGGAAAGAGGATGAGTGGGATTAGTTGGGGAGCGCTTCTATATGTTGCCAATTTGTACATCCCAAGTGTTTAGTACAGTGTTCTGCACACAGTAAGCGCTGAATAAATACGATTGAATGAATGAATGAATGAACGAAGAGGCTGGGCCTGAGCTACAATTTACAGGCCGGAAGAGAGGAGGTGGCATAGTGGTTGGGAGCAGGCTGGCTATTCTAATATGGCACAGCCTGGGCAAAGGCGCAGAATGGGTCAGGATTGAAAAGAGCTTGCCTGGAAGGGAGAATGTGGGCTAGACTGCAGCAGGAGACAAGAAGGGTGGGGGTCTGCAGGTAGAGAGTAGGGAAGGGTCTCACATCAACACAAAACATCCCACCCTCACCTCAAAAGGATTGCCACTCTGTTGTCTCCAGTGCACTGCTTTCCCGTCACACTCCTGTCTCTCCAGTCCCTCTGTGGGGACGGGATAGGCAGAAAATCTACAGGACTGGTTTTTATATTTTGGAGGAGGCTGGGTTGTTAGCAGTATACAACCTCCATAGAAAAACAGGTCAGGTTCTTCATGTTTTGCCTGACCGCTCAGTGAAATCTCGCTGCACTGATGGGTAACTCTGGGAAGAGCAGTAAAGACTTTGGGTTTGAACTGTAGGACAAAGGGGAGTCACTAAAGAGGTGAGAGTGCAGAAAGCCCCTTGACTGAAAAATTGCGGGCATTCTCACTTCCTACATTTTGATCTTCAGGGACCCTTGGCAAAATGCAATCCAAAATATTTTCCTGCTGTCCCTTAATCTTTCGTCCTCTTCCACTATTCACTATTCATATTCATAACGGGGAAAGAAAGTAAAAGAAAACTAGGAATATTGATTCATAATTTTGGTTTTACAACAAACTGCTGCAGAAGAGATGCCAGTAATTCCCCTAGCCACTAGCTCTGTCTACCACTGCCTGGCAACGCATTCTCTTTCCTTCTCAGAAATTATGCTTCTCAGAAGTCAGCCCCATTCCCAATCAGCCAGTGTTTGTTCAGTTGGTTGGTCCATTCTCAGTTGCCACCAACAGGCAACTGGAGACATGTTATAATAATAATACTAATAATACTAATAATAATACTAATAATACTAATTGTGATTATTAGTATTATTATTATTGTGGTATTTAAGCACTTACTATCTGCCAGGCACTGTACTAAGCACTGGGGAAGATAATTGGGTTAGACACTGACCCTGTCTCACATAGGGCTCACATTCTCATCCCCCTTTTACAGAGGAGGTAGCTGAGGCTGAGAGAAGTGAAGCAGCGTGGCTCAGTGGAAAGAGCCCGGGCTTTGGAGTCAGAGATCATGGGTTCAAATCCCGGGTCCGCCACTTGTCAGCTGTGTGACTTTGGGCAAGTCACTTAACTTCTCTGTGCCTCAGTTACCTCATCTGTAAAATGGGGATTGACTGTGAGCCCCCCGTGGGATAACCTGATCATCTTTTAATCTCCCCAGTGCTTAGAACAGTGCTTTGCACATAGTAAGCGCTTAATAAATGTCATTATTAAGTGAACTGACTTACCCAAGCAGAAAGCAGAAAAGTGGCAGGAGTCCTTCTGACTCCTAGGCCCCCTAGGCAATGCTGCCCCTGAGAGCTGGTGCCTCAGTCCTAGGGCCAGGGATTTTGTTTTCCTCTCTCCCCAACAATGAGGTTCACTAGGGTCAAACAGCTCTATAATGGGTCAATATACTCCAGCAGCTGGGTCATGAATCACCTCCACCACCAGCCTGTTTCCTCCTCTCTCATCCAGCAGCTGTCCCTTCCTCTGGCGGTATTCCTGCCCTAAACCCTGCCTAGAGGACATGTCCAAAAGTATTTCTTGTTGAGTAGGCTGTTTGACCTTGGGCAAGTCATTTAACTTCTCTATGGCTCAGTTACCTCACCTGTAAAATGAGGATTAAGATTGTGAGCCCCATGTTGGAGATGGACTGCGTCCAACCTGATTTGTACGGATTTATTACTCTATTTTACTTGTACATATTTACTGTTCTATTTACTTTGTTAATGATGTGCATATAGCTATAATTCTATTTGTTGTGACGATTTTTACACCTGTCTACATGTTTTGTTTTGTTGTCTGTCTCCCCCTTCTAGACTGTGAGCCCATTGTTGGGTAGGGACCGTCTCTATATGTTGCCGACTTGTACTTCCCAAGCGCTTAGTACAGTGCTCCGCTCACAATAAGTGCTAAATAAATACTATTGAATGAATGAATCTACCCCAGTGCTTAGTACTGTGCCTGGCACATAGTAGGCACTTAAATACCATAACAAAGAAGAAGCCTTACTACTAAAGCAGTAAGACATCAGTAGTATCTATTGAATGCTTACTCCAGGTACAACACTGTACTAAGCACAGGAGAGAATACAGTAGGTAATGTAACAATCCCTAATGTGAAGGAGCTTACAAGCTAGTCGGGGAGACAGACATTGAAATAAATTACAGGAAGCAACAGTGGATAAGGGTATGTACATAATGGCTGTGGGGTGAATAGCAAAGTGATTAGAGGGTACACACAAATTTAAGTGGATAAATGACTCAGAAAGGAGGAGAGAACAGAGAAGGGAGGTGAAAGATTAGTCAGAGAAAGCTAGAGGCGATATGTAGGGCTTGAAGATGGAGAGAGGGTGGTGGTCTGTCAGATATAATGGGAGAGGCAGTTTCAGACTGGAGGGAGGGTATCAGTTAGGGGTCGGTAGTGAGAGACAAGCATATGGGACATCACACCCTTTGGTGTTAGACAAATGAAGTGTGAGGGCTGAGTTGTAGTGGAAGAAGAGCAAGATTAGGCAAGAGGGAGTGAGCTGAGTGTCTTAGAGCCTATGGTGAGGAATTCATGTTTCATGTGGCCATGGATGGACCACCATTTGAGGTTTCTGAGCAGTGGGAAGACATCTGACAAGTTGTTTTTTTAGAAAAATGATACGGGCAGAAGAGTGAAGTATGACAGTGCAGCGTGGCTCAGTGGAAAGAGCACGGGCTTTGGAGTCCGAGATCAGGGGTTCAAATCCCGGCTCTGCCAACTGTCAGTTGTGTGACTTTGGGCAAGTCACTTAGCTTCTCTGTGCCTGAGTTATCTCATCTGTAAAATGGGGATTAAGACTGTGAGCCCCCTGTGGGACAACCTGATCACCTTGTAACCTCCCCAGCGCTTAGAACAGTGCTTTGCACATAGCAAGAGCTTTATAAATGCCATCATCATCATTCTGTTCCCACCCAGGGAGGCCTAAATGAGCCTTCCTGGAGGTTTTTACTTCTTTTAGACTGTGAGCCCACTGTTAGGTAGGGACTGTCTCTATATGTTGCCAATTTGTACTTCCCAAGCGCTTAGTACAGTGCTCTGCACATAGTAAGTGCTCAATAAATATGATTGATTGATTGATTGATGAAATAGAGACGGGAGGGGCCAGAGGCAAAGAAGCAGTGTGGCCTATGAAAAGAACACGGATCTGAGAATCAGAGGACCAGGGGTCTAATTCGTGTGACCTTGGGCAAGTAACTTCACTTCTCTGGGCCTAAGTTACCTCATCTGCAAAAGGGAGATTAAAGCTGTGAACCCCTTATGGGACATGGAATGTGACCAACTTAACTGTCTTGAACCTACCCCAGTGCTTAGTACAGTGCCTGGCACATAGTAAGTGCTTAAATACCATAGATTTTTTTTTAAAAAAAAAAGGTCAGCGAGTCAAGACAGTTTGGAGAGGAAGGGGCGGATTCCAGAGATGCCGTAAAGATAGAACCGATGGGATTTAGTGACTGACTAAAGAGGCAGGTTGTAGGAGAGAGACAAGACAGGGATAATGCCAAGACTGTGGATTTGTGAGACAGGAAGGATGGTGGTGGTGTCCACAGTGATAGGAAAGTCATGGGGAGGAGAGGGTTTGTGTGGGAAGATGAGGAGCTCAGTTTGGGGCATCAGCACCTCTTGAGTGCAGTAATCACAGGATGTAAGGCAGGGAACACGCTTTGGACACCAACCCAATTGTGTAGCATCCAAAAAAACTCCCTGCCTAGAAAGGATTACAGATGAGAAATGAACCCTCAAGTGTAGGAGCCTTAATCTGGGGTGGGGCTACGTAGTCTGACCCGGGGCACTGGTCTACTGCTTAGAGCAGCTGGAGGAAAGGAGAGGCAGAACTTGTGCATTAGAAGCAGCAGAATCACAGCACAAGTGAAGACTGTCACCCTGCCAGGATTTGTGAGAAAGACTATATTCTTCAAATCATATCCCACCAATAAAGTGTGCCTGGCTTTAATCTCATCTGC
This sequence comes from Tachyglossus aculeatus, assembly GCF_015852505.1. Classification (NCBI taxonomy): domain Eukaryota; kingdom Metazoa; phylum Chordata; class Mammalia; order Monotremata; family Tachyglossidae; genus Tachyglossus; species Tachyglossus aculeatus. The sequence continues at coordinate 43,766,841 of NC_052101.1, forward strand.
CCCAAAATCCACATCATTTTTGCTCTCAACCAATGGTCTCACTGCATTTAGAACTCTGCACTCTCCACCCACATTCCTAAATATGCTCAGGCAATTGAAAATATGTTTTGACTCATTGGGATTCAAACCACTGTGACACAAAGCAACTCGTGCGTGGACAGTGGACAGCCAGGGGACAACTTCCTTCTATTTAGGTTTGCAAAATAACATTATCTTTCTCTCCTACTCCTCGGATCTCCTTCCCGCCTTGCATTTGCAGCCTCTTTTCTCCTGGCTCTCAATTTTCTGCTTGAAATGCTTACTACCCCACCCTCTAAACATGAGTTGAGGTGAGCTGGGATCAGAAGGAGAAGTGATAAACAGGGAAAGCTGTGACCAAAGAAATAGGGCTGGAAGAGCCTGTCCATCCACCCGATTTTGCGGGCATAGTGCACTGCCCTCAGTCAAATAGAGGGACCACGCTAGGTAGGCACCCAATCCAAGAACAACAGTCAAGCACGACCCATTCCGACACATGTCCCCTCCCTGTGGTCATGACCATCACGGTTGGAAGGCTGGAGAAAAACCGAGCCTGCTGACAGCATGACCTTTCCCTTTCTCCTTCTGTTGAAAAGCATCAAAAGACCCCACTTCCTCCTTTAGGAATTGATGCCTGACAATAGATAAGCTCTGTGAGAGCCAAGGCTGGCGGGCGAGGCAACCCCACTCAGAGCAGGGCAGACTTTCCTCTGCTGTGAGGCAGTGAGGGCTTAAAGCAATCGGGGCCAGAGAGGGTGAGGCCTACGTCTTTCCCAACCCTCTGCCCCTACTGCTGATGGTATGGGAAGCAAGAACACAGGCTTGGAAATCAGAGGAAGTGGCTTCTAATCCCAGTTCCCCTGCTTGTCTCAAGATGAACGTCCCTGGGTAAGTAACAGTGTGGCTCAGTGGAAAGAGCCCAGGCTTTGGAGTCAGAGGTCGTGGGTTCGAATCCCAGCTTCACCAACTGTCAGCTGTGTGACTTTGGGCAAGTCACTTAACTTCTCTGGGCCTCAGTTCCCTCATCTGGAAAATGGGGATGAAGACTGTGAGCCCCCCGTGGGACAACCTGATCACCTTGTAACCTCTCCAGCGCTTAGAACAGTGCTTTGCACATAGTAAGTGCTTAATAAATGCCATTATTATTATTATTATTAGAACAGAGATTTCTAGCAGATTCTGGTCAAGAGCTTGCACTGTCCAACAGACAGGGAAAGAGAGCAAGTTTGCAAGTACTGCTTTTTCAAATGAGTAAACTCAGTCAGTCAGAGGGTAGAGATATCCACGGCCCACTCAGAGCCAGCTACAACAGTCAAGTCAATCATATTTATTGAACACTTACTGTGCACACAGTGCTGTACTAAGCATTTGGGAGAGTACAATAGAAAAGGTAGACACATTCCCTACCCACAACAAGTTTACAGTCTGGTTGACTATAACAGAGCAATGGAGTACAAGGATATGTACATAATGGCTGCTGGGTGTGTATCAAAGTGCTTAGAGGGTATGCACAAAGATGACCTAGGAGGGAGAAAATAAATTAGGGAGATGAGAAATTAGTCAGCGAAGGCTTCCTAGAGGAGATATGATTAAATCAGAGCTTGAAGATGAAAAAAAGTGGCGGTGTTTCAGACATGAAGGAAGAGGCAGTTCCAGACTGGATGGAGGGCATGAGCAAGGGGTTGATAGCAATAATAATAATGATAATAATATATGGCATTTGTTAAGCACCTACTATGTGCCAGGCTTTGTTCTACGTGGTGGGGTAGATGCCAGGTAATCTGGTTGGACACAGTCCCTGGTCCAGGTAGAGCTTACAGTCTTAATTCTCATTTTACAGATGCAGGAACTGAGGCCCAGAAAAGTGAAGTGACTTGCCCAAGGACACACGGCAGACAAGTTGGGGAGCCGGCATTAGAACCTAGGTCCTTCTGACTCTCAGGCCCGGGTTCTATCCACTAGGCCATGCTGCTTTTCATGGTGAGAGACAAGAGTGAGGGACAGTTCATCATTTGGTGTTAGAGGAATGACTTGTGTGGGCTGGGTTGTAGTGGGAAAGGAACGAGGATAGATAAGAGGGAGAGAGCCGAATATGTGCCATTAAGCGATGGTGAGGAATTTATATCTGACGTGGAGACGGATGGGCCACCACTGGATGCTCTGTGAGGGTACAGAAGCAGCATAACTTACTGGATAAAGCATGGGCCTGGGAGTCAGAAGGACCTGGATTCTAATTCCAGCTCCACCACTTGTTTGCTGTGTGACCTTGGGCAAGTCACTTCATTTCTCTGGGCCTCAGTTACCTCATCTGTGAAATCGGGTTGAAGACTGTGAGCTCTATGTGGGACAGGGACTGTGCCCAACCTGATTAACGTGTATCTACCCCAGAACTTAGCATAATGCCTCGCATAAAATAAGCGCTTAACAAATAGCATAAAATCAAAATAAATAAATTGGAGATTTCTGAGTGGGGAGACAAATCTTCATTTGTCATTTTCATTTGTCCCTCACAGAATCCACTGTAGAACCCCAGAGCGTGTCAGAGGTTAAACTGTTTCATGGATTCACGCACATCTATTGGCAGGCAAGTCACGCCCGGGCCATCTGATTGCCATTAGCAACTCATTCAAGGGGCACAACTCTATGGGCGCCAGCTACTGTCAACTCACAAATCACCCAAAGACAGCAGGCTCAGGCCTGCAACTAATCCAGGACTAAGTATGTCACCCAGAGTTTTCCTACTCTAATCTTATTCCTAAATCAGAGTCCACACTGATGATCTCAGTGGTTTGGCAATTTACCCATTTCCTATTGGACAAGGAAACTGCTTTTTCTCTGCCCCAGTGCAGGCGCATGGGTGCACGTGTGCACACGCGCGCGCGCGCTCACACACACACACACACACAATGACTCTACTTTCAATTCTTTTGAAAACAACTGTCAAAGGTCTACAGACTGGTTGTACCTGAGAATAAAGTGTCTCCTGTTGGCACACAACAACCTCGCTTTTCACAACTTTTGCCTATGGGCCAAAGGTGATAACCCAAAAAGCTATTTGTTCATATTCTAGTGAAGACCAGGAATTACTAGCCAGTGTAGTGAGTGTCACATTTAGACCTCACATGGGGTGTGGGGAAAAATAAGGAAAGCTTAGGATGTATGGAAATCCATGGTTGAAACCCAAAGCCCTAAAGAAAGGTATGAACCTCCACACTGGAGTGTTTAAAATAGCTCTATAAAAATAATAATAATGATGGCATTTATTAAGCGCTTACTATGTGCAAAGCACTGTTCTAAGTGCTGGGGAGGTTACAAGGTGATCAGGTTGTCCCACGGGGGGCTCACAGTCTTAATCCCCATTTTACAGATGAGGTAACTGAGGCCCAGAGAAGTTAAGTGGCTTGCCCAAAGTCACACAGCTGACAATTGGCGGAGCCGGAATTTGAACCCATGAACTCTGACTCCAAAGCCCGTGCTCTTTCCACTGAGCCACACTGATTCTGGAAGAGTAGAAGAAAATGGATTAAAACAACAACAAAAAAAGGCACAGATGTGATTAATAGTCCACTGATAATTTTGGCAATGTTAGGATCGCCCAGTACTGTCAACATAAAGGTCAACATAAATTACCAGATTGGTAATGGCACAGTGTTACACACTTGCATTTGCTTCTTTCCTCCTTTCCCTATATTTAGACAGTCAGTTTCAGGCTGGCTGGTCCAGAATTAAAGTCTTTCTGTTCTTCTGTATGTGCACAGCCCAGGAAGGTTGGGAAAGGTGGTTGCAACACAAAGCCCGCCTATTGTGAATCTCTGTTAGGAGAGGCATTTTTAAGCTGTCCTAGAACTATGAGATGGTGGCACATGATGGAAGACTACAATGAACGCCTTAAGTACTATGTCTGGTATGAGAAAATCAGATGAGAACACGACAGTCCTAAAGGAACAAATATATACCATACTGTTTGGAAGGTCACCTATCTGTTTAAGGAAAGGGAAATAAAGGATTAAAGAATAAGCTTCAGGAAAAAAGCATAAGGGATGAAAAGTCATGTACAAATCTGTAGATCTTGGAATAATTTAGCAAGAGACACAGACTCTGCACACATTAAGTGCTTAATAATAATAATAATGATGGCATTTATTAAGTGCTTACTATGTGCAAAACACTGTTCTAAGCACTGGGGAGGTTACAAGGTGATCAGGTTGTCCCATGCTGGGCTCACAGTCTTAATCCCCATTTTTACAGATGAGGTAACTGAGGCACAGAGAAGTTAAGTCACTTGCCTAAAGTCACACAGCTGACAAGTGGTGGAGCCGGGAAGTGCTCTGCACACAGTAAGCGCTCAATAAATACGATTGATGATTTGAACCCATGACCTCTGACTCCAAAGCCCAGGCTCTTTCCACTGAGCCATGCTGCATCTCAACTACTACAACTACTAATAACCAATAACTGTTCAGGGCCAGTTCTAGGTTAACGGATGCTTCACTCCTATTCAAACCACCTGATTACCGTAAGATGTGGTCATCGACAAAGCAGCACCTTGAACCAATCTGTGAAGGCACAGGAATGTGACTTTTGCTGAGATGATAGATTGCTGTCACTAGACTGCAGGCTCCTTGTTGGCAAGGAACCTATTTACCAACTTTGTTGTACTGTACTCTCCCAAGCACTTAGTACAGTAGCACTTAGCAAGCACTCAAATACCATTGATTGAATTTGTTTTAGTGGTAGACACCATACCAAAGGCTGCCTTAATAAGACACCTAATTATCACTAAACACTCTGGGGAAAGATTTGCCAAGGTGGACACACAAGTTCCAGACTGAGCTCTTAGAAGAAAGCTATCTTACGGCATTATTATTATTGCTACAGATGCTTACAACAGGAGAAATGTCTACCAATCTGATCCTCTCTTACACATAATTCTCAAGTATGCTAAATCCCCAGGACTTTGAAGTCTCCCAAGAACACCCAGAGAAAGAATTTCATCACACATTACAAATGAGCCAGCTCTAAAAGAATCTATCAAGAATTCCCTCCAAGATGGACTATTCTTAGGAAATCTCAGGCCTTGGAAGGAAGGTGGCACAAGGAAGAGGAAAAGAAGTGAGGGGGAATGAACTGAGTACTCATTTCTCCTTTTCCATATCTGGTAATGGATCCGTTTTCATCTGGCTGTTCCAATTCTACTTGTCTATTTGCAAAGTTTAAAGGGACAGGTGGACTCAGCTCTCACTAAAATTATAGAACTTTCTATCCAGAAGTAAACAGCAGAAACAATTTGCTCCCATGAAGCCCATCTCCTTTCCACCCTTATAATATTTCAGGGATCAATCCCAAATCAATCTTTTCAATATTAGAACCCCATTTGGGACACGGTCTGTGTCCACTGTGTTTACCTTGTATCTACCCCAGCACTTAGAACAGTGCCTGGCACATAGAAGCACTTAACAAATACCATAAAAAAAGGCCAAGAAAGATTGAAGCCGCCCTGTCATTTCCCAAATTTTCTGACTGACTCCTTTTGGAGGGCCATGTAGGTGGGGTTCTGAAAATACAAGATTCACATCCCAATTCCATGGATGTTAGATCTCTGTAACACCCTTAAAGGAAGGAAAGGGCCATTTCCTTTCCTAAATGTCAACAGCTTTGAGTCAAGTGGTCTAGTCCAACCAGCATGAAGGCAAATCAAATATTCCAAACAAGAGGAGAGGGGGGGTGGGGGGAGGGGAAGTTTAGAAGGGAAAAACGGATTCATCTGTTTGACGAGATAAAAGCACACAACAAAAGATGTAAATGATTGCTGCCTGGTTCTCGGTTTACATAACTGAGAGTGAAAAGAAATATCCAGCTTTCCAGGTCGGAAGGAAAACTACATGTCTTTAAAATTTTGCATTTCCAGTGACTTTAACTTCTTTATAAACTTGAAGAGTATTTCATTCCAGGTAGAAGAGACCTTGAAATGTCTCTTGCAAGAAAATGAGGTTAAAAAATCGTATTTAAACTGGAGCCATCCTATTTGGTTTTCCAGTTAAGTGAAAAATCACACATGAGAAAGAAAAAGGAAATTCTGTATAAAGAATGACTCAGTTTCAAAGCACTTCTGCTATAAACAGAATTGCCCCTACTATGATTTGTCCCACAGACCACTTCATAACACTTTCTCAAAATGCAACACGCAAGGGCCAGATGATAATTTTCCAACCAACACGTCGATACAATACTATTAGGAACAAGGAAAGGCGAATGTAAAACTGCCACCTAGAGGCTGAACACTAAAAATAAAATCTGGTATTCCAGATATGGCCCTGCTTTTTTGATCTCTCTTGGCAAAACCACCCAGAAAGTGGCTGTCATTTTACTCCTCAGTGGACTTGCAGGGTAATATCTAGACTCCACTGTGACATTAACTCCAGACCAAACTAAACACAATGAAGTGTGACAGTGTCCACCTTTTAAAAGTTGGGAGAACTGATTACACCACAGACAGCATGCCTGGCTTCCTGCATCCCATGGACGTCATCCCCAACATTAAATTGCAAGAAGTCCTGGAACACAGTTAAATTCATCAAGGTGAGCATTATTTTTAAAAATGATGCAACTGATGCAAGGAATGATCCAGGTGAACAGGAAAAACTGAAAAAAAATCCCTTGAGTAACAGTAGTAATGATTTTTATTATTAGCAGGGTACAGGGCTACAGAGAAGATTATTAGATCAAATAAGAGCCTGTCCCATACAGAGCTCATAATTTAAGTGAGAAAAATTCTCCCCATCTCTCTCCCCCATCGCTTTGGTCCCTGACACCTATTGTGAGTTTTTCCCCAAAATATGATCTGATCAGGTTGTTGGAGTGAAGAGCAATAGCTGAAGCAGGCTGTTTTAAAATGGCTGACAGGAAGCTTGTAGGGGAGGAAATTTGGATTAAAAGCCGCAAGGCGCTTTGGAGGGGGGATGATTTGCCAGAACCTTCTGGAACATCCTGAAAGGAGACCGGCTTCTCTGCTAGTCATCGGAAAATTCTGCTCCCTCTTGGTTCTGCTCAGTGAGATTCTGGAGAGGGGATTTAGTTTTTGTCATGCTATGCTCTGCTGTGCTAGCCTGCTCCCCTAAGAAACATCCAGAAGAGATCTCCACATGTTAAAGGATTCCTCTCACCTTAAGCTTAAGAGAAGCAGCACAGGCTAATGGAAAAAGTACAGGTGAAGGAGTTAGAGGATCTGGGTTCTAATCTCAGCTTTGCTTAATGATAATAATAATAAAAAGAATCAATCAATTATTTATTAAGCACTTACTATGTTCAGAGTACTGTACTAAATGCTTATGAGAGTATAATACAACAGAATTGGAAGACATGTCCTCTGCCCATAACGAGGTCGTAGTCTACAGGAGAAGAAGAATCGGGGTATTTGTTAAGCGCTTACTATGTGTCAAGCACTGAACTAAGTACTGGGGTGGATACAAGAAAATTAGTCAGTGTAGGAGGGAAGCAGCAGGGCTTAGTGGATAGGGCCTGGGAGTTAGAGAAGCAGTGTGGCTTAGTGGCAAGAATCCAGGCTGGAGAGTCAGAGGATGCGGGTTCTAATCCCAGCTCTGCCACTTGTCTGCTTTGTGACCTTGGGTAAGCTGCTTCGCTTCTCTGGGCCTCAGTTCCCTCATCCGTAAAATGGGGATGAAGACTGTGAGCCCCAAGTGGGGCAACCTGATTCCCTTGTTATCTACCCCAGTGCTTAGAAGGGTGCTCAGCACATAGTAAGTGCTTAACAAATACCATTATAAGAAAAAAAAGTCATATGGACCTGGGTTCTAACCCAGGCTCTGCCAATTGTCTGCTGTGAGCTCTTGAGCAAGTCACTTTACTTCTCTGCACCTCAGTTACCACAAATGTAAAAATGTGGATTAAGAATGAAAGTCTCACAGGGGACGTGGACTGTGTCAAATTTGTTGAGCTTCTAATGTACCCTAGCACGCAGTACAGTGCGTGGCATATGGTAAGCACTTAAACACCATTTTTTTAAAAAATGGAGGGGGTGACAATTATTAAATTCCCTTTTTGTAAACGAGGGAACTGAGGCACAGAGAAGTTAAGTGACTTACCCAAGGTCAAACTGCACACAAGTGGCTGAGCAGGGATTAGAACCCAGATTCTCTGGCTCCCAGGGTTATGGTATTTCCACTAGGCCATGCTGTTTCTCCTGTTTGCTGTGTGACCTTGGAAAAGTCATAACTTCAAGGTGCCTCAGTTTCCTCAAAAGTGGATTACATACCCATTCTCCCTACCCCTTAGGCGATGAGCCCGTTATGTAAAAGGGACTACATCCAAATGGATTATTTTGTACCTACCCCAGCACTTAGTACAGTGCTTAGCTCCTAATAAGCCCTTAAAAATACCACAATTATTACTATGATTATTAAGCAGTGCCTGAGGAAAAAGGGAAGCAGCATGGTCTAGTGGAAAGAACCAAGGCCTGGGAGTCAGAGAACCTGGGTTCTAATCCAAGATCTGCGAATTACTTGCTGTGTGACCTTGGGAAAGTCACAACTTCTCTGTGCCCCAGTTCTCATGTTCTCCCTCAGACTTTGAACCCCATGAGAGATAGGGATTGTGTCCAACCAAATTAACTTGTTGGCTTAGAAAAATGTTTGACATATAGTATGCACATAATAAATACCATACTAAAAAAAGTTAACTTGGGGATATTTTCCTCAAGCAGGACCACGGTTGACACACAGTGATTGACTTCAGTAAACCATATCATTGGCTCAGCCCTCCCTTTAATCATCGTGATTTGAGAAACTGGTTCAGTCCTGATTTCTCTCCCTCTCTACAGTCTCGCATTTCCTCCTGCCTTCAAGACTTCTCTACTTGGATGTCCCGTGGACTCTTCAAACTTAATATGTCCAAAACAGAACTCCTTATCTTCCCACCCAAACCCTGTCCTCCCCCTGACTTTCCCATACCGTTGATAGCACCACCATCCTTCCTGTCTCACAAACCCATAAACTTGGCAATATCCTTGTCTCCTGTCTCACATTCAACCTACATAGTCAATCTATCACTAAATCCTGTTGGTTTGACCTTCATAGCATCACCAAAATCTGCCCTTTCTTCTCCATCCAAACTTCCACCATGTTACTTGAAGCACTTACCTTATCCCGCCTTGATTACTCTAGCAGCCTTCTTTCTGACCACCCTGCCTCCTGTCTCTCACCACTCTAGCCCACACACTTTGCTCCCCTAATGACAACCTACTCACTGTACTCCTATCTCATCTATCTCAGGGTCGACCTCTTGCTCACATCCTGCCTGTGGCCTAGAATGCCTTCCCTCTTCATATCTGACAGACAATTCATCTCCCCACCTTCTCCTCCAAGAGGCCTTTCCTAAGACTTCATTTCTCCCACTCCCTTCCATGTCACCCTCAGCTGCTCCCTTTATTTGCCCTCCCACTCAGCCCTACAGCACTTATGTACGTAGCCCTAATTTATTTATTCAAATTAATATCTGTCGCCCTCTCTAAACTGTATGCCCATTGTAGGTAGGGAATGTGTCTACCAACTCTGTTTTATTGTACTCTCCCAAGTGTTTAGTACAGTGCTGTGCACACAATCAGTGATCAATAAGTATGACTGACAATTGATGATGATAGTTTCTGGTGTCTTCAAAGAACTCTCAACTGGGTTCTGGCTGGAGTTTTTAATCCCATATTTTCCTTAGATCACCCTAAATGCCAAATAGAGATTTTGGTTGTGGTTTGGGGTTTCACTGCTAAGAGGCCCCAATTTCAATCTCTAGAGAAAGAAGTCTCAGAGTCTCATACAGACTTCTTGGATATATGAGAGGTCAATGAAGTTTTTTGTTTGTTTTTTGGCAGAGGGGAAGGGGTCAGTTTATGTCCCAAGATATATTCCCCAACTATTTGCATATAAAGATTGTCCTGCCTCACAGCTGCTTCTGCCACATGTGAGTGTTGCTTGCTGTTTTTCCGATGTTCTCAAGGTCCCTGCTCATAGAAAGGAACCCCTCTCCTGAGTTCTATATCCACTCTATTTCAAGTTCTGCTGGGGGGGTGGGGAAGGAGAGAGAGAGAGAGAGAAAGACAGTGCATGCACAAAGGGGGGAGAGAGGCTCAGAGAGACAGAGGAAAGAGAAACACAGGAGAGAGACACAGACACACACACACACAAAGGGGAGAGATACAGAGAGAAGACACACAAAGGGGAAAGATACAGAGAAGAGAAATACACCTAGAGGAGAGACACACACAGAGGAGAGACACACATGCAGAGAAGAGACATATGCAGAGGAGAGAGACACATATGAAAAGAGACAGAGAGAAGACAGAGATAGGCACACGTATGCATGCGCGCACACAGCGCAAAATGTCTCATAAAAATAGCATTTGTTTGGTGTTTACTATGTGCAAAGCACTGTTCTAAGCACTGGAGAGGATACAAGGTGATCAGGTTGTCCCAAGGGGGGCTCACAGTCTTAATCCCCATTTTCCAGATAAGGTAACTGAGGCACAGAGAAGTTAAGTGATTTGCCCAAAGTCCCATAGCTGACAAGCG